>NC_141139.1:85569126-86841626 GCF_053477565.2 Lygodium microphyllum | reverse complement strand
CTTGGAGGGGGGGGTGCCGTGTCGTGGCGGGGAGGGGGGTGACGCGGGGTGGGGTGGGTCGAGCGGGGTTTTCGGAGGCGTGGCGGGGGCGCTGTGGAGGGAGCGGGGTTTTTCGAGGTGGGGTGCGGGGGGCGTCGTGGGGGGGTGCGCCGTGTCGTGGGGGGTGACACGGGGTGGGGTGGGTCGAGCGGGGTTTTCGGAGGCTTGGCGGCCTCGTGGGGGGGTGCGCCGTGTCGTGGGGGGTGACGCGGGGTGGGGTGGGTCGAGCGGGGTTTTCCGAGGGGTGGTGGTGTGGCGTGGAGGGAGCGCGGTTTTTCGAGGTGGGGTGAGGGGGGGGCGTCTTGGGGGGGCGCGGTGGGGTGGGGGGTGTGCCGTGTCATGGGGGGTGACGCGGGGTGGGGTGGGTCGAGCGGGGTTTTCGGAGGCGTGGTGGTGTGGCGTGGAGGGAGCGCGGTTTTTCGAGGTGGGGTGCGGGGGGGGCCTCGTGGTGGGGTGCGGTGGGGTGGGGGGTGCGCCGTGTCGTGGGGGGGTGACGCGGGGTGGGGTGGGTCGAGCGGGGTTTTCGGAGGCGTGGTGGTGTGGCGTGGAGGGAGCGCGGTTTTTCGAGGTGGGGTGCGAGGGGGGCCTCGTGGGGGGGTGCGGTGGGGTGGGGGGTGCGCCGTGTCGTGGGGGGTGACGCGGGGTGGGGTGGGTCGAGCGGGGTTTTCGGAGGCGTGGCGGGGCGCTGTGGAGGGAGCGGGGTTTTTCGAGGTGGGGTGCGGGGGGCGTCGTGGGGGGGGGGGGCGGTGGGGTGGGGGGTGCGCCGTGTCGTGGGGGGGTGACACGGGGTGGGGTGGGTCGAGCGGGGTTTTCGGAGGCGTGCTGGGGTGGTGTGGAGGGAGCGCAGTTTTTCGAGGTGGGGTACGGGGGGGCGTCATCGGGGGGTGCGGTGGGATGGAGGGGTGTGCCGTGTCGTGGGGGGGCAACGCGGGGTGGGGTGGGTCGAGCGAGGTTCTTGGAGGGGGGGTGCCGTGTCGTGGCGGGGAGGGGGGTGACGCGGGGTGGGGTGGGTCGAGCGGGGTTTTCAGAGGCGTGGCGGGGGCGCTGTGGAGGGAGCGGGGTTTTTCGAGGTGGGGTGCGGGGGGCGTCGTGGGGGGGTGCGCCGTGTCGTGGGGGGTGACACGGGGTGGGGTGGGTCGAGCGGGGCTTTCGGAGGCATGGCGGCGTCGTGGGGGGGTGCGCTGGGGTGGGGGGTGCGCCGTGTCGTGGGGGGTGACGCGGGGTGGGGTGGGTCGAGCGGGGTTTTCCGAGGGGTGGTGGTGTGGCGTGGAGGGAGCGCGGTTTTTCGAGGTGGGGTGCGGGGGGGGCGTCGTGGGGGGGCGCGGTGGGGTGGGGGTGTGCCGTGTCATGGGGGGTGACGCGGGGTGGGGTGGGTCGAGCGGGGTTTTCGGAGGCGTGGTGGGGTGGTGTGGAGGGAGCGCGGTTTTTCGAGGTGGGGTGCGGGGGGGGGCCTCGTGGTGGGGTGCGGTGGGGTGGGGGGTGCGCCGTGTCGTGGGGGGGTGACGCGGGGTGGGGTGGTTCGAGCGGGGTTTTCGGAGGCGTGGTGGGGTGGTGTGGAGGGAGCGCGGTTTTTCGAGGTGGGGTGCGGGGGGGCGTCGTGGGGGGGTGCGATGGGGTGGGGGGGTGCGCCGTGTCGTGGGGGGTGACACGGGGTGGGGTGGGTCGAGCGGGGTTTTCGGAGGCGTGGCGGGGTGCGGGGCGGCATCGTGGGGGGGTGCGGTGGGGTGGGGGGTGCGCCGTGTGGTGGGGGGTGACGCGGGGTGGGGTGGGTCGAGCAGGGTTTTCGGAGGGGTGGTGGTGTGGCGTGGAGGGAGTGCGGTTTTTTGAGGTGGGGTGCAGGGGGGTGTCCTGGGGGGGCGCGGTGGGGTGGGGGGTGTGCCGTGTCATGGGGGAGTGACGTAGGGTTGGGTGGGTCGAGCGGGGAGCACGTCGCGTCGTGTCATGTCATGGGGCGGGGGGGACGGGGGCGTCGCGACATGGTGTGGTGTGTGTTGGGGGGGGGGACATCGCGGTGGGTGGGTGTGTGTGTTAAGGGGAGGGGGGTGGGGTTTGGTGGTGTGTGATGAGGGCGGGGGCGAATTTTGGAGGTGGGGCAGAGGGGTGGTGTGGTGTGGTGTGTGTTGAGGGGGGAGGGAGGGCCGAATTTTTGAGGGGGCGGGGGGGGGGGGAGGGGTGGGGTGGTGTGTGTTGAGGGGGGGGGGTGGGCGAATTTTGGAGGGGGGGGAGGGGTGGTGTGGTGTGGTGTGTGTTGAGGGGGGGGGGAGGGGGGGGGGGGAGGGGTGGAGTGGTGTGTGTTGGGGTGGGGGGGGTGGGGGGGTGGGGGGGAGGGGTGGTGTGGTGGGGGGGCGAATTTGTGAGGGGGCGAATTTTTGGGGGGGGGTGGGGGGGAGGGGGGCGTCGCGACATGGTGTGGTGTGTTGGGGGGGGGCATCGCGGTGGGTGGGTGTGTGTGTTAAGGGGAGGGGGGTGGGGTGGGGTGGTGTGTGATGAGGGGGGGGGCGAATTTTGGAGGGGGAGGGGAGGGGTGGTGTGTGTTGAGGGGGGGGGGAGGGCCGAATCTTTTAGGGGGGGGGCAGGTGTGTGTTGAGGGGGGGGGGGAGGCGTGGTGTGGTGTGGTGTGTGTTGGGGGGGGGGGGTGGTGTGTGTTGAGGGGGGGGGCGGGGGGGGGGGGGAGCGAATTTTTGGGGGGGGGGGGGCCGAATTTTTGAGGGGGGGGGGGAGGGGTGGTGTTGTGTGGTGTGTGTTGAGGGGGAGGGGGGGGGTGAATTTTTGAGGGGGGCGGGAGGGGTGGTGTGGTGTGGTGTGTATTGAGGGGGGGGGAGGGCCGAATTTTTTAGGGGGGGGGTGGGGAGGAGGGGGGCTTCGCGACATGGTGTGGTGTGTTGGGGGGGGGGCATCGCGGTGGGTGGGTGTGTGTGTTAAGGGGAGGGGGTGGGGTGGGGTGGTGCTTGATGAGGGGGGGGGGGGGGATTTTGGAGAGGGGGGGGGAGGGGTGGTGTGTGTTGGGGGGGGGGGGGGAGGCGTGGTGTGATGTGGTGTGTGTTGGGGGGGCGGGGGTGGAATTTTTTAGGGGGGGGGGAGGGGTGGGGTGGGGTGGTGTGTGTTGAGGGGGGGGAGGGGAGGGGGGGGGGAGGGGGGGGAGGGGTGGTGTGGTGTGGTGTGTGTTGAGGGGGAGGGGGGGGGGGCGAATTTTTGAGGGGAGGGGGGGAGGGGTGGTGTGGTGTGGTGTGTGTTGAGGGGGGGGGGGGGGGGGGGGGCAGGGCCGAATTTTTTAGGGGGGATAGGGTGGTGTGTGTTGGTGGGGGGGGGGGCGAATTTTTTTTTGGGGGGGGGGGGGGGGGGGCATCGCGACATGGTGTGGTGTGTTGGGGGGGGGCCATCGCGGTGGGTGGGTGTGTGTGTTAAGGGGAGGGGGTGGGGTGGGGTGGTGTGTGATGAGGGGGGGGGGGGGGGCGAATTTTGGAGAGGGGGGGGAGGGGTGGTGTGTGTTGAGGTGGGGGGGGGGGGGGGGGGGAGGGCCGAATCTTTGAGGGGGGGTGGTGTGTGTAGAGGGGGGGGGGAGGCGTGGTGTGGTGTGGTGTGTGTTGGGGCGGGGGGGAGGGAGGGGTGGGGTGGTGTGTGTTGAGGGGGGGGGCGAATTTTTGGGGGGGGGGGGGGGGGCGAATTTTTGAGGGGGGGGGAGGGGTGGTGTTGTGTAGTGTGTGTTGAGGGGGAGGGGGGGGGGGGGGGGGCGAATTTTTGAGGGGGGGGGAGGGGTGGTGTGGTGTGGTGTGTATTGAGGGGGGGGGGGGAGAGGGGGGCGTCGCGACATGCTGTGGTGTGTTGGGGGGGGGGCATCGCGGTGGGTGGGTGTGTGTGTTAAGGGGAGGGGGGTGGGGTGGGGTGGTGCTTGATGAGGGGGGGAGGGGGCGAATTTTGGAGAGGGGGGGGGAGGGGTGGTGTGTGTTGAGGTGTGATAAACCTGCACTCGTTACGCACTCAACACGGCACAGAAAGGTAACACGATATGAGCTCAAGGTATACTCTTGTATTATTCAATCCAAAAGCGGGACAACATAGACACATCCCAGGACTACACCCTCGTGACGCCGCACATAAGAGGGTTCACCACTGGGTATAGGGAATCACACGTAGAGTGGAAACAAGGCAGGGCTTTGAGTCACTACTACTCCCTATATAGGTGTAATCGGTAGCAACGGCATGGTATAGCTACAAAGCCCTTACACTCACCCCCGCTTACTGGATTGCTGACCTCAACAATCTAAGGGTAGCGTTTGTTATTTGACTCATCCGGGGTCTTAACGCAGCTTTTTCTATCAAGCTGGTCAGTGTATGCCGGTCTAAAGGACCGCGGGGTCTTAACACAGTCTATGCTATCAGACTGGCCAGTGTCTGCCGCACTAGGACATTGGGGCTTCTTATTTATTTGGAGTTGTCTTTTTAGATTGTTGCTACCATGCGGGTCCACCCTCGACTCGATTACATTTGAGGAGTGGGGCACGTTTGGGTCTATGCTTGAGAACCGCATTATTGTTGAAGTACTGGGAAGGCTCAAGGGTCGTTGGAAGGAGCTGGGGGGTTCTCCTCGAGCCAAAGGGCGAAGGCATCCTTTCCGCGTTCGCGGGCCTCCGCTTCTGAGATCCAAGTGGCCTCCTTGAGTGGACGCCCGCGCCACTTGGTGAGGTATTCGGGGAAGCCTCTTTGTTCCCGGCGTCGGAGGAAGGCTTCTACTTCGAAGGGACCGTTGGAATGGAGCATTGGTACGCGCCGTCCCCATTGGTTGTCGGGATAGAACCTGCGCAGAAGACGAGCATGAAATGCATTATGAACACAGACACTATCTGGCAGGTCCAGCTTGTAGGTGACTTCGTTCAGCACTTGGGTGATGCGGTAGGGTCCATAGTAACGGTGATTGAATTTGGGGGTCATGTTTTTGGGAAGTGACATATTCTTAGAGCTCACTAGGACCATGTCTCCTTTGGCGAATAGTACAGCCTTTCTCTTTTTGTTTGCTTGCTCTGTCATGGTGATCTTGCTTTGCTCTAGGCTTTGTTTAGCTGCTGCATTGCGGTCTCTCCACTTCTTCAAAAATTCTTCGGCATCTTGATCCTCTGCTTTGGCCGCTCCGGATGCTAAGGCCAATGGAGTTATGACTTCTTTTCCTGTTGCTAACTCGAAGGGAGTATACCCGGTTGCTGAGTGTATGGAGCTGTTATAGTGGAACTCCAAAACATCAAGGTACAATGCCCAATCTTTCTGGTTTACTCGGGCATAGCTTCGGAGATAATCTTCGATGCCTTGGTTGACTCGTTCTGTCTGTCCATCTGTCTCTGGGTGGAAGGATGATGAGAATCTCAATTGTGTTTCCAGAGTCTTGAAGAGTTCCTTCCACATGTCGCTCATGAATCTTCCATCTCTATCTGATACAATAGCCAGCGGTAAGCCATGAAGTTTGAATACATGTGCGAAGAAAAGGCGTGCTACTTCCTTGGCGTTTAGTGGTGGTTTGGCTGGGATGAAGTGGGCTTGTTTGGAAAAATAGTCCACTACTACAAAGATGATTGTGTACCCATGGGACTCAGGTAGTTCCACAATGAAGTCCATGCTGATGACGTCCCACGGGCGGCTGGGTACTGGTAATGGCTGTAGTAGACCTGCTGGTTTTGATCATGGTGCTTTGACCAGCTGGCAAGTGGGGCAAGTTTTGATGTAGTCTATTACTTCTTCCTTCATGTTTGGCCAGAAGAACTGCTTCCTGAGGGCCTCCAAGGTTTTGCTTTGCCCTTTGTGGCCTCCAATCTTGCCATCATGTATTTCATGTAGTATGAGTTTCTTCAGTTCCACATTGTTGGGGATATACAATCTCTTGCCTAAAAAGAGGATACCTTCCTCTAAGTTGTACATTCCGTGTGGGGTCTTCTCTGCTTCCACATCTTTGATTATCTTGTGCATTTCTTTGTCTTGCTCTAGGGCCTCTTTGACGAGTTCTATGAAGTTGCTGCTGACCACACTGACAGCTTTTAAGTCTGCTTTCCGGCTCAAGGCATCTGCTATTTTGTTGGTCGAGCCAGGCTTGTGCTTAATTTCCAGGTCAAATTCGGCTAGGAAGTCTAGCCAGCGGGCTTGCTTTGCTGATAACTTGGGTTGGGATTGGAAGTATTTGAGGGAGATATTGTCGGTGAAGACTATTGTATGCTTGTCTTGAACATAGTGCTTCCATTTTCTAAGGCAGTGGATGACTGCCAACATTTCCTTCTCATGTGTGCTCCACCTTGTTTCAGCATCAGTAAATTTCTTGGACTCATATGCGATGGGGTGCCCCTCTTGGACTAGTACACCCCCTATGCCATAGTCGGATGCATCTGTAGAGATTTCAAAGGGTTTGGTGAAGTTCGGTACCCTTAGGACGGGAGTTTGGCTCATGCACTTCTTCATCTGCTCAAAGGCTTCTTGTTGCGCGTTCCCCCATGTAAACGAGTGGTCTTCTTTGGTGAGGTGGGAGAGGGGGGCAGTGATGAGGCTGTAATCTTTTATGAATCTTCGACAAAATACTGTGAAGCCTAGGAACTCCCGCACTTCTCTTACAGTTTTCAGTACCGGCCATTTTTGGACAGCTTCCACTTTCTTAGGGTCCACTTTGATTCCATCTGCTCCTACAATAAAGCCTAGGAACTCCAATTCTTTCACTGCGAATTCACATTTTTCCGGCTTGGCGTATAACTGATGTTGCCTCAGTTTCTCAAAAACTTGGCGTAAGTGTTGCTTGTGCTCTTCTAAGGTCTTGCTGTAGACTAGGAGGTCATCTATGTAGATAATGACAAAGATATCTATCTCTGGTCTAAAAATTCCATCCATGAGGCCACAAAATGTGCCTGGCCCATTGCTTAGGCCGAATCCTAATACTAACCATTCAAAACTCCCATATCGGGTGCGGAAGGCTGTCTTTGGGATATCTTCTTCGGCTATGCGGATTTGGTGGTATCCTGATCTAAGGTCAATCCGACTAAAGTGCTTGGCCCCATGCAGTCTATCTAATAGGTCTTCCACTAGGGGCATAGGGTATTTGTTTTTTATGGTGATTTTGTTAAGAGCCCTATAATCTACACAGAGTCTAAGTCCCCCATCCTTCTTCTTTACAAACAACACTGGGGCACCAAAGGGGGATTTGCTAGGGCGGATGAATCCTTGTTCTTCTAGTTCATGTAGTTGCTTCTTCAATTCCATGAGCTCGGTGTGGTTCATGCGATAGGGAGCTCGGGCCGGTGGAGACGACCCTGGAATCAACTCAATCTTGTGATCCACATCTCGTCTGGGTGGCAGACCTTTGGGTAGTTCGGCTGGCATTACATCTTTGAATTCTTCAAGTATTTCTGCCACTTCTGTGTTCTTCTTCTGTTGTTTGGGTTTCTTGTCATCTCCTTCTTCTATTGGCCGGATCATACACAGATAGACCATATCTCCTTGTTTGACTGATTTCTCGACTTGCTTTGCACTGCATGTCATAATGCGTGGTCTGATAACGGTCCCTTGGACCGGTGCTTTTTGGGTCTGGCCCTTTGGTTGGTTTGCAGCTGGTTTTACTGTTTGGCATGATACTCCTGGCTTGTTCTCCTTCATTTGTACCTTGATTGGGGTCCTGCCAGGTAGCTGCATTCTTTCGCATGGTACTCTGACGCCTTCTCCTTGCATATCTAGCATCATTTCATTCACACCCTTTCCAAACATTGCAATGACATACTTGTCATAGAATTCTAAGCCTAATATCACTTCAAAATCATCCATGGGGATTACTAAGAAGTTGAGTTTTGCTTTCCACTTGTCGGCTTCCACTTGGACTGCAAAGACTTGTTTTACTTCCTTGGCTTCTCCTTGTGCGAATGTTACTGTTAATCCTTCTGGGGCTTTGGATAGTTTCAATCCATGCTTGGCTGCACACTGTGGTGTCATGAAGTTGTGGGTTGCTCCTGTGTCCACCATGATTGGTTGGTTTCCTTCGCCCATTCGACCTTTGATGTATAGATGGTGGACTGCCGCTACTCTGGCTGCCATGCATTGGGGTCGGGCACTAACTGACCCTACCCTTGGGTGGTCTATGCTCTCTTCACTCCCATTTGGAATTTCCTGGATACGTGGTGGTTGTGGTTCTTCTCCTCCATATGCACAAGCTGCATTCACCCTTGATCCACTCGATGAAGCTGTGTCTTCTATTGGGCATCTGTTTTGGTAGTGTGGGCCCCCGCATTTGAAGCATCTGATGCCAGTGGAAGGGCCTGGGGGTCTCCACCATGATGTGTTTGATCCTGTGGGTCCATATGATGTGCTGGGGGTTGGCCTGTAGTGATTGTTTCCCCATCTCCCTGCTGCTCCTCTTGGTACTAATGCTATTTGGGATACGGCCGTGGTGTTAGTGGTGTTTTGACTCCTCGTATCTGTGAATGCCCCTCTAGGAGCATTGGGCCTTTGGTTCCAGGAGTTGCTGTTGTTGAAGGTGTTGTTAAAGTTGTTGTTGAACCTGTCTTGATTTCCTTGTGCTGTTCTTCTGCCTTCCAGGTCCACCAGTCGTTCGGCCATTCTCATGGCTTCTGCTAAGCTTGTTGGCTCCTGCCTCTCCACATCTCTTCTAGCCCATTCTTGCATTCCAAACAAAAATCCATGTAGCTTAGTGTCAGTATCCATGTTTGGAGCTGCAGCATGATTTGCCTATATTTGCTGACATACTCTTTCATCTTCCCCTGTGCTTGCTTGAGGTTCCTCCATTCATCTCTTACTTTGAATTTCTCCAGCTTTGGAATAAAGTAGTCCCTCAGTTCTTCCTGGAGTTCTTCCCATGAACAGATTGTGTGGCCCTGCTCCTGTTCCAACAGGTACCAACTGGCAGCGTCCTCCTCCAAGTAAATGGCTGCCACTTCCGCCTTCTTGTCTTCGGTGATTCTTGAATACTTTAAGTACCTATCCACTTCTGCGATCCATTTCTTCAGAACTAACCCATCTCTCTCTCCCTTGTACTTGGCGGGTTGGGGCATCTTGAATTTTCCATAGTCATCTTCTGAACTACTGCTATCTTCCTCTTCTTTGCGATGGTGCTTCTTCTCCTTCTTCTTGTCTTTCTTTTTGCTTCCTAATTCTACTACTTTCTCCTTCTCCTTCCTTGTATCTTGCGCCCTCCTAGATGACTCCTCTCTACCTGTTCTATCCATCTCTTCTTGCATTCGGTGTCTCCTCTCCTCTTCTTGTTGTTGTTGACTCACCCATTCTCTATAGCCCTGCTCTACTTCTAGTTTCTTTCTCCTTTCTTCCTCTTCCTCTTTCATCTGCATGTTCCTCCATATTGATTCTAGCATGCCTGACATACCATCTATTTGTCTTTCTAGTCCGGCCACCTTCTCCTCTTGGGCCACTCTCCATTCTTGTCCCCTACTCTTCTTCCTCTCCTCTAATGTCGGGAGGGTGACATTCTCCCTTTCTTCCTCCATGTGGTTGGTGGTGGTGTCGACGCGGGGAAGCCGCGTTTTTGCTGTGGTGGTGTGGGTCGTGCCGCGGGGGAGCCGCGTCACGTCTTCAAACAGTGGGACGTTGAGGTTGGGGCGTCACGTCGGGGCGACGCGTCGGGGGGCCGTCGCGACGTGGGACGACGCGACGTGGGGCGACGCGACGTGGGTCGACGCGACGTGGGGCGTTACGACGCGGGGCGTCGCGACGTGGGGCGACACGACGTGGGGCGTCGCGCTGTGGGTCGTTACGACTTCGATCTCTTCGGGGCATTGGATCTTTCTTCTTGCTTCCGTGAGCACTCCTTCACTCCGAGCAAGAGTTGCTCTGATACCAAGTGTGATAAACCTGCACTCGTTACGCACTCAACACGGCACAGAAAGGTAACACGATATGAGCTCAAGGTATACTCTTGTATTATTCAATCCAAAAGCGGGACAACATAGACACATCCCAGGACTACACCCTCGTGACGCCGCACATAAGAGGGTTCACCACTGGGTATAGGGAATCACACGTAGAGTGGAAACAAGGCAGGGCTTTGAGTCACTACTACTCCCTATATAGGTGTAATCGGTAGCAACGGCATGGTATAGCTACAAAGCCCTTACATGAGGAGGGGGGGTAGGGGGGGGGTGGGGGGAGGCGTGGTGTGGTGTGGTGTGTGTTGGGGGGGGGGTGGAATTTTTTAGGGCGGGGGGGGAGGGGTGGGGTGGGGTGGTGTGTGTTGAGGGGGGGGAGGGGGGGGGGGAGGGGCGAATTTCTTGGGGGGGGGGGGGGTGGGGGGAGGCGTGGTGTGGTGTGGTGTGTGTTGGGGGGGGGGGGGTGGAATTTTTTAGGGCGGGGAGGGAGGGGTGGGGTGGGGTGGTGTGTGTTGAGGGGGGGGAGGGGCGAATTTCTTGGGGGGGGGGGGGGGGGGAGGGGTGGTGTGGTGTGGTGTGGTGTGTGTTGAGGGGGAGGGGGGGGGGGGGGCAATTTTTGAGGGGGGGGCGAATTTTGGAGAGGGGGGGGGGAGGGGTGGTGTGGTGTGGTGTGTGTTGAGGGGGGGGGGGAGGGGTGGGGTGGTGTGTGTTGAGGGGCGGGGGGGCGAATTTTGGAGGGGGGGGGGGAGGGGTGGTGTGGTGTGGTGTGTGTTGAGGGGGGGGGGGGGGGGGGGGTTGGGGCGAATTTTGGAGGGGGGGGGGGGGGGGGTTGGAAATTTTGAGGGGGGGGGAGGCGTGGTGTGGTGTGTGTTGGTGGGGGGGTGGGGGGCGTCGCGACAGTGTGGGGGGGGGGTGGGGGGCGTCGCGACATGGTGTGGTGTGTTGGGGGGGGCCATCACGGTGGGTGGGTGTGTTTGTTAAGGGGAGGGGGGTGGGGTGGGGTGGTGTGTGATGAGGGGGGGGGCGAATTTTGGAGAGGGGGGGGGGAGGCGTGGTGTGGTGTGGTGTGTGTTGGGGGGGGGGGGAGGGGTGGGGTGGTGTGTGTTGAGGGGGGGGGGGGGGGGGGGGCGAATGTTTGAGGGGGGGGGGAGGGGTGGTGTTGTGTAGTGTGTGTTGAGGGGGAGGGAGGGGGGGGGGGGGGGGAGGGGTGGTGTGGTGTGGTGTGTATTGAGGGGGGGGGAGGGCCGAATTTTTTAGGGGGGGGGGTGGGGTGGTGTGTGTTGGGGGGGGGGGGGGCGAATTTTTGGGGGGGGGTGGGGGGGAGGGGGGCGTCGCGACATGCTGTGGTGTGTTGGGGAGGGGCATCGCGGTGGGTGGGTGTGTGTGTTAAGGGGAGGGGGGTGGGGTGGGGTGGTGCTTGATGAGGGGGGGGGCGAATTTTGGAGGGGGGGGGAGGGGTGGTGTGTGTTGAGGAGGGGGGGGTGGTGTGTGTTGAGGGGGGGGGTGGGGGGAGGCGTGGTGTGGTGTGGTGTGTGTTGGGGGGGGGGGGGGGGGGGTGGAATTTTTTTTGGGGGGGGGGGGGGGGGGGGGGGGGGAGGGGTGGTGTGGTGTGGTGTGTGTTGAGGGGGGGGGGAGGGGTGGTGTGGTGTGGTGTGGTGTGTGTTGAGGGGGGGGGGGGCGGTGTGGTGTGGTGTTGGGGGGGGAGAGGGGTGGTGTGGTGTGGTGTGTTGGGGGGGGGGGCGAATTTTTGGGGGGGGGGGTGGGAGGGGGGGCGTCGCGACATGGTGTGGTGTGTTGGGGGGGGGCATCGCGGTGGGTGGGTGTGTGTGTTAAGGGGAGGGGGGTGGGGTGGGGTGGTGTGTGATGGGGGGGGGGGGCGAATTTTGGAGAGGGGGGGGAGGGGTTGTGTGGTGTGGTGTGTGTTGAGGGGGGGGGGGGGAGAGGGCTGATTTTTTTTGGGGGGGGGGGGAGGGGTGGTGTGGCACAAACGGTATGATAAAAAGAAGAAATGTGCCCTCTTCAAAAAGCAGATTGAATATTTAGGATTCATAGTATTGGCAAATGGCATTTCAATGGATCCTGCCAAGGTCTAAGATGTACAAGATTGGCCACCCCCAGCGAGGGTCAAGGAAGTGCGAGAAGCTCTCTAGGGCTAATGGGTTGGTATAGAGTCTTCATATAAGGCTATACCTCAATCACTGTGCCTCTCACTGACCTTCTCAAAAAGCACATTTCCATTATATGGACATCCACCAAACAATCTAGCTTTTCGGTATCGCCTCTATCTTAAGGCTACCTAACCTAAGCAAAGGATTTCAAGTCATAACTGATCATGCAAGCTCTCTTACTTTGGGTTGCATATGCTTATGCAAGAAGGACATCCATTAGCCTATGTTTCAAGAAAATTAAAGATCCACGAAAGAAACTATGCCACACTTGATCTAGAATTACTTGCTATAATTCATGCCTTTAAACTATGGAGACATTATCTGCTTAGTAATAGGTTTTCTCTAGTCATTGATCATAAAAGGCTAAAATGGATTTTTACTCAACAAGATCTCAATATGAGACAACGCTGATGGATTGAGACCTTTTAGTAATTTAACTTTGAAATCAAATATAGACCGCACAAGGAGAATGTGATTGCGAATTCTCTAAGCCATAAATCATTCCTTAAAGTCCTAGTCCTAGAGAAACCCTTTAGGGTTGGAACTCTTGCTACAATGATTTCAATGCCCAATAACCATCTCATAGAAATGGCTAAAGAAGAGGCAGTGAAGGATCCAAGATATCAGAGTTTGTTAAGAGAAATTTCCGTCAAGGATTCAAATCCAAAACTCAAGACTAAGTATCAAGATTTTTCCAAAAATGAGGAGCTCGCCTATTTCAAGACAAGATTATGTATTCCTGCAAATCAAGAACTCAAAAAGAAAATACTTTGAGAAGCTCAAGATCCTTCATTTTTGGGTCATCTTGGTTATGCTAAGACTAATAATACAGTCAGAAGAAGCTTATATTGGGAAAGACTCAAGGGTGATGTACTCAAGTATGTCACTGAATGTCTAAACTACCAATGAATTAAGGTTGAACATGTCAAGTTGCCAGGAAACCTCTAGCCTCTTGACATCCCCCAAATGAAATGGGAGTATATCAGCATGGACTTCATAGTTGGATTACCCGCGGTACAAGGAGGATATAACTCCATAATAGTAGTCATTGATATGCTAACAAACGTTACACATCTTATTCCTTTAAAAACCAATTACAAGGCTTCTGATATCACCAGGATTTTCATTAAGGAGATTTTCAGGTTACATGGATTACCCCCCCAAAGAATCATCAATGACCGTGATTCTCTCTTCACATCAAACTTTTGGAAGAGTTTTTTCGAAGCTCTAGGAACCCAACTCTACTTCAATATTGCCTACCATCCCCAAACCAATGGTCAAATAGAGTGGGTCAACCAAGTTATTGAAGACATACTAAGAGCGTATTGTAATAGGAAGCCCAAATGGTGGATCCAATATCTACCTTAGTTGAATTTTCCTAGAATGCATCATACCATCAAAGTATTCAAATGACTCCTTTTTAGGCACTATATGGGCAAGATTGTCTTACACCATTAAATTTTTTTGATCCTACCCTATGGGTAGAAGCATCTAAGAAAATGCAGGAAGAAATGGATCGGCACAAGTAAACACTATAATGCAAGATATTCAAGCTGCTAAGGGTCAATAGAAGGCATATGTCGATCAACGAAGGGAAGAACACATTTTCAAAGAAGGTGACATGGTTTTCATATGATTTTGTCCAAAGAAAAGTTCCTTATCTTTGGGGGAATTCAGGAAGCTAAGTCCCAAGTATTGTGGGCTATATAACGTGCTAAAGTGTCTAGGACCAAATGCCTACAAACTGCAACTCCCTAATAACTTGAAAGTAAATAATGAATTTCATGTTAGTCTATTGAAAACATATGTCCCTAACCCATACCCTGTACTTAATGACCAACAAATTGTGATACCAAGTTAAAGAGTCCTCAAACTTCAACCAAAAAAGATTCTTGACATGTGGGAAAAAACTCTAAGTAACAAAACCCTTAGAGAGTATCTCGTCTAATGGAAAGACTACCCTGAAGAGGATGCCACTTGGATTGACCAAAAATCATTATCTAACCAATATCCCCAGTTTTATTCGAGATGAGAACGTATTTATTCCTATAAGGGGAAGACGATGTGATATTCTGACTTTGTTTTCAAACTTCCCGACTTCTCGCAATTAAATTTGAAGAATTCTAGACCATTAAATAGAGGAAGTCTCAAACAAAAATAGTCTGAAGTTCATATCTCGATACTTTCCCACATTGATAGGGACTATAGCCATCCTTCACGGAAGTCACCACACAAATGCAAGTCAAGAGCCATAGGTCATAATTGACCACACCCATTTGGCAAAGCTATATGAAAAAAAAGAAGAAGATTAAGAGGAAGATGATGACAAAGAGGCTGTCACTCCCTCCATCCTTTCTTTTGACAAAAACAATGGTGCACAAATTTTCCTAAATTTGGAGATCCTAAATGTACGAGAAAAAGCCTGAATTCTCCACCACAGTCACATACAAAAACTCTAGCAGTCTCCCCCTCCTCTCAGTTTGAGGAGAGGCCTAGATTGAAGCAAGATCATCCAAGAGCTATGCGAATCAGTCATACCATCTCTAGCAACCTCTATGGATCTCAAAGACAAATCATCAGCATCAAATTGCATCTTCAAAGCTTCCAGATTGTTGATTTGCTAAGATAACCTCTAGAAAGAGCTCCTCTTCTTGGCCACAACCCTTCTTCTTCAATTTAACTATAAATACAAGGCATGATGAGCCATTGGAAGGCATCCTAAGCAAGAGAGGAGAGGCTATTCTCAAGAGTATAGAGCAAGAGGAAGTGGGGCAAGAGAAGTGCAAGGACAACAAATTCTTGTTACGAAGACGAGGAGGATACTCCATAGGCTCTTAGAATCAAATTCTCTATCCCTTCTACTCCACTTTCCTATGGAATCAAGACTCTTCTTGATTTTTCTAAATTCCTAGAGTGATTGCCATCCCCCATCAATCAAATTCCCATAAATCCAATTGCAACAAACCCAATCTCTCTTACAATCTCGCGATTAAAGACCATGGCCCTGAAAAAGAAAGTTATGAAGGTTGCAGAGGTAGAAGCTGCCAATAATGTTGTAGATATGACCACTACAAACAGAATGACGAGTACTGGGATCACAAATGAAGCTCCAAACACCATTAACCAAGCACTTGTCATGGATCTCCAAGTACTAGAAAGGCAGATAGTAGGCCACTTACACTAAGTTTTTCCTTGATATTATTACTTTTGGAAAGAAAATATTTTTCTTGGAAATAAATTTGTTAAAATTTAATGTATAATGCATTTGAAATAAGATGTTCGTGATTGTAAGTTCGATACTAATATTTTCTAAAATCATTAGGCTAAAAGATGGATGATTAGGTACAGATTTCCGTGACTAAGGCAATATTCCAATGAGCACAAAATGCCGACTAAGGCAGTGTTCTTGATGGTGCTAGACCTTCCCAAGGCTAGTGTGAATAAAACCTACTCCAAGGGGTTTTCTTTCTGGTTTCACCTTAGTGAGTATAGACCAATCATGACATGAAATGTCTTGTTGTAGGGAACTCTAGTCGATAGGACAAGGTGAGGATACTAGGGCTTGTATTGAAGATAAACCCACTACAAAATACATACTCGCATTTCAATTGAGGGATGTGAAGTGCTTGGAGTTTTCTAAGCAACTTGACACATTTAGCTTTCACCCTCTGGCAGCTTAAACACTTGTCAATTTAACTAAGCACATCACCCCTTAACTTTTCCCAATGGTAGCTCTTTCGTATGGCGTTAAGCATCTTAACATAACCAAGGTGTCCTAAGAATTGGGAGTTTTGTGCTTCCCAAAGTATTTTCTTCTTAAGATCTTGACTTGATGGAATGAACAATATTATCTTGAAGTAGATAATTCCTTCATCAATGGATAAATGCTCGTACCTAAGCTTTAACTTAGGATTTTGGTCCTTAGCTTGGACTTCCCTTCATATCTATTGATACTTTGGATCTTTATATGCTTCTTCCTTTGCCATATGGAGGATATGACTGCTTAGCATCAATAGAATGGTTGCTAGAGATTTTGTTCTTGTAGGTTCTTGAGAGATAAGTGCATTGAGGAATGCTTTGTAGCTTAAGGCATCCACAACTATATTTTCTTTTCCTAGTTTGTACTTGATTTTAAAATCATATTCCTACAAAACTTCAATCCACCACCGGTGTCTTATGTTTAGACTTGGCTGAGTAAATATCCATTTGAGGCTTGATGGTAAACTTCTTCCAAGCAAATAATGCCCCCATAATTTAAGAGCATGAATCACTACCAAGAGTTCCAAATGATGTGTAGCATAGTTTTGCTCATATTTCAATTTCATTGAAGAGTAGGACATTGCATGACCTTCCTACATAGTATACAACCCAATGCAAGACAGGGAGCTAGCATTTGTTACAACTTTAAAATATTGATTTAAGTAAGGAAGATTCAAGATAGGAGGTATTACTAGGATTAGCATGAGTTTCTTGAAATTGGATTGCTCAATCAAAGTCCACACAATAGAAACTTGCTTTTTTTAGCAGTTTAGTTGAGAGCTGTAGCTATCAAGGCATCATCCTTGGTAAACACCTTATACCATCCACTTAATCCTAGAGATATTTGTACTTCCTTGACTAAATTCAAGGCAACCACACTTGTACGTCCCTTAACTTTAGCTAGATCCATTGTAATCATTTTCTCATATACACCGAATCCAAGGTATTCTATCCGCCTTTCGAAGAATGCACACTTTCTCTTTTTAAGGCAACCACTCTTGTACATCCCTTAACTTTAGCTAGATCCATTGCAATCATTTTCTCATATACATCGAATTCAAGGTATTCTATCCGCCTTTTGAAGAATGCACACTTTCTCTTTTTAGCATAGAGCTTGTGTGTTCTTAAGGTATCTAGCACAATCTTAAGATGTGCCTCATGGGCGACTTCTTCTTTAGAGTAAGTTGAGATATCATCGAAGATGGATAAAACAAACTTATCAAGATAGGGTCTGAAATGTCTTATACCATCCTATTGAAAGTGGATGGGGCATTAGTCAACACAAAATACATTACAATGAACTCATAATGTCCATACCTTATGTTGAAGGTGATTTTTGGGATTTCTTTCTCTTTGATCCTAATCTTGTAATAGCCTGATCTTAAATCAATTTTTGAGAAGATCCTCACTTCTTGAAGCTTGTCAAGAAGCTCATTGATTCTAAGGATTGGACATTTGTTCTTTGATTATTACCTTGTTTAGCTCCCAGAGTACAATCTTTCTTATTTTGAAATTGAATTGTGCTCTCTAGAGTGAATTACTTGGTCTAATGTATCCTTGGTCCAACTTCTTTAGAAATTCCTTTTCAATGGTATTGGGAATTCATATTCAATAAGGCTACTTTGTTATGGGTCCAACTCCTGGAATAAGCTCAATCTCATGGTCAACTTCCCTTTTAGTTGGAAGCTCTGTCAATTCTATTAGAAAGACATCGAAATATTCCTTCATCTAAGAAGATTCTTCTTTTGCCTTGTTATCCCAATCCACCATGTTAAGCTTGATTAGGTAGACATGTAATCCTTTTCTTAAAACCTTGGATAATATGTGAAGCTTTTGGTAGTTGGAGCTTTGGTCTTCTATCTTTGCCTTGCATAGCTACTTGAATTCCTTTTGCATTTTGAAATGTGACTTGGCCCTTTCAACAATGGATGTTGGAATTACTAGGGATTAGCTAGTTCATTCCAAGAAGGTACTCACATGCACCTAAATTCATGACATGGAGCCTCATATTGGTAGGCTCACTACCTAGATCAAATCCCACTTCTCTAGAATTTTGTATAGAAATGGCCTCTTTTCCATTAGTTAATTCTACCAAAAGCTTGGATATAGGTGCATTTGCTATTTCTAATCTTTTTTTTTGTTTGGGTGAGATAAATGAATGAGTGCTTCCACAGTCAATGAGAATCTTGAAACTTTAACCTTGATAGCTTGTAGGGGTTTGAATCATAAAAAATTGGTGGTTCAAACCTTACTTGTTGAGGGTAGCATACATAGTTCCTTTCTCAAATTTGGCCTCCATAGTGGGTTTCTCGTCTTCTTGTCCCTTGAAGGTAACTACCATAATCTTTTATTTACCTTTTTCCATTGGTGATTTAAACCTCGCTTGTTGAGGGTAGCATACATAGTTCTTTCTCAATTTTGGTCTCCATTGTGGGTTCTCTTCTTCTTGTCCCTTGAAGGTAAATACCATAATCTTTCATTTGCCTTTGGCCATTGTTCCCTTTTTTTGGCCATGGAATCACCGTTGATGAAAATTTTGGTTTAATTTTGGGCACTCCCTCTTAAAATGTGTTGGCACCTGGTCCTTTGTTTGGGGAGCCTTGCCCCCAATATCTTCTGCCTTGTGGTTTGGATTGGATCTCTTAGTATAGGGGCTTGGCACAAAGCAACGTATCCTAAAGGTCCGTAGGTGGTGCGCAGATCGGACGCAGAATGCTCACGTGGTGAATCCGGAAGGTCCCCAAGAACAATGAACTCTACCTTTTTGCACAAAAAACAATGTAAAAGCATGCACGACAAGAGGCAAGAGACAAATTGGGTTCAATCTCCCCCATGCCTTGTGTGAGCGCTTCACAAAGCATGTATTTAATGTATATTTCAATCTTCATGCTCAATAATAGCCCAATTACAAAAATATGACAAGCTTTTAGCTTTTGAGTTTGCTTTCTACAAAAATAGGAAAATAAAGCTAATGGACGGTGCCCATAGAGTCTGGCACGCCCAATCTCAATGTCCAAATAGAAATAACATATCCGTGCGCATAGGCGCATACAAAATAATAATCAATAATCGATGTCTCAATAGACATAACAAAATATAGGCGTGGCGCCTATCAAAATATAGTCCAAAGGTCGAATACTTGCTAGACTCCAATGCTTTCCTCCGCCACTGCTGCTATCTCTACACATCAACTGAAGCATTCACAATCGTTAGTAAAATAATACAATTAAACCGACAAAAGTGAATACCTAGCAGTCTTCAGCTACATAAATAAATCAACTGGTTAGAAATAAATCCTAACCTTAATTTATTACGAGTGCGCACTCTAAACTCATAAACGTTTATTAATTTAATATGTATTTTGCGGAATCACCCGCTATGGAATCACCCATGTACACACTAAATTAATGAAATGCCCGAAAAGGACAGGCGTCCCCATCAACTTCTCGCACAAAGAATCCTCTTTGTGTATGAGCCCCAGTCATCTAAGTTTACGGAATCTACCGTAAAACCTCACGGAATCCACCGTGGAATATGCCTCCTGGCATCATACCCCCGGGGTGGGATAGCAATTGACCTCAATTGCTATTAGCTCAATGTGGAGCTAACAGAGTGGGGAAAGCATTTAAGTCTCTAGCGTGCATCCATTGTGCTTCCTCTACAGGATGGTTCTTGAATTTTACTAGATATCTAGAATACCTTCGGCCAGTTCTAGTGGTCATGTAGTCAGTGTCTATGATGGCTTCTGGTTCAAGTATTTCAGTCTTTCTTCTAATAAAGGTGGGTTTTCATAAACAGGGTGGATAGGTAATTGGCCTCTAAATGGTCTCAATAAACTAATGCGAAATGTATTGTGAATTTTCCAATGAGATGGAAATTCTAATTTGAATGCATTATCATTAATCTTATGAATGATTCTAAATGGTCCATAGAATCTAGGAGCTAATTTGACAATTGGATGTCTATCTACACTTTTTAGTCTATGCTTTTCTATTCTAAGCCATACATAATCATCAACTTTGAAATTCATAGCTTGTCTTTTCTTGTTGGCTTGTTTGGTATATGATTGTTGGGCTTTAGCAATCATATCCTTTACCTCATCAAAAATACTGTTATGCATTGTAGCAATATCATCAGCACTTTGAATTCTATTAGACAAAGATGCAACATGTGTAGATAATCTATATCCATAAATGACTTCAAAAGGTGCTTTCTTTGTAGATGTGTGCGGTGTATTGTTATATGCAAACTGTAATAAATGCAAAAGAGTATCCCATGTCTGAGGTTTAGAGATAGTGTATGCACGTAAAAGATCTAGAATGGTACTATTTGTGGCTTCTGTTTGTCCATTTGTTTCTGGATGAAATGCAGATGAGAAATCAATCTTTGTGCCTAGATTTGCAAACAGTGTGATCCAAAAATTATTACAAAATCTAGAATCACGATCTGAAATAATCACTTTTGGCAATCCATGGTTAGTAAAAACAATTTTCAAAAATAACTGTGCTACTTGTGATGCTGTTAAAGTTTTCTTACATGCAATGAAATATGCTTGCTTACTAAATCTATCTACAATTGTCCAAATCATGTCATGGTTAGATTTAGTATTTGGTAAACCAGTAATGAAATCCATAGATATATGTTCCCAAGGTTTAGATGAAATAGACAAAGGCATTAGTAATCCATACTGTTTACCATGATGTCTCTTTATTCTTTGACAAATCAAACATTCAGAAACGAAATTAGATACATCTGCATCCATATGCGGCCAATAAAAATCTTCAGTTAACATGCGTAATGTAGATATGATACCTCTATGACCTTAATATGGAGGACAATGAATTTCATTCAAAACAAAAGATCGGAATGAAATAGTAACACACAGTCTCTTTTCAAAAAACATGAATCCATCATTATATGACAATGAATCAACAGGAATGAAATTATTTTGGACTAATTTTTGCCAATCAGAATGAAAAGTAATATCCTGGTGATATGTGTCTTTCATAGCAATCAAAGAATCAAAAGATATGATAGAAATATTATGAATTGCAGGTCTTCTACTCAATGCATCAGCAACTACATTTTCTTTTCCAGGTTGGTATTGAATGATAGGATGAAAACTTTGAATGAAGGAAGCCCATTTTATATGATGGTAAAAAATTTGGGGTTGGCTAAGTAGATGTCTAATGCTTTGCTTGTCGGTCTTTATCATGAATTCTGAACCCATTAAATAGTGCTTCCACTGTTTTAATGCTTGTACAACTGCTAATAGTTCCTTGTCATAAGTGGAATATTTGAGCTCAGAGGGTTTTAGCTTAGAACTAGAATATGCTATTGGATGGTTGTCTTGCATTAGTACGGCTCCTATTCCTGATCCGCTAGCATCGGTCACAACTAGAAAGAATGATCTATTAAAGTCAGGAAATTGTAGAACTGGGGCATTGGTTAATGCACGTTTCAGTAAGTCAAAAGATTTCTGCTGAGTTTCAGTCCATTGATAAACAATTCCTTTCTTAAGAAGTTTGGTTAATGATAAAGCAAGTAATGAGAAATTACGTACAAACTTCCTATAGAAACTAGCAAGACCAAGGAATGAGCGTAATTCATGCACATTTTTAGGAACAGGCCAATGCAATATTGCATCAATTTTCTTAGGATCAAATTTTATTCCTTCTTTTGATACAATATGACCTAAATATTCTATTTCTGTCTTAAAGAATTCACTCTTTTCAGGATTTGCAAACAATTGATTTTCTTTCAGTAATTGAAAAACTAATGATAAATGCTCATAATGCTCTTTTTCACTTTGACTAAACACCAAAATATCATCAAAGAAAACAATCACACAATACTGATATTTCAGAAAAATACGGTTCATCATTCTACTCAAAGTAGCAAGTGCATTGGTTAATCCGAATGGCATAACTAAGAATTCATAATTGCCAAACTGTGTCCTGAATGCGGTCTTAAATATGTCAGTTCTATCTAGCCTCACCTGATGATATCCAGACTTAAGGTCAATTTTACTAAATATAGAAGATCCTTGCAGTTTGTCCATAAGGTCATCAACTCTAGGTATAGGATACCTATTCTTTACAGTGATCTTATTTAATGCTCAGTAGTCAATACACATACGATAGGTATTATTCTTTTTCTTGACTAAGAGTACAGGTGCACCGAATGGAGAACTACTAGGTCGAATTAAGCCTCTATTTAGTAATTCTTCAACTTGACTCTGGATTTCTTTTTGCTCTATTTGATTGTGCCTATATGGTGCTTTGCAAGGTGGTTGTGTGCCAGGAATTAAATCAATCTTATGGTCTTCTGGACGTGAAGGAGGTAAACCTGGTGGTAGGTCTTCTGCAAAACAGTCCTTAAAATATGCAAGAAATTCCTTATGCCTAGGGTGCATATGATTTTCCTTTGCGTGCAATTCATTCACCCAAATGAGATATGATTTAGTATTCTTGCGTAGTGCACGTTTTGCTTGAGTATGCGAAAGTAGTGGAAAAATATGAGATGCATACATACCATATAATGTAATAGATTTTCCTTGAAAATTAATATTCATTGTGTGCGTAAAATAATCTATATTTGGATTATGCTGGTGTCTCCATGGCATTCCTAAAATAATGTCACTTGACTGTAATGGAACAACAAAGAAATTTCTTCTTTCAATGTATGCACCAATTTGAATTTCTAAATCTTGTACTTCTTGTGTGCCATTGTACCTAGTGCCTAAAAATGCAGCTTTTATGTGATAATGCGTAAGTACTGTATGCAATTTCAATTCCTTTACCAATTTTGTTGAAATAAAGTCATGGGTACTACCGTCATCATGCAAGATAGTTCTTTCCTTTCCATGCACCATACATTTCATAGTCAACAATGAATGTGGGGTAGGCATACCTGGTAAAGTGTCGGAAGTAGTAATAGGATCATCCTCATCTTCAGTGAAATCTGGCATATCCTCATGCTCGTCTTCGTCCATGGCTCCAAGATAGTTGATATGTGCTGGTGGCTTCTTTGAATGACAATTTGCTGCGAGATGCCTTGGCTGGTGACACTTATAGCATACTATTGGCTTGGCTTTGATTACATTATTTGCAATGGCTGGAAGTCTAGGTACATTTGGATTTGCTTGTGGAATAGGCTTAGAATTTGGATTGACAGTGGATAGTAATGCAGGTGGTTTAGGCCAATTCTTGCGGAAAGATGGTGATGAGAAACGACCTGGATTAAATCTTCTAAAATTGGAATTGAATTGTTTAGATCCATAATTACCATTGTCTTGGAATTGCTGTGGTCGTCTATCTCTTCCGCATAACTTATCTTCAGTGTCGTGAGCTAAGGAGATGGCGTCTTCAAGGGTAGCAGGCTTGAACATGTTCACTTCAGCGTAGTAATGTCCAAGAAGTCCAGACATATACTTCCGCTTATATGTCGTCTCTAGTACGTCTTCAAGCATGCGTAGCTGTAGGAGTGCATTCCAAAAACGCTCTGTATACTATGAAATAGGCTCACGATCCCGTTGTTGAAGTAAATCCCATTGCTTGATAGCCTTCTCATGAAATTGCGGTGGAAGAAAATTATGCATGAACTTCTTCTTGAAATCTTCCCAAGTAGCAGGACATTCTATGCTCTTGCGGACTACAGTCCACCATAGTGATGCTCTGTCTATCAGATGATTAGTAACACACTTGATTTTATCTTTTTCGGGATAAGTTTCCTCATGGAAATAGTCATCAAACTGGCTAATAAATGATAAAACAATCTTTCCTTCTCGTATGCCATTGAAAGTGCGAAACTTGAAACTTCGTTTACTTATCTTGGATTCCTTGCGAATGGTTTGTGCTTCAAGAGTGGCGTCGATGGTACGGCAAATCAAATCTTCAGCTTGTGGTTCTTCTTTATCGGTAGATGCTCTTTGTAGTTTTGTCAATTGCGCTTGCAATGCTTGCCTAGCCCTTCACTCTTCTTCCAATTGCAGCATGATTAGATCCAGCTTTTGTTCCATGGTAGGCTCAGGTAGGTCGTCTTCAGTCATAGGATCATCCATATGTGGGGTCGTCATCCTGTAAAACTCAATAAACCTTTCTCACTCTAAATCACGTTAGCGGGATGAGCGAAGCTCAAATTCGGGGTTACAAGGCTATGTATTTTTGGGTATTTCTTTCTCAATTTTCAAAAAATCTGCAATATTTATGTATCCGTTTGCTGAAAGTACTTCAACGAACTTGTAGATAGGTAGAACAGCTTGCTGCGAACAACTTTCCAGTTCAGAGTTTTTGCATAGGAACAAGCCTTCTATGAGTTTTAAGCACTAGTCAGTTCTGACTTGCAGAGTTGCAAAGTTGTTGACATGCTGAACTTAGGCCGACTTGCAGAACTTGCAGAACTTGATTCCACCTGACTTGTAGAACTTGACTTTGGCAGCGCAGGACCTGGAGTATATCGACTTATCTCTTCTGTGTGACTTGATGAGAGCTTAATGACTTAAGCTTAAGTGATTAAGCTTAAGTGATTAAGCTTAAGCTTAATAAGCTTAATGGAGATGAAACAGGGCGGCGTGAATTTTCGTGGGGGGGAGGGCTTTTTTTGCACCGAAAATCATGGAATGATGTTGTTTCTCCACGATTTTGAATTATGAAGCTTATTAAGCTTCTTTAAGGCTTATAAGCTTAAGATTAAGCTTTCGATTAAGAGGATTAAGAGTTTTTCTCACTGTTTCTTCACGACTTGTATGTGAGGATGTAGGAGTGGTCCTTCACCTGCAGAGCCTGGTCCTTCGCAATCTGACAATAGAAACAGGGGTTCTTGATCACCAGAAGTCTGCCTGTATCGACAGTTCGTGACGAGATTGACTGTAGAGCCCGTTCGTTCCTGGAGCTCCGCCTTCGCCTGAGATTGGTAGCGATTGGAAGCTCTTGATCTCTGCTCCGCTCTGATACCACTGGTGCGCAGATCGGACGTAGAATGCTCACGTGGTGAATCTCGGAAGGTCCCCAAGAACAATGAACTCTACCTTTTTGCACAAAAAACAATGTAAAAGCATGCACGACAAGAGGCAAGAGACAAATTGGGTTCAATCTCCCCCATGCCTTGTGTGAGCGCTTCACAAAGCATGTATTTAATGTATATTTCAATCTTCATGCTCAATAATAGCCCAATTTACAAAAAATATGACAAGCTTTTAGCTTTTGAGTTTGCTTTCTACAAAAATAGGAAAATAAAGCTAATGGACGGTGCCCATAGAGTCTGGCACGCCCAATCTCAATGTCCAAATAGAAATAACATATCCGTGCATATAGGCGCATACAAAATAATAATCAATAATCGATGTCTCAATAGACATAACAAAATATAGGCGTGGAGCCTATCAAAATATAGTCCAAAGGTCAAATACTCACTAGACTCCAATGCTTTCCTCCGCCACTGCTGCTATCTCTACACATCAACTGAAGCATTCACAATCATTAGTAAAATAATACAATTAAACCGACAAAAGTGAATACCTAGCAGTCTTCAGCTACATAAATAAATCAACTAGTTAGAAATAAATCCTAACCTTAATTTATTACGAGTGCGCACTCTAAACTCATAAACGTTTATTAATTTAATATGTATTTTGCGGAATCACCCGCTATGGAATCACCCATGTACACACTAAATTAATGAAACACCCGAAAAGGACAGGCATCCCCATCAACTTCTCGCACAAAGAATCCTCTTTGTGTATGAGCCCCGGTCATCTAAGTTTACGGAATCCACCGTAAAACCTCCCGGAATCCACCGTGGCACGGAATCCACCATGGAATATGCCTCCTGGCATCAGTAGGTCGCATCGCTTCAACTCAGGTATCAGCTATCCCAAGGAAAATTGACAAAAGTTGGTCATGTCTTGAACATTGTCCATGGATGGAACATATTTCTAGAGTGTAACAAATTTGAGTAATAAGCTGCTAAGCTCAATCCCTGCTAACACAAGGTAAAGAACTCATTCATCTTCATGGTGCGATATGTAGGGATAGATATCCCCTACACACTCCTTTAGTTATTTCCAAATAGCTGCTAACTCAACTTGATACTTGCACATTTTTTTCCACCACAATTAAGCTTTGCTTTGTAGCTTAGGCTTGGTAATCATGTCTTGGTTTCTAGGACTAGTTATGTAGTAAGGAAGTAGTCTTCCATTGTCTCTATCCAGACCTCTCTGTTTGTTTCTATATCTCTCTCTTCCCTCTACCCATGGGGAAAAGTCTCATTTTCCCCCCCTAAAGTTACATTGAACGAGCTCTAGAATTTTCCCTAGCAAAACCACATATTCAACTCATTCTAATCCACAGTCCTAGGATTTGTGGGAAACCTCTTGGCTTATCAGGACTACCCTACCTTTTGCTTCACTTTTGAAGTGGATGTTCTTAGTTACCTAATTACCCAGCATGGTTAATGGAACATACAAAAAGAGTTTTCTTAATTATCCCCATTAACATAGGGTCAATTCAGATAATCTTAGCATGGACACAAAGACAAGTTGAAAACAATATTTCAACAAAAAATAATTCTTCATTCAAATCAATGGGCAATATAGCCTTATTTACATCAATATGTTTGTCCAAGATAGGACTTCCACATAGGCATTTCCACCAAATTCCTACCCTTAGCTAGTGTTAGGGCCTTCTGGGAAGCCATCCTAGGCTCATAGCGAATTAGACTAGTATTTTAGGTGTAAGGGATTTACAGATAGCGCCCCCTAGTACCCTTTCCACCTCTAGCTAATTTTACTCCCTATGAAGAGACCTCTCACTCACGAAGATGGTCCTAGCATCCAGAGTGACAAGCATGACCCTTTGTTAAAAGCTTCTGCAACTATCCTTAGGGGAGGTGTAGTGCATCTTTGAATTCATCCTAATTTTTAAATACGTCCTAAATTGGTATAGGTTCAAGTACAATTAATCACATTATTGCATCATCCCCTATGCATCAAATAGTCTTTGGATACAATTTAAAAGAGTTGGGATTTATTCTACATAGTATCCTCCCAATATCAAGTTTTTCATGATTATTGGTGTCAAATTGAGGTAAGTAGTGTTATTCTAACCCTCGGCCTTTTGATTGTATCCAAGTAAATAAGTATAGGGTCATAAGATTCAGTGATCTTTCAACAAGTTTAATGTTCTCTTTCAAGGATCCACAATCCCTTTGATTCGAAGAGTTGGGTTTAATTTTATCAAACCACTTTTTCTATGATCAATTTGATCATAACATGAAAATTCTAATTGACTTCTAGTCTTATAATGTCCTAAAGTTACTTCCTCACGTGTGATAGAAAGAGAGATAAAGTGTCTAACTTCCTGCATATAGTTTCCTTTCCTAGCTTCTTGGTATTAAACCTTTAGGGGGTTTCAAAAGAACTAAGTCTCTTGGGGGGTTTAAAAAAGAATTAGTGTCTTTGATAGCATCTTTGGTAGGTGGTGTAGAATCTATAAATCATATTAATTTCTACTCCATTTGAAATAATTCATTTGAAATAATCCATTTCTTATAATAGAAACTTTAATGAAACAAGGACAAAGGTTCACTTCCTAGACTTTGAATCCTTGTCCTTGAAGAACCTGATCCCACACACACACACATCCTTAAAATTATGGGCCTAATCTCTAATTTTTTCTTGTTCCAATAGAGATTTAAATGTGGCCTAAACTTCCGCATAGTATTTATTTAGAATTGGATAAATCTATTAGTGCGTGAAAAAAGGAAAAGTATTCATTAATTTTTATCAAATATTTCTTACATTTCTAATGCTTACCACCCTAATCTACATTCATGGATTAAGCTACTTGTATGGATTATTGCACTCCCACTCAGATCTAACCACATCATGGAGAAGAAGTTCTTTACAAATGTCCCTCTCGGTGTCATAAAAATATACGAATCCACCACACTAACTCACAGTCTCAGGTAAGTTACTCATGAATATATGTGTGCATCACGTGGGTTCAAAATAAGGTATTTTTAAAATACCATTTTTATACATTTTTTACATATATAAGGGTGTAATATAAAGGATTTATTTATAGATTGAATAGAAAAGGGTTATGTTTAATTCAAGGAAAATTCACAGATAAGGATATCTATTAATAGGCCTTGAACGCACGTGATGTAGAGGATATATATATTGTACCTTCCCTGAGATCACAGTGCACCATAAGGGGTCCTAACTTTTTGGGGAGGATCACACATCCTTTATTTCAACTTATTTTCATGATGATCATTGAATTTAAAATATAACAAAAAAATGATATAATGAATGTGGGTTTGGTTTGGATTGATGTTGTTTGCATGCATGATCTCTTGACCCGCTCAACTGCAAAAACATAGGTCTGATCAGCCCTTGTGATAGACAAGTAATGCCAAGTGATGGAGGAGAAGCCACGCTGCAAAAATGCAGGTCCCAGAGTAGCCCATGTGATAGATGATTGATGAAATCACTCACGCTTGGTGATGTGGAATATCCCTAGAGGTTATGATGTTGATGCCAAGCTTGAGATGATTACGCTAAGCAAGGAGAAGATCTCCACATTAAAAAAATGCAGTAGAAAGTGGAGTCTGATGGAGAAGGGTGTTGACACCAAGCAGATGATGGTGATGATATGTGGAAGATGCTCCAAACGGAAGGCCTGATGCTAGAATAGCGTGCCTGAAGCAGAAGAGGAAGGGTGAAAGCAGCCACAATGAGCCATGAACTGCAATGTCCTACTGAAGGGGTGCGAGGCCAGTGGAAGGGGCTGTTGAGACAAGGAAAGGGTGTTTGATGATGGAGAAAGGGGGTTGAAGAATGACTGAAGAGTGATGAGAGTGTTAGAAGAATGTTTGAAGTGACTACCTATTTATAGGTATAAGCTATCTAGGGTGGCGCACCAATGTGTGGGTGCCCACTAAAAAAATGGCCAAAATGTGGACACTAACCCTTTTTGGGGCTATTAGTGTGAAATAGTAAATGAAGTGTGTGAATTGAAGAAATGGTTTCTCAACATCATGCACTTTGCTTTGATGGCATTTTAACATGGTGACACCACCAACGAATCATGTGTTTGAACTCCTACCCCAGTCATCTTAGGGGGTAAAAAGAGCTCCTAGTCCTCCCTTTTTCATGCCTATTTACACACTTGTGAAATTTAATCATCACTTGCATGAAGGCAACCTAATGCTCCACTTTTTGAACTCAGCTATTTGGCATGTGACACATCCTCTAACATGGGCCTCAAAAGCTAAAGGACGTTAGGACTTGGTGTTGTGAATGTCTTCTTGTTCTGCATGTGGTATCTTTTAACACTCTTCCAATGAAATTATGCTTCAGCTTCAAGTAGATATTCCTTTGTTTGATTCTGAAAAGGTTTGAATAGTGGTTAGCACGTTTGCCACACTAGCATAAGTATGCTTCAAAAGACTCAAGATTTGTTTCATGGGGGTGATTATAGCTAAACTTTGAGACACTGGTGGAATATTTGAAAGCTTGATTAATGGAAATGGATGCACGGAACCTTGTGCAAACATATATAGAGGGAGGATAAATATGGTGAACCCATAACCTCTTCAATACGAGACAAGATTTCTTCCATTACTACATACACTATACACACATTAAAAGTAGCGAGTTTTAAGGTATTTTATAGGAACTATTTTTGATGGGATATTACCTAAAGACAAGTTCATGATAATCGCTTTTTGGCAATCTAGATTAATTGTTGAATTGGGAACTTATTTTTCTAAAAGTAATGATCATGATCACTTGCATGTGTCAAGTGTGATTTGGGCTTTAGATCCCAACTCTATGCAGTCTTTAAGACCTTGTGGGAGAGTGTTGAGGCACCCATCCCACTTTGGACCCAACAATGGATGTTGTGGAACACTAGTACTGAAGACACGTTCACATTATATTTTCTACTCTTTGTATAGGGGCCCATAGGGTTACAACTCATGAAGGAACGATAGGAACCAAACTGCAAAAACGTAGGTCCTAGCAGCTCTTATTATAGGCAAGTGATGCTAAGTGATGGAGGAGAAGCTAGGCTGCAAAAACACAGCTCCCAGAGTAGTCCATGTGATAGATGAGTGATGAAATCACTCACGCTTGGTGATGTGGACTATCCCTAGAGGTTATGATGTTAATGCCAAGCTGGAGATGATGACACCAGGTAAGGAGAAGATCTCCACACTGAGAAAATGTAGCAGAAAGTGGAGCCTGATGGAGAAGGGTGTTGATACCAAGCAGATGATGGTGATGCTAGTTGGAAGATGCTCCAAAGGCAAGGCATGATGCTAGAATAGCATGCTTGAAGTAGAAGAGGAAGGGTGAAGGCAGCCACAATGAGCCATGAACCGCAATGTCCTACTGAAGGGTGTGAGGCTAGTAGAAGGGACTGGTGAGAGAAGGGAAGGGTGTCTGATGATGATGGAGGAAGAGGGCTGAAGAATGATTGAAGAGTGATGAGAGTGTTAGAATAATGAATGAAGTGACTATCTATTTATAGGTATAAGCTATCTAGGGTGGTGCACCATTGTGTGGGTGCCCACTGAAAAAATGGCCAAAGTGTGGACACTAACCCTTTTTGGGGCTATTAGTGTGAATTGTGTGAACTGAAGAAGTGGTTTCTCAACATCGTGCACTTTGCTTTGATGGCATTTTGAAATGGTGACCCCACCAACGAATGATGTGTTTGAACTCCTACCCTAGTCATCTTAGGGGGTAAAAAGAGCTCCTAGTCCTCCCTTTTTCATGCCTATTCACACATTTGTTAAAGCAAATCATCACTTGCACGAAGGCAACCTAATGCTCCACTTTTTGAACTCAACTATTTGGCATGTGACACATCCTCTAACATGGGCCTCAAAAGCTAAATGATGTTAGGACTTGGTGTTGTGAATGTCTTCTATGTTCCTTCATTCTCATTGTTTCAATTCTCACTGTTTGTTGCTTCATTCTCACTGTTTCAATTTATTATAATATTTTGGAATATAAATTTCACAAAATGTGGCTTCTATTGTTGCATTTTTACTATTCAAGTAATCTCAAAGGTTGTTCTTGTTCAGTTTGCCATTGAAATATGAACTTCTGGCTTATGCTTTTGACTTTTCGTTGTAAGGATTCATTTGTAGGGGGCACAAGTTTGCTTATTACTTATCAGTCATCATAAATTTATACCTTTTGACATTTTACTTAATCGCATTTGACCAGGTGCACTTACATTTTAGTAGCCTAAACTTACCATTTGACCAGGTACACTTACCATCTGGAAGTCTAAACTTCTGATTGTTTTTCTACATGCTCATTAAAGAGCTCTAGACAAGACATTCATCACCTATCTTCATTACAAGGAAACTCTATTTGCTACATTTATGTGAGTTTGTAACTTGAGTGTTATCAATAGTGTTGTGGTCAACTAATTACACCATACACAATGGTAGGAGTTTATGTCTTGAATGTTGTGCATACATGAAGGCATATAATACAAAGGTGACATAGAAGCTAAATGAGAAGCAAAGGTTGATGATCTAGAATTTTGTCTCTCTTCACTATATTCCATTTAATCTTCAAATTTGAATGTGGAGAACAAGAAATACTGCTCTCAAGTTATACTCACTGTAACACCATAAGGGTGTTGTATCAAGAACTAAAATGGGGAGTTGTTCTTCTATATATATTCTGAGGAAATTTTTTGCCTCCACAATGGATTATCACATATTAAGAAATTACTTTTTTTATTCTATGTACTTTTCACAAAATCCAATGACTTTGAGATGAGCATGTGGGGCGGGTTTTAGCATATGTTTCACCCTACTCAATTGAGGTGCGGTGACAAATGGACCGCCTGCCTAGCTTACAATAACAAAGTGGCAATCTTTGAATCACGAAGCCATGTTGGGGGCTTCAAGTATATGTTCAAAGTATAAGGCTTCTCCTTCAATGCTTAAAAAATGTGGCATTATCTTTTCCTTCGTTCATATTGTTTGCTTATTGGAAAGTGCAATCTCCATACCAATGGCTTTGGTGCACATGTTTTGCAGTCAAAACCCCTCATGCATACCTGTCTTGCAAGATAAATCAATCATGTAGAGGGTAGAATTATACAAAGTTTATAAGCATGCACATGATATTGGGGGTTTATGGTAAAAGGATGCCAGATTATGCAAATATTTTCAGATGAAGGTCACACATGCTTTTAATGATTTCATCCATTACATCATTTTTAGAAGGAATAGAAGAAGAAAGAGTTGGTTGATTCGTCAAAGGAATAGGGGATTTTGAAGGTGGAACAAGCTCCATCAATGGAGTTGCTGAAGTTGAAGTAGAGCCCAATCTTAATCGCATTCGCTCTGTTCGACCAATCATGTTAACTATATTAGTAATATCTTTCCATGCAGTCTTGACTCCTGATTCGGAGGTAGCATCTTTTAGGGAATCAGCAAGCTTCTCTTGCAGAATGGGATCTGCAGTCTTAAGGAATAATTCAATCTTCTGACCTTCCATACTTTTTTGGTCTTCAACATCAAGTTGTCCAAATTTACTTTCAAACTCATGGTATAGACATGTTGCAGCTAAACCTTTGTTGGGTTTTTCAACCCATTTAGTGAAACTTTTCTTCGTCATTAGGCCATAGTCTTCTAAGACCCAATCCGCATCTTGTCGAAAAAGACCATGGATTCTTTCTTGAAGACCATGCTTGGCTAGTTTGCCAAAATAACGGCTCCATGCATGTTGTGGTACACCAAAGAAGAGTATTTTTTCAATATATAAGCGAATAAAACAGAGACATTTTGACCATTAAATTGTTTTAATTCACGCCCAACTTCCTCTAGGGCCTTGATAGCTGTGGAATCAATCTTCTCTTCATCTTGCCTTTATTTTTGTTTTTGTAACATTTGGATTTGTTATTGCTGAGTCTGTTGTAGTATGCGCACCAATTGTTATAGAGTATCTCCTGAAGAATCCCCCATCTTGGAGTTCTCTTACACCGACCTTCACGTCGGGTTCACCAATGTCATAGCGCGTAGGGTTGAAGGTCACCACAGGGGTTTGGCAAGAGAAGAATGTATGGGGGTTCAAGAGGTTAGACTTCGGAGATGGTAGAGATAAGAGAAGGGTTGAAGGTTTCAAGCCAAGTTCTTGAAGATAAGAGACAATAGGGTGTAGGTAGATTCAAGGAGAGGAGTAGATGGAAGATAAGGGGTTTGAAGAGATTGAAGATGTAGAAGAATACTCCCAAAAAGAATTAGAAAATATAGAAGAATACTAACAGAGATGAAGTCTGTCAGTTTCTTTCAGCATTATGAGAAAATATAACTCTAATAGACAAAAACGTGTACAAAGTAATACCTTCCTCTATGCTGCTTAGATTGCCAATCTGATGCTTCCAATGGCTCCAAAAGGGGGGTTAAATACTAGGATACCTAGCTAGAATTGTGCCAGATCACTCCTTCTTCATCTCCCACTTTCGGAGTGCTGTTCACTGCCTGAAAACAGCGATCGCGCGTCGCGCGATTTTGTTAATCTCTCCTTTTATATAAAATGCTCTCAAATTAGCTGAAAGCTACATGCTTTCTTTTACATGTCATCCTAATCTAGAAGTTATCTATAGTTTTATGGATTTTTATAAGAGATAATATCTAGAATATCAAAAATTGACTAAAAACTTGTCCAAAAAAATCTAATATTTTGAACCATGGATACTAATAAAAATGCCTAAAGTGGCATTGGCTCAGGCTAAATCTAAAAGGAAACCACACTCTAGATTTTTTTACACAGTATGCGCATAGCGACACGATATCCATCCCCTCCTAACCTGCACATTCTCTAGCATGCGCCAAAGTCTTACGGATTTGTAGTGTTAGAAGAAGTATCTTCTGCCATGTCAATGTCTTCATCTTCTGCCTCTTCTTCTTCCTCTATGTCTTCATGCTGTTGAATTATATTAAAGTCTTCTAGCTCATATGTTGAACTTTCTCTTTGTTTGAAGAGCTTGATTCTTTTTCCAGCTATGGGTATCTTCATGCTTGTTCCATCCAATTCAGCCAATGAATATGTGGCATTTTCATGAACGATCTTTACCACATATGGGCCAAACCAATGCTTTCTTTCTAGAAGCACTGTATTGATTGTCTAGGCTGTTGTCATAGACAAGCACCCAATCATTTTCTTGAATTTCTCTTGGCCGAAGTCGATGTCATTTATCAAATCTTCTTTTGATCTCTAGTCTTGCCATCTTTAGCTTCTCAATAGCTGCTTGAACATATTCAGGCCTTCTTTCTAGTTGCCATATGTGCAAAGTCAGCAACTCTTCTGTACTGATGCCTTCCTCCCAAGGTATAAGACTCCATGTGATAATAGATTCTTCAATTGGCATAATTGGTTGTTTTCCATGCATAAGTTCAGCTGGCATATAGCCAGTCACTGAACTGTGAGTAGTCTGGTCAGCCTATAATGCAAAAGGTAGCATTTTAGGCCATTCTTTGATCTTTCCTCTTCAAGAGTTTGCTAGAGCTTTGAGAATAGATTGATGACCTCTCTCACTCTTTCTATTGCCTTCAGGATTGTAGGATGATGTTAAAGCCAACTTAATACCCAATTGAGCAAATAAGTTGCGTGCCTCATCAGCATCCAACTCTCCTCTGTCTGCAGTTACTTTACCCACACAACCATATCTACAAAACACTTCTTCAAGCCAAAAACGACAAACAGCTTGAGTGGATTTGGTTGTTAAGGCTTTGCCTTCAACTTGATTGGTTAGATCCTCTCTTGCAAGCACTAAATACCGCATATTCCATATTCCTGTAGGCATGGTTATAAGGTCAATAACCCATCTATTATGTATAGACAAAGGATAAGTTGGTTGTAACCCAACTCGATGCTTGACCATATAATACATTTGACATACATAACAGGTTTCAACAACACGTGCTATGTCCGAATACACGTTTTGCCACCAATATTTTTCTTTGACTTTACTAAAGGTTCCCCATATGCCTCTATGGCTAGCATACAGGCTTTCGTGAAATTCCTTCATTACCTGTTGTTGCATTCTTTTGTTACCTAAAACTTGGACAGGCGCTCCTTTCTTCTTCTTTGCGTACTTCCATAGATGTCCTTCTTTAAGAAAAAAGCCATAAGCTTTCCTCTTGATATGTTTGATCTCCTCATTAGTCCAAGTCTCCTTCTTCTTCATTGTGCTCAAATATTGGCTGATCTTTAACCAATCTTCTTCAAGGAAATGAACTAGAACTTGAGCAATGCAATGAGCATGCTGGCTTCTAGTTGGCCATCCTATTGTTTTCAGCTTTGGACCTGTATATGCAGTAACTGAGAAAGTATTTTCAGTAGCCATGCAATGAAATTCAGCAAGTATAGATTCTTCAGCTTCATCTTCTTCCATCAGCTCTTCTTCATTGTCATATCCTGCACGTGATAGCATGTCAGCAACTGGATTCACGTTTCCTACAATATGCTTTAATTGGAGGTTGAGAGATTTAATATATGCAATCCATCTTAGCATAGCAATGTCGGGTGTAGAGTAGTTGGCAATCATGCCCAAGAGTGGAAGACAATCAGTTTCTACCACTACAAAAGCACCTATAAAGTATTCATGATCACACTTTAATGCTGTTACAACTCCCCACAATTCCCTTTTTACTTGTCCATACCTTCTTTGACGTTCATTGAGAACTTTTGCTCTAAAACGAATTGTATACATGTTACCTTCAAGATCCTCTTACCCAACAGCCCATCCTATCCCAATGGGACTTGTATCCACAGTAAGGATGATGGGTTGACCATTTGAATAGTTAGCCCTTTTGAGAGTGGGGGCTGAAATTAATAGCTTCTTTAATTACGCATAGTGAGAGTATGCTCTTTATTCCAAGAGAATATTTGGCCTTTTCTTAATAACTGATAAAGAATTTTGGCTACGTGAGCAAAATATGGTATCCATATGAGATAGAATACACATGTGCCAAGAAATCTTATCACCTCTGAAACATTTGTGCATTTTTCTTGCATTCTGCGCTAATGGTATCTATCTTAATTGGAGAAGGTTTGTGTCCATAGGGGCCACATAGATGACCAACCACTAGGACTTCTTCTACTCCAAAATAGACTTAGCTCTAGAAAGGGTAAGATGTACCTCTTCTAGCCTTGTCAAAATCCTCTCACAATCATGAATATGGTTAACTAAAAATGTCCTGCAACCATCTTTGTCAAGCTCCTCATTCTTTTCATTGACTTCACATCCCTTGATAGGTACATCATGAAGAAATGGAAGAGTAAGTTGTGGAATAAAGTCCCTTAAGACTTTGTGCATGGCATTCATCATATGGGCTACGGAGTTTGTTGCACCTTGTGGTAGAGTGCACATGTGGACCAATCCAAGAGGTGTCTTCATTGTGGTAATGTCTCGGCTTTCTAATGAAAGCTAAAATTGGTCATATCTTGAATATAGATCGCTCATAGAATAAATTGCTCTACCTGTAAAAGCTTCAACAAACTCATCAACAATTGGACCCAAACCAACATTTCGGATTGTGACACGATTGACAGACTATAGATCTTGAATGAATCATAAATATCCTTTTTTCTTAGGCACAATAAACCATCGGTTTGAGTAAGGTACTGAAGAAGGTTCTAAAATCTTTATTCTGATCTTCTCGTTTAGAAGTTCTAATAATTTGAGCAGATGTGCCCTTGGAACGGGAATGGGCCTGAGGTTCCAAGGTACATATGTGACGGTAAAAATGACCATAGGAGCCACAATATTTGGATATACAGCCTATTTCACTTGGTTGAAATGCAAAAGCTTTTCCATGTTTCATTAGCATTTGCATAAAAGAGTGTTTTTCAGTCGGTGAAAGGAAAAAATTTTCACCTATTTTGAGCTATTTTATACTTTCAGATGTGAACTTGTGACCAATGTTGGAAGGATCACAAAGACTTAGCTGATTTGCTGCCCTATCAGCGAGCCCTTCACTTTCAAGAGGCAGTGGGACTACCACACGTTTGACTTTCTTATCCACTGTCTTGTATTTTGTCTCCACTTGTGCTTTAGCCTTGTTGAGTAAACCATTGTCTTCATGTTCAACAAATTCTTGAATTGTTTGATTAAAATCCAATGTACATACTCCTATGGACTACTTTTCTGCCTGATTTTCTGCATGAGTAGCTGTAAATATTTCAGCCAATGTGTCAGTAGTAATTAGTCCAAAAAAAATGCCCGAAATATCTTCATTTTTAGCCATTATGTCATAAGCTTTCTGCTTCCTTTTTACATGACATAAATATTTTCTTTCAGCCTTAGTCACAGCCAGAAGAGACTTATAACAGCCCATACTATTGGTTGTACATACATATAAATTTGCTAGAGACACAGTTTCTGTTGCATGAGGAGGTTCAATCTTTTTACATGATGCACTACCATAGCCTCCCTTTATAGCAGTGCATCCCGAAAACCCTTGAATTCTCCAGCATTAGGAGGCACAGGATAATCGCACAGTTGATCTCTGTTTTGATGATGGTTAACAAAACAGTAAGAAATTGGACAGCTTGTTCATTCTCCTTGCTTCGTATTCGAGCATACGAAGAACCATCATCAAGAGCTTTTGTTTCCAAGCACGCTTTAGAAATGTAAGGTTGCCTAAGAATGATAGGGTAACTACAAGAGTCTTGAACAAAAAAGTGAAAATTGTCTTTTATGTCTCCAATAGTTACCTGCACATTAGGACATATAGCATATAACTCTCCAGAAGAGTTGTTTGCAGCTCTCATTCGCCAACCTGGATCATCATCTATGGGCCATCCGCCACTTTCATAAAGACTCCTTGCCATGACGTTTATCTCCGAGCCATGGTCTAAGAGTGCAATACATGGTGTTTCTTTTTCTCCAATTTTGACGATTGTCTCCGTTGTTGCTCTTGCCCAATGCGTACGGGAGTAGTGACTGCTTGGAATGAACCGAGCCTATTCTTCCTCATGAATGTGTTGTAGACGGTCTTCTTTTTGAGAGGTGGGTTGCCCAATTGGTTTGGACCAGCCCACCATTACATTTTCAGCTTTCACTTCTTTAATTTTTGCATTCATGTTTTCTTTATCTTCAGCTTCAAGTGCTACAATTAATTCTTTAATTGCTTCAAGTTGAATTCCTTGTGAAGTCAGCTTCTCTTCATCCTGCACAAAAACTCGAAGAACTTGCAAAAAAGCATGCATTGTTTCTTCATCACCAACACATTGTCTTTTCCTTTTGATCACATTAATAATTACATCATGGAATTCATGTTTGGCGATTCCAAGAATTTTGCCTAAGGTGAATTCAATTTTGGTTCCTAGAATTCGTTCTTTTAGGACTCGTTTGAGATCGGTTGCAGATTCTATGTCAGACTAGAATTTGTAGCAGCCTGGCTGCTTGCCTTTCTTCTTTTCGTCGGTCTTCTTTGTTTGTGGTGCATCTTCCATCTCTTGATCTGGGGTTATATTTTCAACAATCTTTGGTTGTTCATGTGTTCTTCTAGTTACCCATTTTGGAGGGCCGGAAGAGGAAGGCCCTGGTTCATCTTCTCTTCTTCTCTTTTCTTCAATCAAGACTTCTTTATGATTGACATAAGCCAAATGTGCAAAGGTAGAAAAAGAATCTACCGGTTCTTTCCAATCAGTTATTCCTCGAATATACTAACTGGCATTAGCCAAATCTTCTTTGGCTTCTTTACCACGTTCCATTTGATCTAGTGCATGCATCCATACTTTAGATTATACATTAGCTTTACATGCTTTCAAACTTGATTTAATTGGCTCAATTTGCAGCCCATAGGTAGCTGCATCAGTTGCTGCATAGGCATTCTTTATAGCTAAATCTTCTAATCTTTTCTTCATTTCACCATTGCCAGAATTTGGCTCCAGTGGAAGACCAGTTTCAGCTGCATGAAATTTTTCGTCCTTCCAAAAGATGAGCTTTTGTGCTTCACCCTCATGGAAGGCAGAACACTCCCTCTTCCTGTTGTTGGGGCTGTCACACCAAATACAATGCCTCTTAAAGCCTTCTCTCATGGGTCTTTGAGTTGATGCTCATCCTCGCTCTTCGACTTTGACATCCAGCTTCTCTACTTTAGAACTAATTTCTGTAAGATTGAGATGAAGGTTACGCATGCTTTTAATGAGTTCATCCATTACATCATTTTTAGAAAGAATAGAAGAAGAAAGAGTTGGTTGATTAGTCAAAGGAATAGGGGATTTTGAAGGTGGAACAAGCTCCATCAATGGAGTTGTTGAAGTTGAAGTAGAGCCCAATATTAATCGCATTTGCTCTCTTCGATCAATCATGTTAACTGCATCAGTAACATCTGTCCATGCAGTCTAGACTCCTGATTCGGAGGTAGCATCTTCTAGGCGATCAGCAAGCTTCTCTTGCAAAATGGGATCTGCAGCCTTAAGAAATAATTCAATCTTCTGACCTTCCATACTTTTTTGGTCTTCAACATCAAGTTGTCCAAATTTACTTTCAAACTCATGGTATAGACATGTTGCAGCTAAACCTTTGTTGGGTTTTTCAACCCATTCAGTGAAACTTTTCTTCATCATTAGGCCAAAGTCTTCTAAGAAGAATTCTTCGCGTAGGGCTTTTTTTAATGTAGCCCAATCCGCATCTTGTCGAAAAAGACCATGGATTCTTTCTTGAAGACCATGCTTGGCTAGTCTGGCAAAATAACGGCTCCATGCATGTTGTGGTACACCAAAGAAGAGCATTTTTTCAACATATAAGATAATAAAACAAAGACATTTTAACCATTAAATTGTTTTAATTCATGCCCAAATTCCTCTAGGGCCTTAATAGCTGTGGAATCAATCTTCTCTTCGTCTTGCCTTTGTTGTTGTTATTGTAACATTTGGATTTGTTGTTGCTGAGTCTGCTGCAGTATGCACACCAATTGTTGTAGAGTATCTCTTGAAGAATTCCCCATCTTGGAGTTCCCTTACACAGACCTTCACATCGGGTTCACCAATGTCATAGCACGTAGGGTTGAAGGTCACCACAGGGGTTTGGCAAGAGAAGAATGTATGGGGGTTCAAGAGCTTAGACTTCGGAGATGGTAGAGATAAGAGAAGGGTTGAAAGATTTCAAGCCAAGTTCTGGTTTCTTGAAAATTTTCAAGATAGAAGATTCCTCAATTCCGAAGGTTTTTAAATGTAGATGCTTTCACGTCTTAGGTGTTAGAAGAGATTGGGATGATGAAAAGAAAATTCATGTCACTGTTATACCTATCTCAATCTGGAAAATTTCCATAGCTGAAGACTTTTCACAACTGTTAGAAATGGCATTATAGCTCAAGCAACAGTCAATGTCACTCAGAATTATAGCACCTGCATCCTCTTATAGCTTCTGATCCTCAATTACCATAACTCTCAGTTACTTTGGGTACATTCCTAAAGAGCACAACATCCATGTACAACTTGATGGTTGTCAGCCAGAGATTCCAATATTTAGCAGTCGTAAAGGGATGTATATTGATGATAGGGCGTTAATGTAGCTGGATCTCTTTATGAAGACAGAGAATATGCTGTTGAAGCTCCCAAGTCTGGATACTATTTTGAAGCAACTGATGATTGGTTTTTTTATGTTAATAGCTCCTTTTGGATGCAAATCCTGAAGTAGAGACATTGTTCAGAACCATCTGCTAAACATAATCAATATAGAGTGATCGGTTTCTTCCTGATGGTGGCAAGAGATTATAGCGTTTCATGTGTAGACACTGGGTTTCAAAGTCTTGTCAAAGGCTTAACTTGATTCAGGCAAGCTACCAAAAGATGCATACAGTTGAATAAGGTAGTTGCAGATTAATGCTTCTGAATCCAATCCGATGCCGACTACCAAGAAATGTGCTCGTCGTGCCGCCCCCAGATCTTTTGACTCCGAGAAGATTTGTAGAACATACAGATTGATGTCCCCTGGAACATGCGTTTCATTGAACAGCAAGGTCTCTGTACAGGGCCTGCCATGCCTCATATGTAGGCAAACTTCATGGACAGCTGTGTCACAACCATAAATCCTACACCATCAGCCCCAGCCTGCCTTCATTCTCTCCAATATCAAAGAGTTCTTCAATACTCCATTCGTCAGTTGCCGCAGGTCGAAGAGAGCCCTCCAATTATAGTACGCAAACCAACTCCATGAAAATCATGGCGCTGTAGTCACAGCCCTGACAATCAACGACCTGAAAACACGTGCTCCCCTTGATGATGATGGCAACGCTAGCTGTCCCGCTCAATCAGCACTTCTTCAGAAAGCACACCCACAACCATCCTACATATATCCACCTGCCTGTGTCCTCCCCAAAAGATTTCCTTTCCCCTGTTCTCCTCGTGTTCCTCCTCTGTCGCTCTTCCTCCGATTTTACTTTTGCCCCCAAAACTCCTCTTTCAAAAATATTCCTTCCTCAATAGGCCCTCGAAAAGCAACCTTTTGTTTTTTAGAAAAGCAATCCAGTCCGCTCCCTCTTCAGCCTTTCCAGCTCATCTTTGGCGATTCATGATCTGCTATTTCTACCATTAACTGGTAGCTCTCCACTAGCTTTATCTGCAGAGCAATTATTTCTGATGGCCCTTGTCAGTGGCTCCTATGCTGCTACATGCTTTGAAGATAGATGAATAGGTGAAAGCATCTGGTGAGACATCCTCACGTTGCATAAGTTCAAAGCAGTTCAATGCTTCCTCACCATACCCGTGTTCAGCATATCCTATAATGAGTGAATTCCAGGAAATGATGTCCCGGAATGGGAGCTTGTTAAAAACTTCCTGCGCTCTATCGAGTGAGCCACACTTGCAGTACATATGAACCACTGCAGTGCCTACAAGATGATCTGTTTCCAACAGCCCTCTTCTAGCAATCTCATTATGTAATTCATGGCCTTTATCTATGGCCCCTAGAGAACCACAAGCTTTCAAGCAAGAAATGTACGTCACAGTATTTGGAGAAATTCCCTCAAGTCACATTTGGTTAAAGCAGTTAACTGCTTCCTGACTGTATCCATATTGCATATACCCTGAGATAAGTGCAGTCCATGACATTACATTTCTTGATAGAAGGTCATCAGATACTTCTTGTGCTTTCTCGGTCACACTTTGCATACATGTCAACCAGCTCAGGGCCTATACAAACATCTCTTTTTAGCAACTCATTTCGTAAAACTTCAGTATGTATCTCTTGTCCCTTAGTTGTGTTTCCAATGTTTCCACATGCTCTCAAAATCCAGGCCAAAGTTATAGCATCTGGTGAGATGTCCTCATCTTGCATTTGTTTGTATAATTATAATGCCTTCTCACCTTGACCCTGCTCAACATAGGCTGAAAGCATCCCTTCATGCCCACCATTATTGAAGGAGGACCTATCAGGTGCAACCCCAGCTGAAAGAAAAGGTAGTAAAAGACCCCTCTCTCTACTATACTACCCATGCAAAATAAAATGCAAACACATTGACTAAGTATGTACAAAGTATCAAATCCCACACACACAACTTTTGGGTGGATTTCACACCTCGAATGCGCAGCAATACGACATCCACCCCCTCTAATCCAACGCATCCTCCAGATTGGCCAACTACCCATGATCGTTATCATCAAGATCCACAAACAGATCAATCTCTTCATTGTGCATTTCCGGTATATCAATAAGTTTATCTGTCATATCATCTGTCTCTTCCATTGGAGTTTCTTCTCGTTGCTCTTCTCTTGCAAATTCTTCCAATCCATAATCTTCATCATCTCTTTTCTTGAAAATATTGATTCTTTTTCCTACAATAGGCACTCTAAGCACAGTCCCATCCAATTCTGTCAACTCATATGTTGCATTGTCAAAAACATGTCTGACTATGTACGGCCCAAACCATCTTTTCACCATCTTCCGAAGTGCAGTATGCTGATTTTCAAGGTTGCTATCAAAGACTAATACCCAGTCTTCCTCTTCTATTGCTCTAGGCCGCAAGCGATGCCTGCTGTCAAACCTGTCCTTATTTCTTAGTCTAGCAACCTTCAACCTGTCAATAGCTAGCTGAATATCCTCTGGTCTTCTCTCAAACTGTTGAATCCAAAGAGCTAAGAGCTCCTCTCTTGTCAAATCCTCCTGCCAAGGTAAAACTGACCAAGTCAAAGCACAAGTCTCAGTCGGCATAACTGGTTTCTGACCATACATCAACTTTGCGGGCATATATCATGTGGTAACACTGTGAGTCGTATGATCAGCCCACAAAGCAAATGGTAGAAGTCTCGGCCATTCTCCAATCCATCCTCTACATGCTTTGACTAATGCTTTCACTATCGGCGGATGCCCTCTTTCACTCTTCCCATTTCCCTCTGGATTGTATGCTGTGGTTAGAGCCAACTTGATTCCTAGTTGAGAGAAAAACTCCCTAGCTTCATCTCCATCCAATTTACCGCGATCTACAGTGATCTTACCCACACAGCCATACCTGCAGAAAATTTCTTCCAATAAGAACTTACACACTGCACTAGTGGTCTTCGTTCTCAAAGATCTTCCCTCAACATGATTGGTAAGATCCTCTCTAGCCAAAACAATATACCTCATATTCCATAGACCCATAGGCATAGTAACCAAGTCAACTACCCACTTATAATGAATGCATATCGGATAGGTCGGATGAAGCTCATCTCAATGATGCACTACCGAATACATCTGGCAGTCTCTGCAAGTCTCTACAAAGTGAGAAACATCTCTATACATACCTTTCCACTAATATTTCTCCTTGATTTTCTCATAAGTAGCCCACACTCCTCTATGACCAGCCCAAGGACTCTCATGAAACTCCCTCATCACCTGTAATTGTGTCTCTCTATCACAGACAACCCGCAAAGGCAATCCGCCTCTTTTCTTCGGATGCTTCCAAAGAAATCCGTCCTTAAGAAAATAACCATAGGCTTTTCTTCAGATCTTCTTGAACTCTTCATCTGTCCATTCATCTCTTTTGCTTAGTGTACTAAGGTGCTTGCCAATCTGCAACCAATCTCCAACATAGAGTTCTTCTATGAAAGCCACAATATCATAGACATGACAAACATAATCGACCATAGCGGCTGGAATTTTTGCATCATCCTCTTCTGCAAGTACTATTTCCTCATCATCATATCTGGCTCTAGACAGTATATCTGCCACTGGATTATCCTTCCCAGCTATGTGTTTAAATTCCGGATTTAATGACTTGATGTATGCAATCCATCTCAGCATAGCTATATCCGGAGTAGAATAACTCGTAATCATGCCTATAAATGGAAAGCAATCTGTCTCTACTACAACTGAAGCTCCAATAAAGTACTCCTTGTCACATTTGAGAGCCATAACAATCCCCAGTAACTCCTTCTTGATTTGCGGATATCTCCTCTGTCTCTCATTTAGGACTTTTGCCCCAAAGCGAATAGCATACTTGTTTCCATCTGCATCATCTTGACCCACAGCCCAACCTATGCCAATTGGACTAGTGTCAACTGTCAATACAATAGGCCTTCCGCAATTATAATATGCTTTTCTGAGAGTAGGAGCAATCTGCAATAACTTCTTCAATTTCGGCATGGCTCTAGTGTGGCTCTCATCCCAATAGAATTTCTGCCCCTTTCAAAGCAGCTGATATAAACAATCTGCTATGTGTGCAAAATGGGGTATCCAAATCATATAAAACACACAAGCTCCAATGAATCTCCGTACCTCTGAAGTGGTAGAACAATACTCCGTAATCTTGCCTATACAATCCACCTTATCAGGTGAGGGTTTCCTGCCATAATACCCACACATATGTCCAACAATGACATCCTCATTCACTCCAAAAACAGATTTTTGCCCTGATAGTGTCAAGTTCACTTCTTCTAACCTGGCCAAAATCTTCTCACAAGCTGAAATATGATCAGCCACAAAGTATCTGCATCCCTGCTCATTTAGACTCTCATTCTTCTCTTCTTCTGCACACCCCTTAATGGGCACATCATCCAAGAAAGGCATGGTAAGCTGAGGTATGTAATCACGAAGAACCTTATGCATGGCATTCATCATATGCGCAATAGAATTAGTGGCACCTTGAGGCAAGGTACACATCCTGACAAGCCCAATAAGAGTTCTCATGGTGGTTATGTCCCTGCTTTCCAAAGCCAACTGAAACTAATCATATCCTGAATACAAATCACCTAAAGAATAGATGGCACGTCCAGCAAATGCTTCTGCAAACTCATCCACAATTGGACCTATACCAACATTCCTGATAGTAACTTTGTTTACTGGCTGCATGTCCTATATAAATTGGAGAGTACCATTCTTCTTTGGAACCGTAAACCACCTATTTGAGTATGGTGCAGATGAAGGCTCAAGAATTTCCATCCTGATTTTCTCATTCAATAAATCAATCAGCTTTGGCAGGAGTGCCTTAGGCACTGGAATAGGTCGGAGGTTCCATGGAATATGAGGAATAGTAAAAATGACCATAGAAGCAACAATATCTGGATTCACACATCCACTCTCATGCGGGAAAAAAGTAAACCCCCTTCCATGTGGCTCAAGCATCTCCTGAAAGCATTGCTTCTCTGTGGGTAGCAAGAAATCACCATTTCCAATTTTCAATTCAGCAAGAGTCTCTGTTGAAAATTTATGGCCTACATGCTCCGAATTCCTCAAAATTGGCTGTTTGGCAGCCCTCTCTATTTGCTGATCACTGTCAGGTGGAAGCGGTACAACTACCGGCTTCACCTTCTTATCCACAGTCTTGTATTTCGTGTCAACCCTGGCTTCATTATGCTCTTCTGCATTACTCCAATCTTGCTATAAATCAGCAATTCTGCACTTCAATGGTTGAATATCCTCAGCCCTCTGCTCTATGGACTGCATAGGAACAGCCCTAAACTCTGGATGCTTAAATATTTCAGTAGTAAACTCTGTTGGCTGAAAGTTTTCAGCCCTCTGTGTCTCTGTAAGCTGATCTTAATCAGCTGGAAACTCTGTTTGCTGAATTTCTTTAGCACTCAATGCTTTTTGCTGAATCACCTCAGCCTCTGACTCTATCTGTGACACAAAATCTGCAATTTCATGAAACATGTCCAGGGATTGTACTAATACATTACTGTGACAACTCTGCATATCAGTTTTCAGCATATTTTCCATCTCTATCATCGTATCCGCACAAATCATACTATCATACATCCCATCTATGTGCTCATCATCCTCTAAAATTCCTGCATTTTTCAAATTTTTCTCCTTCCTGCATATGTACTACCTGGCAGCTCTAGGCAAGTTAGAAGTCTTCTGATAACTCATCGAACTGTTTGCGGAAATCCCAACAAAACCGGAGGAGAAAACATTGCTGCCAGGAGGCTAGAACTCCAATCTCCTCTACTCTGTACCACCGTCGTCTCGCAAAACGGCGGTACCTAATGAGAACCCGAATCCCTCACAGTGGGCAAAGGTGCATCTCTAAGAGTATCCCTATTTCTAACATGGTTCAGACACACAGTCATAAACTGTACTGCTCTCATGCCATCTTTACTGTGAATCCATGCATAGGCAGATCCATCATCCATTACCTTTGTTTCCATGCGCATCTCTATGATGAATGGCTGTCCAAGAATTATGGGATAAGAGCATGAATCCTGCACAAAGAAATGGAAATCCTCCTCTACATCTCCAATAGAAACCTTGACACTGGGACAGGCAGCATACAAATCACCTGCAGTGTTGTTGGCAGCTCTCATACGCCACCCATGCTCTACATCCATAGGCCATCTGTTACTTTCATAAACTCCACGAACTATGAGATTAATCTCTGAACCATGATCCACCAAAGAAATATAAGGCACCTGTTTCTCTCCAATTTTTACCATCGTTTCTGTAGTTGCCCTAGCTCAATGACTCCGCAAAAAGTGACTACGCGGTATCAAGATAGGTTCATCAGTTTCAGCATAATGCATAGGCTGAACCCTCTTCTCTATGTGTGGAAAAACAGAAGCATTCTCAACCATAACCTCATCCAACTCCCCAATCAAAACTCCCTGTGTATCAGTAGTAGGCAATGCATGTCTTTTCCTCTTCAGGACCTCTTGGAACTGATCTTGAAACTCTCTTTTCGAAATGCCCAAAACCTCAGAAATAATAAAAGTCACCTCACTACCAAGTATCTTGTCATTAAAGATTTTCTTAATGTCCGTAGATGTCTCAATATCGAACATCAATCTAAACCCTGGCTGCTTTCTCTCTCTAGGCTCTTGCCTCTTTTCTCTCTTTTGAGCATCTTCCATCTGTCGTTCTGGCCCTGGTCTCAAAGATGGTCCTGTAGTAGGTGGAGTAACAAACTCACCCCCTCTAGTCTTTTTAGCTGCACTTGGATTTTCTTCATCCCTCTTACGCTTCTCCTCAACAAGTACATCTCCTCCTTGAGACTTAGCCAAGTAGGCGTAAATAGAGTACCTGTCAACATGCGAATCCCAACCTGTCTCAGATCTGATGCTAGAGCCTACACTAGTCAAAACAGTTTGCTGAATTTTTCCCTTGTTTTGCCATCTCCATAGCATAAGTCCATAATGCTGACTGATTCTCTAATCCCTTCTCAATCTGGACTCCATATGCAGAAGCATCTCCTCTAGCTGCCACATAAGAAGTACGCGCAGCCATGTCATCCACTAACTTCTTCATTCCGCCTTTCCCAAAGTTGGTAGCAAGCGGAGCTCCTGTTTCAGTCAACCAAATCTTACCATCTTGTCCCCAAAATACCAAATTCTTCCTCCTTGCATCCTGAAAAGATTCACAATCCCTGCAATGTTGATGGTCAATACTATCGCACCAAATACATCTTCGATTTCTCTAGGTGCACTAGGAGCACTCTTAGGTGCACTAGGAGCACCAGAAGAAATAGTAGGCGCAGTCGAAGCAAACTGCTCTTTCAATTTTCCCACCAACTCCGCTTTAACTGACTCCAGTGTCAAATCCGTTATGCCTTTGATTATGTCATCAAGAGAGGTAGGCACCGACAGAGTGGATGGTTTTGAAGTAGAAGGAGCCGGCATCGGTCTTGGAGCAGGAAGAATAGGAGGAGTAGAAACAGCATGCACTCGCATAGGCCAAGAAACTAGCTGAGGAAAAGAAGAAATAACAGGGATAGAAGCAGGCATAGGAGCAGAAGACGGCGTCGGTGTCATAGATCCATTCTATAAGCGGGTCTTCCATATCCTCCTCTTGGTCAAAGTCGAGACTGCATCCTGGGCATCTTGCCAATCCGTTTTAAGTCCCATAGGCTTCGTACGATCCTCAAGAAGCTCTCTCAATTCTTCCTGAAGAGCAGGATCTGCAGCTTGCAAGAAAAGCTCAACTTTCTCAACATCCAATGCTCTTTGTTCAATGGCATCAAGTTGACTATACCTCTCTTCAAATTCTCGAATCAACTCTGAAGCAGCTAGACCTTTGTTTAGCATGTAGACCCACTCTTGGAATGACCGCCGTCTAGCCATCCCAAAGTCCTCAAGGAAATACTCTTCTTTCAGGGCTTTCTTAAAATCTTGCCAATGCGAATTTTGAATAAAAAGATCAGTCACTTTTGCCGTCAAGGCGGGTGTGACAAGACGAAGGAAATACTTACTCATAAGTCCAGCTGGAACTCCAAAAAATCCCATCTTGATCTCATATGTCTTCAAATATCCTGAAACATTACGGCTATCAAATAGCTTCTTCTCATTCTCAACTACTTCAATCGCCTTAGTTGCGCTAATTGCATTCTCCTGCTCCGAATATAGTTGCCTTTGCTGAGACAACTGTTGTTGATGCAATTGCTGCTGTTGTTGCATATACAATTGTGTCTGCTGATTTTGAAGCTGCATATACATAGACATATTCTGCAAAATCTGCTTTAAATCATCCGTTGAAGTACTTGACGCAGCAGTCAATGATGGAGCTGAAGTAGAGGACGCAGCAGGAATCATAGAAGAGGCTGAAAATGATGCTGAAGTATCTCCCATCCTGCAATTTATGCGACGCTTTCACGTCGGGTTCACCAAAGATATCGAAGGGTTTTCGAAAGCAAAGTCGTGACCACAGAGGTTCTTGAAAAATTTCAAGATAGAAGATTCCTCAATTCCGAAGGTTTTTAAATGTAGATGCTTTCATGTCTTAGGTGTTAGAAGAGATTGGGATGATGACAAGAAAATTCATGTCACTGTTATACCTATCTCAATCTGGAAAATTCCCATAGCTGAAGACTTTTCACAACTGTAAGAAATGGCATTACAGCTCAAGCAACAGTCAATGTAACTCAGAATTACAGCACATGCATCCTCTTATAGCTTCTGATCCTCGATTACCATAACTCTCAGTTACTTTGGGTACATTCCTAAAGAGCACAATATCCATGTACAACTTGATGGTTGTCAGCCAGAGATTCCAATATTTAGCAGTCGTAAAGGGATGTATATTGATGATAGGGCATTAATGTAGCTGGATCTCTTTATGAAGACATAGAATATGCTGTTGAAGCTGCCAAGTCTGGATACTATTTTGAAGCAACTGATGATCGGTTTTTTTATGTTAATAGCTCCTTTTGGATGAAAATCTTGAAGCAGAAACATTGTTCAGAACCATCTGCTAAACGTAATCAGTATAGAGTGATCGGTTTCTTCCTAATGGTGGCAAGAGATTATAGCGTTCCATGTGTAGACACTGGGTTTTAAAGTCTTGTCAAAGGCTTAATTTGATTCAGGCAAGCTACCAAAAGATGCATACAGTTGAATAAGGTAGTTGTAGATTAATGCTTCTAAATCCAATCCGATGCCGACTACCAGGAAATGTGCTCGTCGTGCCGCCCCTAGATCTTTTGACTCCGAGAAGATTTGTAGAACAGAAAGATTGATGTCCCCTGGAACATGCGTTTCATTGAGCAGCAAGGTCTCTGTATAGGGCCTGCCATGCCTCATATGTAGGCAAACTTCATGGACAGCTGTGTCACAACCATAAATCCTACACCATCAGCCCCAGCCTACCTTCATTCTCTCCAATATCAAAGAGTTCTTCAATACTCCATTCGTCAGTTGCCGCAGGTCGAAGAGAGCCCTCCAATTATAGTACGCAAACCAACTCCATGAAAATCATGGCGCTGTAGTCACAGCCCTGACAATCAACGACCTGAAAACACGTGCTCCCCTTGATGATGATGGCAACGCTAGCTGTCCCGCTCAATCAGCACTTCTTCAGAAAGCACACCCACAACCATCCTACATATATCCACCTGCCTGTGTCCTCCCCAAAAGATTTCCTTTTCCCTGTTCTCCTCGTGTTTCTCCTCTGTCGCTCTTCCTCCGATTTTACTTTTGCCCCCAAAACTCCTCTTTCAAAAATATTCCTTCCTCAATAGGCCCTCGAAAAGCAACCTTTTGTTTTTTAGAAAAGCAATCCAGTCCGCTCCCTCTTCAGCCTTTCCAGCTCATCTTTGGCGATTCATGATCTGCTATTTCTACCATTAACTGGTAGCTCTCCACTAGCTTTATCTGCAGAGCAATTATTTCTGATGGCCCTTGTCAGTGGCTCCTATGCTGCTACATGCTTTGAAGATAGATGAATAGGTGAAAGCATCTGGTGAGACATCCTCACGTTGCATAAGTTCAAAGCAGTTCAATGCTTCCTCACCATACCCGTGTTCAGCATATCCTATAATGAGTGAATTCCAGGAAATGATGTCCCGGAATGGGAGCTTGTTAAAAACTTCCTGCGCTCTATCGAGTGAGCCACACTTGCAGTACATATGAACCACTGCAGTGCCTACAAGATGATCTGTTTCCAACAGCCCTCTTCTAGCAATCTCATTATGTAATTCATGGCCTTTATTTATGGCCCCTAGAGAACCACAAGCTTTCAAGCAAGAAATGTACATCACAGTATTTGGAGAAATTCCCTCAAGTCACATTTGGTTGAAGCAGTTAACTGCTTCCTGACTGTATCCATATTGCATATACCCTGAGATAAGTGCAGTCCATGACATTACATTTCTTGATAGAAGGTCATCAGATACTTCTTGTGCTTTCTCGGTCACACTTTGCATACATGTCAACCAGCTCAGGGCCTATACAAACATCTCTTTTTAGCAACTCATTTCGTAAAACTTCAGTATGTATCTCTTGTCCCTTAGTTGTGTTTCCAATGTTTCCACATGCTCTCAAAATCCAGGCCAAAGTTATAGCATCTGGTGAGATGTCCTCATCTTGCATTTGTTTGTATAATTATAATGCCTTCTCACCTTGACCCTCCTCAACATAGGCTGAAAGCATCCCTTCATGCCCACCATTATTGAAGGAGGACCTATCAGGTGCAACCCCAGCTGAAAGAAAAGGTAGTAAAAGACCCCTCTCTCTACTATACTACCCATGCAAAATAAAATGCAAACACATTGACTAAGTATGTACAAAGTATCAAATCCCACACACACAACTTTTGAGTGGATTTCACACCTCGAATGCGCAGCAATACGACAGCAGGGTGTAGGTAGATTCAAGGAGAGGAGTAGACGGAAGAGAAGGGGTTCGAAGAGATTGAAGATGTAGAAGAATACTCCAAAAAAGAATTAGAAAATATAGAAGAATACTAACAGAGATGAAGCCTATTAGTTTATTTTAGCATTATGAGAAAATATAACTCTAATAGACAAAAATGTGTACAAAATAATACCTTCCTCTATGCTGCTCAGATCGCCAATCTGATGCTTCCAATGGCTCCGAAAGGGGATTCAAATATAAGGACACTTGGTCATAATCGTGCCAGATCACTCCTTCATCTCCCACTTTCGAAGTGTTGTTCCCTGCTTGAAAACAGCGATCGCGCATCGTGCGATTTTGCTAATCTCTCTTTTTATATAAAATGCTCTCAAATTAGCTGAAAGCTACATGCTTTTTTTTACATGTCATCCTAATCTAGAAGTTATCTATAGTTTTATGGATTTTTACAAGAGATAATATCTAGAATATCAAAAATTGACTAAAAACTTGTCCAAAAAATCAAATATTTTGAACCATGGATACTAATACTAATGCCTAAAGTGGCATTGTCTCTCTAAATCTAAAAGGAAGCCACACTCTAGATTTTTTTACACGGTGTCCACGTAGCGGCACAACAGCGGATTTGAGGTTTTACATCAACATAGGCCATGATAGGAAGGTCTTACCAATGGCACAAGGCAATGGCAGTGTCTAATCCTTTACAAAGCTAGAAATAAGAGCAGAAGTAAATGAAATGATATTTAAACCAAATGAGTAACAAGTTGAAAGGGATTTAAAATCTAATTTAAAAATCAACAAGACAATGTTTGGAGAGGAGCATGGTGTATGTGTTTATAATTTTACACATGGCCTTACAGTGTCACTTAATGAGAGGAGTACTTAATGATCATGCTAACATGCTAAATAGTATTCATATCTCTAACTTAACATTCAGATTCTAATTATCATCAGCAAGCAATGATTGAGAAATGTAGCATTAATGTTTACAAGCACTCATCTTATAGTTTATGCCTCACTTCAGATGCGAAATGTAGGTCTTTTGATGGACTTAATAATGTCCACCAAGTGTTTTTAGCCTTGAGATGGACCTTCCAACTCTAGAATAAAATCTAGAGAAGAGTAATTAGTCATTGTAGCTAGGTTTTCACTTAGTGTGAGCAGCAGAGAAGGAATTTTGGCAAACCCTTGTAAATAAGGATAGCTCACAAATACCTCGTGATAGCTGATAAGATTGCGCCTTTTATAGACTATGAGCAATAGACAAGGAACATGCTATTTCAGTTTGTGCCAGATTAGCAATTCCCACAATGTTAGGCTCCTAGTGGCCAGTGTCAAGGTTTTAAGTGATAGGATGTTGTGGCTTTGTTGAGAGAGAGAGAGAGAGAGAGTACGAGAGAGATACACAAGACATGCTCCCAAAGAATGATTCATCTTGATGTAGAGTTAGTATATATAGGTGAGACCCAAGTCAAGTGAGAGATGATATATATAGTTGTAACAGGCTTGAGGTGAGAAAGAAGTCTCCAAAAGAAATCATGAGAGTTGAAATGCCCTTCTTTGGCCACACCAACTCCTCTAAGGTCAGCAGGTCCAAAACTAGCTATGGAGGTTGATAAGATAAGATGAGAAATGAAACTTTCTTATTCATTCACCTGAGATAGGATTAGCAAAAGCTTAATGGATCAAATATGGCTCTAATACCATGTTGGAATATCAGAGTTGTAGCATGGAAGAGTGTGCACAAGAGGGAGAAGAGAGCACACAAAGTACAAGAAGAAGATCTTGCTTAGTCAGTTGCTCTTGAAAGTACAATTGGTACTCTCTCTCATCTACTGAGAATTACCTTTGGCCCTGTTTATATAGCCTTTGAATGAGCTAGGGTTAGGGTTTCCCTTGTCCTCTAGTCTATTCACACCACACTTCCCTCATGCACCCTTACTTACATAGGGTTCTCATGCTATATTTCTAACAGTAAAGGAGTAACAAACCTATGCTTCAAATCTAACTTCCTTGTCAATTCCCAAACTAGCTTATTCTTGAAATTGAGACCCTAATTTGTCACTATTTTCAATGGCATCCCTAACCTAAAGTATATATACTCCATAAAAAAATAGGTTACATCCTCTTTCTTACATTTTTGAGTAGCTTTTGCTTCAAGCCATTTGGCAATGTAATCAACTGCAATAAGGATATAAGACTTTCCTATCTTAGTATCGAGAAAAGGTCCAATGAAGTCAAAATCCCATTCTAAAAATGACATGTAGGTAACAATAGCTTAAGCAAGTTCTGGAATCAATACCCTCTTAGTGAATGGCTGATAAGCACGAAAACTTTTACCCCATTGAGTAACCTCATTACTACAACTAGGCCAAGCAAGTCTTGCTAACAAGATTTTTCTTTTGGTAAGCTTAAATCCAAAGTGACCTCCACATCCTTCTTTATGACAAGAAGATGAACAAGTAGGAATTTCAAAATTATCCAATACTATTCTCAGTACATTATCAGTCCCTCTCATATATAGTTGGTCATCTATGAGCATGCATGACTTGGCCTTTTGAACAAATGCATACATTTTACACTTATTAGCTGACCATTTCAGCTCACTAGTTCTTAGGAACCCTTCAATCAAATCAAGGCTTTCCTTGCCTTCATATATAGGATTGTCTATTCTCATGGTAGCAACATAATTTGAAGCAATATTTTCAACCAAATCATGAGTTTTAGTGTTACTTTCCCTCCCAATATGCCAAATTTCAAATTTGTGTATCTACTTAACCAACCCCTTTATCTTGAACAATCAATTCCTTAAAACTTATTTGTTAGCTTTCTAGACATTTTGAACTTGCGCAACAACTAACATATCATCCCCCTTTGCCATTACCTTTCTATATCCCAATTGAGTACATTATTTTAAACTAGCATGTAAGCTTGTTTATTCATCCTCATTATTGCTTTGTATATCTTTTCTTTCTTGACTTCTTGACCTTCACCACTCAAAATGGCAAATCCCAAATTTCCATTTTTCAACATTCTTCTATAGTTGCCATAAAAAAAACAAAGTGGCATCTTTATCCTTCATGTTCTCATGAATTAGAGGATCTTTATTTCATAACAACTGCACTTTTAACAAGATCTTTATAAGTCCATATACTAGCTAAATTAGCTCTTACAATATCCTCTTTCAGATAAGTAAATTCAAAATCTTGTCAAACCCAAAGCCATTTAGTTACCCTCGAGGCATTTTGAGCAGATGGAAAAACTTGTGGTAGTAATTGGAAACTAGTAAGTACTATGAATGGCTTTTGAATTAGATCTGATTTTCATATTTTAACTACATATACCAGTCCCCATAGTAAGAGCTTTTCTTTCATCCAAGTGTTTTTGGTTGCTTCAATAGGTCTACGTAGTAAAACACAAGTTGCATATAAGACATTCCCTTCCCTTTTTGCATCAAAATATCTCATATGAAAAGATCTTGACAAATACCTTAGTTTATGAATAAAGCTCATTAACTCTTTTATAGTCTTTGGAGAATCCATAAGAAGAAAAGCCTCAACTTAACCAGGTATAGATCAATAGATACTTTGTGATCCAAGAATATCACTTTACCCCATCCTAACTTGCAGTGATTAGGATTTAGCTATCCCCCATCTTTATTCGGTTTACAAAAAACCTCATGTAGCTTCTCAACATGAAAATATCTAGGGTTGTATATGTAAAAGTCATCCATAGACACTCACAAGGATTTTCCAAATGAATGGAACAAATACTCAAATAACCCATCTTTGAAAGCTAGCATGTGAATTCATCAAACCAAAAGGCATTACCCTATAACAGAAACATCCCCAAGGAGTAATGAATCCTATATTTTTCTAATCCTCCTCTTTGAAAGTATGCATAATACCCATCACATACACTATAAAGCTCATGACTTGCTATTTGATCCAAAATCTCATCTTGAAATGGAAGAGAATAGTAATCCCTTTTGGTCACAACATTAAGAGGCTTAAACTCTATTCATACTCTCCATTTTTTATTGTTCTTTGGTTTGACTACAACATGATATATCCATTATGTATCATTAGTGGGGTAAATAAACTCTGCATCCAATAGTTTGTGAACTTTAGCTCCACACAATGGTATTGGTAACCCTCAGCTGATAATATTCAATAGTAATAGCTTTGGATATTTTTGAAAGATTGCTAAATATTTAGCTCTTTAACAATTACCCAAGTTATTTCCAATTGTGTTCATCACACCATAGGTAACCCAACATTCATTTCATGCTTTTAGTTATGCATTTTCTATTCTAGGTTGTGCATTTTTTGCTGTAGGTTATGCATTTCCTACATAGGATTTATTGTTTTGTGCTCTTCTTTTGGACCCTGAATTAACAACCCAAAAATGTCAACGTCCCTAGAAAGTAAACTAGCTTCCCGTCCTCTATCTTCTTCTCATCAATGATAGAACTTCCTAAATGACTTCTCATCTTTTTTAGCATCACTTTCATATCCACTTTGAATAATAGACCCTATTTTTAGATTAAAAAATCACCCTCTTATGGGTAGGCTTGTCCAAATAAACTTTCAATTAGCCTCTATACCAATCCTGTTCGGATCTCATACCAATTAACCATGGTCACCCCAAAATGAGAGAATATGTCCCTAGCTTTGTAGGCATAACATGAAAGTCCAAGCATGCCCTCTGGCCTCTAATATTAATCTCCAAGTTTCAATAACTCCGAAACACTTTAACTTTGAGTTGTTAGCCATTTTAACCTTAAAATTAACTTTCATGTCATTTTAAGATGCATTTGCAATATTGTCTCTTCTGTGATTACACAAACTTGTGCACCACCATCTACATAAACTTGATCAACTTTCCTTCCATATATCCATGCATCTGTAACATGTATAATTCCCTTCACACTTGATAGGCATACAACCCCCACATGCTTGGTACCTATTATATGCCTTTCTCTCATGCTATGTTTTTTCTCGCCTTCTAACATCTATCACATTTTTTATTTTTTATTTCCCAGCATAGAGGTTGTGCTATGTAATTAAATAAACAATCTAAATATCATATTGGAAATGCTAGTTAGTGTACTAGATATGTTACATATCATTAGAGATATGTTATAGCTAACATGCTAGATATGTTTGTTAGTGTACAAGAAATGCTAGTTAACAAAGTGGATAGCTAGTTAGTATTCTCGATATGTTGGCTAGCAAATTAGATATGCTACTGAGCACATTGGATGTGCTAGTTGACATCAATGATTGAATATTTACATAATTACTTAAAATTTTCTATAATTAGGCTGCTTGATTACTATGTTAACATATTTACATTGATCTTTGATCCTTTTCCTCCAAATGCAAGGGAATTCAAAGACCTGGATTTTCGTTAAGCATTTTTGTAATGCGAGGCTACACTAGTGTTGTTTAGAGGATGTACTTGCCTCTTGATGGTATGAAGCATGTATTTACTATTGGTTATTCTCAGTTTACAACAAACAATTCATGTTGGTTTAAGCCTATGGAAGCTATGTGAAAGGTTGAACACATATCTATGAAACAAGGTACTAAAAAACTGAGAGCACTGAGGTTATTAGCTGAAAATGAAGGCATTTCAAGCATCTTTTATGGGCTAAATATTAATGACACTATGACTAAAATTTGATGCATCTACAAGAGGTACATTTAATTCTTTTTGGACAAAATTTGTGGCTTTGGAGTTGAAGAGGTTTTGATTGTTGGGCATATGTGTGGGTCTTATGGGCAAAGACCATCACCAGCAAAAATAGATGGGATTGACAGAATGCAATATTTATGAATGAATGTATCAAAGGTGTGTACATTCTTGGGTGCATGTGTGTTCTATTTGATATGGATTCCTAACTTTGCACATATAGCTGATGCTCTATATCAACTCTTGAGGAAAGGTCAGAGATTTCATGGGGGAAGGAAGCATAAAAAAACAATGAAGAAATTGAAGTAGCTCTTGAAATCTGCTCCTACATTGAGAAAGCCTCATTATTCACATGGAAAGCCTATCATTATTATTGTTCATATGATCCCAATCAGGATTGGATGGGCAATTAGGCAAGATGATGAAGAAGGGAAAGGATATGCAATTTGCTTTGGTGCTAAAGTATTGATTGAATGACAGAGAAGGTATCTACAGGTAAAAAGAGAATTATGGGGAACTGTGACAACCCTTAAATGTGATAAGGAGTATTTTATGGGTACTCGTGTAGTCATTGAGACTAATTGTTTGCCAGTATTGGGTATGATTACTAGTTGTGCTACCCGAAACATTACTATGCTATGGTGGATTGCATACATTAAATCTTTGAACCTTGAATTTCAGCATATTGCAAGAAGAGATAACCCAATGACAAACATGTTATCTCGGGCACACTATGAGAATGAAGATGGGATGATGGATGAGGAGGAAGAAGATGACTTTCTTGCACAACTGAAAATGATGTTGTAAGAGTGAATTTAGCAATGCAAGGAGTTGCTATAGCACTAATAGAAGCTTGGACAACAAAGAGAATACACTTTAGATGTTATGTATCTTGTGTAGAAGTGTTTCTAGAAGAGAAATTCCATAAAAGCCATCCTTTTTTCTCTTTTCCTCCCTCATAAGCATGTAAGTATGCATTAAAGACTTTTTTTACTCCTTCCCTTTGTTCTTCTCCAAGTTAAGCATCATTCATCAATTAAGCATATTTTAACAAAGGTTAATTTCATTTTCCATGTTATCATTCACCACACTTATAGCCACTAAGCTTACATCCATTGGATCATGCATTGAAAAATATAACCTGTAAGTATTCTTCATTTTGTCTTTAAATTTTTTTTACAAAGGTTTATTTTATGCATTTTTTATGAATGTTATTTACTTTTCTAATTTTTAAATTTCCCACTAACTTTAAAAATTGTGCCACCATCCACAAAGAGGGAGAAGGCAAGTGTAAAGGAGAAGGAAAGAACTCACGAAGGACAAGAAAAAGTAGAGAAGTGGAGAGGGATTCGTCTGCAAGCTTTGAGGAAAGTGCATTATCTCTTATCTCTTTGTTTTTCTCTTTTCATTACTTCTCTTGTTTTTTTGTTGATGAAGAGATGTATAGAGAGAAGAAGGGAGAGAGGTCAAAGCAAGGGAGATTGAGAGAGAGGCCGCTGCCATCGCCATTCACTTACAAGAAAAAGTAGGGAAGTACAAAGGGATTCTTCTTTGAGCTTTGAGGAAAGTGCGTTATCTCTTCTCTCTTTGTTTTTCTTTTTTCTTTGCTTCTCTCTTTTTTTTGTTGATGAAGAGATGTATAGAGAGAAGAAGGGAGAGAGATCAAAGGAAGGGAGATTGAGAGAGGGGTCGTTGCCATCTCCATCCACCATGAAAAGAGAGGGGACAACTGCAAAGGAGAAGGACGGAACCCGTGAAGGAGACGAAGAAGAAGGAGAGAAGTGCGAAAGGATTCTTCTTCAAGCTTTGAGGTAAGTGCATTATCTCTTCTCTCTTTTTTATTGTTTATGAAGAGAGAGAGAGAGAGAGAGAGAGAGAGAGAGAGAGAATCCATACACACACACACACACACACACATATATATATATATATATATATATATATATATATATGAGGGTGGAAGGGGGAGGGGGAGGGAGGGAAGGAGAAAAATAAAGATAGGGAGGGGGAGAGATAAAGAGAAATTGATAGAGAGAGGGAGAGAGAGAAATAAAGAAAAGAGGAGAAAATAGAGAGAGAGAACATACACACACACACACACATAGAGAGAGAGAGAGAGAGAGAGAGAGAGAGAGAGAGAGAGAGAGAGAGAGAGAGAGAGAGAGAGAGGCTATGGCAAGTGAAGATGGCTCGAGAAGAAATTCTACTGAGGTGGAACTAGGAGACTACCTCTAGGTTTGAAGAACCCACAAAGCAGACTGAATCTTACTTAAAGCAGATGAGAGCCAAAAGAGTCCAAGAGTTGAAAAATGGAGTGAAGTTGACAAAAAAACAACTAAGGAGCCAAGAAAAGAAGAAACATGTGAAAAAATATGAATAATTTTGGTAAGATGTAGATGAAGAAGAAGAAAAGGAAGAGGATGAGCTCAACCTAGATCTTGAAACATCTCGTTCCCAAGAAGGAGTTGACTGCTGCTACCTTGACTACTACCCTAAAGACTACTACCAAGAAGGCTACCCTGAAGACCAAAACCTCTATAACAAATATCATGAATATTTCCCCATCCACTACCACACCTAGAAGGAGAATACCTCTACACTGACCACCCCTATCTTGAAGAATGCCAACCTGACGGAGTCCAAGAAGAGAATGAAATGATGGAGTATTATGTGAAGGGAGAAGGATGGAGAATCGATGTGTTTTCAAAGGTAGAAAGTATTATGATGGAGGTAGGATACAACAAAGAAGACAAAGATATGTGGGTATCTTTCTCTCTTTCTCCAAATCACTTTACAATTGATTTACTAGTTTTACAATTATAATTAATTAATTTTATAATTTTTATTTCATAATTAATCACTATTTTAAACCAAATTATAAATAAAATTTTTAAAGTAACAAAGTATCAATTTTCAAGCGCATGCTTGTACCTAGCATATGTCGAATGAAGATTGACCGTGTTGCCTAATTGGAACACAATCACCCTTATTCCAATGATATTACTAAATTATATGCCCTACACATGCACCCATCCACCCACCCACACATCCACCCAGCCCATAAGAACACACAAAAAAGGGAAAAATTTTACTATCTACAATATACAATGCACTTAGGTGAGTGAATCTATCTTAAATGACACAAAGAAGAGGAAAACTAAAACAAAAAATGCAATAGGGTTTATGGACTTTCTTTAAGCTAGATCGTATCATCAAAATGAAGAAAGGAAACCCATGGTTGTAAGTATTTTCTACTAGTGTTGGAATATGTTTTGTCATTTTGGTTAGCCAATATTTTAAATGGGATTAGTATAAGCACTTGTATTTACATGGGGAAATATTGGCGATTATAATGTGCGCACCTTTTTCAAAGCTCGTATTGGTGATTATAGCCATGACCCATTTTTCTTTTGGGAAAATGCTTGAGAAACAAGTGTCAAAATTCTCCTCATCTCTTATAGTGTTCATTGTCACTAAAAACATTGAATGATATACAAAACTTGGTTTCATAAGTGATACTTGTAGTAACACTCTTGTTCATTGCTTAAATGATGCTTTGAATTTGAAATTCATAACAAAATCTATGTCAAACATCATGCGAACAACTCCCACCCATTTTTTCCCAAATTTCAAATGTTGCAATGTGCTCTACAACCTTGTGATGGACTCATGATCCATATAGCAAGCGAACCAAGGAGGAAGTGGGGACGATTAGCTCATAAGAACCACCATTGTATAGTCACTCATCAAGAGAAGCTACTTCCAACATGGAATAGAAGTGCAAGCCTACTGTTGCAAAAATGGGGATGATAGCACTATTGATAATATGATTTTGGTATAGGAAAGGTACATATATGATATGGGTGTCAAGACAACTAGATTATTATTGCTAAGGGTTTGTATATTAAAGAATTTTGTTTAATTGTTTCTAGACAATGGGAACACTTCTTTAAGTAGCTTTGTCCAAGTATGCATATGAAAGATATCGGGTGTTTATGTGAGAGCATTGCAAGACTGGGAAGTAGCACCCTAACAACTACTTTCCATGTTTGGTTGAGTAATGGATGCAGTCTTCACTAATCATTAGCAATGAAGACTTGCATATGTTTGTGGCCTTCTAAACAAGAGTGCAAGATAGTTGTGTCAAATATTTAGCTAGAATATTTGAATACTTACTCTAAGCCTTGAGTAGGATAGAGGCAAACATAAAATTGACTAACTATGATATTAGTGACTCTAAGCCTTGAGTAGGTTCCGCCCTGCCTGGCTTTTCACCCGTTTAGATTGTATCTACTCGAGTATAGAAGACCATCTTTTAGTAACATTGTCGGATGAGATGGAGCCCATATGGAAGGTGGTGTCAATGACTCTTCTCTATTCACCTTCACCTAAGAGGTTGTCTGGTGTTCTCGAATTTCCACCTGACTACGCTATATTTATTCGATGAAAGAAGCTCATCTTTTAGTAAGATTGGCTGATGGGATCGGGCCACGATGGAACGTGCATGGCAGGAGAGTGGCATGCTTATCCAGAGGGAACGTCGCCCTCGAGGATACTGGGAGACGCGGCGGCAGCGCCGAGTAGAAACGATAATATCACGCGCGGTCACGTCGAGGCCAGGGCAGGGGCCGCTCGCCTATAAGTATGGTCGAGGCCTCAGGCATTTTGCCAGCATACCGGCTAGTGCGAGGCTTCCCGTACAATAGCTCCTGTTAGCTTGTGTGTAGTTGGTGGTGATAATCAATATGGCGGCTCATGTGTTTTTGTTGGGAGCACTGTTGGTGCTGTTGGTGATAGTGAGTGAAGTGTCGGCGACGTCCCGCGGTCGAGAGGAGGAGCGACGTCGGGAGGAAGAGGAGAGGGAGCAGGAGAGGAGGAGAGGGGAAGGGTCGAGGGAGGAGTGGCACGCGAGGCTGCGGGCGTGCGACAATTTCTTCAGGCAGCAAGGGCGAGAGGTGGAGGAGGAAAGAGAGTCGTCGCCGTATTACAATTCGTATTTGTCATGGAGGTCGGTTGAGGGGAGAGGGGTGACGCAGCAGCAGCCGTCCCGCGCGTGCTGCGAGGCCGTGGAGTGCATCCCCTCGCGGACCGCTGCTACGCCTTCCAGCAGGCTTACGGAGGCGGCGAGCGCCGCCGTCGTTATGAAGAGGAGGACGTCTGGGCGCAGCGACGAGAAGAGGAGTCGGAGCAGCAGCGGAGAACCATGACCGCCCAGATGTCCTCTCGCCTCCTCCAGCAGTGCAACCTTCGCCCTAGCAAGAGACTCTAAACCACTTCCTATATAGAAAGTTCACGTTATAACTAGGAAGATACTAACAAAACTAGGAAGAATGTAACTGATAATTTTGCCATCACTAGTCTCTTCTAACTAGTAACATCCTTTTACTAGATAGTATTTAGAAAATTGAAGCCCTATCTAGCAACATTATCTAGGAAGTTATTGTATAACTAGCAATAATATCAACCTAACTAGAAAATTTTAGTTTTTACTAGTCATAACTAGCAAGTACTATCCTCTAACTAGGGAATTATAGATATTCTTTCAAGTTAGGAAGTTATTGTATAACTAGTAATAATATCAACCTAACTAGAAAATTTTAGTTTTTACTAGTCATAACTAGCAAGTACTATCCTCTAACTAGGGAATTATAGATATTCTTTCAAGTTAACTTGGAACTGATGATTTTTCTAGGTATAACTAGTAAATAAATATTCATTGATTAGAAATTTACATTTGTATAATACTTACTCGGTAGCTAAGCTTTTCACACTTGTTTGACACAAAAGCAAGACCACAGTTGTTGAAAGGTAATCACAATAACAAAAAAGAAAATTAAAAGAAAGATGTTTAGTACACATGAATAACACAAACTATGTGGCCCCAACAACAGAATCATTGCATTCGACAACAATAACACTTACAATGTTGACCAAAGAACCACCAAGGCAAATCGCATAGCCATATTGAGAAAAAGATAAATTGCATTGCCCAAAACATGTGGCTATAGAAAATAAAGCAAACTACATTGCTAGTTGTATCATGAAATAATATCACCTTTCAAACTAGCACTAAACTTAAAAATTTCATGTCTTAACACAAAAATATAAGTACCAAGGATTCTAGTGATTGCCAACTATTGTAGCTAGCTCTATGTGGAATCTTGCAATATGATAGATGGGAAGCTACTTCAAGGTTCACAATGAGGTGACTTGAATAATAAGAAGGCTACACCTAAAATAGCCTTACAAGGGTGGAAGTATGTTGCCTTTACAAAGAACTAGTGCTCCAAAACGAAGAAATCCTCATTGGATATTCTCATTTTATTAGGGTTTGAAGTTGAGCAATACCATAGAAAAGTATCAATGGGAGCATATCAAGTTCTCACCAATCTCAAAGTATCAATGGGAGCATATCAAATTCTCACCAATCTCAAAGGTAGGTGAAATAATTCAAACAATGTAGAAACTCTTGCAAATTCTCAATGGAACGTTGAAAGTGCATCATAATAAAAGGAAAACACAAGAGGAAAACAAGAACAAATTGATATTGGAAAAATTTTGAATTTATCTTTTGAGAAAAAATAAGAGAGCTAAAAGAAATGCATGCTTTTTGGGCTAAGAACATGCTCAACAAGGCCAATATTAAAATAGAGTACTATAAAAAGCAAGGAGGGGAGGAAAGCATGTTGGGCTATTCTCTCCTAGACATCTTAAACCTTCCATGTTGGGTAAAAAACCATAGGTTTGAATCTCTACAAGAGAGGCTGAACCCCTAGAGGATCTTAATGTACTCTCCGTGAGGATTTCAATCATGCTATGCATTTGACAATTCAAAAATTATGATGTGTGCAATCTTGTGTAGCAACTTCTCCTATAGGCACCTATTTGGCTAGTATCATCTCGTGGTCATACAAACATCAAGTGTAACATCCATGACAAGTCTATTTATGCTACCCTCTAATCCCTCCTAACTTGTTCTACCCTCTAAGTCAAGCCTTAGAGGTAATTCAAAGCTCCCAAAAATCTTGGAACAACTCAAGAAAATTCATGAGCACTATCGTATCCCTGCTCGACCCTTAGAAATAATAGACACATGAATTTTTAGCAAGACCATTCATATATACTTATGAAGATCATATCCCAAAGACTATATTTATGGCCCAAAAAAATTATTATGAATATTTTAAAATTACTCTACGAAATTATCATTTTTCTAATTATAATAAATATTTTAAAATTATTCTCTAAAATTATTGTTTTTCATGGAACAATCTAACAAAAATTTTATCATTGTAGTTCAAGCCATTGGTATCCCCATCCCAATATGCCTTAGCATCCTATAAGATGCCAAAATACTCACTAGTGGGTTGGGATCCCGTGATCTTTTAGGAGATAGGTGTTTTTGATTACATGAGTGCTTGAGAAGGCAAAGGGCCAAGTGACCCTATTATATAGGATGCCTCTAATACTAAGCGAAGCTTATCATGGCTCTAAGTTAATACTGTGTGTTGTTGACAGAAGTAGTATAATCACATACAACCCAATCTTATGGGGTTGGAAGCTCATATCCTAGGCTAGACAATTGTTTTCTCTGTAGGGAGATGGATTTTATAATACTTCATGGAATTGTATTTTTATATATTATCTTTTATACAATAAAATGTTGTTTTCCAAAGTGTTTGTCATGTGCTAGATGTTGTGTTAATGGACCCTATGTAACATGATAATAAAAGGAAGCTGCTATTTTTGTTGTAATAGTATGGTACCTTTGCTAATTAGATAAGTAAAATAAATCCCATCAAGGAACGTGAGGATACCTCAATCCCAATGACCAATCATCTATGGCTAGATGGACCTAATAATTTGGGTAGCTTTTCTAAACATTAGATGGAGCTATTAATACATGATCCTCCAAATTCAATAGGATATATATGAGGGATCAACATTTTATTCTCTTCCACTTCTCACTCTATTTGAACGAAGTGCAATATTTTCTCTAGTCTCACCTATGATTGATTACAAAGAAATATTTCTCAGGCAAGCATTATGTTGCTATTAGGGGTGAGTTGTCTATGAAGTAGAATCGAGATTCTCATGCTCAGCTAAGTTTGAGGTTTCTTGAGGGAAAATTGGGCAGTGATGTGCATGGACATAAATTTTTGTTGAATACTAGAGGACTTCTCTAGGTTTATTACATGAGACAACTCACAAGAATCCACAAATTGATTGTGATTTCTATCCTCTAGGTAGGCAAGTCCTAAGACTCCTGAGGTGAAATAAGAGCTTGTCTCAATCCCACATGGGACTTAAAGAAAATGTCTTTGGGATGTAGAACTTATGAGAACGTGGATCTATTGTGCTACACCTAGTTCCTTAATAAGGGACAAAATGTCTCAATATGGGACTTTCATGTTCAATGGTGTTACAATGATGTCCTAGGCTTCTTTACTTTCTAAAGGATAGTGATTATAGCTAAAAAGTGCTCTTGGTGAGGGGGGTGTGTGTGTGTGTGTGTGTGCACTACTTGGTGTAATCTATACCTAATTCATGTGTACTTAATACTTTTGGTGACCTAGCCTTGAGTTGAAATGACACACAAGGTTTTTAAGGCTGCAAGTGTAACTAGAGACCCTTCAAGGTCTCGAGTTGACCAACCTTAATATGAGTCCATCAGTGTATGTCCTTGTATTTTTCTTGTAACTCCTTTTTGTCTTATGGTGCTTGCTTCAATTTCAAAGTTGGCAAAGAGTCACCTCTTTCCCACTCTAGTAGTCTTGATACTGAGTTTGAGTCTAGGATTTTTTGGGCACTTGTTTCCTTAAGCGGCAATGCTTGGTAGCCAATGGTGGAAACCCTAATTTCTATGGTCTCAATGCACCAATGGGCCGACCTAGGTGTGGTGAACCCATTGTCAATTATCACTCTCTTTTCTTACTTGCAAGGTTAACTCCTAGTGGTATCAATTATCACTCTCTTTTCTTACTTGCAAGGTTAACTCCTAGTGGTGACAAGAAGCTACCTTTACACTGCAAGTTTTGTTAGTTGTCCCTATCTTTGTCAATTGCCACTAGGTTTTCATACTTGCAAGGTTCCAATCTGGTGGCAAGAATATTCCTATAGTGCACTATTTTCTATGTGTGTGTGAGATGGCAACTAATAAGCCATCATGTGACCTAAAGTGTACCTAAAACCATGTATAACTAGCAAAATGGACCTATATGAGGTGCATGTGTATTGCCTAGTGCAAATGGGTTGCCTTAAACTAGTGTGGAGCTCTTAAAAATGTGAGTGTAACTAGTTGGGAGCTTGATATCATATTTCAATGGAGTTCAATGCTAAGAATATTGAGAATATAAGCATTGAAATGGATAGAATGGAGACAAACTTTCAAATTGGATTATATGGAATTGGAAATTGAAGATTACATGTCTCTTGAGTAGCCTTGGTTTTTATTCAATCTTTCCTATGATGTTGCAAATCACTCCCTTCCACCATCAAAGCTCCAACAGTAAGAGTTGAAAAGAGACTCTAACTTCTTCCAACATGTCCATATAGAAAGGGGAAGATAGTAGCACTGAATATCATTAGGGGCTAAGAAACATCTTCGAGTCTATGATTTGACTAGTAAGACCAAGCTCCGATCCTCTTCCTAATCTTTACATGTCTTATGTATTAGCCACCAGTCAAATCTTTTTGAGACAATATGTTGACTCTCAACCCAATGGGAGCACCCAACTATCTAAATATTTGACTAGTAAGACCAAGCTTGAGACTGGTCCTCTTCCTAATCTTTACATGTCTTATTTATCGGGCCACTCAAATCTTTTTGAGATATGTTGAATCCCAACCCAATGGGAGCACCCAACTCTCTAAAGATTTGAGCTTTCACTTGCTACAGCATTGGAATTATCATCAATGATGCAAATATATGGCCATTTAGTAGTAAGGGGAACTCCCAAGTGATCCTGTCATACCCTTTATCTACATTCATGTTTATTACACAATAGCCCCTACTAATCTACATTGTTCTATCCCAATAACAATATTGAGGATGCCATCATGGATTTTACTAGAATAAATAAGGCCACATTAAGCCTTGTTGAGTACCTTGGGTAAGATATACTGGATTCTTAAACCCATTGGCTTAGCCATCAACTTGTATGGGTAAGGCATCAACTTATATAGAATCAATTCAACCCTTTTGCAGCTAAAGCAAGTAGCTTCCAACAACAACCTTACATTTTCCTTTTAATATGTTGTCACCACATATGTTTCCTACAATGAAAAAAACTTGAGAAATCTCATGAGTATCTTCTATTTGCTACTTGAGAAAACATAGCACAATATTTCTCACACACACACACACATCCTGCTTTAATCTCCTTCCATGTATATACTTGCTTCCTTCATGACATAGAAGAGGAAAACCTGGAGGATAATGATGATCTAAGAGATGTAAAAAGCCATAGCTTTTTTTAAAATACTATGTCACCTTACTTGCTTCATGGCATAGAAGAGGAAAAGTTGGAGGATGATATTGATCTATGAGATCTAGAAGGCCCCTCAAAAGCATAACATACCTTTGCAGATTAGACATATCTTTCTTAGCCCCTCAAAAAATAAGTGTTAAAAAGAACATTATTTCAATGGCTAGGTTTAGGAGCCTTCATCTTGGTGCCCAAGGGTGTTTGTCTTACAGGGTTACTTCAAATTTGCATTGTACACTTGTTATGTTTTTCTTTTATTCTGAAATAAGCTCTTTTACTTTGATTGTGGAGAAAGTCAGTTGCTTAGGTGAGGGATTACAATAAAGAGCTCATATTTAGTGGCTAGATGTTGTAAGAAGGGCTAGTTTCAAGCAAGTACAATAGATTGACTTGTAGAAGGGGGGCTCCATAATCAAAGAAGGATGATGGACAAGAGAAGGCTCTTGCAGATGATATAGAGGTGGCCATTCCCCTATGTTTGGAGGTTGCAGCAGGTGAGGAGAACTGTGAAGAATGGGATCAGCTGGGTGGTTTGAAGTTGTGCATGTAAGCATCATTGGCCTTGAAAAAAATGTGATGTATGAAAGGGTATCAAAACATGTTATGTATGAGTTTTTTATATATTTATTGTTGTGTAAATGGCTTTTGTTAATGTACTATACTTTGAGGTCTCTTGCTAGTAATTCCTCTAAGTTCGAATGCAGCCTACAGATTTTCATTGTTATATAGGACAAGCAAAAATGGCAAAGATCATCCTCTTCTTGACTTTCCTCTCACAAAACCCTATTGTACATTATTTAGCTTTAAATCTTAATAAGGTAGTTGAAGCTTGTGAAATCAAATGGGACAGATCTGAGGACTTTTATCTGATTTACATAGCAACCAATAGGGTATTCTCCACAGGCATAGATAGAGGAAGAACAAGCCATTGCCATAGATCAAGTACCATTCTACACGATTTGAGATATCATTCCCAAGTCTTCCATTTATTTTTCATAGTTGTTTTCCTCAAGAAAGCAAGGAAGCCTTATCGAAAATTGAATTAGAGAGAAAAGAAGAGACATTGGTGTTCACAAAAGTTGTTGAGGAGCTCACAAAGATACCATTGCTAGCTACTCTAAAGGCAAAGGTAGACCAAGGGACTGATGAAACTAAGATGGAACAAAACAAAAACTTTAGTCAAGGGTTGATAGAATGGAACTTTACATCTACTCAATGGTAGAAGGGAAGAAAAACTTTAGTCAAGGGTTGGTAGAAGGGAAATAACTCTAGCTACCCCTTAATTCCCGCCACAACAGATATTTCCCTCTCTTTTATATAGTCACCATTCTTTCCTTCAACATCGTTTTATCCTTCTCCTTTTGTACTATTATATTCTTGCACTTTGCTCGCCGCCATATCACCTGGACGGCCTGCAGGAGAACGCCAAAGAGCGGCAGAAGAGGAATATGCCAGGGAGGGAGTTGGTCACGTTGGGGCTAGTAGAGGTGCAATCGTGAGAGCCAGCTAGGCATGGACTGTCGAGGGGCCATTGACATAGCTGCTGGCTATTATAGCTGGGTATTATAATAAGTTAATGTGACATTAATGCTGTGTGCTGCGACCTATGCAGGTCGTGAGCTAACGTGGCCGCAGGGTCGAAGGATATCAAGCTGTGATCAGGCGCTATGGTCATGATCTGTGCGCTGTACTGAGCTGTGGACGTCATGAGCTGGAAGCTATGAGTTGCCATGAGCTACTGTGCGCTATGAGCTGGAAGCTAACGTGGCCGCAGGGTTGAAGGACATCGAGCTGTGAGGCAGTGTGGTCGTGAGCTGGAAGCTGTGAGCTGTGGTCGTGAGCTGGAAGCTGTGAGTCATGAGCTGTGGCCCAAGGTTGAAGGAGACCGAGCTTGGAGACAAATTAGAGAAGAGAAGAGCTTGAGCATTAAAGGGGACTACTGTTGTTCGAGTAATCTACATCCAACTTGGGCTTCACAACTTCTCATGTAGTTGGTCTTATAAGCAAAGGTACCAATCAAGTACAAGCCTTTACACTAGCTTTTGTATGATTTTGTAATTTCTCATTGGCTTTTACACTAGCTTTTGCAAAGCTTAGCTTTATTATAGTAAGCTAGAAAGTTGAAATTGTAGAAATAGCGAACTAAGATTCCAAGTATCACTTATTTTAGGAGATGTGGAACCATGCTTGAGAGAGGATAACTATTGTGATGGGCTTTTTGGCCTTAGGGACACGATCTTCCTCTAGAAGTATGGTTTCATAATCTCTCATTGGCTTTTGTCCTAGGTTCTACCAAGCTTGGTTTGTGATATGGCTCTCTTAGGAGAAAGAGAAGGAATCTTGACATTATAGTTATTTTGTTTTGAGAGAGAAGTACATTAAGAAAATTGAAAAAATGTTACAAAATTGGTTTTTTATCATGAAGTCCAATTCCTTCATAATTAGACTCATTCTCACTTCAAGAGATGAAAACAATGTGCATAAGAAGCCTAGTCTCACATGACCTAAGAAGGTTTTTCTAGCTCATTTACTTTGTGTGCATAGCCATTCAAATCGCCATATATGCCAAGTTAAGTGCCTTTTGGACTCTTACATTTTTACATTCAAATCATGTACATAGTAGGACACATCCATATTCATAATAGCACACTCTTGCACCATGCATTGTCACCTAGGCGTGATCACTTGCTTGGGGATTTAGTCTAGTATTTTAATGACATACACCTCTACTAGGACCACCCTTTCAGCCTACAACCATGTTCGTTCTAAGATTCAAGAGTGTTCCATATGGGTGCTATGTGGGTTTGTAAATGTGGATTAGAGTGTTTTTTATGTGCTTCCCTACTAGTGCCTAAGTCGTTTTCTACTTTGCATATGAAACACCTTACAATACTTTTATTTACTGAAATATGCTTGTTCATTAGACATTCTTGTATACTATATTTGCAGGCTAACTGTGCATCTCGTGCAATGTGTTCTTTCACTAAATATTCTTATACGATACTTGCCGGATGCATTTGCATAACCGAGGTTGTTGAATTTGTTGCTTCTTGTGGTCCAATTGTCAATTACATGATTTGAATATGTTTGTCCTTGATTTTTTTTTTTGTAACTCTTTTCTGTAGAAACACCTCTACTAGGACCATCCTTTTTGTAGAAACACCTCTACTAGGACCAATAAGTACAAGCATATGTCACGTAGCTTGAGAACCAACACCTTCAATAATGTTGAGATCAGTGCTATGTTACTCAAAGATTTCATTCAATTTTGTGAAAATTTCACAATAGATATTCGTCTTGATGCATGTTTAAGGGTATGTTCATGGAATATTAATGTTTAGCATGAACATAGATATTCGTCTTCATGGAATATTAATATGATTATTTAGCATGTTTAAGGGTATGTTCATGGAATATTAATGCACTCTACTTAAATGGATTATGCCTTCAAAAGCTAAAAGTAAAAATGGAGCTACCACTAACTCTTCTATATTGCATGAAATTCTATGATATTTTGGAATGAGGAATACTCATGATTTTATTATAATAAGCATCCTAAAATGACGTTTGAGGAGATGTCTAACCATGCTTGGGAAAGGATAACTGTTGTGATGGGTCTTTTTGGCCCTAGGGACACGATTTTCCTATCCAAGTAGGGTTTTGTAATATCTCCTTTGCTTGTTTGAGGAGATGTCTAACCATGCTTTGGGAAAGGATAACTATTGTGATGGGCATTTTTGGCCCTAGGGACATGATCTTCCTATCCAAACAGGGTTTAGGGTTCTCTTGTTTACTTTTTACGCTAGGTTTTCTTGAGCATAAGTTTGTTATAGCAAGCTCCTAGTATCACTTGTTTGAGGAGATGTCTAATCATCAATGTATGTCCTTTCTTGGGAAATGAGTCCACCAATGTATGTCCTTGATATTTTTTTTGTAACTCTTTTCTGTAGAAACACCTCTACTAGGACCAATAAGTACAAGCATATGCCACGTAGCTTGAGAACCAACACCTTCAATAATGTTGAGATCAGTGCTATGTTACTCATAGATTCCATTCAATTTTGTGAAAATTTCACAATAGATATTCATCTTGATGCATGTTTAAGGGTATGTTCATGGAATATTAATGTTTAGCATAAACATAGATATTCATCTTCATGGAATATTAATATGATTATTTAGCATGTTTAAGGGTATTTTCATGGAATATTAATGCACTCTACTTAAATGGATTATGCCTTCAAAAGCTAAAAGTAAAAATGGAGCTACCACTAACTCTTCTATATTGAATGAAATTCTATGATATTTTGGAATGAGGAATACTCATGATTTTAATATAGTAAGCATCCTAAAATGACTTGTTTAAGGAGATGCCTAACCATGCTTGGGAAAGGATAACTGTTGTGATGGGTCTTTTTGGCCATAGGGACACGATCTTCCTATCCAAGTAGGGTTTTGTAATATCTCCTTTGCTTGTTTGAGGAGATGTCTAACCATGCTTTGGGAAAGGATAACTGTTGTGATGGGCCTTTTTGGCCCTAGGGACACGATCTTCCTATCCAAACAGGGTTTAGGGTTCTCTTGTTTACTTTTTACACTAGGTTTTCTTGAGCATAAGTTTGTTATAGCAAGCTCCGAGTATCACTTGTTTGAGGAGATGTCTAATCATCAATGTATGTCCTTTCTTGGGAAATGAGCCCACCAATGTATGTCCTTGATATTTTTTTTGTAACTCTTTTCTGTAGAAATACCTCTACTAGGACCACCCTTTCAGCCTACAACCATGTTCCTTCTAAGATTCAAGAGTGTTCCACATGGGTGCTATGTGGGTTTGTAAATGTGGATTAGAGTGTTTTTTATGTGCTTCCCTACTAGTGCATATGTCATTTTCTACTTCGTATCCAAGTGATGTGATGGGTCTTTTTGGCCCAAGGGACACGATCTTCCTATCCAAGTAGGGTTTCGTAATCTCTCCTTTGCTTGTTTGAGGAGATATCTAACGATGCTTAAAAAAGGATAATTGCGAGAGTAAGATGCAATACATTAGTCCACTTGTACATATCGTGTCTGGAGAAATTGAAGTGCGAGTATGGGCACACAAGTACATTTTTATAGAACATCTCCTTTGCTTGTTTGAGGAGATGTCTAGTCATGCTTTGGGAAAGGATAACTGTTGTGATTGGCCTTTTTGGCCCTAGGGACACGATCTTCCTATCCATAGATTCATTAGACGTGCCACCACATTTTCTTACACTCAAATAGGGAATAGTTGATGAAATGAAGGGCAATTGTTTAATACAGTGGATAAAAACTTAACACGTACATGCTTACGAGTAGGCCTCATGTTCTTCAAAGAAATTAAACTTTTCTCTACTTTTTAATGCATCCAAGTAGGATTTCGTAATCTCTTGTTTGCTTTTTACCCTAGGTTTTCTTGAATATAAGTTTATTATAGTAAGCTCCAAGTATCACTTGTTTGAGGGGATGTTTAACCATGCTTTGGAAAGGATAACTGATGTGATGGGCCTTATATATAGCCCTAGGGACATGATCTTCCTATCCTAGCAGGGTTTTGTAATCTCTCCTTTGCTTGTTTGAGGAGATGTCTAACCATGCTTGGGAGAGGATAACTGTTGTGATGGGCCTTATTAGCCCTAGGGACATGATTTTCCTATCCAAGCAGGGTTTTGTTATCTCTTGTTTGCTTTTTATGCTAGGTTTTCTCGAGCATAAGTTTATTATAGTAAGCTCCAAGTATCACTTGTTTGAGGAGATGTTTAACCATGCTTGGAAAAGTAAGCTTGAAAACTAAAATTGTTAAGAGATTATATAAATTTTTAATTGAATGGTATTCTTGTGGCATAGATGGCAAGTTCCTCAAGTGATATGAGAAGATGCTTATGCTTATACAAGTGTTCAAAAACTAATCAAGGATGGCAGATGGTTAGTCGAAGTACTTTCTACCATCATAGCCGCCAAGATTTACTTGGTAATATGCATAGGAGAGTTGGTTTACAAAATCCAAACTTGACTATGGCCGAAGATAAGGAACAATTAACTGAAACTATAGATGGGCCCACAGAGAGGAGACAGATTTGGTGCAATTACATTTTATATTGTCATGGTGGAAGATATGTTGTTCCGTCTACCTTTGCTATTCATCAACAATTGAGGTTGAAATATCGAGACTTGGGACTCGAGATAGGATTGACACCACAATGCAATGATGACATTAGTACTTTCAATGCCTATGGTGATAGGTCTCCAAGTATGATAAATCATCTTGATGATATAATAAGTGATGTTCATGATCATGGAGATCATGCATATAGTGACCCAGATCAACATTGTGAGGATAATGCTAACAATGTTGAGCACTTGGAAGAACATGATGAACATATAGATATACATGAAGACGTTGATCCAAGTAGTGCAAATGTGGATGGTACAGAGTCTTTACTATGCATCCAGATACTTGAGAAAGTAATTGAGTTACAAGCTCTTTGGGATAAACATAGAATATCTATTACAACTCAGGATGAAATGCTTCAACTTTTGTTTGGTGATATGGGTGGCCAGAGAGTTGGAAAACGAGATAATGAGCCTTTGAAACCAAGCTTGAGTAAGCTCTTAGTTCAATTGCCTGAGACATGGGATGGGACCTTAGATGGAATAAGGATTCCTGCATGTTGGGAGCAATTTATTACAATGTACAATGGACTTGGAATGATTCAATCTCAACGCTATAAGATTTGTGGAGGTACACATGATAATCCTCATGAGATAGAGCTTTTTGAGCCTAGTAGAGAAGATCTATATGTGGGAAATGTTGAAAAGTGTTCTTGTCCAGGAAATAGAAGACAAAGCATCTTGAAAGGTGATTGCTTGATTTGTTCTTCCAAGTGTCCAAGGTGTCAAAAGACACGAAAGGATATGCTTTCATTTGACTATTTATCTATTAAGAATCAACTACAACTTCTAGTAAAAAGTCAAAGCTTTTGCCATGGATTTTTACAAATGTGGCGCCACAAGGAGAGATGGCTTGGACAGGATGTTTCTATGCATCCAAACTCATCCTTTGAATTTTGGGATGGATCAAAATGTCGTGAGGTCCAAGATTTTTGGAATCCAAATGCTGAATACGAGCTACCTATCATCTGCCAAAACTCAAGGTGTAATACTGTATTTTCCACATTTCCAAGAAAATCATAAACACTTCAGCATGGATGGAGTGAATCTACCAAGGAGTATATATTTATATGCAATAAGTGTTGTACTTTGAATAAACACCATCAGCAGTTATGCAAGGTACATATTTCACTAGTTATCTTTTCAAAATATGTATACCAAATCTAGTTGTGAATACATAGAATCATACTAGTTATTGCTCTATGCATTGTCAAGTGTTTTTCTGAAAACTGAAATCCCCTAGTCAAATTGTAGTTAGGTTTGATTTTTGCTAGCTTACTTATTTGCGTGACAGTTTTTCTTGTTATTTCGTAGTTGGATTTCTTGTGTTTGTTTAGCCTAGGATTTGCTTCTATCATTTTGTTTGATTTGTTGAGTGTGAAACTTGATAGCCTTGGTCGAGCTTGTATTTTTTTGGACAGGTTGAAGTTCGAGTTTGCTATTAGCTATCGAACATTGAGGAGCTAGGTATGTATTCTTGTCAAGACTCTTGCACATCACAGGGACTATGGGTTCACGAGCACTTCACGTTACACTTGTTGATGCACTGCACTCGGGGGTCGTCTCCTGTTCTTATCAAATACTTCCATGCCATGGGTTGGGATTATGCACGTTTTACACCATCATTGAGCACTAGCACAGCATGAAGTCCACTGCAGCTATATGCAGTAAGTTTTAGATGCACGTGCACATGAGAGAGCACCTGTCATTGAGCACACACATTTCTTACATGCACCATTTGGGATGCTCATCACAAAGTTAGGAACCTCTGGTTGAGTGTGTAAGGAGGTTGGGTGAGTTAGAGGGTCGTGAAGGACGCTACCAATTGTGAGATGGGTTGTTCTTATCTAGTCAACATCTTGAGGACCATCATTTTTTAGAGTGATTGTGAGATTTTGGATGGGTGGAGCGGAGTATATCATATCTTTTTTATGAGAGTTGAGAGGTGAGGATAATTAATTTTAAATTAATCAAGAAATTTTGTTTACATTTGGCATGATGCACGATCACATGTAGATAGACTAGGCACAATTTCTCTTCAGTATTTTTTCCCGATTTTTGATGGAATTTCGTAATTCTACCCGCATAGGCTTGTCGATCAGATGTGTTCCAATCGTTTTGAGTACCCGAACAACTATATTTGGAGTTCAAATGACGAAGTTATGATCCAAACAAGCTGCAAACAGGCATAAAGCAGAAAAAACAAAAATATTGAAAAGCAGTAGAAAAGCAAAAGCCAAAAGCTAAAAGCAAAGAGCCTAATGTGTGTGAGTGTGGATAATAAAACTATATAAGAGTTAAGGGCCTTCCCCCTCTTGTATAATTGTATTTTGTGAGAGAGGAGAGAGGAGGGTCGTATGCTAGAGTGAGCTCTTGTCATGCTGATTTGAAATTTGAAGCCTTTGAATGCCATAGCGCCGAGCGTCGGATCATGGTTGTTAAGGTATAAGAATATTTTTCACTTGATTTGTTTTCAAATTGTTGGATTTTTTTTGTTGAGTTGTGGTTGTGTGATGCTTTATCCGAATTAGGGTTTTAGTTGTTTGAGCTACAAGAGGGAGTTTTTTATTGTTTTGTTTTTTGTGATGTATTGTCAAATATTTGAATTTTTCAAGTTGTGTTGTGCATCCAACAAAGTCAATTATCCCAACTGGCACTCCTTAACGTCTCGTTATCGAGTTGTGAGAGAGGCTTGCTCTCATCACCACTCGCGTAATAGCGTATTTGTACTAAATTAATTTTTTATGTAGATAGAGCCTCGAAACTTCGCTCTACTTCCACATTGGGATGGATTCCAAGCTTCTCAAACAACTCAAAAGGATTGTGGAACAGTAGAAATTATGATTTTAAACGGTGGCAAAAGGTCTAGGGTTGGTGGGATTCTTCCTGTATTATTTTTGCAAGTAGCAAGAAGTTGATTTGCAATTCAAGCTTTGCATTCGGGATCCTTTTGAGACCATTAATAAAAGAGCTTGAGGAGTTATTCATTGAGGGAGTAAATGTGTTTTATAATTATCCAATTGAATGTATCATTGATAATTTCGCTCAACAAACACAATTTTGCAAGATACGTACAATGTTAATGATGGTCACAGGTGATCATCTAGCCCAATGCAAACTTAGAATGTTTAAAGATGGAGGACAGTCCTTTTGTCGAAGGGACAAAGCTCAGGCTACCTTGGATAGTAATAACTCATCATTTCAAGGTCACTATATTTATGATGGAAATAGATATCAAGCTCGGTATCCTCTAGAAAAACGTACCATAGAAGGAATGAAAGAAGCACTTTTACAATCCAAAAAAGCATTCACACAGATTGAACGAGAATGTATACTCAAGGAAGTAGGATTATCAGGAGAGTCTATAATGTGGAGATTGCATGATCTATATGGTTTCAATTTATCATTGGATTTAGTCTATGATTCAATGCATATTTTTGCATTGAATGTATTCAAAAAATATATAAGTGCTCTTATGCAAGCTGCATCCAATGAGACAAAGAGAGAAATAGATGCTTGTGTTGAAAAAGTATTTTCCCTCGCTCCACAATCCATTCGAAATGGTCGTTGGCCATCCACTCCAAGCAAATACCATGATATTTTTAAGGTAGAGGAGAATCAAAAGTTCATCTAGTGGTGTTTACCATATATTTTACTAAGAATTTCGGATGTACATAGAGAAATCTATGACTTGGGGATTCTTCTAGTAAATATATCCCATGGGTTTTATAATTATAGTCGCGACAAAGGCTGGTCAAAGAAAAGCATAGAAATGATGCGTTCCTTGCTTCTTTCATGGAGAGTAAGAAAGGAAGAGCCTATGGGGGCAAATTCTTCTCCTCTTGAGCATGTTGCAGGTATGAACCTTTATTAATTCAATATATCAATTTCTCATAGCCTCTAATAATGTAATCTGTGAGGATGTGTCTTATTTCCTCTAAGTTTCGCCCTTGCACTAGTAACAGGGCCTCGAGAATCTATCTCAAGTCATGTAGATCATTTGAGTAGGACTCGGAGATGTGGAATTGACAGCCAGAGTCCCCCTAGCATCCAAGTGTCTTCCTACGTTCAAACTAACCCACGGAGAGACCTCTCGTGGCAGGTTTGGTATGCGTTCTCGTCATGTTTATTTAGAACCCCCTTGGATAGGGTTGGCAGCCAGCTCGGGGTGGTTTGGCGCACCCTCCATGAATTTAACATGATTCATTATTCCAATTTCTTTTGTGAGTTTGGGATCATATAATCATTTCACAGACAGTGTTCCTAAATTTACAAGCACAAACAATAATGAAGGGAAGTGCTCATGACATCTACTAAGGTGGAGTTCCTATTTTTGAATGCTTAGCGTTCACCTTTCTTGGGTCTTTCTTGCCTTGGTGCCAATTACCATGACCTTTCGAGGGATAGAGAATACCCTCATTCTGACCTCATTCTTATGTGATAGGAGCGAACAATTACGCTATTGGATGTATATCTAATAGTTTTCGGATGGTAGTGCCCTGATTTGCTAGCCTTTAGTCCAGGGTTTTTGTCTTGGGATCGTAGGTCTTAAATAATTCAATCTAGGATTTTAATTGGTTATTTGGAAATCTTTTTTTCTCCTTAGAACCTTATCGGGGTTTCTCTGTTTACCCTAAGGTTTCACTCCCTTAAGAATTTGTGATAGAAACTTTTGTTCATTCCTTTCGCAAGTCAAGAGTAAACTAAGCCCTTTTGCAATCCTTAAAGGCTTGTGAGCATCGAAGGTCACGTGGCGAATGGTCATTCTTTCGTGTGGATACGACATTTGAGTTTCTTGTATTGGCTTCGAGTTGTATCATAATTTAGGATGATATCTCCAAGAAGTTTTAGACTTATCGCGGCTAGTTGTTAGGATGGAGACCAACGAGCGTCTTTACTTGACTAAGTGAACATATGATCTTGACAATAATTTGACTTATTTACAATTAAATCCTAACTGAGTCAAATTAATCCCTAGCCTTACTTATCATATAGGATTTTATTTGCCAAATTGCCTCTTGCAATTAAGTATAGCGATTCACATGTGCATCTTAAATCTATCTTTTAAGATGAATCCCTATTATGTAGTGCAACCAAAACTATCCATGATGCCATGCAAATCTAGATGCAAGTCTTTTTCGAGTTGATGATACGATGCGGGATTCTCATTCATGAAAATTCCTTCTAGTGAATTTATGAAAATCATAAAGTGTGACCTAAGTATTTAAGTGTGAGTGTACATGAGTTCATCATACCTAACGTAAATGCGAGTTAATTGATTCTAATGGTCTATAGGATGCAATCAACTTACACGGTATATTTATATGCATTGGCAACCTAAAATGCACTTGCAGAAATTTGAGCCTAATACTTGGCTTAGTACTGCAACAACTTGTAGATTCTTAATCGATTCATGGCAAATCATGGGCATTAAGCCTTTACAACTATCTCTCCCGTTAAGCAATTTACGTGATGCAAAAGTATGATTCTTTTTACGATAACTATGCTTTAATGTTCCTTTCATAGGACTAGACATCGTCAAAACTAAAAAGAGGTATGCCTTTCTCCCTCAAAACTAGTTGTCATTTTTTGTGTTATGATATTTCATTGGGCTCTACCATGCATGCTCAAAGGGCGTTTGTGATTGGGGTCTTTGTAAAATATCCTTCTCTTCATGCCAAAGTTGGACATCATGTTGATTGTTGTTGTTTTACTATATGTAATTTCTTTGACATGGTGTTGTCTATTGAACTTGCCCTTCATTTCTAGAATGCATACAAAAAAAGGGGCTATGGAAGAGACAATAGCATCCCCCTTCATGGTGGTAGACCTAAACACATGTGGAGTGCTCAATTATGTGACTGCATGTGAGCTTAGCCTACCATGATGTCGAGATTAACCTCCCTTCATGCTAGGACCAAACGGGGGCTTCATTATCAAAATTAACATGTACTTGAAAATTTTTTAATTCTCTAAAGTGTGATGTCGATTGATTGTGTTTGCACTAATCAAAATTTGAAGAAATTTACCTCCCCCTACCCCTCCCCCTCCCCCTTCCCAATGGTGTGCGACTATACTTGGTAACTGTCTAGAATGGAGGGCTACCAACATTTGAAGGCCTCGATTTTTGAATACATGGTTTATTATGTTTTTAGATTGGTCAAAATTGAGATTTGAACATTAGCATGCCTCTTTCCATTTTTCCTGCTCATTAAAATCTGTGTATAAGGTGCATATTGGCTTGCGTGTTGGTTTGCATGTAACTAGCTTGTTGCATGCACGTATGTGACATCAAGGAATTTCCCTTGACACCCACAATACCTTGAATTCTCATGATATTATTGGAGTGATCAAACCATGTAGTAGAAGATTCTTTTGGTAGTAAAATCATGCTAATATGGGTGTCATCTATAGCATTAAAGCAGTTGGGAAGACCCTGATGGGATAGGAATCAATCCTTCACCTTGTCTAACTTTGATTGGGTGGAGACCATTGGATGAAGTGAGTTCCATGCTTTCATGATTGCATTCACTACCTCATGGAGGAACTTAGTCTAATCGAGCAATTGCAATATCAATAAGGCTTGCAAAAGCCAAAAATCCATGCTAATGACACTACCATTGAGCAATCTAACTCCTGGCCCCAAAATAACAACATGGGTTATAATGGGGTGATAATTTTATCCACCTCTAACTAGTCAAATGAAGATATTATTGTTGATATCAAATTATAAAAGTTTAGAAAAGAGCAACATGAAACATTGTAGAAGCACATTGGTAGGTCAATTGGGTGGTTACTTTCTTATCACCTCCAAAACACCACCACAAGATAAAAGCCAAGAATTTCTCTTAACAAAATTATTCAAATAAACACCACAGAAAGTAAAACAAGGTCACTTAGATCTAGCCATTTAATAGTTGAAATGTAATTCAAATTTATAGATTCTTCATTTTTAGGAGCTGCAAATCCACTATGGGGTTGCAAGCACCGCTATGGAGACTACACAATTGGACATAGCTAGCTGACTCTTTTAATTTCAAATATGTATTTAGCGTGAAAGGGCTTATATTGAGTATGCTCTTCCTTGATATAAGAACTTACTTCGGAGTGGTGAGTATTGCTACAGAGACTGCAAGATCCTGGGTAACAAATTGTCTTTTTTATTCCAGATCTGTTTTATTCCAGATCTGTATTCCAATGTGGAAAAGCATGTATTTCATCATACTATTTTTTGATAGAACACTACAAGGCTTCAAAACCTTTTGTAAGGCTACTGCTACAAAATTGCGAGTATCATTGTGAAAACTATGGGGTTGGGCCAAGACTATCACTTTTGATTCTGGAACTATATCTGAGTACAAAAATGCATATATTTTAGTATATTTTTCTCTAATAAAGCACCATAAAGGTTTAGAATGTGGCTTCAAGAGCTACACATTTTTAGACTATGCAAGTGTTAAACAAGGCCATGCAAGAAAGACTTTCCATTCCTAAGTAAATTTGTAATTTTATTACGTTGTCGTAAATTCTTCAAATTCCTCATTGACTTGAGTAGCATATTTATCCTTTGTCAATAGTACCTAGCCTTTGTAATACACAAATCCCTCAAACACGAAAATTCTAGTTTCCCTTTTCTCACTAATGAGAAATCTCTAACATGTGACACACACCATCAACAACATAGAGCAAAGTAGCCTTCCTGTTGTCCCTCTCGCCAACAATAATATGTCGAATAAAAGACCGCACTCACCGTACTTCCTAAAGTAGGAGAAAGGAAAAGAGAAGTTGAAAGAAAACCTTGTTGTCGTAGTTAGAGAATAGAGGAATTACAAAAGCAAATTGTATTCCACGACTCCATTCTTCAGCATGTTGCCAACAAGCTTCGAGTTCATGAGAGCCTCAATCACTTATTGTAGGTCTTGTTAAAACGTGTGTGTAGTGCTAGAGGCACATGTAACTGAATCCCATAAGAAAAATGTGAGGCATGTATTGAAGCTAAAAAGCTATTAAAGAATGTACTTCCTAGAACTATCAATCAAGCAAGTCTCTTTCATGGGTTACGAAAAGATTTCAAAGAGAGGCTAATAATAACCAATAAAATATCCAACGAAGGGAGACTAATGAAAATTTAGATCTCAAAAAGGGAGTTTGTAAAAGAAAAATCTAAAGAAGAACTAGGAGAAATCCAAGAAGCTAAGAATAGGACCAATTTGGAAAGATTTTCTACTAAGTTAAGATCTTGCCTTGATTGTCTCCCTATTTGTGTAGAAATACTATTTGAGGAAGAATTGCTTATGCTTGTAATGAAGCATATAAGTTTAACTAGATGTGCTTAGGAAATTGATTGAATTGAATAAAAATTATGTACTAATTTGTAGTAGGATAAAAAGGAAAAGTGTGTTAGACCTCCCCCTGAGGCTAGCTGTGGATCCCTTTTCCGAGGGGGATTAGCTTTGCCTCTTTGGAAATGTACGCTTAGTGCTTTGGGGAGATAAGAAGTTTTGCCTTGCAAGTTGATGTGCCATCCATTTCCCACTTATCACCCATATCTATGCTCTCTTCCTCCTTTTTTGAAGCCTAATAATATTGGTCATGGATCCTCCACTTGTTGAGGTAGCCATCAAAGTAACTCTTCTCTTGAAGGTCTTGCAAATGTTGAGATGCAAATTATGCATAACTAATATAATCTCCATATTGGTGGCCGGTTTCTCGTAGATATTTTAGTGAGTTTCTCTCAATTTGAGAAGAGAATTAATGAATATCCAATAGGACCACAAAAGAAAAGTGGTAGGAGTTAGAAGTAGAAAATAGAAAACTAGCAATGAAAAACTCAACTTAGCTATCAATTCCCTGAGAAAGAAGTTGAAGGAATATAAGGAGGTCTTACTGTTCTTTGACATAGAGCATCACTCTAGAGATAAGGCAATAGGTGGAGCTTGAGTTGAAGATTGAGCTGTATAAGTAGACTTTGAAAATCGTAGTTTTTTTGCAAACTGAAGATCCATTTCTTGATGATGATAGCATTTTTTGTCAACATTACCTATTGTCTAGCGTCTCTAGAAATATCTCTCATGGAATTCACCTATAGTTTTCATGAATGTAGCTACTTATTAGGATTGATTCTTCCATTATTCTTAAGCTCACATAAGGGCTCTGGAATTAGAAGTCTTGAGCCATGAACAACAATTGTAACTCTTGATGCATTTGGAGAACTACATTGAAACATCTTTGTTTCCAAGATCTGTGTGTAATTTGGCCATTGCCACACTAACAAGACATGGAGGCTCAACATGCATTTTACCAATGCACAATAGTAGTGGCTATGGGCTCGTCCTTAATTCAGTGGAAGTTATGGCAATATTCACACTTGCTATGCTTTGCTATCGCATGCTCTATTGAGTTGACTTGATTGCCAACAAAAATTACAACAAACTAGTTGTCTAATGCTACTAAAGAGCTTGTCAACACTCTAGCCTTAAGTCAGTGAAACTCTGGTATCTTAGCTAGTATGCCATATACACATGAATATAATATATTTACCATCCTTACTTTGTTGCAAGTATGATAGCATGCTAGGTATGCCAACATGCATATTGGATATGCTAGCTCCCATACATTCAAAGGTAACTTGGGATTATATCAAGCATATTAGGTATGTTAGCAATAATAATAGGTATTTTTCCATACTAGAAATAATAAATAGTTATCCAGTATACCAGTATGTTGGCAATCATACCTGGAAAAAATATTTTATGCTAGTTATATAACTTGCATGCTAACAAGCATACTTGTAGCATATTAGATGTGCCAACTATCATGCTTAGAGTGATCGTACCTCTTTTTAGATTACCTTTGTCACACAAAGACTTGATAGTTAGGATACCTCATTTGGCTTAAGTTTAGTAGTTATGCTACAAGCAATGCCAATTAGCATGTGTGTATGCTTAGTGGCATACCCTTTTGTGCTATTTGAATCTTCATATCATATAATGAATGCTAACCAACATACCATCTATATTGACTAGCATACATGTTATCAACTATGTATATTTTTGTTGTAGACATGCTATGCTGAATATATTCCTCTCAGTAGGTCTCAGTTTTGTGCTTTGGATGCACTATTTGCTAAGTGGTTTTCTTCTTTATATTTATCATTTTATGTGTTTTGTTTTTGTTTTGCAACTACTTTTCTTATTAAATCATGCAAAATGGAGGTGATAAGTGCACAATTAGGCTTTCTTTTTTCTTTTTTGTAATCAATGTGTCTCAACTTAATGGAACTTTCATGTGCTTATGGTGCTCAAACAAGTTCTTTACTTTCCAATCAAAGTACAAAAGCATAATCAATTTCTCTTGATCAATCAATCACTTAAACAATCTAGATGCTCTTTTCTTACAAGCCAACCACTTTTTCAAGGTTTATCATGGGCTATTTGAGGAAAAGTCTTTGTTTTCTAGAGTGGGTCATTTCTTTGATATATCTAAGTATGCAACTTGGGTAGTCACTCTCAATGTTCACCCAACACAAGGTCTGAAATTTGACAATTACTGCTAGCTAACACATCAACTCAAGGTGTTCTCAAGAGTGGTCCTTTGCAAGCACACAAATGGATTTAGATTTCCTACTCAAGCTTACTTCCTAAATTGCTCAATGGATGGTGTTTGAGAGCCTCAAGCACTTTCTCCATGAAAGTGAGTGAAGTAGATTTTTTCTCATGCAATGGTGTTTCCAAGAATTTATCAATCCTTGACTTCTTAGGCCATTATGGATTTATAATGGCTTGTTGTAATTCCAATTATACTAGGTTGATTGCTTTTATATGGTGCTTATCTAAGTCGAAACTCTATGTCAAACACTGAGGTGCAAGTCAACAAATGGTGTCTATAAGCTGCTTTTGTTTTGGATGTTTATAATTGAGCACAAGATGAGTGTGTACTTCACTTCAATGAGTGAACCTATGATAGTCAATCTTAGTCTCCCACTACTCTATACACTTTGGAGGCACTAATTTGACTGGTAGAATGCTCTTCTCTCATTCCTTGCTCGGCCTAGAAGCTCCTTTGGAACTCTTGCAAGGTGTGTAGCCTTAGACATTCAATATACTTTACACATTCAAATGGGTAACTTGAAAGTGTCTTTGCACAAGATTGTTGATGTGGATCCTTGGCTTGGTTGCTACTTTTCACTTCTAAAGGACACGTATCTATTGTTGTGCCTTGTTTGGGAGCTTGCATTCACTAGGATTTTTATCAAGAAATATCTGACTCACCATTGTACCCTGGAAGGCATTAAATATAATTTGAGTAGACAAATCATGGGGTGCTAACCATTTATGGCTATCTAGTTATTAGGTTAGGTCCCCTGCAGCAAACCACCAAAGTATTGGATCTTCCAGAATATCCCTATGCACTCCTCATTATGGGTTAAACATCAATGAAAGATTTTGCATGCCATCATGGTCTGAGTGATGGTGATGATTGGCAACCTAGTTTTGGCATCATGGAAAGCTACCATACATGATGATGTGGTGCATGTTTTTGTGTCAACAATGTGACATGCCTTCTAGTTTGGGAAAAGCTACTTGATTCCATTGCGTGGGCTTGATGTGGAGGTGGCCATTGTTATTCGTGCATGCCAAAGTGGCCTTCCAAATTGTAGTCTGAGTCATGATTGCCTAGGGCAAGAAGGCCATAAGAGCTAAGGCCTATGGTCCAAGGCCTCATGTGGCCATAGTCAAGGCATTGGGGCCTACTTTTGGTTTAGGACTTGGAGGCCACCAGGATCAAGCCACAAACTATGGAGTTGATGAAGTGAGGATTTTAGTTTGTTGTTGGTCGAGGATGACCACACTTGTCCAAGGGTGGACAACAATAGCAATAGGTCAAGTCCACAAGCAAGGTGTTTGAGTCACAAAACTAGCCTAGATGTTGAACTACAAGGCAAAAGGGAGTTGAGCACTAAGGTAGAGGTGGGATCATGCATGGTTATTGTGTTGAAAGATCTAACTATTGCTGATGGATTTGCCTCCTCCTCCTCCTCCTCCTCCTCCTCCTCCTCCTCCTCCTCCTCCTCCTCCTCCTCCTCCTCCTCCTCTTGTTTTCTAACCATTGTTGACATCAACCCTTTTTCATCTTCTCTTATCCTTCCCTCTACTGCTCCACTATCTCGGCTTGCTCCTTCTCTTTTTGTGTGCAATTCTCTACGTGTTTCTTCTTCTTATCAATACCCAAAAATCAAAAAGAAAAAAACATAGCATTTTCTCTTTCCACACTAGCAAGCCTCCTTGTTTTCTTTTTCACCTACTCTTCTTTCCCCAAAAGCAAACCTTTACCTAATGTCAAGCCTTAGCCTCCATATCAATCCACAAACTAGCTAGGCCACCATCACAAAACCCTATGACCTTGCAAATCTAATTATCCATTTGAGTTGGAATTACACCCACTTCTAGAAAAATTCCTCCTTGAGGAAGAGCTACACATTGCAAGCCGACTTAAGTTGTTAACCCTTCTTATATTGATATCATCATCTATCTTTGCAAGCTACTCTATTTGCCATTCTATTTGAACCCCCAAGCCAACCTCTAGTATATCTCAAACTTCTACAACTCATGGCTCCCTAAGGATGTTGGTACATCAACTTGTCCATAGACACATCATCACTTACATACATACTCAATAAAACCCTTTGTTCAAAAAACACACAGTCAAGACAACCTCCACCCCAACCTCCATCTAGGAAGCTATCCACCACCATTGAGAGGGTGTGGTAGAATGGCTAGCTAGAAATCTACTAGATGGAAATCATTAAAGAATATTTCTTAACACACCATAAGATAAGATGCATGGATAAAAACCAAAATGGCTAAGAAGAATTGTAAGAGAACGTTCAAGGCTAATTTAAACTCAATCTTGTCAAATGTCTAGAATGCTAATGGTCTATTATTCTTTGGATCATCAATTTGGTGAAATTCCTTCACCCTTTACTCTCTTTGTATGTGCATAGATGGTAGAATTGTCCAACACTAGAGGGGTAGACCCCAGGCAAGAGAAGAGGGCAGAACAACCATCCTTGCAAAACTAGACGTTATCCAAGAGACCAAAATTTTTGAGCTCTAGTGTATGTTTAAAGTGTGTGTGTATGAGGTTAATGTTATGTGCTCAAGAATGTGTATTAAAAGGTTTGTGTGCTTGTGTGCCTAAGGGTTCATGTATGTGCTAGAGATATGTGCATGAGAGTTCCTAGTGCTTGCACAAATGGTGTGTGTGGACAAGAGTTTGTGCTCCAGAATGCTAGAGTGTCTAATGATTTTGGTGTGTGTACTCAATGGTTTGAGTACTCAAATAATTGTTTGTGCTTGTGTGCCCAAGCTCTTATGTACATGCGTACATGAGAGTGTGCATGAGAGTTTGTGTGTGTGTGTGTGTGTGTGTGTGTGTGTGATGCATCTGCTTTGAGAAAAAGAGGAATGTAAGCCAAAGTTCTCCTCAAGTATTAACATAGAAAGTAAGTTCACAAAATCTAGGATATCATTCCTCATACTCATAGATGACTTGAAGCCCTTGTATTCATCTCCAAGTCCATCTAAGAATGCACCACAAGATCATCATCATTAATTACCACATTAATAGATCTTAGACCTTCCACAATACTTTTGATCTTCAAGGCATAATCATAAATGGACATGTTCTCTCTTTTCACTTGGTTCAACTCTAACTTGAGCTACAACTTTTTGGCCTTTGTATTTACTTCGAACAACCTTTCTAGATTCTTCCATGCAATAGCAAGTATATTAGATTTCTACAAATAGCCCATCATGCTATGAGTGATATTGATAGATGGCCATGACTTTACTTTGTGTGTGCTCCTAAACTTTCTTAGGTTTTACTTGTCCTATAATAGCATTTTACAAAGGATCTTCAAGTGCTACTACCATCTCTCCTTCAATGTAATTCCAAACAGCTTTGCCCTTCAAGAAATTTATCATCCTAAACTCTAATGTAGGATAATTGTTCTTATCAAGCTTCTCTACTAACAATCTGGTTGACGTTATCACAAATTTTGACAAAACAAATAACTTATAAAAGATTTCAATCTCTAAGCAAGCTTATATAAGGTACACCACAACTAAACAAATAACTTATAAAATATTTCAATCTCTAAGCAAGCTAATATAAGGTACACCACAACTAAACATGCGACCTTTTTCACTTACTACACAACAATAACTGTAATATGTAATTTGTATGTATACGACCCAAAAAATACGTGAAACCTTACCGATTTGAAATCTATATACTATGTATTGATAAATGGTTGATACATTCAAAACTATAGTATATCCAAAAATCGCTATTGAGACAAGTTACAGGTACAAAACGAAGACCGAAATGACCACAGAAATCACAGTAGATAATCCCTAAAGGGTTAGTTATAGTATATACATGATTAATCTTGTTCACCAAGTTTCATTGCAACCAGAGATTGCAACCCTGCTAGCTTGAGGAGCCTCCTATGGCTATAATCCAACGAAAATCAACTAAGGTGAAAGAGCTTCTTACTCTTGCTTGTTTGCTTACTTTTGTGCTCCAACACCTTCACCTCAACCTTCAATCAAGCTCCATATAACCATGGGATAGCTCTGATACCATGATAACAGATAAGGGAGAAGAGAGGTGAATAAATCAAGAGCACACACACACAATAATGGAAACTTAAGCACATAGAGAGATAGGATTGACATTATCTTTTTCTTCTTCCACACAAAGGACTAAGTCTACAACATGATAAAAGACTAATATGAAAGTACCACAATGTATGTACAAAAGAGGTGGCATAGTGAATGTGCCATAACTAAGGATGGACTATGTGAGTGTAGTCCAACTGTAGAGTAATTGGTGTATCCTCATGTCGGTCACCTAGCATGCCAGTGAATAATATCTTGCCACATCACCAAGGCATGTAGTGGATGCCAGCTCATGTATAGCTTGACATCTCAACACCTAGAGATCATATCGCCCCCACATAATGCACACTAGATTTAGGAGGAACCCTAGGCCATCTCTCTATCACTTTATGACCCTCTATTGAGAAACATAAAACTGAAGCCCTTTTATTTATCTTTTGAGGTATTTTTTTCCATTGTTCATTATATGTTTATTTAGTGGAAATAGCTCCTCTACCATTTGAGTCAGTACCATCTCCTAAGGAGACCAAGGCATTGGCCCCAAGGTTTTCTCATACCTATGAACTTGCCAAGATCTTGCAAGGCAATAGATAGGGTTTTTCTTCTTTTTTACTTTCTTCCCCATGGCTAGGTCTCATTCTAAGGAGGATAGCATATCATTGCTAGGCTTGAATTGGCTTGAACCCAATAACCTATCAAGCCCTCACAAGGCAATAAGTATCCTTCTAGCTCCTTTTTTTGTTTTTCTTATTCATGACGAGACTTTTAAGCAATTCTAGCTTGTAGGAAATCACTCAAACTAGTCCCTTAGCCACTATGGACTTTATCATGATAGGAACTTAGCTTGGGACTTAGATTGAGGCTAGCTACCTTATAGAAGATTTTGACCATTAGGCTAACTAAAATGACTCTCATGTTCAACTTATGAGTATCCTCAAGAAAGGGGAAAGCAAAGGATGCATCCCTCTTAGAGAGACCACTCAATCCGTAGCCCCCATCTTGGCATCAAATCAAATGTAACACATCACAAATAATCCCCATCCCTTATCTCAAAACAAAATGACAAACAAAGCAAGGGCAAGGTGATAGAGACAATCAGTGCCAAAATAATTCACATCACAGATCTTAGATGCCTCCTTAAATGTGAACCAAAGGACTTGCATGACAAAGTTCAACAACAAAAAAGTTAAAACCACCTGCAGCTAAGGAAATGGAATATCCCTCTTGGCCTAATGAAATATATCAAGATAGCACAATATTTAGTAATACACTGCTGACAAACACTCCCTTGGTTTCTACAAATCTCACATAATGGATGTCTAAATTGAATATAACTTTGAGCAATCTTGTGTATCCAAGATAGAATCGGAAGGTGGTTTATAGCTACCTAACTCATCACCCACACTGACCACCACTGATGACCAAATAATGATATTTTAGAAAAAAGTAAAACACAAAGTATCCCTAGGCGGCAATTGATATAATGAAATAATTGCAAAAGACCCTCAAGACAATAGTTGAAGAATACATCCTTAACATAAGTATAGTTTGACAAGGAATTCACAAAGTGGTTCCATTGAGACAATGAAGTAACTAGTAGTCTACTAACTCAAATGTCTAAAGAATATCAAGCACAACAACACATATAAAGAATGGGAGCACATACCCTATAAGTCCCATTCAACTAATTGATTACCAAATACAAGTCACCTTTTACTAACAAATAACAAATACCACCATATCTAGAATATTTAGCCCCATCAACAAGGCCTTGTATTCTAATTTATTGTTAGTGACACCTGGTACCTAGATAAACATCCATCTTCATAATGACTTGGTGACAGGTGTCTTTTAAGCCAACCTCAATACTATGCAATGTCTTTAGGAGCTGACTTAATTATGTGTAACAGTTAGTTGTATGCTCCTCTTGGTGGGAAGGAAATTAAGGGAAGCCTTCTTGATGATTGACCATATGGACATTGCGTGACTTCCTTTATAATTTTTGAGTGTCCCATAATATTTTTGACCACCCAGTCAGAGATTTCTCCAAGGCTCGTATGGGTGTCTGTGTTAGCTTCATCACAAGTTATAGTCTCAAACCTAGGTTAGCATATATCCATAAATAACTGTTTGCTCTAGGTTAGAATGTGTAGAAATGCTTTTTTTAAAACAATTCTATAAATAGTTGAAACTATGGAACTCTTTTTTGATAATTACAGGTTATAAATATTTGCATAATCTAGCATCCTTTTAGCATAAACCCCCAATATCATGTGCAGGCTCATAAAGCTTTGTATAATTCTCCCCTCTACATGATTGATTTCTCTTGCAAGATAGGTATGCGTGAGGGGTTTTGTAATGGAGGGGAAATACTTAGGTCAAGTTGACCTAAGTATAAAAGGTGTAAGGGACACTGCATAGGCACCATTTGACGAATACACATTTGTCCTTTCACCTTCTTCACCTTCTTCCCTGTCCTTCCATGGCTGCCAGCCATTTCTCTCTCCTCTTCTTGCCTTCCTCTCTCTACTTCTAGTCTTTCTCTCGCCTCATCACCCTCTTTCTCTCTCTTCTTCTTACCTTTCTCTTTCCTCTCCCTCTTCTTCTCTAGTCCTTCTCTCTCTCTTTCCTCTTAGTTAGGACAGTTAGGTCTCCTTCATTACAGTTGGTATCAGAGCTCCTCCTTCTCTCTCTCTCTCCTCCCTTTTGTTTTAGTTTCTTTTCAGTTCAGGAACCCTAGTTACTAGGTGCATAGGTACATCAGGATAGGTATAGCATTGAAAGGCCATAGGAATCAGGGGTACCAGAAATGGTAGCCTTCTTGGGAGTTTGAAAAGAGGTCTTCTCTTTCTTCCTTATAAGCTCCCTTTGGAGCTTCCATGGAGTACTAAGACAAGATCATTCCATATCTCTTAGATCTTGCTCCTCCCTTGCAAATGGGTGCTACCATGACTTTCTCCACTTCATCTTGAGCATTTGGAGCAACCAGTAAGATCAACTAAGGCACATTGCATTGAATCAGAGCCGCTCCATCATCGTGTGATAGAGCTAAGAGTTAGGTTGGGGTTGGGGCAAGAGCTGAGAGCTGAACCTGATAATGTCGGGGTGAGGGAGAAATAGGAACTTGAAACAGCAACAGAAGGCGAGGGGATAAGATCGGGAATGTCAGCCCCTGCTGCAAGGACTAAGAAGCTGGGTAGGGAGATGGCAAAGATGAAGGAAGGAACGAAGGAATGAAGGGCAATCGGATGGATTGGAGGAAACAGAGAGAAAAGGGAGATGAGAGCGAAGAGAGTGCGCTTCGCGAGGAGAGGGAGGTGAGATGGTGGGTGCAGACCCCTCACCAAAGAGTGCTGTGGGATGAGGATATGCTCGTTCTACAAAGCCTTCCATATTAACAGTATCGATGTCTGCGTCCTCCTCCGCACACGTCCCCTCCAACTAGTGGTGAGCAATGTGGGTCCTAAGATCGCTGAGAACAGAGAATCCCTCAGCCTACTTGCAATGTCGCTGGTTAGCGGTGATCAGCCATTTGATGCCGCCTACAAAATTTGTGAGTTGAAATGAACGCAGGGTAATTATCACAGGCAGGTGGTGATCAGCCATTTGATGCCGCCTACAAACTCTGTGAATGAAATGAACGCAGGATAATTACCACACGCAGGTGGTCGGAGAAGAGACAGCTCGTGTCTACCACCTTGAGCTGAACCACCTGAGGTAGCTAGTATCCTCCATCTGAAAAACGTGTAGGCTCCAAAGGGCCCCCCTATTGGTGCTGCCATTGATTCCTTTTGCATATATTGTCAGTAGGTTCAGGCTATCCTGGTTCTACATGGGCAACATTGCTGGAGTTGGAATCAAATTTTTCAATATCCATCTTCTCACCATCTTTGGCTTTGGCCTTCGCTTGCGTCTGCTTTAGCTCTTCCCTGCATCTGCTAAACAATAGCTCCTCACCAAAGAGTGCTGTGGGATGAGGATTCCTGTTTCTGAATTCAAAGTACTGAACTCTGCTGCTTCAGCAAATCAAAGATCTATCTTGGTAGAGGCATTCGATTTGTGAGGGGTGACTCACAGGTCTTTCTATTTCTGAATTCAAAGTGCAAGTGGTATTTCCACAACAGATTGAAACCCTCAAAATTGACATGGACTGCTCTATATAGAAGGTAGCATAAAAAGGATATTCATGCTGAGACTGTGAAGAAGAGGCGGAAGACTGCAAGCGTACTCAATGGCATAGAACTTGGTTGAGTAATATTCATCATTGGAGGAGGACCAAAGATAGGAATTGGATTAGATATTGCAGGCCAAGGTTGTGCATTAGCTTGTGTGACTTGAACAGGCTATTGTGTCTGCTGTGGAGTTGAGCCTTGCATCATTGGTGGTGCAACCCCAAATGTGAAGGAATGCCCTGTGGACTAGCAGAGGTACCACTAGACTCTAACAGTTTTATCAAAAGCTGATGTATCAAGGCACCTTGAATTTGGAAAAAAACGCACATTAGTAATCAAGCAATTGTTTAATTTCATGGTATCCATGTTCCACAAAACAGCCTTTTTGTCGTGACCAGCAGTAGCAAGAAGCTTGCCATCCAATGAGAAATGACACGATATGACTTTACTAGTGCTTGCTTGAAGAGAAGTAACCTCTGAAAATGAAAAACCATGCCCAGTTGGGCTTCTTTTATTGCAGCTAAATAGTGGTTTGCGTTGGTCTACTTCCTCATGTGACAGAAAAGATTCAACATTGTCATCCAATGACCCATCTTCTGCAGACCGATCCATCTCAGCCAGTTGATTTGAGGAAGTAGCTAGAGTTCCAGTACCATCTGCTCCATATAGAATTAAAGGCTTTGAAGAGTTGCCACTGTATTGCAATGCACCAGCAATAGACATAACATCACCTGGTGTTTGAGTAGAAGGAGTAGATGGAGTAGAGTTTGGCCCAGCAGTGTTTCCAATCCCTGTGCTATTTGCTGGGCTAGAAGAGGATGCAGGTTTGCTCCACTACTTTGAAAATATCAAGCATATGTAAGCTCCATGGATGGATACTTTGCATGGCCCGAAAAAATGTCAATGATCCCATTTTCACAAAATCAAGTCGAGGCCAGGTTATTTCTGAGCATGGAACTCTATCAGGCCATGAGAGTGTACATAGAATGGGCAATCTCATATCACGCCAACCTAGCTGAGCTAAAACATATGAATCCTGTGTTTCTACCATGGAATGAATTATGGACTGTGGATGAATGACACTCCTCTCTTAGGTATCGGTAGGCAAGTCTATGCCCCAAATGTTGAGGGCCATCCAAGTGGGAGCAATCAAGTGGCCAGTAATCACAATGGAAGCAGTGCAAGTGGCAAAAAGAATCGAATGGCTGATGGAGAGTGTTGGCTCAGGGAGAGTGATACATGGAAAACATCTTCCTTAAGTGAACTACCTCAAGAACGAACCGTTGAGGGATCACATCGAGCAAAATGACAGAATTGTTTTGAAACGTCTGGTAACCTTAGCAATTTTGATTCTCAAGGATCTGGAACCAGCAGGACCAACGTGCCAGTTGGTACAAATGTGGGGCATGGGTGGCAAACTGGGGCTTATGGTTATTTTCAGCCAGCATGTTCAGGGCAAGTGAATACTATCAGCGATTTTACACAAGACCCTCCTGATGTTTTAGTTAACAGAGGCTCAAGAAATGGGGTATCCAGCTGGGTAGCGAAAAGTGGAGCTAGAGAATTGGTTTCTCCTGCAGTTGAAAGTTGGGATGTAGCTAAGGGGCCATTGTCCAGTGCAGGCACCTCTATGGTTCACTTGTTCGATGGTTCTTTCCCTGATGGGGCATGTAGTGGAGGATCAAGGATAAGCTCTGGAACTTTGTCAATAGACAACAGCAAGGGTAAAGGGTGCCTAGTGGATCATCCAGGAAGAGAGTTGCAAGTATCTTATACTGCCGTAGGCAATCACAATAGCTCCGCTGTGGCTGATAGTCATCATGCAAGGCAAGCTCTTGAAAATAAGCAAGGTTTGGATTCCTCACTTTTTGCTTACCCATCACCCCCCCTGTTTGAAGCTGATGGAGGAGAAGGTGCCATTCGAATTGGGAGCCTTGCATGCGATTCTGTGGATTATCTGGAGACTAGCAGATTTGATCTTGTGCATGGTGGAAGAAGTTCTTGTAAAAGAAGGATGTCTGCACCAGGTCTTTCATCGGATACATCAGTGTTTCGAGCTTCAAAATCAGGCAGAGCTCCTAGTTGGGCAGGAGCTAGTACTGAAAACAGGTCTGGAGAGGCTGCAGGAGTCCGTGGGATTCCGGGCTCATTTGAGAGAGTGTTGAATCCCCTTAATGGCAAGTCTGGACAGGTTTCAACAGTCCGTGGGATTCCAGGCTCATTTGAGAGAGTGTTGAATCCCCTTAATGGCAGGTGTGGATAGCCTGCAGCAGTCCGTGGGATTCCGGGCTCATTTGAGAGAGTGCTGAATCCCCTTGATGGCAGTGGCCAGGCTATTGCAAATTCAAGTACTATTGGAGCTAGTACTGAAAACAGGTCTGGACAGGCTACAGCAGTCCGTGGGATTCTGGGCTCATTTGAGAGAGTGTTGAATCCCCTTAATGGCAGGCCTGGACAAGCTTCAACAGTCCAAGGGATTCTGGGAACATTTGAGAGAGTGCTGAATCCCCTTAACGGCAGGTCTAGACAAGCTGCAGCAGGCCGGTGGGATTCCCAGCTCATTTGAGAGAGTGTTGAATCCCCTTCATGGCAGTGGCCAGGCTACTGCAAATCCAAGTACTATTGGAGCTAGCACTGAAAATGGGTCTGGGCTGTTACAACTATATATATCATCTCTCACTTGACTTGGGTCTCACCTATATATATACGAACTCTATATCAATATGAATCATTCTTTGGGAGCATGTCTTGTGTATCTCTCTCGTACTCTCTCTCTCTCTCAACATGTATCAGAGCTATGGATGCGTAGCAACAACAAGGAAGCAGGTCCAGGTACATAGCTCTCATCGTGCTCTCGAATCCTATCAAAACCGCTTGTCAATCGGAGTTTTGGATCAAAAGTTATGATAGTTCAAGATTCAAGACAGCAATTCTGCTTGAATCTGCGATTCTTTATTTAAAACTGTAATTCTAATTACAGTTCGTTAATCCCCAATTACAATTTGTTAATCGCTCGTCTTCGTTAATGATGTTGATTACGACAAGCAAACATCTTGCTATTTTTATCGATGTTTTATTATCGTTCACGTTCTTTGCTCGATCGAAATAGCACTTTTCTTATATGCGTCATCTCGTCTTGCACGTTACGCCTCTCTATTTCGGGCTTTCTTTTTAGTCACTCAATACTTTTCGTCGTTCTTACGTGCATCTCCCTATTTTGATTGTCATGCATCTCAACTACGCTCGTCTTGATCATGGTTTGCAGATTCTGCGATCTTATCTTATTTGTTTTCTCTCGACATACAGGCATGGCCAATTGCGTAATTGTTAACAGATATCTGTCTGGCCAACGTTCGGTTCCCTTCTTTCAAGGACAAGGCTTTCTTGGGTGGAAAGCAAAGATGATGCTAATTCTTAAAGGTGACGAATTATTTGATATTGTTTTGGGCGACCTCTCTTGCCCAGTTCAACCTATTGATGTGATGAATAACAATTTTGTGATTACTGATGGTCCATTATTTGAACAATGGAAAATTGATCATACTGATTGGATTCGTCGTGACAAAGCGGCTCGTCGTTATATATTGTCTGCACTTCCTGACTCACTTATGTTGGATATCTTTCATCTGGAAACCTCTCATGCTGTTTGGGAGTATCTTATCTCAACGTTTGAGAAGAAATCAGTCCACTGAAATTTTATATCTCCAAACTTGTTTGAAGAATCTTCAATATAAAGTTGGTACTTCTATGCACTCTCATATCGAGGCTTTTAAAGACATTATCAATCAGCTTGGTGCTGCCGGCGCTCCTATTGCTAAAAATCAGATTGTTACTCAACTTCTTCATACCATGAAAGATCCTTTATATTACAATATCATCACTATTTTATCTAACAAGAATGATATCCACTTTGACAAAGCATGCATATCTCTTATTGAATATTCTCAACGTCATGAGCATCATTTGGAAAAATCTGATGCTGTTTTGGTCACTCGCGAACAAAGGGATTTTGATGCTACTTTTGTTGCTCGCAAGCGTCCCGCTTCACATGTTTTCAGCAGGGTGGACGCCCTAATCAAGGTTGTAAATCTTCTCATCTTGCTTATCCTAACAAACATTGTTCTTATTGTGATAAGAAAGGCCATGTGGCTTCTGATTTCTGGGCACGTCAATATGATGAGGAGCATGGAGTTACTACAAAGCAACCTTGCTTGTCCAAAAGTTTTCCTCCTTGTGATTATTGTGCACATACAGATCATCCATCTCGTCGTTGTTATAAACACAGATATGATGAAGAACGTTCTCGAGCTTATATTGTTCAAAAAACTACAACTGATGATGATCATACTCATCAGGAGCTCAATTTCGTCCATCATGATATCTCTCCAGAAAAGATACTTCATGTTCATGATGGTTCTCTATTCATCGTTGATTTAGGTGCCACTGGAAACATGACATACCAATCGCAGTGGCTTCACAATTATCATTCTCTTCCTGTCAAGAAGTTTGTTTACCTTGCGGATGATACGACTTGTCAAGTCAAAGGAGTGGGTGATTTATATCTGGGAACTGTTTCATCCACTAGAATATTAAGAGGAGTTGTTCATGTTCCAGATTTGCAAAGAAATCTTCTTTTTGTTGCTCGTTTAGTTGATCTTGGTTTGTTTGTTGGCTTTGATCATAATCAATGTCGTATAGAGAAAGACGGGCATACTATAGTAGTGGCTTCTCGACATGGTAATCTATTTGAGCTATCATTGAATGATACAGTTGCAAATGTTGTTACTGCCCCTGGAGATGTAGATTGCAAATTATGGCATCAACGATTTGCACACTCCGATTTTGCCAAAATTCTTGCTCTTCATCGTCATGGTCTTGTGCAAGGTATGGATCTTAAATCTCATCCACGTATGGAAATATGTGAGTACACTGCACTTGGAAAACACCATCGTTTGCCTTTCCACACTTCTACTTCATCACATTCCTGTGCTCTCTTGGATTTGGTTCATACCGATATTTGCGGTCCTTTTCCTGCCTCAAAGTCTCAATATCGATATTTTATAACTTTCATTGATGATTTCTCACGGTACACACATGTCTATCTTCTTCGACATAAGTCTGAGGCTTTATCTATATTTAAACAATACAAGATAAGTGTGGAGCTTCAAACTGGATTCTCTATAAAGACGCTTCGCACTGACAATGGCGGTGAATATGTATCCAATCTATTTGATGACTTCTGTAAGGATCAAGGTATTCATCATGAGTTTACAGTTCCTTATTCTCCTCAGCAAAATGGTGTTGCTGAGTGCAAAAATTGCACTATTCTTAATGCTATACGTTGCATGCTTATACACTCTGGTTTGTCTCGAAAGTTTTGGACTGAAGCACTTCTAACAGCTGTTTTTATTCAAAATCATCTTCCACCTGCTGGTAAAATTCCTATAACAATATGGACAGGGAAGACACCTTCAGTCTCTTACTTTCACACATTTGGTTGCATTGCTTATATTCATGTGCCCAAGGACACTCGACATAAGTTTGATCCTCCAGGTTTAAAGGTTATTTTTCTTGGTTATTCAGATCATTCCAAAGGTTACAAATTTTATGATCCTTCTCTTCAAAAGGTTATCATTAGTTGTGAGAAGACTATGGGTGGCACATGGTCGTCAGATGTTTCAGATGATACACAGTCTTTGCTTAGTCCATTTCCTTACTTGCTTTGTGATTCTACTAATTCTGATGATCATAAACCTCCTTCACCTCCAAATAAGATTGATGAAAATTTGGAGATCTATGTCGATCTTCCTATTGAGATAGAGCATGGATTCTATTCTATTGAATATGATGTCTTTGATGATGCTATGTCTGTCCAAGAGGATCCAATATCGTATATGGAAGCTATCAATTCGTCTCAAAGGGATCAATGGCAAGAAACTATGCAAGCTGAGTACGATTCTTTAATCTCCAAAGGTACATGGATTCTTACTGAACTCCCCCCAAATCGTGTTCCTATCAAATGTAAATGGGTTTATAAAACCAAGACCAAAGCTGATGGCTCGTTTGATAAGTTCAAAGCACAACTTGTTGCAAAAGGTTACTCACAGATTGCAGGAGTAGATTATTAAGAAACATTTTCTCCCGTTGTGTGCTCCACAACCCTTTGTATGATTTTGGCTTTTGCAACACTATTTGATCTAGAAATTCACCAAACGGATGTTAAAACGGCTTTTCTCAATGGAGATCTTGAAGAAGAAATCTATATGGAGCAACCTAAAGGTTTTATGATTGCAGGAAAGGAGCATCTTGTATGCCAGCTTTATCGTGCATTATATAGATTGAAGCAAGCTTCTCGTGCTTGGTATATTAAGATTGATCAGTTCTTCACATCTAAAGGTTTTGTTGCATGTTTTGCTGACCCAAATCTTTACATCAAAAGGGAGGACAAATATTTTATTATTCTTTCTCTATATGTTGATGATACTATTCTTATGTCAAATAATATTGCTTTCTTGGATGCTATGAAGAAGCTTTTATCGACTGCATTTGAAATGGTGGATCTTGGTGAGATACATTCTTGTTTGGGTATTCAAGTTCAACGACACCGACAACTGTCAAGATTGTGGGAGAGAAGGAAGGAGTTTCACTTGTAGCTTTCTTGCTTGCACAATGGGGGAATACACACAAGGGTGGAGGGTGAAAACAGTTTTCCTCTTCTTAGTTGTGTAAGCCAAAAGAACTCTCATACAAAGAAACAGAAGAACCCTATATACGGGTCTTAAACCAAACTCAACTAACTAAGGTGGTATACTAACTGAGCCACGAACTAGAGTAGATAAGGATAGCTATCATGTAGCTATTATTCATGGCGGTGTACCAACCGCGTCTGCAACTGACAAGTCGGTGACATAAATACACAATGGTCACCCTGGCGTATCACGAGTGGAGCTCGATATCTCAACACTCCCCCTCGAGCTCAATCCCAATTCCTGCACACCAAGCAGATCTCTGAACTTGCGCAGCTTCTCTGCGCCCAATGCCTTAATAAATATGTCAGCTACCTGATCCTCTGTGCTGACATAAACTAGATCAATAAGACCTAGTAAAACCCTCTCCCGCACATAGTGATAATGCACCTCAATGTGCTTTGTTCTAGCATGATAGACTGGGTTATTTGCCAAGTGTATACTACTCATGTTGTCACAATAAATGACAACTGGCCCATTTGTAGACTGATGTATATCATAAAGCAGCTTATGCAACCAAGCTACCTCACATGCAGCCATTGCTGCACCCCTGTACTCAGCCTCTGTGCTCGACAAGGCAACTGTAGGCTGTTTCTTGCTGCTCCAAGTGACTGCAGCACTCCCAAAAGAGAACACATATCCACTGGTAGATCGTCTATCAGAAATACTACCAGCCCAATCAGCATCAGTGTATCCATGCAGCTGTATCTGAACCCCAGTCTCATAAAATAGTCCATACTGCAATGTGGACTTCACATACCTGAGTATGCGTCTAGCCGCATCCAAATGCGGTTTCCTTGGAGCCTGCATAAACTGACTTACCAATCCAACAGCATAGCTCAAATCTGGCCTGGTAATAGTCATATAAATCAAACTTCCTACTATGCATCTGTACATAGTAGGGTCTTCCAGAAGCTCACCTGCATCTGTGCTGAGCTTCACATTCTGCTCTAAAGGAACTGAAATAGGCTTACAGCTTGTCATCCCATATTTGGACAGCATGTCCAATCCATACTGCCTCTGCAAGAGCTGTATCCCACTTGGTGATCTAATCACCTCAATGCCCAAGAAATAATGCAGCTCTCCCAAATCCTTCATCTCAAACTTCTGCTTCAATAGCATTTTCACATGAAGGATATCTTCATCACTGTCACCTGTCATAATCAAATCATCAACATAAATGACAAGTAGCATAATATCTTTCTCTGTTTTTCTCACATAAAGTGAGAAATCTGCCTTGGAAATCTGAAAGCCAATAGTGACAAGATACTGTCCTATCTTGTCAGACGATGCTCTAGGTGCTTGCTTCAAGCCATACAAGGCTTTCTTCAACCTGCAAACAAACTCAAGATGAACAGCATGCACATAACCTGGTAGTTGCTCCATATAGACCTCTTCTTGCAAATCACCATGCAAGAAGGCATTCTTTACATTCATCTGATGTAAAGACCATCCCTTTGATGCAGCCATAGCAATGACTGCTCTTACGGTTGCCATCCTTGCAACCGGACTGAATGTTTCTTCATAGTCAATGCCATATGTTTGTGCATACCCCTTGACTACTAATCTTGCCTTGTATCTGTTCACAAAACCATCTGCAATGTGCTTCACCTTATAAACCCACTTACAGCCAATTGCATTCTTACCTTTAGGCAAAGGTACAAATTCCCATGTAGCATTTGCTTCCAAGGCATCCATTTCTTCATCCATGACTTTCTCCCATTTTTCTTTTCCCATGGCTTGCTCAAAAGAAGTGGGTTCTGGTTCCTGTATCAGCTTGACCATATATGCATAGTGAATGGCTGTAAATCCATCATATTTCAGCCTATCCATAGGATACCTAACTCTGGTAGACCTGCGCAAAGTGTGTTCACTCCCAGGTGCTCTCAAAACATCCCTGGTCTTCCTTATTCCAGGTGTAACAATAGAAGGAATACCCAACTCATCATCAATGCTCTGTTCTGAGCCACTTGATTCACCATCCACATAAGAGTGATCTGCATTCACATCAAACATGGGCTGATCAACCTTCTCTTTTCCTTTTCGTGATACCTGCATACCACTATCTGCATTACTTTGATAAGATTCTCCTGATCTCAATCTGCCTGTCCATGGCGAAGAATGTGAACCACTGCTAGAGGACGCTCCAGGTCCACTAATATTTTGTGACTGCTGCTGTGAATTATGTGCAGCATTACCATTTTGTGCATCTACATCATCAATCACATTTACTGGTTTATACCAGCTACTCATCTCATCAAAAATAACATCTCTGCTCACTGTAAACTTACGAGTAGAAGGGTTATAGCATCTATACCCTTTTTGCTGCAGAGAGTAACCAATAAAGATGCACTTCTCAGCTTTTGGATCCAACTTGGATCTCAACTCATCTGACACATGTACATAGGCAATGCAACAAAAAATTTTCAAATGAGAAATATCTGGTTTCCTACCAGTATACCTCTCCTCTGGAGTCATTCCATGTATTGCTGCAGTGGGAGTCCTGTTCATTATGTAGACTGCTGTAGCAACTGCTTCAACCCAATAAAAATCTGGCAGGTCTTTTTCATTGAGCATGGCACGAGACACCTCTCCAATATGTCTGTTTTTTCTTTCTGCAATTCCATTTTGCTGTGAGGTATGACTGCATGAATATTGCTGCTTTATGCCATGCTCCTGCAAGAACCTTGCAAACTCATTTGAGAGGTACTCTCCCCCTCCATTTGACCTTAGGCATTTTATTTGCAGGCCTGTTTCTTTTTCAACCATAGCTTTAAGAGTTTTGAAATGCCCAAAAACTTCACTTTTCTTTTTTATAAAATACACCCAAACTTTTCTGCTATAGTCATCAATAAAAGTAACAAAATAATGACAGCCTCTAAGAGATGCAGCTTTAGTAGTCCACACATCAGAGTGGATTAATTCCAATGGCTTCTCACTCTCTTGAACATGTCTAGGAAATAGTTTCCTTGCCTATTTTCCAAATTGGCAGGCTTCACATACCTTATGCATTTCTACAACCTTGAATTTAGGCAATCCTGCAACAATATTTTGGGCCTGCATTGATTTAAGTCGCTGTACATTAACATGACCAATGCGTTTATGCCAGATATCAATATCTGCAACTACACCGGTCCCATGTGCAAACATTGCTGCACTCAATTCAGAGATGTCTGCATCCAATGTAAACATTCTGCCCTTCTTCTTTCCTTTTGCTATCAAGCAACCTTTATTTTTCATATCCTCAACAAAGCATCCATGAGGATTAAATCTGACCTGCAAGACCTGCTCAACCATTTGACCAATAGAAATCAGATTCTTGGTGATATTTGGGACATGAAATACATCGGACATGTATTTCTTTTTCCCATCCTGCATAGACAAGGGAATTTTTCCAATCTGCACAATCGGATGTGCAGTATCATCACCAGTCTCCACAAATCCTGGTTTTTCCATTTTCCTTGCATCCTCCATCCATTCTGCATGACCTGTCATGTGGTTTGATGCACCTGAGTCAACATACCATACATCATTGCTTTCTTCTGCACTTGTCACAGAATTGTTCATGTGCTGCACCATGAACAAATGCTCATTTTTGTCATCACCCTGTCTACTAGAAGATGCATAATTTCCTTGTTGCAGTTTTCCATTCATGATGTCATTCTGCTTTTTATAGCAGTCTTTAGCCATATGACCCATTTTACCACAATAGTAGCATTCAACATTACTGTTTGCATTTTGGCCTCTTTGCCATCCACCACGACCTCTTTGGCTTCCCCTGCCTCTAGAGTTACCACGTCCTCCTCCATAGGACTGGTTTTCTTGAGTTTGCTGCATATTCTGATTTCTACCACGGCCTCCAAATCGGCCTCCTCTACCTCTGCCTCTACCTCTTCCAGCATTTGAGTAGAAGACAGCTTCTTTTGAAGTTCCTCCTAAAGAAGATGCACCACCATTTCCCTGCTCCTCAGAAATTAGAAGAGCAATCAACTCCTCAAAATCAGGAAATCTTTCACGAACTGAAATGGATGTCCGAAACTGTGCATAATCCTTTCCTAGACCATTTAAGGTCACAGAAACTAAATCATCATCTTCCACTAGCGACCCAATGGAAGCAAGTGCATCTGCAATCTTCTTCACCTTCATGTGGTAGTCATTGATGCTCATATTTTCTCTTTGCACATTGTGCAACTCTTGCTTGAGTTGCATTTTCCTGGCTTGCGTATTTGTGCTATACATCTTTGACAGAGTATCCCATGCCTCCTTTGGCGTACTTGCATCCTAAATATGCACAATCATAGAGTCTGAAATGCTGATAGACAGCCAGTACATAACTTTCCTAGCTCTCTCATGCCATGCTTTGAATGCCTGCATTTGCTGTTGATTGGGAACATCAGGAAGAACTGGTTCTTCTTCATTTCCTGCAACAAATTCCCAATATCCTTTTCTCATAAGGAAATTCGTCATTCTAAACTTCCATGCCTGGAAGTTGTTCTTGTCAAGCTTTTCAGTTACAATCTGTGAAAGAGAATCAGACGCCATTACAGAACACTGCGAAAATTTCTGTCACTGCAAAAACTCAGCTTCACCCTCCCGCAGCATATACTGCCCTCTTGCTTCACCGCGAAGGGCGTCTCAACCTGAGACAATGCACTCTTGCAATTTTCGGCTGTGCTACCTGCAGAGATCTGCTCCCAAAACAGAAAATGAAAGCAACACTGCTCCTCTTACCAGACCACCGCGAGCTTGGCTTGCTTTCTTGAGCTCCTTACCACGAACAAGGCTCTGATACCATGTCAAGATTGTGGGAGAGAAGGAAGGAGTCTCACTTGTAGCTTTCTTGCTTGCACAATGGGGGAATACACACAAGGGTGGAGGCTGAAAACAGTTTTCCTCTTCTTAGTTGTGTAAGCCAAAAGAACTCTCATACAAAGAAATAGAAGAACCCTATATATGGGTCTCAAACCAAACTCAACTAACTAAGGTGGCATACTAACTGAGCCACGAACTAGAGTAGATAAGGATAGCTATCATGTAGCTATGATTCATGGGCGGTGTACCAACCGCGTCTGCAACTGACAAGTCGGTGACATAAATACACAACGGTCACCCTGGCGTATCACGAGTGGAGCTTGATATCTCAACAACAACAAGGCATTCTTCTTCTTTGCCAGACAAAGTTTATTAATGATATTGTTAAGAAGTTTGGGTTGACAAATGCGCACTCTGCCAACACTCCCATTCTTTCAAGCTCTACCAAGGGTACATCTACAACACGCAATGAAGAATCAACCATTCATCAACCTTTTGCTAATCTTGTTGGTTGTCTTCAATTTATTGGTTTAAACACAAGACCAGATATTTTATTTGCAGCTAACTTTTTGGGACAGTATCTTTCTTCCCCTTCCACTATTCATTGGAGTGCTACAAAACGTATTCTTAAGTACCTCAAGGGTACTAAGGAATTTGGTCTTATTTATCGTCATCGAGAGGATTCTTCTTTATCTTCTTCAACTTCTCTTGACCTTATTGGATATACAGACGCTGATTGGGCAAGTTCACACTTATCCATGCGATCTACAAGTGGGAATTCTTTCTTTGTAAATGGATGTTTGGTTTCTTGGTCCAGCAAGAAACAACGATGTGTTGCGATTTCTACAACTGAAGTCGAATATGTTGTTGCATCATTAGCAGCTCGCGAGCTAGTTTGGCTTCGACAACTACTTGCAGATTTGGAACATCCTTCATCATCTAGTGCATCTCTTCGATGCGATAACCAAAGTGCTATTAGTCTTACCAAAGACTATATGCAACATAGTAAATGAAAGCATATTGCTATTCATTATCATTATGTTCGACATGAAGTCAAGAAAGGTTCCATTATGGTGGAGCATTGTCCCAGTGATCAAATGGTTGCAGACATCTTCACAAAAGCTCTTAGTGAAGCTCACTTTAGCTCATTAAGACATGCACTTGGTATTGTTTCATGTTCTTGTCTCACTGATTGAGGCATGTATCATTGTATTCAAGAAAACTTTATAGTAAATCATTTTTGTATCGTAGGTATGTGTAGGGGCTCGGGTTTTTCCCTTGTTCTCCCCAAGGGTTTTTTCACTCGTAGCCAGAGACCTTTGTTTGAGTGGGGATGTTACAACTATATATATCATCTCTCACTTGACTTGGGTCTCACCTATATATATACTAACTCTATATCAATATGAATCATTCTTTGGGAGCATGTCTTGTGTATTTCTCTCGTACTCTCTCTCTCTCTCAACATGGACAGGTTGTAGTAGTCTGTGGGATTCGGGGCTCATTTGAGAGAGTGTTGAATCCCCTTAATGGCAGGTCTGGACAAGTTGCAACTGTCCGTGGGATTCCAGGCTCATTTGAGAAAGTGCTGAATCCCCTTGATGGCAATGGCTAGGCTACTGCAAATCCAAGTACTGTTTTCCATTCTAGTGGATCATTATCTCATCTTTCAGCTTCAATCCCTAATAGCCGCAGCTCTGATGGGGGGAGCACAACTATGCCACCGCCATCTACCTTGGCTGGCCATTTGGCCACATTTGGATCATACTCCAATAGATTTGATCAGCAATATGGCTATCATGGACAACATGATTATGCTTACAACCATTCCTTTATGCAGCAACATAGTTCTTATGCAAGTCATGATCATGGATATGTAAATGGTAGTTCATACAGCCTTGGACAACAACATGCATATGGAGATTCTTGTGCAAAGCAAGAGCAGCAAGCAAGTGATTATGACCGACATCATGCCGATACCTATGCTCGTGGACTTTCCAATCATCATACTTATGGTCTACCTAGGATGCAAGGACACTATTGTAGTCATGTTGGACAGTCATCATGCAATCTTGGGCATCATGTTTATGGGCAACAATATGGCCAAGGTTTTGGTAGTAGGAAACAACAAATAGATGTATTTGGGCAGCAGCATGAGCATTTTTGTGACATGCATTCTCATAGAGATTATGGACAGCATGAAGAATGCTATGGGATCAATGATCAAAGGCAGCATGCTTATGACGATTATGCATGTGATGCGCAAAAAGGAAGGACTAGGAGCTCTCTTTACCCCCTAAGATGACTGGGGCAGGAGTTCAAACACATGATTCGTTGGTGGGGTCACCATGTCAAAATGCCATCAAAGCAAAGTGCATGATGTTGAGAAACCACTTCTTCAGTTCACACACTTCATTTAGGGTTTCACACTAATAGCCCCAAAAAGTGTTAGTATCCACAGTTCGGCCATTTTTTAGTGGGTACCCACACAATGGTGCGCCACCCTAGAAAACTTATACCTATAAATAGGTAGCCACTTCATTCATTCTTTTAACACTCTCATCACTTTTCAGTCATTCTTCAGCCCTCTTCCTCCATCATCAAACACCCTTTCCTTCTCTCACCAGCCCCTTTCACTAGCCTCGCACCCCTTCAGTAGGACATTGCACTTCATGGCTCATTGTGGCTACCTTTTACCCTTCCTCTTCTGCTTCAAGCACACTATTCCAACATCAGGCCTTTCGTTTGGAGCATCTTCCACCTAGCATCACCATCATTTGCTTGGTGTCAACACCCTTCTCCATTAGGCTCCACTTTCTACTGCATTTTTTCAGTGTGGAGATCTTCTCCTTGCTTGTCGTCATCATATGCAACTTGGCATCAACATCATAACCTCTAGGGATAGTCCACATCACCAAGATTGAGTGATTTCATCACTCATCTATCACATGGGCTGCTCTAGGACCTGCGTTTTTGTAGCCTGGCTTCTCCTCCATCACCTGGCATCACTTGTCTATCACAAGGGCTGCTTGGACCTACGTTTTTGCAGTTTCATTTGTCCTCCATCACTTGGTGTGACTTGTCTATCATAGAGGCTGTTGGGACTTGATTTTTTGCAACTCGACTCATCTTCCATTATCTAGCGTCATCATTATCCACCTTTCATGAGCATCAGGGCTACTCTCCCTACATTTGACAGTTGCGACACTCTAGGATCTACATTTTGCTGCACAAGTTAGTCCTCAACATTAGAGGACTATGCTTCGCTCCCTTAAAAATTGGTGATCATTTTCCACATCTTCGACGACATTAGAGGACTGCGGTTTGCCATTCCCTGGATAGCTGCCTTTCACGTTCCAGTGACTAATTTGATTGCCCACTGCCCAAAGGACTACATTTTGTACCCTTCAGTGTGCAAATTCCCAACAGTGCTACCACCTAATTGAAACAAGCAATGCAGTAATATTTTGAGCTTCGTCTCTATTGTATTATATTTTCTTCTCATAGCATCATTCAATGCATCATCACCGTGTTCTTCTTATATTTTTGACCTTGGGTTGCATCATCCAACGCACATGCTTGGTCTTGGAGGCATATTTTTTTGGTGGTAATCTAATCGTTCTATTCATGTACTAGATATCATGCATGCATGCATGCTCTCTCTCTCTCTCTCTCCCTCTCTCTCTCTCTCTCTTTAAAGTGAGAGCAGGGCTATGAAGCTTACTAATGTTTTATGGACGTGTCTACAGACCTGCTTCTCTGTAGCCAGTAGCCTTGTAAGCATAAAACAAGTTTTAAAGAAAACAAAACAACAAATTATTGTATACACAATGAGTTGACCACCTTTTCACCAAAAAACTCCCCCTCTCCCCCCACATTCCCTTTTTGAAAATGTTTTGAGATTGTGGGTAGTTACTAGCTGCATACTCTACACTGTCACATTATAGCGCATAAAAGGGCCAATACAATGCTACCAATCTTCCATGTTTTAAAAAAAAAGTTATAATCAATGACAAGCCAAAATAGAGAGAAAAAAATGGCAAACAAGAACTAATTAGAAGCTACATTTCAAACGATCCACCAAGCACAAAGCTAGAAGTGTCAAGAAAAGTGTAACTTTTTAGGTTGGCACCTATCGTTCCTTCACGGGTTGTAACCCTATGGGCCCCTATACAAAGAGTAGACAATATAATGTAAATGTGTCTTCAATACTAGTGTTCCACAACATCCATTATTGGGTCCAAAGGGGGATGGGTGCCTCAACACTCTCCCACAAGGTCTTAAAGACTCCATAGAGTTGGGATCTACAACCCAAATCGCACTTGACACATGCAAGTGATCATGATTATTCCTTTTAGAGAAATAAGTGCCCATCTCAACAATGAATCTAGCTTGCCAAAAAGTGATTACCAGGAACTTGTTTTTAGGTAATAGCCCATCAAAAATAGTTCCTATAAAATACCTTAAAACTCACTATTTTTAATGTGTGTATAGTATATGTAGTAATGGTAGAAATATTGTCTCGTATTGAAGAGGTTATGGGTTCACCATATTTATCCTCCCTCTATATATGTTTGCACAAGGTTTCCTACATACATTTCCATTAATTAGGCTTTCAAATATTCCACTAGTGTCTCAAATGTTAACTACTCACCCCCATGAAATAAATCTTGAGTCTTATGAAGCATACTTATGCTGGTGTGGAAAACATGCTAACCAGTATTTAGACCTTTTCAGAATCAAACAAAGGAATAACTATTTGAAGTTGAAGCATAATTTTATTGGAACAATGTTAAAAGATACCATATGCAGAACATAAAAGACATTCACAACACCAAGTCCTAACATCCTTTAGCTTTTGAGGCCCATGTTAGAGGATGTGTCACATGCCAAATAGTTGAGTTAAAAAAGTGGAGCATTAGGTTGCCTTCGTGCAAGTGATGATTTGCTTTAACAAATGTGTGAATAGGTATGAAAAAGGGAGGACTAGGAGCTCTTTTTACCCCTTAAGATGATTGGGGTAGGAGTTCAAACACATGATTCATTGGTGGGGTCATTATGTCAAAATGCCATCAAAGAAAAGTGCATGATGTTGAGAAACCACTTCTTCAGTTCACACACTTCATTTAGGGTTCACACTACTAGCCCTAAAAAGGGTTAGTGTCCACATTTTGGCCATTATTTTACTGGGCACCCACACAATGGTGCGCCACCCTAGATAGCTTATACCTATAAATAGGTAGTCACTTCATTCATTCTTCTAACACTCTCATCACTCTTCAGTCATTCTTCAGCCCTCTTCCTCCATCATCAAACACCCTTTCCTTCTCTCACCAACCCCTTCCCTTGGCCTTGCACCCCTTTAGTAGGACATTGCGGTTCATGGCTCATTGTGGCTGCCTTCGCCCTTTCTCTTCAGCTTCAAGCACACTATTCCAGCATCAGGCCTTCCGTTTGGAGAATCTTCCACCTAGCATCACCATCATCTGCTTGGTATCAACACCCTTCTCCATTAGGCTCCACTTTCTGCTGCATTTTTTCAGTGTGGAGATCTTCTCCTTGCTTGGTGTCATCATCTCCAGCTAGGCATCAACATCATAACCTATAGGGATAGTCCACATCACCAAGCGTTGTCAAGCGTTTTTCTGAAAACTGAAAACCCCTAGTCAAATTGTAGTTAGGTTTGATTTTTGCTAGCTTAGTTGTTTGTGTGACAATTTGTTTTGTTGTTTCGTAGTTGGATTTCTTGTGTTTGTTTAAGCCTAGGATTTTCTTCTATCATTTTGTTTGAATTGTTGAGTGTGGAACTTGCTAGCCTTGGTCGAGCTTGGTATTTTTTTGAACAAGATGAAGCTTGTGTTTGTCAATAGCTATCGAACATTTTGGAGAAGGTATGTTTTCTTGTCAATACTTTTGCACATCATAAGGGATAATGGGTTCACGAGCACTTCACATTGCACTTGTTGATACACTGCACTCGGGGGTCATCTCCTATTCTTATCAAATACTTCCATGCCATGGGTTGGGATTATACACATTTTGCACCATCATTGAGCACTAGCACGGCATGAGGTCCGCTACAACTATATGTAGTAAATTTTAGATGCACGCGCATATGAGAGAGCACTTGTCATTGAGCATGCACATTTCTTGCACGCACCATTTGGGATGTTCATCACAAAGTTAGGAACTTCTAGTTGAGAGTGTAAGGTGGTTGGGTGAGTTAGAGGGTCGTGAAGGACGCCATCAATTGTGAGAAGGGTTGTTCATATTTGGTCAACATCTTGAGGACCACCATTTTCTTGAGAGATTGTGAGATTTTGGATGGGTGGAGCGGAGTATATCGTATCTTTTTTATGAGAGTTGAGAGATGAGGATAATAAATTTAAAATTAACAAGGAATTTTGTTTGCATCTTGCATGACGCACAATCACCTCTAGATAGGCTAGGCACAAATATCTTCAGTGTATCCATATTTTTTGTGTGAGCATTGTTTGAATGGTAGCATGTCATGGATTCGATTAATTGCATGCTTTATCAAATCATGTATGATTGTGCACGAAGTTCCTTTTCAAATCATATTCTTGCTAAGGCACATTGCATGAAAATACAAAATTCCAAGAATGGTTTTGCTCCTAGCATTCTGAAGGATGTCAAGTTCATGGTCAGCACTAAAAGAAAAAGACAGCAACTGATGAAAATCTAGATAATGTCCTCTAAACCAGGTTTCAGAGCTTGTGACAAGAGAAGAATGTGTTGATTTTTTCACCAAAGAGTTGCTCATCTGCATCAGGTAGCAGTCGAGCTAGCCCAAAAGAATTTTTGAAGAGACTAGCCGACAGTGAGACTTTCAGCACAAAGCTGCTCAGTTGGCTTGAAACCAATTGAGAAGCCTTTTCAGCTAGATGAACTACGGTAGTTTGACTTTGCACTGGAGGTTGTGCAGTTTCAGCAGTTGCTTAGAATGCCCTCTGTCTAGTCATATGCATCTGTGGAAGCTGAAATGTGTCTTGCAGTTGAGGATTTTTTACATGCAAGTGCTCAAGGCTTGTGGGAAACGTTCTAGAGTGTGGATGAACCCTCCCCAATTTTTGTTACTGGTTCACATGGCTTGGCTCAAAGAATGCATATGGAGAAAAACATTCCTCAAGGAAGGTGAAGGGGCCTCATTGTGCTACTCTTGTAGGAAAGAGTAACAGTGGTGCTTTTGCTTTGTGGGAGCACATATCAGAGTTTGTCTTGCTGAAAACCGAGCTTAAAAGCTCATCCCAACCAAATGGGCTTGTTCTTGTACCTGCACTGGTGGGACAAGCTGTGTTTTATGACTTGCATATGTTACTTTCTCGCAAAATGGCTCAGTTGAAGTCTGCCATCCGCAGAAATTCAGATACTGCATATATTTTATTAGTGGATTCTAAGTGTGGGGTAGTAGTGAGAATGAAGGGTGATATTAGTCAAATTGATATACATACCACCAAAGTCTATGAGAGTGCAGCAGCATGGGTTCAGGACCATGCACAAATTGTAGTTTCTACTGTTGAGCAAGTCTGGAATAGGTTTGGAAATGCAAATTGGGCTGACCTTGGTGCTCTCCAGTTACTCCTGGCTACATTTCATAGTATAGAACAATGTAGAGGCACATCCAAAAAGTCCATAGCAGAATTGGCTATAGAGCACAACACACGATTGCAGCGAGGGATTCTCCTCTCAGTTCGAGTAGACGATGTGTAGTGCCTTTCAATGCGTGCCCTACATACTAGAGTCCACGGGAGGATTTGCTGTGTGAGGCCGTGGAAGGATTTGCTAGAGTATTCCAGCACAAACAATTTTAGGCTCCCCTTGCAGGCAAGAAAGTATTCCGGCAAGGTCCTTTCAGGACGTGGCATGGCTACAAGGTCCCAACGGAGGAGCAGAAGGAGGTGGCAGTGATGAAGAGTCTGGTCCAGAAGCTAAGCCCGTCGGAGATGTCATTAAGAGAATAGGAAGAGGAAAGCTTGAGAAGTGCTATTATCAGGCATTTGAACTGGACGGAAATCGTTATGAATTGGAAGATCCTGTGCTAGTTACTCCAGAGGAGAGGAATTTCTTGAAATTGCAAGGCACATGCATTCGTCATTTAGGGTTAAGGTCTGTGTTGGTAGACATGGGGAAGAGGAAGCTTGCTTAGATTTTGGATTCAGAGGACAAGAAAGAAGATGAAGATGCAGAAGGAAGAAAAGGGAGTAAAGAAAAGGGTCCCGATGGAGGAGCGAGAACAGGTGCTCGGTTTGAAGCAGCAGGCAAGACTGGATGGCAAAGAATAGGAAGCTGCGATGAAAGGGGAGAGGGCCTATGCATTCTCTCATCAGCTATGGAGGTCATTTCCGAGGCAGCCCTCTTCAATGTACATTGATTGTGAGCCCGACAAGCCTCACTAGGGATGGAGTTGATCAGGATTGGGATGACAGTCTCCAATCTTTGGAGGAGATGGAAGCCAAGAAGCTTAGCAAATAGGAGGCCGCGATGAAGTTGAAAACGACAAGAAACTCAGGCAATGAAGGAGAGCAGTTGTGGTGACGAGGAAGTTGACAAAACGAGGCAGAAAGAAGAAGAACGAGATGACACAACAGTCAAAGAATGTGCTGAAAACAAAGATAACAATGCTGAAAACAAAGGACAACGAAAGGCAAAGAACAGTGAAGTGACAATGAAGACGAAGGAATGGAAAAGCAGACCGTTCAGCAAACACATAGAGAAAAAAGCCTTAAAGGCTTTAAAGTTTCTTAAGCTTTAATATCTTAAACGTTAAAAATATTAAATTGCCTTAAAGGCATAAAAAGCCTAAGGTTTTTTGGGAAAGCAAAAGCATGTCCAACGTAAGGGAGGATGTAAAAAACTATAAAAGGAGAGGAGAGTGGAGAGCTAGGGGCCCCCTTCCCTTGTATCTTCTTGTCAGCTTGTGAGCGATGTGAGAGGAGGGTCACATGCGAGAGAATAATTTTGGACGTGCTATTGTCGAAGTGGAAGAAGTTAGACTTTGCAGTGTCAAGCCTCGGATCAAGGCTATTAAGGTATGAGAATATAGTTTTCTTGGTTTTGTTGTCAAAATTTTGTTACTTTCATTGTGAGTTGTCTTGTGATTCGTGGTGTGTTATAAAATATTTTAAATTTTCCACATTGTGTTGTGCATTCGACAAAGTCGATTACCCTAACCGAAACTCCTTAATATCTCATTATCAGGTTGTGAGTGAGGCTTGTTCTCAATCATCACTCGCGTAACAACGTCTATCATAGAGGCTATTGGGACTTGCATTTTTGCATCCCGGCTCATTCTCCATTATCTGGTGTCATCATTATCCACTTGGCATGAGCGTGTGGGCTGCTCTGCCTACATTTGACAGCTGTGACACTCTAGGATCTGCATTTTGCTGAGCAAGTTAGTCCTTAACATCAGAGGACTGTGGTTCACTCCCTCAACAACTCGTGATTATCTTCCACATCTTCGACGACATTAGAGGACTGCGGTTCACCACTCCTTGGATAGCTGTCTTTCACGTTCGAGTGACTTCTTTGATAGCACACTGCCCAAAGGATTGCATTTGGTACCCTTCAGTGTGGAAATTTCTCACAGGTGCTACCACCTAATTGAAACAATCAATGCAATAATCTTCTAAGCTTTGGGTCTATTGTATCAGCTTTTCTTCTCATTACATCATTCAATGCATCATCACCGTGTTCTTCTTATATTTTCAACCTTGGGTTGCAGCATCTAATGCAGATGCTTGGTCTTGGAACCATATTTGTTTGGTGGTAATCTGATTGTTCTATTCATCTATTAGATATCATGTATGCATACTCTCTCTCTCTCTCTCTCTCTCTCTCTAAAGTGATAGCAGGACTTTGAAGCTTACTAAGGTTTTATGGATGTGTCTATAGACCTACTTCTCTATGGCCAGTAGCCTTGCGTGCATAAAACAAGTTTTAAAGAAAACAAAACAACACATTATTGTATACACAATGAGTTGACCACCTTTTCACCAAAAAACCCCCCTCTCCCCCCCACATTCCCTTTTTGAAAATGTTTTGAGATTGCGTGTAGTTACTAGCTGCATACTCTACACTGTCACATTATAGCGCATAAAAGGGCCAATACAATGCTACCAATCTTCCATGTTTTTGAAAAAAGTTATAATCAATGACAAGCCAAAACAGAGAGAACTATGGCCAATACATTATAGGCATGAAAAAGGGAGGACAAGGAGCTCTTTTTACCCCCTGAGACGACTGGGGTAGGAGTTCAAACACATGATTCGTTGGTGGGATCACCATGTCAAAATGCCATCAAAGCAAAGTGCATGATGTTGAGAAACCACTTCTTCAGTTCACACACTTCATTTAGGTTCTCACACTACTAGCCCCAAAAAGGGTTAGTGTCCACATTTTGGACATTTTTTTAGTGGGTACCCACATAATGGTGCGCCACCCTAGACAGCTTATACCTATAAATAGGTAGTCACTTCATTCATTCTTCTAACACTCTCATCACTCTTTAGTCATTCTTTAGCCCTCTTCCTCCGTCATCAAACACCCTTTTCTTCTCTCACTAGCGCCTTCCACTAGCCTCGCACCCCTTCAGTAGGGCATTGCAGTTCATGGCTCATTGTGGCTACCTTCACCCTTCCTCTTCTGCTTCAAGCGGGCTATTCCAGCATCAGGCCTTCCGTTTGGAGCATCGTCCACCTAGCATCACCATCATCTGCTTGGTGTCAACACCCTTCTCCATCAGACTCCACTTTCTATTGCATTTTTTCAGTGTGGAGATCTTCTCCTTGCTTGGCGTCATCATATGAAACTTGGCATCAACATCATAACCTCTAGGGATAGTCCACATCACCAAGCTTGAGTGATTTAATCACTCATCTATCACATGGGCTGCTCTGGGACTTGTGTTTTTGCAGCCTGGCTTCTCCTCCATCACTTGGCATCACTTGTCTATCACAAGGGCTGCTTGGACCTACGTTTTTGCAATTTAGTTTGTCCTCCATCACTTGGTGTCACTCATCTATCATAGAGGCTCTTGGGACTTGCATTTTTGTAGCCCGACTCATCTTCCATTATCTGGCGTCATCATTATCCACTTGGCATGATCATCTAGGCTCCTCTCGCTACATTTGAGAGCGGTGACACTCTAGGATCTGCATTTCGTTGCGCAAGTTAGTCCTCAACATTAGAGGACTATGGTTCACTCCCTCAACAACCGGTGATCATCTTCCACATCTTTGACAACATTAGGGGAGTACGGTTTTCCACTCCCTGGGTAGCTATTTTTCATGGTCCAGTGACTATTTTGATAGCCCACTACCCAAAGGACTGCATTTTGTACCCTTTAGTTGTGCAAATTTCCCACGGGTGCTACCACCTAATTGAAACAGGCAAGGTAGTTATCTTCTGAGCTTTGGCTCTATTGTATCAGCTTTTCTTCTCATAGCATCATTCAATGCATCATCACTATGTTCTTCTTATATTTTCGACCTTGGGTTGCAACATCCAACACACATACTTGGTCTTGGAACCATATTTGTTTGGTGGTAATCTGATCGTTCTATTCATGTACTAGATATCATGCATGTATGCTCTCTCTCTCTCTCTCTCTCTCTCTCTCTCTCTCTCTCTCTCTCTCTCTCTCTCTCTCTCTAAAGTGAGAGCAAGGCTATGAATCTTACTAAGGTTTTGTGGACGTGTCTACAGACCTGCTTCTCTACAGCTAGTAGCCTTGCGTGCATAAAACAAGTTTTAAAGAAAATAAAACAACAAATTGAGAGCGGAATTTTGGTGCCAAAATTTGCTTAAAAATAGCTAAAAATTATGAATATCAAGGGAAAAATATTCAACGTCAAAGGCGGCGGCTCGACCTAGGACGATTTTAAGCGTCAAAGTGCTCTAAGGACACTCGGGCAACACTTGCGGATTTTTAGTAAATTTTCCATGCGCCTGTGCAAGTGAGAGAAGCTGTCAACTAGTGCGGGATGCCGAGATGAGCTCACAGAAATTTTCAGATCGGGATTCGGACACCGTATGCGAGAGAAACAGGAAAAGGGCCAAAAGGCCGGTCAAAATGGGAGAGGTGCCCAAAAGGAGGAGTGAAGGGGCGCCTTTGGGAAGGGGCACCCCCCCTCCTCATTAAAAAAAAACCACGAAATGGAGGAAGGCGGCGTGCTGCAGTAGGCCGCGAAAAAAACAGAGCCCCCACAAATCGACATGGTGGCTGAAGAGCAAGCCATGGAAGAAATTGCAGCAGGCCACTACATTGTTCTTATGCTCTGCATCGCTCCGCTCCGCGTGAGGAATGGCACCCTGTAGAGGGAGAGAGAAAATCAGTCTTTCTCTCTCCTCCCTCTCTCTCCTCTAAGGGGGAGTTCATGTGGGAAGAGAAAGGAAGAAGAAAGAATGTTGGAGGCTTGTCCGGCATCGATCGGATTGCCCCATGGGCTGGAGATGGTGACGTGTGATCGTCATGAGTATGAAGTGCTGCTGATTTTCAGATTTGCAGCCATGGACATGAAACCCGAAACACGCAAATAAGCGGTAATTCAATTTTTTCAAAGGAAATTTGAGATTTCATGGCTTTTGATTGATAAAATGTTGTTCATGTGGACTAAAAATTGTTCATGTTGCTATTTTCCATGAGTATTTGTTGATCATAATCAGAAAACCAGAAAAACATGCATCTTGTGGCCCAAAATAATACACTAAAACAAGTAAAATATGGAAAATCAAGGGAAAATGATGGTTTTGAGCATAAAAATGGAAGAATAAATAGGAACACCAACTAAATTTTCATTTTTGTTGCAAGAAGGAACTAAGGGCCACAGCCCATAACCTATTTTGAATTTTCAATAATAAAATAATGCAAAAAATAAGGGAAAATACAAGAAAAATAGAGAAAAAAAACTAAAAATAGGGGAAAAATGCATTTTGGGTGCGGAAAATTAATGAAAATTAAGAACAATGTTCGTGAATGTTTGTGGGAACTGAAGCATGAGGGTTTGCCTTAGTTCAGCCCCACCTTCTTGTTCTAGTGTGTCTTTTTCCGCTTTTTACACATAAAATGATGGCAAAATGCCTTATAAATCTATACAACAACGCAACATTTGATCGATGGGAGGGTAGAGTGATTAAAATGTGTCTAAATGCAGAGTAAAATGATGAAAAGATTGTTGGATTTTGTTTGCATGCCATATAGGTCGGTGAATAATTATAGAATGAGAGCCTAGTAGCACGAGGGTTTCCTCGGTGCTAGGTTCGTGCAACGCCGCATAAGAATGGTAGTTGAAAACCATTAAAAGGATGTTTTCCACATGTGCACAATATTGATTTTATAATTGTTTGAGCACTTAGCATCCACAATATGCATAAATCATGGAAATATTTAAAGGTATCAGAAATCCTGGATGCACAACAATTGCTTTCATTAGGACCTTGACCCACGTTGAGTGAGAGACAGGACACCCTAAGCCATAGGCTAGTCATGGGGTCTGGGGAAAAGAGAAGTAAGGACAATGGTACATTCCTGTTGCGATTAAATGGTACCTTGAGTGGATTTTGTGCGAAATGTTTATATGTTGAGCGACGCACCGAGGGGCCAATCCCCAAGGTGTAGGAGAGTCGCAGAGGGGTGGCGGCACTCAGCCATTGGAGGACCCCCTATGTTTGTGCTTCGTGCCATTAGGCAATGTCTAAGGGACTCCCTCTGAGGAGTAGTGGGTGAGAGAAGAGTGGATTACAAACGACGTAATACAAACGCAAGATATTTAGGAAGGCGATGTATGTGTCATCAACGCTCCTGGCCGCGAGGCCGTGGGGTTGTTGAGCGCGTGAGATAGAGGTCCGGCTAGTGCACGAGCCAGTGCCGGCCCGTTCTAGGTTCCATCACAAATTATTGTATACAAAATGAGTTGACCACCTTTTCACCAACAAACCCTCCCTCTCCCCCCCACATTCCACTTTTGAAAATGTTTTGAGATTACGGGTAGTTACTAGCTGCATTTTCTACATTGTCACATTATAGCGCATAAAAGGGCCAATACAATGCTACCAATCTTCCATGTTTTAAAAAAAAGTTATAATCAATGAGAAGACAAAATAGAGAGAAAAAAATGGAAAACAAGAACTAATTAGAAGCTACATTTCAAACGATCCACCAAGCACAAAGCTAGAAGTGTAATGAAAAGTGTAACTTTTTAGGTTGGCGCCTATTGTTCCTTCACGGGTTGTAACCCTATGGGCCCCTATACAAAGAATAGACAATATAATGTGAACGTGTCTTCAATACTAGTGTCCCACAACATCCATTTTTGGGTCCAAAGGGGGATGGGTGCCTCAACACTCTCCCACAAGGTCTTAAAGACCGCATAGAGTTGGGATCTACAACCCAAATCGCACTTGACGCATGCAAGTGATCATGATCATTACTTTTAGAAAAATAAGTGCCCAATTCAACAATTAATCTAGCTTGCCAAAAAGTTATTACCAGGAACTTGTTTTTAGGTAATAGCCCATCAAAAATATTTCCTAGAAAATACCTTAAAAGTCACTATCTTTAATGTGTGTATAGTGTATGCAGTAATGGCAGAAATCTTGTCTCGTATTGAAGAGGTTATGGGTTCAAGCCCTTTAATTTTTCTCTTTGCTATTTTCTTAAAATTTTTATTTAGGAATGTCTATGTCTACATTTATGCTTAGTTTACATTTAGTCTATACCTGTAGATGCGGGTGTAGATGACACATCCATGCAACACAGGTATAGGCTAGGTGAAGCCCACAACTATCTTTACACTGATGCTCAGTATATTGTAATATCCCTATGGATTAAAATTATACTAATGATAATAATAATACTTCTCAAGTTGCTACTTAGAATCCCAATCATCATTGTCCTCATTGCCATAATTAATATCATCACGATATGTTCAAACTCCTCATTATCATGGGTAATATCAGCGATATACTAGAGTTGAAAAATTGATTATCATCATCATCGTCCTTTCCAGATGCCTCAACAAACTAATCCTCATCAAACCCATAAACTCGGCATTGAAACTCTTTACTCATTGATAATCATGAGAGAGGGATAACAGAGTGATAATGGCAAGAAGATGCATACATACAAACATTATATAAGACGTAGCGAGAGAGGATTTTAGCTTCTCTAAGAGAGAAGAGAGGCCAAGGGACATTAGGAGGGTATTGAAGGAGACAAAATAAGGGTGGGATTGAGAGAGGAAGAGCCCTAATCATTGGAGAGAGAGAGAGAGAGAGAGAGAGAGAGAGAGAGAGAGAGAGAGAGAGAGAGAGAGAGAGAGAGAGAGAGAGAGAGAGAGAGAGAGAGAGAGAGAGAGAGAGAGAGAGAGAGAGAGAGAGATGAATTGAGTGAGATAGAGGGATAAAGATTAAGAGATTGAAAGAAAGAAAAAGGAAGGAAGGTAATTTTGCATGAGATACTCAAGAACCAAAGGATTTCCAAGCTCTTGATCCTATCAAGTGTCTGTTTTCATTCAAAGCATAGAGAAGCATTGATTCGAAGCTTCAAGACTAGCCAAGACCAAAGAGTGTAGGATGCACCACAAAATTGTAGAGGTCATGTGAGTGGGACATGTCACAACCTTTAAAAAGCACATGCAAAGATGGCCCCAAAGCATAGACATATGGGAGCGGGTCAAGAGACCATGCATGCAAACAACATCACTCCAAACGAAACCCATGTTCCTTCTATCATTTTTTTGTTATAGTTTAAATTTAATGATCATCATGAAAATAAGTTGAAATAAAGGATGTATGACCCCCCCAAAAGTTAGGACCCCTTGTGGTGCACTGTGAGCTTGGGGAAGTTACAATATATATATCCTCTACATCACGTGTGTTCAAGGCCTATTAAGAGATATCCTTATCTGTGAATTTTCGTTGAATAAAACATAACCCTTTTCTATTCAATCTATAAATAACTCATTTATATTACACCCTTATGTATGTAAAAAATGTATAAAAATGGTATTTTAAAAATACCTTATTTTGAACCCACATGATGCACACATATATTCATGAGTAACTTACCCGAGACTGTGAGTTAGTGGGGTAGATTCGTATATTTTTATGACACCCTAGAGGGACATTTGTAAAGAACTTCTTCTCCGTGAAGTGGTTAGATCGGAGTGGGAGTGCATTAATCCATAAAAGTAGCTTAATCCATGAATGTAGATTAGGGTGGTAAGCATTAGAAATGCAAGAAATATTTGATAAAAAATTAATGAATACTTTTCCTTTTTTCACGCACTAATAGGTTTATCCAAGTCTAAATAAATACTATGTGGAAGTTTAGGCCACACTCAAATCTCTATTGGAACAAAAACAAATTAGAGAATAATTAGGCCCATAATTTTAAGGATGTGTGTGTGTGTGTGTGTGTGTGTGTGGGATCAGGTTCTTCAAGGACAAGGATTCAAAGTCTAGGAAGTGAACCTTTGTCCTTGTTTCATTAAAGTTTCTATTATAAGAAATGGATTATTTCAAATGGAGTAGAAATTAATACAATTTATAGATTCTATGCCACCTACCAAAGATGCTATCAAAGACACTAATTCTTTTTTAAAACCCCCAAGAGACTTAGTTCTTTTGAAACCCCCTAAGGGTTTAATACCAAGAAACTAGGAAAGGAAACTATATAGAGGGAGTTAGACACTTTATCTCTCTTTCTATTGCACGTGAGGAAGCCAACTTTAGGACATTATAAGACCAAAAGTCAATTAGAAGTTTCAAGTTATAATCAAATTGATCAAAGCAAAAGAGGTTTGATAGAATTAAACCCAACTCTTCGAATCAAAGGGATTGTGGATCCTTGAAAGAGAAAATTAAACTTATTGAAAGATCACTGAATCTTGTGACCCTATACTTATTTACTTGGATACAATCAAAAGGACGAGGGTTAGAATAACACTATTTACCTCAATTTGACACCAATAATCAAGAAAAACTTGATATTGGGAGGATACTATCTAGAATAAATCCCAACTCTTTTAAATTGTATCCAAAGACTATTTGATGCATAGGGGATGATACAATAATGTGATTATTTGTACTTGAACCTATACTAATTTAGGATGTATTTAAAAATTAGGATAAATTCAAAGATGCACTACACCTCCCCTAAGGATAGTTGTAGAAGCTTTCACCAAAGGGTCATGCTTGTCACTTTGGATGCTAGGACCATCTTCATGAGTGAGAGGTCTCTACATAGGGAGTATAGTTAGCTAGAGGTGGAAAGGGTAATAGGGGGTGCTATTTGTAAACCCCTTGCACCTAAAATACTAGTCTAATCCCCTTTGAGCCAAGGATGGCTTCCTAGAAGGCCCTAACACTAGCTAAGGGTAGGAATTTGGTGGAAATGCCTATGTGGAAGTCCTATATTGGACAAATATATTGATGTAAATAAGGCTATATTGCCCAATTTGAATGAAGAATTATTTTTTGTTGAAAGATTGTTTTCAACTTGTCTTTGTGTCCATGCTAGGATTTTCTAAATTGACCCTATGCTAAAGGGGATAATTAAGAAAGCTCTTTTTGTATGTTCCATTAACCATGCTAGGTAATTAGGTAACTAAGAACATCCACTTCAAAAGTGAAGCAAAAGGTGGGTAGGGTAGTCCTGATAAGCCAAGAGGTTTCCCACAAATCCTAGGATAGTGGATTAAAATGAGCTGAATATGTGATTCTACTAGGGAAAATTCTAGAGACCGATCAATGTAACTTGAGGGGGGCAAAATGAGACTTTTCCTTGTGGGTAGAGGGAAGAGAGAGATATAGAAACAAACACAGAGGTCTGGATAGAGACAATGGAAGACTACTTCCTTACTGCATAACTAGTCCTAGAAACCAAGACATGATTACCAAGCTTAAGCTACAAAGAGAAGCTTAATTGTGGTGGAAAAAATTGTGCAAGGATCAAGTTGAGTTAGCTGCTACTTGGAAATAACTAAAGGAGTGTGTAGGGGATATCTTTTCGGCCTACATATCACACCATGAAGATGAATGATTTCTTTACCTTGCATTAGCAAGGATTGAGCTTAGCAGCTTATAACTCAATTTTTTTTACACTCTAGAAATATGTGCCATCCATGGACAATGTTCAAGAGGTAACCAAGTTTTGTCAATTTTCCTTGGGATACCTGATACCTGAGTTGAAGCGATGCGACCTACGGACCCTTAGAATGCATTGGTTCGTGCCTAGCCCCTGTACTAAGAGATCCAATCCAGATCACATGGCAGAAGATATTGGGGGAAAGGTTCCCCAAACAAAGGACCAGGTACCTTCATACAACATGAAATTTTAATCCCATAGTAAGAAATAATGATTCTCAATTATACTATCAATGTAATGAGCCTAGACATTTTAAGAGGGAGTGCCCAAAATTAAACCAAAATTTTCTTCAATGGTGATTCCGTGGTCAGAAAAAGGGAACAATGGCCAAAGGCAAAGGAAAGATTATGGTAGTTACCTTCAAGGGACAAGAAGAAGAGAAACCCACTATGGAGACCGCAATTGAGAAAGAACTATGTATGCTACCCTCAACAAGCGAGGTTTGAATCACCAATGGCCAAAGGTAAATAAAAGATTATGGTAGTTACCTTCAAGGGACAAGAAGAAGAGAAACCCACTATGGAGGCCAAATTTGAGAAAGAAACTATGTATACTACCCTCAACAAGTGAGGTTTGAACCACCAATTTTTGGTGATTCAAACCACTACAAGCTATCAAGGTTAAAGTTTCAAGATTCTCATTGACTGTGGAAGCACTCATTCATTTATCTCACCCAAACTGGCAAATATATTAGAAATAGCAAATGCACCTACATCCAAGCTTTTGGTATAATTATCTAATGGAAAAGAGACAATTTCTATACAAAACTCTAGAGAAGTGGGATTTGATCTAGGTAGTGAGCCTACCAATATGAGGTTCCATGTCATGAATTTAGGTGCATGTGAGTACCTTCTTGGAATGAACTAGCTAATCCCTAGTAATTCCCACATCCATTGTGGAAAGGGCCAAGTCACATTCCGAAATGCAAAACGAATTCAAGGAGCTATGCAAGGCAAAGCTAGAAGACCAAAGCTCCAACTACCAAAAGCTTCACATATTATCCAAGGATTAAGAAAAGGATTACTTGTCTACCTAATCAAGCCTAACACAGTGGATTGGGATAACAAGGCAAAAGAAGAATCTTCTTAGATGAAGCAATATTTCGATGTCTTTCTGATAGAATTGATAGAGCTTCCAACTAAAAGGGAAGTTGACCATGAGATTGAGCTTATTCCAAGAGTTGGACCCATAGCAAAGCAACCTTATCGAATGTGAATTCCCAAGACCATTGAAAATTAATTTCTAAAGAAGTTGGACCAAGAATACATTAGACCAAGTAATTTACTCTGGAGAGCACAATTCTATTTCAAAATAAGAAAGATGGTACATTGTCTATGCATAGACTACTACGGGCTAAACAAGGTAATAGTCAAAGAACAAATGTCCAATCCTTAGAATCAATGAGCTTCTTGAAAAGCTTCAAGAAGTGAGGATCTTCTCAAAAATTTATTTAAGATTGGGCTATTACAAGATTAGGATCAAAGAGAAAGAAATCCCAAAGATCACCTGCAACGTAAGGTATGGACATTATGAGTTCATTGTAATGTCTTTTGTGTTGACTAATGCCCCATCCACTTTCAATAGGATGGTATAAGACATTTTTAGACCCTATCTTGATAAGCTTGTTTTAGCCTTCTTTGATGATATCTCAACTTACTCTAAAGAAGAAGTGGACCATGAGGCACATCTTAAAATTGTGCTAGATACCTTAAGAACACACAAGCTCTATGCTAAAAAGAGAAAGTGTGCATTCTTCAAAAGGCAAATAGAATACCTTGGATTCAATGTATATGAGAAAATGATTGCAATGGATCTAGCTAAAGTTAAGGATGTACAAGAGTGGTTGCCTTTGAATTTAGTCTCAGGGAAGTACAAAGATTTCTAGGATTAAGTGGATGGTATAGGGTGTTTACCCCGGATGATGCCTTGATAGCTACAACTCTCAACTGAACTACTAAAAAAAGCAAGTTTCTATTGTGTGGACTTTGATTGAGCAATCCAATTTCAAGAAACTCATGCTAATCCTAATAATACCTCCTATCTTGAATCTTCCTTACTTAAATCAATATTTTGAAGTTGTAACAAATGCTAGCTCCCTGGCATTGGGTTGTATATTATGTAGGAAGGTCATGCAATGTCCTACTCTTCAATGAAATTGAAATATGATCAAAACTGTGCTACACATAATTTGGAACTCTTGGTAGTGATTCATGCTCTTAAATTATGGAGGCATAATTTTCCTGGAAGAAGTTTACCATAGAGTCTCAAATGGATATTTACTCAGCCAAGTCTAAACATAAGACACCGGTGGTGGATTGAAGTTTTGTAGGAATACGATTTTAAAATAAGTACAAACTAGGAAAAGAAAATATAATTGTGGATGCCTTAAGATACAAAGCATTCCTCAATGCACTTATCTCTAAATAACCTACAAGAACAAATCCCTAGCAACCATTCTGTTGATGCTAAGTAGCCATATCCTCCATATGGCAAAGGAAGAAGCACATAAAGATCCAAAGTATCAATAGATATGAAGGGAAGTCCAAGCTAAGGACCAAAATCCTAAGTTAAAGCTTAGGGATGAGTATTTCTCCATTGATGAAGGATTGATCTACTTCAAGATAAGATTGTTCATTCCATCAAGTCAAGATCGTAAGAAGAAAATACTTTGGGAAGCACACAACTCCCCATTCTTAGGACACCTTGGTTATGTTAAGATGCTTAACGCCATACGAAAGAGCTACCATTGGGAAAAGTTAAGGGGTGATGTGCTTAACTACATTGACAGGTGTCTAATCTGCCAGAGGGTGAAAGCTAAATGTGTCAAGAGGCCTAGAAAAATCCAACCACTTCACATCCCTAAATTGAAATGTGACTTTATCAATATGTATTTTGTAGTGGGGTTTATCTTCAATACAAGGCAAACACAACTTCATTATGGTCATTGTGGACATGTTGACCAAAATTTCTCATCTTCTCCTAATAATTTTTTTTATAAGGATTCAAATTTTGCAAGGCCCTTTGTAAAGGATATTTTTGGGCTCCATGGATTACCCAAGAGGATCATTAGTGATTGCAATTCTGTCCTTACATCATGTCTTTGGAAAAACCTATTTGAAGCCATTGGGATCCAAATTTGCTTCAATCTAGCTTACAATCCCCAAACTAATGGTTAGATAGAGCAAGTTAATCATGTCATTAAAAGGCTAATTAGGGAATATTGTTATAGAGAATATAAGCAAAGGATATTGTTTGAGATGCTTGTCAAACTAGGTCTTCTATTGAGCTTTCTCTACAAGTAGGTCATGAGTAGCCATAGGTGCAGATTATGTGTGTGTGTGTGTGTGTGTGTGTGTGTGTGTAGGTGGATGCACTATACAAGTGAGTGGGATGCACAATGATGCATATGTGTACTATTATGTGGGGATGAGTGCATAATCTGTGTAGTGGAATGCACTATAGGTTTCGATAGATGCACGGTGCACTATCAAAGTGAGTTAATGAGTGCACAATGTGTATGTTTGTGCATGAACAGATGCACACATAGAGGTGTGTCTCCAAGGCTCCTATCTTGTATCTCACATTCCATTATCCTTCCTACCTAGTAGACTAGTTTTGGGTTGTAGAGAGGGGCGTGAGACTCATGGGTGTACACTTGTACGTGATGTGTTGAGGTGTATCAATGTACTTGTGCATGTGTGTGTGTGTGTGATAGATGGATGCACAAGGTAATAGGTTATGGATGCACTATGTGTAGGCAGATACACACAATGGGTGAATGTACATTGTAGTGGATACATGGGGTGTGGCACACGAATGCCACATAGGGTACCCTCTTCTTGCTTCACTCCCCAACAATCCTGCCCTTTAATAGGTTGGGTTTCGGTTTGTGGAGGAAAATGGTCTCCATATGTACTTGGGTGTCTATGCACTTTTATGTATACAAGAGTGTATTATGAAGCAATTATGTGTGTGTGAGTGCGCGTGTATGGTGCAATGCGTGTCACATGGGGTGCATCATTGAAAGTGTGCATGATGCATCATCACATGTGTATTTGTGATGCGACAAGTGTGCACAAGGTATTCAATGTGTTGCATTTGTCTTTAACATGGAGATTGAGACACACCAATGTGATATATATGTGCCTACATACACTTACATGTGACAATGGTGTATTGAAGCTTCATCCTATCTTGCCATTCCCACAAATCTTTCCCCCCAGTAGTAGGGTAGATGCACATACATTAAATCCATCCTCTTCAATGAATGCACCTAGATCTAGATTGCTACACATGCTACATTTAATAGCCACCCATGTGCAATGCATAGGTTGTTAGGGGCCTCTCCTTTTTGCAGTGCATTTCTTCCCTAGTAAGAGTGGATAGAGTCACATGTGGGTTTTTGGGGGGTCCTTGCTAGCATGTGCACCCTAATCGATATAATTAATACCCTATGGGGTGGTTTTAGTGCATACTTGTTGTGTGGAGACCATGGTTCTTGGAACAGAGTGGCTACTCTCATTCATGACCACAACTCTTCCTTCTCTACAATGGTTCTTCCTTATTTTCTATTGGTGTGTGTGATAGCATGTGGTGGATCCAACACATGGATGAAGAGGAAGAGAATGGTGAAAGTGTCAGAGATGGAGGTAATGTAGGTGATAGAGGGAAACCGACATGGGTGAAGGCAACAAGATAAGAGAAGGAGGCAACAAGTTAAGAAGATGATAATCTTGTTGATGCTCAAATCGATGAAGAATGCTCTAATAGAGATGACAAAGATGAAGATAAGCCTGATGCCAAAGATGAAGACAAAGATGATGTAGATAATCAAGCTGTACACAATTAAAAAAAAAGATGAGGAAATCTATGTAGGAGGTGTTGATGAATATGCTACTTGTGAACATTAGAGATAGAAAGTGCAAACTGATGTTGGAGATATTGATTATGATATTGTCCATAATTTGCTAGAGATGAAGGGGGCAGCACAACAACCAAAATCTATGCATGAGAAGATACTAACTTTGCTAGCCAAAAATAGTAAGAGAAACAAATGCAATCTATAAATGATGATGATGACAATTGTTGCCCATGGATAACAATAGGCAGCACCTGTCCAACAAGTAGCAGACGATGATGGTTCTAATGCATGAGAAGAGGTTGATCATACTGCCTATGAACAATAGCAAATGATGGTGCAAATAGTTGGCGATTAGGATGATAATCATGGTTCTTAGGCTACCCACAAACAACAGTAGTAATAGCTACAATCTATTAGAGGAGATGCTGATGGTAATGATGACTTTGCTGTCCACGATTTGCAGCAAGAGCAACATGAGATGATCACTGAAAATATTGATAAATTTTTTGCCCCAGCAGCAACAAGAGGTACTGAGTTGAAATAGGAGAGGCATCAATATCACAAGCAGTAGATGACAATAAAGATGATGATAATGATTATCAAAAGGTTGAAGTCGGAGAGAACTATGCTAAACTAGGAGTGGGGTTGCTAAGAGTAACTGATGCTTTTTTTCCTCCACTAATTCTTTCATGTTTCTTTTCTTTGATATTCAATTCCTAAATGCAAAAGCAATCCCACAAAATTAGACATCCTATGCTCTTTAATCTTCAATACACACAAGGTACCTTCATTTCACTTTAAGGCAATTAAATTCAACGCGGTTACCACCCATGCTATTGAAATTGGAAACTGATGAACTACCATCCTACCATAATTCCAATCATCACTCATGTGCCCAAAATCTCGATCATAAACCAAAATGTATGTTTAAACACGAAATATAAATCCAACTACTTGGAGATGTTTTAGAGTTGGTGTGATTGTCCCCTCTTATTTTGTAGCCATGAACCATGTAACCAACTTTAGGGTCAATGTGTCCTTTATCTTGAAAATGGAACCAAAATGTTGGGCTTCAAATGCTCACACCCTCTATGACCTTTGTCATGCAAGAAGAGAGCATGGTAAGGTATGAGAGAGTTTGAGAAGATATGGAGGCTTCACCCTCTTGGTCCCTCATCCTCACTCTCACTCTCTTGCTCTCAACTCATCTTTCTCTCATAACACAAAAGTAGGAAGGAAAAACCCAAAAGTTGACACACACATGAATAGCCGTTTTCATTCTTTTTCAATATTTTTATAAAAAAAAGTAGGGCTAGGTTTTCCTCAATACCCTTGGACATATTTCCCATGTTTTAGGCCAAAGACCGTCTTCTCCCCTTGTATGCCTTTAGATTCATATTTCTATGCTAATTGCTAGCAATCGTAATTACAAGTTGCAAAGAAGGGAGCCCGAATCTTGTGTACAACAAATGATTTCATGTCTCAAAGCCTAAAATTCCAAAAGACTTTATAATAGCCAGCTTCTTGGCTACAAAAGCTTCTTGGTTACCATTAGTGTAACATGCCTGCCCGAGCTGCTTCCTTGGTTGTACGTTCTTAGTAGCCCATCAAGAGATGTCCTAGAAAACGTTGCTCGAGATTTTGATGAAAAACCCTCAGAGTTTGCTAAGTAGGCTCGCTTGAGTCTACCTCACAATAAAAGTTTCGACCAATCCCATGAGGATCAACCTGAGTCTTTTTGGTCAAATCAACTATTGACGGTTGATTAGTGTCAGTGGTTTGAGTTTCCATCCCTTATAAAAATTGCTGATTGAAACAAGCTTGTGTTGTGCTAGGTTCAAAGAGAATGGGAGATGAAAGGGAGTGTGGCACTTTGATTCCTTCTGCCCATGGTTCTAAATTGATTCAAGTTAGGCTTTCTTATCTCTAATGGTCCATCAAAAATATGATTTTTATTCCTTCTTGGGAAAGCTCTTGGCTTACGGAGACCACCCAACCATTGGTCTGGATCTGTCGGGGGTCCATCCTCCCACTTCCCTTGAGAGAGTATTTTTAGTTTCCTAATTACCTACCACCTTAGATTCAACATATAGAAATAGCTTCTCTGAGTTATCTCTAATACAAATTCGTTACATGCCTTTAATTCAGGACACAAAAACAAAGTAAAGCAATCACTTCTCAATAGTTCCTTTAAGATAAATAACTTTTTTCAATGTTTTCTATTCTAACTAGAATGATGTCAACCTAAAGGTATTATTCTCTCCAAGTTTAGTTTGTAACCTAGTATTGGAACTTCTAGGATACAATCTGGAATTGAAAGGGTAGTTGATAGTTCATAAGAGCCTAAGGAGTTTATGACTAGAGCCCCCTAGTATCCTCACCTTGTCCTACCGACTAGAGTTCCCCACAACAAGACCTTTCACGTCATGATTAGTCTATCCTCACTAAGGTAAAACCAGAAAGAAAACCCCTTCGAGTACATTTTATTCACGCTAGCCTTGGGAAGGTCTAGCACCATCAAGAACACTGCCTTAGTTGGCATTCTGTGCTCATTGGAATACTGCCTTAGTCACGGCAATCTGTACCCGATCATCCATCTTTTAGCCTAATGATTTTAGAAAATATTAGTACAGAACTTACAATCACAAACATCTTATTTCGAATGCATTATACATTGAATTTTAACAAATTTATTTTCAAGAAAAATCTTTTCTTTCCAAAAATAAGGTAAAGCTTAGTGTAAGTGGCAATACCTTCCAATAGTCTTATCAGATTTCCCCTTCCTTGGGATCTAGTTTGGACTAAATCCAAACAAGAATTCTATTTTTGAGAATAAATCCCTTGGTGGACTTTTTTCAATGGAGTTTTGTGGGTCCTTGCCCGCGATTGAAAAAAGATATTGGCTAGTTTAATTATGAAAAGTATTCTTTTGCAATTCCATCTCAAGGTCTTTTATATACCAAGAATTAGCGTGCATGTTTATCCATCAGAGGTTTCGTTAGATCAATACAAATAAAAATATTAAGTCTTTTAGGGACACAATACCTTCATTGTACTCTCCTTGGTACATCTTGTACAAATCCAAATTACCCCTTGGAATTTGGGATTAAGAGTTCATTTAAAATATTATATGTAGGAAATGAATAAAATTCTATTTTACGAATGCAGATTTTTATTAGTAATTATGGGATGATGGCCTGCTAGTTGCCTTTGTAGTACCTGGCGATCCATGAAAAGTGCTTGGTTAATGGTTTTTGGAGCTTTGTTTGTGATCCCAGTACTCGTCATTCCGTTTGTAGTGGTCATATTTGTAGCATTATTGGCAGCTTCTGCCTCTGCAACCTTCATAACTTTCTTTTTCGGGGCCATGGTCTTTAATTGCAAGATTGTAAGAGAGATTGGAATTGTTGCAATTGGATTGATGGGAATTCGATTGATGGTGGGGGATGGCAATCACTCTAGGAATTTAGAGAAATCAAGAAGAGTCTTGATTCCACAGGAAAGTGGAGTAGAATGATAGAGAATTTGATTCCAAGAGCCTATGGAGTATCCTCCTCTTCTTTCTAACAAGAATTTGTTGTCCTTGCACTTCTCTTGCCCCACTTCCTCTTGCTCTATAATCTTGAGAAGAGCCTCTCCTCTCTTTCTCAGGATGCCTTCCAATGGCTCCTCATGCCTTGTATTTATAGCTGTTAAATTGAAGAAGAAAAGTTGTGGCCAAGAAGAGAGCTTTTTCTGGAGGTTATCTTAGCAAATCAGCAATCTGGAAGCTTTCAAGATGCAATCTGATGTTGATGATTTGTCTTTAAGGTCCAGAGAGGTTGCTAGAGATGTTATGTGATTGATTCGCCTAGCTCTTGGATGATCTTGCTTCAATCTAGGCCTCTCGTCTGTTGAGAATCAGCAATCACACTCAAACAGCCTCTTTGTATGGAATCTCAGGGTCAAGGATATGCAGGCTAACTTATCCCATATGCACAATAGTGCCTACTGCAGTTTCCTACTTTCCTATAAAGCATTGTACTTGCTTCCTTTCTTAATGCAATGATAGTACTCTTTTCATTTCAGTAAAGTGTCAATGTCATTGTCCACATACACAAGATTGTGTTTATGAGTCCAAGTCTCAATCTTGGAACCTAATTCACTTGTGTAACAAACAGTGTCCATTCCATCATGAGTCTACACTTCTCCTTCCATCCTCCATAGCTTCCGGTTATGTCATGCTCTAGATCCTGCATTTCTAACATGGTATCAGAGCCCAGTTGGGCATGGAATTGCTTGTCTAGCCTCTCTTGATTCTTCTAAACCTCCATCCAGCTCAGTGTCAGTGTATGACTTCTTTTCTCAACTCTACTCTCACTGAAGCTTCCATGGCAGCCATAGCCAGCAGCACCCTGTCAGATTGAACTGCTTATATCTCACTCCACAGGTCAAATCTCTTGGAGCTTCCTTCTGGAAAAGTATTCCCCAACTCATAAAGCTTCCCTGTATCACATCAATCCAGGACATTGGACCATCTGGAGCTCAGCATTGTGAAAATCCCCAATCTCTGTTCTGTGTCTGCCATAGCCAGACAGGACCTACCTTGCTTCGAGCTTTCATAACTCTTCAACCAGGCCATTTCAGCCCACGATTTCTTCTGGAGAGTTGTTCCTCTGCTCAAGGCGTTTCATCTTGGCACAATAATCAATGACATTGATGCTCCCTGGCTCCAGCATTGCAGAAATTCGACCACGCTGTCCAGATCTGCGCCGAATCTGTTCGCGGCACCTGCGCGCCTCATACTGACCACGATCTGCACAATCTCCATGGGGCTTTGGTAGCCCATGACATAAGCTTCCTAGATATGTAAAAAGTTTTGAAAATGATGGACTGTAGCTCCTGCAATAAGCAAAAAACCAGGCCCCTGTCTCAGAAACCCTAATTCCACCATAGCCAAAAGCTTCAAAATCTTGACATTTTTCACTGGTTTTCTCACTGAAGTTATCAACAGTGATTTTAATCACTGAGCAATACTATCTGAAGTTAGTTAAAGTACTGTCACTCAGATCTGAAGGCATCAGCATCAAATCAAGAAGGGGAAGATCACTTGGAGTAAAAGACTTTTTCAGATTTGGTACTCATTGACACTAAGTTAGTGCTTTTTAGCACTTGTGTCTCTCAATCAATTCTGTTGCTCAAATCTAATAAAGTCTGAAGTTGATTTGCTACTGTTCCCGTAAATCCAACATGGGTAAAGACTCGCCAAATGCTCGATTCAAAGGAGTCGGATTCCACACTTGGCAAACCCGCATCAAGCTCATCCTGATGAAGAAGGGTCTCTGGGCCATCACAAATGGCAAAGAGAAGAAACCGCGGGACGCGGACCTTGCAACTACTTGGCAAAAGAATAATGACAGAGCCCAGGCCATTATCAAATTGGAGCTAGATGATAGTTATATCCATCACGTGGATAACTGTGAGACCTCACAGGATACATGGAAAAGACTTGACACCCTGTTCGGTGCACAATCTAAATCATCAAAGTATGGTCTCCTAATTGAATTCTTCAGGCTTGAAATGAAGTCCAGCACATCACTTGCCACACATCTTAATTACATGGAAGGACTCCTAACCCAACTTGCAGGAATCAACATTAAAATGGATGAAGATGTTTGCATCGGTGTTCTACTTAAGAGCTTGCCTCCTGAATATAATAACGTATCAACAACTTTAATCAACATGCCAAATCCTGAACTTGTTGATATCCAGGTGATGGACCTAAAAACGGGCCGGCACTGGCTCATGCACTAGCCGGACCTCGTCACTATGCGCAAGACAACCCCTCGGCCTCGCGGCCAGGAGCGTCTATCAAAATCTCTGCCTTCCTAAACATTGCGTTTGTAATACGTTGTAGTCCAACTGATCCTAACCCAATATTGCTCCTCAGAGGGAGTCCCTTTCACATAGCCAAAAGGCTCGAATCACATACACATGGGGTTCCTCCTACGGCTGAATGCCGTCAACCCTCTGCGACTCTCCTACACCTTGGGGACTGGCCCCTCGATGCGCCGCTCAACATTTAGACATTTCGCACAAACGTCGCTCAAGGTACCCAATAAGCGTATCCAGGAATGTACCATTGTCCTTACTTAATTTCCCCTTTAGGATCCCACGACTAGCCTACAGCATAGGAACCTCACACTCTCAACGGTGGGTCACAGGCCTACTGAAAACAATTGCTATGCATGTCCAGGAGCTAACTCTGATACTTTTAATTTCCTCTAAATGATCATGCAAAGAGGTGGATGCCTAGTGCTCAAACATTTTAAAAACCAGCAGTGTGCAAGTGCAAATCATCTCTTTGATGCTTTTCTTTCTAACCGCTTTGTGCTTCGTTGCAACACCTAGCACCGAAGTGATCTTCGTGCTACTAGGTTTTAATTTTTATCATTATTATTCCGTCCTAGATGCAATGCATATAAAATCAGCAAATTATCCCTCATGCTCAACGGCATTTGACCATTTTTTTCCACAACTCTACCCTTCCCCGTTGATAGTGCATCATTATATTCATTTCTTTTAGGGTTTCCTTGTCATTTTATGTGGAGAAAGGAAGGAAACACACACTACAACATATAAACAAGGCTGAAATGAAGCATAACTTCATGCCCCAGCCTCGTTATACACCAACAAACATAAATCCTATTTTTCTATATTTTTCGTAGCCCCAAATGTATTTTTTCCCTATTTTTCATGGTGTTTTTATCATTTTTCCCCATTTCCTTCATTTTCTTGTATTTTTTAAATGGCTAAAAATGAAAACCAGTTTGTGGGCTGTGGCCCTTAGTTCATTTGCAACAAAATTGAAAGATTAGTTGATGTGTATCGACGGTTTTCCCCATTTATATGCCCAAAACCCTTGTTTTCCTTCATTTTTATGGTTTTTCGTGTCTCGGTTCCCTATTTTCTGCTATCCCACACATGTTTTCCTGATTTTTAAATGATGAACAGCTAGAAACCAACTCAAAGCACGACATACTCAAAACTCAATCCATATGAACACATTTTTATCAACCAAATTTGCATCAAAAGACCATTTTCTTTGTAAAAACAATTATTACCGTGTCTTGCGGGTTTTTTCATTAAATTTGGCACGTCCCACGATTGATTTCCAGCCATGAATTCTGCTTGGAATCAGCAATCTACAACGGTTTTGCATTGCTCTTTCATCCCGTCAAGAATCGGCATCCATCCGGCCGTCCATCTCCATCCTATTCCTTCAAGCACGAACGGGGGCTAAGAGGAGAGAGAGAGAGGAGAGAGAAAGACTGATTTTCTCTCTCTCCAACCAGTCCACCATTGCGGGAGCGGAGACCGGCGATTCACTCGGCATGATGCTCTGACCAGGCCTGGAGGTTCATTACTATGGCTTCTTTGTAAGCCCTGCAATCGATTGGGGGGGGGGGTCGCGTTTTTTTCGGCGGCTGTTTTCAGCCGCCGCCCCCCCTCCATATCCACGATTTTTTTTGTGGGGGGGTGCCAAAGGTCACCCCCCCCCTCTTGCACCTTTTGAAATTTCAATTTTGGGCCCCCTCTTGGGCACCTCGGCCGGTTTCAGGCCAACTCTCGCGTGCGAACTCCGAACTGCGTTCTGAAAATTTCTGTGAGCTCGTCTCAACATTCCGGACAGGCCTGCAGCTTCACTGACTGGCATGGGCGCACGGAAAAATTATGAAAATTCTCGGAGTGTCGTACGGGCGCCCGTCAAGTACTTGACGCTTAAAATCGTGCTCGCTCGAGCTGCCGCCTTCGTGGTTGAGCATTTTCCCCCGCATTTCCATATTTTTCTCCTATTTTTAGGCATGTTCCGGGGCCTAAAATCCATCCTTCATTGGCAACCACGGGATAGGATGACTCAGTCCGTCGAACCCACGAACATATCTGCACATAAACAACCAAAGAAGCATCAAACTGATACAAAACAATTATCATCATAAAACTCAGCACAATGCTCCCCCTACCCCTAGACAGAACCAAGGCATAACATCCACAAGGTGTAGGCCTAGCATCATCTAATAGAAGATCCGAAGTGAGTCACTAACCAGCTGCTCCAACACAGCCAAACAAAAAAAACTATCAAAGAGGTTGCCCTAAGTAGTAGTCTGAACTACTGACCAACTAAAGACAACACAACTAGGAGCTCCTACAAGGCGAGGACTCCTATAGCCTGAACAAAGGATATTTTCTTTCAGTATATCTCTTCTTTGAGGGTTTTGATTGGATGAACATACTTGGGCATGTAAAAAGGAGGGAGCTGAGCGTAGTGACCCAAGGAGAACAGGGCATCGGTCTCAGGACCTGTCTCGGCACCCAAGAACCTACCAAGCCCTCGCAAGGCGACACTTAATCCTTTTCTAACGCTCACTTTTATTTTCGCTCCAACCTTCCTTGTTTTGATATTATTTTTCCAGCAAGAAGCCACCCCGAGGAAGACAAGGTATCGGCCCCGGGTCTGACTCGTCCCCAGGAACCTACCAGGCCTTCGCAAGGCAATGATCAACTGCTTATCTATTTTCATTTCATTTCTTTTCTTTGATAGGGGTTAGAACCCCTTTTTACACACCTTCGCATTTATATTCATCTTTTGGGATATTCAGGATTTCTTGGCATCAGCATTATGATCTTCTAGCAGGCTTCTCTAACTGCCTCACTACTAACAAGAACTCCTAGAACGGCTGCCTAGCAGGTTAGCAGAATAGAGCCACTAGGACTTCCTTCTAAAACAGGTCTTTCAATGTCGAACAATGTCTTTACAGGAGGCAATGACTACTCCGACCTCCCTCAAACATACGTAGCCTAAACCTGGGACTTCATGCCTTGGTTGCCGGTCCCCAACAAAATAGATCCCCTCGACAAGTACAAATACACATATAACAGGAAAGAAAGGTACCCGTAAAGGAGAAATATCACCTGGAATGGCCACAAGAAGCTTCCATCGCAGCAAAGGCTCCTCCAGGCTCCACAAAATTCCACAACCCGCGAAACCTGTCTAGCACAACACTAAACCAAAACCCAATTAAACGCACCCGCACTAGACAGGGAAATGGCCCTCTTGGCCTAATGAAATCAGACATGACTTTGCTACAAAACTGAATCGGCCCTCTTGGCCTAATGAAATCAAACAATACTATGCAGAACATCCTCCTGGAAACAACCATGATAGACATCAAAGCATACTATTCCCAGGGGAACAAAGGCGCATAGCCCTAAACTAGGTGCATTAAATTATGACCTATCCCTCCTGCGTATATCGCAAGAGGTGTTCGCATCACATGTCGTCGAATCAGTCTATGGGTCCCCGATAATAAAGGTAGATGAGTCTCGCTTACCCTCTGCATCACCCAAATCAACCATCGTCTGCCAAAGAGGGCATGTTCAGAAAGCATACCCCACAAACGACCAGGTCCTGTCTCACCATCAATAGATACATCGGGACAAGGGCCACAATTAAAGAAGAGGTCCTCTTCATACGCAAGATTAGCCAATGAATCGGCAAACTGATTCCAATTCCGTGGAATCAGCTGAAAAGACACTCTATCGAATTCGTCTAGCAGGGCTATGGCAGTGTGATGGTACATACAAAGGATCGGGTTCCGCACCATGTACGTCCCATTGAGTTGATTTAAAACCAACTGAGAGTCCCCTTTTATCAACAACTGGCGGATACCACCCTTCTTCGCAATATTCAAACCCATAATCAGGGCTTTGTATTCTGCCATATTATTGGTAAAATTCGCCCCGAGATAAGCGGCTAACTTCATGACAATGCGCCGGCAGGGGTCTCGGATGACAACTCCTACACTTCCTTTTTTGCATGCACCCCTGGACGCCCCATCAAAGTACAAGGTGTACGTCCATAAAGGGTTTACATATTCTGCCATCCTGAACTCTACTCGTAATTATGGTAATCGAAATTCAGCATATTCAACGGGTGGACTGTAGGCTCCATCCCTCCATCATCATTGAATTCAACAGGGATGCTCGTCAAAATTTGTAGGTAGTGATGGCAGAAGACCTTGATTTCCCAAATAAATGTCCCGCATTCTTGCTCAATCACCTGGTATCCTTTGCTCCACCAAATGAGCTTTCCCTGATGATACCTCTGTTCCAAATATGGGTGTTCTAAATAAGGGATCAGACGACCCATCAACCTCTATCACGATTTCCTTGCAGATGTTTGATCAATCTTGCCTAGACCTGCAAGGCAGTCATAGCATTAGTACAATCAGAAGTAATAAGGTTTAATCTTATTAAGATTAACCTTATTTTTAAATTCTATCCCCTCAAGGTCAGCTAACAAAACTGTGGATTTATTCGTTCCTATTCTAACGATCTTATAAGGCCCATCCCATTTGGGTTCTAATTTGCCTGGAAATAATTCTCGTCGTGCGTCATAATACAGAACAAGCTGTCCTTTCTTGAAGGTGTATTTCTTGGCTTTGAGGTCATGTAGCTTCTTCATTCGGCGCTTCGCCACTTCTTGGTGCAATAAGCTCTGCAACTTAAGCTCATCTAAATGTGCCAGTGTCGTCAAGCGCTCAAAAAGTGCATCGTCATCGCTTAGAGAATGATTGATGGCAAACCGAATGGTCGGCAGCTCAATTTCTAAAGGCAAGACACACTCCTCCCCATATACTAACTTAAACGGGGTATGGCCAGTGGCTCGTTTGAAAGTCGTATTATAAGCCCACACTGCCACGTATAACTTTTTATCCCAATCCCGTTTCTTTTCCGACACAATTTTGGACAGGATGCCTACAAGCTGCTTGTTGGTGCTTTCAACTTGCCCATTGGCTTGCGGATTATATGGGGTTGTCTTGTTATGCTTGATGTTCCACAACTCTATCAAACCTTTGATCACCTTATTCAGGAAATGGGTTCCGCGGTCCGACACTAATTCTTTCGGCGGACCAAACCGGCATATTATCTGCTCTAAAAGGAAACTAGCAGTTTCTTTAGCATCATCTTTCCTTGTTGCACGTGCTTCTGACCACTTTGTGAAGTAGTCAGTTGCTACAATGATGTACCGCTTTTGCGTAGTCGATGACGGAGTAATAGGACCCACAAAGTCTATTCCCCACTTCTCAAATGGAAGTATCGCCATAATAGGGGTGAGTGGTTGTTTCTTATTCTCTCGACTATCATGTCGTTGGCAAATATCGCATCGCTTAACATACGCAAACGCATCCTGGAAGATGGCAGGCCACCAATAACCCGCTCTTAAGGCCTTTTGTGCTGTAAGCCATCCAACAAAATGGCCACCGCAAGCAGAATCATGGCACTCTTCCAAAATGAATGGCACCTCATCAGGCGTCACACACCGGCGATAGATGTCATCAACCCCTTGCCGATATAATGTACCTGCGATCAAGGCAAACTTTAACGCTTGCTGCTTAATTTTCCTTTTCTCAGCCTTAGATAATTCGGATCCCGCCTCTCCTGTTGATAAATAATGCATTATTGCAGCATACCAGGAGGGAATAGATGCCGTATCTATTTTAAATATCATCTCCATGTCACTACCTTCAGCCACAGATTCTTTCGGCTCCCCAAAGTCCACTAGACATTCCACGATGCCTTGCAACCTTGGTGGCTTACTCTTGATTTCATAATCAAATTTCTGCAAAGTGATCAACCACTTCGCTAAACGATCAGGCGGCTGTAACTTATTCATCAATAGTCGAAGTCCCTCCGCCTTCGTATAAAGTACGACTTTCTCATAGAGAATGTAATGCCTGAACTTCTTGGTCCCAAAGACCATCGCTAGACATAGCTTCTCCATGTAGGTGTAATTGATTTCGGATACCCCCAGCTTCCGACTAGCAAAAGCAATCGGGTGGTACCACTTCTCTTCCCAAAATTGGGCTAAACAGCAGCTGATACTATACATGGTGGCTGCTGAAAATATATAGAACACCTCACCTCTTTTAGGTGCTTTTAAAACGGGCGCTCTTGCTAGCTCTTGTTTCACGTCCTCGAATGCTACCTTACAAGGGTCACCCCATACAAACGAACAGCTAAAGGACAATAAATTTGTAAGCGGCAACGTTCTTTCTGCTAAGGCGTTAATGAATCTATGGTAGTAACCAACCGAAGACAGAAAGCTATGAACTTCTTTCGGAGTGCATGGTGCACCCATGGCAACTATAACTTTCACCTTCTCGGGGTCTGTCGCAATTCCTACCGAACTGACCACATGGCCCAGCAATAGCCCATAAGGTACTCCAAAAGCACACTTCCGTGGGTTTAGGGCGATGCAAAATTGTCTACAGCGCTCAAAGCATTTTCTCAAAATGATCAACTGCCTTTCTCTCACGGTGGCGGCCCCTAAGTCATCAATAAACACCCTCAACTCTTCAGGGGATATGTCACCGAATGTCTTATCGGCTGTTCATTGCCACGAACCAGGCGCATTGCATAAACCAAAAGCCATCACGTGGTAAGCAAAAGTGCCAAATACAGTGATAAAAGTTGTTTTCAACTTGTCCTCTTCTGCAATTGCCATTTGGTTGTATCCTGCAAAGCAATCCATAAACGAATATATCTCCCTACCCGCTAATTGATCCAAAATCTGGTCAATAAATGGTAATGGATAGTAGTCCTTAACTGTCTGCTTATTCAGCTCTCTAAAGTCTACACATAAATGGATTTGATTATTCTTCTTCTTTCTTATCACAACTGGCGAACACCATTCCGTGTGTTGCACAGGAAAAATCAAACCCGCTTTTCGAAGCTTCTGTAACTCTTCAAACAGGCCGTCCCTCAATTCGAAAGGCATACGCCTTACTTTCTGCCGTACAGGATGACTGCCCTCTTTCAACGGAATTGTATGAACAGCAAGACTAGGAGGAATGCCTCTCAACTCATCATAACTCCAGGCAAAAATATCACGGAATTCCTGGATCAAGGCCACATAATCCTCCCTTTCTGCTGAGCTGAGCATAGAGCCTAATTTGATTGGCCGCGAATCATCAAGCGTACCAAGGTCTAGCTCGATAACATCTGCATCTCTTATACGCTCTTGGCCCTCTATCGGCTCGTTCAAAGTGATCTGATAGATGTCCTCCGTGGTGGATCCCTCTTTGGACTCATCACTTGATGATGTCTCACTAGCAGATAAATCTTCTAATGTCTCCAATTCTGTAGAAGATAGAGGAGCTCTCTCACTCTGTGGGGACTCAGGATAAGCATCAACCACCACACGCTGGGCACCTCTGCCGAATAACAATCGACCGGCGGGTATATCCACTTGGCAATCCGCTTGCAAGATCCAAGGTTGTCCAAGTAATACTTGGTAACTTGGCCGCCCTGCAAAACGAATCACCCTAAAGTCCAACAGGCATTCTACATTTGCAACAGTGACATGGACCTTAGTAATGCAGCCTTCCGGCTGTCTCAAACTGTCATCTGCCATTCTGAGAATTGTGGAGGTATCTTTCTGGATTGCAAGACCCAACCTTTCCATCAGTTCAGAACTCATAATGTTGACCGATGATCCCGTGTCGACAATGGCATAATCTACTAATATCCCATCGACATAGGCTGCAACCCTTGGGCAATGCTTCTCAGCATGCTCGAACCAGTCATCACCAACTCGCGCAATACCCAAAGGTTCTACGATATACCCGGTACGTAGGATCTTTCTAAATTCCTTACGTACTCCTGGGGAAAGCTTAATAAGCTGCAAAAGGTTCACATCCGACTTGACTTCGCAAAGAGAGCCCGCCAAATCGAATTCATGATAGTTCGATAGAGCTCGCTTTTCACGCCAAATCATCCGCTCTTTAGGTCGCTGAACTGGCTTTATTGCCTCTTTCTTAACTTTCACCTTCTTCTTTGGTGCTTCCTTATCGGCTTTACTCTCTACGGGCTTCAAAGGTCCCCCTTCTAGGGCAGGATCCAAAACTTGCGTCCCTTTGTCGCCTTGTTTAGGGTTTCCGTCGACAGGCTTATCCATGTCGGCTTCTCTACCCTTTTTACCTCTTGTAAGGACAGCTCGTAGATTAGAGGTTTCAGCATCATTAACGCGTACAGCCTCAATCAAACTAACCCCACTTCCACTTGGTAGCTCCTCCACTGTAGTCTTTGGTCGTTGAAGTATTTGTTTAGGCCCATTTTCTGGCTGGGAATCATTTCCTTGGGCACGATGATTAACAGGCCCTGGTTGCCGACTACCACGCTGGAGAGAACTGATCTTACTCCAGCAAGTAGCTGCTAGATGGCCGGATTTTCCACAAATGTCGCACTTAACATTTGGGCAATTTCTTGGATAGTGCTGCCCGCCACACCATTTGCAACTAAACCTCGACGGTGCACCCTCCTCTGGGTATCTACTTCCTATCAAATTTTGTTGTTTTTTAAGGAAGTTGACATCAACGGCTATTTGTCGATACTGCTCCGTAATCATGTCGGTATAATGCTTCATCATGTCCTTAACCTCGCCAAGAACATTGGAAGAACTCGACTCATAGCCTTGGTCATTACCATGTCGCTCCATCGGCCGAACAATTCGATTAGGCACTGGTTGTTGAACCACAGGCATGGGATTAGAATTGACCGCCTGGCCCCCACCACTTGGAGCCATTTGGCTGCCCGTAGACATCGACATGCTAGGGGGAGCTGGTAATAAAGGCACATTCTGCATCATGTTCCCTCTCCCATTAGGGTTAGCCATCGCTATCCCTTGGCCACTACTGCCATTGGCTATCGCCATATTGTTTCCCAATACTAAACCCATGTTCGAATTGCCTCTAGAAGCATAGGCTGCTTGTAGTCGGGATTCCACCTCTTGTGCTCGTGTAATGGCAGTATCTATATCCCCCAAGGGGACACTACTCAACTGCAATTGGATATTAAAGTCCAACCCATGTAGGAAATATTGCAATTGGGCAGCTGCGGGGATAGGAATAGAGGTGTCCAACTTACGGAAAACCTCTTTTATCTTCTTCGCATAAGCACGAATATCCTCGTGTGGATCTTGGCGGGTCACGTTGAGTACACGCAACCAATATTGCCCACCCCTTTCAGGGGCAAACTCCCTTCGAAAAGCTCCATAAAATGCATCAATGTTCAATATGGTTCCGGCTTCTAAACCATGATACCATATAGCGGCTCTTCCTTTGAGAGTCATGTTGAAGAACATCATTAAATGTCCTTCCTCTTGAATGCGACAGTTAAACATCAACTTTTGAAACTCCCTAATGTGGAGTTCCGCATCTTCCTCAACTAGCCCATTAAAAATGGGTAGCGGGTAACCTAGAGCCAGCAAATCCGTCGTTCCTGCTGGAATTGCAATAGGCTGCGCCATGACGCGGATTGGATTTGTACTAGGAATAGGGGACGGTGGGGTTACACCTCCCGTACTTGACGTGGACTGACTTATAGAAGGAAGGGGAGCACTAGAGCTTCCACCTTCTCCTAACTTACTGCTTGTGGTCCTAAGACCACTAGATCCACTCCCTCGTAAGGGTTCAGCACCGCTACGCTTAGGGGAATATCTCCTAAAAATTTCAGCACGTCGCCTAGCTCTTTCGTCTCTTTCTTACTTTTGGATTTCTGCTAGACGATGCTTATCAATAAATAACGGATCAAGCTCAGTATCCTCTGGCATAAACTGCTAGTTGGTCCTTAAACAACCAGGATTCGAGAACCGCCACTTTTAGGCAGCTCCCGGCAGACCCACCACTGATGGACCTAAAAACGGGCCGGCACTGGCTCATGCACTAGCCGGACCTCGTCACTATGCGCAAGACAACCCCTCGGCCTCGCGGCCAGGAGCGTCTATCAAAATCTCTGCCTTCCTAAACATTGCGTTTGTAATACGTTGTAGTCCAACTGATCCTAACCCAATATTGCTCCTCAGAGGGAGTCCCTTTCACATAGCCAAAAGGCTCGAATCACATACACATGGGGTTCCTCCTACGGCTGAATGCCGTCAACCCTCTGCGACTCTCCTACACCTTGGGGATTGGCCCCTCGATGCGCCGCTCAACATTTAGACATTTCGCACAAACGTCGCTCAAGGTACCCAATAAGCGTATCCAGGAATGTACCATTGTCCTTACTTAATTTCCCCTTTAGGATCCCACGACTAGCCTACAGCATAGGAACCTCACACTCTCAACGGTGGGTCACAGGCCTACTGAAAACAATTGCTATGCATGTCCAGGAGCTAACTCTGATACTTTTAATTTCCTCTAAATGATCATGCAAAGAGGTGGATGCCTAGTGCTCAAACATTTTAAAAACCAGCAGCGTGCAAGTGCAAATCATCTCTTTCATGCTTTTCTTCTAACCGCTTTGTGCTTCGTTGCAACACCTAGCACCGAAGTGATCTTCGTGCTACTAGGTTTTAATTTTTATCATTATTATTCCGTCCTAGATGCAATGCATATAAAATCAGCAAATTATCCCTCATGCTCAACGGCATTTGACCATTTTTTTCCACAACTCTACCCTTCCCCGTTGATAGTGCATCATTATATTCATTTCTTTTAGGGTTTCCTTGTCATTTTATGTGGAGAAAGGAAGGAAACACACACTACAACATATAAACAAGGCTGAACTGAAGCATAACTTCATGCCCCAGCCTCGTTATACACCAACAAACATAAATCCTATTTTTCTATATTTTTCGTAGCCCCAATATTTTTCCCCTATTTTTCATGGTGTTTTTATCATTTTTCCCCATTTCCTTCATTTTCTTGTATTTTTTAAATGGCTGAAAATGAAAACCAGTTTGTGGGCTGTGGCCCTTAGTTCATTTGCAACAAAATTGAAAGATTAGTTGATGTGTATCGACGGTTTTCCCCATTTATATGCCCAAAACCCTTGTTTTCCTTCATTTTTATGGTTTTTCGTGTCTCGGTTCCCTATTTTCTGCTATCCCACACATGTTTTCCTGATTTTTAAATGATGAACAGCTAGAAACCAACTCAAAGCACGACATACTCAAAACTCAATCCATATGAACACATTTTTATCAACCAAATTTGCATCAAAAGACCATTTTCTTTGTAAAAACAATTATTACCGTGTCTTGCGGGTTTTTTCATTAAATTTGGCACGTCCCACGATTGATTTCCAGCCATGAATTCTGCTTGGAATCAGCAATCTACAACGGTTTTGCATTGCTCTTTCATCCCGTCAAGAATCGGCATCCATCCGGCCGTCCATCTCCATCCTATTCCTTCAAGCACGAACGGGGGCTAAGAGGAGAGAGAGAGAGGAGAGAGAAAGACTGATTTTCTCTCTCTCCAACCAGTCCACCATTGCGGGAGCGGAGACCGGCGATTCACTCGGCATGATGCTCTGACCAGGCCTGGAGGTTCATTACTATGGCTTCTTTGTAAGCCCTGCAATTGATTGGGGGGGGGGGGGGGGTCGCGTTTTTTTCGGCGGCTGTTTTCAGCCGCCGCCCCCCCTCCATATCCACGATTTTTTTTGTGGGGGGGTGCCAAAGGTCACCCCCCCCTCTTGCACCTTTTGAAATTTCAATTTTGGGCCCCCTCTTGGGCACCCCGGCCGGTTTCGGGCCAACTCTCGCGTGCGAACTCCGAACTGCGTTCTGAAAATTTCTGTGAGCTCGTCTCAACATTCCGGACAAGCCTGCAACTTCACTGACTGGCATGGGCGCACGTAAAAATTATGAAAATTCTCAGAGTGTCGTACGGGCGCCCGTCAAGTACTTGACGCTTAAAATCGTGCTCGCTCGAGCTGCCGCCTTCGTGGTTGAGCATTTTCCCCCGCATTTCCATATTTTTCTCCTATTTTTAGGCATGTTCCGGGGCCTAAAATCCATCCTTCACCAGGCATCACTGTTAGAAGAAGAAAAGAAGCTAAAAACTAAAGAAGAACCAAGTACCTCTAGAGATGAGCATGCATTATATGTTGGCAACAGGTACAAAGGCAAGAAAGATCAGCTCTTTTGTGACTTCTGCAAAAGGACCGGACACACCGAGAAGTTCTGCCACGCAAGAAAGAGATCCCAAAAGGCCTATCTAGTCGCAGTCAAAGAAGAAGAAGAAAATGAAGCAAAGGAAGAAGAAGATGAAGATCACCAGGATCGGAAGGACAAGACTCATCAGTCCTTGTACTCTCATAATTCTGATAGACTGTTTTAATAGCCTTGTATTTTCCTTACCCTAATGCTTCCTGCCATAAGCTTTGTAAACTCCTTATGTAACTTGGCATTACAGTCCCTGTACACTTTGTGAGGCCCCTGTTACAGCCTCTGGATGTCCACCATGTTTATGGTACCCACACTTAGCTTTTTCTGCAACAGCCTCTGGTGTTTTGCCATGTCTGTGGTATACCCACACTTTGCAGGTGGTTCTCATTACAGCCTCTACACACTTTGTGCCTTTCCTAGTTGTGATTGAGGAGGGGTGTTGAGAATCAGCAATCACACTCAAACAGCCTCTTTGTATGGAATCTCAGGGTCAAGGATATGCAGGCTAACTTATCCCATATGCACAATAGTGCCTACTGCAGTTTCCTACTTTCCTATAAAGCATTGTACTTGCTTCCTTTCTTAATGCAATGATAGTACTCTTTTCATTTCAGTAAAGTGTCAATGTCATTGTCCACATACACAAGATTGTGTTTATGAGTCCAAGTCTCAATCTTGGAACCTAATTCACTTGTGTAACAAACAGTGTCCATTCCATCATGAGTCTACACTTCCCCTTCCATCCTCCATAGCTTCCGGTTATGTCATGCTCTAGATCCCGCATTTCTAACATCGTCAAACTGAGAGGAGGGGGAGATTGCTAGAGTTTTTTGATGTGGTTGAGATGGAGAATTCAGGCTTTTTCTTATGCATTTAGGATCTCGAAATTCAGGAAAATTTGTGCACCATTGTTTTTGTCAAAAGAAAGGGGGGAGGGAGCGGCAGCCTCTTTGTCATCATCTTCCTCTTAATGTGTGTAGTCAATTATGACTTATGGCTCATGACTTGCGTTCGTCTGGTGACTTTCGTGAAGGATGGCTATAGTCCCTATCAATATGGGAAAGTGTCGGGTTACGAACTTCAGGCTATTTTTGTTCGAGACTTCCTCTATTTAATGGTCTACATGAAGTACATTATTTACTTTCAAGTTATTAGGGAGTTGCAGTTTGTAGGCATTTGGTCCTAGACACCTTAGCATCTTATATAGCCCACAATACCTGGGACTTAGTGTCTTGAATTCCACCAAAGATAAGGAACTTTTCTTTGGATGAACTTGTATGAAAACCATGCCACCTTCTTTGAAAATGTGTTCTTGCCTTCGTTGATCGGCATATGCCTTCTATTGATCATTGGTAGCTTGAATATCTTGCATTTTAGTGTTTACTTGTGCTGATCCATTTCTTCCAACATTTGCCTAGATGCTTCTACCCATAGGGTAGGATCAAAACAATTTAATGCTATAAGACAATCTTGACCATATAGTGCCTAAAAAGGAGTCATTTGAATACTTTGATGGTATGATGCATTGTAGGCAAATTCAACTAAGGGTAGATATTGGATCCACCATTTGGGCTTCCTATTACAATACGCTCTTAGTATGTCTTCAATAACTTGGTTGACCCGCTCTATTTGACTATCGGTTTAGGGATGGTAAGCAATATTGAACTAGAGTTGGGTTCCTAGAGCTTCGAACAAACTCTTTCAAAAGTTTGATGTGAAGAGAGAATCACGGTTGTTGATGATTCTTTGGGGGGATAATCCATGTAACCTAAAAATCTCCTTAATGAAAAGCCTGGCGATATCAGAAGCCTTATAGTTGGGTTTTAAAGGAATAAGATGTGTAACTTTTGCTAGCATATCAATGACTACTATTATGGAGTTATATCCTCCTTGTACCGTGGGTAATCCAACTATGAAGTCCATGATGATATACTCCCATTTCATTTGAGGGATGCCAAGTGGCTAGAGGCTTTCTGGCAACTTGACATGTTCGACCTTAATTTGTTGGTAGTTTAGGCATTCAGTGACATACTTGAGTACATAACCCTTGAGTCTTTCCCAATATAAGCTTCTTCCATCTGCATTATTAGTCTTAGCATAACCAAGATGACCCGAAAATGGAGGATCGTGAGCTTCCCAAAGTATTTTCTTTTTGAGTTCCTAATTTGTAGGAATACATAGTCTTGTCTTGAAATAGGCAAGCTCCTCATTTTTGGAGAAATCTTGATACTTAGTCTTGAGTTTTGGATTTGAATCCTTGACGGAAATTTTTCTTAACAATCTCTAATAGCTTGGGTCCTTCACTGCCTCTTCTTTAGCCATTTCTATGAGAGGGTTATTGGGCATTGAAATCATTGTAGCAAGAGTTCCAACCCTAAAGGGTTCTTATAGGATTAGGGCATTAAGGAATGATTTATGGCTTAGAGCATCTGCAATCACATTCTCCTTGCCTGGTCTATATTTGATTTCAAAGTCAAATTCCTACAAGGTCTCAATCCATCGGCGTTGCCTCATATTGAGATTTCGTTGAGTAAAAATCCACTTTAGCCTTTATAATCAATGACTAGAGAAAACCTGTTACTAAGCAGGTAATGTCTTCATAGTTTAAAGGCATGAATTACAGCAAGTAATTCTAGATCAAGTGTGGGATACTTTCTTTTGTGGATCTTTAATTTTCTTGAAACATAGGCTCTTGGATGTCCTTCTTGCATAAGCATATGCAACCCAAAGTAAGAGAGCTTGCATTAGTTATGACTTCAAATTCTTTGCTTAGGTTAGGTAGCCTTAAGATAGAGGCGGTTACTGAAAAGCTAGATTGTTTGGTGAATGTCCATATAATGGAAATGTGCTTTCTGAGAAGGTCGGTGAGAGGTGCAGTGTCGAAGGGTTTTCAAAAACAAAGTCGCGACCACAAAGGTCCCTGAGAAATTCCAATACGAAAGATCAAGCGAAGCAAATAATCAAGACGAATATGATGCCAGTAACAATTGTATTACTGCCAAGATGTTTACAAAATACAAGACGAAATCAAATTTGAATAGCCCACTAGGTTTAGGCTGCCCGATCTCAAGTTGAAAATTCAAATCTCAAGCTCAAGAATTACTCTAAATGCCTAGGGGGAAGGCCTTGCTCCAAGATCCAGGCCAATTTCTCTATACACAGTAGGTATCAGTGTTTCATCAGCCTTTTCCATGATTGATGATGCTGGAAGATATCTCTTCTATTTCTCTATCTCTACTCCTTCTTCAGCTTCGTTGTTGGAGCAACCGTGCAAAGACAAGCTGCATCTAGTTCTCAGAAAAAGAAGACACCTAGTCTGCTGTGCTTGCATCTTTGCGTCATTACCTTTTAAAGGGACAAACGAAAGCTAAATCTTTGGATTGTGAATAAAGTAAATGCCTATTACATCCAAGTTAAAGTTTCTTCTACTCAGCTCTAGTAATCAATTACATTGATATCAAGACTCAAACTTCTTGTCTGTATCATTATCACCACCAAGGTAAGTCCAGTTATGTCGCGGTACTCCTGTATAGAAGCTAGCTCTCTTTGAATTCCCCACTCTGATGGGGTTGAGTTATCAACAAAGGGTTTCCTCAGTCCTAGCTTCTCTGCCCATGCCATAGCGGTCCAATGCTTCCCTTGTGATTCTCTCTCCCTGCTTTAATGTTGGTATGTCTTCATATGTACACGTCGACTGGAGCGAGAGCTTGATGCAACGCATTCAGAGTTACGAAGGAGTTGAAGCGCTAATTGATGATATTCCCTGCGGTATTTGTGACATGTAGAATAAAGTACACTCGAGTTCAATTTAGCTCTCTAGTTTGCTACTAGTTAACGACCCGGCCATTTGGTCTCCCTCAGCATCCGGTTTGAACCTTGTTCTGTTTCACATCAAAAGACTATAACAACTAATGTATGGTTGTTCAGATCTCACTGTGCAGATCATCCTCGATCAACGATGGCTTCTGTCTAATCTGCATATGTTATTGATCAACATCGTGAATTTGATATGCTGCCCATCATCTTAATCGGATTGGTTGCAGCGTGCCATATCAAATCTTTGTCTAATCTGGATTACATCCAGGCCTTCAAACTTGCAAGTGATGTCGTTTAGCAAAGTGGGCAACAAGCTCAGAAGGTATCTCTTCTTCCCCTTCCTAATCCATAGCTACGAGAGCTATGATCAATCCACGATCCTCCAAGAAAGTGTGCTATTCCTCCCATCAACAATGTCTCTCCCGCCTGATGACCTTTTTTCTTTTTGCTTTTTTTCTCAAAAGCTTTTCATAACTTATCTTAGATCTAGAATTCTTGTACCGCTTTGACAGCTTCAACAATCTTCCTTGGCATCGGTTTTCTTTCAATATTTTTGACATGCACACATGCACAAGCATTGATTCACACACACATAGAGATAAATGCACATAGATAATATTATTTACAATGGAACAAAGTCTGACCACACACACGGGTTTGAGACGATAACTGGAAACACACATACGGGAAAGCTAGGGTTCATACACACACAAACATGCACGCTACATGCAGAACAAAATGCAAACACAATGATTAGGTATACACAAAACATGAATGTCACACACACAAACTTTTTGGTGGATTCCACACCTCAGATGCGCAGTAGCATGACATCCACCCCCTCTAATCCTGCGCATCCTCCAAATGGACCAACTACCCATGATCATTATCGTCAAGATCCACGAACAGATCAATCTCTTCATTGTCTATTTCTGGTATATCAACAAGGTTATCTAACATATCATCTATCTCTTCTACTGGAATTTCTTTTCGTTGCTCTTCTCTTGCAAATTCTTCCAATGCATAATCCTCCTCATCTCTTTTCTTGAAAATCTTGATTGTTTTTTCTGCAATGGGTACTCTAAGCACTGTCCCATCCAATTTTGTCAACTCATATGTTGCATCGTCAAAGACATGTCGGCCCAAACCATCTTTTCACCATCTTTCGAAGTGCAATATGCTGATTTTCAAGGCTGCTATCAAAGACTAATACCCACTCTCCCTCTTCTATTGCTCTAGGCCGCAAGCGATGCCTGCTGTCAAACTTGTCCTTATTTCTAAGTCTAGCAACCTTCAACCTATCTAGCTAGCTGAATATCCTCTGGTCTTCTCTCCAACTGCCAGATCCGAAGAGCTTAGAGCTCCTCTCTTGTCAAATCCTCCTACCAAGGTAAAACTGACCAAGTCAAAGCACAAGTCTTAGTCGGCATAACCGGTTTCTGGGCAGACATCAACTTTGCGGGCATATATCCTGTGGTAACACTGTGAGTCGTACAATTAGCCCACAAAGCAAATGGTAAAAGTCTCAGCCATTCTTCAATCCGTCCTCTGCATGCTTTGGCTAATGCTTTCACTATCGGCGGATGCCCTCTTTCACTCTTTCCATTTCCCTCTGGATTGTATGCTGTGGTTAGAGCCAACTTGATTCCTAGTTGAGAGAAAAACTCTCTAGCTTCATCTATATCTAATCACCGCGATCTACAGTGATCTTACCCACACAGCCATACATGCAGAAAAATTCTTCCAATAAGAACTTACACACTACACTAGTGGTCTTCGTTCTCAAAGGTCTACCCTCAACATGATTGGTAAGATCCTCTCTAGCCAATACAATATATCTCATCTGCCATAGACCCATTGGCATAGTAACCAAGTCAACTACCCACTTATAATGAATGCATAGTGGATAGGTCAGGTGAAGTTCGTCTCGATGACGCACTACGAAATACATTTGATAGTCTCTCCAAGTCTCTACAAAGTGAGAAACATCTCTGTACATGCCTTTCCACCAATATTTTTCCTTGATTTTCTCATAAGTAGCCCACACTCCTCTATGACCAGCCCAAGGACTCTCATGAAACTCTCTCATCACCTATAACTGGGTCTCTTTATAACAAACAACCCACAAGGGTAATCCACCTCTTTTCTTCGGGTGCTTCCAAAGAAATCCATCCTTGAGAAAATAACCATAGGCTTTTCTCATGATCTTCTTGAATTCTTCATCTGCCCATTCATCTCTTTTTCTTAGTGTATTAAGGTACTTGCCAATCTGCAACACCAATCTCCAGCATAGAGTTCTTCTATGAAAGCCACGATATCATAGACATGGCAAACATGATCAACCATAGCGGCTGAAATTTCTGCATCATCCTCTTTTGCAAGTAGTGTCTCCTCATCATCATATATGGCTCTAGGTAGCATATTCTCCACTGGATTATCCTTCCCTGCTATGTGTTTAAATTCTGGATTTAATGACTTGATGTATGCGATCCATCTCAACATAGCTATGTCCGGAGTAGAGCAACTCGTAATCATACCTATCAATGGCAAGCAATCTGTCTCTACCACAACTTGGGCTCCAATAAAATACTCCTTATCGCATTTGAGAGCTGCAACAATCCCCAGTAATTACCTCTTGATTTGCGGATACTTCCTTTGTCTCTCGTTTAGGACTTTCGCCCCAAACCGAATAGCGTACCTGTTTCCATTTGCATCATCTTGACCCACATCCCAACCTATGCCAATTGGACTAGTATCAACTGTCAATACAATAGGCTTTTCGCAATTATAATCCTCTTTCCTGAGAGTAGGAGCAGTCTGCAATAACTTCTTCAATTTTTGCATGGCTCTAGTGTGGCTCTCATCCCAATACAATTTTTGCCCCTTTCGAAGCAACTGATATAAACAATCTACTATGTGTGCAAAATGGGGTATCCAAATCATGTAAAACACACAGGCTCCAATGAATCTCCATACCTCTGAAGTGGTAGAACAATAGTCTGTGATCTTTCCTATAGCATCCACCTTCGCAGGTGAAGGTTTCTTGCCATAATACCCACACATATGTCCAACAATGACGACCTCATTTACTCCAAAAACAGATTTCTTCCTTGATAGTGTCAAGTTTACTTCTTCTAACCTGGCCAAAATCTTTTCACAAGCTGCAATATGATCAGCCACAAAGTATCAGCATCCCTGCTTATTTAGACTCGCATTCTTCTCTTCTTCTGCACACCCCTTAATGGGCACATCATCCAAGAAAGGCATGGTAAGCTAAGGTATGTACTCGTGAAGGACCTTATGCATGGCATTCATCATGTGCGCGACAGAATTAGTGGCACCTTGAGGCAAGGTACAAATCCTGACAAGCCCAATAGGAGTTCTCATAGTAGTTAGGTCCCTGCTTTCCAAGGCCAACAGAAATTGATCATATCCCGAGTATAAGTCACCTAAAGAATAGATGGCATGTCCAGCAAATGCTTTTGCAAAATCATCCACAACTGGACCTATACCAACATTCCTGATAGTAACTCTATTTATTGGCTACATGTCTTGTATAAATCCGAGAGTACCATTCTTCTTTGGAACGGTAAACCACCTATTTGAGTATGGCACAGATGACGGCTCTAGGATTCCCATCCTGATTTTCTCATTTAGCAAGTCAACTAGCTTTGGCAGGTGTGCCCTAGGCACTGGAATAGGTTGGAGGTTCCAGGGAATATGAGGGATAGTAAAGATCACCATAGGGGCAACAATATCCGGATTCACACAACCAATCTCATGCGAGAAGAAAGCAAACCCCCTTCCATGTTGCTCAAGCATATCTTGAAAGCACTGCTTCTTTGAGGGTAGCAAGAAATCACCATTTTCAATTTTTAATTCAGCAAGAGTCTCTGCTGAAAACTTATGGCCTATATGCTCTGGATTCCTCAAAATTGGCTGCTTGGTAGCCCTCTCTATTTGCTGATCACTACCAGGTAGAAGCGGTCCAGCTACCGGCTTCACCTTCTTATCCATAGTCTTGTATTTCGTGTCAAACCTGGCTTCATTATGATCATCTGCACTACTCAAATCTTGCTGTAAATTAGCAATTCTACCCTCTGGTGGCTGAATATCCTCAGCCCTCTGCTCTATGGACTGCATAGGAATAGCCCTAAATTCTGGATGCTGAAATATTTCAGCAGTAAACTTTGTTGGCTGAAAGTTTTCAGCCCTCTGTGTCTCTGTAGGCTGATCATAATTAGCCGAAAACTCTGTTTGCTGAATTTCTTCAGCACTCAGCACTTTTTGCTAAGTCACCTCAGCCTCTAACTCTATCTGTGACACAAAATTTGAAATTTCATGAAACATGTCTAGGGACTGTACTGATACATTACTGGGACAACTCTGCATATCATCTTTCAACATATTTTCTATCTCTGCCATCGTATCTGCACAAACCATACTATCATAATCTTGTCTATATGCTCATCATCCTCTAAAATACCTGCATTTTTCAAATCTTTCTCCTTCCTGCATATGTACTACCTGGTAGCTCTATGCAACTCAAAAATCTTCTGATAACTCATCGAACTGTTTGCTGAAATTCCAACAAAATTGGAGGAGAAAACACTGCTACCAAGAGGCGAGAACTCCAATCTCCTCTGCTCTGTACCACCATCGTCTCGTGAGACAGTGGTACCTAATGAAAATCCAAATCCCTTGCAGTGGGCAAAGGCACATCTCGAAGAGTATCCCTGTTTCTAGCATGATTTACACACACTGTCATAAACTGGACTGCTCTCATACCATCTTTACTATGAATCTGTGCATAAGCAGACCCGTCATCCATTACTTTCGTCTCCATGCGCATCTCTGTGATGAATGGATGTCCTAGGATTATGGGGTAAGAGCATGAATCCTACACAAAAAAAATGGAAATCCTCCTCTACATCTCCAATAGAAATCCTAACACTGGGATAGGCAGCATACAAATCACCTACAGTGTTGTTGGCGGCTCTCATACGCCACCCATTCTCTGCATCCATAGGCTATCTATTACTTTCATAAACTCTGCGAACTATGAGATTAATCTCTGAACCATGATCCACTAAAGCAACATAAGGAACCTGTTTCTCTCCAATTTTTACCATTGTTTCTTAAGTTTCCCTAGCCCAATGACTCCGCGAAAAGTGACTGCACGGTACCAAGTTAGGCTCATCAATTTCAACATAATGCATAGATTGAACCCTCTTCTCTATCTGCGGAAAAACAAAAGCATTCTCGACCATAACCTCATCCTCATCCTCATCCAACTCCCCAATCAAAACTCCCTGTGTATCAGTAGTAGGCAATGCATGTCTTTTTCTCTTTAGGACTTCTTGGAACTGATCTTGAAACTCTTTTTTCGAGATGCCCAAAACCTCAGAAATAGTAAAAGTCACCTCACTGCCAAGTATCTTGTCATTAAAGATTTTCTTCATGTCGATAGATGTCTCAATATCGGACATTAATCTAAATCCTGGCTGCTTTCTCTATCTAGGTTGCTACCTCTTTTCTTTCTTTTGAGCATCCTCCATTTGTCGTTCTGGCCCTGGTCTTGAAGACGGCCCTGCAGTAGGTGGAGTAACAAACTCACCCCCTCTAGTATTTTTAGCTACATTTGGATTCTCTTCATCTCTCTTACGCTTCTCCTCAACAAGTACATCTGCTCCCTGAGATTTAGCCAAGTAGGCATAAATAGTGTACCTGTCAACAGGTGAATCCCAACCTATCTCGGATCTGATGCTAGAACCTATGCTAGACAAAACAGTTTGCTGGATTTTTTCCTTGTTTTCCATCTCTATAGCATAGGTCCATAATGTTGACTGACTCTCTAACCCTTTCTCAATCTAGAATCCATATGCAGAGGCATCTCCTCTAGCTGCCACATAAGAAGTACGCACAGCCATGTCATCCACTAATTTCTTCATTCCACCTTTTCCCAAAATTGGTAGCAAGCGGAGCTCCTGTTTCAGTCAACCAGATCTTGCCATCTTGTCCCCAAAATACCAAATTCTTCCTCCTTGCATCTTGAAAAGATTCGTAATCCCTGCAATGCTGATGGTCCGTACTATCACACCAAATACATCTTCGATCTCTCCTAGGTGTACTAAGAGCACTAGAAAAAATAGTAGACACGGTCGAGGCAAACTGCTCTTTTAATTTTCCCACCAATTATGCTTTAACTGACTCCAGTGTCAAATCCGTTATGCCTTTGATTATGTCATCAAGAGAGGAAGGAACCAAAGGAGCGGATGATTTTGGAGCAGAAGAAGCCGACATCGGTCTAGGAATAGAAGGAAAGGGAGGATTAGAAATAGTAGGCACTGGCATAGGCCAAGTAACTGACTGAGGAAGAGAAGAAATGACAGGGGTAGAAGTAGACATAGGAGCAAAAGACGATGTCGGAGTCATAGATCCATTCTGTAGTCGGGTCTTCCATATCCGCCTCTTGGTCAAAGTCAAGACCGCATCCTGAGCGTCTTGCCAATCTGTTTTAAGACCCATAGGCTTCGTGCGATGCTCAAGAAGCTCTCCTAATTCTTCCTGAAGAGCAGGATCTGTAGCTTGTAAGAAAAGCTCAACTTTCTCAATATCCAATGCTCTTTGTTTAGCAGCATCAAGCTCACTATACCTCTCTTCAAATTCGCGTATCAATTCTAAAGTACCTAGACCTTTGTTTGGCATGTAGACCCACTCTCGGAATGACCGCTGTGTGGCCATCCCAAAGTCCTCAAGAAAATACTCCTCTTTCAGGGCCTTCTTAAAATCTTGCCAATGTGAATTTTGAAGGAAAAGATCAGTCACTTTTACCCTCAAGGCGGGTGTGACAAGGCGAAGAAAAGATTTGCTCATAAGTCTTGTTGGTACTCCAAAAAATCCCATCTTAATCTCATACGACTTCAAATAAGCCGATACATTACGACCATCGAATAGCTTCTTTTCATTTTCAACTGCTTCAATCTCCTTAGTTGCGTTGATTGCATTCTCTTGCTCCGAATGTAGTTGCCTTTGCTGAGACAACTGTTGTTGATGTAACTACAGCTGCTGCTGCATATACAATTTTGTGTGATGATTTTGAAGCTGCATATACATAGACATGTTCTGCAAAATCTGCTTTAAATCATCTGTAGAAGTACTTGAAACAGAAGTCGATGATGGAGTCGAAGTAGAGGACAAAGTAGGAATCGTAGAAGGGGCTGAAGTTGATGCTGAAGTATCTCCCATCTTGAAAATTTTTAAATGTGACGCTTTCACATCGGGTTCACCAAAGATGTCGCAGGGCTTTCGAAAACAAAGTCGCGACCACAAAGTTCCTTGAGAAATTCCAAGACGGAAGATCAAGCAAAGCAAATAATCAAGACGAATATGATGCCAAGTAATAATTTTATTACTGCCAAGATGTTTACAAAATACAAGATGAAATCAAATTTTAACAGCCCACTAGGTTTATGCTGCCCAATCTCAAGTTGAAAATTCAACTCTCAAGCTCGTATCTCAAGCTCAAGAATTACTCTAAATGCCCAGGGGGAAGGCCTTGCTGCAAGTTCTAGGCCAATTTCTCTATACATAGTAGGTAGCAGTGTTTCATTAGCCTTTTCCATGATTGATGATAATGGAAGATATCTCTTCTATTTCTCTATCTCTACTCCTTCTTCAGCTTCGTTCCTGGAGTAGCCGTGCGAAGACAAGCTGCATCTAGTTCTCAGAAACAGAAGGCACCTGGTCTGCTGTCCTTGCATCTTTGCATCATCACCTTTTAAAGGGACAAACAAGAGCCGAATCTCTGGATTGTGAATAAAGTAAATGTCTATTACATCCAAGTTAAAGTTTCTTCTGCTCAGCTCTAGTAATCAATTACATTGATACGAAGACTCAAACTTCTTGTTATAGCTTCTATGTACTCTCCTTTTTTGCATCATTATCACCACCAAGGTAAGTCCAATTATGTCACGGTACTCCTGTATAACAACTGGCTCTCTTTGAATTCCCCACTCTATGGTTGAGTTATCAACAAAGGGTTTCCTCAGTCCTAACTTCTCTGTCCACGCCACTGCGGTCCAATGCTTCCCTTGTGATTCTATCTCCCTGCTTTAATGTTGGTATGTCTTCATATGTACATGTCGACTGGAGCGAGATCTTGATGCAACACATTTAGAGCTATGAAGGAGTTGAATCGCTAATTGATGATATTCCCTACGGTGTTTGTGACATGTAGACTAAAGTCCACCCGAGTTCAATTTAGCTTGCTAGTTTGTTGCTAGTTAAGGACCCAGCCATTTGGTCTCCCTCAGCATCCGGTTTGAACCTTGCTCCGTTTCACATCAAAACACTATAGCAACTAACATATGGTTGTTTAGATCTCACTGTGCAGATCTAAACAACCATATGTTAGTTGCTACGAGAGCTATGATCAATCCACGATCCTCCAAGAAAGTGTGCTGTTCCTCCCATCGACAATGTCTCTCCTGCCTGACGACCGTTTTTTTTTTGCTTTTTTCCCAAAAGCTTTTCATAGCTAAGCTTTTTGTAGCCTCCAAATCTCTATATATAATGTTGCTCTGGTGCAAATAGTCCATCCCTTTGGATACATCAATAGCTACATTGCAAATAGTCCATCCCCTTGGATACATCAATAGCTACTCGAAGAAGGGTTGGCAGTTTGAAGACACCTCGCTGATTGTGAAGATAATCATACACACTTCCATCAGACATGAACTCTCATGTTCATCCATCAAGAGGCTTCCTTCTTAGGATAAACAGGGTGAAGAGTCTTCTCTAGGCTCGATGTTGAACTCCAACACATGAAGCATGTATGTCTCCAAACCATGAGCTTCAGGTCTATTCCAGATGTGTCCTCTAGCAGTCCCTAGTCATCCACTTATAGGGCATTCTTGTATTTTTTCTTATCTTAGATCCAGAATTCTTGTACCGCTTTGACAACTTCAACAATCTTCCTTGGTATTGGTTTTCTTTCAATATTTTTGACACGCACACACGCACAAGCATTCATTCACACACTCGCAGAGATAAATGCACACAGATAATATTATTTACAATGGAACAAAGTCCGAGCACACACACAGTTTTGAGACGATAACTGGAAACACACTTACAGGAAAGCTAGGGTTCATACACACACAAACATGCAAGCCACACACAAAACAAAATGCAAACACAATGACTAGGTATACACAAAACACGAATGTCACACACACAAACTTTTTGGTGGATTCCACACCTCGGATGCGTAGCAACATGACAACGGTGATTGAGATATAGTCTTTAATGAAGACTCTATACCAACCCGTTTAGCCCTAGAAAGCTTCACACTTCCTTAACCCTCGTTGGGGATGGCCAATCTTGTACATCTTGGACCTTGGCAGGATCCACTGAAATGCCATCTGCCGATACTATGAATCCTAAATATTCAATCTGCTTTTTGAAGAAGGCACATTTCTTCTTTTTAGCATACCGTTTGTGGGCTCTCATTGTTTCAAGAACTATTCGTAGCTCTAGTCCATGGTCTTCTTCATTCTTGGAATATGTTAAGATATCATCAAAGAAGATGAGGATGAAGTCGTCAAGGTAGGGTCAAAAAATGTATTGCATCAAACTTTTGAAGGTGACATGAGCATTTGTTAATCCAAATGACATCACAATAAACTCATAATGACCGTATCTTGTGTTACTTTTAAGTTTTAGGGAGATATTCCTCCCTAATTCTTATTTGATAATAGCTTGATCTGAGATTGATCTTTGAAAAAACCTTTGCTCCTTGGAGTCGGTCAAGCAACTCATCTATCCTGGGGATTGGATATTTGTTATTCACTATCACCTCGTTTAATCCATGGTAATTGATACAAAGGCGGAGTGTTCCATCTTTCTTTTTCTAAAATAGTACCAGGGCTCCCAAAAGTGAATTACTTGAATTACTTGGCCGGATGGTCTAATAGCTGCTTGAGTTATTCTTTTATCTCAATGGCTTTACAAATTGACATTCACAATGGCTAGAGATCGGTATTCTTGGAGACATAGGGCCATTTGGCAGACAGAGCAGCACTTGGAATGAGTTGAATTTCATGATCTACTTTCCTTGGTGGAAGCTCTATCACATCTTTTGGAAAAATATCCGCATATTCTTTTAGCCAAGATGGTTGATCCTTGGCTTCACTATCCTACTTGGCCTTGTTGAGTTTAATTAGATAGATAAGTAATCCTTTATTTAGTCCTTTTACTATTTGGGAAGCTTCATCCAGCTGAACCTTAGGGTTCCCTACTTCTCCTTGAGTGGTTACTTATTCTCCCTTTGAGTTTTGAAATGTGATTTGATCCTTTCTGCAATGGATATCAGGATTATTTGGAATTACCCAATTCCATACCTAGAAGATGTTCATAAGCCCCAAGGTTCATAATTCGGAAGCTCATTTTGGAAGAATTGCCACCCAAGCTAAATTCTACATTGCTAGTTTGTTGTGTTGATAGAACTTCTTTGCCGTTTGCTAACTCCATAAGCAAACTAGGTGCAAGAGTAGTGTTTATGCCTAGTCTTTTTGCACATTTTGGTGATACGAAAGAGTGGGTACTTCCACAGTCAATTAAATTTCGAAAGGGTTTACCTTGATAATTTGTTGGTATTTGAATTACTAAGAATTGGCGATTTGGACCCTTCTTATTGAGAGTGGTGTGGACTTTGGCTCTTTCCATATTGGATTCCATTGTAGGATCTTTATCATTATTGACCTCTTTTAGGTTTATTCTAGCAACCTTTCCCCTGGCATCTTGACTTTGCCCACAAAATTGACCTTGGTGGATGTTTCGGGCACTGCCTCTTGAAATGTCCTAGTTCTTGCAATAGAAGCACCTTGAAGTCTCATTGCTCTTTCCTATAAGTACAAAGTTTCCCATTGTATTTGATTTGCCTTTCTTCATCCTGTTTGGTTGGTACTGCCATTGGGCTCTTTTTGAATAACCTTGGAAGTTGCCTCTATTTTGACTGTTTCTATTCTAAATTTTTGCATTTCTTGGCTTTTGTTGGATCTCCTAAACTATTGAAGCTGCTCGAATCAATGCATCTTGTAAATCCGATGGTCTCATTGATTCAAGGCACGTATTCAAGGGCAGATTTAGACCATTGCAAAATTTGGATACTTGTTGTGAAACATCCATTGTAGGAGCATATTTTAGAAGTGTTACAAATTTAGAGTAGTAAGCTTCTAGGCTTAGGTTGGCTTAGGCTTAAATGCTTTAGATTGAAGAACTCATTCATCTTTTGGGCTTAATATGTGGGTGGAAGATATCTCCCACACACAATATCCTAAATCTTGTCCCAACAAGTGATAGCGCTTTCGGACGCTCTTTGGACCTTGCACCACTGTTTCCACCAAAGACAAGAATCTCCTCTAAGTTTTAGTTTAGTGATCATGGCTTGATTTGACAATGATGTCCCTACAGCAATGAAATAGTCTTCCATAGATTCTATGAATGTTTCTGCTTTAGTTGGAATGTCCCTATCTTTACCATCAAGCTCTGGTGGCTTGTACTGCTTGATAAGAAATTTCTTCTCTTAAGCTTCTGTAATATTGAGATTCGGGGTGACGTTCTGGGAAATTATGCAATTTTAATGATCAATTTTCTCTCCAACCATATTCAAAAAATATGTTTACTTGCTTAATCTACCTCATTAATTTAGGAAGGGAATTATGTACTACTTGGCCTTCTGATAATGATTAGGGTTTACACTCAAAAGAGAGTTTTAATTTTAATTTTAAAAAAATCGTCAAACGGATAATATCTTCCCACTACTCCTGATTATTAAGGAGACAAACGAGTGGACAAAAATAATTCTTTACATTAATAGGAAGGAAGTACAATATTTGAGTAGTTTGGGAGCTCATACTATTCTTGGAAAATGCTTTTTTACCACAATCTAAGCATGGCAATGCGATACATCCATTGCATAGTAATTAGGATTCTAAGAATGAATATCCAAAAATCTATATTTTAAGTGAAGATCGGGTCATTCATCTTTCTTGTAGTTGCAGCAATTGAAGCATCCTACAACCATGATTCGATCAGCTGGTATAACCTTTGTAACCTCCTCATAAATGTATCAATTTAATTTGACTTTTCGTCCTCTAGTGAACATATTTGAGTTTACTTTGACATCATAGAAGAGATAAATCTTGGCAACCTCAAGGGTTTCCATCCACCTTAGCCTCTTTAAATTATTTTGGAGGTAAGCAAGATGGTTTCCATCAATGTAACAATACCCTTTGCTTAACATCCATTGTCTTTGTAATACAAGGGTCAAGGATTGTATATCCGATCTAATATTTTGCATCATGTAGTTTCTCTAGTTGAAACTAGAGGAGTGTATTGCTGACATAAACATAACTTGGAAAATCAAGAATTGTTCCCAAGGTTTGTCTTTCTGTCAGAAATCAAGAACATATATTAATAAGAGAAGATTTTCACCACTTAAGGAAAAGATATTTTATGTCATAATTATAACTAGTTTTATTTACTTCTGTCATGTCCTATATCAATGTGTGCTCTAATACCACCTGTAATGTGTCGGCTTAAGCTTCTTCCTCGGCGGTACATTCTTAGTAGCCCATCAAGAGATGTTCTAGAAAACGTCGTTCGGGATTTTGATGAAAAACCCTTAGAGTTTGCTAACTAGGCTCACTTGAGTCTACCCCGCAGTAGAAGTTTTGACCGTTTCCACAAGGATGGACCTGAGTATTTTTTGTCAAATCAACTATTAACAGTTGATTCTTATCAGTGGCTCAAGTTTCCATCCCTTATAAAAATTGTTGATTGAAATGGGCTTGCGTTGTGCTAGGTTCAAAGAGAACGGGAGTGTGGCACTTTGATCCCTCCTACCCATGGTTCTAAAGTGATGCAAGTCCAGCTTTCTAATCTCTAATGGTCCATCAAAAATATGATTTTTATTCCTTCTTAAGAAAGCTCTCGGCTTGTTGAGACCACCCAACCATAGGTCTGGATCTGTCAGGGGTCCATCCTTCCACTTCCCTCGAGAGAGTATTTTTAGTTTCCTAATTACCTACCACCTTAGATTCAACATGTAAAAGTAGCTTATTTGAGTTATCTCCTGATACAAATTCATTACATGCCTTTAATTCACGACACAAAAATAGAGTAAATTGATCCCTTCTCAATAGTTTATTTAAGAAAATTTAACTTTTTTCAATGTTTTCTATTTTAACTAGAATGATGTCAACCCAAAGGTATTATTCTTTCCAAGTTTAGTTCCTAAACTACTATTTGAACTTCCAGGATACTATGTGGAATTGGAAGGGCAGTTTTGGCAGTTTGTAAGAGCCTAAGGAGTTTATCACCAGACTCCCTAGTATCCTCACCTCCTCCTATCGACTAGAGTTCCCTATGACAATACCTTTCGCGTCATGATTGGTCTATACTCACTAACACTCGTGAAACAAAAAAGAAAACCCCTTAGAGTAGGTTTTATTCACGTTGGCCTTGGGGAGTCTAGCGCCATCAAGAACACTATCTCAGTCTTGGCATTCTGTGCTCCTCGGAATATTGCTTAGTCCCGACAATCTATACGCAATCATCTATCTTTTAGCATGATGATTTTAGGAAAGATTAGTATCGAACTTACAATCACGAACATCTTATTTCGAATGCATTATACATAAACTTTTAACAAATTTATTTCCAAGATGAATCTTTCTTTCCAAAAATAATAATATCAAGGTAAAACTTAGTGTAAGTGGCAATACCTTCTAATAGTCTTCTCGGATTTTCCCTTCTCGGGATCTAGTTTTTGGACTAAATCTAATCAAGAATTTTTTTAAAAAGAATAACTCCCTTGGTGGACTTTTCTCAATGGAGTTTCGTGGGTCCTTGCCTGTGATTAAAAAAAGATATTGGTTAGTTTTATTACAAAAATTATTATTTTGACAATTTCATCCCAAGATCTTTTATATATCGAGAATTAGCGCTCGTGTTTATCTATCAAAGGTTTTGTTAGATAAATACAAATCAAAATATTAAGTCTTAGGGATACAATACCTTCCTTGTACTCTCCTTGGTACATCTTGTACAAACCCAAAGTACCCCTTGGAATTTGTGGTTAAGAATTCCTTTAAAAGATTATATGCAAGAAATAAATAAAATCCTATTTTACGAATGTAGCTTTTTGTTGCCAATTCATGGGATGATGGCTTGCTAGTTGCCTTTATAGTACATGGGGATCCATGATGAGTGCTTGGTTGATGGTGTTTGTAACTTCATTTGTAATCCCAATACTCGTCATTCCATTTTGTAGTGGCCATGTCCGCAGTGTTATTGGTAGCGTCTGCCTCTGCGACCTACATAACTTTCTTCTTTGGGGCCATCATCTTCCTCTTAATCGTCTTCTTTTTTTTCATAAAGCTTTAAGATTTAAATCTTAAAGCTTTTAAACTTGCCTTGCTTTGCCATGTGGGTTTGGTCAATTGTGACTTATGGCTCATGTCTTGCGTTCGTGTGGTGACTTCCGTGAAGTATGGCTACAATCCCTATCAACCTGGGTCCAGTTATGAACTTTGGACTATTTTTGTTCGAGACTTCTTCTATATTTAATGTTCTAGAATTCTTCAAGTCTAATTGTGAGAAGTCTCGAAGATTGAAAATAAATTCGGAATATCACAATTAGTTTCTTGGTTGCAATTGGCTTCATTGCATTAGCTACCTTCTTTATTGCAACTAATTTCTTGGATAAACCTTGACTCTATTGCAAAAATAAGATGAAATATATAAAGAATTATAGAAATATATTTCTATAATGCTTAGAAACTTGAAACTTACTTGCAATTATTGATTTATTTTTAAGCATGAACTTTACTTGAAGAAACCTCCATGAAGTTGCAATTACCCTCCATCCACAAGGTGTCACGCTGGCAAGGGACTTGCAGGTTGTAAATATCTCTTTATCCCTTTTTAGCACTAGAAGTTTTTCCTCAGGGGAAAAAATTTTAGCACTAGAAATTTGTCCTCAAGGGCAAAAAATAATCTTTTTAAAAACTTGTTCAATATGCTTATGATAGTCATTAGAAGTTCACTTGGAACAGACCACTAGTAGAAGAAAATTCAATTCATATTTAGAGTCTAACATCCTCATGGAAACCATTGAGAGAATTGATAAGGAAAATTTTCCTAAGTTTGAGGTCCAAAATTGATGTGCTCTAGTATGAACTACACATTAAAATATATTTGAGCATAATATCAATGCAATAAGTAAAACTAATCTCTGCATAAGAATTAAGTGGACAAGAATATACCCCTCATGATAGAAAATGATAACAAATTGGAGTTGATTAGGATTAATCTCTTACAAAAAGAAATCAATTGCGTTTGAATTTTCTTTTGTAGAGAGGAAAGGATCAACAACATAAACATTGTTGGTGTGCAAGTCGGATGTTGGATGCGCACGTAGCGAGCACTGGAAGGTCCCCAAGAATAAAGAACTCTACACATCAACTGAAGCATTCACAATTGTTAGAAAATAATAAAATTAAACTAACAAAAGTGAATACCTAGCAGTCTTTAGCTACAAAATAAGTAAATAGGTTGGAGCTCTGTCCTAACCTTAATTTAATATGAGTGCACTCTAAACTCATAAATGTCCATTAATTTAAATATGTATTTTGCAGAATCACCCATTGTGGAGTCACCCACGTGCAAATTAAATTAACATGACACCTGAAAAGGACGTGCATCCTCGTCCAACTTCTCACACAAGGAATCCACCTTATGTACAAGCACCGTAAAATAAATATAGTTTTACATAATCCACTGCAAAATCTCACGGAATCCACCGTGGAATGAAAACTCATAGAATCCACTGTGGTCTGATGGAATCCACTGTGGAATATGCCTCCTGGCATCATAGTCCTATTAGCTCAATGTGGAGCGAGTAGTGAGGGGTAAGCACTTAGATCGCAGGCATGTATCCATTGGGCCTCTTCAATAAGATGATTTTTAAACTTAACCAAATATCTAGAGTATCGACGACCAGTTCTAGTGGTCATAAAATCAATGTCTAGAATAGTTTCAGGTTCAAGGATTTCAGTTTCTTCTTCTAACAAAGGAGGGTTTTCATAAACACAATGAATAGGTAATTGGCCTCTAAAAGGTCGTAACAAATTGATATGGAAAGTATTGTGAATTTTCCAGTGTTGGGGTAGTTCTAATTTGAATGTATTGTCATTGATTTTGTGAATGATCTTGAAAGGTCCATAAAATCTAGGGGATAACTTAACAACAGGGTGTTTCTCAACACTTTATAATCTTCTCTTTTCAATGCATAACCAAACATAATCATCAATTTTGAAACTCATAGCTTTCTTTTCTTGTTAGCTTGTTTTGTATATGATTGCTGGGCTTTGGCAATCATGTCTTTAACTTCAGCACAAATAGTAGCATGCATATTGGCAATATCATCAATAGTGTTAACTTTGTTTAACAATGATGTAATAGGTGTAGGCAATCTATGTCCATAAATGATTTGAAAATGTGCTTTTTGTGTAGCTGTATGTGGTGTATTATTGTATGTAAACTGAAGTACATGCAAGCGTGTATCCCATGTTTGTGATTTTTAAATTGTGTATGCATGCAATAGATCTAAAATTGTACTGCTAGTAGCTTCTGTTTGCCCATTTATTTCAAGATGAAATGTAGATAAGAAATCAATCTTTGTACCTAAATTAGCAAACAAAGTAGTCCAAAAATTATTGCAAAATCTAGAATCATGATAAAAAATAATAAATTTTGGTAAACCATGGTTAGTGAAAACAGTTTTCAAAAATAGTTGTGCACCTTGAGATGTAGTTAATGTTTTCTTGCAAGGAATGAAATATGCTTGTTTGCTAAATCGATCTACAATAGTCCAAATCATATCATGATTAGCTTGGGTGTTAGGAAAACTAGTAATAAAATCCATTGAAATATGTTTCCATGGTCGTTCAGGTAAAGGCATTAACAAACCATATTACTTACCATGGTGTCGCTTAACACTTTGACAAATTAAACACTCAGATACAAAGTTAGAAATATCAGATTCCATCTGTGACCAATAAAAATCTTCAACCAATGTATGCAAAGTAGAAATAATACCTCTATGGCCTTGATATGGAGGAAAATGAATTTTGTGCAACACAAATGATCTAAATGTAACAGTTACATACAACCTTTTCTCATAAAACATAAATCCTTTAGAATAAGACAATGAATCTATTGGAATCCAGTTATTTGCAACTAATTTATTCCAATCAGCTTGAAAATTGGAGTCTTAATCATAGGTATCTTTCATAGGGATAAGGGAATCAAAAGATATAACGGAGATATTATGGATACTTGGTCTTCTACTTAAGGCATCGGCAACAACATTCTCTTTTCTAGGTTGATATTGGATAAGTGGATGAAAGCTTTGAATTAAAGTAGCCCATTTAATATGACGGTCAGAGATTTGTGGCTGACTAAGGAGATGTTTGATACTTTGTTGGTCTGTTTTGAAAATGAATTCAGATCCCATTAAATAGTGTTTCCATTGATGTAAATCTTGTACTACAGCTAGCAATTCCTTATCATACATAGAATACTTGAGTTCAGTTGGTTTAAGTTTGCAGCTAGAATAGGCTATGGGATGTGAATCTTGTATAATGACAACTTCTATTCCAGATCCACTAGCATTAGTGACTACTAGGAAGAATGGTCTATTAAAGTTAGGTATTTGCAAAACAGAGGTAGGAGTTAAAGCCTATTTCAATAAATCAAAAGACCTTTGCTTATTATCAGACCAATGATACACAATACCTTTATTTAACAATTTTGTCAAAAGCAATGCAAGCAATGAAAGATTTCTCACAATTTTTTTGTAAAAGCTAGCAAGACCTAAGAAAGAAAGTAATTCATATACATTTTTAGGTATCGGCCAATTCAAAATTGCTTCTATCTTTTTAGTATCAAAACTTTAACACCGTAAGATGAAACAATATTTCCTATCTATTCAATTTGGGTTTGAAAAAATTCACTCTTTTCAAGATTAGCATATAATTGATTCTCTTTCAATAATTTGAAAACCAAAGATAAATGTTCATAATGCTCATGCCTTGTATGAGCACTTCACAAGGCATGTATATATAAATTTATTCATCTCAAAGCTAAAAAACTAGCCCAATTTTACAATAGGCATGCTTTAGCTTTTGTGTTTGCTTTTGTCGAAATAAAGAATAAAGCAGTTGGGCGGCCCAAAAGTCGAGCTGTGCCCAAATAAAATGTCCAATAATGAAATATTTAAACCGTACATCCATGCGCATACAAAATAATAAATATTTGTCAAGCACTTAGTAAATAAGCATACCTAAATAAATATTAGTGCCACATCTTTAATATTAAGATGCGTTCCCATTAAAAATGATAATTTCTTCTAGATAATTTGAATATACGCTATCGCCCATTGCTTCCCAATGCCATCACTGTTTGCTCTACACATCAACCAAAACATTCACAATTGTTAGAAAATAATAAAATTAAACTGACAAAAGTGAATACCTAGCAGTCTTTAGCTACAAAATAAATAAATAGGTTGGAACTTTGTCCTAACCTTAATTTAATACGAGTGCACTCTAAACTCATCAACATCGATTAATTTAAATACGTATTTTGCAGAATCACTCGCACTTGTGGAGTCACCCACGTGCACATTAAACTAATATGACACCTGAAAAGGACAGACGTCCCCGTCAACTTTTCACACAAGGAATCCACCTTGTATATAAGCCCTGAAAAATAAATATAGTTTTACAGAATCCACCGCAAAACCTCATGGAATTCACCGTAGAATAAAAACTCATGAAATCCACCGTGGAGTATGCCTCCTGGCATCAATTGTTGATCTTATCAACTTGAGAATGTAAGCATTAGACACCTAGACACAATTGCATCAAACATGTGATTAGGAAGAAGATTGCAAAGAAGAGAAACTTGATGACCTAGACATAATGACATGCAAGGGAGAATTCAAAAGTTGACTTATAGTCTATGTGTGCACTGTTGACTCTATGTATGTTCCATGTATAGAAATTATTTTTTATGATTATTATGCATTTAGGACCATACAACACAAATTAATCAAACTTGGCCAAAATGGTGACATACAAACTGAAATTTTGAATTTATCTTATTGTGAGTGTGCACATCTTGAGGTCCACTGTCACAATCAAATATTATTTTATGTCTTTACAAGTAATTCACATCAAACAAATGACAATTAAAAAGAGGAGAAACTTGATGACTCAGACTCAATGATCACTACAAGGAATTCCAAACTTGACTTATAGTCTTTGTGCATGCCATTGGGTCCAAGTATGTTCCTTATCCAATAGAGAATGCAAACCCAATGACACACAAGGGGGCATTTCAAATCTGTCTCATTATGATTGTGTGCAATGTGGGGTCCGATTCCATAAAATCCATCCTTTTTTCTATTTTCCTCCCTCATAAGCATGTAAGTATGCATTAAAGACTTGTTTTATTCCTTCCCTTTCTTCTTCTCCAAGTAAAGCATCATTAATCAATCAAGCATATTTTAGCAAAGGTTACAATCCTTTTCCATGTTATCATTCACCACACTTATAGCCACTAAGCTTACATCCATTGGATCATGCATTGAAAAATATAGCTTTTAAGTATTATTCATTTTGTCTTCTTTTTTTACAAACGTTTATTTTATGCCCTTTTAATGAATGTTATTTACTTTTCTAATTTTTAAAATTTCCACTAACTTTAAAAATCGTGCCACCATCCACAAAGAGGGAGGAGACAAGTGTAAAGCAGAAGGAAGGAGCTCGCAAAGGATAAGAAAATGTAGGGAAGTACAAAGGGATTCTTCTTCGAGATTTGAGGAAAGTGCATTATCTCTTCTCTCTTTGTTTTTCTCTTTTCTTTACTTCTCTCTTTTTTTTTGTTGATGAAGGGATGTATAGAGAGAAGAAGGGAGAGAGATCAAAGCAAGGGAGATTGAGAGAGAGGCCGCTACCACCCCCATCCACCATGAAAAGAGAGGGGATAACTGCAAAGGAGAAGGAGGGAACCCGTGAAGGAGATGAAGAAGAAGGAGAGAAGCGTGAAAGGATTATTCTTCAAGCTTTGAGGTAAGTGCATTATCTCTTCTCTCTTTTCTTCGCTTCTTTGTTCTTATTGTTTATGAAAAGATTCATAAAGAGAGAGAGAGAGAGAAAGAGAGAGAGAGAGAGAGAGAGAGAGAGAGAGAGAGAGATGAATAGTCACAGAGAGAAAAATGGATAGGGAAATACTACAAAGAGAGAGAAAAATAGAGGAGGGATAGATAGAATATATATATATATATATATATATATATATATATATATATATATATATAGATATATATATATATATAGAGAGAGAGAGAGGGAGGGAGGGAAAGAAGGAGAAAAATAAAGATAGGGAGGGAGAGGGAGAGAGAGAAATAGAGGGGGAGAGAGAGATAGAGAGAGAGAGAGAGAGAGAGAGAGAGAGAGAGAGAGAGAGAGATGGAGAGAAAAATAGAGAGAGGAAAGGAAAAAAGAGAAGAGGGGGGAGGGAGTCTGAGAAATAGAAGGTGGAGAAGGAGAGAGAAAAATAACGACAATAAGAGGAAATAGAGGGAGAGATAGAGAGAGAGCATATATATGTATATATATAAGGGTTGAAGGGGGAGGGAGGGAGGGAGGGAGGGAGGGAGGGAAGGAGAGAAATAAAGATAGGGATGGGGAGGGAGAAAGAGAAATAGATAGAGAGAGGGAGAGAGAGAAATAAAGAAAAGAGAAAATAGAGAGAGAAAACATACACACACACACACACATATAGAGGGAGAGGTAAAAGAAAAGTAGAGAAGAGAGAGAGAGAGAGGCTATGGCAAGTGAGGATGGCTCGAGACCTCGATATGGGGCTACAAGAAGAAAGCATACTAAGGTGGAACTAGGAGACTGCCTCTAGATATGAAGAAGCCACAGAGTAGACCAAACCATACTTGAAGCAGGTGAGAGCCAAAAGAGTCCAAGAGCTGAAAAATGGAGTGAAGCTGACAAAAAAAAAACTAAGGATCCAAGAAAAGAAGAAACATGTGAAAAAAGATGAAGAATTCTGGTAAGATGGAGATGAAGAAGAAGAAAACGAAGAGGATGAGCTCAACCTAGATCTTCACTACAACAAAAAGGCCTCATAGACGCACTTTTAGACGCGATTTTTTAATATAGAGAAAATCTTACGGGCGCGTCTATCCGCCCGTCTATTTGCGCATCTACCGTGTCGCGTCTATAATCGCATGTATGAACGAATTTACATGCAAAATTAGACGCGCAATAGACGCACATATACACGCGTGAATACATGCGCATAATAAACCAAAATTGCTATTTATTTAATTCATTTTACGCGTCTATTTGGCAGTTAGACGGGCATATAGACACACTTATAGACGCGCTTTTACAAGCACCAGTAGACGCGAACAAAAAACAAAAAATCTCATTTTTTAAAAAAGATATTTTATTTCTTTTTAAAATTTGAATTATGGAGCGCGTGTATAAGCGCGTGTACTCTACACTGTAGACGTGCGTATAAACACGCATATTCTGCAATTTAGACGCGCGGATAGATGAGCAAAGGAGAACTGGAAAAAAAAAACCAGAGAGCATGTGGTTGCAAAGTAACCACATGCTCTCTGGTTTTTTTTTCCCCCTCCCATACATCAGATTGTGCATTTGGAAACAAGACAATGTATCTTATGGGCACGAGAATTGAAAATAAAAGTCCATGTATTCATTATAGATCAAAAGCATTTACATGGGAAGTTTAAGTGCTTGCGACCTAAAGCGTGGCCGCAAGCAGTAGGCTCAAAGATGGATCATATATATACAAGAAAACAAGGCCTCATGAGGAGGTATGGTGCTCCTCTACGAATCTGAAGAAGAAACATCTTCGCTAGTACCACTTAAGTTTTGATAGTGAATTCTTATCATAAGTTTTAATGTATTTATGATGATTTTTGTGTATTTAAAATTGAGATCTTAGAATAATTAATACATTAGCTTTAAGTTTTTATGTAAACATATGAATGACAAATATATTGATGTTGTGATGAATTAGGTTTACTCATGTCGTCGTCATCACCTAGTGCGGTGCATGCTGATGAGTCAATGAGCACATCCTCAAGTGAGGATGAAACATTGTGTCTTCATAATCGAGATGCATGGCTACGACGAAAAATTAAATGCATGTGTGATCGTTGTCGAGGGTGTATTTTTCGAGCACGTCAAATTGCAATGTCACACCTCAGCTTGTATGGAGAATGGAACCGAGAAAAATCACCGGTATTCATTGATTTTTTTAACCACTAAGATTGCTAGTCTATGTTACGGGAATTATATATCAACGTACATGAAACTCCCTTTTGTGGTTGAGCAGGATGTGGTGCCACATCCTCAGATGCTCTCTCTCGAGCATCGAGAGGCTACAAAACGTCGACGTGAGGAGGCAGAGTCTTCAAGAAGAGTAGAGACTGACGACCATGATAGTAGCCCTCATGAAATGCCCCATCAAGTCGTAGAGGATGAGATTTTGGACAACATGGTACACCATCTATTTTCGCAATCGGTTCAGGGAGAAGGTCACTCTACAAAGCCAGATGATCCACTATATGTAGCATCATCTACTCTGTTGTATGAAGGTTATACGTACTCTGTTCTTCGTGCATCCCTCAAGATACTTAACTTGCAAACAATTTATGGATGGAGTAATGTCAGTTTGGATGCGTTATTGAAGTAGGTATCAATTCAGTTTGGCTTATGAATCAGAATATTAATTGTTCTATTTTGAAATCACACAGAAATATATGTTTGTAGTTTTTAAACTCACTTTTAAAAATATATGTAGGTTATTATCACAAATGCTTCCAAAAGGAAACAAATTGCCAACTAAGAGAGAGCAAGCAAGACATTACATGACATCTCTGGGAGGCCTCGATTATATCAAGATCCGTGCATGTGTCAATGATTGTGTCTTATTTGATGGGACTCATGAGTTCGCATGAGAGTGTCTTGTTTGTGGCGAATCAAGATACGAAGTGGAGATGAAGTCAATGGATGTGCCTCGTAAGGTTTTGCGACATTTTTCGATTGTTCCACGTATAAAACTTATACATGTGATACATATACACAATATAATAAGTATTTAAGTTTCTTGCTTTTTTTTTCAAATACAGGTTGTGTATCGTCCAATGATAAACAATAACCGATGGTGGTATGCCATCCCTATATCTAATCGTTCAAAACCAATATATGATAATATTACCGACATGGAGATAGCAGATGACAATCCAACAATTAATGATGATGTGCATGATGACACCATAATGGATGATATGTGTGATATAGTACAAGATGAACCTCGTGAGGATGTTCAAGGAAACGCAGAAGAAGACAATAATGTGATTGTCGATGATATTGATGAAGTTATTGAGCAATATAGCAACACATCTGATAGTGGGATAGACTTATTTGTTTCGTTACCTCTTGGTAACATAGACCTAGAAGTAGATAGTTTAGCAAGGGATGATCTCATTGAAGATGAGATGGATCATTCACTGTAACATACTTAATTTGCTTAATGATTCAATGTGTATTTCTAATTCTATGGTTTTTATCATACGCACACGTGCATACTTAAGAATCAATAGTCAAGTTTAAAGCTAAATTGAATTTTCCATAATAAAAAGGAAGTATCTTTTATCATCTTCAAGTACGTAGAGAAATTACGAGATACATATTGCAATGCTTGCTACTAATTGTAAGGTTTCTGTCGCTTGCCGCTAATTACTTATATCAGGCTTGTCAACTGGAGGAACTGCCATTCATTAGAGAGCAATAAAAAAGTAATTATTAAATCTATTTTTTTAATTCAATGATTCAATGTGTATTCTTAATTCTATGGTTTTTATCATACGCACACATGCATGCTCAAGAATCAATTTCAGGTGGTTAAATAATTATTAACTTTGGTTTTTTAATTATGTGAATTCCAATTTTAGGTGGTTAATTAACTGTGCGTCTGCTGATGCGTCTATATTAGCGTCTATTTGCGCAGATATATAGATGTAAAATTTGCGTCTATTTACACGCACTTATAGACAAATGATAGACGCACCCGACTTTGCGCGTCTAACATGCGCGTCTATGCTTCGTTTCTGTGTGAATTCCTTGAGGGTGCCCAAAGGGGCCGAGAAGGTGCTCGGGAAGCCGAGGAGTGACGGGAGCTCAAAGGAGTCGAATATGGCTGCCGGGAAGGAGACCCAATGCGAGTGGGGAGTCGATGGGAAGCTGAGAATGCCACGAACCAAGCTCAAGAGTCAGGAAGCCAAGCTCTGATACCAGTTGGAAGGTGAGAAGGATCGAAGCTTGCACTCGAGAGCTATGGCAGGAGAGCAAGAGCAAGAAAGAGAGAGACAAGAAATGAGAACTCCAATAGTCACAATGTGTGACCGAGCCTTCCTTTATTCAAACTGTCACTAAAAGAATAAAGAATAAAGTGACGGTGATGGGCGCCCGCCACCTCTAGTGTGCAGTGGCGGTGACTGTCAGTGTAGTAATACACGGGCGGCTAGGCGGAGGCACCTTTACCCCCAACACATAATGCCACATAAACTTCAATTAAGATTCCATCGTAGCTTGAAGACGTCCCTTTTTCCATCTTTGTGATGACTAAGTACACTAAGCATTAGGCTACACCTTGTTTGGAATACACATGTTTAGTCAAGACTCACCTCAATAATAGGAACTTTTTTTTGGACATGAAATTTGCATGTCATTCTCTTTTGCTTTGTGTCTAGCTTTTGTTCACATGTATGCTTTCACATAGCTAGTCCAACATTCACATTTCAATAGCTTGGGAGTGACAACATGGCTTTGCATATCAAGACTAGAATGCAAGATTTTACAAGAAGGAGTTGACTGCTACTACCTCGACTACTATCCTAAAGACTACTACCAAGAAGGCTACCTTGAAGACTAGTACCTCTAGAACGAATATTGTGAATATTTTCCATAAGTCTCCTTTATGGTCCTATGCACTACATGCGGAAAAGAAAGATAAAGCTTCTTCATCTGAACTTTATTCATAGGAGATACAATTAGAAAAGGAACCAGATGGAATGATCGTGTAGATGTCTTCTCTATCTATGCTTATATTGCAAAATCTCAAGGATTTGAAGCACTTATTGAAGAAAAGCGCAAAAGAGATAATGATCAACTAGAAGGATCAAAGAAAGAAACTAGGAGGAGTGAGCCAGTTCTTTAGCCTTTTTCTTCAGGACCAACTACCACCTAGAAGGAGAATACCTCTGCACCGACTACCCCTATCCCGAAGAATGCCAACTTGACAGAGTCCAAGAAGAGGAATAAATGATGGAGTATTATGTGAAGGAAGAAGGATGGAGAATGGATGTGTGTTCAAAGATAGAAAGTATTATGATGGAGTTAGGATACAACAAAGAAGACAAAGATATGTGGATATGTTAGAAGGATGAACCCTTGCACCACAAGTTGCACCTCAAGAAATGGAGTACGAGAAGGGGGAGGATGAGCTTGATTCTTTTGATCTTGAAACACCTCCATCCATTGAGATTGAGGGTAAGGTCAGGTCGACACTCTCTTGTGAGGCATGGGATGCCTTTGATGAAGGATGAGGCCAAGAAAAAAGAGATAGAAGACGAATTAGACGTAGGTAAAAACAAGAACGAAGAGCATAGCTCAGAGACACTACTACTCCCTATATAAGTGTTTGTGGCTCCAACACCATGGTATAACTCTTACAAATGCCTAAATTCTCCCCCAAAAAAGCTTGAAAAATCTTGGAATAAGGTGGAGTGAGTAGAAGATAAATGGGACTTATTCATACCTTAGGGGCTTGACTGCAATGAAAGCTTGAAGTGAAGCTCTTCTTATTGGGCCTAAGCAAGCAATGAAAAAGCTCCTTACATAATACCTTTTCGAATTGATTATATCTAGTTTGCAATCAGAGGATTCCTCTTTTTTAGAAAATCTGATGTGCAATTTCTAGACATTAGGTGTACATGACATTGGTAAATAAATTATGCAAGAATATTTAGTGCATAGAGCTAGAAGGGTGGCAAGACTACATGCCCTGCCACATAATTGTCTTCCCCTCTATAATTGTCACTATTTGCATAAAAAATTTACTCTGCAACCGTCGCTATTAGCATCGCTAATCTAATTAGCAATGCATATAGCAACATTAATAGCAATGCATATACTAATGAATTTATCATGTCACTATTAGCGACGTGAATAATGATGATGAGGCAATTTTTTCCATGAATAATTTGTTGCTTTAAACATTGCTATTGGGTCTATATGTTGTAGTGTATGTTGATGACCACCATAGTACTTAACCTTGATGATTTGCCTTGATAACGAACCTTCAATAATCCCAAAAATTTGATGCTATGTCCTTCAAAACAATGCCATCCTTTATTAATATCTCCTCCAACAACAAAAGCTAGCTCCTCTCAACTATACTGGTCGTTCCTCAATGTCTTGCGCGGCAATCCTCCTTGCTTTTTTTTCCTTTGACCAAATGTTCAATTAGCCCCTTAAAATAGACAACCATCCTCCTCTAAATATCTATCCTCAAACACAATTGCTTTCCAAATTACTTTTAGATTTCAAACGTTTTTTAAAGCTTAAAAACCTGAACGAGTTTCTGATATCAGTCTTTAGCTTTTTCCATGTATTGCTTTCTACAATTCTTAAGGTTTGAGTATACACCCATCTCAATCATCTTTAACATACCCAAGAATGTCTTTATCTTGAAAAAAAAAAGCATTTACTATAGACCAAGTAATACACTCAATGTCAAGACTGCTAAAATTCTTCAATAAAGCTGAAAAAATCCTTCACCTTCGAATAGTTGGAAAAAACGAGTTCCTTGTGTCTAACTTACAGGCTATATGGTGCTTGCTTCACTTCACTGAGATAACATTTTGAACTTCTTGTCTAAGGTAGATCTAGTTTTCACAAAAATGCTTGACATTTTCAGCTCTCCCTCTAGTCTAAAAACATTTATGTGTAGCCATCCACCTATATCAAAGACATAAATAATCTAACCCTCATCATGATAGCCAACAAAGAAGTTTTTTCGAGTACTTAGACCAAACACAAAGGTAATTCTGCTCTCATAAATTTTTTCTATAAAGCAAAATTTTGGAACTCCTGGATCAAACACATAGATAACATCCTCTTCATCCCATGCAAGATACTCCGGTAGGCCTGAAGATAAAATAGAAAATCCATATAACTCATATGCATAAAAGTTTTGTAGTTTGGTATCTTGAGCACTATGCTTTATCCAATGCAAATCCATAATAATAACCTCATCATCTCATAAACTCAACTCCTTGCCTCCAAATATCATATTCACTTCCTCAAAACTTGCAAGCTTTATCAACAACCATACATCCAAATAAGAAAGCCTACATATAAATCAATCAACATGATCTCTTACTTTGACTTGGACCCCTCAATGCAATAGGATGCTTCCTCCTCATATTCCATATAACTTCCTTTATAAGAGGTAATTCCAAAGGTTTTATCAAGTATTCTTCCTTGATACCCTATAGACCACGCATTGCTACATACATCCAAAAATTTCTCTGCCAAAGGCTAGGAATAGCCTCCTCTATCTACACACCTTGGTGTTCTTTAATAGATACATCTTGCACTGCTTTATCTAATAATAATATTGTACCAGCATCTTCATACTCATAAGCATACTCTATTAGATGAGAGCCTTCACTAGAAATATCCATAGCAAGTTCCTTCCCAGAACTATCATCAGTTTAAAACATACCCTGCAAATACAAGTCATAAAATATATCTGCATTGAAAGTAGAGGAAAAGATAACAAGTGGACCTTCTACTCCATGCATATCAATTTGCATTGGCTTTTGACATACAAAAAACTCATCATCAACATCACTTCCCAAACTATCCAAAAATATCTTCTCAATACTAGAAGCATCAACCAATTCCAAGGAGTACTCTTCAAGAATCCCCTTATCCTCTAGCATACAAGATAGATGCTCTTGTCTACTTCCTTCAACAACCAACTCTACACCCAACTCATCCCCTACAATACGAGAAACATCACCACAATCATCATGGAACACCTCAACATAATGACTCTCAACATCACTCAACAATTCACCAAATCCCAAAGAAACACCTTCATCCTCCTTCCAATCCAAAGAGTCCAAACCAATATCAGTAGACAAAACACCTCCTATATCACCACAAGATGTGGGAGACTCTTGGAAGCCCTCCTCCTCTTCTCTATCACTATCATAAATTGTCACTCCAACTAAAAATTGAGCTTTCTCCAAAGCTAAAGAATAATCCACCAATGTGGATATTTCCCTCTCATCTAGACATACAAATGCCTTCTCTTCAATATACTCATCACTGCTTTGTGGATGTACTCCAAATGCCAAATCTTGTACCTTTTGCCAAAGCGGATCCAATACATCCATATAGTCCTCATAAGAGCATTCCATCTCTCTAATGGCATTGAGTCAAAGTTGGTACAATCCTTAAAACTTTCTATATGATTGGTCACTCATGATAGAACCTACAGGACGAATAAAGAAGAAACTCTGTATAACCAAGAGAGACTTTCCCACAACTACTGAGAATATAATCTAGAACACAACTTATAAATTCCAAGGCATAATCCTTGAACCGTTTCAAGGAAAAAGTCACCATATCTTCATCACCCACAATATCAAACATACACATACATTGCTCCATATAATCCACCCAAGCATAAACATCTTTGCCCAATCTCTTGTGAAATGTCACCATGTTTGTACCCAATAACTGCAAAGAAATAGCACCAAACCACTTTTAGTGCTCCTTAGGGGTGTGGGGGCACCAAAAATAATGTATCGTGAGCAACGAGCAAGAATAAATATTTCACACAACCCAATACATGCAAGAAAAATGAGTGTTTGTATAAGTTATGGCTTAGTGCGATGTCTTTAATTAAACTCTGAAAATTCAATTGCTTCTATCCAAACAATTCTTTCTAGAATGCATGAAACTCAATGTTTTGATGTGCATCCCCTAACTCCTCCACCCATTCAACCAAATAAAATATCACCTCTCAATTAGAGATCTAGTAGAATACATGTAACCCATTAAAAAGTGCTAGACGAAAAAAAAAAGAGATCATTTTGCTCACATCCCTAAAGTTTTGAATACAACATGTGCAAAAGGCAATAAAATCACACATAAAAAAGGATCCAAGAATATAAGACTTGATAACAAGCACCTCATGGAGTCCCTCGTCAAGTAACTCCTAGCATGCCCTCAGGTGTTTGAAGAGGTTCACTATCACAATCCACTTCGACAAACATAAATTGTTGCCCACATTCATCCATAGTTGCAGTCTTCAACATAGTAGCAATTCCAACGACCTTGACTTATACTCAAATGATATTCTATTATCACACATCAATTTCATTTCTTTTCAAATGCTCAAATACTTGAAACATGCAAATTTTAGTGGCTCAAACTTCTTCAAGGATGATGTGATTAATCGGCTCTATCGATTTGCACCTTAATCAAGCCTTACATCCAATATAGTCTTCTTGAAAATGTAGCTGCCCTAAACACTTTGAAAATGTACTCCATGATTAGATTTCAAATTTAAGATTTATCCAATTCTCCCCTCGAATCAGAGCTCAGCCTCATACTTACTCCTTAAGCTTTATTTTTTTCATTCAATATATCTTATCAACCCCAATTTTCTATCGACCTCCGAATTGCCAAATCGCCACCTTCCGTGCGATCATGAAGACCATCATTCATATTCAAAAATTAAAAAATATTGATCTTAAGCGATCGAGCTGTGAAACAAGGTCTTTGTAAATGCTACTACCCTTGTTGGAATCTTCTAATCATTCATCTTCAAAAATTAGAAATAAATGATCTGAAGCCATCGAGTTATCAAATAAGGTCTTCGCAAACATTGCAACCCTTATTGGACTCTTCTAAACCAGCACTTCCATGTTGATGACCACCATAGTATTTAACCTTGATGATTTGCCTTGATAATGAAACTTCAATACTTCCCAAAATTTGATGTTGTGTCCTTCAAAACAATGCCACCCTTAATTGATATCTCCTCCAAGGGCAAAAGCCAACTCCTCTTAGTTATACTGGTCGTTCTTGAACGTCCTTTGGTAGCCCTCCTCGTGATTTTTCCTTTGACCAAATATTCAATCAGCCCCTCAAAAATTGACAACCTTTTAGCTTTCAAACATTATTCAAAGCTTAAAAACCTCAACGAGTTTCTCTTATTAGTTTTTAACTTTTTCCATGTATTGCTTTCTACAGTTCTTAAGGTTTGAGTATACATCCATCTTGGTCACCTTCAACATATCCAATATGTCTTTATCTTGAAAACGATAAGGATTTCCAACATTCAATATAGACCAAGTAATACCACCAAATTATAGAATCAATGCCAAAAGTACTAAAATTCTTCAATCAAGCTGAAAAAATCCTTCACCTCCAAATACTTGAAAAAAACGAGTTCCTTGTGTGTTTGACTTACGAGCTGAATGGTGCTTGCTTCACCTCATTGAGATAACATTTCAAACTTGTTTGAGGTAGATCCAGTTTTCACAAAAATGCATGACAATGTACTTAAGACCTCTAAAACATAAACCATAACTCTAATTATAAAGAAGTGTATCAAAATATTAAATCTCAATTAACGCAAGGTAAAACAAAATTAAAATTGACTTGTCATGTTTTATATAGCAAACCAGTAATTGTACTAAATAATTTTTTTTATATTTAACAACGTTAACTAGTATACTTGATGGATACTCGATGGAGATATCGATGTTCAATGTTTTCTACTTTGGTTGTCTCTACACATAAGAAGCTTACCTCTACTTGTATATACCTTACCAGATAATTTATATCTAGGCTTAAAAGACCTCACACTTGTCTCTTTATTAATCTTTTTCTATCTCCCTTGATTTCTTCTCTATTTAATCTTTTTTTGCCCTAATCTCCTTATCTCTTTCTCTTTCTCTTCTAAAGAAAAAAATAAGCCAAGAAAGTGATCAAACTATAAGCTTTCATCTCTTTCTCTCTTTTTTTGAAGCAACCAAACCATAATATTATATGTCTTTATGTTTCTATCTCTTGCTTACGTACAAAATTCATGATTAAGAAACTAAATTGACGATAACAAAGTACATTGTTATTTTCTTTATTTCTCTTGAATTCACACACACATTTTAACTCTCTCACTCAAATCTATCACAACAAAGCTTAAAATGTGGGTTTTTCATGTATATATATGCAAAAAACAACAAACTCCATCTTGAAGCCATGGCTTTTCTCAACGATAGTGAGGAGAATAGAAAGTGCTTGGAAATCAAGCAAATAAAGAAACCAAAAATTTGAGAATTATGGAGGGGATGAGCTCTTAACATTGTGCTATTGGTCACCTTCACTTTAGCTCGCTCTTGGTACATGTATCCTTGTAAATTATACAGAGAAAAGAAAAGTTTCACTTGAAGGGTAAATTTAAAGTACATTGGTAACTATGTCAGAATGCATGCTACAATATGTGCCAATGTGTGAGAATATTCAACCATGTATTATTGATTGATATAGCGATACAATTATTATGGTAATTTTAACATAGGAAATACTGACTGTACGAGTGTAGTCGTTTTTTTGGCACTTTCGTTAGAAACTCTTGTTAGTATACTTGCGATTTGATGTAGTCCAATAGTTTGCTAGATTCTACCAATCCTCTTCTCAATGTTTGGAGAGTTGTGATGTGCTTGCATTTCATTAATTGTAGAGATAAAAGATGTTGTCATAATACACTCCTTGATTTGCTGGATTCTTGTTATTTGTAAGGCTGGATCTCATTAACTAGAGCCTTGAGAGATTGTCATTGTGGTTCTTTAACTTAAGCTAGACGTATTTCCAATCTCCCTCCACTCTCTCTCCACTCTCTCCACTCTCTTTGTCTCTCACTCTTTCGACTTTTTTCTCTCTCCCCTCTCTACTCTCTACTCTCTCTTTCTCGCTTTCTCCAAATCACTTTACAATTGATTTACTAGTTTTATAATTATAACTAATTAATTTTATGATTTTTATTTCGTAATTAATCACTATTTTTAACAAAATTATAAATCAATTTTTAAAATAACAAAGTATCAATTTTCAAGCGCATGCTTGTACCTAGCATATGTCAAATGAAGATTGATCGTGTTGCCTAATTGGAACACAATCACCCTTATTCCAATGATATTACTAAATTATATGCCCTACACATGCACCCATCCACCCACCCACACATCCACCCATCCCATAAGAACACACAAAAAAGGGAAAAATTTTACTATCTACAATATACAATGCACTTAGGTGAGTTAATCTATCCTAAATGACACAAAGAAGAGGAAAACTAAAACAAAAAATGCAAGACGGTTTATGGACTTTCTTTAAGCTAGATCGTATCATCAAAATGAAGAAAGGAAACCCATGGTTGTAAGTATTTTCTACTAGTGTTGGAATATGTTTTGTCGTTTTGGTTAGCCAATATTTTAAATGGGATTAGTATAAGCACTTGTATTTACATGTGGAAATGTTGGTGATTATAATGTGCACACCTTTTTCAAAGCTCATATTGGTGCTTATAGCCACGTCCCATTTGTTTTTGGGAAAATGCTTGAGAAACTAGTGTTGAAATTCTCCTCATCTCTTATAGTGTTCATTGTCACTAAAAACATTGAATGATATACAAAACTTGGTCTCATAAGTGATACTTGTAGTAACACTCTTGTTTATTGCTTAAATGGTGTTGCAATTTTGAAATTGAAATTCATAACAAAATCTACGTCAAACATCATGCGAACAACTCCCACCCATTTTTTCCCAAATTTCAAATGTTGCAATGTGCTCTACAACCTTGTGGTGGACTCATGATCCATATAGCAAGCGAACCAAGGAGGAAGTGGGGACGATTAGCTCATAAGAACCACCATTGTATAGTCACTCATCAAGAGAAGCTACTTCCAACATGGAATAGAAGTGCAAGCCTACTGTTGCAAAAATGGGGATGATAGCACTATTGATAATATGATTTTGGTATAGGAAAGGTACATATATGATATGGGTGTCAAGACAACTAGATTATTATTGCTAAGGGTTTGTATATTAAAGAATTTTGTTTAATTGTTTCTAGACAATGGGAACACTTCTTTAAATAGTTTTGTCCAAGTGTGCATAAGAAAGATATTGGGTGTTTATGTGAGAGCATTGCAAAACCGGGAAGTAGCACCCTAACAACTACTTTCTATGTTTGGTTGAGTAATGGATGCAGACTTCACTAATCATTAGCAATGAAGACTTGCATATGTTTGTGACCTTCTAAACAAGAGTGCAAGATAGTTGTGTCAAATATTTAGCTAGAATATTTGAATACGTACTCTAAGCCTTGAGTAGGATAGAAGCAAACATATGATTGACTAACTATGATATTAATGACTCTAAGCCTTGAGTAGGTTCCGCCCTGCCTGGGTTTTCACCCGTTTAGATTGTATCTACTCGAGTATAGAAGACCATCTTTTAGTAACATTGTCGGATGAGATGGAGCCAATATGCAAGGTGGTGTCAATGACTCTTCTCTATTCACCTTCACCTCAGAGGTTGTCTGGTGTTCTCAAATTTCCACCTGACTACGCTATATTTATTCGATGAAAGAAGCTCATCTTTTAGTAAGATTGGCTGATGGGATCGGGCCAATATGGAAGGTGCCACTATGGAAGGTGCATGGCAGGAGAGTGGCATGCTTATCCAGAGGGAACGTCGCCCTCGAGGATACTGGGAGACGCGGCGGCAGCGCCGAGTCGAAACGAGAATATCACGCGCGGTCACGTCGAGGCCAGGGCAGGGGCCGCTCGCCTATAAGTATGGTCGAGGCCTCAGCTATTTTGCCTGCATACCGGCTAGTGCGAGGCTTCCCGTACAATAGCTCCTGTTAGCTTGTGTGTAGTTGGTGGTGATAATCAATATGGCGGCTCGTGTGTTTTTGTTGGGAGCACTGTTGGTGCTGTTGGTGATAGTGAGTGAAGTGTCGGCGACGTCCCACGGTCGAGCGGAGGAGCGACGTCGGGAGGAAGAGGAGAGGGAGCGGGAGAGGAGGAGAGGGGAAGGGTCGAGGGAGGAGTGGCACGCGAGGCTGCGGGCGTGCGACAATTTCTTCAGGCAGCAACGGCGAGAGGTGGAGGAGGAAAGAGAGTCGTCGCCGTATTACAATTCGTATTTGTCATGGATGTCGGTTGAGGGGAGAGGGGTGACGCAGCAGCAGCCGTCCCGCGCGTGCTGCGAGGCCGTGGAGCGCATCCGCTCGCAGGACCGCTGCTACGCCTTCCAGCAGGCTTACGGAGGCGGCGAGCGCCGCCGTCGTTATGAAGAGGAGGACGTCTGGGCGCAGCGACGAGAAGAGGAGTCGGAGCAGCAGCGGAGAACCATGACCGCCCAGATGTCCTCTCGCCTCCTCCAGCAGTGCAACCTTCGCCCTCGCGAATGCCGTGCAAGGTCGTCCCGAGGTATGTTGTCTAAATGATGCATTGCCCGTCATTTTATTTTATATATCGGCAGTCTGTTATAATCTATATCTATTTTAGATGCATTGCCCGTCATTTTATATATGAACCTAGTAGATTCCGTCATTTAAGCCTAACATAATCTATACCTATTTCGTTTGTGCCACAAGTTCTCTCTCATCGGTTTATAATTGTATATTGTCTCTCTTATAATTGTCTGCGTTATTTGCCATGATCGAATGGCATATGAACATAAAGGATATGATCTAATTGATATGCATTATTTGCCACGATCGAATGGCACATGAACATAATGGATATGATCTAATATATCAATTATTCTCTCTTGTAATTGTCTCTCCTATTTATTTGCCATGATTGAATGGCATATGAATGCAATGGATATGATCTAATATATAAATTATATTCTCTTAAGATGATCCAATACATCCATTATGGATATGATTTAATATATAAATTATATTCTCTTAATTTGTGATTATTGAATGTCGTATGAATGTTTGATCTAATAATATATCAATTATTGTCTCTATAGTATCAATTATTGTCTCTATAGTTAAGTCGATGTTAGAATCGTGGTTAGATTCAAATCTACAGCTTATGTACTACTATTAGTTTTTTGAGAATATTGTCCTTGTTGGGTACCGCTACCTACATTTGTCAATAGTTTGCGCGTCAATATTCTCCTTGTTGGGTACCTCTACCTACATTTGTCAATAGTTTGCGCGTCCTTAGTGTATTTGTCTTCGAGTACTTAAATTGAAAGTTTTGAAGTATTGGTTGTATAGATGATGTGTGATTGAATGTAGATCTAGACCTAATATATACTGCTATAAAATGTGACTGCTAGCTTGAATCGAATTTTGTGATTGTTCAACATAATATTACTGCTTGAATTGAATTGTATGATCGAATGCAAGTATAACCTAATATATATTGAATGAAAGTCTAATCGAATATATATATTGCTACTAAATATAATATTATTGTTATATTGTCAGCTAGCTTGGTAAATATCTTTGCGACTGTTGTAGTCCTACAACATCGTGTCGTGCAATATCATATGGTCAAAATGCAAATTAGATTGCGATATGTTGGATTACTGATTCTTAATGCATTGCTTGTATTTGTTCACAGAAGTGCTGATGGACGATTCTTATTGGTGGTAGAGAGAAGTGGACCACCTTTGTGGCAACATGCGCAACTATCCTAGTTGCGCAACTAGTGCTCTCCCATTGATCGATGGGTGTGCCATCGTAGACGAATAAACTCCCTATGTAGGGTGTACTTTGTTCGATTAAAAAAATGTATGGATGAAGGGGGGGATTGTGTGTGTGTATATAGGTTTTACCAAACAGGCGTAAATATACAAGAAAGGATTTTGGTAAAAGGTTGCTAAAAGGTTTCTGTTATTGTGCTAAAAGGTTGCTAAAAGGTTTTTGTTATTCAAGTTGTATCAATCGTGTTTGTGTCTAGTAATATTGTTGAAATTTGTATGAGCGACCAACCATCGAATGTGTGTGAGACGAGTTCTAATTGCAATGACCAACGTTTTGTTATATCCAAGTCTCATTACATTAAGCCAGCTCAAGTTGCATGACCTATGTGCTTTTTTAAGGGCGTCATGAAGGGTCTAGGTCTAAACCATTTGTGCAAGTCTAAGGTGCTATGGCAGTCTAAAATCATTTGCGCTTGTCGTTTTTGGATTGACAATGGTTCACAAACCCGCAAAAATGCTTGAATAAACTAAGCTTGCAACATGGACCCTATTGCATGTCACCTAGTAATTAATTGATTAATTCGGGGGTGATCGTTTGATTTGTGGAGTGGTTTTTTAAATTGTTGGGATCTATGGAGAGACTTGTTGAACCCTCCACTCCGCTAGACCTATGACCTATGAACCCTCTTTATTCTGGAGTCCTTAAGTGTGTGTTTTATGTTCTTATCAATAGTGGAGGGGTTTAATCACTTGATTCCCTCTAGTCGAGGGAAATAGTTGAAATATTTAGAGCAAGAGGCCGTGTGAATCATACGAAGCATAGAAGAAATTAGTCGATCTCTCTCTTAGTTGGAAAGTCAATATTAGAAGACCTAAGAAAAAAGTCAATATTAGAAGACCTAAAAAATATTTATGTAGTTTTGGCCATTTTTGTGATGGTTTTGAAAAATTGTCGTAGCATAATGAGCCTCTCCATTATGGGGAAGGCAAAGAGTGACATCATAGGTAGTAATGCGTTCATAATGGAAGGCAAAGAAAGTGCCATCATAGGTACTGATGCGTTGGTTTTGAAAAATTGTTGAAGCATAATGAGCCTCTCCATTATGGTGAAGGCAAAGAAGAGTGGCATTCTAGGTAGTAATACAAAGGGGGTTTGTAGCTACTTCTACATGAATCCCTAATCACTCACGCTTGAGTTTCATCCCACCCCTAGAGAGCCACTCACTTAAGAGTTTCATCTTATTGTTAAGAAGCATGTCCATTGGGGGCCAGGCCAATGAATTGACCCAAAGGAGTAGTGGCACATGTATAGGGCAACTCAATGCTTGAAGCTCTTATTGGCTACTTCGTGAACCCCTAGAGAATCACTCATGCATGCTTGGAGTTTGGGTAGTACTTGATCATCCCATTTTTAAGAAGCATGTCCCTTGACCAAGGCCAATGAATTGAACCCAAGGAGTAGTGGCACATGCATAGGAAGAACTTAGTGCTTGAAGATCTCAATGCCAAGGCCAATACTGGCACACAACTGTTATATATAGGGTTGCTTCTTCAAGTTCACTTCTTGAGGATGTGCTAACTTACAACTCATGAGGATGTGCTAAACCTACAGTGCCACTTCTATGTGAAAACCCCTAGAGAATTAGGAAGTACTAGTTTTGATTATCCCATTGACCCAAGGAGTAGTGGCACACGAATGTCAATGTGATTGTTAAACCTCTCTTGAAAGTTGTTATGGTGAAGTCACATCTAGGGGAAGTGGGTGGAGTGGAATAGCACACTAGATGTAGATGGAGTTTGATAAACAATGCATTCTAATGTGTGCCAAAGATGATTGTTAGTCAACAACTCTCTGTCTCTGGAGTTGTCAAACTTGTTACGGTTAAGTCACATGTAGGGGAAGTGGATGGAGTGGAACCATTCCACTCCATTGGTACTCATAGCAAGACACCCTATTTAGGGTTGGGTCACACCAGCATGAGTGGATGAGAAGGTAGACTTAATAGTTCGATCACACACCAACAGCGTAGGTTTAGGGAAAGGAGAATCAAAATAAATATTTAATGTCTTGTGTGTGAGCATGTCAAAGCTTTGTCAAAATATGTCTTATGTGTGAGCCATGTTAGAGCCTTGTGTGCTCGATTGGATTAGCCTTCTTTGTAAGAGGAGCTAATGGAAGATCTTGTTCATTAGCGAATGGAATCCTTAACCTTGCTAAAACATCTTAGAACCCCCTTTTGAAGAGTTTGTTGTAAGGGTTTTTGAGGATTTATGATGCCCCTACTCAATCCACCCCTTATAATGCAACCATGTAGTTACACACAGGGTGAGAGGGATGAGCTTTCTCCCACTAGTGCTAAGAAAGCACGACCTGGCCCATATTTTGGGGATAGTAGGGGATCTCAAAAATTTGGATCTCCACTAGCCCCCCCAACAAGGTAGTGCTAGCAATGCAAACTTGCTATTGCGAGTTGAATAAAAAGTGAAAGCCCCTAGGGAGTCCACCTAATGGAACATGTAAGATACTACATGCCTTCGAAAGAAGGGAATGTAATTTTAAAAAAATCCATAAGGTCAGTAAAGTTTTCAAAGGGAATGTAATTTTAAAAAAATCCATAAGGTTAGTAAAGTAAAGGGGTCATTTAAAGTCCTTATAGCATGTAAGAAAATGATATTTCACTACAACAAAAAGGCTCCATAGACGCACTTGTAGACGCAATATTTGAGCTGTGATAAAAAATGTCGAGCGCATTTATTACCGCGTCTACTGTTGTGTCTACAATATCGCGTCTAAAAGCGCGCTTATAGTCAGAGTTACACGCCCATGTAGACGCGCATATAGACGCACGTATTGACGCGTTACGTAAATATATATTCAAATTTATAAAAAAGTGGATATATTCATATTGTGCATCTATACATGCGTGTATCTACGCGTCTAAAAAAGCGTTTACAAGTTTTTGATGAGAATAGACGCGCATTTATCCTGCAATTTAGACGCGCTGATAGACGTGCAAAACAGATTCATAAAAACAGAGAAGATTGGATACTGAAAACAAAATAATGTATGTAGAACACAAAATTTCATATATATAGATGAAACGTTTTTACATGATGAGTTCTAGTGCTTGTGACCTCAAGCATGGTCATGGTCGCAAGCACTAGCTAAAAGTAATACATATCAAAAATGAAAATTACAAGCCAAGGGGAGGCATGCATGCATGCATGGGGCTCCTCTATATCTCCTCAGAAGAGGCATCATCATCGCTACCACCACCGTTGCCTATGGTGCTGCCATCGCTACTGCTAGTCTCCCCTTCGCTATCCTCAACTCCATCAGGGTTCGCCTACACAAAGGATTAAGGTATATAAATACCATTACAAACAATAAATTAGAGTTATCTATACTTTTCATGTAAAAAATAAAACATACCTCTTCTGGTGGTGGAATCCTCATGGCACGATTATATTGCTCCTCCGTGATGAGTCCCTCCTTGTAGAAATGCTACCAAGTGGACTCCCGATTATGACCTCGATGGTAGCCTACCTCTCTAGGAGTAGGCATTCTACCAACGATATGATACTACAAAACAATTTGAACATACAACGTATTAGAACACACTACATAATGAAGTGAAACAAATTACAAAATTTAATTTTAAAAAAGAAATCAAATAGTACTTACAAACTCAGCCTCCCATGACTCCCTGCCACCAGATCCATAATGCGACGATCCCATGGTTGCCATCTGGGTACGTCGCGCCTCTGCATGCTGGCGACACGTCATTTTTTCCGCTACTCTCTTCTTGGCCTCTTTCCACTCCCAGTGGTGGCAATTGGGTGGTTGCCCATATCCAGGGCGCCCCTGCTCTTGTCTCCGCAGTGACTCCTTGGCGCGCGTCATAAGGTGAGACCTCTTGTTATGAAGCGCGTCTCTCACCTTTGATCATCCCCAATCATCTGAGAATCGTGCATTATCGGGATTAGGGTACCTTCTATGTACTGCCTGCAACACCTCTTTGCCACAAACTATTTTTTGGTGCTTGAAGGGAATCATGCAATCTTTGTATGTGGCATGCACAACACTCCTCAAGTAGGCTATCACTTCTCTCCCCTCAGAGTCATGCAAGATACCACCAATATCAGTGACAGAGTAGTACATTTGTGGAGGCTCACCTCTCTCATTTTCCAGTGAGGGTGATCGAGAGCCACCTCTTAGGCAACCCCCACAAAGCCCTCGACCTCCTCGTTCTCCCGCACAACTCTCCCTCCTCCCTCAACGGGCACTACCCTCTACCTCACTCGATACAAGTGCTTCTGCAGATGCACGTGCTTCGGCCAATCCATGTACCTCAACTGATCCCTATGCATCAGCTGATCTATGTGTATGCATAGTGCGTGGAGTACCTGTTAGTAGAGGTGTGCGAAGGTTTGGTGTTTGTGCGGCAGTGCTAGGCAAAGATGTGATAGGTGTCCCAGACATCACACTGAAAACCTCCTTTGCAGTGGGAGGGCGACCAAGATAATTGGTCATCTCCCCCATGAATTGCTTCTTGTTTGGAAAACCTCCAAAAAAGCTACTAACACCTCTAGAAAACTATGCTTTGGGTGTTGTTCATGCGTTCCAACTCAGGATCAGTGCTGGAGGATCCAGGATTCCACATCTACACAAGAAAAATCATATTACCTGTGCAGATAAAACATATTGCATCCTACGTCTATATCTGCGTCCCTGTGTGTGTCTATGAGCGCGTCTATTTTCGCGTCTATACCTGCGTCTACACTGTCATTTGGACGCGCTAATAGACGCGCACAGTCGGACCATTTCTTTTCAAACTTGGTTAAAAAACGTGCAAAAAAACCTCCATAGATGACATATTATAGCATGTAAAGAGAGAGAAAAGAGAGACAAATAGAAAGAGAAAGCAAACAAGATTGAGAGAGAGAAGAAGAACTCACCTTCTTTGCTTGTTCCAACGGGTGGCGGCTAGGTTGCAAGCTCCTTGTCCTCCTTCTCCCTTCCCTTGGTAAGTTGCTTGAATCTTCTTCTCTTCCTTGTTGTTTGGCTCTTATTCTTTACTCTTTGGCTCTTCTTTCCTCCTGTCCTCTTTTTACTCTTATTTCCTTGCCTCATTGTCTTCATGAAGTGATAGATAGACATGAGTAGTGATGTCGAGCTCGAACTGTAGAAAACGCGCAAAAAACGCAAGAAAGCACAGGTTTGAAAAGAAAGCCACAACTTTTTTAAAAAAAAATTAATATCTGTGTGGCACGTCTGTAAGCGCATGTAATTGCGCATGTATATGCGCAGATAATACCTATTACACGCGCTTACAGACGCACAGGAACAATTAAACTAATTAGATGCTAGCTTTTGGTTGTTTTCGGATCAACATGACATGACTTTCCTAGTCTTTCAATATCAAAATGTTTGCCTCCATGTTGTAAGTATCAATGCATGCATTTAGGGAATATGACATATATAGATTGTATGTGCATAGTGGTCCAATAAATCAAGCCTCTTTCTTATTTGCAGGCATTATATATTGTAGTTAAACTCTAACAGTTTATATTGTGCAAAAAGGTGTCATTGATTTAAGCTAAGATCTTGATCTACATCGCTATTCATACAATTTCATTTATGTTAGGTTGGCCAATCTGCTTGATTAATGCAAGATATTCTTGATATGATGTTTTTGATTAAGAATACTGGTGAAATGTATAGAAGATCTTGAGATAAGAGATGATACACTAGCAAATCAATTGACCTATGTGGTGACATATATAATAAAGCTTGAGGATAAGAGATAACACATTGGCAAGTCAATTGGCACATATGTGGTGACTTACTAGACCATCCCACTTACAATTGCATGCAAGTATCAATAGATGGATAAAGCACGAATGCTTTTTAGCTAGAGAGAGATAATGCAATGAAGGTGTATACGAAAGAGATAGAGAAAGGCATATTATCCATCAATCATTCAAAGATATGTACATGAAGTGACTTGATATAGTAATTAGAGTATCGTCATTTTTAGGATGCTCCATTGAATTCTGTAAGTTCCTATAACCTTGAAGTAGAATATAGCCAACCACACTGTCCATGGAAGGAAAACTTGACCTCATCAAATTAACCAAGTTAATTTACTTATACATTTCATAGATAAGAGATTTGTAGTTGGCTTGTTGGTATTGCAAAGTATCCTTACAGTGATCTATTTTAGTCACCAACAAGTGGACACACTGGCTAAAGATGATGAAAAGAGGACATGTGCACATTGGCTACATGTGGTTCACCTTATCTAAAATTATATGTGAGCTATAAGTGCACCTTGACATGATTGGAATAGCTTGCACATGCACAAGCCAACTGATTTACATCAATCTACTCATGCTATGAACTGGCAGGCATGGCTAGGTTAAGTGCACAACAAATGAGACATGTGAGTGTATTGATCAGTTCTCTCTCTCTCTCTCTCTCTCTATATATATATATATATATATATATATATATATATATATATATATATATATATATATATATAAAATGTACAAGTCAACCTTTGATATATAAGTTTTAGCCATGGCTAGGTTAAGTGCACAATAGATGCAACATGTGCATATATCAATCACTTCTCTGATAATTATGTCGTATATACATCCAATTATCATGCCCTATCCAATCACATTTGTATAGGGCATGATTGGATGTATATAGGGCATGAAATCACATATATATAATTAGCTTTGAATGATTGGATGTATATTTGTAATACTCAGAAAGAAGTAAAGTTAGTAATGCATATCATGTCCTATACATGTATATGCCCTATACATGTATATCATGTCGTATATACATGCATATCATGTCCGTATGATCCTATACATGTATATCATGTCCTAGCTTATGATCCAGGTGTAATTATGTCGCATATACATCCAATCATGCCCTATTCAACAATACTAGTTGTTAAGAGCTTTGGTCATATTCAGGGACTTTATGAGAAATGAAAAATATGCGTGTTTATTTTTACATCTATAAGCACGTTTATAAACGCGGATATATAGACGCGTTCTTTATACTAGCGTGAATAGACACGTTGATACACGCGCTTATAAACGCGCCCGCTTTTTCGTATGTACAGTGCGCGTCTATAGAGCCTTTCTCTCGTAGTGTTTCTTAATATCCTTTGGACACACGTTATATAGATGATTTCTTATAGGTGGACCCCCCCCTGACAGGCACTCCCTCAATTTCCTTGTTGTTGTGGATCAATTCAATGGTGGGAATTGGTGTACACATCTCAAATGACCTCTCCCTCCACTTGAAACATGTTCTTTCACTATCTTATGTTGCTCCTAACTCATGCGCCTTGCCATTGGTTCAAGCTATATAATTTGCAAGGTTTGAAGAGCATGTGTGTTTTTTTTCTTCAAAACCCCCCCCCCCCCCCCCCCAAACAAAAAGAAAGAGGTATGCATTTCTCCCTTAGTATTAATTGTCATTTTTGGTGTTATGAAATGCCATTGGGCTCTGCCATGCATACTCAAATGGTGTTTGTGATTGGGGTCTTTGTAAAATAGCCTTCTCTTCATGCTAAAGTTGGTCATCATGTTGATCGCTCTTGTTTTACTATGTAATTTCTTTGACATGGTGTTGTCTATTGTACTTGCCCTTCATTTCTAACGTGCATACAAAAATAGGGGCTATGGAATAGAAAATAGCCTCCCCCTTCATGGTGGTAGACTTAAACACATGTGGAGCCCTTCATGGTGGTAGACCTAAACACATGTGGAGTGCTCAATTATGTGATTGCATGTGAGCTTAACCTACCGTGATGTTGAGATTAACATCCCTTCATGCTTAGACCAAATGAGGGCTTCGTTATCAAAATTAACATGCACTTGAAATTTTTTAATTCCTTGAATTGTGATGTTGATTGATTGTGTTTGGACTAATCAAAGTTTGAAGGAATTTACCCACCCTCCCCCTCCCAAATGGTGTGCTACTATACTTGGTAAATGTCTAGAATGGAGGCTACCAACATTTGAAGGCCTCATTTTTGAATACATGGTTCACTATGTTTTTAGATTGGTCAAAATTGGAATTTGAACATTAGCATGCCTTGTTCCCTTTTCCATGCTCATGAAAATCTGTGTGCAAGGTGCATATTGGTTTCCATGTAACTAGCTTGTTGCTTGCACATATGTGACATCAAGGAATTTCCCTTGATACCCACAATACCTTGAATTCTCATGCTATTCTTGGAGTGATCAAACCATGTAGTAGAATATTCTTTTGGTAGTAAAATCATGCTAATATGGGTGTAATCTATAGCATCAAAGCAATTGGGAAGACCCTGATGGAATAGGAATCAATCTTGCACCTTGTCTAACTTTGATTGGGTGGAGACCACTACATGAATTGAGTTGCATGCTTTCATGATTACATTCACTACCTCATGGAGGAACTTAGTCTAATTGAGCAATTGCAATATCAATAATGCCTGCAAAAGCTAACAATCCATGTCAATGACACTACCACTGAGCAATCTAACTCCTGCCCCCAAAACAACATGGGTTATAATGGGGTGATAATCAACACTACAGAAAGTAAAACAAGGTCCCTTAGATTATTAAAAATTAAAACAAGGTCCCTTAGATTATTATCTTTCCATTGAAAGCTTAATCTAGCCTTCTAATAGTTCAAATTTAATTCAAATTTATAACTTTATTTTTAGGAGCTCCAAACCCACTATGGGGTTGTGAGCACCGCTATGGAGACTACATGGTTGGGTATAGATAAATGCATTTTTTAATTCCAAATATGTATTTAGCATGAAAAGGCTTATATTTGAGTATGCTCTTCTTTGATAAACACTATAAAGCTTAAGAACTTACTTCGGAGTAGTGAGTATTGCTATGGACACTACAAGATCGTGGGTGTAACAAATTGTCTTTTTTATTCCATATTTGTATTCCGATGTGGAAAAGCATGTATTTCATCATACTCTTCTTTGATAGAATTCTACAAGGCTTCAAGACCTGTTGCAGGGCTACTACTGTGAAATTGTGAGTATCACTGTGAAAACTATGGGGTTGGGGCAACAAGCTATCACTTTTAATTCTAGAACTATATCCCAATACAAGAATGCATATATTTCAATATATTTTTCCCTAATAAAGCACCAAAAGCTTCATAATCTTGCTTCAGGAGCTACATATTTTTAGACTACGGAAGTATTAAACAAGGCTATGTAAGAAAGACTTTCCATTCCCAAAGAAATGTGTAATTTTATTACGTCGCCGTGATTTCTTCATTGACTTGAGTAGCATATTTAGCCTTTATCAATAGTACCTAGCCTTTGTAATACACAAATCCCTCAAACATTGAAATTGTAGTTTCCCTTTTCTCACTAATGAGAAACCTTTAATATGTGGCACACACCATCATCAACATAGACTGAAGTAGCTTCCTGCTATCCCTCTCGCCAACAATAATATGTCGAATACTTCCTATAGTAGGAGAAAGGAAAAGATAAGTTGAAACCAAACCTTGTTGTCATAGTTAGAGAATAGAGGAATTATAGTAGCAAATTGTATTCCAGACTCCATTCTTCAGCACGTTGCCAACAAGCTTCGAATTCATGAAAGCCTCAATCACTTATTGTAGGTCTAGTTAAAAAGTGTGTGTAGTGCTAAAGGCACATGTAACTGAATCCCATAAGCAAAGTGTGAGGCATGTATCAAAGCTAAAAAGCTATTAAAGAATGTACTTTTCACAACTATCAATCAAGAATGTCTCTTTCATGCTATCACCTACTTGTTCTTCTTTCCCCTATAATTTACTCTTCCACTCTTTCTCAATCATGTTTTCTAACATGGTATCAGAGCCTCTTTCCTTGACGTTGTGAGATAGAGAGGCATTCATTGTCACGCATGATGGTGTGAAGAAGCTCAAGTCAAAGAGATGCTACTCAAGAGGTTGAAGCCTTGAGATTGAAGGCTTGCAAGGGTGTGAAACTCAATGTGTTTTTGTGAAGAGGATGTTGTTCAAATAAGATATCAAGGTATATCTTATCTATCTATCAATTCTTCTATTTTGATTCAATTAAGGGGCGGCCATTTCCCAAAGCATAGGTAAGTCAACAATAGAGAAGAGAGAGTTATTTGAGCCTTCTTTGAAGAGCTTGAACCTCATCACTTGCTACTTAAAGGCCATCTTGAAGGATAGGATTTCAACATAAGCTGGGAAGACTACTCTCTTTGTTGTAGTCAAAGAAAAATAAGAAAAGAAGAATAAAGAGAGATTGGAAGAGAGTAAAGCCACATAAAATTCATCGTCTGGTAACTCTTGTTATGTCCAGATCAAAGACAACAAACACACCTTGAAGACATGACCACATTCACTGATTTGAAATGGCCACAGCAATATGTGGAGAATGTCATCATTGTCCTCTCTATTAAGGTTGTTAAACCTTAATACTTCAATCACTTTCACACTTAATCCTTCAAACTAGTTTTTCTAAGCCCTTGCTCACATTTGTTCTCACCAAAGTGGTTTGAAACTAAGTGTTATTCACATTGAGAATCCATAAAATGGTTCTATTTAGACTTGATTCAGATTGAATACTTCGAAATTCTGCATTCACACTACTTGATGTCATGAATTAGTCTATGCAATCATTCTAAAAGGCAATTCATACTATAAGCAATCAAACGTTGATATTGTATGCGGAATCTCTTCTTTTCACAAAAATTGCCATTAAAATCTAGCAAAAATCCTTGTAACTCTCACATAAATATCTTATTGTAAATTGGGGTTAAGGCATTGCCATGTGAGTGACTTGTAAGACTTCTTCATCCACAAAATGTTTGAGGTTTTCACCCTTGGAAAATGGAAACCATGTATCACCTAATGCAAAAATACCTTTGGAAAATACTCGAGGAACTCGAGGAGCTTGACGATCCGAATTTAAAAAGTAAAAAAAAGTAAAAGCACTCAAGACAATAGCATGGGGCTTGTCACGCGATGTTCTTCATCACATATCGGTGATTACAAAAGCAAAAGAAGCCTAGAAAGAATTGGATAAAACCTTTGTGTCCCAAGCAAAGAACTCAAAAATAAATCTTCTAATAGAATTTTGCAAGCTAGATCTAAACAATTATGACTCCCTAACTTCATTGATTAACAAATTCAAAACCTTGAAAGTGCAAATATCGTCTGTTGCTAAAAATATTAAAGAAAATGAAGCCATTTCAGTGCTAGTCAATAGTGTGGATAAACCTAACAAAGGTTTTGAGCAGGTGGTAGTAACCTTGAGGAATGTGCTAAATAGAAAACTCAACTCAATAGAAGCTTATTTATATGAGTAAGAGAGGAAAATCAAAGAGACGGCCTAAGAGACTACACCAAACTCCATAATCTCTACACTTTACTTCAAGAATTATTTGTAGAATCTATGGGAAAAATGGACATAAGGAACAAGAATATTGGAACAAAGGAAAGTCGAAGTGTAAGACTCCAACAAGTTTGGACACACCGAGAAAGAATGCTAAAGCCAAAAAGCAAATTTTATCATGGAGAAAAACTTTGAAGAATGTCCTAAAACTCTCTTCTAAATAGTAAATTGCCTAGTACACTTTATTTGACACTACATGAGCTAGAGGCCTTGCAAGCATTAGGGGGGAATGTACATCCTTAGGTGTAGCTATCTAGAGGATAAGCTAGCACCAAGGGAGGGGGTGTTAAAATGTGTTGGTGATGTGCTAGAAACACATGTAGCTAAATCTCATAAGCAAAGTGTGAGGTGTGTATCGAAGCCAAAAATCTATAAAAGAATGTACTTGGTACAACTATCAATTAAGTCTCTTTCATCTTATCATGATTACCTACTTATTACTCTTCTTTCCCCCATAATTTACTCTTCCACTCTTGCTCACCATATTTTCCAACAAGTCTTTCTCTCCTCAATTTGTGTTTTTCTCCCCTTTTAACATCTCTCGCATTTTTCCTTTTTACTAAGGTTTTTCTCCATTACGAAGTAACAAACATGCTGCTAAACGCTTAAAAATTCCACTTGGGATTCACAAATACCATAGCAAGACTAAAAATCCTACTAATACGACCACACTTCTTGTAGTAGGAATGCACTTGAAAACCAAGTGGAAAGAAAACTTAGCAAACATGCGAGCTTTCATGTAAGACTCTTGTCCATTACCATGATCCCTCTCTGGGTAAGCATTGAAAAGTCAAACAAATGACATTTACTTGTCCAATTTGTGTGCATGCAGTGACATGTCCATGGTTAAGCGATTTCACACACCATGATTAGCCTATCCCTTCGTTTGGAACACAAAGTGTGAATGAATCTTTATTTGAAAATCCAAACCACCTCTAACAAAGACATGCTTTGACTTCTGAAATCTTGTCAATCAGGACACCATGCACAAAATTGCTCATAAACTTTTGATCTGTAACTCATATTGCCGAGATTTGTGAAGACAATTTGTAGCTTTGGTTCCAATTTACAACTTTTTAGAAGGCATCAGAGTCAGATATCAGAGATTTCAGCCCCATAAAACCTCAAGACAGTCTATAATCCTGCATTTCTACATGTAATCTACTACAGACATTAAAATTCCAAATCGCATGTCTCCCACATACTTGTTTGGTTGGATACCAAACTTGGTAGGGATCTTCATTAGGTGAAAAAGTGCACGTTGGACATGCTATCCATAATTTTAAACCCTTCAATTAATACTAGATTTTAGAATCCCAAAACTGTCCAAAATTATTGACTAGAACAATCTACTCTATGATTGGTACATACACTACTTATAACATCCGTATTTACATGATTCTCCAAATATATTTCTTGAGATGGAACCCATTGATCATGCTTTTATGAACTATTGCATCTAGATCTTGTAATAGATAAGTTTCAAATATCTACTTGATCATGTAGGGTCCTTCTCATCTAACTCAAAATTTAATTTGAAATATAGAATCTAGACTATTGCTGTATCTCATAAACTAATGTTCCCTTGGCAAGATGCTTCCTCCTCAATTTCATATTGAACCATTCCCTTCTTTTGAAAATCTGTTTCTCATAACAATCCATTGGTTCTTTGTTGCCTATCTAACTATAGTGTATGCATTTTCAGTCCTCTGTTAACCAATCCAACTAACATCTTCATAAACTCCATTGTGAGAAACATGACATTCATGGGAATTACAGCCTCTCCACCATATACCAAATGAAAAGGGGCGAACCCTATGCTCATATTCTAAATTTTCCTACAAGTCCATAAAGCTTAATGCAGATACATATCACAATCCTTGGGATAGTCTTCCACCAATTTTTAGAGAATCTTCAACAAAGTCCCATTGAATGATTCTACTAGCCCATTACATCGAGGGTAGTAAGTGTTGAAATATCAGAGTTGCAGCATGAAAGAGTGTGCACAAGAGGGAGAAGAGAGCTAACAAAGTATAAGACAGAGATATTTCTTATTCAGTTGCTCACAAAGGTACACTCTCTCATCTACCAAGACTGATGTTTGGCCATGTTTATATAACCTCTACGTGAGTGAGAGTTAGGGTTTTCCCTATCCTCTAGTCTATTCACACCTTAGCTTCTCTCATGTACCCTTTTTTACATAGGGTTTTGATGCCATACTTGTAACATCCCCCCTCAATGCCAAGGTGGTATTGGACCATATAGTTTGGAAATGTTCCCCCCCCCCCCCCCCCTTCCTTTAATCAATTAGTGGGAGTCCTTTATAAAGTAGGCTACAATAATGTTTATGGAAAGATGATACAAAGGATACTAAAAAGGGTGGTCATCCGGTGCTTTGAAGATATAGTTGACCTCCAATTCTTTTAGTGTTTCAAGGGAGTTAGGATATTTATAAGTGATATGTCATCTTTGCTTACATTTATTGCACTTCATTTTTTTGGGATATTTTTTCCAACGGTTCCATACAATATGTTCCTTTTTATTGCAAAGAGTTGATCATGAGCTGTGGAGGTAGATTCTAAACTAGTGCCACCTTCGTTTGATTTCTTTTCTCCTCATCCAGAAAAGACTAAATGGCACCTTCAAGTGTAAGATTTGGTACATTTGTTAGAGTAGTTACAAGAGTTGGGAAGGCTTTCCTTACAACCTTTAAAAGTATTGTGATGGCATCTTCTTTAGCAACATGAGCTTGGATTGAAGCTAAAGTTGGGCCATTAGCCACTTCATGTGGGAAATGAAATTTCCCAAGTCTTCTCCTTACATGTATTCCAAGCTGAAGAACTCTATTTTGAGGAAGATTTTGGAGTTCTTTCCTCTTGCACCATACAATTTCTCAAGCTCATCCCACTCCTCCTTTGTAGTTTCAATTTGATCAATGTGGTGGATTAAGGATTCATTTAGTAGCAACATTATTATGGCTTGGGATCTTTCATCATCTTTTTTATCTTTAGGATTGGATGGGTCAATGGCCTTGGTCCTCTTAATGAAGGGCCAATAATCCCTCTCCATCATTTTATATTTCACCAATACCTACTATGGATGAAAATCTCTTCCATCAAACTTGCGGATTTGAGGTTTTACATCAACATAGGCCATGATAGGAAGGTCTTACTAATGGCACAAGGCAATGGCAGTGCCTAATACTTTACAAAGCTAGAAATAAGAGCACAAGTAAATGAAATGATGTTTAAATCAAATGAGTAACAAGCTGAAAGGGATTTAAAATCTAATTTAAAAATCAACAAGACAATGTTTGGAGAGGAGCATGGTGTATATGCTCATAATTTTACACATGGGCTTACAGTGTCACTTAATGAGAGGAGTACTTAATGATCATGCTAAAATGCTAAATGGTATTCATATCTCTGACTTAACATTTAGATTCTAATTATCATCAGCAAGCAATGATTGAGAAATGTAGCATTAGTGTTTGCAAGCACTCATCTTATAGTTTATGCCTCACTTGATATGCTAAATGTTGGTCTTTTGATGGACTTAATAATGTCCACCAAGTGTTTTTAGCCCTAAGATGGAGCTTCCAAATCTAGAATAAAATCCAGAGAAGAGTAATTGGTCATTGCAGCTAGGTTTTCACTTAGTGTGAGTAGCAGAGAAGGAATTTCGGCAAACCCTCTTAGATAAGGATAGCTCACAAATACCCCGTGATAGCTGATAAGATTGTGCCTTTTATAGACTGTGAGCAATAGAGAAGGAACATGCTATTTCAGATTGTGCCAGATCAGCAATTCCCACAATGTCAAGCTCTTGCATGGCCAATGTCAAGGTTTTTTTATGTGATAGGATGTTGTGGCTTGAGGTGACGAAGAAGTGTCCAAAAGAAATCATGAGAGCTCAAATGCCATTCTTTGGCCACACCAACTCCTCCAAGGTCAGCAGGTCTAGAACTAGCTATGGAGGTTGACAAGATAAGATGAGAAATGAAATTTTCTTATGCATTCAACTGAGATAGGATTAGCGGAAGCTTAATGGATCAAATATGGCTCTAATACCATGTTGGAATATCAAAGTTGTAGCACGGAAGAGTGTGCATAAGAGGGAGAAGAGAGCACACAAAGTACAAGAAGAAGATCTTGCTTAGTCAGTTGCTCATGAAAGTACAACTGGTACTCTCTCTCATCTAGTGAGAATTACCTTTGTCCATGTTTATATAGCCTTTGAGTGAGCTAGGATTAGGGTTTCCCTTGTCCTCTAGTCTATTCACACCACACTTCCCTCATGCACCCTTACTTACATAGGGTTCTCATGCTATATTTCTAATAGTAAAGGAGTAACAAACCTATGCTTCAAATCTAACTTCCTTGTCAATCCCCAAACTAGCTTATTCGTGAGAGACCCAAATTTGTCACTATTTTCAATGGTATCCCAAACCTATAGTATATATACTCCATAAAAATTTAGGTTACATCCTCTTTCTTACATTTTTTAGTGGCTTTTTCTTCAAGCCATTTGGTCATGTAATCAATTTCAATAAGGATATAAGACTTTCCTATCTTAGTATTAGGAAAAGGTCCAATGAAATCAAAACTTGATGCCAGGAGGCATATTTCACGGTGGATTCCGTGCCACGGTGGATTCCGTGAGGTTTTACGATGGATTCCGTAAACTTTGATGACCGGGGCTCATACACAAAGTGGATTCTTTGTGTGAGAAGTTGATGGGGACGCTTGTCCTTTTCGGGCGTTTCATTAATTTAGTGTGTACATGGGTGATTCCATAGCGGGTGATTCCGCAAAATGCATATTAAATTAATAAACGTTTATGAGTTTAGAGTGCGCACTCATAATAAATTAAGGTTAGGATTTATTTCTAACCAGTTGATTTATTTATGTAGCTGAAGACTGCTAGGTATTCACTTTTATCGGTTTAATTGTATTATTTTACTAACGATTGTGAATGCTTCAGTTGATGTGTAGAGATAGCAGCAGTGGCAGAGGAAAGCATTGGAGGATAGCGAGTATTCGATTTATGGATTATATTTTGATGGGCGCATACCTTAGGCATGGTGCCTATATTTTGTCACGCCTATTTATTGAGGCGTTTGATATTTATTATTATTTTGTATGCGCATGGGCGCACGATTATGTTATTTCTACTTGGATATTGTATTGGGCATGCCAGACTCTTTGGGCACCGTCCATTAGCTTTATTCCTATTTTGTGTTAAAGCAAATTCAAAAGCTAAAAGCTTGCTATTTTGTAATTTGGGCTATTATTTGAGCTTGAAGATGAATAATACATAAAATACATGCTTTGTGGAGCGCTCACACAAGGCATGGGGGGAGATTGCACCCAATTGGTCTCTTGCTCTTGTCGTTCATTCTTTTTACCTTGTAATTTGTGCAAAAAGTAGAGTTCTATTGTTCTTGGGGACCTTCCGGCATTCACTACGCAAGCGTACAGCATCCGATCTGCGCAACAAAACCCCATTCTAAAAATGGCATGTAGGTAACAATAGCTTAAGCAAGTTTTGGAATCAATACCCTCTTACTGAATGACTAATTAGCATGGTAACTTTTACACCACTGAGTAACCTCATTACTACAACTAGGACAAGCAAGTCTTGCTAACAAGATTTTTCTTTTGGTAAGTTCAAATACAAAGTGACCTCCACATCCTTCTTTATGACAAGAAGATGAACAAGTAGGAATTTCAAAATTATCCAATACTCTTCTCAATACATTATCAGTCCCTCTCATATACAGCTAGTCATTTATGAGCATGCATGACTTGGCCTTTTTAACAATTCCATACCTTTTACACTTATTAGCTGACCATTTCAGCTCACTAGTTCTTAGAAACCCTTTAATCAAATCAAGGCTTTCCTTGCCTTCATATATAGGGCTTTCTAATCTCATTATAGCAACATAATTTGAAGCAACATTTTCAACCAACTCATGAGTTTTAGTGCTAGTTTCCCTCCCAATATGCCAAATTTCAAATTTGTGCATCTACTTAACCAACCCCTTTATCTTGAACAATCAATTTCTTAAAACTTATTTGTTAGCTTTCTAGACATTTTGAACTTGCGTGATAACTAACATAGCATCCCCCTTTGCCATTACCTTTCTATATCCCGATTGAGTACATTGTTTTAAACTAGCATGTAAGCTTGTATATTCATCCTCATTATTGCTTTGTGTATATCCTTTCTTTCTTGACTTCTTGAAAAGACTTCTTGACCTTCACCACTCAAAATGGCAAATCCCAAATTTCCATTTTTCAACATTCTTCTATAGTTGCCATAACAAAAACAAAGTGGCATCTTTATCCTTCATTTTCTCATGAATTCGAGGATCTTTATTTCATAACAATTACACTTTTAACAAGATCTTTATAAGTCTATATGCTAGCTAAATTAGCTCTTACAATATCCTCTTTCAAATAAGTAAATTTAAAATCTTATCAAACCCAAAGCCATTTAGTTACCCTCGAGGCATTTTGAGAAGATGGAAAAACTTGTGGCAGTAATTGGAAACTAGTAAGTACTATGAATGGCTTTTGAATTAGATCCGATTTTCATATTTTAACTACATATACCAGTCCCCATAGTAAGAGCTTTTCTTTCATCCAAGTGTTTTTGGTTGCTTCAATAGGTCTACGTAGTAAAACACAAGTCACATATAAGACATTCCCTTCCCTTTGTGCATCAAAATATCTCATATGAAAAGATCTTGACAAATACCTTAGTTTTTGAATAAAGCTCATTAACTCTTTTATAGTCTTTGGAAAATCCATAAGAAGAAAAGCCTCAACTTAACCAGGTACAGGTGAAATTCCATCAACAAATACTTTGTGATCCAAGAGTATCACTTTACCCCTTGCTAACTTGTTGTGATTAGGATTTAGCTGTCCCCCATCTTTATTTGATTTGCAAAAAACCTCATCTAGCTTCTTAGCATGCAAATCTCTAGAGTTGTATATGTAAAAGTCATCCATAGACACTCACAGGATTTTTCGAATGAATGGAGAAAATAGTCAAATAACCCATCTTTGAAAGCTAGCATATGAATTTAGCAAACTAAAAGGCATTACCCTATAATAAAAACATCCCCAATGAGTAATGAATCAATATTTTTCTAATCCTCCTCTTTCACTACAACAGAAACGAGGCATAGACGCGCAAAGTCGGGCGCGTCTATCAGAGCGTCTATAAGTGCGTGTAAACGTGCGTGTAAATAGACGCGAATTTTGCATCTATATATCCGCGCAAATAGACGCTAATATAGATGCGCCAGCAGACGCACAATTATTTAACCACCTAAAATTAGCGATTCACATAATTAAAAAACCAAAGTTAATAATTATTTAACCACCTGAAATTGATTCTTGAGCATGCACATGTGCGCATGATAAAAACCATAGAATTAAGAATACACAATGAATCATTGAATTAAAAAAATAGAGTTAATAATTACTTTTTCATTGCTCTCTAATGAATGGCAGTTCCTCCAGTTGACAAGCCTGATATAAGTAATTAGCGGCAAGCGACAGAAACCTTACAATTAGTAGCAAGCATTGCAATATGTATCTCGTAATTTCTCTACGTACTTGAAGATGATAAAAGATACTTCATTTTTATTATGGAAAATTCAATTTAGCTTTAAAATTGACTATTGATGATTCTTGAGTATGTACGTGTGCGCATGATAAAAAGCATAGAATGAGGAATACACATTGAATCAATAAGAAAATTAAGTATATTACAGTGAATGATTCATCTCATCTTCAATGAGATCAGCCCTTGCTAAACTATCTACTTCTAGGTCTATGTTACCAAGAGGTAACGAAACAAATAAGTCTATCCCACTATCAGATGTGTTGCTATATTGCTCAGTAACTTCATCAATATCATCGACAATCACATTATTGTCTTCTTCTGTGTTTCCTTGAACATCCTCGCGAGGTTCATCTTGTACTATATCACGCATATCATCCATTATGGTGTCATCATGCACATCATCATTAATTGTTGGATTGTCATCTGCTATCTCCATGTCAGTAATATTACCATATATTGGTTTTGAACGATTAGATATAGGGATGACATACCACCATCGGTTATTGTTTACCATTGGATGATACACAACCTGTATTTGAAAAACAAAAGCAAAAAACTTAAGTACTTATTATATTGTGTATATGTATCACATGTATACATATAAAAAAATTAGCCTTTGTATATATACCTACTCGCATTGTTGAGGTAGTACTAATGTATCATTCTTGTTTTGGTGAAATTTTATAGAGTCAATGATTACAAAACCACTTGGATGATGTCTGATTGTGCAATGCTCACCATTTGTTACCACTTCTTTAAACCACTTCACATCCAGTACATATATAAATAATCGTCTGAAGTCAAGCTTTAGAATATATTGGATTAAGCCACAATAACCTTCCATGGTACCATTGGCAGTCTCGAAGTGAGCAAGGACACCACAATCTTGGGTATTTCTCTTTTCATCTATACGTTAAGTTCGAAGATGTTTACCCTTACACCAAAGTGCATTGAATAATGTGCACTAGTAGTAAAAGATAAAAGATCAAACATGTCAATTATTTATATAAAATAAAACTTATAGAAACAAATTAATTGATAGTATATCTCACCTTTGATAAGCAACCTTGTGCGTATTCCCACTCTTCTTGAGATATATTAATTTCCTCCTCTTTTTCCATTCTCTCCATTTCCTCATGTAACCAATCTATATCAATATGATGTGGGAGTGCATTTAGATGATCTGGAAATGAGACATTATGCCCATATCTAGTAAGAAATTCTTGTCTTTTACTTTTTCTTCTTGCCCTTTCTTAATTATATAGTGTCACCCATTTGCTCATTACATCACTATTGAGTACACAAAAACTATTTAACTTACGAAGTTCTTCTTTTGTTAGCACTTTACTCATTCCTTTTCCTTGAGGTACTATAGAGGTCATCCTCAAGTCTTCATCATCTTTCCATAGTCGTGGTTGAGAGGGATCCACTTCAGCAAGATATTCAGAGATATAAACAAGGGATGATTGCACTAACCAATCCTCAGCCATGCTTCCCTCAGGCCGTGCTTTTTGCCTCACAAAATCTTTCAAGGTTTTCATGAAGCGCTCAACAAAAAACATCCACCTTACATGAACTACCCCACAAAGTGCGATCTCATCAATCAAATGTACGAGTAAATGTAATTGAGTAGTCAAAATGGATCGAGGAAAAATTTCCTCCACCAAACAAACCACCTCAACAGATAATACTCGAGCATCTTGCAATGTGTTTGGATCAATTTCCTTTGAGCTCACGTATCTGTCAAGATGTATTTGAGAATTGTTTATTTTTGTGTAGAAATTCAAAGATATATAATGAAAAAATACAATGTATACACACCTCACAAGCTCTCCCATCTCGTAAATGATATCACGTACATCTTTGGAGGCACAATGGGATATGCTAGTAGGAAGTATGAACTGAATGTAAACAATATTCATAGATCAAATGATTAGTTGAGGAAAAAGTCATCATACCCCAAAGTTTACACATAGTTACTCCACTAATTACTATATTCATGGCTAGAGATACCCTTACTTGAATCATTTTGTACCAATCGTGGGACTTCAAACCAAATAGTTGCTCCACACCTCTTTTCTTTTTCTTTATGAAGGGTCCCTTGAGACATCTCATACATCCCGTGGGTGTTCGAAAGCTATATATTTGTTCCTTCACTATTTTTTCATCGTTCTTTGATAACATCCAAGGTGCATGGGGTAGCTCAATCTTTTCTCTGGGTCCAATGCGTGGCCAGGCTCGTCTCATGCGACCAATGTTACATAAATCCTCCCTTACATTAACTGAATCACGAGCCCCTATCAAGTGATCCCATAATGTAGATACAACATTTTTGAATATGTGCATGGGGTCCAACAGGTGATTGATCTTGAGTTCAGTCCAGTACGGAAGACGAAAAAATATAGAGAACCTAACAAACAAACAATATATTATGTAAACAATTCATCATGCTAAATACTTTAAAGTCAATCGAGAGAAATACACTTCTTACCGACTCATGCCGAGTGGAGGGTCGCTGTCGGCATTAATCCATCTCTCCTTCCAATCTCGAATGGTTAGAGATTGTGGAGTCATTCCATTAGTAGGGAGAACATATTTGGGATGTTCAATAGGAAGAAATCGATGATGATTGTCGTAGATAACCTTTAAACGTGCCGGCCTAGAGGAAACTAAAGAGGAACCGCAAATAGGACATGCATGATATCATGACGTGGTTAAACCTGAAAAAATAAGTGAATTAATAAAATGCAATTGATTCAAGTCTTGAATTTTAAATATAGAGTTATATATATGTACCTGAACACTCTCTGTATCCTGGAAAGTTGTGAATGGTCCACAACAACATGGCCAATGTGAAATCTCTAGAGGATGCAGATGCACTTGTATCTTGCACCTCAATACCTTCCCATAACATTTCTAACTCTTCAATCAAAGGCTCTAAGTAAATGTCAATGTTTTTTACCTTGTGCTTTCCAGGAATCAAAAGGGACAACATCACATGTCCCTTTTTAATTGCCATGGATGGAGGAATCTTATAGTTCACCAATACCACTGGCCATACACTGTATGATATGCTTTTGATGCCAAATGGATTGATTCCATCCATACCTAAACCAAATCTCAAATTTCTTGGCTCTTCTTTGAAAACAGGCCACAAATTATCTATATGTTGCCATGCGGGTGTGTCTGCAGGGATCCTCCATTTTCCATCACTTGAACGATGACTAGCATGCCATGACATGAGCTTTTCAATAGACTTACACTTGAACATAAGTTTTATACGTGGAACAATCGAAAAATGTCGCAAAACCTTACGAGGCACATCCATTGACTTAATCTCCACTTCGTATCTTGATTCGCCACAAACAGGACACTCTCGTGCGAACTCATGAATCCCACGAAAATAGACACAATCATTGACACATGCATGGATCTTGACATAATCGAGGCCTCCCAGAGATGTCAAGTAATGTCTTGCTTGCTCTCTCTTAGTTGGAAATTTCTTTCCTTTTGGAAGAATTTGTGATAATAACCTACATATATTTTTAAAAGTGAGTTTAAAAACCACCAACATATATTTCTGTCTGATTTCAAAATAGAATTAACAATTAATATTATGTATAAGCCAAACTGAATTGATACCTACTTCAATAACGCATCCAAACTGACATTACTCCATCCATAATTTTTTTGCAAGTTAAGTATCTCGAGGGACACACGAAGAACGGAGTACGTACAACCTTCATACAACGGAGTAGATGATGCTACATATAGTGGATCATTTGGCTTCATAGAGTGACCTTCTCCCTGAACCGGTTGCATGTTATTGAGAAGAACCCACTTAAAAAACTTTGTGTTTGGCATTGGAACTCAACTTCAAAATTTTGACTTTTTGACCAACAAAAAAAAGAGTTGAAATCTAATGTGTCAAAGGACACAAATGAGGGTAGTGCCAAAAAGACACTATGAGAGTATCAAGAAACATTATGATGATTCTTGATGCTTGTTTGTTACTTGATGTTTGATGTGACCCCTTCAACTTGTTCAACTTGAGTCCCTTCCTTAATGATGTGATGGATAAATCTGATCAGTAGATCTTAGTGGTATTAGTTGTCTTGGCCAAATAGAGTAAATAAAGAGTGAGAAGATGAAGTATAGGAGGAGCTTGAGTTTGACTTGACTCTTGATGCTTGTCTTGTCCTTCAACTTGAGTCCCCCCTGCTGATGGATAAATTTTACTTGAATCCTTGCTAGAAGCTGAGTTGGGAGCTTGGATTAGAGTGGCAGCAGCTTCAGTGTACCAAGAGGAGTGAGAAAATGAAGAAAATTGAAGCTTTTGAGAAGTTGGATATGGCTGCCAACTCTAGGGTTTCTGGAAAGCCCTGGTTTTTCAATCTATGTGCAGTGTATCCTCAACAATTTCCAGAAAATTTTATATGGTAATGAAGCTTGGTTAATGGGCTTCCAAAGCCCTATGATCCTAGGAAATACCGCGACTTGTACGTAGTGCGCCAGCAATACGAACAAGAGCAGACACAATTCTGGACAGCGATGGAAAAATCACGTAATGCTAGGCTAAAGAAAGGCCAATGTCAGGGTTTCTTATGCTAGGATGTAGCGTCCTAATGTGAGGAATGATTCCTTAGAAGGAAGCGTGAGCTGATTTGGCCTGTATTCTAAGATATAAAAGCTCCAAGTATTGTATGTCCTGTCTGGCTATGGCTGCCAAACAGTGGCTATCGAGTTCACGTGAGAAATTGGAGTCATACACTCACACTGAGCTGGATGTGAGCTGGATAGAGGTTGAGAGAAATCAAGAGAGGCTGGAGAAGCAATGCCATGCCTGACTGGGCTCTGATACCATGTCGAGATGAGCAAATCTAGAGTATGGCTATGGCGGGTTGTAGGCATAGAGTGAACTCATGATGATAGAAACAAAGACAGTGTTTGTTATACAAGTGAATTAGGATCCAAGATGGAAGCTTGGACTCATAAACACAATCTTGTGTATGACTGACAATGACAAGACACTTAACTGAAAGTACAAAGCATCATGACATTGTATTCATTCTATATGAAAAGTGGTAGTCAAGTACAATGCTTTATAGTTGTTGGATGGGTAGCAATCTTCCCTCTCTGTGCATATGGGATTACTATAGCCTACATGTCCTAAGCCCAAACTGCCTCATACAAAGAGCCTACATTAGCTGTGATTGCAAATATCTCAACAAATTTCTTCTAGTGAATTTATGCAAATCATAAAGTGTGACCTAAGTATTTAAGTGTAAGTGCACATGAGTTCATCATACCTAACGTAAATGCGATTTAATTGATTCTAATGGTCTATAGGATGCAATTGACTTACATGGTATATTTATATACATTGGAAACCTAAAATGCACTTGCAAAATTTGAGCCTAATACTCGGCTTATTACTGCAACAACTTGTAGATGCTTAATCGATTTGTGGCAAATCATGCGCATTAAGCCTTTACAACTACCTCTCCCATTAAGCAATTTACGTGATGCAAAAATATGATTCTTTTTACGATAACTATGCGTTGATGTTCCATTCATAGACTAGACATCATAATGGTATGTGGTTTTGGAGTGTCAAATTAGCATTTAAACCTGAAAACCCATTCGTGTTAGCAATGACATCCTTGCTTGATCCTCCTTCCATGGTCGTGGCTTTCTCGGTTACTTGGGAGGGTTTGCACTTCGGGCCATTTTAGAGCTTGGAATGTAGGGGCCTTCTCTTCTCTCCGAGCACTCCTTTGTGCTAGAGTTTCCTACACTTTGCCTTGACTCCCGCAACCTTTTTCCACGTAGAGGGGTAGTGATGGGGAGAGAGGGTACTCGAAGCTCTGTCCAAGAAAGGAAATTTCCCTCAGCCTCTTCTCTCTCTCTCTCTCTCTCCCTTTCTCTCTTACTCTTAAGATTCCCCTTCGCTCTCTCTCTCTCTCTCCCTCTCTCTCTCTCTCTCTCTCTCTCTCTCTCACCAATAGCAGGGGAGAGGAGAAAAACTTATCGTGTTCTTGCTCAAGGGGGGGAGGGGGGGAGAAGGGTATTACTGGGGTGGGGGGTTATGACATGGGGGCCCCTTCCTTTGCTACCACTCAGGCAGCTAGAATGGCCCCCTACCATGCAGTCGATGAATTTTGGGGGAGGAAGAGAGAGAGTGGGGGGGTTGGAGGTGGAACATGTGTGCCCCTCCTCCTCATTATCATTATCAACCTCAACCTCATCATCTTTCTCATTGTCATCAAAAACTTTATTGCCATCAACTCACTCCCCGTCGTCTCATCATCTATCACTATAGCTCCCTGTTATCCTCATCTTCTTCACCTAATATTACAGCTCCCCCTCCCTTCGCCAGCTTAGCGGCATCAACAAGGGGAAGGAGTTAAATTTTTTGTTTAAATTTAATTTAGGGGGGGGGGTCTCATAGCCCATGGAAATACTACATCCTTCCCCCCTTAAAGAATCAAGATGTCCTCATCTCGAAGGGAATTAGGGGTATTGTTGATTGAGAGTACTCTTGTCAATCCATGTGGCATCTTATTCTGGATAGTCCTTCCATTGGATGAGGTACTCTTTGAGGGTTCTACTCCTCAATCTCTTTTCCCTTAAGATTCTATCTAGCTAGAGCTCAAGGACTCCTTGGCTTGACATTACAACTTGTTGGTCATTGAGTACATGGCTAAGATTAGATATATATTTCTTTAGTAGGCTAACATGAAATACATTGTGAACCTTTAAGTTCTCAGGGAGTTGGAGTTTGTAGGCATTGGGCCCTAGGCACTTGAGGATCCTGTAGGGTCCGCAATACCTTGGACTCAGTTTCTTAAGTTCTCCCAATGATAAGGAACTCTTCTTGGGTCATACACGAATAAAAACCATATCTCCCTCATTGAAGAGTCATTCTTGTCTATTTCGATTTGCATACGATTTTTGCCTATCCTTGGTGGCTCTAATGTCTTGTCTGATGGCCCTGACCTACTCATCCATTTCCTCAAGAATTTTCTTGGAAGCTTCTACGCTTAAGGTAGGATTTGAAAAGCTCAATGAAGTACGGCAATTACGCCGATACAATGCTTGAAAATGTGTTATTTGAATGCTTTGTTGATAGGAAGTATTATAGGCAAACTCTACCAATGGTAGATATTGGATCCATTTCCTAGGTTTGCGATAGCAATATGCTCTAAGGATATGTTCAATGACGTTATTGACCCTCTCCATTTGGCCATCACTTTAAGGGTGATAGGTTGTATTGAAATAGAGTTGAGTCCCAATGGCCTCGAATATCTTTCTCCAAAAGTGGGATGTGAAGAGGGAATTGCGGTCACTAATGATCCTTCTAGGCAACCCATGGAGTTTGAATATCTCCTTGATGAATAATCTGGCAATATCTGAAGCTTTATAGTTTGTCTTGATTGGAATGAGGTGTGCAACCTTGGTGAGCATGTCTACTATAACCACAATTGAATTGTATCCTCCTTGAACCAAGGGTAACCCAACAACAAAGTCCATGCTAATAAATTCCCACTTCATTTGGGGAATGGCAAGAGGTTGTAGCTTCCCATGCATCTTGACATGTTTTGCCTTAATACATTAGTAAGACAAGAATTCCATGACATGTTCTAAGTGTGTGTTTTATGTTCTAATGGACATTGGAAGGTTTTGATCGCTTGATTTACTCTAGTCGAGGGAAATAGTCCAAATATTCAAAGGACGATTTTCAAGGAGGCATGTGAATCATCCGAAGCATAGGAAACAAGAATCGATCTCTCCATTAGTTAAAATAAAAAATTCAATATTAGAAGACCTAAAAAACTCAGGTAAGTTACTCATTAATATATGTGTACATCATGTGGGTTCACAATAAGGTATTTTTAAAATACCATCTTTATACATTTTTAGAAGGGTGTAATATAAAGGGGTTATTTATAGATTGAATAGAAAAGGTTATGTTTTATTTAGAAAAAATTCACAGATAAGGATATTTATAAATAGGCCTTGAACGCACGTGATGTAGAGGATATATATATAGTAACTTCCCCGAGCCTAAATAATATTTTTGTGGTTTTGGTCATTTTTGCCAATGGATGTAATTGGTGGTTCTTGATACGCCTTTCAAAGGAATAACTGGTGGTTTTGAAAAATTGTTGAATCATAATGAGCCTCTCCATTATAGGAAAGGCAAAGAAGAGTGCCATTATAAGTAGCAATATGAAGGGGGTTTGTCGCTACTTCTACATGAATCCCTAGAGAATCACTCACGCTTGAGTTTCATCCCACCCCTAGAGAACCACTCACGCTTAAGAGTTTCATCCCATTGTTAATAAGCATGTCCACTAGTCAATGCCAATGAATTGACCCAAGGAGAAGTAGCACATGTATAGGGAGACTCAATGCTTGAAGCTCTCATTGGCTACTTCGTGAACCCCTAGAGAATCACTCATGCTTGAGTTTGGGAAGTACTTGATCTTCCCATAGTTAAGAAGCATGTCCGTTCACCAAGGCCAATGAATTGAGCCCAAGGAGTAGTGGCACATGTATAGGGCAACTTAGTGCTTGAAGATATCACTTCTCAAGGATGCGCTAAATGCCAAGGCCAATAGTGGCACACGAATGTTATATATAGGGCTTCTTCTTCAAGGTCTCACTTCTTGAGGATGTGCTAAACTTACCATTCATGAGGATGTGCTAAACCTACAATGCCACTTCTATGTGAACCCCTAGAGAACCACTCACACTCAGATTTCAGCAAGTATTACTTGATTATCCCATTGTTAAGAGGCATATCCCCTTTGTTAGGGCCAATCAATTGACCCGAGTAGTGGCACACGAATGTCATATATAGGGATACTCAAATTCTCACTTCTCAAGGATGTGCTAAAGCTATTGGATGGACTATCTTAGGTAAAAAATCTTGTTCCTTGAAGCTCTCACTTCTAGCTCGCTGCTTGAAGGTCTCCCTTTTCTCACGGATGTGTTGAAGCTATTGGATGGACTTTATCTCAAGCGTGTGCTTAAGGCTAGATGTAGATGGAGTTTGGTTCAAGTTTGGTGATTTGATAACATCTCATTGTAATGTGTGCCAAATGTGATTGTTAAACCTCTCTTGAACTGTCAAAGTTGTTATGGTGAAGTCACATCTAGGGGAAGTGGGTGGAGTGGAATAGCACACTAGATGTAGATGGAGTTTGATAAACAATGCATTCTAATGTGTGCCAAAGATGATTGTTAGTCAACAACTCTCTGAAGTTGTCAAAGTTGTTACAATGAAGTCACATTTAGGGAAAGTGGATGGAGAGGAACCATTCCACTCCATTGGCACTCACAGCAAGATCCTATTTAGGGTTGGGTCACACCAGCATGAGTGGGTGGGAAGGTAGACTTGTAGTTCGCAATCACACTCCAGCAGAGGTTTAGGGAAAGGAGAATAAAAACAAATATTTAATGTCTTATGTGTGAGCATGTCAAAGCTTTGTCAAAATATTTAGTGTCTTCTGTGTGAGCCATGTTAGAGCCTTGTGTGCTCGATTGGATTAGCCTTCTTTGTCAAAGGATATGGAAGATCTTGTTCATTAGTGAATGGGAATCCTTAACCTTGCTAAAACAATCTTATAACCCCCTTTTGAAGATGTTATTGTATGGGTTTTTGAGGATTTATGATGCCCCTACTCAACCCACCCCTTGTAGTGCAACCATGTACTTATAGTGTGAGAGGGGTGAGCTTTTACAATGTGAGAGGGGTGAGCTTTCTCCCACTAGTTCCAAGCAAGCACGACCCGGACCATAGTGTAGGGATAGTGGGGGATCTCAAAAATTTGGATCCCCACTAGCTCCCTGCAGGGCAAGGTAGTGCTAGCAATCCAAACTTGCTATTGCCAGTTGAATAAAAAGCAAACGCCCCTGGGGAGTCCACCTAATAGAACATGTAAGATACTACGTGCATTCAAAAGGAAGGGAATGCGATTTTAAGAAAATCCATAAGTTTAGTAAAGTAAAAGGGGTCATTTAAAGGCCTTATAGCATGTAAGAAAAGGGTATTTCTTAATATCCTTTGAACGCATGTTATATAGATGATTTCTTATAGGTGGACCCCCGGCACCAACTCCCTCATTTTCCTTGTTGTCGTGGATCAATTCAATGGTGGGCATTGATGCACACAAATCTCAAATAACCTCTCCCTCCACTTGAAACATGTACTTTCACTATCTTATGTTGCTCCTAACTTGTGCCCCTTGCTATTGGTTCAAGCTATATAATTTGCAAGGTTTGAAGAGCATGTGTGTTTTTTCTTCTTCAAAAATCCCCCCCCAAAAAAAAGAGGTATGCCTTTCTCCCTCAGAACTAGTTGTCACTTTTTGTGTTATGAAATTCCATTGGGCTCTGCCATGCATACTCAAATGGCGTTTGTGATTGGGGTCTTTGTAAAATAGCCTTCTCTTCATGCCAAAGTTGGACATCATGTTGATTGCTGTTGTTTTACTATGTAATTTCTTTGACATGGTGTTGTTTATTGAACTTGCCCTTCATTTCTAGCATGCATACAAAAATAGGGGCTATGGAAGAGACAATAGCCTCCCCCTTCATGGTGGTAGACCTAAACACATGTGGAGTGCTCAATTATGTGAGTGCATGTGAGCATAGCCTACCATGATATCGAGATTAACCTCCCTTCATGCTAGGAACAGATGGGGGCTTCATTATCAAAATTAACATGCACTTGAAAATTTTTTAATTCTCTAAATTGTGATATTGATTGGTTGTGTTTGCACTAATCAAAATTTCAAGAAATTTACCTCCCCTTCCCCTCCCCCTCCCCAATGGTGTGCTATTATACTTGGTAGATGTCTAGAATGGAGGGCTACCAATATTTGAAGGCCTCAATTTTTGAATACATGGTTTATTATGTTTTTATATTGGTCAAAATTGAGATTTGAACATTAGCATGTCTCTTTCCCTTTTCCATGCTCATTAAAATATGTGTGTAAGGTGCATATTGGCTTGCATGTTGGTTTGCATGTAACTAGCTTGTTGCATGCACGTATGTGACATGAAGGAATTTCCCTTGATACCCACAATACCTTGAATTCTCATGATATTCTTGGAGTGATCAAACCATGTATTAGAAGATTCTTTTGGTAGTAAAATCATGCTAATATGGGTGTAATCTATATCATCAAAGCAGTTAGGAAGACCCTGATGGGATAGGAATCAATCCTTCACCTTGTCTAACTTTGATTGGGTGGAGACAATTGGATGAAGTGATTTCCATGCTTTCATGATTGCATTCACTACCTCATGGAGGGACTTAGTCTAATTGAGCGATTGCAATATCAATAAGGCTTGCAAAATCCAAAGATCCATGCCAATGACACTACCATTGAGCAATCTAACTCCTGCCCCAAAATAACAACATGGGTGGTGATAATTTTATCCTCCTCTAACTAGTCAAATTAAGATATTATTGTTGATATCAAATTATAAAAGTTCAGAAAAGATCAACATGAAACATTGTAGAAGCACGTTGGTAGGTCAATTTGGTGGTTACTCTCTTATTGCCTCCCAAAACACCACCACAAGATAAAAGCCAAGAATTTCTCTTAACAAAATTATTCAAATCAACACCACAAAAAGTAAAACAAGGTCACTTAGATCTAGCCTTTTAATAGTTCAAATTTAATTCAAATTTATAGATTCTTCATTTTTAGGAGCTACAAATCAACTATGGGGTTGCAAGCGCCGCTATGGAGACTACACAGTTGGACATAGCTAATGGACTCTTTTAATTTAAAATATGTATTTAGCGTAAAGAGGCTTATATTGAGTATGCTCTTCCTTGATAAACACTATAAAGCTTAAGAACTTACTTCGGAGTGGTGAGTATTGTTACAGAGATTGCAAGATCCTAGGTAACAAATTGTCTTTTTGATTCCAGATCTGTATTCCAATGTGGAAAAGCATGTATTTCATCATACTCTTTTTTGATAGAACACTACAAGGCTTCAAGACCTTTTGTAGGGCTACTACTACGAAATTGTGAGTATCACTATGAAAACTATGGGGTTGGGCCAATAGACTATCACTTCTGATTCTAGAACTATATCTAAGTACAAAAATGCATATATTTCAATATATTTTTCCCTAATAAAGCACCACAGAGGTTCAGAATCTGGCTTCAAGAGCTACACATTTTTAGACTATGTGAGTGTTAAACAAGGCAATGCAATAAAGACTTTCCATTCCTAAAGAAATGTGTAATTTTATTACATTGCCGTAAATTCTTCAAATTCCTCATTGACTTGAGTAGCATATTTAGCCATTGTGAATAGTACCTAGCCTTTGTAATACACAAATCCCTCAAGCACAGAAATTCTAGTTTCCCTTTTCTCACTAATGAGAAACCTCTAACATGTGACACACACCATCAACAACATAGAGCGAAGTAGCCTTCTTGTTGTCCCTCTCGCCAACAACAATATGTCGAGTAAAAGACCACACTCACCATACTTCCTAAAGTAGGAGAAAGGAAAAGAGAAGTTGAAAGAAAAACTTGTTATTGTAGTTAGAGAATAGAAGAATTACAACAACAAATTGTATTCCACGAATCCGTTCTTCAACACGTTGCCAACAAGCTTTGAATTCATGAAAGCCTCAATCACTTATTGTAGGTCTTGTTAAAATGTGTGTGTAGTGCTAGAGGCACATGTAACTGAATCCCATAAGAAAAGTGTGAGGCATGTATTGAAGCTAAAAAGCTATTAAAGAATGTACTTCCCGGAACTATCAATCAAGCAAGACTCTTTCATGGGTTACGAACAAGATTGCAAAGAGAGGCTAATAATAACCAAGAAAATATCCAATGAAGGGAGACTAATAAAAATTTAGATCTCAAAAAGGGAGCCTATAAAAGAAAAATCTGAAGAAAAACTAGGAGAAATCCAAGAAGCTAAGAATACAACCAATTTGGAAAGATTTTCTACTAAGTTCAGATCTTGCCTTGATTGTCTCCCTATTTGTGTAGAAATACTATTTGAGGAAGAATTTCTTGTGCTTGTAATGAAGCATATAAGTTTAACTGGATGCGCTTAGGAAATCGATTGAATTGAATAAAAATCATGTACTAATTTGTAGTAGGATAAAAAGGAAAAGTGTGTTAGACCTCTCCCTAAGGCTAGTTGTGGACCCCTTTTCCAAGGGGGATTAGCTTTGCCTATTTGGAAACGTACGCTTAGTGATTTGGTGAGATAAGAAGTTTGGCCTTGTAAGTTGATGTGCCATCCATTTCCCACTTATCACCCATATCTATGCTCTCTTCCTCCTCTTTTGAAGCCTAATAATATTGGTCATGGATCCTCCACTTGTTGAGGCAGCCATCAAAGTAACTCTTCTCTTGAAGGTCTTGCAAATGTTGAGATGCAAATTATGCATAACTAAAATTCATGGCAATCCCATTTGAAAGCACTACATGACTAAACTCCTTGACAAAGCCTTTAGCAAAGACTAATATAATCTCCATATTGGTGGCCGGTTTCTCGTAGATATTCTAGTGAGTTTCTCTCAATTTGAGAAGAGAATTAATGAATATCCAATAGGACCACAAAAGCAAAGTGGTAGGAGTTAGAAGTAAAAAATAGAAAACTAGCAATGAAAAACTCAACTTAGCTATCAATTCCTTGAGAAAGAAGCTGAAGGAATATAAGGACGTGTTATTGTTCTTTGACATAGAGCCTCACTTTAGAGATAAGGCAATAGGTGGAGCTTGAGTTGAAGATTGAACTGTATAAGTAGACTTTGAAAATTGTAGTTTTTTTGCAAACTGAAGATCCATTTCTTGATGATTATAGCATTGCTTGTTGACATTACCTATTGTCTAGTAAGTTTCTAGAAATATCTCTCATGGAATTCACCTATAGTATTCACAAATGTAGCTACTTATTAGGATTGATTCTTCCTTTTTTCTTAAGCTCACATAAGGGCTCTGGAATTACAAGTCTTGAGCCATGAACAACATTTGTAGCTCTTGATGCATTTTGAGAACTACATTGAAAAATCTTTGTTTCCAAGATCTGTGTGTAATTTGGCCATTGCCACACTAACAAGACATGGAGGCTCAACATGCATTTTACCAATGCACTATAGTAGTGGCTATGGGCTTGTCCTTAATTCAGTGGAAGTTATGGCAATATTCACACTTGCTATGCTTTGCTATCGCATGCTCTATTGAGTTGACTTGATTGCCAACAAAAATACCAGCAAACTAGTTGTCTAAGGCTACTGAAGAGCTTGTCAACACTCTAGCCTTAAGTCAATGAAACTCTAGTATCTTAGCTAGTATGCCATATACACATGAATATAATCTATTTACCATCCTTACTTTGCTGCAAGTATGATAGCATATTAGGTATGCCAACATGCATATTGGATATGCTAGCTCCCATACATTCGAAGGTAACTTGGAATTATATCAAGCATATTAGGTATGCTAGCAATAATAATAGGTATTTTTCCATACTGGAAATAAGAAATAGTTATCCAGTATGCCAGTATGTTGGCAATCATACCTAGAAAAAATATTTTATGCTAGTTATATAACTTGCATGAAAACAAGCATACTTGTAGCATATTAGATGTGCCAACTATCATGCTTAGAGTCATCATACCTCTTTTTAGATTACCTTTGTCACACAAAGACGTGATAGTTAGGATACCTCATTTGGCTTAAGTTTAGTAGTTACACTACAAGCAATGCCCATTAGCATGTGTGTATGCTTAGCAACATACCCTTTTGTGCTATTTGAATCTTCATATCATACAATGAATCCTAACCAACATACCATGTATATTGACTAGCATACATGTTACCAACTATAAATACTTTTATTGTATACATGCTAAGCTGAATATTAGGTATTTCGTTCCTCTCAGTAGGTCTCAGTTTTGTGCTTTTGATGCACTATTTGTTAAGTGGTTTTCTTCTTTATATTTATCATTTTATGTGTTTTTTTTTGTTTTGCAACTAGTTTTCTTATTAAATCATGGAAAATGGAGGTGATAAGTGCACAATTAGGCTTTCTCTTTTTTTGTAATCAATGTGTCTCAATGCAATGCAACTTTCATGTGATTATGGTGCTCAAACAAGTTCTTTACTTTCCAATCAAAGTACAAAAGCATAATCAATTTCTCTTGATTAATCAATCACTTAAACAATCTAGATGCTCTTTCCTTACAAGCCAACCACTTTTTCAAGGTTTTATCATGGGCTATTTGAGGAAAGGTCTTTGTTTTCTAGAGTGGGTAATTTCTTTGATATATCTAAGTATGCAGCTTGGATAGTCACTCTCAATGTTCACCCCACACAAGGTCTGAAAGTTGACAATTACTGATAGCTAGCACATCAACTCAAGGTGTTCTCAAGAGTGGTCCTTTGTAGGCACACAAATGGATTTAGATTGGCTACTCAAGCTTACTTCCTAAATTGCTCGATGGATGGTGTTTGAGAGCCTCTAGCACTTTCTCCATGAAAGTGAGTGAAGTAGATTTTTTTCTCATGCAATGGTGTTTCCAAGAATTTATCAATCCTTGACTTCTTAGGCCATTATGGATTTATAATGACTTGTTGTAATTCCACTTCTACTAGGCTAATTGCTTTTATATGGTGCTTATCTAAGTCCAAACTCTATGTCAAACACTGAGGTGTAGCAAGTCAACAAAGGGTGTCTATAAGCTGCTTTTATTTGGATGTTGATAATTGAGCACAAGGTGAGTGTGTACTTCACTTCAACGAGTGAACCTATGATAGTCAATTAGTCTCCCACTACTCTATACACTTTGGAGGCACTAATTAGTCTAGTAGAATGTTCTTCTCTCATTCCTTGCTTGGACTACAAGCTCCTTTGGAACTCTTGCAAGGTGTGTAGCCTTAGACATTCAATATACTTTACACATTCAAATGGGTAACTTGAAAGTTTCTTTGCACAAGATTGTTGATGTGGAGCCTTGGCTTGGTGTATTTGATGGAACTAATGGTGCTAGAGGTGGAAGTAGGATTCATTATGGTCACAACCCTCCAAGTTAAATTTGTGTGGCTAGACAAGATGATTACAGTAAACTAATTGGCAAGAATTCTATTGAGAAGCTTGGTTAGCGACAATAACTAGAGATCATGCACAAGCTCTTCTAGGGAGGGCTTGTTGGACTAGTCACATGCTTCCACCCTATAATCTTGGAGTACCATTGGTGGAGTCTTCTTTGAGTAAAGTGTGCATAGCTCTTGGTCCTTAAAGACACTATCACTACTTTTTGCTTCTGATGGACATGTATCTATTGTTGGGCTTTGTTTGGGAGCTTGCGTCCCACCAGGATTTTTATCAAGAAATATTTGACTCACAATTGTACCCTGGAAGGCATAAAATATAATTTGAGTAGACAAATCATGGTGTGCTAACCATTTATGGCTATCTAGTTATTAGGCTAGGTCCCCTACAGCAAACCACAGAAGTATTGGATCTTCGAGAATATCCCTATGCACTCCTCATTATGGGTTAAACATCAATGAAAGATTTTGCATGCCATCATGGTTAGAGTGATGGTGATGATTGGCCACCTACTTTTGGCATCATGGAAAGCTACCATACATGATAATGTGGTGCATGTTTTTTTGTCAACAATGTGACATGCCTTCTAATTTTGGAAAAGCTACTTGATTCCATTGCTTGGGCTTGATGGGCAAGTGGCCATTGTTATTAGTGCATGCCAAAGTGGCCTTCCAAATTGAATTCTGAGTCACGATGGCCTAGGGCAAGAAGGCCACAATAGCTAAGGCCTATGGTCCAAGGAGGTGAGGGCCAAGGCCTCATGTGGCCATAGTCAAGGCATTGGGGCCTACTTTTGGTTGAGGACTTGGAGGCCACCAGGATCAAGCCACAAACTATCGAGTTGATCAAGCAAAGGTTTTGGTTTGTTGTTGGACGAGGGTGACCACACCTATCCAAGGGTGGACAACAATAGCAATAGGTCAAGTCCACAAGCAAGGTGTCTGAGTCACAAAACTAGCCTAGATGTTGAACTACAAGGCAAAAGGGAGTTGAGCACTAAGGTAGAGGTGGGATCATGCATGGTTATTGTGTTGAAAGATCTACCTATTTCTAATGGATCTACCTCCTCCTCCTCCTCCTCTTGTTTTCTAACCATTGTTGACATCAACCCTTGTTCATCTTCTCTTATCCTTCCCTCTGCTGCTCCACTATCTTGGCCTGCTCCTTCTCTTTTTGTGTGCAATTCTCTACATGTTTCTTCTTCTTATCAATACCCAAAAAGCACAAAGAAAAACACATATCATTTTCTATTCCCACACTAGCAAGCCTCCTTGTTTTCTTTTTCACCTACTTTTCTTTCCCCAAAAGCAAACCTTTACCTTATGTTAAGCCTTAGCCTCCATATCAATCCACAAACTAGCTAGGCCACCATAAAAAAACCCTATGACATTGCAAATCTAATTATCCCTTGAGTTGGAACTACACCCACTTCTAGAAAAATTCATCCCTGAGGAAGAGCTACACATTGCAAGCTGGCTTAAGTTGTTAGCCCTACTTATATTGATATCATCATCTATCTTTGCAAGCTACTCTATCTTCCATTCTATTTGGACCCCCTAGCCAACCTCTAGTATATCTCAAACTTCTACAACTCATGGCTCCCTAAGGATGTTGGTACATCAACTTGTCCATAGACACATCATCGCTTATGTACATACTCAATAAAACCCTTTGTTCAAAAAACACACACCCAAGACAACCTCCACCCAACCTCCATCTAGGAAGCTATCCACCACCATTGAGAGGATGTGGTAGAATGGCTAGCTAGAAATCTACTAGATGGAAATCATTAAAGAATTTTAAGAAAGGAAGTCATTTTTAAGGAATTCACTTTAAGCTAAGATGCATGGATAAAAACCAAAATGGCTAAGAAGAATTGTAGCGGAATGTTCAAGGCTAATTTAAACTCAATCTTGTCAAATGTCTAGAATGCTAATGGTCTATTATTCTTTGGATCATCAATTTCGAAAAATTCCTTCAGCCTATACTCTCTTTCTATGTGCATAGATAGAGCAATTTATTCCATGAGCGATCTATATTCAAGATATGACCAATTTTAGCTTTCATTAGAAAGTCGAGACATTACCACAATGAAGACACCTCTTGGATTGGTCCGCATGTGCACTCTACCACAAGGTGCAACAAACTCTGTAGCCCATATGATGAATGCCATGCACAAAGTCTTAAGGGACTTTATTCCACAACTTACTCTTCCATTTCTTCATGATGTACCTATCAAGGGATGTGAAGTCAATGAAAAGAATGAGGAGCTTGACAAAGATGGTTGCAAGATATTTGTAGTTAACCATATTCATGATTGTGATAGGATTTTGACAAGGCTAGAAGAGGTACATCTTACCCTTTCTGAAGCTAAGTCTATTTTTGGAGTAGAAGAAGTCCTAGTGGTCAGCCATCTATGTGGGCCCTATGGACGCAAACCTTCTCTAATGAAGATAGATGCCATCAACAGAATGCAAGAAAAATGCACAAATGTTTCAGATGTGAGAAGATTTCTTGGCACATATGTATTATATCTCATATGGATACCACATTTTGCTCATGTAGCCAAAAATCTTTATCAATTATTAAGAAAAGGCCAAAGATTCTCTTGGAATAAAGAGCATACTCTCACTATGTATAATTAAAGAAGTTATTAATTTCAGCCCCCACTCTCAAAAGGGCTGACTATTCAATTGGTCAACCTATCATCCTTACTGTGGATACAAGTCCCATTGGGATAGGTTGGGCTGTTGGCCAAGAGAATCTTGAAGGTAACATGTATACAATTCATTTTAGAGCAAAAGTTCTCAATGAACGTCAAAGAAGGTATGCACAAGTAAAAAGGGAATTGTGGGGAGTTGTAATAGCATTAAGGTGTGATCGTGAATACTTTATAGGTGCTTTTGTAGTGGTAGAAACTGATTGTCTTCCACTCTTGGGCATGATTGCCAACTGCTCTACACCCGACATTGCTATGCTAAGATGGATTGCATATATTAAATCTCTCAACCCCGAATTAAAGCATATTGTAGGAAATGTGAATCCAGTTGCTGACAGGCTATCACAACACCATATTGCGGAATATGGGAATTTCCCATAAGTTTGGGACACGTGGTTAAATCTTTGGATTTGTCATAGCTTGAACACTATAACTCTAAATCGAGCGCTCTATAGCTTAATAGATTCCATTTTTCAAGAGCTTTCCAATGATAGGTCACATCGTATGGATTTGAGAAACTTATGGGCATGTTATCCGGGTGCCACCTTTTTAGTATTCAAAAAATGGGAATTGGGAGATTTCCAAACTTATTAATATTGTGTTTCACATGCAAGATATGACAATGAAGAAGAGCTGATGGAAGAAGATGAAGCTGAAGAATCTATACTTGCTGAATTTCATTTCATAGCTGCTGAAAATACATTTTCAGTTACTGCATATATAGGTCCAAAGCTGAAACCAACAGGATGGTCAACTAGAAGCCAGCATGCTCATTGCATTGATCAAGTTTTACTTCATTTCCTTGAAGAAGATTATGAAGAACATTGGCTAAAGATCGACCAATATTTGAGCACAATGAAGATGAAGGAGACTTGGACTAATAAGGAGTCCAAACATATCAAGAGGAAAGCTTATGGCTTTTTTCTTAAAGAAGGACATCTATGGAAGCACACAAAGAAGAATAAAGGAGCGCCTGTCCGAGTTTTAGGTAACAAAAGAATGCAACAACAGGTAATGAAGGAATTTCATGAAAGCCTGTGTGTTGGCCATAGAGGCATATGGGGAACCTTTAGTAAAGACAACGAAAAATGTTGGTGGCAAAACATGTATCAGGACATAGCACGTGTTGTTGAAACCTGTTATGTATGTCAACTATATTATATGGTCAAGCATCGAGTTGGGTTACAACCAACTTATCCTTTATCTATACATAATAGATGTGTTATTGACCTTATAACCATGCCTACAGGAATATGGAATATGCGGTATTTAGTGCTTGTAAGAGAGGATCTAACCAATCAATTTGAAGGCAAAGCCTTAACAACCAAATCCACTCAAGCTGCTTGTCGTTTTTTGCTTGAAGAAGTGTTTTGTAGATATGGTTGTGTAGGTAAAGTAACTACAGACAGAGGAGAGTTGGATGCTAATGAGGCACGCAACTTATTTGCTCAATTGGGTATTAAGTTGGCTTTAACATCATCCTACAATCCTGAAGGCAATGGAAAGAGTGAGAGAGGTCATCAATCTATTCTCAAAGCTCTAGCAAAGTCTTGTAGAGGAAAGATCAAAGAATGGCCTAAAATGCTACCTTTTGCATTATGGGCTGACCGGACTTCTCACAGTTCAGTGACTGGCTATATGCCACCTGAACTTATGCATGGACAACAACCAATTATGCCAATTGAAGAATCTATTCTCACATGGAGTCTTCTACATTGGGAGGAAGGCATCACTAGAGAAGAGTTGTTGACTTTGCACATATGGCAACTAGAAAGAAGGCTTGAAGATGTTTGAGCAGCAATTGAGAAGCTAAAGATAGCAAGACTAAAGAACAAAAGAAGATTTGATAAATGACATCGACTTCGGCCAAGAGAAATTCAAGAAAATGACTGGGTGCTTGTCTATGACAGCAGCCTAGACAATCAATACAGTGCTTCTAGAAAGAAAGCGTTGGTTTGGCCCATATGTGGTAAAGATCGTTCATGACATGAAGATACCCATAGCTGGAAAAAGAATCAAGCTCTTCAAATGAAGAGAAATTTCAACATATGAGCTAGAAGACTTTAATATAATTCAACAGCATGAAGACATAGAGGAAGAAGAAGAGGCAGAAGATGAAGACATTGACATGGCAGAAGATACTTCTTCTAACACTACAAATCCGTAAGACTTTGGCGCATGCTAGAGAATGTGCAGGTTAGGAGGGGATGGATATCGTGTCGCTATGCGCATACCGTGTAAAAAAATCTAGAGTGTGGCTTCCTTTTAGATTTAGAGAGCCAATGCCACTTTAGGCATTAGTATTAGTATCCATGGTTCAAAATATTAGATTTTTTTGGACAAGTTTTTAGTCAATTTTTGATATTCTAGATATTATCTCTTGTAAAAATCCATAAAACTATAGATAACTTCTAGATTAGGATGACATGTAAAAGAAAGCATGTAGCTTTTATCTAATTTGAGAGCATTTTATATAAAAAGAGAGATTAGAAAATCGCACGACGCGCGATCGCTGTTTTTAGGCAGTGAACAACACTCCGAAAGTGGGAGATGAAGGAGTGATCTGGCACAATTTTGGCCAGGTGTCCTGGTATTTAATCCCCCTTTCGGAGCCATTGGAAGCATCGGATTGGCGATCTGAGCAGCATAGAGGAAGGTATTATTTTGTACACGTTTTTGTCTATTAGAGTTATATTTTCTCATAATACTGAAAGAAACTGAAAAACTTCATCTTTGTTATTATTCTTCTATATTTTCTAATTCTTTTTGGGAGTATTCTCCTACATCTTCAATCTCTTCGAACCCCTTCTCTTCTATCTACTCCTCGCCTCGAATCTACCTATACCCTATTGTCGATTATCTTTAAGAACTTGGCTTGAAACCTTCAACCCTTCTCTTATCTCTACCATCTCCGAAGTCTAATCTTTTGAACCCCCATACATTCTTCTCTTGCCAAACCCCTGTGGTGACCTTCAACCCTATGCGCTACGACACCGCAAGTTTGATGGAAGAGATTTTCATCCATGGTAGGTATTGGTGAGATATAAAATGATGGAGAGGGGTTATTGGCCCTTCATTAAGAGGACCAAGGCCATTGACCCATCCAATCCTAAAGATGCAAAAGATGATGAAAGATCCCAAGCCATAATAATGTTGCTACTAGATGAATCCTTAATCCACCACATTGATCAAATCGCAACTACAAAGGAGTAGGATGAGCTCAAGAAATTATATGGTGCAAGAGGAAAGAACTCCAAAATCTTCCTCAAAATAGAGTTCCTTAGCTTGGAATACATGTAAGGAGAAGACTTGGGAAATTTAATTTCCCACATGAAGTGGCTAATGTCCCAACTTTAGCTTCATTCCAAGATCATGTTGCTAAAGAAGATGCCATCACAATACTTTTAAAGGTTGTAAGGAAAGCCTTCCCAACTCTTGTAACTACTCTAACAAATGTACCAAATCCTACACTTGAAGGTTTCATTTAGTCTTTTCTAGATGAGGAGAAAAGAAATCAAAGGAAGGTAGCACTAGTTTAGAATCTACCTCCACAACTCGTGATCAAATCTTTGCAATAAAAAGGGACATATTGTATGGAACTGTTGGGAAGAATATCCCAACAAAATGAAGTGCAATAAATGTAAGCAAACATGACATATCACTAATAAATGTCCTAACTCCCTTGAAGCACCAAAAGAATTGAAGGCCAACTATATCTTCAAAGCACCCGATGACCACCCTTTTTAGTATCCTTTGTATCATCTTTCCATAAACATTATTGTAGCCTACTTTATAAAGGCATCTTATTGATTGATTAAAGGGGGGGGAGGGGTGGGAGAGAGACATTTCCAAACTATATTGTCCAATACCACATTGGCATTGAGGGGGGATGTTACAAGTATGGCATCAAAACCCTATGTAAAAAAGGGTGCATGAGAGAAGCTAAGGTGTGAATAGACTAGAGGACAGGGAAAACCCTAACTGTCACTCACTTAAAGGTTATATAAACATGGCCAAACATCACTCTTAGTAGATGAAACAGTGTACCTTTGTGAGCAACCGAATAAGCAATATCTATGTCTTGTACTTTGTAAGCTCTCTTCTCCCTCTTGTGCACACTCTTTCATGCTGCAACTCTAATATTTCAACACTTACTACCCTCGATGTGATGGGCTAGTAGAATCATTCAATGGAACTTTGTTGAAGATTCTCTAAAAACGGGTGGAAGACTATCCCAAGGATTGCGACAAGTATCTGCATTAAGCTTTATGGACTTGTAGGACAATTTAGAAGATGAGTATAGGGTTCGCCCCTTTTCATTTGGTATATGGTGGAGAGGCTATAATTCCCATGAATTTCATATTTCCCACAATGGAGTTTATGAAGATGTTAGTTGGATTGGTTAACAAAGGACTGAAATTGCATACATTATAATTAAATAGGCAACAAAGAACCAATGGATTGTTATGAGAAACAGATTTTCAAAAGAAGGCAATAGTTCAATATGAAATTGAGGAGGAAGGATTTTTCCACATGAACATTAGTTTATGAGATACGACAATAGTCTAGATTCTATATTTCAAATTAAATTTTGAGTTAGATGAGAAGGACCCTACATGATCAAGTAGATATTTGAAACTTATCTATTACAAGATCTAGATGCAATAGTTCATAAAAGCATGATCAATAGGTTCCATCTCAAGAAATATATTTGGAGAATCATGTAAATACGGATGTTATAAGTAGTGTATATACAAGTCATAGAGTAGATTGTTCTAGTCAGCAATTTTGGACAATTTTGGTATTTTGAAATCTAGTATTAATTGGAGGGTTTTAAATTATGGATAGCATGTCCAAAGTGCACTTTTGCACCTAATGAAGATCCCTACCAAGTTTGGTATCCAACCAAGCAAGTATGTGGGAGACATGCGCTTTGGAATTTTAATGTATGTAGTAGATTACATGTAGAAATGCAGGATTACAGACTGTCTTGAGGTTTTATGGGGCTGAAATCTTTGATATCTGACTATGATGCGTTCTAACAATTTTTAATTTGGAACCAAAGCTACAACTTTTCTTCACAAATCTCGGCAATATGAGTTATAGATCAAAAGTTATGAGCAGTTTTGTGCATGGTGTCCTGATTGACAAGATTCTGGAAGTCAAAGCATGTCTTTGTTAGAGGTGGTTTGGATTTTCAAATAAAGATTCATGCATACTTTGTGCTCCAAATGAAGGGATAGGCTAATCATGGTGTGCGAAATTGCTTAACCATGGACATGTCACCGCATGCACACAAATTGGACAAGTAATGTAAATGTCATTTGTTTGACTTTTCAATGCTTACCCAAAGAGGGATCATGTTAATGCACAAGAGTCTTACATGGTAGCTTGCATGTTTGATGAGTTTTCCTTTCACTTGGTTTTCAAGTGCATTCCTACTACAAGAAGTGTGGTCCTACTAGTAGGATTTGTAGTCTTGCTATGGTTTTTGTGAACCCCAAGTGGAATTTTTAAGCGTTTAGTAGCATGTTTGTTACTTCGTAAAGGAGAAAAACCTTAGTAAAAAGGAAAAATGCGAGAGATGTTAAAAGGGGAGAAAAACACAACGTGAGGAGAGAAAGACTTAGTTGGAAAATATGGTGAGCAAGAGTGGAAGAGTAAATTATGGGGGAAAGAAGAGTAATAAGTAGGCAATCATGATAACATGAAAGAGAATTAATTAATAGTTGTACCAAGTACGTTCTTTTATAGATTTTTAGCTTGGATACACACCTCACACTTTGCTTATGCGATTTAGTTACATGTGTCTCTAGCACAACACTAACACATTTTAACACCCCCTCCCTTGGTGCTAGCTTATCCTCTAGATAACTACACCTAAGGATGTACATTCCCCCCTCCCCCCTAATGCTTGCAAGGCCTCTAGCTCATGTAGTGTCAAATAAAGTGTAGGCAATTTACTATTTAGAAGAGAGTTTTAGGATATTCTTCAAAGTTTTTTTCCTTGATAAAATTTTCTTTTTGGCTTTAGCATTCTTTCTTGGTGTGTCCAAACTTGTTGCAGTTCTTACACTTTGACTTTCCTTTGTTCCAATATTCTTATTCCTTATGTCCATTTTTCCCATGGATTCTACAAATAATTCTTGAAGTAAAGTGTAGAGATTATGGAGTTTGGTGTAGTCTCTTAGGCCGTCTCTTTGATTTTCCCCTCTTGCTCATATAAAGAATCAGTTGGAAAGAATAATAAACGAGATGCAAACAAATTATGATCAGCTGGAAAATGAAACGTTAGCAACTATATCATATCTAAATTCTTGAACCATCAAGTGGTGTAATGAAACCATACTTATGAAATCAGAAGCATGCTTAGATTTCATAGGATCAAGAAATACTAAGATAAAATATTAGAAGACTTAGAAGACCATAGATGTTGATAAAACCACTAGTACTCCCCAATAGACCGAACCACTAATATAAACTATCATTAAAATATCAACTACATTGATAATGGAAATATCAACTTGAAATATCAAACCATGAGGTAAAGAAAAACATCATATTAAAAATATAGAAACGATAGAAAATTAATGATAGGCTTGCCTTACAAGACGAAATAATGATGATAAAATTACTAGCTTACCTTGCGCGCATCAATACTAGCTTACCTTGCGGCCATCGGATTTTGCCTGTCCAATGCAGCGATCGGCGTCACTGCAGTAGCGAACGCTCAGTGTCATCAGCCTTCGTCGGCTTGCTAAATCACCGGTCGCTCATCAATGAAGACATATGGATTGGTTAGCAACCTGCTGGGATTCACCCTCCTCCTTGGCTTTCATAATCTGCTACCATTCGCCTATGCATCGTGTGTTGCCCCGCAGGGTTGTAGTGTCGCCTTGCCTATTATCTTTACAATAGCTCTATTGATGCCAATCTGAGCTCTATCACAACTCGGCTCCAAGCGAATGAATCTGACATATTATGATACAGCCATTTAAACAGCTCTTCAAACCTCTCGTCAGGGTAGGTACTTTATATTCCCTTTCCCTGCGAATGCTCGGGTGATCAGGTGGGGCACAATTTCTGCTATGCAGTGGTTGAAAATGATGAAGGCAATACCATAGCCTCTGTAAAATATGAGTGTTAGTGCTCTAGAAAATAGACACCAATCAGCATAGAAAAGCACTGCAGCATGTGCACCATCTTGTGCTTGGAGTATGTTCAGAACTCTCTCTAGTGTTGTCACATTCACCTCGACTACCCTTGATCTCAAGCTATTTCTGCTGCCCTCAATCAGATTCCCATCGTTGCGACACCACTCTTCTCCAATCAATTCCAACTCGTAGAAATTGTACTTCTTGCAGACTTTGGGCCAGATGGGGCGAGCTAAGACAGCACTGTTCTTACATATGGCCGAGATCACCAAGCAACAAACAAGCCATGTTGAAGCCTGGGAATGTAAGACCCCCATGAAAAGTTGAAGAACGGAACTTTTCTCTCGATGAAGACTCCAGATGCACGTGGGACCAAAATACCAATTTATTCACTCCTCCAACAATGTCACAGGAAGCGAAATAATCCAATCAACGAGGAGGGCCCTCTCAATCGCCTCCTGTAATGTCGATAGACAACATACCTAGCTCCTCAATGTTCAGTAGCTATTAGCAAACTCCTACTTCAACTTGTCCAAAAAAATACCAAGCTGTACCAAGGCTATCAAGTTTCACACTCAACAAATCAAACAAAATGACAGAAACAAATCCTAAGCTAGAAAAACACAAGAAATCCAACTACAAAATAACAAAACAAATTGTCACGCAAACAACTAAGCTAGCAAAAATCAAACCTACTACAACTAGGGCTTTTCAGTTTCAAAAAAAAAGCTTGAAAATGTCGCCGTGAATTCTTCATTGACTTGAGTAGCATATTTAGCCTTTATCAATAGTACCTAGCCTTTGTAATACACAAATCTCTCAAACACTAAAATTGTAGTTTCCCTTTTCTCACTAATGAGAAACCTTTAACATGTGGCACACACCATCATCAACATAGACCGAAGTAGCCTTCATGATGTCCCTCTCACCAATAATAATATGTCGAATAAAAGACCACACTCACCATACTTCCTATAGTAAGAGAAAGGAAAAGATAAGTTGAAAGCAAACCTTGTTGTCGTAGTTAGAGAATAGAGGAATAATAGCATCAAATTGTATTTTGCAACTCCATTCTTCAGCAGGTTGCCAACAAGCTTCGAATACATGAAAGCCTCAATCACTTATGTAGGTCTTGTTAAAATGTTTGTGTAGTGCTAGAGGCACATGTAACTAAATCCCATAAGCAAAGTGTGAGGCATGTATCAAAGCTAAAAAGCTATTAAAGAATGTACTTTTCACAACTATCAATCAAGCATGTCTCTTTCATGCTATCACCTACTTATTCTTCTTCTTTCCCCTGTAATCTACTCTTCCACTCTTGCTCGATCATGTTTTCTAACATGGTATCAAAGCCTCTTTCCTTGATGTTGTGAGATAGAGAGGCATTCATTGTCACACACAATGGTGTGAAGAAGCTCAAGTCAAAGAGATGTTGCTCAAGAGGTTGAAGCCTTGAGATTGAAGGCTTGCAAGGGTGTGAAACTCAATGTGTTTTTGTGAAGAGGATGTTGTTCAAATAAGATATCAAGGTATATCTTATCTATCTATCAATTCTTCTATTTTGATTCAATTAAGGGGTGGCCATTGCCCAAAGTATATGTTAAGTCAGCAATAGAGAATAGAGATTTATTTGAGCCTTCTTTGAAGAGCTTGAACCTCATCACTTGCTACTTAAAAGGCCATCTTGAAGGATAGGATCTCAACATAAGCTTGGGGAACTACTGTCTTTGTTTGGTAACTCTCGTTATGTCCAGATCAAAGACAACAAACACACCTTGAAGACATGACCACATTCACCGATTTGAAATGGCCACATCATTGTCCTCTCTATTAAGGTTGTTAAACCTTAATACTTCAATCACTTTCACACTTAATCCTCCTTCAAACTAGTTTTTCTAAGCCCTTGCTCACATTTTTCTCATCAAATTGGTTTGAAATTTATCGCTATTCACACTGAGAATCGATAAAGTGGTTCTATTTAGACCTGATTCAGATTGAATACTTTAAAATTTTCCATTCATACTACTTGCTATCATGAATTAGTCTATGCAATCATTCTAAAAGGCGATTCATACTGTAAGCAATCAAACGTTGATATTGTATGCGGAATCTTTCTTTTCACAAAAATTTCCATTAAAAAATGGAACTCATAATTAAAATCTAGCAAAAATCCTTGTAACTCTCACATAAATATCTTGTTGTAAATTGGAGTTAAGGCATTGCCATGTGAGTGACTTGTAAGACTTCTCCATCCACAAAATGTTTGAAATCAAAGTTGTGGAAAAGCTCAATGGCAAGGGTTTTCACCCTTGGAAAATGGAAATCATGTATCACCTAATGTGAAAAGACCTTTGGAAAATATTTGAGGAACCCGAGGAGCTTGAGATCTGAATTGAAAAGGTAAAAAAAAGTAAAAGCACTCAAGATAATAGTATGGGGCTTGTGACGTGATGTTCTTCATCACATATCAGTGATTACAAAAGCAAAAGAAGCTTAGAAAGAATTGGATAAAACCTTTGTGTCCCAAGCGAAGAACTCAAAAATAAATATTCTAATCGAAATTTTTAGGCTAGATCTAAACAATTACGACTCCTTAACTTCACTGATTAACAAATTCAAAAGCTTGAAAGTGCAAATATCTTCCGTTGCTAAATATATTAAAGAAAATGAAGCCATTTCAGTGCTACTCAATAGTGTGGATAAACCTAACGAAGGTTTTGAGCACAATAAAAATAAGAAACCAGCAAGAAAACGTTTTGGCCTCCATCTCTCTTCTTGTCTCTTGAGTGAGCTTCTCCTTGTGCATTCTGTGTGTGTTCGGCGCAGCATCTTGAGCAAGTCCCCCCACCACACGATTCTTGACACACAAGGCTCTAACATGGCTCACACATAAGACATTAAATATTTTGACAAAGCTTTGACATGCACACACAAGACATTGAATATTTATTTTGATTCTCCTTTCCCTAAACTTCTACTGTTGGTGTGTGATCGAACTATTAAGTCTACCTTTCCATCCACTATGTTGGTGTGACCCAACCCTGAATAGGGTCTTGCTGTGAGTACCAATGGAGTGGAATGGTTCCACTCCATCCTCTTCCCCCATCCACTATGTTGGTGTGACCCAACCCTAAATAGGGTCTTGCTGTGAGTACCAATGGAGTGGAATGGTTCCACTCCAACCTCTTCCCCTAAATGTGACTTCACCGTAACAACTTTGACAACTCCAGAGACAGAGTTGTTGACTAACAATCATCTTTGACACACATTAGAATGCATTGTTTATCAAACTCCATCTACATCTAGTGTGCTATTCCAGTCCACCCAAAATTGAACCAAACTCCATCTACATCTAGCCTTAACACATGCTTGAGATAAAGTCCATCCAATAGCTTCAACACATCCGTGAGAAAAGGGAGAACTTCAAGCACCAAGATCTTTTTAACTAAGATAGTCCATCCAATAGCTTTAGCACATCCTTGAGAAGTGAGAATTTGAGTTGCCCCATATATGACATTCGTGTGCCACTACTCATTAATTCATTGTCCTTAACAAAGGGGATATGCTTCTTAACAAAGAGATAATCAACTAGTACTTCCTGAAATCTGAGTGTGAGTGATTCTCTAGGGGTTTCACATAGAAGTGGCATTGTAGGTTTAGCACATCCTCATGAATTGTAAGTTTAGCACATCCTCAAGAAGTAAGAGCTTGAAGAAGCAACCCTATATATAACGTTTGTGTGCCACTATTGGCCTTGGCATTTAACACATCCTCAAGAAGTGAGATCTTCAAGCACTAAGTTCCCTATACATGTGCCACACATTCATTGGCCTTGAACGGACATGCTTCTTAAAAATGGGATGATCAAGTACTACCCAAACTATGAGTGATCTCTAGGGGTTCACAAAGTAGCCAATAAGAGCTTCAAGCATTGAGTTGCCCTATACATGTGCCACTACTCCTTTGGGTCAATTCATTGGCCTTGGCCAATGGACATGCTTCTTAACAATAAGATGAAACTCTTAGTGGTTCTCTAGGGGTGGGATGAGAGATGAAACTCAAGCATGAGTGATTCTCTAGGGATTCATGTAGAAGTAGCTACAAACCCCCGTGTATCACTACCTAGAATGGCACTCTTCTTTGCCTTCCCCATAATGGAGAGGCTCAACAATTTTTCAAAACCAATGCATCACTACCTATAATGGCACTCTTCTTTGCCTTCCCCATATGGAGAGGCTCATTATGCTACGACAATTTTTCAAAACCATCACAAAAATGGCCAAAACTACAAAGATTTTTTAGGTCTTCTAATATTGACTTTTTTCTTCTAACAAAGAGATCGACCATTGTCTTCAGATGATTCACGCGACCCCTTGAAAATTGTCCTCTAGATATTTCAACTATTTCCCTCGTCGTAAATTAAGTGATCAAACCCCTCCACTCTTGATAAGAACATAACACACTTAAACAAAGAGGGTTCATAGGTCTAACAAAGTGGAGGGTTCAGAAGCTCTCTCCATAGATCCCAACAATTTAAAAAACCACCCACAAATCAAACATTACCCCCGAATCAATCAATTAATTACTAGGTGGCACGAAATAGGGTCCTTGTTGCAAGCTGTTTATTCAAGCATTTTTGAGGTTTGTGATGGGTAGTATCGTTTGTCATGATGGTATACAACACTCTCAATCATGGGGTTATGAATTTGTTGAGTCAACAACCTCAACCACATAGTTGAAATTTTCTAACTCACAACGTGATTATGAAAATTTGTTGAGTTGGTCTCACACAAAATGCATATGGGGTTTGGATAATACAGCAAACACACAACCATTGTCAATCCAAAAACGACAAGTACAAATGATTTTAGACTGCGATAGCACCTTAAAAGACTTGCACAAATGGTTTAGACCTACAATATCAACCTTTCATGATGCCCTTAAGTACATAGGTCATGCAACTTGAGCTGGCTTAATGTAATGAGACTTGGATATAAAAAAATGTTGGTCGTTGCAATTAGAACTCATCCTCATTATTTTCATGTATTGAATTGCAGATGGGAGAGCCAATCATGTGGTTATCTTCATGCATGGAACTTCAATCCTCTCATAAAAATTCGATGGAAAGTCATATGCGGGTTAGTTGCATATGCAACTATCTCGCACACATTCGATGGTGGTCACTCATACAAATTTCGACAATATTACTAGACACAAACATGATTGATACAACTTAATATTATTATAAAGTCTATAGGGAGTAGAAGTTGCAAATAAAAGAAGCTACTGAAAACCTTTCATACAAATTTCGACAATATTACTAGACACACACAACCTTTCATACAAATTTCGACAATATTACTAGACACACACAATTGATACAACTTAATATTATAAAGTCTACAGGAAGCAGAAGTTACAAATAAAAGAAGCTGCTCATAAAAATAACAAAAACCTTTTAGCAACCTTTTAGCAAACAAAAACCTTTTAGCAAAATCCTTTCTTGTATATTTACGCCTGTTTGGTAAAACCTATATACACACACACAAACCCCTCTTCATCCATACATTTATTTTTATCGGACAAAGTACACCCTACATGGGGTGTTTATTCGTCTAAGATGGCACACCCATCGATCAATGGGAGAGCACTAAGTAGCGGCAAAAATCCTAGTTGCGCATGTTGCAGCAAAGGTGGCCCACTTCTCTACCACCAATAAGAATCATCCATCAACACTTCTGCAAACAAATACAAGCAGTGCATTAAGAATTAGTAATCCAAGGTATTGCCCATAATATAACTCAAAAGATAAAATCACAGTATACGAAGGTTAGAGATATAACAAGCTAGCTGACAATATAACAATAATATTATATTTAGTAGCAATATAACAACTAAGGTTAGAGATATAACAAGCTAGCCGACAATATAACAATAATATTATATTTAGTAGCAATATAACAATAATATTATATTTAGTAGCGATATATAAATTCAATTATACTTGCATTGGATCAGACAGTTCAATTCAAGCTGGTTGACAATATAGCAATAATATTATGTTGAACGATCACAAAGTTCGATTCAAGCTAGCGGACATGTTTTGTAGCAGTATATATTAGGTCCAAATCTACATTCGATCACACAGTATCTATACAACCAATAATTCAAAACTTCCAATTTAGATACTCGAAGACAAATACACTAAGGACGCGCAAACTATTGTCAAATGTAGGTCGATTCAAGCTAGCGGACATGTTTTGTAGCAGTATATATTAGGTCCAAATCTACATTCGATCACACTGTATCTATTACAACCAGTAATTCAAAACTTCCAATTTAGGTACTCAAAGACAAATACACTAAGGACGCGCAAACTATTGTCAAATGTAGGTCAGGGTACCCAACAAGGACAAAATATTCTCAAAAAACTAATAGTAGTACATAAGCTCTAGATTTGAATCTAACCATGATTCTAACATCGACTTAAATAATTGATATATTATTAGATCAAACATTCATATGACATTCAATCATCACAAATTAAGAGAATATAATTTATATATTAAATCATATCCATAATTGATGTATTAGATCATCTTAAGAGAATATAATTTATATATTAGATCATATCCATTGCATTCATATGCCATTCAATCATGGCAAATAAATAGGAGAGACAATTACAAGAGAGAATAATTGATATATTAGATCATATCCATTATGTTCATGTGCCATTCGATCGTGGCAAATAATGCATATCAATTAGATCATATCCTTTATGTTCATATGCCATTCGATCATGGCAAATAACGCAGACAATTATAAGAGAGACAATATACAATTATAAACCGATGAGAGAGAACTTGTGGCACAAACGAAATAGGTATAGATTATGTTAGGCTTAAATGACGGAATCTACTAGGTTCATATATAAAATGACGGGCAATGCATCTAAAATAGATATAGATTATAACAGACTGCCGATATATAAAATAAAATGACGGGCAATGCATCATTTAGACAACATACCTCGGGACGACCTTGCACGGCATTCGCGAGGGCGAAGGTTGCACTGCTGGAGGAGGCGAGAGGACATCTGGGCGGTCATGGTTCTCCGCTGCTGCTCCGACTCCTCTTCTCGTCGCTGCGCCCAGACGTCCTCCTCTTCATAACGACGGCGGCGCTCGCCGCCTCCGTAAGCCTGCTGGAAGGCGTAGCAGCGGTCCTGCGAGGGGATGCGCTCCACGGCCTCGCAGCACGCGCGGGACGGCTGCTGCTGCGTCGCCCCTCTCCCCTCAACCGACCTCCATGACGAATACGAATTGTAATACGGCGACGACTCTCTTTCCTCCTCCACCTCTCGCCGTTGCTGCCTGAAGAAATTGTCGCACGCCCGCAGCCTCGCGTGCCACTCCTCCCTAGACCCTTCCCCTCTCCTTCTCTCCCGCTCCCTCTCCTCTTCCTCCCGACGTCGCTCCTCCTCTCGACCGCGGGACGTCGCCGACACTTCACTCACTATCACCAACAGCACCAACAGTGCTCCCAACAAAAACACACGAGCCGCCATATTGATTATCACCACCAACGACACACAAGCTAACAGGAGCTATTGTACGGGAAGCCTCGCACTAGCCGGTATGCAGGCAAAATAGCTGAGGCCTCGACCATACTTATAGGCGAGCGGCCCCTGCCCTGGCCTCGACGTGACCGCGCGTGATATTCTCGTTTCTACTCGGCGCTGCCGCCGCGTCTCCCAGTATCCTCGTGGGCGACGTTCCCTCTGGATAAGCACTCTCCTGCCATGCACCTTCCATAGTGGCACCTTCCATATTGGCCCGATCCCATCAGCCAATCTTACTAAAAGATGAGCTTCTTTCATCGAATAAATATAGCGTAGTCAGGTGGAAATTTGAGAACACCAGACAACCTCTGAGGTGAAGGTGAATAGAGAAGAGTCATTGACACCACCTTGCATATTGGCTCCATCTCATCCGACAATGTTGCTAAAAGATGGTCTTCTATACTCGAGTAGATACAATCTAAACGGGTGAAAAGCCAGGCAGGGCGGAACCTACTCAAGGCTTAGAGTCATTAATATCATAGTTAGTCAATCATATGTTTGCTTCTATCCTACTCAAGGCTTAGAGTACGTATTCAAATATTCTAGCTAAATATTTGACACAACTATCTTGCACTCTTGTTTAGAAGGCCACAAACATATGCAAGTCTTCATTGCTAATGATTAGTGAAGTCTGCATCCATATTTACTCAACCAAACATAGAAAGTAGTTGTTAGGGTGCTACTTCCAAGTTTTGCAATGCTCTCACATAAACACCCAATATCTTTCTTATGCACACTTGGACAAAACTATTTAAAGAAGTGTTCCCATTGTCTAGAAACAATTAAACAAAATTCTTTAATATACAAACCCTTAGCAATAATAATCTAGTTGTCTTGACACCCATATCATATATGTACCTTTCCTATACCAAAATCATATTATCAATAGTGCTATCATCCCCATTTTTGCAACAATAGGCTTGCACTTCTATTCCATGTTGGAAGTAGCTTCTCTTGATGAGTGACTATACAATGGTGGTTCTTATGAGCTAATCGTCCTCACTTCCTCCTTGGTTCGCTTGCTATATGGATCATGAGTCCACCACAAGGTTGTAGAGCACATTGCAACATTTGAAATTTGGGAAAAAATGGGTGGGAGTTGTTCGCATGATGTTTGACGTAGATTTTGTTATGAATTTCAAATTCAAATTTGCAACATCATTTTAGCAATGAACAAGAGTGTTACTACAAGTATCACTTATGAGACCAAGTTTTGTATATCATTCAATGTTTTTAGTGACAATGAACACTATAAGAGATGAGGAGAATTTCGACACTAGTTTCTCAAGCATTTTCCTTTAAAAAAATGGGACATGGCTATAAGCACCAATCTGAGCTTTGAAAAAGGTGCGCACATTATAATCGCCAATATTTCCACATGTAAATACAAGTGCTTATACTAATCCCATTTAAAATATTGGCTAACCAAAACAACAAAACATATTCCAACACTAGTAGAAAATACTTACAACCATGGGTTTCCTTTCTTCATTTTGATGATACGATCTAGCTTAAAGAAAGTCCATAAACCCTATTGCATTTTTTGTTTTAGTTTTCCTCTTCTTTGTGTCATTTAAGATAGATTAACTCACCTAAGTGCATTGTATATTGTAGATAGTAAAAATTTTCCCTTTTTTGTGTGTTCTTATGGGTTGGGTGGATGTGTGGGTGGGTGGATGGGTGCATGTGTAGGGCATATAATTTAGTAATATCATTGGAATAAGGGTGATTGCGTTCCAATTAGGCAACACGGTCAATCTTCATTCGACATATGCTAGGTACAAGCATGCGCTTGAAAATTGATACTTTGTTACTTTAAAATTTTGATTTATAATTTGGTTAAAAATAGTGATTAATTATGAAATAAAAATTATAAAATTAATTAATTATAATTGTAAAACTAGTAAATCAATTGTAAAGTGATTTGGAGAAAGAGACAAAGAGAGAGACGTAGACAATAGAGAGAGTAGATAGTAGAGAGAGGGAAGAGAGAAAAAAGTCGAAAGAGTGAGAGACAAAGAGAGTAGAGAGAGTAGAGAGAGTAGAGAGAGAGTGGAGGGAGATTGGAGATCCGTCTAGCTTAAGTTAAAGGACCACAATGACAATCTCCTCAAAAGGCTCTAGTTAATGAGATCCAGCCTTAAGAATAACAAGAAACCAGCAAATCAAGGAGTGGATTATGACAACATCTTTTATCTCTACAATTAATGAAATGCAAGCACATCGCAACTCTCCAAACATTGAGAAGAGGGTTTGCATTGTAGACTCTAGCAAACTATTGGACTACATCAAATTGCAAGTATACTAACAAGAGTTTTTGACAAAAGTGCAAAAAAAAGACTACGCTCAATACAATCAGTATTTTCTATGTTAAAATTACCATAATAATTGTATCTGTATATGCATCAATAATACATGGTTGAATATTCTGACACATATTCCAATTGAGGATACCATCGCATATTCTAGTGTAAGTATTGGTGCATACTATAGCATGCATTTTGACATAGTTACCAATGTACTTTAAATTTACCCTTCAAGTGAAGCTTTTCTTTTCTCTGTATAATTTACAAGGATACGTGTACCAAGAGTGAGCTAGAGCAAAGGTGACCAATAGCACAATAGTAAGAGCTCATCCCCTCCATAATTCTCAAATTTTTGGTTTCTTTATTTGCTTCATTTCCAAGCACTTTCTCTTCTCCTCACTATCATTGAGAAAAGCCATGGCTTCAAGATGGAGTTTGTTGTTTTTTGCATATATATACATGGAAAACCCCACATTTTAAGCTTTGTTGTGATAGATTTGAGTGAGAGAGTTCAGATATGTGTGTGAATTCAAGAGAAATAAAGAAAATAACAATGTACTTTTTTATTGTCAATTTTAGTTTCTTAATCATGAATTTTGTAAGTAAGCAAGAGATAGAAAGAGAAAGACATGTAATATTATGGTTTGGTTGCTCCAGAAAAAGAGAGAAACAGATGAAAGCTTATAGTTTGATCACTTTCTTGGCTTTTTTTTTCTTTAGAAGAGAAAGAGAAAGGGATAAGGAGATTAGGGAAAAAAAGATTCAATAGAAAAAAAATCAAGGGACATAGAAAAAGATTAATAAAGAGACAAGTGTGAGGTCTTTTAAGCCTAGATATAAATTATCTAGTAAGGCATATACAAGTAGAGGTAAGCTTCTTATGTGTAGAGGCAACCAAAGTAGAAAACATTGAACATTGATATCTCCGTCAGCATCCATCAAGTATGCTAGTTAATGTTGTTAATTATAGAAAATTTTATTCAGTACAATTACTGGTTTGCTATAGAAAACATGACAAGTCAATTTTAATTTTGTTTTACCTTGCATTGACTGAGATTTGATATTTTGATACACTTCTTTATAATTAGAGTTATGGTTTATGTTTTAGAGGTCTTAAGTGCATTGTCAGGCATTTTTGTGAAAACTGGATCTACCTCAAACAAGTTTGAAATGTTATCTCAATGAGGTGAAGCAAGCACCATTTAGCTCATAAGTCAGACACACAAGGACCTCGTTTTTTTCAAGTATTTGGAGGTGAAGGATTTTTTCAGTTTGATTGAATAATTTTAGTACTTTTGACATTGATTCTATAATTTAGTGGTATTACTTGGTCTATATTGAACATTGGAAATCCTTGTTGTTTTCAAGATAAAGACATACTTGGATATGTCGAAGGTGACCAAGATGGATGTATACTCAAACCTTAAGAATTGTATAAAGCAATACATGGAAAAAGCTTAAAACTAATAAGAGAAACTCGTTGAGATTTTTAAGCTTTAAAAAATGTTTGAAATCTAAAAGGTTGTCAAATTTTTAAGGGCTGATTGAATATTTGGTCAAAGGAAAAATCACGAGGAGGGCTACCAAAGGACATTCAAGAACGACCGGTATAACTAAGAGGAGTTGCCTTTTGCTCTTGGAGGAGATATCAATTAAGGGTGGCATTGTTTTGAAGGACATAAAGTCAAATTTTGGGAAGTATTGAAGGTTCATTATCAAGGAAAATCATCAAGGTTAAATACTATGGTGGTCATCAATGTGGAAGTGCTGGTTTAGAAGAGTCCAATAAGGTTTGCAACGTTTGCGAAGACCCTACTTGATAACTCGATGGCTTAAGATCAATATTTTCTAATTTTTGAAGATGAATGATTAGAAGATTCCAACAAGGGTGGTAGCATTTGCAAAGACCTTGTTTCATAGCTCGATCACTTAAGATCAATATTTTTTAATTTTTGAATATGAATGATGGTCTTCATGATCGTGCGGAAGGTGGCTATTTGGCAATTCAAAGGTCGATAGAAAATTGGGGTTGATAAGATATATTGAACGAAAAAAATAAAGCTTAAGGAGTAAGGATGAGGCTAAGCTCTGATTCGGGGGGAGAATTGGATAAATCTTAAATTTACAATCTAATCGTGGAGTACATTTTCAGAGTGTTCAAGGCGGCTACATTTTCAAGAAGACTATATTGGATGTAAGGCTTGATTAAGGTGCAAATCGATAGGCCCGATTGATCACATCATCCTTGAAGAAGTTTCATCCACTAAAATTTGCATGTTTCAAGTATTTCAGCATTTGAAAAGAAATGAAACTGATGTGTGATAATAGAATATCATTTGAGTATAAGTCAATGTTGTTGGAATTGCTACTATGTTGAAGACTACAGCTATGGATGAATGTGGGCAACAATTTATATTTTTCGAAGTGGATTGTGATGGTGGGCCTCTTCAAACACATGAGGTCATGCTAGGAGTTACTTGACGAGGGACTCCATGAGGTGCTTGTTATCAAGTCTTATATTCTTGGATCCTTTTTTAAGTGTGATTTTATTTCCTTGCACATGTTGTATTCAAAACTTTAGGGATGTGAGCAAAATTATCTCCTTTTTTTTTGTCTAGCACTTTTTAATGGGATACATGTATTCTACTAGATCTCTAATTGCGAGGTGATATTTTATTTGGTTGAATGGCTAGAGGAGTTAGGGGGATGCACATCAAAACATTGAGTTTCATGCATTATAGAAAGAGTTGTTTGGATAGAAGCAATTGAATTTTCAAGGTTGTAAAGACATCGCAATAATCCATAACTTATACCAACACTCCATTTTCTTGCATGTATTGGGTTGTGTGAAAGATTTATTCTCACTCATTGCTCACGATACATTATTTTTTGTGCCCCCACACCCCTAAGGAGCATTGAAAGTGGTTTGGTGCTATTTCTTTGCAATTATTGGTTACAGACATGGCGACATTTCACAATAGATTGGGCAAAGATGTTTATGCTTGGGTGGATTATATGGAGCAGTGTATGTGTATGTTTGATATTGTGGGTGATGAAGACATGGTGACTTTTTCCTTGAAATGGTGTAAGGATTATGCCTTGGAATTTATCAGTTGTGTTCTAGATTATATTCTCAGCAGTTGTGGGAAAGTCTCTCTTGGTTATACAGAGTTTCTTCTTTATTCGTCTTGTAGGTTCTAGCACGAGTGTCCAATCATATAGAAAGTCTTAAGGATTGAACTAGCTTCGACTCAATGACATTAGAGAGATGGAATGCTATTATGAGGACTATATGGATGTATTGGATCTGCTTTGGCAAAAGGTATAGGATTTGGCATTTGGAGTACATCCACAAAGCAATGATGAATATGTTGAAGAGAAGGCATTTGTATGCTTGGATGAGAGGGAAATATCCACATCCATGGATTATTCTTTAGCTTTGGAGAAAGCTCAATTTTTTGTTGGAGTGACAATTTATGATAGTGATAGAGAAGAGGAGGAGGGCTTCCAAGAGTCTCCTACATCTTGTGGTGATATAGGAGGTGTTTTGTCTACTGATATTGGTTTGGACTCTTTGGATTGCAAGGATGATGATGGTGTTTCTTTGGGATTTGGTGAACTGTTGAGTGATGTTGAGACTCATCATGTTGAGGTGTTCCATGATGATTGCGGTGATGTTTCTAGTATTGTAGGGGATGATTTGGGTGTAGAGTTGGTTGTTGAAGGAAGTAGACAAGAGCATCTGTCTTGTACGCTAGAGGATAAGGGGATTCTTGAAGAGTACTCCTTGGAGTTGGTTGATGCTTCTAGTATTGAGAAGATATTTTTGGATAGTTTGGGATGTGATGATGATGATGAGTTTGTTGTACATCAAAAGCCAATGCAAAGTGATATGCGTGGAGTAGAATGTCCACTTGTTATCTTTTCCTCTACTTTGGATGCAGATACATTTTATGACTTGTATTTGCAGGGTATGTTTTCAGCTAATGATAGTTTTGGGAAGGATATTGCTATGGATATTTCTAGTGGAGGCTCTCATCTAATAGAGTATGCTTATGAGTATGAAGATGTTGGTATAATATTATTATTAGATAAAGCAGTGAAAGATGTATCTATTAAAGAAGACCAAGGTTTGTAGATAGAGGAGGCTATTCCTAGCCTTTGGCAAAGAAATTGTTGGATGTATGTAGCAATGGGTGGTCTATAGGGTATCAAGGAAGAATACTTGATCAAGCCTTTGGAATTACCTCTTGTAAAGGAAGTTATATGGAATATGAGGAGGAAGCATTCCTATTGCATTGAGGAGTCCAAGTCAAAGTAAGAGATCATGTTGGTTGGTTTATATGTAGGCTTTCTTATTTGGATGTATGGTTATTGGTAAAGCTTGCAAGTTTTGAGGAAGTGAATATGATATTTGGAGGCAAGGATTTGAGTTTATGAGATGATGAGGTTATTATTATGGATTTGCGTTGGATAAAGCATATTGCTCAAGATACCAGACTACAGAACTTTTATGCATATGAGTTATATGGATTTCCTATTTTATCTTTAGGCCTACAGGAGTATCTTGCATGGGATGAAGAGGATGTTATCTATGTGTTTGATCCAGGAGTTCCAAAAGTTTGCTTTATAGAGAAAATTTATGAGAGGAGAATTACCTTTGTATTTGATTTAAGTATTCGAAAAAACTTCTTTTTTGGCTATATTGATGAGGGTCAGATTATTTATGTCTTTGATACAGGTGGAATGCTGCACATAAATGTTTTTAAACTAGAGGGAGAGCTGAATATGTCAAGCATTTTTGTGAAAATTGGATCTACCTTAGACAAGAAGTTCAAAATGTTATCTCAGTGAAGTGAAGCCAGCACCATTTAGCTTGTAAGTCAGACACAAGGAACTCATTCTTTCCAACTATTCGGAGGTGAATGAGTTTTTTAGCTTTATTGATGAATTTTGGCAGTCTTGACATTGATTCTATATTGTTGTGTGTTACTTAGTCTATATTGAATGTTGTAAATCCTTATTGTTTTCAAGATAAAGACATTCTTGGATATCTTAAAGATGATTGAGATGGGTGTATACTCAAACCTTTAAGGATTATAGAAACCAATACATGGAAAAAACTAAAGACTAATATCAGGAACTCGTTCAGGTTTTTAAGCTTTAAAAAATGTTTGAAATCTAAAAGTAATTTGGAAAGGAATTGTGTTTGAGGATAGATATTTAGAGGAGGATGGTTGTCGATTTTAAGGGGCTAATTGAACATTTGGCTAAAGGAAAAAAAAGCGAGGAGGGTTGCCACACAAGACATTCAGGAACAACTAGTATAGCTGAGAGGAGATAGCTTTTGTTCTTGGAGGAGATATGAATAAAGGATGGCATTGTTTTGAAGGACATAGCATCAAGTTCTGGGGATTATTGAAGGTTCGTTATCAAGGCAAATCATCAAGGTTAAGTACTATGGTGGTCATCAACATGCACTACAACATATAGACCCAATAGCCATGTTTAAAGCAACAAATTATTCATGGAAAAAATTGCCTCATCATTGCTATTCGTGTCGCTAATAGCGATGTGATAAATTCTTTAGTATATGTATCGCTATTAGTGTTGCTATATGCATCGCTAATTAGATTAGTGACACTAATAGTGACGGTTGTAGAGTAAATTTTTGACACAAATAGTGATGGTTACAGAGGGGAAAACAATTAGGTGGCAGGGCATGCAGTCTTGCCACCCTTCTAGCTCTATGCACTAAATATTCTTGCATAATTCATTTACCAATGTCATGTACACCTAATGTCTAAAAATTGCACATCAAATTTTCTAAAAAAGAGGAATCCTCTAATTGCAAACTAGATATAATCAATTTGAAAAGGTATTATGCAAGGAGCTTTTTCATTACTTGCTTAGGCCCAAGAAGAAGAGCTTCACTTCAAGCTTTCATTGCAGTCAAGCCCCTAAGGTATGAAAAAGTCCCATTGATATTCTGCTCACTCCAGCTTATTCCAAGCTTGTTCAAGTCTTTTTGGGGGGAGCATTTAGGTATTTTAAGAGTTATACCATGGTGTCGGAGCCACAAACACTTATATAGGGAGGAGTAGTGTCTCTAAGCTATGCATCTTCCTTCTTGTTTTTACCTACATCTAAGTCCTCTTCTAATATCTCTTCTTTCTTGGCCTCATACTTCATCAAAGGCATTCCATGCCTCACAAGAGGGTGTTGACTTGACCTTACCCTCAATCTCAATGGATGGAGGTGTTTCAAGATCAAAAGAATCTCATCCTTCCCCTTCTCATACTCCATTTCTTGAGCTGCAACTGGTGGTGCAAGGGTTCATCCTTCTAACATATCCACATATCTTTGTCTTCTTCATTGTATCCTAACTCCATCATAATACTTTCTACCTTTGAACACACATCCATTCTCCATCCTTCTCCCTTCACATAATACTCCATCATTTCTTCCTCTTCTTGGACTCCGTTAGGTTGGCATTCTTTGGGATAGGGGTGGTTGGTGTAGAGGTATTCTCCTTCTAGGTGGTAGTTGATGGGAAAATATTCACAGTATTCGTTATAGAGGCACTGGTCTTCAGGGTAGCCTTCTTGGTAGTAGTCTTTAGGGTAGTAGTCGAGGTAGTAGCAGTCAACTCCTTCTTGGGGACAATGTGTTCCGAGATCTAGGTTGAGCTCATCCTCGTCCTTTTCTTCTTCTTCATCTTCATCTTACCACAATTCTTCATCCTTTTTCACATGTTTCTTCTTTTCTTGGCTCCTTAGTTCTTTTTTTGTCAGCTTCACTCCATTTTTCAGCTCTTGGACTCTTTTGGCTCTCATCTGCTTCAAGTATGGTTTGGTCTGCTCTGTGGCTTCTTCAGATCTAGAGGCAATCTCCTAGTTCCACCTTAGTATGCTTTCTTCTTGTAGCCCCATACCGAGGTCTTGAGCCATCTTCACTTGCCATAGCCTCTCTCTCTCTCTCTCTCTCTCTCTCTCTCTCTCTCTCTCTCTCTCTCTCTCTCTCTCTCTCTCTCTCTCTCTCTCTCTCTTCTCTCTCTCTCTCTGTTTTTACTTTTCTTTTACCTCTTCCTCTATGTGTGTGTGTGTGTGTGTGTGTGTTTTCTCTCTCTATTTTCTCCTCTTTTCTTTATTTCTCTCTCTCCCTCTCTCTATCTATTTCTCTTTCTCTCTCCCCTTTTGTCATGATCATTGAGTCTGCGTCATCAAGTTTCTCCTCTTTGTAATTGTCATTTGTTTGATGTGAATTACTTGTAAAGACATAAAATAGTATTTGATTGTGATGATGGACCTCAGGATGTCCACACTCACAATTAGATAAATTCAAAATTTCCTTTTGTATGTCACCATTTTGGCCAAGTTCGATTAATTTGTGTTGTATGGTCCCAAATGCATAATAATCATTAAAAATAATTTCTATACATGAAACATACATAGAGCCAACAGTCCACACATAGACTATAAGTCAACTTTGGAATTATCCCTTGCATGTCATTATGTCTAGGTCATCAATTTCCTCTTCTTTGCAATCTTTTTCCGAATCACATGTTTGATGCAATTGTATCCATGTATCTAATGCTCACATTCTCAAGTTGATAAGATCAACAATTGATGCTAGGAGGCATATTCCATGGTGGATTCCGTGAGTTTTTATTGTATGGTGAATTCCGTGAGGTTTTTCGGTGGATTCTGTAAAACTATATTTATTTTTTGGGGCTCATACACAAGGTGGATTCCTTGTGTGAGAAGTTGACAGGGACGCCTGTCCTTTTCGGGTGTCATGTTAATTTAATGTGCACGTGGGTGACTCCACAGTGGGGGATTCCACAAAATACATATTTAAATTAATCAACATTGATGAGTTTAGAGTGCACTCATATTAAATTAAGGTTAGGAGAGAGTTTCAACCTATTTATTTATTTTGTAGTTGCAAAATTCTAGGTATTCACTTTTACTGGTTTAATTTAATTATTTTTTAATAATTGTGAATGCTTCAGTTGATGTGTAGAGTAGTCGGTGATGGCATTGGGAAGCACTAGGCGATAGCATATATTCAAATTATCTAAAAAAAATTATCATTTTTAATGGGCGCGAGTCTTAATATTAAAGGCGTGGCACTAATATTTATTTAGGCGCACTTATTTATCAAAGTGCTTGATAAATATTTATTGTTTTGTATGACATGTATGCGGTTTAGATATTTCATTATTGGACATTGTATTTGGGCACATCTTGACTTTTGGGCGGTCCAACTGCTTTATTCTTTATTCGGACAAAAGCAAACACAAAAGCTAAAGCATGCTTATTGTAAATTTGGGCTAATTTTTTAGCTTTGAGATGAATAAATTTATAAATATATGCCTTGTGAAGCACTCATACAAGGCATGGGGGAGATTGTGCCCAGCTTGCCTTTTTGTCTCATGTCATGCAAATCTTCTTTCTTGTTTTTTTTTTTAAAGATTAAGTAGAGTTCTTTGTTCTTGGGGACCTTCCGGTGCTCACTACGTATGCATCCAACATTCGATTTGCGCATCAGTGGTATCAAGCGAAGCTTAGATCAAGGGCTTTCAATCGCTTACCATCTCACTTGAAGGAGAAGGTCCTTAAACAAACGGGCTCTACAGTTAGCGAACTATCAATACCAACATGTTCCTAGTAGTGAAGAACCCCATGCTATGTTGTTGGATTGTGAAGGACCACTCTCTGGCGATGAAGGACCATTTCCCAAGCTCCTTTATCAAGACATTTTTCTCAAAGAAGAAGACAAGCAAATTTCATTAGTTTGGAGGTTATTAAGCTTATAAGCTTTATAAAAAAGCTTAACCCTCTTAATCTCAGTAATCAACGGTGGCAATGGTGCGCAGATCGGATGCTGTATGCTCACGTAGTGAATGCCAGAAGATCCCCAAGAACAATGGAACTCTACTTTTTGCACAAATTACAAGGTAAAAAGCATGAACGACAAGAGCAAGAGACCAATTGGGTGCAATCTCCCCCCATGCATTGTGTAAGCGCTCCACAAAGCATGTATTTTATGTATATTTCATCTTCATGCTCAAATAATAGCCCAAATTACAAAATAGCAAGCTTTTAGCTTTTGAGTTTGCTTTTACACAAAAATAAGAATAAAGCTAATGGACGGTGCCCAAAGAGTCTGGCACACCCAATACAATGTCCAAATAGAAATAACATAACCGTGCATCCATGCGCATACAAAATAATAATAAATAATCGATGCCTCAATAAATAGACATGACAAAATATAGGCGTGGCACCTATCAAAATATAATCCAAAAATTGAATACTCGCTATCCTCCAATGCTTTCCTCCGTCACTGCTGCTATCTCTACACATCAACTGAAGCATTCACAATCGTTAGTAAAATAATACAATTAAACCGACAAAAGTGAATACCTAGCAGTCTTCAGCTACATAAATAAATCAACTGGTTAGAAATAAATCCTAACCTTAATTTATTACGAGTGCGCACTCTAAACTCATAAACGTTTATTAATTTAATATGCATTTTGCGGAATCACCCACTATGGAATCACCCATGTACACACTAAATTAATGAAACGCCCGAAAAGGACAGGCGTCCCCATCAACTTCTTGCACAAAGAATCCACTTTGTGTATGAGCCCCGGTCATCAAAGTTTACGGAATCCACCGTAAAACCTCACGGAATCCACCGTGAAATATGCCTCCTGGCATCATACCCCCGAGGTGGGATAGCAATTGACCTCAATTTCTATTAGCTCAATGTGGAGCTAACAAAGTGGGGAAAGCATTTAAGTCTCTAGCGTGCATCCATTGTGCTTCATCTACAGGATGGTTCTTAAATTTAATTAGATATCTAGAATATCTTTGGCCAGTTCTAGTGGTCATAAAGTCAGTGTCTATGATAGCTTCGGGCTCAAGTATTTCAGTCTCTTCCTCTAACAAATGTGGGTTTTCATAAACAGGGTGTATAGGTAATTGGCCTCTAAATGGTCTCTCTCAATAAACTAATGTGAAATGTGTTGTGAATTTTCCAATGAGGTGGTAATTCTAACTTGAATGCATTGTCATTAATTTTATGAATGATCCTAAATGGTCCATAGAATCTAGGAGCTAATTTGACAACTGGATGTCTATCTACACTTTATAGTCTACGTTTTTCTATTCTCAACCAAACATAGTCATCAACTTTGAAATTCATTGCTTGTCTTTTCTTGTTGGCTTGTTTGGTATATGATTGCTGGGCTTTAGCAATCATATCTTTAACCTCATCAAAAATAGTGTTATGCATACTGGCAATATCATCAGCATTTTGAATTCTATTTGACAAATATGCAACAGGTGTAGATAATCTATATCCATAAATCACTTCAAAGGGTGCTTTCTTTGTAGATGTGTGTGGTGTATTGTTATATGCAAACTGTAATAAATGCAAATGTGTGTCCCATGTCTGTGGTTTAGAGATAGTATATGCACGTAAAAGATCTAGAATTGTGCTGTTAGTGGCTTCTGTTTGTCCATTAGTTTCTGGATGAAATGCAGATGAGAAATCAATCTTTGTGCCTAGGTTAGCAAACAGAGTAATCCAAAAGTTGTTACAAAATCTAGAATCACGATCTGAAATAATAACTTTTGGCAATCCATAGTTAGTGAAAACAATTTTCAAAAACAATTGTGCTGCTTGTGATGCTGTTAAAGTTTTCTTACATGGAATAAAATATGCTTGTTTACTAAATCTATCTACTACTATCCAAATCATATCATGGTTAGATTTAGTATTAGGTAAACCAGTAATGAAATCCATAGAAATTTGTTCCCAAGGTTTAGATGGAATAGACAAAGGCATAAGTAATCCATATTGTTTACCATGATGTCTCTTAACTCTTTGACAAATCAAACATTCAGAAACAAAGTTAGATACATCAGTGTCCATACATGGCCAATAAAAATCTTCAATTAACGTACGTAAAGTAGATATGATACCTCTATGGCCTTGATATGGGGGACAATGAATTTCATTCAAAACAAAAGATGGGAATGGAATTGTAACACACAATCTCTTTTCATAAAACATAAATCCATCATTATATGACAATGAATCAATAGGAATCAAATTATTTTGAACTAATTTATTCCAATCAGCGATGAAAACTTTGAATAAAGGATGCCCATTTGATATGTCGGTCAGAGATTTGGGGTTGGCTAAGTAAATGTCTAATACTTTGCTGATCGGTCTTAATCATAAATTCTGAACCCATTAAGTAGTGTTTCCACTGTCTTAATGCTTGTACAACTGCTAATAGTTCTTTGTCATATGTGGAATATTTCAGTTCAGAGGATTTCAGCTTACCACTAGAATAGGCTATATGATGATTGTCTTGCATAAGTACAACTCCTATTCCTGATCCACTAGCATCGGTCACTACTAGAAAGAATGGTCTATTAAAATCAGGCAACTGTAGAACAGGGGCATGGGTTAATGCATGTTTCAATAAGTCAAAGGATTTCTATTGATTTTCGAACTAATGATAGACAATTCCTTTCTTCAGAAGTTTAGTCAGTGGTAAAGCAAGTAATGAAAAATTACGTACAAACTTCCTATAGAAACTAGCAAGACCAAGGAATGAGCATAACTGATGCACATTTTTAGCTACAGGCCAATTCAATATTGCATCTATTTTCTTAGGATCAACTTTAATTCCATCAGATGATACAATATGACCTAAATACTCAATTTCTGTTTTAAAGAATTCACTCTTTTCAGGGTTTGCATACAATTGATTATCTTTTAGTAGCTGGAAAACCAATGACAAATGCTCATAATGTTCTTTTTCATTTTGACTAAACACCAAAATATCATCAAAGAAGACAATTACACAATATTGATATTTCAAAAATATACGATTCATCATTCTACTAAACATAGCAAGTGCATTAGTCAATCCAAATGGCATCACTAAAAATTCGTAATGACCAAACTGTGTCCTAAATGCAGTCTTGAATATGTCTGACGTATCTAGTCTCACCTGATGATAACCAGACTTGAGGTCTATTTTACTAAATATAGCAAATCCTTGCAGTTTGTCCATAAGGTCATCAACTCTAGGAATGGGATACCTATTCTTTACAGTGATCTTATTTAAAGCTCAATAGTCAATGCACATACGATAGGTATTATTCTTTTTCTTGACTAACAGAACAGGTGCACCGAATGGAGAACTACTAGGTCTAATCAATCCTCTATTTAGTAATTCCTCAACTTGACTCTGAATTTCTTTTTGCTCTATCTGGTTATGCCTATATGGTGCTTTGCAAGGTGGTTGTGTGCCAAGGATCAAATCTATCTTATGGTCTTCTGGATGTGAAGGAGGTAAACCAGGTGGTAGGTCTTCTGCAAAACAGTCCTTAAAATGTGTAAGAAATTCTTTATGCCTAGGGTGCATATGATTTTCTTTTACTTGCAGTTCATTCACCCAAATGAGTTAAGATTTACTACTCTTGCGTAATGCACGTTTAGCTTGAGTATGCGAAAGAAGTGGAAAAACATTAGATGCATGCATACCATATAATGTAATAGATTTTCCTGGAAAGTTAATATTCATTGAGTGTGTGGAATAGTCTATATCTGGGTTATGCTGATGTCGCCAAGGCATACCTAAAATACTGTCACTCGACTGTAATGGAACAACTAGGAAATTTCTTCTTTGTGTGTATTGACCAATTTGAATCTCTAAGTTATGCACTTCCTGTGTACCATTATACCTAGTGCCTAAGAATGCAGCTTTGATGTGGTAATGCATAGGTACAGTCTGTAACTTCAATTCTTTTACTAATTTTGCTGAAATAAAATCATGAGTGCTACCGTTATCGTGCAAAATAATCTTTTCCTTTCCATGCACCAAACATTTTATAGTCGATAAAGAATGTGGAGTTGGTATACCTGGCAAAGTATCCGAAGTAGTAGTAGTGTCATCCTCATCTTCAGTGAAATCAGGCATATCTTCATGTTTGTCTTCGTCCATTGCTCCAAGGTAGTTGATATGGGCAGGTGGCTTCTTCGAATGACAATTTGCTGCTAGATGTCCAGGATGGTGGCATTTATAGCATACTATTGGCTTGGCTTTGGTTACATTGTTTGCAATGGCGGGAATTCTAGGGACATTAGAGTTTGGTTGTGGAATAGGCTTAGGGTTTTGATTGAAATTGAATGGTAATGCAGGTGGTTTTGCCCAATTCTTACGGAAAGATGATGAAGAGAAACGACCTGGATTAAATCTTTTAAAATTGGAATTGAATTGCTTAGATCCATAATTACCATTGGCTTGGAATTGCTGTGGACGTCTGTCTCTACCTCATAGCTTATCTTTAGTGTCGTGAGCTAGTGAAATGGCGTCTTCAAGAGTAGCAGGCTTGAACATGTTAACTTCAGCGTAATAATGCCCAAGGAGTCCAGACATATACTTACGCTTGTGTATCGCTTCAGGTACATTTTCAAGCATGCGTAGCTGGAGTAATGCATTCCAAAAATGCTCTGTATACTGAGGAATAGGCTCACGATCCCGTTGCTGAAGAAGATCACATTGCTTAATAGCTTTCTCATGAAATTGTGGAGGAAGGAAATTTTGCATGAACTTCTTCTTGAAATTCTCCCAAGTATGAGGACAATCTATACTCTTGCGTACTACAGTCTACCAAAGAGATGCTCTGTCTATTAAATGATTAGTGACACACTTGATTTTATCTTTTTCTGCATAGGTTTCCTCATGGAAATAGTCGTCAAACTGACTAATGAATGCTAGAACAGTTTTTCCTTCTCGTATGCCATTGAAAGTACGGAATTTGAAACTTCTTTTACTTATCTTTGATTCCTTGCGGATGGTTTGGGCTTCAAGAGTTGCGTCGATGGTACGTCGAATAAGATCTTCAGCTTGAGGTTCTTCTTTGTCGGTAGATGCTCTTTGTAAATTTGCCAGTTGAGCTTGCAATGCTTGCCTAGCCCTTCGTTCTTCATCCAATTGCATCATGATTAAGTCCAGCTTTTTCTCCATCGTAGGTTCAGGTAAGTCGCCTTCAGCCATAAGATCATCCATATGTGGTTTCGTCATCATGCAAAACTCAAAAGTCCTTTCTCACTCAAAATCTAGTTAGCGGGATGAGCGTAGCTCAAGTTTGGGAATACAAGGCTTATGTATTTTTGGGTATAGCTTTCTCAATCTTCGAAAAATCTGTGTTTTATCCTTCTTCGTATGCTGAAAATGCTTCAGCAAACCTGCGTATGGGTAGAGTACCTTCCAATGAACAACTTTGCAGTTCAGAGTTTCTGCACAGGAACAGCCCTTCTATGAGTTTTGAACACAAGTCAGTTCTGACTCCAGTTGTCTTGTCTGACTTGCAGAGTTACAGACTTATGTGACTTGCAGAGTTGCAGACTTGTAGAACTTAGTCGATTTATGGAACTTGTAGAACTTGACCTGCTTTAGGTGACTTGCAGGATTTCAGCTCGAGAGACTTGCAGAATCCACTTTGCGTGATCTGACTTACTGAAGCTTAGGTAGCTTGGTTGCTTTGGTAAGTAAGCTCAAAAAGCTTACTGTGAGAAAACGTAAATTTGTGGGGGGGGGGGGGGCGTTTTTCTGCCCACGGCGGAAAAATCGGAGGTCTCTGAAGACCTCGCGATGACAAATCGAAACTTTTTTTAAACTTCTTAAAGTTTAGCAAGCTTTAATGCTAAGCTTACTAATTATAAAAGCTTTGAAGTTTGTGAGCTATGGAGCTTATCTCTCCGTGTAACCACGACTTGATGAAGGAGATGTAGGAGTGGTCCTCCACCTTTGCAGACCGGTCCTTCGCGATCCAATGACGGAAACAGGGGTTCTTGATCGCCGGAAGTCTGCCTGTATCGATAGTTCGCGACGAGATTGACCGTAGAGCCCGATCGTTCCAGGAGCTTCGCCTTCGCACGAGATGGATAGCGATTGGAAGCTCTTGATCTTAGCTACACTCTGATACCACTGGTGCGCAGATTGGATGCTGTATGCTTGCGTAGTGAATGGCGGAAGGTCCCCAAGAACAATGGAACTCTACTTTTTGCAAAAATTATAAGATAAAAAGCATGAACAACAAGAGCAAGAGACCAATTGGGTGCAATCTCCCCCCATGCATTGTGTGAGCACTCCACAAAGCATGTATTTTATGTGTATTTCATCTTCATGCTCAAATAATAGCCCAAATTACAAAATAGCAAGCTTTTAGCTTTTGAGTTTGCTTTTACACAAAAATAGGAATAAAGCTAATGGACGGTGCCCAAAAAGTCTTGCACGTCCAATACAATGTCCAAATAGAAATAACATAACCGTGCGCCCATGCGCATACAAAATAATAATAAATAATCGATGCCTTAATAAATAGGCATGACAAAATATAGGCGTGGCACCTCTCAAAATATAATCCAAACATCGAATACTCGCTATCCTCCAATGCTTTCCTCTGTCACTGCTGCTATCTCTACACATCAACTGAAGCATTCACAATCATTAGTAAAATAATATAATTAAATCGACAAAAGTGAATACCTAGCAATCTTCAGCTACATCAATAAATCAATTGGTTAGAAACAAATCCTAACCTTAATTTATTACAAGTGCGCACTCTAAACTCATAAACGTTTATTAATTTAATATGCATTTTGCGGAATCACCCGCTATGGGATCACCCATGTACACACTAAATTAATGAAACGCCCGAAAAGGACAGGCGTCCCCATCAACTTCTTGCACAAAGAATCCACTTTGTGTATGAGCCCTAGTCATCAAGTTTACGGAATCCACCATAAAACCTCACGGAATCCACCGTGAAATATTCCTCCTGGCATCAGGCAAGACGTACTGTAGGACGCCGATGTCGTCAAAAAGCTCCTGACATCCTATCCCAGCAAACTCGTTTGGACAAAGATTTTTATTAAAAAGCTTAAGCTTAAGGTTTTAAGCTTAGATTAAAGCTTAAGAATTTACTATTTAAATCTCCTTCTCAGCAGTTGTTCACACTAAGTTAATTCTAAACTCGTTTCCAACCTTCAAGCAAGACCCTATTCGTACCTGCACTTTGACAGAGCCAATTTCTAGCAAAGAGATTACTATAAACAATCTACACGGACAAAGTATTCGTTGGAAGAAGGACTTCATCAAATTTTGTACTCGTAAAAAGAAGAAAGATCGCAAAAAGGCATACAAAAAAAAAGAAGCAAGCCTTGTAAACTCAACTTTAAGCTACGCTCATCCCACTAACAAGATTTGGAGTGTGTGAGGTTGTTTGAAATTTTGCAGGATGTCTAATCGAACCATGGAAGATTTTATGGCCGAAGATGATTTACTAGAACCAATAGTGGAGTAAAATTAGACCTAATCATGATGTAGCTTCAAGAGGAACAAAGAGCACGTCAAACTTTGCAAGGTCAACTAGCTACTCTTCAACGATCTACTGTCGATAAAGATGGACTGCAACCCGAAGGTGTTATACGATGTACGATTGATGCGATACTCGAAGCACAATCTATCAGGAAAAAAGCCAAGATAAGTAAAAGAAATTTCAAATTCTGTACTTTTAATGGGTTATGTGACGAAAAGATTGTTCTTACTTTTATCAGTTAGTTTGATGATTATTTTCATGAAGAAGAGTATGCCAAAAAAGACAAACTCAAGTATGTCACTAACCACTTAGTAGACAGAGCATCGTTATGGTGGACTGTTGTCCACAAAAATATTGATTGTCCTACTACTTGGAAGGCTTTTCAAAAGAAATTTTTGCTAAACTTTCTTCCACCTCAATTCCATGAAAAAGCAATCAAGAAGTGGGATCTTCTACAAAACAAAGAGATCGTGAGCCTATTTCACAGTATATTGAGCGTTTGTGGAATGCCTTATTGCAACTTCAAATGTTGGAAGATATACCTGAGGCAATCCACAAGCACAAGTATATGTCTGGCTTGCTTGGTCACTTCTATGCAGAGGGGAACATGTTAAAGCCAACAACTCTCGAGGATGTGATTTCTTTAGCCCATGATGCTGAAGACAAAATTCGAGGATGAGAGAAGCGACCACAACAATTCCCTACTAACGATAACTTCGGTACAAAGCAATTCAATTCTAACTTTTGAAGATTCAATCAAAATCACTTTGTTCCGTTCTCTTTCCGTAAATCCTAGGTATGACTCCCTACTTTACCATCAAACACAAATCCAAATCCTAAGCCATCTTTCTAGCCAAATTTCAACATACCTAAACTCCCAGGCATTAGCAATAATGTTCCCAAAGCCAAACCCGTAGTCTACTATAAGTGCCATCAACCTGGACATCTAACGGTGAATTGTCAATCTAAAAAGTCAACTGTTCACATCAACTACTTGGGAGCATCTGAAGATGAAGACCATGAAGAAATGCCAGATTTCACAAAAGACAATGACGATATCAGTATTACTTCAGATACTTTACCAAGTATGTCAAATCCTCATTCATTATTAACGATGAAATATCTTGTGCATGGTAAAGAAAAGATTATTTTGCATGATGATGGGAGCACACACAATTTTATTTCTGCAAAATTGGTCAAAGAATTGAAGTTACATACTATTCCAACTCATTATCGCATAAAGGCTGCATTCTTAGGTACTAGATACAATGGTATACAAGAAGTTCATGACTTAGAAATTAAAATTGATGATTATGTTGAGCGCAAAAATTTATTGGTTGTGCCTTTACAATCTAGTGACATTATTTTAGGAGTGCCTTGGCGTCATAAATCTAATCTCAATATAGATTATTCCATGCATTCAATGAAGATTCATTCTAACGGAAAACAAATCACATTACATGGTATGCACACTTTTGATAATTTTCCATTACTTAGTCACACACATGCTAAACATGCATTAAGAAAATATAGCAAATGATACTTAATATGGGTGAATGAAATTGAAGCTAAGGAAAATCAGATGCATCCTAAGCACGCACAATTTTTTTTACAATTTAAAGATTGTTTTGCTCCTGGCTTACCACTTGGCTGACCACCTACACATCTTGAAGATCATAAAATAGACTTAATTCTTTGTTCACAACCACCATGTAAAGCACCTTATAGACATAATCAAATTGAATAGAAAGAAATTAAAATCCAAGTTGAAGAATTGTTAACCCGAGGACTCATTAGGCCCAATAGTTCTCCTTTTGGTGCACCTGTCCTATTAGTTAAAAAGAAAAATAATACTTATAGGATGTGCATTGATTATCGTGCCCTAAACAAGATCACTGTCAAGAATAGATATCCGATTCCTAGGGTAGATGATCTTATGGATAAACTACAAGGGGCAACAATATTTAGCAAGATAGATCTCAAATTTGGATATCATCAAGTACAACTCGATACACCTGACATTTTCAAAACCACATTTAAAACTCAATTTAGTCATTATGAATTCCTTATTATGCCTTTTGGTTTAACTAATGCACCAACCACATTCAGTCGTATGATGAATCGTATATTTTTGAAGCATCAGCATTGTGTAATTGTTTTCTTTGATGACATATTGGTTTTCAGTAAGAATGAGAACGAGCATTATGAACATTTATCTCTGGTTTTCAAATTGTTGAAAGAGAAGTGTTAACCTCAAGTCAAGATGGAGGAAAAGGAAGAAAAAAGCATGGAAAAAGAGCAAAGACACGCAGGCGACCTCCAAAGCTAACCCGGGGCAAAAAGTGCAATTTTAAATGAAAGGCGCCTCAAAAAACGTGGAAAACTCTTGTAAAAGAACGCTAGGCTCTCTCCTATTCCAATTGCAAAATATTAGATGGGTGTAGGCTAGAGGCATAAGGCTAGATGAGGGAAATGGAAAAAGGACCTTGTCACAATGGCCCGTCATGTAAAAAGGGATGGGTGCCCATGGGGTTTTTAGGGTTTGTATATATAAAGTTCAAAAAGTGAATGGAAGCTCATTCTTTGGTGTGTGGCTAACAAGAGCTCTCTTCTTCTTCTCTTCTCCTCATCTTCTTGCTTGTGTGTACTCTTGAGAGAGGGAGTGTGAGAGTGTGAGGGAGTGAGTGTGTGAGAGTGAGGGATCAAGAGGGTGAAGCTCTTCACCATCTCCTCTTCTCTTCTTCTCTTCTCTTCTCTTTTCTCACGTGCATGGCTATGGAGGATGGAGCTTGGAGATGGAGGAGGCTTGAGGATGTTTGAGCTTGCATCTAGGATCGTGGAGCTACCGGGGTGTGCGAGAGAGGAGAAAACTTGTATCGGCATCAAGGTAAGATCACTACACTCATAGTATCGACGACGCGTCGACTAGGTGAGAGATAGCCATTAGTGCTCTCTTGAAACGCTTAAAGCAATAAGTGGTCACAGTGGGTCTTGGCGGTTGAGCGTGAGCTCCCACTACATTTTGGTTTCGTTGCTGGAACCAACGGATTCAAGCTTGAGTACTTGCGCGCCTCATATCGAGCATCGAAGTAAGGGATTCATCCCCGAAACAGAGCTTGAGATAGGTAGGACGTTTGGGTGTTTTTGATCTTCAAAACAAGTAAGTATTTTGGGATATTTTGTTTGTTTGATGATTGGGAAACATGGAGAAATTATTTTAGTTTTTTGCTTTCGATTATTGTTGCATTTAGCATAGGTTAGGATTAGGAAATCACACCAGAGAAGGGTAGAGTTTACTGTTGCAAAACAAGGAAAAACAAGGCAAAAATTGTGCAAAAAATGGTAAAAAGCTCGCTTGTGATGCCTAAGATCGGCAAGTGAGTGATCGGGGGCATCAACACCATACCCGGAAAGGGGTATAAGAGCCAAGAGGCCAAGGGAGAGCTCATTTGTGACCATTTCAGTGAGAGAGAGAGAGAGAGAGAGAGAGAGAGAGAGAGAGCCATTGCACAATTCGATCCGATCTCACCATCAACGAGCCTACCGCTCTATTCAGGTATATGAATCCCTTTCCCTACCCCCCTAGATACGATTTGGAGGTTTATACTTTCTATGATTGATTAAATCACAAGAATCGAGCAAAATCGACCTTTGGGCCGAGTCCCAGAATCAGCCCTCGGCCCTCCTTCATTTGGCCCACTCGGCCTGAAACCCTAATTGGCCCTCGGCCCAAACCTACTCGGCCCGTCTGAGTCAACCATTTAGACCATCGACTAATTCGGCCCTCGGCTTGGGCCCTCAGCCCGTTCGAGCCAAACCGTCTGAGCCATAGGATTCGGCCCTCGGCCACGTGTCATATTCGGCCCTCGACCTAAGTGCCTCGGCCCGTCGGAGCCAACCTGTCCGAGTGACTTCGTCTGAGTTTCACCTCGGCCTGTTCGAGTCTACCCTGTCCGAGTCACGAATTCGGCCCTCGATCCATGGACCTCGGCCCATCTGAGCGACCCACTCGGACCTTACAATTCGGACCAGCTGGGCTGAGTGTAAATATTTATCAAATTCTTAGAAATTTAACTTGACCCAGCTAGAGCTTAGCAGCGTAAACTGTCAAAAGTCCTTCTAATGCTCAGAACTTGATTGTGGCACATAGAATAGACAAAATCGTAGGGAGCAGTCGCTTAGCAGCTTGAAGTAGGCAGCAGCGAGACCCGGAGACCTAGACGCAAAGCGCTGAGCAGTTAAAACCTGATTGGCCAAAAACAAATGAGACAATATATTAGAAAAACCCTGAACCCTGTCAAGGCGGCCATAAAATTGACCAACAAGCCTATCAGGCTTGAAACAAAGCAAGAGTGCGTAAGACGCTTCGAGATTGTTTGCTGCACTCACCTTGAATTTCCACACTTGAATGCACTTAAGGAAATTGAAAACCTGATTGAGCATAAGTGCACGAGAAGTGACATGCACACTGAGTGACCATAAATTGAGGATTGTATTCAATAACTGAAGGAACTCGCCCAAATAAACCACTCAAGGAACACACCAGTAGAAGAGGACCCGAGACGTAGATAAACTATCAACGCGTGAAGTAGAACCAAGCAGGTGGCATTAACGACGTGGATTTGACAAATCTACTCAACCTGATCGATAGCTTGGTGGATCATGACAACAAACTATGGCAGAAGAAGGCTCAGACCATAGGTCTAATGAGGAACTCAACTTGAACGTCTTCCCGGAGGCTATTCAGCAGCTGGCCAGCAACTACGATGCACACGCCCGGTATGAGCACCGCAGCAGGATGGCAGACGCTATCATCGCAGACCTAAAGGAAGAGAGAAAACTAGCCCACAAGGCTTTGCAAAGCATAGTCGAATACAATAGGGACCAGCAGGCTAGGAGCCAAAGGCAAAGCACTAAGTTGCGTGAGGTACAACGAGTGCTGAACTTAGCAAGTAGAAACCGAACAGATCATGAGAGAGCCCTAGAAGGAGACTTGACGTTGAGCGAGCTTCTCATGAAGCGACTGCTAGATAACACGGCAGCAGAGCAAACTTGCAGCACTAGCGACATCGTTGCTCGCAGGATTAGGAGCGAACCAAGGCTCAAAGTGCCAGTCTAAAATCCATATTGTTGCCAAGAAACTCGACAAATACCAACCCCATGACGATCCATACAGCTTTGTAGAGCAGTTTGAGCAAGTCTACAAAGCCATTAGCCTCAACGACCTGACTCAACGCTCTCAAGCATTTGGGCTCTACTTAGGTGACAAGGGAAGGACTTGGTATACAAGCCTAGGTGCCGTAGAACGAGCCAACTTCAGTGGCCTCAAGGATCTCTTCATTAAGAGATTTTCCGAGCATGGATACTCTGATAATCTGCTAGTACGCTTGATGAATGTCAAGCAAAAAGAGAAGGACATTCGCGACTACGTAACCCACGTGAGGAGTCTCTTCAAAAGAATCCCTATGGGCGATCGACCGACTGAAAGAGCAGTTCCGACTGTATTCATCAGTGGAATTCGAGACGAGGAGTTATATAAGGCTTTGGCAGGCAATTCGAGCTTGCAACGAGACGCGCTAGCTAGAGTGTTTGAGAAAGCCATCATAGTCGATGATTAGTTGAAAGAGCAGAGCTCCAGGAGCTCGAACCTAGAAGAGACCAACTCGCAAAGCTCAGAGAGAGTGTTAGCCTCTAGTGAGCGATCAGTCCCATCATCCCAAGATAAAGGGAAGGACACCGAGACAAACCAAGACTTGGCTGATGTAAAGATGGAGTTAGCCAAGTTGCAAGACATGTTGAGACGACCAACATGCCCACACATCCAATGTGTGTACTGTGGCGGAAACCACTTGCGAGCCGAGTGTCAAGACCCTAGGTCAAGACCTTGTGCTAACTGTGGTAGGTCCGGTCATGACGTCGGGCATTGTAGATTTCCAAGAAGACTTCCATACTCGCAACCCTATGGCCAGCCTTACCTAGCGAACAGGCCGCAACCATTCTTTGGAAGGGGAGCCCCATTGGTCCTTCCTGTGCCTAACGACATTAAGCCAGTTGTTCCTAGGATGGACATAAACCCTACTGGCATACCCAGACCACCTAGTCCTTATGTGACCCATCCACCGAGCGATGCTCCAGTCCACTACGTGGAAGAACCAAATGAGGAAGAAAGTTACATATGCCCTTACGTCTCGCATGACGATGAGGGAAACACTGTCCTCATAGATTATCGCCCCGTGCCAGTGATGGCATTAGGAAGAGAACGAGGTAGAGGCCTAGGAGGGCAGACGCATGATCCAATCACCTGTTGGACTTGTGGTCACCCAGGCCATGTCTCATCACGCTGCCTTGAAAGGGAGTAGCAAAATAGAGACAAGGCTAATCAAAGGTATGCTGAGTGCGGAATCACTCATCTCTTCGTCGATTACCCAAAGCAAAAGCCGTCTTCTAGCTCAGCCAATGTGCCATATGTCCCATTGGGGCTGTTTGGTGTCGAGAACCTCGATGGGGAAGCTACACGTATCCCATTGCAGGTCATGACCCGTGCCCAGACAAAGCAGGCCGACATAGCAACCTTGACGCAGCTTCAATAGGGAAGAAAAGTCGCAGGGAAAAGAAGAAGAGGTCGAAAGCTAAAATCACACTAAAAACGGAGAGTGCTACAACTCTGCCTGCTGGAAAGAAGGTCTCTGACGCAGAGGCAGATACTTCAACCCCTAAGACGGCCGAAAAGGGAAGTGCTAAGGTAGGGGAATACCCGCATCCAAAGCGACAGTTAGAGACCATAGAAAAAGTGAAGGAATGGGTGAAGGAGGCTCAAGAGCATCTAAAAGACGCTGAGCCCATCATAGAGGATGAGGTCAATGATCTCTCCAGCATAAGCACACCAATCTCACCTTCTCAACCAAGGTCGGGAGAAGCAACTACACCACAATCACTGCCGCTAAGGCCAAGCCTTGATGCTATAGGGCCACAGATCAGTCACGGCCATTGGCCAGGACGATCCAGGTTAGGATAAAGATGAGCACCCAATGATCTCCTGACCACATTGGTGACTACCCCTGTAACACTTAGCCTGGGAGATCTGCTTAGGCAGCATCCCACCTTATGGCAAGATCTTAAGCAGTGGATTGAAGGGTCACGAGAGTAGGTCACCGCAGACCCTCATGACCATGATGCAAAGACACAAATACCGAGTTTGATGCTGCACTCTATGTCTAAATCCTTACACATCAATGCCTTCTGGGAAGGTTTCGAGATGCATGTGGTCTTATGGGTTCTAGCCCTAGGTGATACAACAAGAAAGGGAATAGCTAGGGTTAGTGTGCTTAGCCACGCGGTGCTTCAGACTTGGGGAAATCCTCCTATCGAAACTACTAGGTTTAATGTCACATTAGCAAACGGTATGAGAGTCAAGCCATTCAGAGTGCTTAAGAATTGGCCCATGAAGATCGCAGGTGTCCAATTCTCTGTGGACTTTATAGTCATGAAGGAAGTGGACTACGATATCCTATTAGGCCGACCCTGGATGCGCAATGCTAGAGTCATCGAAGATTGGGGTAACGGCTTGATCTTCCTTGGCAATAGAATGGATGCCATGAGAATAGAGATGGACACTTGGAAGACCTCACCAATCGACTTAGGTGCCATCTCTACTATGCTCAAGGGTAACACCCAGGTCAAGAAGTCCTATGGGCCCTTGACCAAGTATATCCCATGCCCAAAGGACAAGCGGGATTGGATGCACGTCCTTGCTACAATCGACCTACCATTCTCAGATCACGAGGTGTATGAGCAAGCCATCAAAACAATCGATAAGTCTAACGACACACCCTCTGTACCAGTCTGCATGATGGTAGGAACTCTTCGTGGGAAACCTAAGCCTGTCAACTTCCAAGTCCCAACTAAAAAAAGAGAACTCCAGGAGATATTGGAATACTTAACAGACAAGCTAGCTAGAAATCCAACTGCAAACTTCAAACCACTCTAGGATCTCTTAGATGAATCCAAGTGGCAATGGACCAAAGTGCATGACTTAAACCTCATGTATAACTAGGCCCTAGTTCTTCCTGACCAACGACAAGAGATATACCAAGCCCTAGGAGATGACAAGAAGTCTGACGAAGAGGATTCTAACGATGAGTACGAAGATTACCAATCCTTCAGTGAGAGGAAAGTGAGGGCGAGGTATATACCGTGGAATACGACACTGAAGGACAAGAAATAGAGCAAATACGAGCAGACTCCAAGCCGCAGAAAAAGAGTCTCTTCAGGAAAGAGTGAGGGATGCACATAGAATATGATCATTCCTGGTTGGAACACGTAAGAGCCATAGACCTTAAGTAAGAAGGCCTAGCCTAGCCAGGAACAACATCAGTGCTTAGGACAGAGTCGTCGTCTGGAACTGCACCCACCAGGGGAGACCACCTCTTCTAACGAGGACGGGGAGTTCAACTCTGAGTCGGAGGTTAGTTTGAATAGTGATCCAGAAATCCCTAGGCCGCCCACGGCCAGACGCACCAAGGGGGACCTACTCGTCCACTTGAGGCGCAGACGATTAAGGCAGAAAAAGGCAAAACAACCCAGGGATACATGAACGGAAGAACAACAAAAACCGCAGGACCTCCTTAAACGATTTATGAAATTCAAAAAAGGGGATAGGGTAGTAGTTCTGTTAGGTGCCAAGCGTCAAGGGAAAACGAGCGAACCGATCGAGGGACTAGCCAAGGTTAAGGAGGTGAACCTAGCCCAGGAAAGGAAAACACCCCGACCAGTCTTCATTGCCGATGACTTGACTGAGGAAAAAGGAACGAGTCTTGTCGCTCTCTTGCGAGAGTACATAGGCATGCTCGCGTGGTCCTTAGAAGAGCTTAAGGGGGTAGACTCGAGTGTTGTGACTCACAACATACCCATGACACCAGACGCAACGTCGGTCAAGCAACGACCGTACCCTACAAATCCAAAACATGCTCATGCTATCAAAGAGGAGATTGATAAGCTGATGAGAGTGGGATTCATTTATGAAATTGAACACACAGACTGGGTATCGCCCATAGTCATTGTGATGAAGAAGAATGGAAAAATCCAAGTGTGCGTCAATTACAAGAAGGTGAACGTTGCTACTAAGAGGGACAACTATCCATTGCTGTACACCGAGCACATGCTTGAGAGAGTGGTAGGCAAGGAAGCCTACTATTTTCTAGATGGCTTCTCAGGGTACAACTAGGTGCAAGTGCATCCTGCGGACAGACTGCCTTCACCACTGAGTGGGGCGTCTTTGCTTACATAGTCATGCCCTTTGAGTTGACTAATGCCCCTGCCACCTCCCAACACCTCATGTGCACCATCTTTAAAGACATGCTTCGCAAGGAGTTGGAAGGCTTTGTCGACGACCTCTGTGTCCACTCGACCTGGATCGAACACTTAGACAAACTCCACGCAGTCTTTGAGCAATGTCGCTTATATCGTCTCTCCTTGAACCCCTTAAATTGCTAGCTTTGGGTAAAGCATAGATGCATCTTAGGACACGTGATGCCAAAGAACGGCATTGCCACTGACTTCTCGAAAATCAAGGTTATTGTTGACCTTCCACCCCCAATCAACTACAAGGGAGTTCAATGCTTCCTAGGCCATATGAGGTACTATTGGTGGTTTGTACTGAACTATGCATTGATCGCCAGACCTTTGTACAAGCTGCTGATCGTCTTCGAATGACTGAGGCATGCCAACGACCATATGAAGAGTTGAAAAAGGCTCTAACCACATCACCAATTCTACGAGCCCCAGATTGGACCATTACTTTCCACGTGCATATCGATGCTTCTAAGTTTGCCGTGGGGGTAGTGTTGTGCCAACCTGGCAAACACAACTTAGACTATCCAGTGAGTTTTGCTAGCAGACAACTCACTGAGACAGAAATGAACTACTCGACGACAGAAAGAGAAGAATTAGCCATGGTGTTTGCTGTGAAGAAATTCCGGCACTATCTATTGGCCACACCTTTTACCTTTTTTGTGGACCATCAAGCCCTGCTCTATCTAGTAAACAAACCTTGCACTACAGGACACATATCTCGGTGGCTCCTTCTACTCTTGGAAGTCGACTTCTCCGTGGTTGTACGAAAAGGAAAACAGCACTACATGGCTGACCATATGTCACGCATTCCCACGGGAGAAGCCGTTGGATAAGGCATTGTTGACGAATTACCCAACACCCATCTATTTAACCTGTCCAGCAAGAGAGATTTATTCAAGGCTAATCTAACTCCATATTGGGCGGATGACATAGTCCAAGTGCTTGAACACGGACTGCCTGATCGACCGATAGAAAAAGCCCGACTTAGGCGATTAATCCTTAAGATCCAGCCCTATCAGTTGATTGCAGGCCAACTCTATAGGCTGGGGCAAGACAGATTGTTGCGCAGATGCGTATGTGAACATGAGATGCACGATGTGCTCTCAGAGGCACACAGTGGCATTGCTGGAGGACACTTTAGCAGAGATATGATAGCACGAAAAGTGTTGCAATCTCAACTGTGGTGGCCCATGCTTTTTCGCGATGTAGCGCGATTCGTCAAGCATTGTGACGAGTGCCAATGGATAAAAGTCCCGATTCGCAAGGATCAGATGGATTTGACCCCAGTTATTGCACGACAACCCTTCAAAAAATGGAAATTTGACTTCATAGGACCCATCACTCCTGCGCCACAGTATTCACAGGCCAAGTACATCATTGTGGCCATGAACTACCTCACGAATTGGGCAAAGGCAAGAGCGACACAAAAAAACGATGCTAGGACGACTACCAAGTTCTTATGGGAGTAAGTGATCTCGGGATTCGGCTGCCCCATCGAACTGGTTAGTGACCAAGGCATGCACTTCAGCAACGAAGTGATAGCGCATCTCCTGTCCACCTTTCTCATCATCCATCGCAAATCCTCACCATACTACCCTCAAGCAAATGGTCACCCAGAATCCATGAATAAGATTCTTGTCAATGTCCTAACCAAGGTGGTCTCTGCCTCATGTAGCGACTGGGACAACAAGCTGTTTGCAGCTATGTGGGCTTACCGCACAGCTTATAAAATGGCTGTCTGTCAAATCCCCTTCAGGCTGATCTATGGAATTGAAGCGGGTCTACCATTAGAGTTCTTTGTTCCTAGCCTAAGAATAGCACTTCAAGAACGATGGGAAGGGAAGGAGGCATGGACGCAATGCCTGGTTGAACTCGAACGCCTCTCAGAGACTTTCTTTCTAGCCACCCATGTGCTTATATGTGAGAAGGCCCGACGCAAGAGCTAGTTTGACAAGCATGTCAAGAAGTGCAACTTTGAACAAGGCGACTTAGTGCTCCTCTACTCAGTTAAGGGGCATAAGCAGAAAATGAAATTTAGAGGTCTTGGACCTTTCAAAGTTCATGAGATCAGCTGCACAGGCAATGTTGAGCTCAAGACCTTAGACGGTGAGGGCATAGGCTTCTTCAATGGCAGTTCTCGACAAGTGCAGAGCCGTCATTTCTATCAAGTTTGAGACTGTCCCAATGATTTTTTACGTGTTTCCAAATGCTAAAAACACAAGCACGAAATCACTACTAGGGCGAACTTTCAAAAAGCTGACTCACTTAATGTTGATTATAACATTCGCATTGTCACAGCTTTTGACAAGGGCTGCGAGACCTCATCACTATCCGCAATGCCACCGGTAGAAATATCCGTAACCAAGTCCAAGGAGGGGGGTAGTGCGCGGCCGCCACCTCCCAGATTTCATGAATCACAGCCCACAACAGCAAAACCTAAGGCCCAACGGCCTAGATTTCAATGGCAACCTAAGCAACCACAACCGCTGCCTAGGAGTCGACGCTCCTATCCTCATAAAACCAAAAACTCTAAACCTAGGAGACTAAGACACTGTCATCACAGAAAGCATCGCATGATCAAGTAAAGATGGATTCCTAAAGCCCTCTTGCATACGCAAGGCTACTATTGGGCAACACCTGGTTGTGGATCCCTAAGGCCTACATGGCCAAAGGCACTACTCATACGCCGCCCTCAAGCTTGATCAACCCAAGTCCCATAAACCCTCCAAACCATAAGCTACAATGCCCTCCAAAACCACAGCCATCCAACTCATCCATGCCTAAACCCAAGAGAGCGACACAAGCCTATCGGCCAAACAACAGACTTTGTCACAAGAGTCATCACCCGACCAAGTCAATCTGACTCCCTAAATCCAACCTGAATGTAGCAGTCCATCCGTCGTGGCTACTTCTAATCCACCCATAATCTAAGCAGCCCAACCGTAGACTTAAGAACACTCCCAACTGCAACCCTTCATTGTCACAGGCTCTAGTTTTAGCAAACCTCGACCACCCATCAGCCTTATGCCCTCCTATGAACGCAAATCCTTTTTAGCGCTGACCGCCGACCTCGCCGAGGACACCGGGGATGACATGGTGGAATGCATTAAATGACTAGACACCACCTTCATGACGCTAGCACTAAGCTACGACCGCTTGGACTGAGGACTATTGGAGGAACCCTTTGCAACTAAAGTTAAAACGATGCCATGCTCTTGGGAGACCTTTGAATTCACATTCGCAAAAGCTTCTTGCTCCGTTTTGCTAAATTGCTCAACAGCGAGATCTCCAAGGAGCAAGCCATTAAACATCGCCTCATCACGTCATATGATCAACGAAACACTTCTGCTATCACTAATAAAGAAATCACAACGTTATCAAAGCTCCTGATACTAACTCCCCATTCTTGAGGCATTGGTACACTCTTAGGTTGCAATGGGAAGTTAAAGGGTGCCGCATAATGACCAACGCTAAGCAGCACTACGCTATCAAAACAACGGAATACGACCCCACATATGTCGCATCAACCTCGTATAGAGTGTTAACCACTCTTCGGGGCCAACCCATGGAAGAACACATCAAAGGACACCCCTACCTCGATCGCTTGTTGACTAAGGAAGAGTTGCACATTGCTAGCCATGTCAACTCTGGTGACTTCCTAACAGATGTTCTCACATACATCACGCAAGTGGGGATTCGACCCTTTGATCTAGACCACGCAGATCACCTAGAATAAAACCCCTAGTTCTATGATTGGCTCCTTCACAAGTAACTCCTGCACCACCATGCTGAACCCCCTTGCCCTTCTGACCCTAAATCCTAGGAAGGATTCTTCTCAAGCTGGAAGGGGAGGGGGTAAGGTGAATCAAATCAGGCCAATCAAATCAAAATTAGTGAAACACATAAACATATATTATGAAAAACAGATGGGGTAGGAAAAAGAGCATGGAAACTTTGAAGTAAAGGGTAAAAGGTCAAAGTCTAAAAAGAAAAATCTACGTTGGTTCTTAATGAATTCATTCAAAAAGCATAGAGTTTTTCCTTTTCAGCAATCAGCAAATTACTATGTGAAAAGCACTAATGAAAATTACGGTTTATGACAGGAACAAAAAATGTCGCAACAAGACCATGCCCACCGGCTTCCATTCACGGAAGAGGAGAGAGCACAGTACAGCATCACCCTGGAGAGCCACGCCTATAACCAACTAAAATTCTGAACTATTCACAACATAGAAGGATTGGTGGCCAAGGAAGAGGTGGCTAGGAGAGTTGTTGAAAACTGCAACTTCACCAAGTACATGGAAAGATTCGCACAAGAACCCGACCACACAAGGTGCGTGGAATTTCTCAGGTCTTACGACCTTGACAACGAATGCGGCACCGTCACAATAGGAAGGGGAAAAAATGCCAAGCAAGTGTTGGTTCACTTAACCCCTGCCTTGGTGGAAAAGGCGCTGGGACTAGAATCGAAAATAGAAAAGAAGCAGAAGAGAGATGTGTACGCCATGCTAGGGATGAGAAAGGAGGACATGCTAACAAACGACGGCATCAATATTCAAGATATCCTTGATGCAGAAACCAGATTGCAGGCAAAACTGGTACATGCGCTCTTTTCCAGCTAGCGCTACAACGCATTGATGCACCAAATCAGTGTGCCAGTAATGGAGAATGTGGCAGCTTATACCCTGCATGAAGTCGATTGGAATGGCTATGTGCGCAAAACCATCGACCAGGTGGATAAAGGACTAGCTTTGGGAAATATGCGAGCAGGTGGAGAGTCTTCAGCTTCCAAGGCCATAGAAAGGAAGGAGGCCTCGTCCAAGGCCTCATTTATCGGCTACGGAAGCATTTTGATTGTGCTCATCCAGGAGGCAGTAAAGGAGACACAGAATGCAGAAGAAGGAGAAGGAGAAACGCCGGATAGGTCGCCCCCTCACCAGGACAAAGAAGGGTCCACCGACAGAACCGAGACCGAGGAAGAAGGGAAAAAACAGAAAAGCAAGAAGACGACCAAGAAACCCAAGAAGAAAACAGCCCTAAGGAAGAAAAAGGATGACGAAGGCCTCAAGAAGGAGAAAGATGACTTGGAAAGGGCCAAAAAAGAATCCCTTAAGGAGGCCAAGGAGAGGGAGAAGAAGAAGAAGAAACAGGAAGAAGAAAAGGAAAGGAGGAATTACAGAAGGCAAAGAAGGCATCAAAACAGGAGGCTGAGGAGAGAAAAAAGAAGGAAAATGAAGAAAAAGACAAAAATGAGGAAGAACGCCAAAAAACAGAAGTGGAAAGGCAAAGAAAAGCCGCGGAGGAAGACGAGGAACTAAGAAGAAAGGAGGAAGAAGACCTAGCTGAGGCTACATGCCGGTCTATCGAACAACAAAGCAAGGCAGATGAATTGGGGAATCTGAGCCCGCAAAGAGAAGAAGGGCTTGGTTCTAGCACACAGGCGCCGGAAATCGTACCGCCCACTGTCATTGAGGGCAAGGGAAAAGCCCCAATTCACCCGATTCCTCCCCTCATGGTGCCTCCCACCGAACCAACCACCATCACCCCCAGCATCCCGACCAGTGCCGATGTTTCAAATTTCAAGGCATGGATGCAATACTTCATCAACAAAGAAATGGGCCAGGGACAAAGCACCAAAACTACGGCCACAGGGCAAAAGAGGCCAGCCACTGATGCAAAATCAAGGCAAGACCCTAAACGACAGAAACTGGAAGCCTCGACATCACCAATCCACACAACGATGACACCATCAGATAACTAGGACGAGTATGTCGCCGAGCTACTCTCCCAATTGGAGAAAGCTAAGGAGGATCGAAAGATAGCTGTGGCTGAGTTGGTGGCTGAAAAGGAGTCAGTAGTAGCTGCCTTCCAACTCGACAAAACTAGAATGATAGCCATGCAGCAAAGGGAGATCTCGGATCTCAAGCAAGAAGTGAAGGCAAAGGACGATAGGAAAGAGTACTGGAGGCAAGTACTAGACAATGAAGCACAGGAACTTGTGAAAATGTAGAGAGAACACAAGCTCCTGATCATGCAGTATGAGGAGCTCATTACAAAAACTGCCAAAGTCAAAGTGCTTATGGCTGAGCTCAATGCGAGGGACGAGGAAAGAAAACATAACATGGGGCAGTAAAAGAACGAGATCGAGTCCCTGACCGATCAGTTGAACTCCAAAAAAGAAGAATAGGAGAAACTGGTGGAAAGACCAAGAACAAAGGCTCACGACCCTGGTTCTAAAGCAAGGAGAGAGCCTAGAAGAGATAAACAAGAGAGCAGAGGAGTGGGCCACGCAGAATGAAAGAAGGGTGAAGACACTGGCATGGCTCCTTGCTCTGATGGAAAAAGAGAAGATCATCGCAGAGAACAAGGCAAAAGTCGCCCAAGTGGCCTTCGATGCCCAACAAAAGGCCTTCCTCAACACAATCATGGACACCACCTGCCCAGAGGAGCGAGAATCGTTGGAGGTGGCACAAAAGAAACTTAACATTGCACGCAGAGCCCTGCATGCAGGACTGCAGATGCCATCCCAACCTAAGGAGGTTAGACTGAGCCTGGAAGAGAAAAGGAAATACCTACTGTTAGCCGGTCTAACCCCCAAGAAATAGATGCCATAGGATTTGAAGAGGGAGCACAATAAGGAGACCGACAGGGGGAGGAAGCAGAACTCGAATTCAACATGGGCAGATTCAGAGAGAATGTGATCCCACAACCCCCCTTGCCGCAGTCTCAGGAGCAACAACAAGAGGACACATCTGCAGAGAGACAAGCCACACTTAAAGAGAGACACTGGAAGTTAGTCGAAGAAGCCAGGAAGTAATTAAGGGCCAAGCTAGCCGTGCAGCCATCTACACCCCTCCCACCTTGCCCTGATGACATCCCAGCTGGATTCCACGTAGAGCTAGTGGTTTGGGAGAGACAAGAAAAAGAAAAGGATCCATTCACCTTTAGCTTTCTCCTACCCAATAGCCTGCGGAGGGTCTTGCTGCTTAAGGTGATGGAGGAGGTGATCGCGATTGGTGGCCGACTAGGGCAAAAGTGGCTAGAAGAGAGAGAGAAGACCCCCATCTCTTGGAAAACTGAAGAGGCCGACTACTGGCAAAACAAAGTTTTTGAAGTTCCGCATATAGTACAGGGCTATAAAAGCCAACGCCTATGGAGGAGGCGAGTATGCGACATTAGTATGCTTGCCTGGATGGTGTTTTGTAACACGCTGCCCTTCGAGAGGAATAACCCCACATACATGGCATACCCTCGAAGGATAGGTGTGGATTTTGATGCCACCCTCCACGGGCGTTACGACTTTCCCATTATATATATTTCCAATGTAGTATCCTTCGAACATGCCCTCCTCTTTAACTCAGAAATCCTAGATGACTCTATGACATGCTTCCTCGCAAATTTCTCTTCATGCCCCGATCCAGCTTTTGTAACTACATGTAACTACCTTAGATTACTGAAGCTATTACTTAAGCAAGACCCGACTCCACAAGAGCGCAGCCTACCTCCCCTCTTTTTTGACCCTAACACCATTGACGGCTATGACATGGCTCGTCTTATGATGAGGGCTAGTCTCCTCCCCTCTTTTTGCCTAGCCCTCCTAGAAGACATGAATGACAGCCAGTTTACTAGATGCAATCACCCTTTCCTCTCTACCACCTCTCTCCACGTCTGCATGAATCTGAAAGGATACATAAAAAGCTACCAATTCTTGAGCAAATCCATCCGACCCCCTTCCCCTCCTCATTTAGATGAAGAGAATTAGGCCCTGGCTATCATTCCACTACTGTAACTTTATTTTTTTTTAAAGAAGAAAAGAAAAGAAAAGAAAAAGAAAATAAAAGAAAAGTAAAGTAAAGTAAAAGCGAAGAAAAGAACAGCATGAAGGGAAAAGCACGAAAAACACTCTCCACTGTGACTGGACAACCTAGCCACTTGCAAAAGCACTTACCACCACATAAAGTACAATCACTACACCTAGGGGTTCTCAAGTTAGGCGTGCCCAATGGCTTCGGTCAACAGGCTCCACTCCTAACCCCTTAGCCCTTTTGCTCCCCCACTTCATGCTTGGGGCACATCAAGGGCAGGACATGCCTAGGGAGGTAACACTCGCCTATGGTTAGACCTGTCACCCTAAGCCACTTGCACCGCACCTCCCTTGGCACAAATGGGGTCCGCAAGTGTCCCAGGCTTTCCTGCGGTTTTACAACCACCTCCCCATTCCACTAGCATGAGCACAATGCACTAACACAATGAGGTAGGTACTCCCCTTAGGAACAGCACCGCACCTTCTCCTTTTAGGTATCACAAAAAGCAACAAACCACCAACTTCGGAGGCCCCCGTCAACCATGCAATATCCATTTGGCTTCTCTGAAAAAAATCATTTCACAGCTTCCACAAGCACCTGAGTCTCCAAGTGGCCCTCACCTTTACACCACTTGGCCAATTGCCTGCCAACCTACAACAACACAGAAGTGCCATGGGATTGCCACCCGTCTAGGAGGGGGATAATGTTAACCCCAAGTCAAGATGGCGGAAAAAGGATGGAAAAAGAGCAAAGACACACAGGTGACCTCCAAAGCTAAGTTGGGGCAAAAAGCGCAATTTTAAATGAAAGGCGCCTCAAAAAACTTAGAAAACTCTTGTAAAAGAGTGCCAGGCTCCCTGCTGTGCCAATTGCAAAATATTAGACGGGTGTGGGCTAGAGGCATAAGGCTAGAAGAGGGAAATGGAAAAAGGACCTTGCCACAATGGCCGGTCATGTAAAAAGGGATGGGCGCCCATGGGGTTTTTAGGGTTTGTATATATAAAGTTCAAAAAGTGAATGGAAGCTCATTCTTTGGTGTGTGGCTAACAAGAGCTCTCTTCTTCTTCTCTTCTCCTCATCTTCTTGCTTGTGTGTGCTCTTGAGAGAGGGAGTGTGAGAGTGTGAGGGAGTGAGTGTGTGTGTGAGTGAGGGATCAAGAGGGTGAAGCTCTTCACCATCTCCTCTTCTCTTCTTCTCTTCTCTTCTCTTTTCTCCTGCGCGCGGCTATGGAAGATAGAGCTTGGAGATGGAGGAGGCTTGAGGATGCTTGAGCTTGCATCTAGGATCGTGGAGCTATCGAGGTGTGCGAGAGAGGAGGCAACTCGCATCGGCATCAAGGTAAACTCACTACACTCATAGGATCGACGGCGCGTCGGCTAGGTGAGAGATAGCCATTAGAGCACGCTTTTGAAACGCTTGAAGCAATAAGCGGTCCGTGGGTCTTGGCGGTTGAGCATGAGCTCCCACTACAAGAATCAATTATATGATAATCGTGAAAAGAGTGAAAATTTTCAAACCCAAATTGAATACTTAGGACATATTGTTTCATCTGACGGTATTAAATTTTTCATACTAAAAAGATAGAAGCAAATTTGAATTGGCTGATACCTAAAAATGTATATGAATTACGTTCTTTCTTAGGTCTTGCTAACTTTTACAGAAAATTTGTGAGAAATTTTTCATTGCTTGCATTGCTTTTGACAAAATTGTTAAAGAAAGGTATTGTGTATCATTGGTCTGATAATCAGCAAAGGACTTTTGATTTATTGAAACATGCTTTAACTGGTTGAGATCCACAGAGTGATCTTTCAAGAGGAGCCTCGCGCTCCAGCAGAGCCAATAGTACAGCCTGCAGCAGTTCCTACATAGGGTCAGGGTGTTGGACAGGCAGTTGGGCAGGCAGCAGAGCCTGCGGTAAGACGGTCTACTAGAGATAGATGTCCACCTGATTGCTATGAGCCCTCTATGCAGTATGTCTTGTTGACGGATGTAGGAGAGCCTCTCACCTATGATGAGGCTATGCGCAGGGGTGACAGTCACTCCTGGGAGAGGGCTATGCAGTCTGAGATGGACTCCTTGCATAGGAATATGACTTGGGATCTTGTTGCCTTGACTAAGGGCAAAAAGGATTTGCCATGCAAATGGGTGTACAAGCTGAAAAGTACCCTTGGGCACTCCAAGCCAGCCTATAAGGCTAGACTTGTAGCTAAGGGTTTTAAGCAGGAGCATGGAGTTGACTTTGATGAGGTCTTCTCTCCTGTCGTCAAGATGACTACCCTACGCTTGGTCTTGTCCTTGGTCGCGCAACTTGACTTGGATCTTTATCAGATGGATGTTAAGACTACATTCTTGCATGGGGATTTTCATGACGAGATCTATATGGAGCAGCCTAAGGGCTTTGCAGAACATGGCAGGGAGCACCTAGTGTGCAAATTGAAGAAGAGTCTTTATGGCTTGAAGTAGGTATCTAGGGAATGGTATCATAAGTTTGATGCCTTTATGCAGTCACAGGGCTACAGTAGAAGTGCTATGGATCTGTGTCTTTACACAAAGAAAGCTCATGATGGCAGTTTACTGATTTTGGTTCTCTATGTTGATGATATGCTGATAGCAGGGAAAGCTCATGCAGAGCTTGATGCTCTGAAAGCTCAGCTCAAGAAGAGCTTTGAGATGAAGGATCTGGGATAGGCTTCACATATTCTTGGGATGTGCATTAAGCGTGATAGGCATCAGGGGCTTCTGTATCTCTCACAGTGGGAGTACATCCATAAAGTCCTTGAGCGCTTCCGCATGCAGGACGTAAAGCCTGCGGGCTGTCCTTTGCCTTCTCATGTGAGGGTTTCACAAGCCGATTATCCGCAGACAGATGAGTAGAGGGCCGAGATGGCCAAGATCCCTTATGCATCAGCAATGGGCAGTCTCATATATGCCATGATAGCCACTCGTCTAGATATTGTGCATGCAGTTGGTGTTGTGGCATGTTATATGGCTACACCTGGCAAGAAGCATTGGGATGCCGTGAAAGGTATCATGAGGTACCTGAAGGGCACTGCAGATATGTCTATATGCTATGGCAGCCAAGATACAGGGGTTGTGGGTTACACTGACTCTGACTATGTACGACATGTAGATAGTAGGAAGTCCACTTCTGGCTATGTGTTCACTTATGCTAGAGGGGTTGTTTCTTGGATGTCCAGGGTGCATAAGTGTACAACTTTGTCTACCACTGAGGCCGAGTATGTTATAGCCACTGAGGCTTGCAAGGAGGCTATCTAGCTAGGTCGTCTTGTTTCTAACCTTGAGATTAATGCTATTCCTACACTACATTCGGATTCTATGAGTGCCATTCAATTGGCTAAGAATCCGGTCTTCCATGTGAAGACGAAACATATTGAGGTGAGATATCACTTTATTCGGGGTGTCGTGGAAGACAGGTCTGTTGACCTTGTCAAGATCTCCACTGACATCAATCCTGCAGATCTGCTCATTTAAAAGCCTCACTACTGAGCGCTTTGCCTTCCTTACGAGATTGATGGGTGTTGGATGAGATGTTGCCTTTCCTCATCCCTTGTACTTATGTACATTTGTACTATCTTTTAAGTTTTTTTCTCTCTCACTGGGCAGATTCGCCTTTAAGTGGGAGGTTGTTGGGGTAAAGGCACCTCTGCCATGCCACCCCGTGTATTACTACACTGATAGTACCCGCCACTGCACACTGCAGGTGGCGAGCGCCCGTCACCATCACACTTATTCTTTATTCTTCAGTGACTAGTGAATAAAGGAAGGCCCGATCACACATTCTAACTGTTGGAGTTTCCATTTGTCTCTCTCTCTCTTTTCTTGCTCTTGCTCTCCACCATAGCTTGTGCATGGTCTTTCGATCCTCTCATCCCTTTCACAAGTATCATGCCCGAAGGCTATCCCAGCAATCAACAGGATTGCTGCTCTAAGTTTCACCCGTAGACTAGTACACGGGCCTCAAGATCCCATCTCGAGTCACGTCGGCCTCTTGTGCGAGATCCAAAGGCAAGGAATTTATAGCCAAAGCCTCCTTTGGCACCCAAGCGTCCTCCCGCTCCAAGTAGCACCTACCAAGAGACCTCTCGCCGTGGGTTCGGTTCATATACCCGACGCAGCTAACAAACCCCTTGGATAGAGCCAGGTAGGCAATCGGAGGTAACTGAACCTGACTCTCCCTCCAAGATTTTAACTTGAAGCATTAAGTTTTTTTCCTTGAGTTAGTTCCTTGAGCAAAGAAGTTCAAACAATGTACCTAAGTGTAGGATCACGGTCATCTCAGAGGTTGTTTGTACGACCAACTACTAAGGTGTGATTCCTTCTTCCCGAATGCTCCCAGCATTCGGTCTTGGATCGTTCGTGACTTGGCAAGATCCCAGGGGCTTGGCAAGCTAGGTTTCTTATTTTCCCTTTTCCTTTGGGTTAGGGTTTGTACCCTACCGACCCTAATTATCCTTACCTTAGGTCTCCTTGTAAAATAGGTCATGGACAACCCCGTTGTCCTCGGTTGGTCAACTTGTTGATTATCTCCTAGATCCCTTGAAGCACCTATGTACCTTTATCTTTGATCTTAATTCATCAAGTTATCTATCCCCTTGACCATTGTTGGTCAAGATGGTTTTGTTTAGAACAATTCCTACTCCATCTTAAGTATAATCTTCTTAAGCCCTCTTAATAATACTCACAGGCGCTTAAGCTTTTACCTATCCCTCTTGAAGTTACCAAGGCCTATGACATGGGACTCATGGATCTCAGTCCCATTTGGTAGATTACAAACAACGTTGAATTTTCCCAACAACTTTAATGCACGCAACGTAATGCCATGCCTTCATTTCAATGCTTACAATTTTGATATAATCCATACAATATTTTATGCCACACATGCGAAGGTACTTTCTATACATGCAATCTTAACATTATCCTCTACATAATTATTTACACGAGCTATAACCTTCTTGAATGATTTGATCTTTATAACTTTATGTGATTATTGCATGAGTCTAGCTGCACTTTAATCTTTTCTGCAGCTTATTACATGTACCTTAGAATCCTTCTTGCGATACAGAGATGCACTTTTGTTTCTTTCAATGTCCTCTGAAATGCATTTTAAGCAAGAATTTGTGCAAGGAGCAATGCACTTTATGCAAGAATTCATGCAAGACGTTTTTACGATGCAATTATCTAATTCAATTTCACCTGTTACGATGTCATCTTACAACGGAAATTATCATGTTCGTTACATACATCACAACTAGGTTCACCCCTAGGAAATTATCAAACACGTAATTAATGTGATGCATGTGAATATGATTTTCACCATGATAATTATAATCTATGATTTAATAATAGAGCAACCTGGGTTTGGAGTGATGCCGTAATTCCAATGGTATTGATGCCTGATGAACTGTTCGCGGTCGCAGTACCACCTTGTTTCGAACCTCCATCCAAACTTGCAAGGTTTCCGACCATCTTTGCAGAACTATGATTCGAGGCCATACTCAAAGACGCGTGTACGAGTGATAGAGTTCTCGCACTCTCCTATGCAAAATTCTCACTGCCTTTCCTTGAGTGGAGGAAGAGATTGAAGGGGAAGGGACATATTTTCGGAAATAACAAGAGGGGTGTGTCTTTAAGGAGAGGGGAAGAAGAAGATTCTCTCTCTCTCTCTCTCTCTCTCTCTCTCTCTCTCTCTCTCTCTCTCTCTCTCTCTCTCTCTCTCTCTCTCTCTCTCTCTCTCTCTCTTTCTCTCTCACTCTCTCCCCCTCTCTCTCTCTCTCTCATGATGATGATTGGGGGGTGCGCTGCAGACAATAGGGGGGCACTGTTCACGAGGGAGGGGAGGCGCTGCCTACTGACATGGAGGGGGGGCTATTGAAGGCGACAAGGGAGGGGGCTGCCTCCCCTTATATGGTGGGGGGAGGTGGTAAGGGGGGGAAGATGGCCGTTAACAGCCACCACCCCTTCCACGTGGGGGGCTGCATGGCCCCTCTTACTTTATTCACACACTCTCTCTCCTCGCCATGCAGTTGGCAGGGGGAGAGAGAGAGAGAAAAAAAATTGTTCTAAATTTAAAAATTTATAAGGGTGAGTTCTCATGGGGGGAGGCAAGGGGGGGGAGGGGCACAGGGGATATTACAGAACAGGTCTAGTTACCTCAGGTTATCATGCATGTCCATTGTCCGGGCCACAGCTAGACTCCCGAAGGTCATGAACCATGAGAAAGATGGTTTATCAAGGATACGCCGCTTTCTTGCCAGATGGTCATGAACTAAGGGAAGGTTTTCTTGGACAACCTCCAACACGTATGAATGCCGCAAGCTGGTATGAGCTGAAAATGGTCCACGCGGAGTCACATCCAAACGGAATGTGACGGTTCTCAGTTTTCTACGAGTTGCCGTATTGGACCCACTTACAGATCAACCACTTGTTGGATCCCATGCATATTTTCAAGAATGTGGGTAGCTTGCTATGGGACCACATCACAGGAAAGAGAGACACTATAGGGGCACAAATGGATTTGAAGGAGGTAGGCAAGATGGAGGTGCTTTGGCCGCAGTTGAGTGCTGATGGTCTCGTGTAGCTACCTCGCACTCCTTGGGTTTTTTCCACTAAAGAAGAGCACATTTTGAAGCAAATAGTCAAGTCTATCCGCACTCCGACAGGTATGATGCGTTCTCTCAGGTCTCCATTTTCTAAAGATGACCAATTATCAGGGCTAAAATCCTATGACTGGCATAAGATATGTCAAGTTTGTACTACGAATGGATTGTAATTGTGGAGCCCTAAGAGAGACCCCAAGGAAATAGGGTCTCTACTGCAAGAAAATCTATTTTGTCATCATCAACAAGCTTTTTTACTAGGTTTTATATGATCACAATGAAGAAAAGAACACCAGGCACAACAAATCTTTATGCAACATCATGCAGATCTCCCACAGATTTGATAAAATCAACCATATTCTTGATAATCTTCATAATCTCCATCAAAAGAACAAATAACACAAAGGAATACACCATCTTTGAATGGAAATAAATCACATATTATTCATCTTCAATGTCTTCATAGTTCTCTCTCTTAATCTCTCATATGCAATTACACTGTTTTGATCAAATTTGATTATCTCTGACTCTCTCTCTCTCTCCATCAATAATACATCATATCCTCACTACAATAATCAATAATCACACTCAATAATCCTTGTTAGGTTGTGGATACACCTTCCAAAAGGTATGTCTGATATGAAGGGTCACTAGAGACTTCATAGTGTCCTGTGAGATCTGTCTTCTGTCACAGTCTTCTGTAACCTTCTGTGAATCTTCAGCAGTTACTTTTTCACTTCAATTAGCTTTGATAGAGCTTCCATTCATCCTTTCCTAAGACAAAAAAACTTCCCAAAATATCCACACATCCATCATAACACTCAACAGAAACAATAGAACAGAACCACAGAGCAATAGAAGTACAGAACAACAGAGCTACAGAAGCTTACAGAACTTCACAGAAGATCAACAGAACCCATAAAAATCATAAAAACTAAAACAAAACCAATTCAATCTTTCATAAACCTCTTCACACAACTTCAATTATCTCTCAAAACATTCATTCAACCATCTCTACTACCAAAACATAAACAAAACAGAAGAAAACATAAGAAAATCAGACCTTACAGAACCAAACATCCTCATCAAAAACCCTTCAAACTTATCCAAACCTTTCCAAAAACTTCAAAATAAACAACCATTTATCATCAAAAACAAAAAAAAATCAGCCCAAAAACCAACATATTTTACACTCAACATATCCCCACACTTAGAAAGGAAGCGTCCTCGCGACCTCCGAAAAAAATGAATAAAAGCTCTAATCTCTTTGCTAAAAAAAAATCTTCAATCAACACAATGTACCAGCTACAATCACGACCCTAACATCAGCTTCATAAAACTTACATAATATGTTTTAGCTTCCAAATCTTCAACTGCAACTTCATCCAGCTAATTAGCAACATCATCAATCTTCATAGCTCCATCTTCATCAGCTCCTCATCCACAAAGAAAAACAACAATACCCAATACAAAGAATATCCATATACAAATATAATCTGAATGACACAACTCCTTAAAAAAGTTAAAGAAAAAGAAGAAATTTCCATTAAAAAGAAGAGAGTGGATACAATCAAGAAAACCCTCCTACTAAGTAGGATGAAGGTATTTCTTCTTAAACTGCAAACTAATTTTAAGACGGTCCAAGGCTTTGTTTTCATCCACAAAGTACCGAGGTACATTTTGGAGGAATTGTAGGCAACACATCCTTTCCAATAAAATGATGAATCTGGTAGGGAAGGCCTGTGCAAAATAATATAAGAGATCCATTTGAGCAACTACTACATCCTCATTTGGATTAATCAGCATCTGGGCACTACAAGGATTTAAGCTTATAGCGACGTGGGCAGCGGCGTCACTATTTGCATCACTGACGCAAATAGTAATGCAAATAGCGACACTCCACAAGGAAAAAAACAGGCCAAAATCGAGCGCGGCTTTATTTCGCGTTTTTGCATTTTGTGTTTTGAGAGCGAGAGCGAGGGAGAGAGTGACTGTCCTGAAAGAAGGAGAGGAAGAAGACTTGCCGCCGCCGCCACCGTTGTTCGTGAAGGAGAGGAGGAGCCTTCATCGCGAAGAGGAGCCGCCCCACAGTCGCCATATCTCATCGGTGAGTCTCCCTCTCTCTTTCTTTTGCTTGTTTAAGGTTTAAATCACTTTCTCTTTTGCTTGTTTAAGAGAGGAAATGAGAGAGAAAGAGAGGGAGAGGGAGATGGAGATGGAGGGAGAGAAAGAGAGAGGGAGAGGGAGAGAAAGAGAAAGAGAAAGAGAAAGAGAAAGAGAAAGAGAGGGAGAGGGAGAGGGAGAGGGAGAGGGAGAGGGAGGGGGAGGAAATGAGAGAGGGAGAGAAAGAGAAAGAGAGGGAGAGGGAGAGGGAGAGGGAGAGGGAGAGGGAGGGAGAGTGCATTCTCTCTCTCCCTCTCCCTTTTGCTTTTGGAGAGTGTTAGGATATATTGTGAGAGTGCGAGGAAATGAGAGAGAAAGAGAGGGAGAGGGAGAGGGAGGGAGAGAAAGAGAGAGAGAGAGGGAGAAAGAGAGAGAGAAACAGAGGGAGAGGGAGAGGGAGGGAGAGAAAGAGAGAGAGAGAGGGAGAAAGAGAAAGAGAAAGAGAAAGAGAAAGAGAAAGAGAGGGAGAAGGAGAGGGAGGGGGAGGAAATGAGAGAGGGAGAGAAAGAGAAAGAGAGAGAGAGGGAGAGGGAGAGGGAGAGGGAGAGGGAGAGGGAGGGAGAGGGAGAGTGCATTCTCTCTCTCCCTCTCCCTTTTGCTTTTGGAGAGTGTTAGGATATATTGTGAGAGGAAGAGGAAATGAGAGAGAAAGAGAGGGAGAGGGAGAGAGAGGGGGAGGAAATGAGAGAGGGAGATAAAGAGAAAGAGATGTATACTCAAATGGATAGCTTTATGGAGATGTATGTCTACTCAAATGGATAGCTTTTGTCTACTCAAGATGTAGTCCACTTGTGTGTGTGTATATTGGAACGATAACATATCCATGATTATGGTAATGGTATGCACTTTTCTTTTTTTATGGGTACCATTACATCGACTCCTTAAAAGGGCTAAAATTTGGTCATACACTTTATAAAGTCTAATTAGGAGATTTGAGATGCACGATAATAGACTTATCGATAATGGTATGCAATGTGCTTTACCATGGGCCACGTACATTGGTGACTCTTTAAGTTGGCTTAAAATTGGTCATATCCTTCATAATGTCCAGTAGGGGATCTAATTGTGATATGCATAATTCCTTGTTTTTGTATTAACTTTATAGGCATAATAAATTAGTAATCATGCCAACTAGTCAATGGAAGAACTAAAAGAAAATGATCCCCTAGCTAATGGTCATTATGGTACTTCATCAAAATGAACCCAAAAGTATTGCCATAGAAGAAGAATCCCTTAAATTGAGCATAGGATATTTTCTTCAAATGTTATTACTATGAGTATAATTGATTGGAACAAATTTTTTAACTATGGTACACACACACACACCCCCACACAGGCACAAACATTTTTACTATTTGATATTGTCTTTGATATGGTAACCTTGTATTACATTGTTGCATTTGATGTCTTCCAATCATTATAATAAAAGTTGATAAATTTCATAGATGGCATTAATTTTTATACATGGACGTAGGACAAAAAAACCACATTACTAAGATGCTTTTTGTTGAGACTGATTTATTATTAGACTAATAGATTCTCAATGATACTCATAAATTTTGTTGACTAGGATTACTTATACTCAAAGCCCTCTAGTGCAGTTGTATAAGTAATCCTAGTAGAGCCCCTCTTAAGATACTCAAAGTACATAACCTAGAGACCGTAGCTAGGTATATAAGGTATAATGGCCATACAAGAAGACACCTCAATAATTGACTGATCACCACTAAATCCCAAAGAAGAATTCTGTTCCATCCCCTTCAACTCTATATTCACCTCGTGAAGAACTTCATTAATCATAGCATCCTTGTCACCAATCTTTTTGTTGCAATGATGAAGTAACATATTCATCACTTTTCTTTTTAGCATCTAAGGTATTATCCAATCTTTTAGTCTAGTCCAAACATTTAGTCTTCAACTCATGAACCTTATGAATCAATGCTTTTTTTTTCTACAATAATGAATAATTATCTACCGGGACAAACAAATCCTTGAGCATGGTATATGGCCGAGATATAGCATCAATAAATCTCTCAACTATTATGTCCCATGCATTTTTTACATCAATCAGTAAAGCATTTCTTATATCTTGAAGTTTAGATTTCAACACCATGGATGCATCAATATCAACCTCAATGTTTTTCAAAATTTGCTTCTCAACCTCTTGCAGAAGCTAAAACCTCTCAAGCAAGCGCTTATGGTCAACTTGCAACTTGACATACATCTCCATAAAGCTATCCATTTGATCCTCGTTTTCCCAAATTGTATTACAAGTCATTAAATTGTTTGTTGTAACGTAGACAAGATGGAAAATGAAGAAGGTCTTGTTGTTCAAGATCGCGAGGCATATCTTAATCAGCGTATCCCATGTCCTTGCTCTCAATGCAAGTTGGCAATTAGACAAAAACGCCGATTGTCTATAAAACACGTACGACGATTTGGCGAGTTTCAATCTGAGATCATTGATCAGATGATTGCGGATTTTCAGCAAATGGTAATTTGAAGTTAATATCAATCATGCATTGTACTCGCAAGCTAATTGAATACCGTATACAATAAGGTTGGGTCTTGCTGGCAAATTTTCTATCCAGGGAGGTGATGTCTCGTCCCAAGGGGGAGTGCACCCTTTGCGGCCAATTAGAAGAGTTCATGGGCGTGCGATGGATGGAGTGTAGGAGCCAATCCACCACTTGCAAGGCCAATCTATACCGTCAATGCTAGAGGAGACAGACAACCTTCCAAACCTACCTACAATCTTGGAGCCTGAGATGGAGGTAATGATCGATGCATTGATTCCCATGGATGTTGAGACTTCTGATCCGCTTAGAGAGGAAGCATCATACCATTATATGATGGGTGCCGAGTATCTCGGTTGAAGACACTGCTTGCACTCTTAAGTGTGCAAGCAAAATACGAGTGGAGCGATACGAGTGTGATCGAGTTGTTCAGGTACCTTGCACATAGGCTTCATTGATTTTTTTTTGACACTATTATTACAAACATTTGTGCTTTTTCAAGGTGTTTTATGATTTTTTTCAGGTTATTGAAATATCATATATTACCACCTGCAAATACCATGCCTGAGTCTCGTGATGATGCACGACATGTTTTACGGAAGCTTGGCATGGACTACAATAGCATCCATGCATGTATCAACGATTGCATACTATTTTGAGGAGAATATGAGACTATGGAGACATGTCCAAAGTGTGGTGCTCACAGGTATCGACAGGACTTGCAAGGGCAAACCATCCCTCAAAAAGTTCTCGGACACTTTCCGCTCATCCCCTGCATAAACCACATGTTTCGTATGTCCGGCATGGCGAGCTTGAAAATGTGGTAGGCGCATAATAGGTCCACGGATGGAGTTCAACGAATATCAGCGGATTCGCGCGCATGGAGCCACATTGACTCTACCTTCCCAAGCTTTACGGGAGAGCCAAGGAATCATCAGCTCGATCTCACAATGGATGGCGTGAATCCATTCGGTCTACGCTCAACTTCTTACAGTGTGTGGCCTATAGTCCTTGTCAACTACAATATCCCTCCATGGCTTTCTACGAAGAAAGGACATCGCATCCTTAGCTTGCTCGTCCCAGGCCGCTACAAAGTAAAAAATATGGACGTGTATCTTCGTCCATTAGTCGATGAGCTTAAGATTTTGTGGGAGGAGGGGGTCACTGTGCAAGATATGAGCAGGCGCGATGGTCGGCGGTCAGCCAATATTTGAGCCATTCTCATGTGGACGATGCATGACTTTCTGGGATTGGGAGAGTGCTCAGGTGAGCAGGCCTCCGGTCTCGCTGGTAATATATATATTTTATCTCATTCAATCAAGTATTCACTAGGTCGTGGTGTTGGAATAGGTCTGGTTACCTCAGGTTATCATGCGTGTCCATTGTGCGGGCCACAGTTAGACTCCCGAAGGTCACGAACCATGAAGAAGATGGTGTATCAAGGACATGCTACTTTCTTGCCGGAGGATCATGAACTTAGGGAAGGTTTCCTTGGACGACCTCCAACACATATGAACGCCGCAAGCTGGTACGAGCTGAAAACGGTCCACGCGGAATCACATCCAAATGGAATGCGACGGTTCTCAGTTTTCTACGAGTTTCCATATTGGACCCACTTACAGGTCAACCACTTGTTGGATCCCATGCATATTTTCAAGAATGTGGGCAGCTTGCTATGGGACCACATCACAGGAAAGAGAGACACTATAGGGGCACGAATGGATTTGAAGGAGGTAGGTAAGATGGAGGCGCTTTGGCCGCAGTCGAGTGCTGATGGTTGCGTGCAGCTTCCTCACGCTCCTTAGGTTTTGTCCACTAAAGAAGAGCACATTGTGAAGCAAGTAATCAAGTCTATCCACACTCTGACGGGTATGATGCATTATCTTAGGTCCGCATTTTCTAAAGACGACCAATTATCGAGGCTAAAATCCCATGATTGGCATAAGATATGTCAGGTTTGTGCTACAAATGGCTTGTAATTAGTGTGGGTATTTTGCTATTTGGAATGTGGCCATTATTCATAATGATTTCTCATTTATGGCAATTTGTACTACCGATCGCGATCGCAAGATGCCTTACTCCAAAAATTCGCGGGGCCATTTACAAGTTGTCAACTTTGGTGCAATGGATCTCACAGAAAGAGATTAAGACGTCCTCTATTGAATCCACGAGGCGGGGAGCAGTGGAGACGGTCTGTCTCTTTGAGAAATACCTACCCACTAGCATGCTTACGATACAAATCCACCTTCTTGTGCATCTTGTGAACGAAGTGGAGATTGTTGGACCTGTCCATATGCGATGGATGTTCTTCCTGGAGCGCTTCATGAAAACCCTGAAAGGCTTTGTGGGACAACGAGCTCGGCCAGAAGGTGGCATGGCTGAAGGTTGGTTGGTGTCTGAGGCACTAGTGCATATGTCACAATGGCTACCAACGATGGAACCAGACAATGAAATGCTATGGTCGTTAAAGAATGATGATAGACTGACTGGAGATGAGGTGGTTGGAAATGGGGTAGAAAAAAGAATGGATGCCTCGATGGAAGAGAAGGTGAATCGCTTTTGTATGTTGCACCATGCCTCCATGGAGACATGGCTCACCAAGTACCAGATTGCAAGGCAAGATCAAGAGGAAGCATGAGCTGAATTCCGACGTAGTACATGTCATCCACCGATTCGATATCCTGAAGGCATGGAGGAGATGCCGCAGTTTATGTCAACATGATGGTTGCATGGAGCCTTGACCGCAGCATCTCGCGAAGGGATAGAGATCTCAATGGAGGAGTGGGAATTATCGAGGGGATGTAGTCCAAAGGTGATGAGGGGTTTAGAATGCGTCATATCTAAATTTTATATGCAACATCTAATTTGAGTGTTTCAATGTACAGTACAAAATATATAGTGCAGCGTGGTCACGCGGACATCATTTTCGCGTGGAGCATATTGACAAAATGCACTCCATAATGGACAGTGATGTCATGGCAAGGTTCGAGCAAGAGAGTCGACGACGAGCAATGGATCAAACACGGTTGTGGATGAGATGGAGTATTTTGGGAACTTGCAAAGTATTATTACGGTGGATTACCGTAGCTTCTCCATGATACTATTCGATGTGCAGTGGTTCAAAGTGGTACTTGGAGGAGCTGGAGCAACAGTTCGACGAGGTCCATCTGGATTTCTCGAAATAGATTCCCAAAAAAAATGGATGGATTTGCGCGACACCTTTGTATTGCTGGTCCATTGTGAACAGGTGCATGGAGTCATTTGCTTGCTAATTGTATTACGACATGGTTTATGTCACAATGGTTTAAACTCTCTTGTACGTGTTTGTAAATAGGTAATCTTCTATCCAAACCCCCGACAACCTTGATGGTGGTATGTTATACCTTCAACTCCCCGAAGTGCGAGAGTATATGATCAAAGCAATGTTCCGAGCATAGATGAAGATAATATGCAAATAGAGGGGTCGATATTGCAAGGGGTGGAGGCCGTCGAAAGCTTGGAGCCACCATCAGCTAACAATGATGGAAATACAGGAGTCCAATATTTTTTTAAGAATCAGGTAGACTCATTCTTTTGTGGTGACATGTATATCGACCTTCTAGTGTATGCGGAGTTGTGTCAAGAGATTAACATGGGACCATAGGATACTTCATACTTGGAGCATCCGCTTACTCAATTCGTTGATCAATCTCTTATAAAGGTACATAAGATATGCATTTTAAGTGAGATTTTTTTAAAATGATTTATATTACTGTGCTTTGTATGATTTAAATTGATTATTCTAACATCATTTTTTATCTGTGCAAGTGACATTTTCAGGATGAGTCGAGGGATGAGCGATGAGGAGTTACAGGACATCTTCGCACGCATATCTCCAGATCAAATTGCCAGATTCAGAGAGATGGCAGACCAAGAGCTGTCTCGTTCTTCGTCAGGGTGCTCTGCTAGATCTGCTTCAGCGTGATCGCATGCTTCGGCTTCGAGCAAAGGATCTCGACGCTCACGACTTGGGCCAAAGGGAGGGAGTGCATCGGGATCAGGGGGATGCTACTGTGGAGACGGATGTGGTGTCTCCGTCTTGTCATTCAGCTGGAGTTGCATTACCTCCAGGATTTGTCACACTTGTGGGGACGTCTACTCCAGTTACTCTGGCTTTTGCGCAGCCGTCAGCAGCAAGTGGCACCCCTTTGGGTGCTACTCCGAGAGAGATTACCCCCATCCGTACGCCGGAGACAGAGGGGTCTGCTGGATATGCCCAAGAGCATGGATGCAGATGGGAGAGGACCCATCTTAGGCAGACTCCTAGGGGTTATGGATATCTAGTCGATAGTAGGTCAGGAGCCATCATCATGAATGATGAGGGGAGGAGGGTGATGGCTCGCATGAGAGAGTTGTGCCAACAAGTTTTTCGGCACAATGACTTGGATCATTGGAAGAACATACCAAAGGGGAGCAAGGACTACATAGTAGCATCCTTGTACGAGGAGTTTCCGGTGCCAGCCGTAGTAGATAGATTCTCTACTAACTGGATGATGGATTGTATGCGTACATACATGTCACATAGACGATCCGATGCACGCAAGGCAATCAAGAGTGGGGCTGCAAAGCCCGAATGGTTACATGCAGACGACTGGCGCCGACTGAGGGAGGAGGCTACAGATTCTCCAGGACGTTGGAGTCAGCAGGGCGAGGCGGCGAGGGCACGACTCGAGGCCAGAGTGGTCCATCATCTTGGGAGTGGCGGCCACAGGACATATTTGGAGGACTTTGTAAGTTTTTCTTTTGTTTTGCTTGTTTGTTTTTTTGAAATATTCTTTGTATTGACAATCATGTTTCGAACAGTTAGCATTTTTTTTTCTTTGCAGCACTCCATTACAAATCGCGATCCGACTGGCCTTGAGACTCGATATACAGAGAGGCACGGTCTTACTGCATTGATCGACCGATTATATAGACGCGGTGGCCCTGTAAGTCACTCATCTTTCTTGTCTGTAGTTACCATCAGATATTTGAATGCATTATTGTATAGTGGATTGATGTATTGTTTCTTTTTCTGTAGAGTCCGTTCAATGGTCCTTTGCGACAGGACGAGCTTTCGGGGGACGAGGATTTGTAGCTCGCCCTTGGATCCATGGAGCTCACACACCTTTATTTTTTAGTTGCCTGATCTATGTAGACATTTTCTATGTATTAGTTATATCCTGTCATGATTGTACCAATCGCTTTTTATGTGATCATGTATTTATTTCATGTATCAGTTTTATGATTTCAGTATACATTCTTTTTGTTTGCAAGTGCTTCGTACACAGTAGTGCAGAAACTATTTTGTATGGCTCTCATAAAGCACACAGTACAAGCTGCCCTGCCACAAAAAAAAATTTATCCTTGTTACCGTCGCTATTAGTATCGCAAATTTTACTCCTCGCGTCGCTATTGCCATTGCTATGCGCGTCACAAAACGTTGGTATTAGCGCCGCTATTGGCGTCGCAAATGCGACACCAATAGCGACGCCAATAGTGACGCTAATACCGATGCCAATACCGATGTTTCTATGGCATTGTTAATAACGACGCTTTTTGCGACGACGGGGGAAAATTTTGTTGTTTGTATTTTCTTCGCTTTAAACGTCGGTATAAGGCCTATATCTTGTAGTGGGGGGATACCCTTGCGAGTATTCAAGTGTGACTGATGATGCATGAACGCAAGATACCAGCAAAAATGAGCAGCAAGACGAACTGTGGTATCTCTAGAAGTACCATGTACCCTAGCAAAGTGGAGGTCAGAATTGGAATACGCTGTAGAAGTATCCCAGGACCCTGGAATGAGAGGCCAATTAAACATTGTACCTGTCACACTAAATCATGTAATGTCCACTGTCTTCTACGAAGGATGTCACCATCATACCCTGGGGTATCTAGCATTGTTTGGGGAGGAAGGTTAATGTAATCTGTCGGAGAAGGTAATGGAATGAAAGGAGAGCATTGTAATGGAGGATAGGACATATCATAAAAAGAGGGTAATTGAAGGGATAAAGAAGGTGGAAAAGATGGAGAATACATAAAAAATGTATGAAGGGATTCTGTTGGAAAAACTGAAGGAACAGGAGGAATAGTAGGTGGAATGTCAGAAGGAGTAGGAGATAATGTAGGATCAACAATGAACGGACATGTAGTAAACACTGGAATGTGAGAAAATCCTGAAGGGGTAAATGATAAGAGAGGAATATTATCAGGACTAGATGAAAAAAGAGAAACATATAATGGAAAACAATAAGACATTAGGGAATATAATAAAAGATCAGCAGGATTTAAAGGATAAATAGAACATCGGAAATTTAAATCCTGAAAGAAAGACTCAGTAAATAATGGGTTATCAGCAATGAAGCTCAACAATTGAGATTGAAGAGGCTGGATATCTGATTTATGAAAGACAATTCTGAGGCGGCAAGGTTCCAAAGCAACATCCTCCAAAGGTGGATGCCAAGCATATCCCTTGCACCAAGACGTCTGCTCATGATAAGTTCGTAAACTCTCTGCTAACAGAAGCTCAACTGAATGCACATACATCACTGCCTGTAAGATGACATCTCCCACATAAACGTTTAAATCTTCCTCATCAAGGATCTGTAAATAGCCTATAAGATACATGAAAGAGAGTAACTGGACCTCATGGGAAATCAAGTCATCCACAAATCTGTCAAAAACAGCTCGTAAGAGATTCGCAGGCCAGAGATTGGACCATCCATCCTCTGGAGGCTCTAAATCCACATTGCTCAAAGAGGTATATAAGGCAAACCTATGTTGATGATATTTCACCCAAAAGGATGGAGGAGGTGACACCAATTCAATATAACGGACAAAATCATTTTGCACACAATCCATCCGCTGCTGAAGGCCATCAACCTTAGTTGAGAACCCATCACAGAGCTTAGCCTTATGTTGCAACTGATTAAGCTCCTCTTGGGATGACACAACAGAAGACACAGGAGCAGGAGGGGAAACAGAAAGAACATCCACCTTCTGATTAAGTTCTTCAATGAGTTTTTGTTGGGACTCTACAGTGTCCTGAGATTGCTGAAACTGACCCTCAGTGGTAGCAAGCTTACTAGCCAAAGTGACCATCTTTGCAAGGGAAAAATTCTTCTCAAGCATCAAAGATGCATTCTCCTCCTCTAGTTTAACAACCTTAGCTTCTAGCTCCTGAATAGTGACCTTTTGTGAATCCATTAAGGCTGTGGCAGTAGTCATCTGATTGTGGATATCACTAAGGGTAGCCCTTTCTGAAGACAGATCCTCCAGTGTCTTACTCAATTGACTAATGAGGGAATCCACCTTGTCTTGCATGGAAGTGTAAACACTGGTGTACAGTGTATGAAGGCAGGAAGTAAGGAAAGTTTCCAAAGTAGATTGGACATTGGAAACTATCTCTGGAAGCATGGGTCCAGCTAAAATGGTTTGTAATGATGAAGGGATATGTGAATCTAATTTTCCTTCCTTTTGAGCGGCAAATAGATTGTTACAGTAAAGGAATGAAGGAAGGGCACTACCAGACACAGCAGGAGTGGATGTTTGCACTAGTGGATCTTGGACAGAAGGATTGGAAGGTCCCTTTCTGCGAAGGCGTTTCTTTCTAGAAAAAATAACAGGTGAATCCTCATCTTCTGAATTAAGTTGCATGGGCCTAGGAGAAGAAACTGATACTGTAGGCTACACTGGTAAAGGAGCTGGATCTGGCACTGGAACACCACTAGGAGGAGGTGCAAAAGTAAGGATCCTCTGTAGGAAGGCACCATAAGAAACAATACTATTTTGACCCTTCCTGAAATGCTAGAAATGCTAATTCATCTTAGATAACAGGAAACTTGCCCAGTTGAATTTAGCTTCTGTCAAGATTTTGACCCTTCCTGAAATGCTAGAAATGTGGGCAACAGACACCCCTGAGCTATTAATGAGCTGGTTAAGGAGCAAGGGGGTGGAAGTTTCATTCTTCATCAGTGTGACTATCTCCTCAGCCGCCGTCAGTAGCTGGTTACCACCACTGGGCACAAAGAAAGCAGATAAGGGCAAACATAATGCTTCACTGATATTACTGATAAACAGAATGTCCGGTTGTAATCCAGGCCAAACTGGTTTTTGTAAGAAGTGAGGAAAGAATAACACAGCTTCTCATCCACAGGTGGTAAAGTGAGAGCCACAAATGGGCGAAGGCCAGCTCGTCGAATACAATCTGCCTCTAACAGAAGAGAATAGTCATGGACCGCAAGAGGAACATGCTGGATCACAATTGGAGGCATAGAAAGAGGTGCCATTCAGACTATGGTAAAAAAAAACCCACACACACAACCAGGAAAACAAAAAGAAAACCTGCAAAACCCAAAAACAAAACCAAGACTGAGACCATCGATAGGAAACCGACTAATTGACACGACTGACTGGACCATAACAACCCCCAGGCAAACCACATCCTAGAAAAAAAACATCGGCATGACCTCTACACACGTGCGACCGAAAGCTTCATGCTATGCACACATACATGCACCCTGTAACCCCATACCACGTAGAAAATAAAATAAAACTACATTCCGTAACCCAGACAGAGACTCAAAAAAAATCATGATGCAATCAAATATTTTGAGTAAAAATGAGAATAAATACCATGTTGACCAATGTAAGATTACTACTCCCACTCCCACGTAGCGTTCACGTCCTATAGTGCGGTGAAGTGTGTGAGTGAAACTAACGACTCATTTTTTATTATATAAATAATTAAGCATCGTTCATTATTAAATTAACCCATTAATGCATGGTGAGTCGACATTGTAACCCAACTCCACTCAGATTTTGACACGAATGGACTGACTGACTGGGTCTCTACTAATGCAGTTCCTTGTTATAATCATATGATGTATGGCACTTGCGTGCATGTATGCGTCACTTTGGGGGTTGATTTTAATTACAAGTTAATGTGTTAGAAACGCGTGTGCGTGTGCATTTGTGAATTGATTTTAATTTACAACTTATGTGGGTTAGGATGCAAAGGTGCACGTGCAACGGCAGGGGTTCTTTTTACAATTAACATCTGGTTCATTTTATTTACAATTTATGAGGTGGAGTCTATTAATTATGTGTGTGCAACGTTTGGTTGATTTTATTTACAATTAATGTGTGTTATTGTGCAAGTGAGAGGAGGAAAAAGGAAGAACCTGGTAATGTGTGGGTCGGCCTGCGAAGTTTGAAATCACAACTTCCAAAAGTGGAATGCCCAGTCCACAAAAATCCACAAAATGGTCAAAGAATCGACTGCCAAGAGTCGTCCTGTTGGATAGAAAAACAAAAACGAGCTAACACCGTGACCACGACAAAGAATAATGAAACAGATGACCAAAAGAAAAGAAGAAAAAAAATGTATGTCTTGGATTTATTTGGATGTGTGGATTTGTCGGGTTTTTATGTTTGTATATTTGTTTTTTTTTTGTTTGGGATTTGTGGTGTTTTTTGTTTGTTTTTTTTATTTTTATTTTTAAAATTTGTAACCAAGAACCCAAATTTTCCCACTACGAGGACGGAAACCCATATTGTTTCAATGTGATGGAAATGTTCATTTGATGTTTGGGAGTTTTGAAAGAATTTGTTTATAATAAATACATTGTCATGAGATGTTTCCAAAAAGAAATAAGTTCCCAACATTATGCGAATATTTTTTTATTTCAAGAAAATTTCCAAAATATAAAATAGATTAAATGTGATTTTTTGAAATTTTTATTTATTATTATTATTTTTTGGAATTATTTTCTATTTTTTATGTATTTTTTGGATTTTTTTATCAATTTCCATTAATTTAGAAAGAATTTCAGTCAATTTGGAATTTTCAGAAATTTTTTAATAGGATTTTTCAGGAAGAAAATTTATTAAACTGTGGGAAAAGATTTCAGCAATTTTCGAGAATTTTTCAGAATTTGTTTTGAATTTTTTATGATTTTTTTCAAATTTTAAATGTGTTTAATGGATTTTGTGATTAAAAAATGATTTTCAGGATTTCAAAAATGAATACTCAGACACACGTGAATAGCTGCGTGTGAACGAACCAGTACGCACCACCGCACGGACAAGTCCAAATGCGCATCCCGCGCGCGAACAGTCGCAAAGAGACACGATCATGCGTACACACACGCGAACGACAGTGAAAGAACCCGCTGATGCAGAAAATGGCCCGAAAGAGCAGGATGGCAAGGCATGAATGGGGGCCGACAGAGGGTTTTTCCTGTGGGAGGTGGGCGTGTGTTCATAGGGTGAGGTGTGTTGGGAGGGTTGAAGTGGGTCGGGGTGGGAATGGGGGCCTGCGGGAGAGTGTGGGCTGGAGGGGAGAAGGGGGGACCTGAGAGGGAGGTGGGAATGGGGGTTAATGGAGGGGTGGGAATGGGGGAATGGGGGTTAAGGGAGGGGTAGTGTGGGAATGGGTGGAGGGTTAAGGGGGGGAATGGGTGGTGTAGGAAGGGGTGGAGGGTTAAGGGGAGTGTGTGAATGGGGGGTAAGAGGAGTGTGTGAATGGAGGAATGGGGGGTGGTGGCCGGCGGTGGTAGGGAGGGGGAGGAGGATGAAGGAGGAGGAGGGAGGGGAGTGATAGCGGGCCGGTGTTGCGGAGTAGGGGAGGAGAAGGGGCGGAGGCGTGGTGGCGTTGGGGGGCGGGCCGCAAGCAAAAGGCGCAGGGGACGGGTAGCACCAATGCAAACGGCGGGCAGAGCGCAGACCAACGGCATCACCAAGCGGCGGCGGAATCGTGGCCAAGCGGGCGGCGCACGGCACCAGGCGGGCCGCGACCTCGGACAGGCGGGCGGAAGCCAGAATCGGGGCGGCTGCAACTCTGGTGTTGTGGCAATGGGGGGGGCAGGAGGCCTAGGACGAAGAGGAGGAGAAGGAGAAGGAGGGGGGAGGAGAGAGGATGGAGGAGGGAGGAAGAAGGAATGGAGGCAGGAGGGAGCAGAGGAGGGGAGAGAAGGGAGGGGGTTACGAGGAGAGAGAGGGAGGGGGAGAAGAGAGAAAAAAAAGAACAAGAAGAGAGAGATAGAGAGGGAAGGGGGGAGGGGTGATAATGGACATGGAAGGGGGGTATAATTTTTAAATAATAAATAAATTAAATAAATAAATAAAAGGCGTGCCCTCTTCCCGCGCGCGTGCACGGGGCGGGGTAAAAAAATTTGCAGTGGCGCGATCGGAACGGCACCGAGACGTCGGCATGGGGTGCACTTACGTGACGGGGCGTGGCAAGACGCGTAAAACCGAAAATGCGTGCGTTCACATGCGAAACACATCAAAATAAAGAAAAATTAATATCTCACAACCCGATCATCGAAACGAAATGGGGTAAAAACAAAAAATGTACAAGACGGTAGGGGAAAGATAGGGGAAAAGGTCAACAGGGGTTCTGGGGGGAATAAAGGCGTGCTCATGCAAAAAAACACGAAAAACAGCCCCGAAAAAACACATATGGGGATTAATTTCGAGAAATCTGCTAGCCGGAATGCAAGACAGAAAGAAGGAAAAATATGCAGAAGAACATGCCCGACAACCCTATCACGTCAAAACACCGTTCCGACTGAGATAAGACACATTCACATGGGAAAAACTTAAAAAGGACACATGCAAATACGGTCAGAAATTAAGAACAGAAGATTGGTTCACCGAAATAGAGGGCAACAAAAACAAAAAATGTGCGGGGGAAGGGGTTGCACAGGGCTATCACGTTAAAATGCGGTTCTAATAGGGTTAGGAGGCATTCACATGCAAAAAACACCAAAAAGACACTCGAAAACACTTTTAAAAATTAATAATAATAAATCCAAAAGTCAGAATAGGGGGGAGAAAAAATAAAAAATGTAGGAAAAGACGTGATGGACACGGCTCTCAAGTCAAACTAGAATTCCGATGCAAACAAGGCAGGTTCACATGGAAAAATGTCAAAAAGATGCACGAAAAGATCCCGAGAAACCACAAAAATTGATATTGGACAAACCGTGCATTGAAATGACACGGAGTAAAAACAAAAAATGTTAGGGGGAAAGTGGTTGTGAGGACTGCCACGTCAGACCACGGTTCCGAAGCAAGAAAAGCACGTTCACATGGAAAACGGTCTAATTTATGCAAAATACTTCAAATATTAATAACTCAAAAATTATGCATCGGAACGGGGGTGGATAAAAAGGAAAATTAGACAGTTCAAAGGGACAAATAGGGCTCGATGGGCATATGGGGATTCTGCTGAACATAGAGTGCGTTCACATAGAAACACATCAAAATAAGGGAGAAAGAGAAATGGAGGAGGAATAGCCCCAAGGGAGGGGTGACAATGGACGAGTGGGTAGGGAGGGACCCAGGAGGGTAAAATAAAGTCATGGCGTACATGTACGATCAAAGTGAGGCATATGCAGAGCAGTATGCCACATAGACGTGCAAGGACGCGTCCCCACACTTAAAACATTAACGGCAAGGGAAATGCATCACAACAACCCACGATTCGACAAACGACTGGACGTTGACAGACTGGACGCTTACGTTCCCACACTTAATACCTTAGCATACACGTGCAATTAGGAGATAGGGTTAGGAAAACTTGGCCCGTGTGGCAGATAGTTGAAATCGATTGTCGATGTCGCGCACTGTGTCTCAGGCGGCGACAGGAGGTACCAGAGCTCGCTCTACAACAGACGCGTCCAGCATGGCAGGGACCATATAACAGCACCTAGGGAGGTAGCTAATGGATGAATCTCGTCGGGTCGGTGTCACTGACGAATGATAGTCACTCAGCTTACAGCACTTAGATGGGATGAGAGAACAGTCACTCGCCCCATTACGGACATCACTCGATGAATAATGATTGAAACCCATATCTCATACCCGGTTTAGGAATTGACAAGGGGGATGGTGCAAAGGGAGTATGCCAGGGTGCACAGTTGATGGTGCATTAATGCGTCCAACCCGACTGGCATAGGTGCAAGCAAGAAGGAAGGCCAGGGAGCCTTACAGTGCAGTGTACAGAACAGGGTGACGTGTCATGTGTTGATGGTAGAAACCCAACCCATGGGTGTATAGGGAAAAGAGAACATACCTTGCACCAAGGGTCGTAACGTCCCTCAATCTCACCTCTCGGTAACTGATTGAAGAAACTCCATTCACACTCAGTCCACTCTCTGTCTCACGCTCTGTTGAAAGATACAGAGGGCAGCCATGTTCTGAAACCCGTTGATGTAATCCTCACGGTCACTTGTGCAAAGGTTGTATGCCTTGTGCACATTTGAGGGTGCAACTGTGCATCCCGCCCTATGCTGGCATACGGTGAGAGAAGGAAGGCTAGAGAGTCTTATAGTGCAGTGCACAAGAACAAATCGTGCTTTGTGTATTGAGAGGTCCATCCCGTGCATGCAACACTCCATTCGCACACCGTACCTCTCATTTGATTTGAAGGGAAAAGACTGGTCACTCAGCCCACCCTCTGTCTCACACTCGTTTGATAGTTACAAAGGGCAACCCATACTCACTTCCCCATCCGGTTAGGATGAAAGCTCGCGTCACTCGATTGTTTGTCGATGAAGATTGCATCATCAGTTGTTGAAGAGGCGTACCCAAGGAGGTAGCCATCAAATCGAACGTTGTGTTAGATAGGAATATGGCGTCTCCTAGAGGATTGTCAAACGCTCTGCAAAAAGGCACAGGATACAACGTACCAAGGGAGGCAGCTTCAGAACTGGATCCTGGGGATGTCAACTGATGAATCCACTTTCTGGACTGCTGGGTGTTGCCACTTTTTCCACTGCCAGCTTCCTGCCCAAGGGTGTTGACCACCTTTTCTTGGAACGAGGCCTGCTATGATAGGGAATTTCTTCATTTTCTCCCATAACAGTTTTTTTCTTTTCTTGTTTTTTTTTCTTTTTATTTTTGTTTTTTTTTCATTTTTTCTTGTTTTTTTTCTCCTATTCCCAAGGGTGTCTCCACCTTTTCTCGAAGAATAGGTCAGCATGACAGGGACAGAAGTCCTTTTCTCCCATGACCGATATGTATATTTTTTTTCTTTTTTTCGAATTAAGTAAGGGAATGGTAGAAATACCATTTGTCAGAACCATCCTCGCCACTGCCCTGCTGGTGGAAAATAGAGGATAAGAGATCAAGGGCGGGAGGTGGGGCTAAGGGGACAGAGGGTTGCGTCCACCTCATCAGGAGTGGCTGAAGAACGGCTATCAGAAGTAGCATCATAAGAGTTACAGTGCCACGCCAACGGGAGAAAGGATCAGGTGACTGTGATTGTCAAGATCCCCAAGGAGGGAAGTACTTTTTCAGGCGATAGCTATTAATCAGTAAGGGATCATAAGAGGCATCAACGATCTGCACTTGGACAGAGCCATTAGGATTGACAGCAAGTACCTTATATGGGCCCATCCACCGTTGTTGAAGCTTGCCAGGAAACTTGCCAAATTGTGAATCATAGGCTAGGACCAAATCACCTTCTTTGAACTCCTTGTGCTTGATGAAGCTATCATGGTAGGCCTTACGTCGAGCTTGCATGGCTTCCATGCACTGTAGAGCCATCCTGCGAGTTTTGTCCAAACATTCCAGGTGCAGGAGATGACGTTGCAGTGAATCATCGTTCCCCAAACGCTCTTTGATAGCCACTCGTAAAGAGGGCAATTCTAGTTCAACAAGAAAAATAACTTCTGTACCATACACTAGCTGGAAACGGGTCTGTCCTGTTTATGGGAGGTTTTGTATGCCCAGAGGGCCTCTGTAAGTCGATCATCCCAATCACAACGATGTGCGGCAATCGTCCTTGTCAAGATCGAGCAGAGGATGCAATTGGTGACTTCGACTTGGCCGTTGGCTTTGGGATAGTAAGGAGTGGACTTACGATGGCAGATCTTATGCAACTCTGTCAACTCTTCCATGAATTTATTAATGAAATGAGTGCCTCTGTCACTTACCAGCTCTAGGGGACTGCCAAAACGGGTGATGATATTCTCATACATGAACAGGGCCACGCTGTTACCATCGTCCCGCTTTAGGGCTTTAGCTTCACACCACTTGTGTGACATAATCCGTACATACTAAGATGTATCTATTCTGTTTTCTTCTGGTGGGAGGATCGATTGGGCCGACGAAGTCGATGCCCCACTTCTCGAACAGCTTCAAAGGAAGGATAGGTTGCAGTGGCATAGCGCTCGTCTTGGTGGATTTCCACATCCTCTGACAGGCATCACATCGCTTGGAGTAGTCATAGGCATCCTTATGAATGGTCGGCCACCAATAACCTGCTATAGCAGAGCCTTCCTGGCTATAGCTTCTCCTACAAAGTGGCCTCCACATGGCTCGTCATGAAAAGCCTTCAAAACAATCCCAATCTCATCTCCTGCAACACATCTTCTGAGCACTTCATCTTTGCCTTTCTTGTATAGTGCACTGCCTAACAAGGTGTAGGGGGCTGATTCTAACATAAGCTTCTTTCTTTCCCGACTAGAAATGCCAGGAGGGTACTGTTGGGTTGCCAGCAGATTGGCAACGTCTGCATACCAAGGGGTTACAATTTCTACCAGGAATAGGGAAGCATCAGGGAGGTCTAGATCATCCTGCTCCTCATCTACAGTCTGCAAGATACGCGACAGATGATCAGCCAGAACATGGGAATGACCAGGTTTGGTAATTACCTCAAAGTCGAACTCCTGGAATAGAAGGAGCCATCTCATCATTCGTCCTTTCACGTCTGCTTTGTTCATCAGGAAGGACAGAGCCTCATGATCCACATAAAATTTAAAGTGGCTAGACAGTAGGTAGTGGCGAAACTTCTCTAGGGCAAACACCATTGCCAAGCACTCCAGCTCAGTCACTGTATAGTTCCGCTCTCTATCAGTGACTTTTCAACTTGCGTAATAGATGGGCTGCTCCAGCTTCGAGGATCCCTTCTGGCATAGGACCGCACCTAAGCCTTCAATACATGCATCAGTGTGTACATGAAACTCCTTCATCCAATCAGGAGGTTGCAGAATGGGTGCCTCAATCATACACTGCTTTAGAGTGTTGAAGGCTTTGTCACATTCCTCCGTCCGAATAAACTCTACATCTTTCCTCAGAAGCTTGTGCAAGGAGGTTTCCTTTGTTGCAAAATGGGCTATGAACCTTCTGTAGTAACCCACATGGCCTAGGAATCCCCTCAACTCTTTGAGGTTGGTGGGTGCTGTCAGAGCTGCGATCTTCTCGATCTTTGCAGGGTCTGTTGATATCCCTTGTGCAGAGATAATGTGGCCCAAGAGAACTCCAGAAGAGACTCCAAAGATGCATTTGTCGGGATTGAGGGAAGATCCCATACTCCCGGCATCGGTCAAAGCATTGTTCCAAATGTCCCCAGTGTTTAAGAATCAGACTACAAACACAGAAGTCATCCAAATATACCTCAATAAAGTTGTGCAGATGATTTTGGAATGCGGCCATCATGACTCGCTGGAAGGTAGCAGGGGCATTGCAGAGCCCAAACGGCATCACTTGGTAAGCGTAGGTCCCCCATTCTGTGATGAAGGTTGTTTTGGATTGATCTTCTTCTGCTATCTGCACTTGGTTGTATCCATTGAAGCCATCTAACAAGGAGTAAAGCTCATGTCCTGCCACTGTGTCTAACAACTGGTCTGTAAAAGGGATAGGAAAGTGATCCTTTTTCGTCTTGAAATTCAACTTGCGAAAATCCACACATATATGAAGCTTGCCATTCTTCTTGGGTACAACCACGATGGGTGAGACCCATTCACTGTTGGCCATTGAATAGATGAACTCTGCTTTCAAAAGCTTCAGCAGCTCGGCTTTCACCAGTGTGGAATAATTTGGGTTCATTCGCCTCTGTCATTGCCGTACTGGCTTGGCATCAAGCTCCAAGTCAATATGATGCTGACATATTGTGGGATCAATCCCCTTTAGGTCTTTGTAGGACCATGCAAACACGTCCAAATTCTCTTTCAACAAGTTGTACAAGGTTGAAAACTCCTCTTCTGGTAGGCTGCTACCCACCTTTAAGTGGCGTTCAGTGCCATCTGCATCCACAAAGGTTAACTGCCTTTCACCTTCTACTTCATGGATGAAGGTCCCACGGACTGCTTCTGGGTACAGATCCGACTCCTTCAAGGGGGTGGTGTCCTCTTCTCATGTCCCACTAGACCCAACATCTTCTTTCAATAAGGACTTAGGTTGCTCCTTGAAATGCTGAAATGGGATCAGCGCTATCTCGGTTTTGGTTTGAATGTTAATTACCTTAGAGCTTGAGGACTCCTCTTCAGAGGATGCATCCAAGAATGTTACATAACAGGGGCTCTCAGAATTCTATTGTGGCCTTGGGACTGGTACTTGTTGACAAGGAGCATCATCATCATCCTTTCTTGACAAGTGTGGATGGGTGCGACAAGAACCACTGATAAAAGACGGCTTATTTTGCTTGATCCACTTCTTATATAGGCTTTGCCTATGGAAAGATCCATTTACCAATCCAAAGGGTACCATTGTCATTTTGTCCCACAGCATGCAGTCTTCTACTTTTGAAGCTTCTAGAACTCCCTCCTCATCTATGCCTTCTATGGTGGGTGAAGTGATTTCTTTTGTCTCACTTTCAAAGTCTCCTTCTTCAGATTCATCATCATCCTCTTCAAACTTCGGCTCTGCCTTTGTAGGTGCTCTGTAAGAGAAGAACAGGTCCTCTGCTTCGCCTTTTGCCTCTATCTCTGGCTCTGCTATGGCCATGTAACAGGGAGAGCAGTACATCCATGCTTCTATCTCACTATCAGAAGTGATTTCGAAAATTGTTCCTGGTTCATGCAGGAAGTATTCACCCATTGATAATGGCTTTGCATCTTTTGGGAGTTGGCTTACAGTACCCACTGTTAGGGAATATGCCTCTGTTTTCTTGGGAAGGATCTGTCTGACAGCATCTTCTTTTGTTGATGTTCCATCTGTAGCCTCATTGGGAGAGTCAGAAGATAATTCCAAGGAGGTGGATCCATATCCGTTTTGAGCACCATATAGCTTCAGCACCACTTTATTGGGTCCTCTATCCAAGGTCAAGGTTCCTTTGAACCAATCCGTCCTTGCTCTGGCTTCAAAAAGCCATGGTCTGCCTAGTAACAGGGGGTAAGATGTACCATAAGAGTTTGGCTTCACCACCAGATAGGTTAGCCAATAATCTTTTCTAGCCACTATAGTCTTGACATATGCGAGAATGCCCAAAGGCTTGATTATGCTCTAATCCACCAGTCTGATGAGCCATTGAGTTGGTTGCATACCTTGTAGGCCTAGATCCTTCATTGTCACATCCATCATAATGTTCACTGATGAGCCACCATCAATCAGTGCATTTGCAATAAAGCAACCTTCTATCCACATGCCAATCTCTCGGGTACCAAGATCTAGGAAGGCGTTAGCCACATCCACTTCTTTTACAGGCTCTAGAGCTTTGTTGGACTTTGTTGCTGTTGAGGGAGCAATCCTTAAGCCACGTCTTCTTGTCAGTATACTTTTGAACCTTTTTCAAAAACTGGGAGACAACATCAACAATTGTCGGAATGTGAGGTTTGGTTTAAAGGTATCTAGATCTCTCACCAGATCGTATTCCTTAATAGGATCTACTGGCTTCTCTAACTGGTTAGGGAATGGTGCCACACCCATTTTCATTTTCCTTTTTTCTTCCAACAGGGGCATCATGGGGACTTCTTCTGCCACTTATGGCACTTTCTCCTTTTCTATCTCGTGGACCTCTAGTCCTGTCTCTGGAACTATCTCTGTGACTCTCTGTGGTACTGTAGTGCTCTGTATGGCACTGCCAGGCTCTATTTTGTTCTGTTCTTCTGTTGGAAGATTGAACTTCACTGTTCTGGCAGGAGGATTATTTTCTTTTTGGATAGGTGGTTCCTTCTTTTTTGCATGCGTGATGGCAGAAACTTCTAATTCTACTAAATTGGAGGTAGGCTCTTGGGCCTTGGACGGATTATCAGTAGCATTGTTTTTCACTGGGGCTGGGCTTAGACAGTCTTTTGCAGTGTGGCCTTCTCCTTTGCATCGACTGCATAAGGGCTTATAATCCAATGAATTTGGTGAAATGTGTCCCTTTTCTCCGCATCTGTAACACTCCACTTCTGATCTCTGACCACCGCCAGACTGTCTTCCTCTGTAACTTTGGGATGGAAATCTCCTTGGACCGAAATTAGGACCAAACTCTCTAGGCTTGGGTCCAATATCATGTGTTGTCATTTTGAATTCCAGCAAGTTGAATCTTGCGTCTTCTTCCTTTCTTCTCCTATCATGCATCTCCTTCAGAGAACAAATATCCTTTGTATGGTTCTTCCTAAGACAGTAGGAGTAGAAAGCTCTAGGGACTGTTGGCTTTCATGTGCATTCAATGGCTAAATGGCCTGCTTGATGACACTTACCACACCAAGTATTTGACTGCATCACATCTCTTCCTGCTCTTGTAACATTGGATATGCCAGTGGTATTCACTTTCAGTATTTGCAACTGCTCCGTAATCACATCCATCAACTCCTTTTTTATATTTGCAACTGAGTTGGATAAATAATCCTTCAAGCCTTCTCCTCCTGAGGCACTAGCAGTAGGGTTTTGAGGAGTCTCTGTAATCATTGCATAAACAGGTTGTGCTGGTGCAGAGGGGTCTCTGTTCTAATTCTGATTCAGAGCTCTTGTTTGAACTGTTGGTTGTTGGCTCCAGTTGGTAGGGTTCCCCTATTGCTGCTGATTTGACATTGGGAGAATTGTTTGGGACCATTGTTGTTGTGGTTGAACCATCATTTGAGGCATTGATTGTGGCCACTGTGGATTTGGTGCACTGTACTGTGATACTGGGGGCATCTGTTGGTAGGGGTAGGGGACAGACCCTGGGATTGTATTTGGTGGGTACATCATCCCTGGCATCAGAGGAGGTGGGACTCCTCTTCCTGGATTCATCGCCAATCTAGCTTCCACTTCATCATACAGACTTGCACCTTCTGTTGCAACTTACAGTGTGGCTGGTCTTTGCAGCTCCGCAAACTTACGGAATTCTGGTTGTAATCCTCTGAGAAACACTCCCTTTTGAATGCCATCATCTAGATTATGGTTGGTCCATCTCTTCAGGATGGATTCCATTTGTGAGACATAAGCTTCTACTCTTTCTCCAGAGGACTGACTTAAATTCATGAACTCCTCTCGCATCCGCTCTTCAAAACCTTCACGCCTGAATTTAGTGAGGAAGGCCAACTTCAGGTCGTCCCATGTGCCAAAAGTTCATGTTGCTTGTCTCTCATACCACTGAAACGCCGCGCTCTTGAAAGTGGCGGGGAATATTGCTAACCAATGCTCAGGGGTTCTGGCATTGTTAGCCACACATACTACCATAAACTCTGCTATATGAAGATCAAGGTCTTCATTGTACTCTCCCTTAAAAATTGGCAACGGGACTACATTCGCTGGCCTGTCATCAATATTTCCAAGATGGATCTGGCTTGGAAGTGGACTTCCAGCAGGAGGAGGAAGGGCTTGATGTGCCATTGGGACTTTTGTAAAGAGTTCCGCAAGGGCGTCAAAGGAGGCTTCTGCTGCGAGCTCGTTCTCGGCTTTGATTCTTGCTTTCTCTCTTCTCACGTACCTGTGGACTCATTCTAAAGCTTGCCTCTTTATTGCGTCATTCATCAGGGGGTTGGCTCCACTATGTTTTTAGTGCTCCATAGAGGGATAATAAAAGGCTTCAATCTCTGGAGGACTCTCTTGCCAACATTTCTTCTACTTCTTCCTTTTCAACGTCTCTGAATTCTGCTTTCATGCCACTGCACAGAGGAAGGTATTCGGTTCTCAAGGTGTCAAAATGCATACGTCTAAGCATTGTGGTGGTGTCATCATCATAGTAATGCCATCTCCTGATGGTTTCAATAGTGTATTTTGTAAAGAACGCTCTATCTACCAACTTCCAGTGGGTTGCTAATTGGACAAATAAAAGATTGTCAGAACACCAAGCATCCCACGTATCTTGCTATTGAGCGTCTACGAACAAGTCCCAGCTCTGTTCCTTCTTATTTTTGTGAACCTCCATAGACCACGACTCCTGAAGCTTCTTGACTATTTCCCACTTGATGATGTCTGGAAATTTCTCAATGAAGGCCAAATCCTCCATTGTTACTCATACTCTCTGTTCTACTCTTCATTTTTGTGGGAGGAACTTTGCAACTGTGATGCAACTTTCTACAACTTCAAAGGGTAGTGAAAACAGATTGTCACAGAGGGACTTCATCAGAATGGCATTGTGCTTTCTCCATTGAGGAATGAATCTTTTGTAGAATGTTGCCTTAACAATGAAGGCTTGCAATTCTTCAATAGTGGCAGGAACTCTACTATCCATTGATTTACTTCTTTTTCCACAGTGCCACTTCTTCCATTTTCAGCCTCCGTTTGTGCTTGTTGATGGCAGTATTCCCCGGCTGCGCACCAAAAACATGGAGCCCCAAGAGAGACACCAAGGAAATAGGGTTTCTACTGCAAGAAAATCTATCTTGTTATCATCAACAAGCTTTTTAATTAGGTTTTATATGATCACAATGAAGAAAAGAACACCAGGCACAACAAATCTTTATGCAGCATCATGTAGATCTCCCACGAATTTGATAAAATCAACCATATTCTTCATAATCTCCATCAAAAGAACAAATAACACAAAGGAATACACCATCTTTGAATGGAAATAAATCACATATTATTTATCTTCAATGTCTTCATAGTTCTCTCTCCCAATCTCTCATATACAATTACACTATTTTGATAAAATTTGACTATCTATGACTCTCTCTCTCTCTCCATCAATAATACATCATATACTCACTACAATAATCAATAATCACACTCAATAATCCTTCTTAGGTCGTAGATACACATTCCAAAAGGTATGTCTGATATGAAGGGTCACCAGAGACTTCATAGTGTCCTGTGAGATCTGTCTTCTGTCACTATCTTCTGTAACCTTCTGTGAATCTTCAGCAGTTACTTCTTCACTTCAATTAGCTTGGATAGAGCTTCCATTCATCCTTTCCTAAGAAAAAAACACTTCCCAAAATATCCACACATCCATCATAACACTCAACAGAAACAACAGAACAGAACCATAGAGCAACAGAAGTACAGAACAACAGAGCTACAGAAGCTTACAGAACTTCACAGAAGATCAACAGAACCCATAAAAATCATAAAAACCAAAACAAAACCAATTCAATCTTTCATAAACCTCTTCACACAACTTCAATCATCTCTCAAAACATTCATTCAACTATCTCTACTACCAAAACAAAAACAAAACAGAAGAAAACAGAAGAAAATCAGACCTTACAGAACCAAACATCCTCATAAAAAACCATAAAAAACCCTTTAAACTTATCCAAACCTTTCCAAACACTTCAAAATAAACAACCATTTATCATAAAAAATAACAAAAAATCAGTCCAAAAACCAACATATTTCACACTCAACAAATTAGCGTGTGCATTTTCTATTTGGAGTGTAGCCATTGTTCATAATGCTTTCTCATTTGTGGCAGTTTGTACTACCGATCGCGATCGCAGGATGCCTTACTCTAGAAATACGCAGGGCCATTTATAGGTTGTCAAATTTAGTGCAATGGATCTCACAGAAGGAGATTTAGACGTCCTCTATTGAATCCGGGGGGCGGGGAGCAGTGGAGACGGTCTGTCTCTTTGAGAAATACCTGCCTACTAGCATTCTCACGATACAAAACCACCTTCTTGTGCATCTTGTAGATGAAGTGGAGATTGTTGGACCTGTCCATACGTGATGGATATTCTTCTTGGAGCGCTTCATGAAAACCCTAAAAGGCTTTGTGCGACAACAAGCTCAGCCAGAAGGTAGAATGGCTGAAGGTTGGTTGGTGTCTGAGGCACTAGTGCATATTTCACAATGGCTACCAACGGTGGATCCAGACAACAAAATGCTATGGTCTCTGAAGGACGATGATAGACTAACCGGAGATGTGGTGGTTGGAAATGGGGTAGAAAAAAGAATGGATGCTGCAATGGAGGAGAAGGTGAATCGCTTTTGTATGTTGCACCATTCCTTTATGGAGACATGGCTCGCTAGGTACAAGATCATTAGGCTAGATCAAGAGGAAGCGCGATCTGAATTTTGACGTAGTACGCGCTATCGACCGATTCGATATCACGAGGGCATGGAGGAGATGCTATGGTTCATGTCAACGCAATGGTTGCATGGAGCTTTGATCGCAGCATCTCGCGAAGGGGCGGAGGTCTCAATTGAGGAGTGGGAATTCTCAAGGGGATGTATTCCAAAGGTGATGACGTGTTTAGGATTTGTCGTATCTATATTTTATATGCAATAACTAATTTGAGTGTTTCAATATACAGTACAAAAAATACAGTGTAGCGTGGTCGCGCGGACGGCATTTTCGCGTGGAGCGTATTGAAAAAATGCGCTCCACAATGGACTGTGGTATCATGGCAAGGTTCGAGCAGGAGAGCCGACGACGAGCAATGGATCCAAACACGGTTATAGATGAGATGGAGTATTTTGAAAACTTGCAAAGTATTGTTACGGTGGATTACTGTAGCTTCTCCATGATACTATTCGATGTGCAATTGTTCAAAGTGGTACTTGAAGAAGCTGGAGCAACAGTTTGACGAGGTCCATCTAGATTTCTTGAAATAGATTCCGAAAAAAATGGACGGATTTACACGACACCTTTGTGTTGTCGGCCCATTGTGAATAGGTGCATGAACTTATTTGTTTGTTAATTGTATTACAACATGGTACATGTCACAATAGTATAAACTCTCTTGTACGTGTTTGTGAATGGGTAAAATTCTATCCAAATCCTTGACAAGCTTGATGGTGGTATATGTTGAGATATCGAGCTCCACTCGTGATATGCCAGGGTGACCATTGTGCATTTATGTCACCGACTTGTCAGTTGTAGATGCGGTTGGTACACCGCCCATGAATAATAGCTATATGACAGCTATCCTTATCTACTCTAGTTCGTGGCTCAATTAGTATGCCACCTTAGTTAGTTGAGTTTGTTTTGAGACCCATATATAGGGTTCTTCCATTTCTTTGTATGAGAGTTCTTTTGGCTTACACAACTAAGAAGAGGAAAATTGTTTTCAGCCTCCACCTTTATGTGTGTATTCCCCCATTGTGCAAGCAAGAAAGCTACAAGTGAGACTCCTTCCTTCTCTCCCACAATCTTGACATGGTATCAGAGCCTTGTTCGTGGTAAGGAGCTCAAGAAAGCAAGCCAAGCTCGCGGTGTTGTGGTCGAGATGCCCTTTGCGGTGAAGCAAGAGGGCAGTATATGCTGCGGGCAAGGGCTTTAGCCCTTGGCGACCCTGTTTTTTGATTTGAGGCCATTTCGGGGCCTGTTTTGGAGGCGAAAGTTTTTTGCACGCACTCAGGAAAAGGCCCAATTTTATGCTGTGTAGCCACTGTTCTACATGTCGGTGAAAAGTTACTGTAGAAATTGCATCGTATGCCTGTGCGCAGAGACATTGGGAGTTACAGAATCATCCTTGTTGCCTATTGATGCAAAATCGTCACTAGGAAGTGACTGTATGGTTAATTACCACTTTCGTCAGTTTTGCAGATTTGCCCTTGTGAGGCTAAAGCTGTGTTCTCTGCACTGACAGAATTTTTTGCAGTATTCTGTAATGGCATCTGATTCTCTTTCACAAATTGTAACTGAAAAGCTTGACAAGAACAACTTCCAAGCATGGAAGTTTAGAATGACAAATTTCCTTATGGGAAAATGATATTGGGAATTTGTTGCAGGAAATGAAGAAGAACCAGTTCTTCCTGATGTTCCCAATCAACAACAAATGTAGGCATTCAAAGCATGGCATGAGAGAGCCAGGAAAGTTATGTACTGGCTGTCTATCAGTATTTCAGAATCTATGATTGTGCATATTCAGGATGCAAGTACGCCAAAGGAGGCATGGGATACTTTGTCAAAAATGTATAGCACAAATACGCAAGCCAGGAAAATGCAGCTCAAGCAAGAGTTGCATAATGTGCAAAGACAAAGTATGAGCATCAATGACTACCACATGAAGGTGAAGAAGATTACAGATACACTTGCTTCCATTGGGTCGCTAGTGGAAGATGATGATTTAGTTTCTGTGACCTTGAATGGTCTAGGAAAGGATTATGCACAGTTTCAGACATCCATTTCAGTTCATGAAAGATTTCCTAATTTTGAGGAGTTGATTGCTCTTCTTATTTATGAGGAGTTCTTCAGGAGGAACTTCAAAAGAAACTGTCTTCTACTCAAATGTTGGAAGAGGTAGAGGCAGAGCTAGAGGAGGCCGATTTGGAGGCCGTGGTAGAAATCAGAATATGCAGCAAACTCAAGAAAACCAATCCTATGGAGGAGGACGTGGTAACTCTAGAGGTAGGGGGAGCCAAAGAGGTCGTGGTGGATGGCAAAGAGGCCAAAATGCAAACAGCAATGTTGAATGCTACTACTGTGGTAAAATGGGTCATATGGCTAAAGACTGCTATAAAAAGCAGAATGACATCATGAATGGGAAATTGCAACAAGGGAATTATGCATCTTCTAGTAGACAGGGTGATGACAGAAATGAGCATTTGTTTATGGTGCAGCACATGAATAATTCTGTGACAAGTGCAGAAGAAAGAAACGATGTGTGGTATGTTGACTCAGGTGCATCAAACCACATGACAGGTCATGCAGAATGGATGGAGGATGCAAGGAAAATGGAAAAACCAGGATTTGTGAAGACTGGTGATGATACTACACATCCTATTGTGCAGATTGGAAAAATTCCTTTGTTTATGCAGGATGGGAAAAAGAAATACCTGTCCGATGTATTTCATGTCCCGAATATCACCAAGAATCTGGTTTCTGTTGGTCAAATGGTTGAGCAGGGCTTGCAGGTCAGATTTAATCCTCATGGATGCTTTGTTGAGGATATGAAAAATAAAGGTCGCTTGATAGCAAAAGGAAAGAAGAATGGCAGAATGTTTACATTGGATGCAGACATGCCTGAATTGAGTGCAACAATGTTTGCACATGGGACCGGTGTAGTTGCAGATATTGATATCTGGCATAAACGCATTGGTCATGTTAATGTACAGGGCTTAAATCAATGCAGGCCCAAAACATTGTTGCAGGATTGCCTAAATTCAAGGTTGCAGAAATGCATAAGGTATGTGAAGCCTGTCAGTTTGGAAAACAGGCAAGGAATCCATTTCCTTGACATGTTCAAGAGAGTAAGAAGCCATTGAAATTAATCCACTTTGATGTGTGGACTACTAAAGCTGCGTCTCTTGGAAGCTGTCATTATTTTGTCACTTTTATTGATGACTATAGTAGAAAAGTTTGGGTGTATTTTATGAAAAAAAAAGTGAAGTTTTTGGGCATTTCAAAACTCTTAAAGCTATGGTTGAAAAAGAAACAGGCCTGCAAATAAAATGCCTAAGGTCAGATGGAGGGGGAGAGTACCTCTCAAATGAGTTTGCAAGGTTCTTGCAGGAGCATGGCATAAAGCAGCAATATTCATGCAGTCATACCCCACAACAAAATGGAATTGCAGAAAGGAAAAACAGGCATATTGGAGAGGTATCTCGTGCCATGCTCAACGAAAAAGACTTGCCAGATTTTTACTGGGCTGAAGCAGTTGCTACAACAGTCTATATAATGAGCAGGACTCCCACTGCAGCAATACATGGGATGACTCCAGAGGAGAGGTATACTGGTAAGAAACCAGATATTTCTCATTTGAAAATTTTTGGCTGCATTGCCTATATACATGTGCCAGATGAGTTGAGATCCAAGTTGGATCCAAAAGCTGAGAAGTGCATCTTTATTGGTTATTCTCTGTAGCAAAAAGGGTATAGATACTATAACCCTTCGTTCCTCTCAGTAGGTCTCACTTTTGTGCTTTGGATGCACTATTTGCTAAGTGGTTTTCTTCTTTATATTTATCATTTTATGTGTTTTGTTTTTGTTTTGCAACTACTTTTCTTATTAAATCATGCAAAATGGAGGTGATAAGTGCACAATTAGGCTTTCTTTTTTCTTTTTTGTAATCAATGTGTCTCAACGCAATGGAACTTTCATGTGCTTATGGTGCTCAAACAAGTTCTTTACTTTCCAATCAAAGTACAAAAGCATAATCAATTTTTCTTGATCAATCAATCACTTAAACAATCTAGATGCTCTTTTCTTACAAGCCAACCACTTTTTCAAGGTTTATCATGGGCTATTTGAGGAAAAGTCTTTGTTTTCTAGAGTGGGTCATTTCTTTGATATATCTAAGTATGCAACTTGGGTAGTCACTCTCAATGTTCACCCAACACAAGGTCTGAAATTTGACAATTACTGCTAGCTAACACCTCAACTCAAGGTGTTCTCAAGAGTGGTCCTTTGCAGGCACACAAATGGATTTAGATTGGCTACTCAAGCTTACTTCCTAAATTGCTCAATGGATGGTGTTTGAGAGCCTCAAGCACTTTCTCCATGAAAGTGAGTGAAGTAGATTTTTTTCTCATGCAATGGTGTTTCCAAGAATTTATCAATCCTTGACTTCTTAGGCCATTATGGATTTATAATGGCTTGTTGTAATTCCAATTCTACTAGGCTGATTGCTTTTATACGGTGCTTATCTAAGTCGAAACTCTATGTCAAACACTGAGGTGCAAGTCAACAAAGGGTGTCTATAAGCTGCTTTTGTTTTGGATGTTTATAATTGAGCACAAGATGAGTGTGTACTTCACTTCAATGAGTGAACCTATGATAGTCAATCTTAGTTTCCCACTACTCTATACACTTTGGAGGCACTAATTTGACTGGTAGAATGTTCTTCTCTCATTCCTTGCTCGGCCTAGAAGCTCCTTTGGAACTCTTGCAAGGTGTGTAGCCTTAGACATTCAATATACTTTACACATTCAAATGGGTAACTTGAAAGTGTCTTTGCACAAGATTGTTGATGTGGATCCTTGGCTTGGTGTATTTGATGGAACTAATGGTGCTAGAGGTTGCATGGAAGTAGGATTCCTTATGGTCACAACCCTCCAAGTTAAATTGTGTGGCTAGACAAGATGATTACAATAAACTACTTGACAAGAATTCTATTGAGAAGCTTGGTTAGCAACAATAACTCGAGATCATGCACAAGCTCTTGTAGGGAAGTCTTGTAGGCCTAGTCACATGCTTCCACCCTATAATCTTGGAGTACCATTGGTGGTGTCTTCTTTGAGTAAAGTGTGCATAGCTCTTGGTCCTTAAAGACACTATCGCTACTTTTCACTAGTTTGTTGTTGGTCGAGGATGACCACACTTGTCCAAGGGTGGACAACAATAGCAATAGGTCAAGTCCACAAGCAAGGTGTTTGAGTCACAAAACTAGCCTAGATGTTGAACTACAAGGCAAAAGGGAGTTGAGCACTAAGGTAGAGGTGGGATCATGCATGGTTATTGTGTTGAAAGATCTAACTATTGCTAATGGATTTGCCTCCTCCTCCTCCTCCTCCTCCTCCTCTTGTTTTCTAACCATTGTTGACATCAACCCTTGTTCATCTTCTCTTATCCTTCCCTCTACTGCTCCACTATCTCGGCTTGCTCCTTCTCTTTTTGTGTGCAATTCTCTACGTGTTTCTTCTTCTTATCAATACCCAAAAAGAAAAAAGAAAAAAACATAGCATTTTCTCTTTCCACACTAGCAAGCCTCCTTGTTTTCTTTTTCACCTACTCTTCTTTCCCCAAAAGCAAACCTTTACCTAATGTCAAGCCTTAGCCTCCATATCAATCCACAAACTAGCTAGGCCACCATCACAAAACCCTATGACCTTGCAAATCTAATTATCCATTTGAGTTGGAATTACACCCACTTCTAGAAAAATTCCTCCTTGAGGAAGAGCTACACATTGCAAGCCGACTTAAGTTGTTAACACTTCTTATATTGATATCATCATCTATCTTTGCAAGCTACTCTATTTGCCATTCTATTTGAACCCCCAAGCCAACCTCTAGTATATCTCAAACTTCTACAACTCATGGCTCCCTAAGGATGTTGGTACATCAACTTCTCCATAGACACATCATCACTTACATACATACTCAATAAAACCCTTTGTTCAAAAAACACACAGCCAAGACAACCTCCACCCCAACCTCCATCTAGGAAGCTATCCACCACCATTGAGAGGGTGTGGCAGAATGGCTAGCTAGAAATCTACTAGATGGAAATCATTAAAGAATATTTCTTAACACACCTTAAGATAAGATGCATGGATAAAAACCAAAATGGCTAAGAAGAATTGTAAGAGAACATTCAAGGCTAATTTACACTCAATCTTGTCAAATGTCTAGAATGCTAATGGTCTATTATTCTTTGGATCATCAATTTGGTGAAATTCCTTCACCCTTTACTCTCTTTCTATGTGCATAGATGGTAGAGTTGTCCAACACTAGAGGGGTAGACCCCAGGCAAGAGAAGAGGGCAGAACAACCATCCTTGCAATACTAGACGTTATCCAAGAGACCAATTTTTTTTAGCTCTAGTGTATGTTTAAAGTGTGTGTGTATGAGGTTAATGTTATGTGCTCAAGAATGTGTATTAAAAGGTTTGTGTGCTTGTGTGCCTAAGGGTTCATGTATGTGCTAGAGATATGTGCATGAGAGTTCCTAGTGCTTGCACAAATGGTGTGTGTGGACAAGAGTTTGTGCTCCAGAATGCTAGAGTGTCTAATGATTTTGGTGTGTGTACTCAATGGTTTGAGTACTCAAATAATTGTTTGTGCTTGTGTGCCCGAGCTCTTATGTACATGTGTACATGAGAGTGTGCATGAGAATTTGTGTGTGTGTGTGTGTGTGTGTGATGCATCTACTTTGAGAAAAAGAGGAATGTAAGCCAAAGTTCTCCTCAAGTATTAACATAGAAAGTAAGTTCACAAAATCTAGGATATCATTCCTCATACTCATAGATGACTTGAAGCCCTTGTATTCATCTCCAAGTCCATCTAAGAATGCACCACAAGATCATCATCATTAATTACCACATTAATAGATCTTAGACCTTCCACAATACTTTTGATCTTCAAGGCATAATCATAAATGGACATGTTCTCTCTTTTCAGTTGGTTCAACTCTAACTTGAGCTACAACTTTTTGGCCTTTGTATTTACTTCGAACAACCTTTCTAGATTCTTCCATGCAATAGCAAGTATATTAGATTTCTACAAATAGCCCATCATGCTATGAGTGATATTGATAGATAGCCATGACTTTACTTTGTGTGTGCTCCTAAACTTTCTTAGGTTTTACTTGTCCTATAATAGCATTTTACAAAGGATCTTCAAGCTACTACCATCTCTCCTTCAATGTAATTCCAAACAGCTTTGCCCTTCAAGAAATTTATCATCCTAAAATTTAATGTAGGATAATTGTTCTTATCAAGCTTCTCTACTAACAATCTGGTTGACGTTATCACAAATTTTGACAAAACAAATAACTTATAAAAGATTTCAATCTCTAAGAAAGCTTATATAAGGTACACCACAACTAAACAAATAACTTATAAAATATTTCAATCTCTAAGCAAGCTAATATAAGGTACACCACAACTAAACATGTGACCTTTTTCACTTACTACACAACAATAACTGTAATATGTAATTTGTATGTATACGACCCAAAAAATACGTGAAACCTTACCGATTTGAAATCTATATACTATGTATTGATAAATGGTTGATACATTCAAAACTATAGTATATCCAAAAATCGCTATTGAGACAAGTTATAGGTACAAAACGAAGACCAAAATGACCACAGAAATCACAGTAGATAATCCCTAAAGGGTTAGTTATAGTATATACATGATTAATCTTGTTCACCAAGTTTCATTGCAACCAGAGATTGCAACCCTGCTAGCTTGAGGAGCCTCCTATGGCTATAATCCAACGAAAATCAACTAAGGTGAAAGAGCTTCTTACTCTTGCTTGTTTGCTTACTTTTGTGCTCCAACACCTTCACCTCAACCTTCAATCAAGCTCCATATAACCATGGGATAGCTCTGATACCATGATAACAAATAAGGGAGAAGAGAGGTGAATAAATCAAGAGCACACACACACAATAATGGAAACTTAAGCACATAGAGAGATAGGATTGACATTATCTTTTTCTTCTTCCACACAAAGGACTAAGTCTACAACATGATAAAAGACTAATATGAAAGGACCACAATGTATGTACAAAAGAGGTGGCATAATGAATGTGCCATAACTAAGGATGGACTATGTGAGTGTAGTCCAGCTGTAGAGTAATTGGTGTATCCTCATGTCGATCACCCAGCATGCCAGTGAATAATATCTTGCCACATCACCAAGGCATGTAGTGGATGCCAGCTCATGTATAGCTTGACATCTCAACACCTAGAGATCATATCGCCCCCACATAATGCACACTAGATTTAGGAGGAACCCTAGGCCATCTCTCTATCACTTTATGACCCTCTATTGAGAAACATAAAACTGAAGCCCTTTTATTTATCTTTTGAGGTATTTTTTTCCATCATTGTTCATTATATGTTTATTTAGTGGAAATAGCTCCTCTGCCATTTGAGTCAGTACCATCTCCTAAGGAGACCAAGGCATTGGCCCCAAGGTTTTCTCATACCTAGGAACTTGCCAAGATCTTGCAAGGCAATAGATAGGGTTTTTCTTCTTTTTTACTTTCTTCCCCATGGCTAGGTCTCATTCCAAGGAGGATAGCATATCATTGCTAGGCTTGAATTGGCTTGAACCCAATAACCTATCAAGCCCTCACAAGGCAATAAGTATCCTTCTAGCTCCTTTTTTTGTTTTTCTTATTCATGACGAAACTTTTAAGCAATTCTAGCTTGTAGGAAATCACTCAAACTAGTCCCTTAGCCACTATGGACTTTATCATGATAGGAACTTAGCTTGGGACTTAGATTAAGGCTAGCTACCTTATAGAAGATTTTGACCATTAGGCTAACTAAAATGACTCTCATGTTCAACTTATGAGTATCCTCAAGAAAGGGGAAAGCAAAGGATGCATCCCTCTTAGAGAGACCACTCAATCCGTAGCCCCCATCTTGGCATCAAATCAAATGTAACACATCACAAATAATCCCCATCCCTTATCTCAAAACAAAATGACAAACAAAGCAAGGGCAAGGTGATAGAGACAATCGGTGCCAAAATAATTCACATCACGGATCTTAGATGCCTCCTTAAATGTGAACCAAAGGACTTGCATAACAAATTTCAACAACAAAAAAGTTAAAACCACCTGCAGCTAAGGAAATGGAATATCCCTCTTGGCCTAATGAAATATATCAAGATAGCACAATATTTAGTAATACACTGCTGACAAACACTCCCTTGGTTTCTACAAATCTCACATAATGGATGTCTAAATTGAATATAACTTTGAGCAATCTTGTGTATCCAAGATAGAATCGGAAGGTGGTTTATAGCTACCTAACTCATCACCCACACTAACCACCACTGATGACCAAATAATGATATTTTAGCAAAAAGTAAAACACAAAGTATCCCTAGGCGGCAATTGATATAATGAAATAATTGCAAAAGACCCTCAAGACAATAGTTGAAGAATACATCCTTAACATAAGTATAGTTTGATAAGGAATTCACAAAGTGGTTCCATTGAGACAATGAAGTAATTGGTATGCTACTAACTCAAATGTCTAAAGCATATCAAGCACAACAACACATATAAAGAATGGGAGCACATACCCTATAAGTCCCATTCAACTAATTGATTACCAAATACAAGTCACCTTTTACTAACAAATAACATATACCACCATATCTAGAATATTTAGCCCCATCAACAAGGCCTTGTATTCTAATTTATTGTTAGTGACACATGGTACCTAGATAAACATCCATCTTCATAATGACTTGGTGACAAGTGTCTTTTAAGCCAACCTCAATACTATGCAATGTCTTTAGGAGCTGACTTAATTATGTGTAACAGTTGGTTGTATGCTCCTCTTGGTGGGAAGGAAATTAAGGGAAGCCTTCTTGATGATTGACCATATGGACATTGCGTGACTTCCTTTATAATTTTTGAGTGTCCCATAATATTTTTGACCACCCAGTCAGAGATTTCTCCAAGGCTCATATGGGTGTTTGTGTTAGCTTCATCACAAGTTATAGTCTCAAACCTAGGTTAGCATATATCCATAAATAACTGTTTGCTCTAGGTTAGAATGTGTAGAAATGCTTTTTTTAAAACAATTCTATAAATAGTTGAAACTATGGAACTCTCTTTTGATAATTACAAGTTATAAATATTTGCATAATCTAGCATCCTTTTAGCATAAACCCCCAATATCATGTGCAGGCTCATAAAACTTTGTATAATTCTCCCCTCTACATGATTGATTTCTCTTGCAAGATAGGTATGCGTGAGGGGTTTTGTAATGGAGGGGAAATACTTAGGTCAAGTTGACCTAAGTATAAAAGGTGTAAGGGACACTACATAGGCACCATTTGATGAATACACATTTGTCCTTTCACCTTCTTCACCTTCTTCCCTGTCCTTCCATGGCTGCCAGCCATTTCTCTCTCCTCTTCTTGCCTTCCTCTCTCTACTTCTAGTCTGTCTCTCTCCTCGTCACCCTCTTTCTCTCTCTTCTTCTTACCTTTTTCTCTCCTCTCCCTCTTCTTCTCTAGTCCTTCTCTCTCTCTTTCCTCTTAGTTAGGATAGTTAGGTCTCCTTCATTACAGTTGGTATCAGAGCTCCGGTCTTTGATCCTCCTTCTCTCTCTGTCCTCCCTTTTGTTTTAGTTTCTTTTCAATTTAGGAACCCTAGTTACTAGGTGCACAGGTACATTAGGATAGGTACATCATTTAAAGGCCATAGGAATCAGGGGTACCAGAAATGGAAGCATTCTTGGGAGTTTGAAAAGAGGTCTTCTCTTTCTTCCTTGTAAGCTCCCTTTGGAGCTTCCATGGAGTACTAAGACAAGATCATTCCGTATCTCTTAGATCTTGCTCCTCCCTTGCAAATGGGTGCTACCATGACTTTCTCCACTTCATCTTGAGCATTTGGAGCACCTGCCTGTGAACCGTTGAACCAACCAGTAAGATCAACTAAGGCACATTGCATTGAATCAGAGCCGCTCCATCATCGTGTGACAGAGCTAAGAGCTAGGTTGGGGTTGGGGTAAGAGCTGAGAGCTGAACCTGATAATGTCGGGGTGAGGGAGAAACAGGAACTTGAAACAGCAACAGAAGGCGAGGGGATAAGATCAGGAATTTCAGCCCCTGCTGCAAGGACTAAGAAGCTGGGTAGGGAGATGGCAAAGATGAAGGAAGGAACGAAGGAATGAAGGGCAGTCGGATGGATTGGAGGAAACAGAGAGAAAAGGGAGATGAGAGCGAAGAGAGTGCGCTTCGCGAGGAGAGGGAGGTGAGATGGTGGGTGCAGACCCCTCACCAAAGAGTGCTGTGGGATGAGGATATGCCCGTTCTACAAAGCCTTCCATACTAACAGTATCGATGTCTGCGTCCTCCTCCGCACACGTCCCCTCCAACTAGTGGTGAGCAATGTGGGTCCTGAGAACGCTGAGAACAGAGAATCCCTCAGCCTACTTGCAATGTCGCTAGTTAGCGGTGATCAGCCATTTGATGTCGCCTACAAAATTTGTGAGTTGAAATGAACGCAGGGTAATTATCACAGGCAGGTGGTCCTGACAATGCTGAGAACAGAGAATCCCTCAGCCTGCTTGCAATGTTGCTGGTTATGGTGATCAGCCATTTGATGCCGCCTACAAACTCTGTGAGTGAAATGAACGCATGGTAATTACCACACGCAGGTGGTCGGAGAAGAGATAGCTCGTGTCTACCACCTTGAGCTAAACCACCTGAGGTAGCTAGTATCCTCCATCTGAAAAATGTGTAGGCTCCAAAGGGCCCCCCCTATTGGTGCTGCCATTGATTCCTTTTGCATATATTGTTAGTAGGTTCAGGCTATCCTAGTTCTACATGGGCAACATTGCTGGAGTTGGAATCAAATTTTTCAATATCCATCTTCTCACCATCTTTGGCTTTGGCCTTTGCTTGCGTCTGCTTTAGCTCTTCCCTGCATCTGCTAAACAATAGCTCCTCACCAAAGAGTGCTATGGGATGAGGATTCTTGTTTCTGAATTCAAAGTACTGAACTCTGCTGCTTCAACAAATCAAAGATCTATCCTGGTAGAGGCATTCGATTTGTGAGGGGTGACTCACAGGTCTTTCTATTTCTGAATTCAAAGTGCAAGTGGTATTTCCACAACAGATTGAAACCCTAAAAATTGACATGGACTGCTCTATATAGAAGGTAGCATAAAAAGGATATTCATGCTAAAGAAGAGGCGGAAGACTGCAAGCGTACTCAATGGCATAGAACTTGGTTGAGTAATATTCATCATTGGAGGAGGACCAGAGATAGGAATTGGATTGGATATTGCAAGCCAAGGTTGTGCATTAGCCTGTGTGACTTGAACAGGCTGTTGTGTCTGTTGTGGAGTTGAGCCTTGCATCATTGGTGGTGCAACCCCAAATGTGAAGGAATGCCCTGTGACTAGCAGAGGTACCACTAGACTCTAACAGTTTTATCAAAAGCTGATGTAGCAAGGCGCCTTGAATTTGGACAAAATCGCACATTAGTAATCAAGCAATTGTTTAATTTCATGGTATCCATGTTCCACAAAACAGCCTTTTTGTCGTGACCAGCAGTAGCAAGAAGCTTGCCATCCGATGAGAAATGACACGATATGACTTTACTAGTGCTTGCTTGAAGAGAAGTAACCTCTGAAAATGAAAAACCATACCCAGTTGGGCTTCTTTTATTGCAACTAAATAGTGGTTCGCGTTGGTCTGCTTCCTCATGTGACAGAAAAGATTCAACATTGTCATCCAATGACCCATCTTCTGCAGACCGATCCATCTCAGCCAGTTGATTTGAGGAAGTAGCTAGAGTTCCAGTACCATCTGCTCCATATAGAATTAAAGTCTTTGAAGAGTTGCCACTGTATTGCAATGCACCAGCAATAGACATAACATCACCTGGTGTTTGAGTAGAAGGAGTAGATGGAGTAGAGTTTGGCCCAGCACTGTTTCCAATCCCTATGCTATTTGCTGGGCCAGAAGAGGATGCAGGTTTGCTCCACTACTTTGAAAATATCAAGCATATGTAAGCTCCATGGATGGATACTTTGCATGGCCCGGAAAGATGTCAATGATCCCATTTTCACAAAATCAAGTCGAGGCCAGGTTATTTCTGAGCATGGAACTCTATCAGGCCATGAGAGTGTACATAGAATGGGCAATCTCATATCACGCCAACCTAGCTGAGCTAAAACATATGAATCCCGTGTTTCTACCATGGAATGAATTATGGACTGTGGATGAATGACACTCCTCTCTTAGGTATCGGTAGGCAAGTCTATGCCCCAAATGTTGAGGGCCATCCAAGTGGGAGCAATCAAGTGGCCAGTAATCACAATGGAAGCAGTGCAACTGGCAAAAAGAATGGAATGGCTGATGGAGAGTGCTGGCTCAGGGAGAGTGATACATGGAAAACGCCTTCCTTAAGTGAACTACCTCAAGAACGAACCGTTGAGGTATCACATCGAGCAAAGTGACAGAATTGTTTTGAAACGTCTGGTAACCTTAGCAATTTTGATTCTCAAGGATCTGGAACCAGCAGGACCAACGTGCCAGTTGGTACAAATGTGGGGCATGGGTGGCAAACTGGGGCTTATGGTTATTTTTAGCCAGCATGTTCAGGGCAAGTGAATACTATCAGCGAGTTTACACAAGACCCTCCAGATGTTTTAGTTAACAGAGGCTCAAGAAATGGGGTACCCAGCTGGGTAGCGAAAAGTGGAGCTAGAGAATTGGTTTCTCCTGCAGTTGAAAGTTGGGATGTAGCTAAGGGGCCATTGTCCAGTGCAGGCACCTCTATGGTTCACTTGTTCGATGGTTCTTTCCCTGATGGGGCATGTAGTGGAGGATCAAGGATAAGCTCTGGAACTTTGTCAATAGACAACAGTAAGGGTAAAGGGTGCCTAGTGGATCATCCAGGAAGAGAGCTGCAAGTATCTTATACTGCCGTAGGCAATCACAATAGCTCCGCTGTGGCTGATAGTCATCATGCAAGGCAAGCTCTTGAAAATAAGCATGGTTTGGATTCCTCACTTTTTGCTTACCCATCACCCCCCTGTTTGAAGCTGATGGAGGAGAAGGTGCCATTCGAATTGGGAGCCTTGCATGTGATTCTGTGGATTATCTGGAGACTAGCAGATTTGATCTTGTGCATGGTGGAAGAAGTTCTTGTAAAAGAAGGATGTCTGCACCAGGTCTTTCATCGGATACATCAGTGTTTCGAGCTTTAGAATCAGGCAGAGCTCCTAGTTGGGCAGGAGCTAGTACTGAAAACAGGTCTGGACAGGTTGCAGCAGTCCGCGGGATTCCGGGCTCATTTGAGAGAGTGTTGAATCCCCTTAATGGCAAGTCTGGACAGGTTTCAATAGTCCGTGGGATTCCGGGCTCATTTGAGAGAGTGTTGAATCCCCTTAATGGCAGGTCTGGATAGGGTGCAGCAGTCCGTGGGATTCCAGGCTCATTTGAGAGAGTGCTGAATCCCCTTGATGGCAGTGGCCAGGCTACTGCAAATTCAAGTACTATTGGAGCTAGTACTGAAAACAGGTTTGGACAGGCTACAACAGTCCGTGGAATTCTGGGCTCATTTGAGAGAGTGTTGAATCCCCTTAATGGCAGGCCTGGACAGGCTTCAATAGTCCATGGGATTCTGGGAACATTTGAGAGAGTGCTGAATCCCCTTAACGGTAGGTCTGGACAGGCTGCAGCAGTCCGATGGGATTCCTGGCTCATTTGAGAGAGTGTTGAATCCCCTTGATGGCAGTGGCTAGGCTACTGCAAATCCAAGTACTATTGGAGCTAGCACTGAAAATGGGTCTGGGCTGTTACAACTACATATATCATCTCTCACTTGACTTGGGTCTCACCTATATATATGCTAACTCTATATCAATATGAATCATTCTTTGGGAGCATGTCTTGTGTATCTCTCTCGTACTCTCTCTCACTCTCAACATGGTATCAGAGCTATGGATGCGTAGCAACAACAAGGAAGCAGGTCCAGGTCCATAGCTCTCATCGTGCTCTCGAATCCTATCAAAACCGCTTGTCAATCGGAGTTTTGGATCAAAAGTTATGACAGTTCAGGATTCAAGACAACAATTCTGCTTGAATCTGCGATTCTTTATTTAAAACTGTAATTCTAATTACAATTCGTTAATCCCCAATTATAGTTTGTTAATCGCTCATCTTCGTTAATGATGTTGATTACGACAAGCAAACATCTTGCTATTTTTATCGATGTTTTATTATCCTTCACGTTCTTTGCTCGACCGAAATAGTACTTTTCTTATATACGTCATCTCGTCTTGCACGTTACGCCTCTCTATTTCAGGCTTTCTTTTTAGTCACTCAATATTTTTCGTCGTTCTTACGTGCATCTCCCTATTTTGATTGTCATGCATCTCAACTACGCTCGTCTTGATCATGGTTTGCAGATTCTGCGATCTCATCTTATTTGTTTTCTCTCGACATACAAGCATGGCCAATTGCATAATTGTTAACAGATATCCGTCTAGCCAACGTTCCGTTCCCTTCTTCCAAGGACAAGGCTTTCCTGGGTGGAAAGCAAAGATGATGCTAATTCTTGAAGGTGACGAATTATTTGATATTGTTTTGGGCGACCTCTCTTGCCCAGTTCAACCTATTGATGTGATGAATAACAATTTTGTGATTACTGATGGTCCATTATTTGAACAATGGAAAATTAATCATACTGATTGGATTCGTCGTGACAAAACGGCTCGTCGTTATATATTGTCTGCACTTCCTGACTCACTTATGTTGGATGTCTTTCATCTGGAAACCTCTCATGTTGTTTGGGAGTATCTTATCTCAACGTTTGAGAAGAAATCAGTCACTGAAATTTTATATCTCCAAACTTGTTTGAAGAATCTTCAATATAAGGTTGGTACTTCTATGCACTCTCATATCGAGGCTTCTAAAGATATTATCAATCAGCTTGGTGCTGCCGGCACTCCTATTGCTAAAAATCAGATTGTTACTCAACTTCTTCATACCATCAAAGATCCTTTATATTACAATATCATCACTATTTTATCTAACAAGGATGATATCCACTTTGACAAAGCATGCATATCTCTTATTGAATATTCTCAACGTCATGAGCATCATTTGGAAAAATCTGATGCTGTTTTGGTCACTCGCAAACAAAGGGATTTTGATGCTACTTTTGTTGCTCGCAAGCGTCCCGCTTCACGTTTTCAGCAGGGTGGACGCCCTAATCAAGGTTGTAAATCTTCTTGTCTTGCTTATCCTAACAAACATTGTTCTTATTGTGATAAGAAAGGCCATGTGGCTTCTAATTTCTGGGCACGTCAATATGATGAGGAGCATGGAGTTACTACAAAGCAACCTCGCTCGTCCAAAAGTTTTTCTCCTTGTGATTATTGTGCACATAAAGATCATCCATCTCGTCGTTGTTATAAACACAGATATGATGAAGAACGTTCTCGAGCTTATATTGTTCAAAAAACTACAACTGATGATGATCATACTCATCAGGAGCTCAATTTTGTCCATCATGATATCTCTCCAGAAAAGATACTTCATGATCATGATGGTTCTCTATTCACCGTTGATTCAGGTGCCACTGGAAACCTGACATACCAATCGTAGTGGCTTCACAATTATCATTCTCTTCCTATCAAGAAGTTTGTTTACCTTGCGGATGATACGACTTGTCAAGTCAAAGGAGTGGGTGATTTATATCTAGGGAGACTGTTTCATCCACTAGAATATTAAGAGGAGTTGTTCATGTTCCAGATTTGCAAAGAAATCTTATTTCTGTTGCTCGTCTAGTTGATCTTGGTTTGTTTGTTGGCTTTGATCATAATCAATGGCGTATAGAGAAAGATGGGCATACTATAGCAGTGGCTCCTCGACATGGTAATCTATTTGAGCTATCATTGAATGATATAGTTGCAAATGTTGTTACTGCCCCTAGAGATGTAGATTGCAAATTATGGCATCAACGATTTGCACACTCCGATTTTGCCAAAATTCTTGCTCTTCATCGTCATGGTCTTATGCAAGGTACGGATCTTAAATCTCATCCACGTTTAGAAATATGTGAGTACTGTGTAGTTGGAAAACACCATCGTTCACCTTTCCACACTTCTACTTCATCACATTCCTGTGCTCTCTTGGATTTGGTTCATACCGATATTTGCGGTCCTTTTCCTGCCTCAAAGTCTCAATATCGATATTTTATAACTTTCATTGATGATTTCTCACAGTACACACATGTCTATCTTCTTCGACATAAGTTTGAGACTTTATCTATATTTAAACAATACAAGATAAGTGTGGAGCTTCAAACTGGATTCTCTATAAAGACACTTCGCAGTGACAATGGTGGTGTATCCAATCTATTTGATGACTTCTGTAAGGATCAAGGTATTCATCATGAGTTTACAGTTCCTTATTCTCCTCAGCAAAATGGTGTTGCTGAGTGCAAAAATCGCACTATTCTTAATGCTATACGTTGCATGCTTATACACTCTGGTTTGTCTCGAAAGTCTTGGACTGAAGCACTTATAACAGCTGTTTTTATTCAAAATCATCTTCCAACTACTGCACCTGCTGGTAAAATTCCTATAACAATTTGGACAGGGAAGACACCTTCAGTCTCTCACTTTCGCACATTTGGCTGCATTGCTTATATTCATGTGCCCAAGGACACTCGACATAAGTTGGATCCTCCAGGTTTGAAGGTTATTTTTCTTGGTTATTCAGATCGTTCCAAAGGTTACAGATTTTATGATCCTTCTTCTCAAAAGGTTATCATTAGTCGTAAGAAGACTATGGGTGGCACATGGTCGTCAGATGTTTCAGATGATACACAGTCTTTGCTTAGTGCATTTCCTTACTTGCTTTGTGATTCTACTAATTCTGATGATCATAAACCTCCTTCACCTCCAAATAAGATTGATGAAAATTTGGAGATCTATGTCGATCTTCCTATTGAGATAGAGCATGGATTCTATTCTATTGAATATGGTGCCTTTGATGATGCTATGTCTGTCCAAGAGGATCCAATATCGTATATGGAAGCTATCAATTCGTCTCAAACGGATCAATGGCAAGAAACTATGCAAGCTGAGTACGATTCTTTAATCTCCAAAGGTACATGGATTCTTACTGAACTCCCCCCAAATCGTGTTCCTATCAAATGTAAATGGGTTTATAAAACCAAGACCAAAGCTGATGGCTCGTTTGATAAGTTCAAAGCACGACTTGTTGCAAAAGGTTATTCACAGATTGCAGGAGTAGATTATCAAGAAACATTTTCTCCCATTGTGCGCTCCACAACTGTTTGTATGATTTTGGCTTTTGCAACACTATTTGATCTAGAAATTCACCAAACGGATGTTAAAACGGCTTTTCTCAATGGAGATCTTGAAGAAGAAATCTATATGGAGCAACCTGAAGGTTTTATGATTGCAGGAAAGAAGCATCTTGTATGCGAGCTTCATCATGCATTATATGGATTGAAGCAAGCCTCTCGTGCTTGGCATATTAAGATTGATCAGTTCCTCACATCTAAAGGTTTTGTTGCATGTTTTGCTGACCCAAATATTTACATCAAAAGGGAGGATAAATATTTTATTATTCTTTCTCTATATGTTGATGATACTATTTTTGTGTCAAATAATATTGCTTTCTTGGATGCTATGAAGAAGCTTTTATCGACTGCATTTGAAATGGTGGATCTTGGTGAGATACATTCTTGTTTGGGTATTCAAGTTCAACGACACCGACAACAAGGCATTCTTCTTCTTCGCCAGACAAAGTTTATTAATGATATTATTAAGAAGTTTGGGTTGACAAATGCGCACTCTACCAACACTCCCATTCTTTCAAGCTCTACCAAGGGTATATCTACAAAACGCAATGAAAAATCAACCATTCATCAACCTTTTGCTAATCTTGTTGGTTGTCTTCAATTTATTGGTTTAATCATAAGACCATATATTTTATTTGCAGCTAACTTTTTGGGACAGTATCTTTCTTCCCCTTCCACTATTCATTGGAGTGCTGCAAAACGTATTCTTAAGTACCTCAAGGGTACTAAGGAATTTGGTCTTATTTATCGTCGTCGAAAGGATTCTTCTTTATCTTCTTCAACTTCTCTTGACCTTATTGGATATACAGACGCTAATTGGACAAGTTCACACTTATCCATGCGATCTACAAGTGGGAATTCTTTATTTGTAAATGGATGTTTGGTTTCTTGGCCCAGCAAGAAACAACGATGTGTTGCGATTTCTACAACTGAAGTCGAATATGTTGCTGCATCATTAGCAGCTCGCGAGCTAGTTTGGCTTCGACAACTACTTGCAGATTTGGGACATCCTTCATCATCTAGTACCCCTCTTCGATGCGATAACCAAAGTGCTATTAGTCTTACCAAAGACTATATGCAACATAGTAAATCAAAGCATATTGCTATTCATTATCATTATGTTTAACATGAAGTCAAGAAAGGTTCCATTATGGTGGAGCATTGTCCCAGTGATCAAATGGTTGCAGACATCTTCACAAAAGCTCTTAGTGAAGCTCGCTTTAGCTCATTAAGACATGCACTTGGTATTGTTCCATGTTCTTGTCTCACTGATTGAGGCATGTATCATTGTATTCAAGAAAACTTTATAGTAAATCATTTTTGTATCGTAGGTATGTGTAGGGGCTCGGGTTTTTCCCTTGTTCTCCCCAAGGGTTTTTTCACTCGCAGCCAGAGACCTTTGTTTGAGTGGGGATGTTACAACTATATATATCATCTCTCACTTGACTTGGGTCTCACCTATATATATACTAACTCTATATCAATATGAATCATTCTTTGGGAGCATTTCTTGTGTATCTCTCTCGTACTCTCTCTCTCTCTCAACATGGGCAGGTTGTAGTAGTCCGTGGGATTCGGGGCTCATTTGAGAGAGTGCTGAATCCCCTTAATGGCAAGTTTGGACAGGTTGGAATTGTCCCTGGGATTCCAGGCTCATTTGAGAAAGTGCTGAATCCCCTTGATGGCAGTGGCTAGGCTACTGCAAATCCAAGTACTGTTTTCCATTCTAGTGGATCATTATCTCATCTTTCAGCTTCAATCCCTAGCAGCCGCAGCTCTGATGGGGGGAGCACAACTATGCCACCACCATCTACCTTGGCTGCCCATTTGGCCACATTTGGATCATACTCCAATAGATTTGATTAGCAATATGGCTATCATGGACAGCATGATTATGCTTACAAGCATTCCTTTATGCAGCAACATAGTTCTTATGCAAGTCATGATCATGGACATGTAAATGGTAGTTCATACAGCCTTGGTCAATAACATGCATATGGAGATTCTTATGCAATGCAGGAGCAGCAAGCAAGTGATTATGACTGACATCATGCCGATATTTATGCTCGTGGACTTGCCAATCATCATACTTATGGTCTGCCTAGGATGCAAGGACACTATTGTAGTCATGTTGGACAGTCATCATGCAATCTTGGGCATCATGTTTATGGGCAACAATATGGCCAAGGTTTTGGTAGTAGGAAACAACAAATAGATGTATTTGGGCAGTAACATGAGCATTTTTGTGACACGCATTCTCATAGAGATTATGGATAGCATGACCAATGCTATGGGATCAATGATCAAAGGCAGCATGCTTATGACGATTATGCATGTGATGCGCAGCAGGGCTATTATCAACATATGCAGTATGGATAGCATGAATATCATTATGAGCAGCAGCCACATTGGTATGACCATCCATATGGACAGCATGAGCATTTTGGTCATGAGCATGGACAGCCATCTGCTGTACATGAGCAGCAAGATGACTATGAGCAGCATGTCAAAACTATTATTGAGTTGACCGATGGTGATGAGCATGTGTGTAAATTGCTATCTAAGGCTAAACGCATTAGACACCTTACTAGTGATACGATACGGGAATTGCATGCTGCGGGCTTATGCTATCGATGTGCTAAGCCAATATCTTGTAATGATCAAGCCATATGTAGGGCAAATAGTGCCAAAATACTCTTAGTATTAGAGTATTATGATGCGAAGGATGGAGAAAATCTTGTTGAAGACCATTTTGGTATGGGTCCACAACAAGAACCTCAGTTCAAGAAAGCAGATCATGGGCAGCATGTGAATTTGGATGATCATGACCCCATGCAGGAGCCCCGTCAGCCCACAGACCTGCAGTTTAAATGCTTGGACATCACTAAGAATGCACAGTCCATGAATATGCAGCACTTAGGGGTTGATGCACTCCATGCAATGGTGACTTCAGCCTCATATGCTTCAGTCGTACAAAGCATAGTGATGCTTGAGAGGCTTATGGAAGAGCTAGAGAATACCACCATGCTCATCATGCTTCCAGCTATACTTGACTTTGACCTTATGAAAGGTGATCCAATGCATGGCAGTGATACCACTTTCCCTTTTGACCCGGGTGGCTACAGGCTGACCTTGACCCTTTGCATAGACTAGTACTACTCTTGAATATTAGGCAATCTTTTACTGGGTCTATGCCAAGAATCTCCCCCCATCTTTTGCCACTTGTAATGCTGTACAGAGTAGTACTCTATAGCTCACTACTTGGCTATACCAATAAGTTTGATCTTTGTTTTTGAGGACAAAAACTTCATTTTGAGTGGGGACGGATTGTAATGGAGGGGAAATACTTAGGTCAAGTTGACCTAAGTATAAAAGGTGTAAGGGACACTGCATAGGCACTATTTGATGAATACACATTTGTCCTTTCACCTTCTTCACCTTCTTCCCTGTCCTTCCATGGCTGCTAGCTATTTCTCTCTCCTCCTCTTGCCTTTCTCTCTCTACTTCTAGTCTTTCTCTCTCCTCGTCACCCTCTTTCTCTCTCTTCTTCTTACCTTTCTCTCTCCTCTCCCTCTTCTTCTCTAGTCCTTCTCTCTCTCTTTCCTCTTAGTTAGGACAGTTAGGTCTCCTTCATTACAGGTTTTGACTGCAAAACACGTGCACCAAAGCCACTGGTATGGAGATTGCACTTTCCAATAACCAAACAATAAGAACCAAGGAAAAGATAATGCCACATTTTTGAAGCATTGAAGGAGAAGCCTTATACTTTGAACATATACTTGAATCCCCAACATGACTTTGTGATTCAAAGGACTGCCACTTTGTTATTGTAAGCTAGGCAGGCGGTCCTTCTGTCACCACACCTCAATTGAGTAGGGTGAAAAATATGCTAAAACCCACCCCACATGCTCATCTCAAAGTCATTGGATTTTGTGAAAAGTACATAGAATTAAAAAAAGTAATTTCTTAATATGTGATAATCCATTGTGGAGGCAAAAATTTTCCTCAGAAGATATATAAAAGAACAACTCCCCATTTTAGTTCTTGATACAACACCCTTATGGTGTTATAGTGATTATTACTTGAGAGCACTATTTCTTGCTCTCCACATTCAAATTTGAATGATTGAATGGAATACAGTGAAGAGAGACAAAATTCGAGATCATCAACCTTTGCTTCTCATTTTTCTTCTATGTCACCTTTGTATTATATGCCTTCATGTATGCGCAACATTCAAGACATAAATTCCTACCTTTATGTATGGTGTAATTAGTTGACCACAATACTATTGATAACACTTAAGTTACAAACTCACATAAATGCAGCAAATAGAGTTTCCTTCTAATGAAGACAGCTGATGAATGACTTGTCTAGAGCTCTTTAATGAGCATGTAGAAAAACAATAAGAAGTTTAGACTTCTAGATGGTTAAGTGTACCTGGTCAAATTGTAAGTTTAGGCTACTAAAAAGTAAGTGCACCTGGTCAAACCTGATTAAGTAAAATGCCAAAAGGTATAAATTTACAATGACTGATAAGTAATAAGCAAAGTTGTGCCCCCCTACAAATGAATCCTTACAATGAAAAATCAAAAGCATAAGCCAGGAGTTCATATTTCAATGGCAAACTGAACAAGAATAACCTTTGAGGTTACTTGAATATTAAAAATGCAACAATAGAAGCCACTTCTTTTGAAATTTATATTCCAAAATATTATCATAAATTGAAACAATGAGAATGAAGCAACAAACTATGAGAATTGAAACAGTGAGAATGAAGCAACATAGAAAACAAATGTGTAAATAGGTATAAAAAAAGGAGGACTAGGAGCTCTATTTACCCCCCTAAGATAACTAGGGTAGGAGTTCAAACACATGATTTGCTAGTGGGGTCACCATTTCAAAATTCCATCAAAGCAAAGTGCATGATGTTGACAAACCACTTCTTCAGTTCACACACTTCATTTAGGGTTTCACACTAATAGCCCCAAAAAGGGTTAGTGTCTACATTTTGGCCGTTTTCTTAGTGGGCACCTACACAATGGTGTGCCACCCTAGATAGCTTATACCTATAAATAGGTAGTCACTTCATTCATTCTTTTAACACTCTCATCACTCTTCAGTCATTCTTCAGCCCTCTTCCTCCGTCTCATCAAACACCCTTCCCTTCTCTCACCAGCCCCTTCTATTGGCCTCGCACCCCTTCAATAGGACATTGCGATTCATGGCTCATTGTGGCTACCTTCACCCTTCCTCTTCTACTTCAAGCATGCTATTCTAGCATTAGGCCTTGCATTTGGAGCATTTTCCACCTAGCATCACCATCATCTACTTGGTTTCAACAGCCTTCTCCATCAGGCTCCACTTTCTGCTGCATTTTTTCAGTGTGGAGATCTTCTCCTTGCTTGTCGTCATCATATGCAACTTGGCATCAACATCATAACCTCTAAGGATAGTCCACATCACCAAGCTTGAGTGATTTCATCACTCATCTATCACATGGGCTACTCTGGGATCTGCGTTTTTGCAGCCTGGCTTCTCCTCCATCACCTGGCATCACTTGTCTATCACAAGGGCTGCTTGGACCTACGTTTTTGCAGTTTCATTTGTCCTCCATCGCTTGGTGTGACTCGTCTATCATAGAGGCTGTTGGGACTTGAATTTTTGCAACTCGACTCATCTTCCATTATCTAGCGTCATCATTATCCACCTTTCATGAGCATCAGGGCTGCTCTCCCTACATTTGACAGCTGTGACACTCTAGGATCTACATTTTGCTGCACAAGTTAGTCCTCAACATTAGAGGACTATGGTTCGCTCCCTCAAAAACTGGTGATCATTTTCCACATCTTCGACGACATTAGAGGACTGCGGTTTGCCACTCCCTGGATAGCTGCCTTTCACGTTCCAGTGACTAATTTGATCTCCCACTGCCCAAAGGACTACATTTTGTACCCTTTAGTGTGCAAATTCCCAACAGTACTACCACCTAATTGAAACAAGCAATGCAGTAATATTTTGAGCTTCGTCTCTATTGTATTATCTTTTCTTCTCATAGCATCATTCAATGCATCATCACCATGTTCTTCTTATATTTTTGACCTTGGGTTGCATCATCCAACGCACATGCTTGGTCTTGGAGCCATATTTTTTTTTGTGGTAATCTGATCGTTCTATTCATGTACTAGATATCATGCATGCATGCATGCTCTCTCTCTCTCTCTCTCTCTCTCTCTCTCCCTCTAAAGTGAGAGCAGGGCTATGAAGCTTACTAATGTTTTATGGACGTGTCTACAGACCTGCTTCTCTGCAGCCAGTAGCCTTGTATGCATAAAACAAGTTTTAAAGAAAACAAAACAACAAATTATTGTATACACAATGAGTTGACCACCTTTTCACCAAAAAACTGCCCCTCTCCCCCCACATTCCCTTTTTGAAAATGTTTTGAGATTGTGGGTAGTTACTAGCTGCATACTCTACACTATCACATTATAGCGCATAAAAGGGCCAATACAATGCTACCAATCTTCCATGTTTTAAAAAAAAAGTTATAATCAATGACAAGCCAAAATAGAGAGAAAAAAATGGCAAACAAGAACTAACTAGAAGCTACATTTCAAACGATCCACCAAGCACAAAGCCAGAAGTGTCAAGAAAAGTGTAACTTTTTAGGTTGGCACCTATCGTTCCTTCACGGGTTGTAACCCTATGGGCCCCTATACAAAGAGTAGACAATATAATGTAAATGTGTCTTCAATACTAGTGCTCCACAACATCCATTATTGGGTCCAAAGGGGGATGGGTGCCTCAACACTCTCCCACAAGGTCTTAAAGACTCCATAGAGTTGGGATCTACAACCCAAATCGCACTCGACACATGCAAGTGATCATGATTATTCGTTTTAGAGAAATAAGTGCCCATCTCAACAATGAATCTAGCTTGCCAAAAAGTGATTACTAGGAACTTGTTTTTAGGTAATAGCCCATAAAAAATAGTTCCTATAAAATACCTTAAAACTCACTATTTTTAATGTGTGTATAGTATATGTAGTAATGGCAGAAATATTGTCTCGTATTGAAGAGGTTATGGGTTCACCATATTTATCCTCCCTCTATATATGTTTGCACAAGGTTTCCTACATCCATTTCCATTAATTAGGCTTTCAAATATTCTGCTAATGTCTCAAATGTTAACTACTCACCCCCATGAAATAAATCTTGAGTCTTATGAAGCATACTTATGCTGGTGTGGCAAACATGCTAACCAGTATTTAGACCTTTTCAAAATCAAACAAAGGAATAACTACTTGAAGTTGAAGCATAATTTTATTGGAACAGTGTTAAAAGATACCATATGCATCACAACACCAAGTCCTAACATCCTTTAGCTTTTGAGGCCCATGTTAGAGGATGTGTCACATGCCAAATAGTTGAGTTAAAAAAGTGGAGCATTAGGTTGCCTTCATGCAAGTGATGATTTGCTTTAACAAATGTGTGAATAGGTATGAAAAAGGGAGGACTAGGAGCTCTTTTTACCCCCTAAGATGATTGGGGTAGGAGTTCAAACACATGATTCATTGGTGGGGTCACCATGTCAAAATGCCATCAAAGAAAAGTGTATGATGTTGAGAAACCACTTCTTCAGTTCACACACTTCATTTAGGGTTTCACACTACTAGCCCTAAAAAGGGTTAGTGTCCACATTTTGGCCATTGTTTTAGTGGGCACCCCCACAATGGTGCGCCACCCTAGATAGCTTATACCTATAAATAGGTAGTCACTTCATTCATTCTTCTAACACTCTCATCACTCTTCAGTCATTCTTCAGCCCTCTTCCTCCGTCATCAAACACCCTTTCCTTCTCTCACCAACCCCTTCCCTTGGCCTTGCACCCCTTTAGTAGGACATTGCAGTTCATGGCTCATTGTGGCTGCCTTCACCCTTTCTCTTCTCCTTCAAGCACACTATTCCAGCATCAGGCCTTCCGTTTGGAGCATCTTCCACCTAGCATCACCATCATCTGCTTGGTATCAACACCCTTCTCCATCAGGCTCCACTTTCTGCTGCATTTTTTCAGTGTGGAGATCTTCTCCTTGCTTGGTGTCATCATCTCCAGCTAGGCATCAACATCATAACCTATAGGGATAGTCCACATTACCAACCGTTGTCAAGCATTTTTCTGAACACTGAAAACCCCTAGTCAAATTGTAGTTAGGTTTGATTTTTGCTAGCTTAGTTGTTTGTGTGACAATTTGTTTTGTTGTTTCGTAGTTGGATTTCTTGTGTTTGTTTAAGCCTAGGATTTTCTTCTATCATTTTGTTTGAATTGTTGAGTGTGGAACTTGCTAGCCTTGGTCGAGCTTGGTATTTTTTTGAACAAGATGAAGCTTGTGTTTGTCAATAGCTATCAAACATTTTGGAGAAGGTATGTTTTCTTATCAATACTTTTGCACATCACAAGGGATAATGGGTTCACGAGCACTTCACGTTGCACTTGTTGATACACTGCACTCGAGGGTCATCTCCTGTTCTTATCAAATACTTCCATGCCATGGGTTGGGATTATGCACATTTTGCACCATCATTGAGCACTAGCACGGCATGAGGTCCGCTACAACTATATGTAGTAAATTTTAGATGCACGCGCACATGAGAGAGCACGCACATTTCTTGCACGCACCATTTGGGATGTTCATCACAAAGTTAGGAACTTCTAGTTGAGAGTGTAAGGTGGTTGGGTGAGTTAGAGGGTCGTGAAGGACGCCATCAATTGTGACAAGGGTTGTTCATATTTGGTCAACATCTTGAGGACCACCATTTTCTTGAGAGATTGTGAGATTTTGGATGGGTGGAGCGGAGTATATCATATCTTTTTTATGAGAGTTGAGAGGTGAGGATAAGAAATTTAAAATTAACAAGGAATTTTGTTTGCATCTTGCATGACGCACAATCACCTCTAGATAGGCTAGGCACAAATATCTTCAGTGTATCCATATTTTTTGTGTGAGCATTGTTTGAATGGTAGCATGTTATGGATTCGATTAATTGCATGCTTTATCAAATCATGTATGGTTGTGCACGAAGTTCCTTTTCAAATCATATTCTTGCTAGGGCACATTGCATGAAAATACAAAATTCCAAGAATGGTTTTGCTCCTAGCATTCTGAAGGATGTCAAGTTCATGGTCAGCACTAAGAGAAAAAGATAGCAACTGATGAAAATCTGGATAATGTCCTCTAAACCACGTTTCAGAGCTTGTGACAAGAGAAGAATGTGTTGATTTTTTCACCAAAGAGTTGCTCATCTGCATCAGGTAACAGTCGAGCTAGCCCAAAAGAAATTTTGAAGAGACTAGTCGACAGTGAGACTTTCAGCACAAAGCTACTCAGTTGGCTTGAAACCAATTGAGAAGCCTTTTCAGCTAGATGAACTGCGGCAGTTTGACTTTGCACTGGAGGTTGTGCAGTTTCAGTAGTTGCTTAGAATGCCCTTTGTCCAGTCATCTGCATCTGTGGAAGCTGAAATGTGTCTTGTAGTTGAGGATTTTTTACATGCAAGTGCTCATGGCTTGTGGGAAACGTTTTGGAGTGTGGATGAACCCTCCCCAATTTTTGTTACTGGTTCATATGGCTTGGCTCAAAGAATGCATATGGAGAAAAACATTCCTCAAGGAAGGTGAAGGGGCCTCATTGTGCTACTCCTGTAGGAAAGAGTAACAGTGGTGCTTTTGCTTTGTGGGAGCACATATCAGAGTTTGTCTTGCTGAAAACGGAGCTTAAAAGCTCATCCCAGCTAAATGGGCTTGTTCTTGTACCTGCACTGGTGGGACAAGCTGTGTTTTATGGCTTGCATATGTTACTTTCTCGCAAAATGGCTCAATTGAAGTCTGCCATCCGCAGAAATTCAGATACTGCATATATTTTATTAGTGGATTCTAACTGTGGGGCAGTAGTGAGAATGAAGGGTGATATTAGTCAAATTGATACACATACCACCAAAGTCTATGAGAGTGCAGCAGCATGGGTTTAGGACCATGCACAAATTGTAGTTTCTACTGTTGAGCAAGTCTGGAATAGGTTTGGAAATGCAAATTGGGCTGACCTTGGTGCTCTCCAGTTACTCCTAGCTACATTTCATAGTATAGAACAATGTAGAGGCACATCCAAAAAGTCCATAGCAGAACTGGCTATAGAGCACAACACATGATTGCAGCGAGGGATTCTCCTCTCAGTTTGAGTAGACGATGTGTAGTGCCTTTCAATGTGTGCCCTACATACCAGAGGCCACGGGAGGATTTGCTGTGTCAGGCCGTGGAAGGATTTGCTAGAGTATTCCAGCACAAACAATTTTAGGCTTCCCTTGTAGGCAAGAAAGTATTCCGGCAAGGTCCTTTCAAGACGTGGCATGGCTACAGGGTCCCGACGAAGGAGCAGAAGGAGGTGGCAGTGATGAAGAGTCTGGTTCAAAAGCTAAGCTTGTCGGAGATGCCATTAAGAGAATAGGAAGAGGAAAGCTTGAGAAGTGCTATTATCAGGCACTTGAACTGGACGGCAATTGTTATGAATTGGAAGATCCTGTGCTAGTTACTCCAGAGGAGAGGAATTTCTTGAAATTGCAAGGCACATGCATTCGTCATTTAGGGTTAAGATCTGTGTTGGTAGACATGGGGAAGAGGAAGCTTACTCAGATTTCGGATTCAGAGGACAAGAAAGAAGACAAAGATGCAGAAGGAAAAAAAGGGAGTAAAGAGAAGGGTCCCGATGGAGGAGCAAGAACAGGTGCTCAGTTTGAAGCAGCAGGCAAGACTGGATGGCAAAGAACAGGAAGCTGCGATGAAAGGGGAGAGGGCCTATGCATTCTCTCATCAGCTATGGAGGTCATTTCCGAGGCAGCCCTCTTCAATGTACATTGATTGTGAGCCCGACAAGCCTCACTAGGGATGGAGTTGATCAGGATTGGGATGACAGTCTCCAATCTTTGGAGGAGATGGAAGCCAAGAAGCTTAGCAAATAGGAGGCTGCAATGAAGTTGAAAATGGCAAGAAACTCAGGCAATGAAGGAGAGCAGTTGTGGTGACGAGGAAGTTGACAAAACGAGGCAGAAAGAAGAAGAACGAGACGACACAACAGTCAAAGAATGTGCTGAAAACAAAGATAACAATGCTGAACACAAAGGACAACGAAAGGCAAAGAACAGTGAAGTGACAATGAAGACGAAGGAATGGAAAAGTAGACCGTTCAGCAAACACATAGAGAAAAAAGCCTTAAAGGCTTTAAAGTTTCTTAAGCTTTAATATCTTAAATGTTAAAAATATTAAATTGCCTTAAAGGCATAAAAAGCCTAAGGTTTTTTGGGAAAGCAAAAGCATGTCCAACGTAAGGGAGGATGTAAAAAACTATAAAAGGAGAGGAGAGTGGAGAGCTAGGGGCCCCCTTCCCTTGTATCTTCTTGTCAGCTTGTGAGAGATGTGAGAGGAGGGTTGCATGCGAGAGAATAATTTTGGACGTGCTATTGTCAAAGTGGAAGAAGTTAGACTTTGCAGTGTCAAGCCTCGAATCAAGGCTATTAAGGTATGAGAATATAGTTTTCTTGGTTTTGTTGTCAAAATTTTGTTACTTTCATTGTGAGTTGTCTTGTGATTTGTGGTGTGTTATAAAATATTTTAAATTTTCCACATTGTGTTGTGCATTCGACAAAGTCGATTACCCTAACCAGAACTCCTTAATATCTCATTATTAGGTTGTGAGTGAGGCTTGTTCTCAATCATCGCTCGCGTAACAACGTCTATCATAGAGGCTATTGGGACTTGCATTTTTGCATCCCGGCTCATTTTCCATTATCTGGTGTCATCATTATCCACTTGGCATGAGCATGTGGGCTGCTCTACCTACATTTGACAGCTATGACACTCTAGGATCTGCATCCCATCCTTTGCATGTACCATCATACTGCCATAGCCCTGCTAGACGAATTCGATAGAGTGTCTTTTCAGCTGATTCCACGAAATTGGAATCAGTTTGCCGATTCATTGGCTAATTTTGCGTATGAGAAGACCTCTTCTTTAATTGTGGCCCTTGTCCTGATATATCTATTGACGATGAGACGGGACCTGGTCGTTTGTGGGGTATGCTTTCTGAACATGCCCTCTTTGGCAGACGATGGTTGATCTAGGTGATGCAGAGGGTAGGCGAGACTCATCTGTCTTTATTATCTTGGACCCACAGACTGTTTAGACAACATGTGATGCGAACACCTCTTGCCATATACGCAGGAGGGATGGGTCATAATTTAATGCACCTAGTTTAGGGCTGCAAGTCTCTGTTCCCTGGGAATGGTATGCTTTGATGTCTATCATAGTTGTTTCCAGGAGGATGTTATGCGAAGTCATGTTTGATTTCATTAGGCCAAGAGGGCCATTTCCCTGTCTAGTGCGGGCGCGTTTAATCGGGTTTTTGTTTTAAGTGTTGTGTTGGACAGGTTTCGTGATTCGTGGAATTTGGTGGAGCCTAGAGGAGCCTTTGCTGCGATGGAAGCTTCTTGTGGCCAATCCAGGTGATATCTCTCCTTTAGGAGTACCTTTCTTTCTTGTTATATGTGTATTTGTACTTGTCGAGGGGATATATTTTTGTTGGGGATTGGCAACCAAGGCATGAAGTCCCAGGTTTAGGCTAAGTATGTTTGAGGGAGGTCGGAGTAGTCATTGCCTCCTGTAAAGACATTGTCAGGCATCGAAATACCTGTTTTAGAAGGAAGTCCTAGTGGCCCTGTTCTGCTAGCCTGCTAGGCAGCCGTTCTAGGAGTTCTTGTTAGTAGTGAGGCAGTTAGCGAAGCCTGCCAGAAGATAATAATGATGATGCCAAGAAATCCTGAACATCCTAAAAGATGAATATAAATACGAAGGTGTGTAAAAAGGGGTTCTAACCCCTATCAAAGAAAAGAAAAGAAATAGAAATGTATAGGCAGTTGATCATCGCCTTGCTTAGGCCTGGTAGGTTCCTGGGGACGAGTCAGACCCGGGGCCGATACCTTGTCTTCCTAGGGGTGGCTTCTTGCTGGAAAAAAAAAATGAATGACAAAATAAGGAAGGTTGGCGAAAAAATAAAAGTGAGTGTTAGAAAAGGATTAAGTGTCGCCTTGCGAGGGCTTGGTAGGTTCTTGGGTGCCGAGACAGGTCCTGAGGCCGATGCCCTGTTTTCCTTGGGTCACTACGCTCAGCTCCCTCCTTTTTACATACCCAAGTATGTTAATAAAATAAAAACCCTAAAAGAAGAAATGTACTGAAAGAAAATACTCCTTGATCAGGCTATAGGAGTCCTCGCCTTGTATGAGCTCCTAGTTGTGTTGTCTTTAGTTGGTAAGTAGTTCAGACTACCATTTAGGGTAACCTCTTTGATAGGTTTTTTAGTTTGGCTGTGTCGGCGCAGTTGGTTAGTGACTTGCTTCTAATATTCTATTAGATAATGCTAGGCCTACTCCTTGTGGATGTCATGCCTTGGTTCTGTCAGGGGGTAGGGTGAGTATTGTGCTGAGTTTTATTATATATATGTTTTGTATCAGCTTGATGCTTCTTTGGTTGTTTATGTGCAGATATGTTCGTGGATTCGACGGGCTGAGTCGCCCTATCCCGTGGTCGCCAATGAGAGCGGAACTTTGGTGCCAGAAATTGCTTAAAAATAGCTATAATTATGAATATCAAGGGAAAAATATTCAATGTCAAAGGCGGCGGTTCGACCTAGGACGATTTTAAGCATCAAAGTGCTCTAAGGACGCCTAGGCAACACTTGTGGATTTTTAGTAAATTTTCCATGCACCTGCATGAGTGAGAGAAGCTGCCGACCAGTGCGGGATGCTGAGATGAGCTCACAGAAATTTTCAGATCGGGATTCGGACACCGTATGCGAGAGAAACAGGAAAAGGGCCAAAAGGCTGGTCAAAATGGGAGAGGTGCCCAAAAGGAGGAGTGAAGGGGTGCCTTTGGGAAGGGGCACCCCCCCTCCTCATAAAAAAAAACCACAAAATGGAGGAAGGCGGCGTGCTGCAGCAGGCCGCGAAAAAAACGCCCCCACCACAAATCGACATGGTGGCTGAAGAGCAAGCCATGGAAGTAATTGCAGCAGGCCACTACATTGTTCTTACACTCCGCATCGCTCCGCTCCACGCGATGAATGGGACCCTGTAGAGGGAGAGAGAAAATCAGTCTTTCTCTCTCCTCCCTCTCTCTCCTCTAAGGGGGAGTTCATGTGGGAAGAGAAAGGAAGAAGAAAGAATGGTGGAGGCTTGTCCGGCATCGATCGGATTGCTCCACGGGCTGGAGATGGTGATGTGTGATCGTCATGAGTATGAAGTGCTACTGATTTTCAGATTTGCAGCCATGGACATGAAACCCGAAACACGCAAATAAGCGGTAATTCAATTTTTTCAAAGGAAATTTGAGATTTCATGGCTTTTGATTGATAAAATGTTGTTCATGTGGACTAAAAATTGTTTATGTTGCTATTTTGTATGAGTATTTGCTGATCATAATCAGAAAATCAGAAAAACATGCATCTTGTGGCCCAAAATAATACACTAAAACACGTAAAATATGGAAAATCAAGGGAAAATGATGGTTTTGAGCATAAAAATGGAAGAATAAATAGGAACACCAACTAAATTTTCATTTTTGTTGCAAGAACAAACTAAGGGCCACAGCCCATAATCTATTTTGAATTTTCAGTAATAAAATAATGCAAAAAATAAGGGAAAATAGAGAAAAAACACTAAAAATAGGGGAAAAATACATTTTGGGTGTGGAAAATTAATGAAAATTAAGAACAATGTTCGTGAATGTTTGTGGGGACTGAAGCATGAGGGTTTGTCTCAGTTCAGCCCCACCTTCTTGTTCTAGTGTGTCTTTTTCCGCTTTTTACACATAAGATGATGGCAAAATGCCTTATAAATCTATACAACAACGCAACATTTGATTGATGGGAGGGTAGAGTGATTAAAATGTGTCTAAATGCGGAGTAAAATGATGAAAAGATTGCTGTCTTTTGTTTGCATGCCATATAGGTCGGTGAATAATTATAGAATGAGAGCCTAGTAGCACGAGGGTTTCCTCGGTGCTAGGTTCGGTGCAACGCCGCATAAGAACAGTAGTTGAAAACCATTAAAAGGATGTTTTCCACATGTGCACAATATTGATTTTATAATTGTTTGAGCACTTAGCATCCACAATATGCATAAATCATGGAAATATTTAAAGGTATCAGAAATCCTGGATGCACATCAATTGCTTTTATTAGGACCTTGACCCACGTTGAGTGAGAGACAGGACACCCTAAGCCATAGGCTAGTCGTGGGGTCTGGGGAAAAGAGAAGTAAGGACAAGGGTACATTCCCGTTGCGATTAAATGGTACCTTGAGTGGATTTTGTGCGAAATGTTTATATGTTGAGCGATGCACCGGGGGGCCAATCCCCAAGGTGTAGGAGAGTTGAAGAGGGGTGGCGGAACTCAGCCGTTGGAGGACCCCCTATGTCTATGCTTCGTGCCATTAGGCAATGTGTAAGGGACTCCCTCTGAGGAGTAGTGGGTGAGAGAAGAGTGGATTACAAATGACGTAATACAAACGCAAGATATTTAGGAAGGCGATGTATGTGTCATCAACGCTCCTGGCCGCGAGGCCGTGGGGTTGTTGAGCGCGTGAGATAGAGGTCCGGCTAGTGCCCGAGCCAGTGCCGACCCGTTCTAGGTTCCATCACTAATTATTGTATACAAAATGAGTTGACCACCTTTTCACCAACAAACCCTCCCTCTCCCCTCCACATTCCACTTTTGAAAATGTTTTGAGATTACTGGTAGTTACTAGCTGCATTTTCTACATTGTCACATTATAGCGCATAAAAGGGCCAATACAATGCTACCAATCTTCCATGTTTAAAAAAAAAGTTATAATCAATGACAAGACAAAATAGAGAGAAAACAATGGAAAACAAGAACTAATTAGAAGCTACATTTCAAATGATCCACCAAGCACAAAAAGGTTGGCGCCTATTATTCCTTCACGGGTTGTAACCCTATGGGCCCCTATACAAAGAATAGACAATATAATGTGAACGTGTCTTCAATACTAGTGTCCCACAACATCCATTTTTGGGTCCAAAGGGGGATGGGTGCCTCAACACTCTCCCACAAGGTCTTAAAGACCGCATAGAGTTGGGATCTACAACCCAAATCACACTTGGCGCATGCAAGTGATCATGATCATTACTTTTAGAAAAATAAGTGCCCAATTCAACAATTAATATAGCTTGCCAAAAAGTGATTACCAGGAACTTGTTTTTAGGTAATAGCCCATCAAAAATATTTCATATAAAATACCTTAAAAGTCACCATCTTTAATGTATGTATAGTGTATGTAGTAATGGCAGAAATCTTGTCTCGTATTGAAGAGGTTATGGGTTCAAGCTCTTTAATTTTTCTCTTTGCTATTTTCTTAAAATTTTTATGTAGTAATGTCTATGTCTACATTTATGCTTAGTTTACATTTAGTTTATACCTGTAGATGCGGGTGTAGATGACACATCCATGCAACACAGGTATAGGCTAGGTGAAGCCCACAACTATCTTTACACTGATGCTCAGTATATTGTAATATCCCTATGGATTAAAATTATACTAATGATAATAATAATACTTCTCAAGTTGCTACTTAGAATCCCAATCATCATTGTCCTCATTGCCATAATTAATATCATCACGATATGTTCAAACACCTCATTATCATGGGTAATATCAGCGATATACTAGAGTTGACAAATTGATTATCATCATCATCGTCCTTTCCAGATGCCTCAACAAACTAATCCTCATCAAACCCATAAACTCGGCATTGAAACTCTTTACTCATTGATAATCATGAGAGAGGGATAACAGAGTGATAATGGCAAGAAGATGCATACATACAAACATTATATAAGACGTAGTGAGAGAGGATTTTAGCTTCTCTAAGAGAGAAGAGAGGCCAAGGGACATTAGGAGGGTATTGAAGGAGACAAAAGAAGGGTGGGATTGAGAGAGGAAGAGCCCTAATCATTGGAGAGAGAGAGAGAGAGAGAGAGAGAGAGAGAGAGAGAGATGAATTGAGTGAGATAGAGGGATAAAGATTAAGAGATTGAAAGAAAGAAAAAGAAAGGAAGGTAATTTTGCATGAGATACTCAAGAACCAAAGGATTTCCAAGCTCTTGATCCTATCAAGTGTCTGTTTTCATTCAAAGCATAGAGAAGCATTGATTCGAAGCTTCAAGACTAGCCAAGACCAAAGAGTGTAGGATGCACCACAAAATTGTAGAGGTCATGTGAGTGGGACATGTCATAACCTTTAAAAAGCACATGCAAAGATGGCCCCAAAGCATAGACATATGGGAGCGGGTCAAGAGACCATGCATGCAAACAACATCACTCCAAACCAAACCCACGTTCCTTCTATCATTTTTTTGTTATAGTTTAATTTTAATGATCATCATGAAAATAAGTTGAAATAAAGGATGTATGACCCCCCCAAAAGTTAGGACCCCTTGTGGTGCACTGTGAGCTTGAACACAATATTAGTGAGTTTGGGAATCTCCCAATTCCCATTCTTTAAGTACTAAAAAGGTGGCACCCGGATAACATGCCCATAAGTTTCCCAAAACCATACGATGTGACCTATCATTGGAAAGCGCTTGAAAAATGGAATCTATTGAGCTATAGAGCACTCGATTTGGAGTTATAGTGTTCAAGTTATGACAAATCCAAAGATTTGACCATGTGTCCCAAACTTATGGAAAATTCCCATATTCCCCAATATGGTGTTCTTGGGGAAGTTACAATATATATATCCTCTACATCACGTGCGTTCAAGGCCTATTAATAGATATCCTTATCTGTGAATTTTCGTTGAATAAAACATAACCCTTTTCTATTCAATCTATAAATAACTCCTTTATATTACACCCTTATGTATGTAAAAAATGTATAAAAATGGTATTTTAAAAATACATTATTTTGAACCCACGTGATGCACACATATATTCATGAGTAACTTACCCGAGACTGTGAGTTAATGGGGTAGATTCGTATATTTTTATGACACCCTAGAGGGACATTTGTAAAGAACTTCTTCTCCGTGATGTGGTTAGATCTGAGTGGGAGTGCATTAATCCATAAAAGTAGCTGAATCCATGAATGTAGATTAGGGTGGTAAGCATTAGAAATGCAAGAAATATTTGAAAAAAATTAATGAATACTTTTCCTTTTTTCACGCACTAATAGGTTTATCCAAGTCTAAATAAATACTATGTGGAAGTTTAGGCCACACTCAAATCTCTATTGGAACAAAAATAAATTAGAGAATAATTAGGCCCATAATTTTAAGGATGTGTGTGTGTGTGTGTGTGTGGGATCAGGTTCTTCAAGGACAAGGATTCAAAGTCTAGGAAGTAAACCTTTGTCCTTGTTTCATTAAAGTTTCTATTATAAGAAATGGATTATTTCAAATGGAGTAGAAATTAATACAATTTATAGATTCTATGCCACCTACCAAAGATGCTATCAAAGACACTAATTCTTTTTTAAGACCCCCAAGAGACTTAGTTCTTTTGAAACCCCCTAAGGGTTTAATACCAAGAAACTAGGAAAGGAAACTATATAGAGGGAGTTAGACACTTTATCTCTCTTTCAATTGCACGTGAGGAAGCCAACTTTAGGACATTATAAGACCAAAAGTCAATTAGAATTTTCAAGTTATAATCAAATTGATCATAGCAAAAGAGGTTTGATAGAATTAAACCCAACTCTTCGAATCAAAGGGATTGTGGATCCTTGAAAGAGAAAATTAAACTTGTTTAAAGATCACTGAATCTTGTGACCCTATACTTATTTACTTGGATACAATGAAAAGGACGAGGGTTAGAATAATGCTACTTACCTCAATTTGACACCAATAATCAAGAAAAACTTGATATTGGGAGGATACTATCTAGAATAAATCCCAACTCTTTTAAATTGTATCCAAAGACTATTTGATGCATAGGGGATGATACAATAATGTGATTATTTGTACTTGAACCTATACTAATTTAGGACGTATTTAAAAATTAGGATAAATTCAAAGATGCACTACACCTCCCCTAAGGATAGTTGTAGAAGCTTTCACCAAAGGGTCGTGCTTGTCACTTTGGATGCTAGGACCATCTTCATGAGTGAGAGGTCTCTACATAGGGAGTATAGTTAGCTAGAGGTGGAAAGGGTAATAGGGGGTGCTATTTGTAAACCCCTTGCACCTAAAATACTAGTCTAATCCCCTTTGAGCCAAGGATGGCTTCCTAGAAGGCCCTAACACTAGCTAAGGGTAGGAATTTGGTGGAAATGCCTATGTGGAAGTCCTATCTTGGACAAATATATTGATGTAAATAAGGCTATATTGCCCAATTTGAATGAAGAATTATTTTTTGTTGAAAGATTGTTTTCAACTTGTCTTTGTGTCCATGCTAGGATTTTCTAAATTGACCCTATGCTAATGGGGATAATTAAGAAAGCTCTTTTTGTATGTTCCATTAACCATGCTAGGTAATTAGGTAACTAAGAACATCCACTTCAAAAGTGAAGCAAAAGGTGGGTAGGGTAGTCATGATAAGCCAAGAGGTTTCCCACAAATCCTAGGATAGTGGATTAAAATGAGCTGAATATGTGATTCTACTAGGGAAAATTCTAGAGACTGATCAATGTAACTTGAGGGGGGCAAAATGAGACTTTGCCTCGTGGGTAGAGGGAAGAGAGAGATATAGAAACAAACACAGAGGTCTGGATAGAGACAATGGAAGACTACTTCCTTACTGCATAACTAGTCCTAGAAACCAAGACATGATTACCAAGCTTAAGCTACAAAGCGAAGCTTAATTGTGGTGGAAAAAATTGTGCAAGTATCAAGTTGAGTTAGCTGCTACTTGGAAATAACTAAAGGAGTGTGTAGGGGATATCTTTTCGGCTTGCATATCACACCATGAAGATGAATGATTTCTTTACCTTGCATTAGCAAGGATTGAGCTTAGCAGCTTATAACTCAATTTTTTTTACACTCTAGAAATATGTGCCATCCATGGACAATGTTCAAGAGGTGACCAAGTTTTGTCAATTTTCCTTGGAATACCTGATACCTGAGTTGAAGCGATGCGACCTATGGACCCTTAGAATGCGTTGGTTCGTGCCTAGCCCCTGTACTAAGAGATCCAATCCAGATCACATGGCAGAAGATATTGGGGGAAAGATTCCCCAAACAAAGGACCAGGTACCTTCATACAACATGAAATTTTAATCCCATAGTAAGAAATAATGATTCTCAATGATAGTATCAATGTAATGAGCCTAGACATTTTAAGAGGGAGTGCCCGAAATTAAACCAAACTTTTCTTCAATGGTGATTCCGTGGCCAGAAAAAGGGAACAATGGCCAAAGGCAAAGGAAAGATTATGGTAGTTACCTTCAAGGGACAAGAAGAAGAGAAACCCACTATGGAGACCGCAATTGAGAAAGAACTATGTATGCTACCCTCAACAAGCGAGGTTTGAATCACCAATGGCCAAAGGTAAATAAAAGATTATGGTAGTTACCTTCAAGGGACAAGAAGAAGAGAAACCCACTATGGAGGCCAAATTTGAGAAAGAAACTATGTATACTACCCTCAACAAGTGAGGTTTGAACCACCAATTTTTGGTGATTCAAACCACTACAAGCTATCAAGGTTAAAGTTTCAAGATTCTCATTGACTGTGGAAGAACTCATTCATTTATCTCACCTAAACTGGCAAAAATATTAGAAATAGAAAATGCACCTACATCCAAGCTTTTGGTATAATTAGCTAATGGAAAAGAGACAATTTCTATACAAAACTCTAGAGAAGTGGGATTTGATCTAGGTAGTGAGCCTACCAATATGAGGTTCCATGTCATGAATTCAGGTGCATGTGAGTACCTTCTTGGAATGAACTAGCTAATCCCTAGCAATTCCCACATCCATTGTGGAAAGGGCCAAGTCACATTCCGAAATGCAAAACGAATTCAAGTAGCTATGCAAGGCAAAGCTAGAAGACCAAAGCTCCAACTACCAAAAGCTTCACATATTATCCAAGGTTTAAGAAAAGGATTACTTGTCTACCTAATCAAGCCTAACACAGTGGATTGGGATAACAAGGCAAAAGAAGAATCTTCTTAGATGAAGGAATATTTCGATGTCTTTCTGATAGAATTGATAGAGCTTCCAACTAAAAGGGAAGTTGACCATGAGATTGAGCTTATTCCAAGAGTTGGACCCATAGCAAAGCAACCTTATCGAATGTAAATTCCCAAGACCATTAAAAATTAATTTCTAAAGCAGTTGGACCAAGGATACATTAGACCAAGTAATTTACTCTGGAGAGCACAATTCTATTTCAAAATAAGAAAGATGGTACTTTGTCTATGCATAGACTACTACGGGCTAAACAAGGTAATAGTCAAAGAACAAATGTCCAATCCTTAGAATCAATGAGCTTCTTGAAAAGCTTCAAGAAGTGAGGATCTTCTCAAAAATTTATTTAAGATTGGGCTATTACAAGATTAGGATCAAAGAGAAAGAAATCCCAAAGATCACCTTCAACGTAAGGTATGGATATTATGAGTTCATTGTAATGTCTTTTGTGTTGACTAATGCCCCATCCACTTTCAATAGGATGGTATAAGACATTTTTAGACCCTATCTTGATAAGCTTGTTTTAGCCTTCTTTGATGATATCTCAACTTACTCTAAAGAAGAAGTGGACCATGAGTCACATCTTAAAATTGTGCTAGATACCTTAAGAACACACAAGCTCTATGCTAAAAAGAGAAAGTGTGCATTCTTCAAAAGGCAAATAGAATACCTTGGATTCAATGTATATGAGAAAATGATTGCAATGGATCTAGCTAAAGTTAAGGATGTACAAGAGTGGTTGCCTTTGAATTTAGTCTCAGGGAAGTACAAAGATTTCTAGGATTAAGTGGATGGTATAGGGTGTTTACCTCGGATGATGCCTTGATAGCTACAACTCTCAACTGAACTATTAAAAAAAGCAAGTTTCTATTGTGTGGACTTTGATTGAGCAATCCAATTTCAAGAAACTCATGCTAATCCTAATAATACCTCCTATCTTGAATCTTCCTTACTTAAATCAATATTTTGAAGTTGTAACAAATGCTAGCTCCCTGGCATTAGGTTGTATATTATGCAGGAAGGTCATGCAATGTCCTACTCTTCAATGAAATTGAAATATGATCAAAACTGTGCTACACATAATTTGGAACTCTTGGTAGTGATTCATGCTCTTAAATTATGGAGGCATTATTTTCCTGGAAGAAGTTTACCATAGAGTCTCAAATGGATATTTACTCAGCCAAGTCTAAACATAAGACACCAGTGGTGGATTGAAGTTTTGTAGGAATACAATTTTAAAATCAAGTACAAAGTAGAAAAAGAAAATATAATTGTGGATGCCTTAAGATACAAAGCATTCCTCAATGCACTTATCTCTAAAGAACCTACAAGAACAAATCCCTAGCAACCATTCTGTTGATGCTAAGTAGCCATATCCTCCATATGGCAAAGGAAGAAGCACATAAAGATCCAAAGTATCAATAGATATGAAGGGAAGTCCAAGCTAAGGACGAAAATCCTAAGTTAAAGCTTAGGGATGAGGATTTCTCCATTGATGAAGGACTGATCTACTTCAAGATAAGATTGTTCATTCCATCAAGTCAAGATCGTAAGAAGAAAATACTTTGGGAAGCACACAACTCCCCATTCTTAGGACACCTTGGTTATGTTAAGATGCTTAACGCCATACGAAATAGCTACCATTGGGAAAAGTGAAGGGGTGATGTGCTTAATTACATTGACAGGTGTCTAATCTGCCAGAGGGTGAAAGCTAAATGTGTCAAGATGCCTAGAAAAATTCAACCACTTCACATCCCTAAATTGAAATGTGACTTTATCAATATGTATTTTGTAGTGGGGTTTATCTTCAATACAAGGCAAACACAACTTCATTATGGTCATTGTGGACTTGTTGACCAAAATTTCTCATCTTCTCCTAATAATTTTTTTTTATAAGGATTCAAATTTTGCAAGGCCCTTTGTAAAGGATATTTTTGGGCTCCATGGATTACCCAAGAGGATCGTTAGTGATTGCAGTTCTGTCCTTACATCATGTCTTTGGAAAAGCCTATTTGAAGCCATTGGGATCCAAATTTGCTTCAATCTAGCTTACAATCCCCAAACTAATGGTTAGATAGAGCAAGTTAATCATGTCATTAAAAGGCTAATTAGGGAATATTGTTATAGAGAATCTAAGCAAAGGGTATTTGTTTGAGATGCTTGTCAAACTAGGTCTTATGTTGAGCTTTCTCTACAAGTAGGGCATGAGTAGCCATAGCTGCAGATTGTGTGTGTGTGTGTGTGTGTGTGTGTGTGTGTGTGTGTGTGTGTGTGTGTGTAGGTGGATGCACTATACAAGTGAGTGGGATGCACAATGATGCATATGTGTACTATTATGTGGGGATGAGTGCATAGTCTGTGTAGTGGAATGCACTATAGGTGTCGATAGATGCACGGTGCACTATCAAAGTGAGTTAACGAGTGCACAATGTGTATGTTTGTGCATGAACAGATGCACACATAGAGGTGTGTCTCCAAGGCTCCTATCTTGTATTTCACTTTCCATTATCCTTCCTACCTAGTAGACTAGATTTGGGTTGTAGAGAGGGGCGTGAGACTCATGGGTGCACACTTGTACGTGATGTGTTGAGGTGTATCAATGTACTTGTGCATGTGTGTGTGTGTGTGATAGATGGATGCACAAGGTAATAGTTGATGGATGCACTATGTGTAGGCAGATACACACAATGGGTGAATGTACATTGTAGTGGATACATGGGGTGTGGCAAAAGAATGCCACATAGGGTACCCTCTTCTTGCTTCACTCCCCAACAATCCTGCCCTTTAATAGGTTGGGTTTAGGTTTGTGGAGGAAAATGGTCTCCATATGTACTTGGGTGTCTATGCACTTTTATGTATACAAGAGTGTATTATGAAGCAATTATGTGTGTGTGAGTGCGGGTGTATGGTGCAATGCGTGTCACATGGGGTGCATCATTGAAAGTGTGCATGATGCATCATCACATGTGTATTTGTGATGCGACAAGTGTGCACAAGGTATTCAATGTGTTGCATTTGTCTTTAACATGGAGATTGAGACACACCAATGTGATATATATGTGCCTACATACACTTACATGTGACAATGGTGTATTGAAGCCTCATCCTATCTTGCCATTCCTACAAATCTTTCCCCCTAGTAGTAGGGCAGATGCACATACATTAAATCCATCCTCTTCAATGAATGCACCTAGATCTAGATTGCTACACATGCTACATTTAATAGCCACCCATGTGCAATGCATAGGTTGTTAGGGGCCTCTCCTTTTTGCAGTGCATTTCTTCCCTAGTAAGAGTGGATAGAGAGATGAAGGGGCAGCACAACAACCAAAATCTATGCATGAGAAGATACTAACTTTGCTAGCCAAAAATAGTAAGAGCAACAAATGCAATCTATAAATGATGATGATGACAATTGCTGCCCATGGATAACAATAGGCAGCACCTATCCAACAAGTAGCAAACGATGATGGTTCTAATGCATGAGAAGAGGTTGATCATACTGCCTATGAACAATAGCAAATGATGGTGCAAATATTTGGCGATTAGGATGATAATCATGGTTCTTAGGCTACCCACAAACAACAGTAGTAATAGCTACAATCTATTAGAGGAGATGCTGATGGTAATGATGACTTTGCTGTCCACGATTTGCAGCAAGAGCAACATGAGATGATCACTGAAAATATTGATAAATTTTTTGCCCCAGCAGCAACAAGAGGTACTGAGTTGAAATAGGAGAGGCATCAATATCACAAGCAGTAGATGACAATAAAGATGATGATAATGATTATCAAAAGGTTGAAGTCGGAGAGAACTATGCTAAACTAGGAGTGGGGTTGCTAAGAGTAATTGATGCTTTTTTTCCTCCACTAATTCTTTCATGTTTCTTTTCTTTGATATTCAATTCCTAAATGCAAAAGCAATCCCACAAAATTAGGCATCCTACGCTCTTTAATCTTCAATACACACAAGCTACCTTCATTTCACTTTAAGGCAATTAAATTCAACGCGGTTACCACCCATGCTATTGAAATTGGAAACTGGTGAACTACCATCCTACCATAATTCCAATCATCACTCATGTGCCCAAAATCTCGATCATAAACCAAAATGTATGTTTAAACACGAAACATAAATCCAACTACTTGGAGATGTTTTAGAGTTGGTGTGATTGTCCCCTCTTATTTTGTAGCCATAAACCATGTAACTAACTTTAGGGTCAATGTGTCCTTTATCTTGAAAATGGAACCAAAATGTTGGGCTTCAAATGCTCACACCCTCTATGACCTTTGTCATGCGAGAAGAGAGCATGGTAAGGTATGAGAGAGTTTGAGAAGAAATGGATCTTCACCCTCTTGGTCCCTCATCCTCACTCTCACTCTCTTGCTCTCAACTCATCTTTCTCTCATAACACAAAAGTAGGAAGGAAAAACCCAAAAGTTGACACACACATGAATAGCCGTTTTCATTCTTTTTCAATATTTTTATAAAAAAAAGTAGGGCTAGGTTTTCCTCAATACCCTTGGACATCTTTCCCATGTTTTAGGCCAAAGACCGTCTTCTCCCCTTGTATGCCTTTAGATTCATATTTCTATGCTAATTGCTAGCAATTGTAATTACAAGTTGCAAAGAAGGGAGCCTGAATCTTTTGTACAACAAATGATTTCATGTCTCAAAGCATAAAATTTCAAAAGACTTTATAATAGCCAGCTTCTTGGCTACAAAAGCTTCTTGGTTACCATTAGTGTAACGTGCCTGCCCAAGCTGCTTCCTTGGTTGTACGTTCTTAGTAGCCCATCAAGAGATGTCCTAGAAAACGTTGCTCGAGATTTGATGAAAAACCCTCAGAGTTTGCTAAGTAGGCTCGCTTGAGTCTACCTCACAATAAAAGTTTCGACCAATCCCATGAGGATCAACCTGAGTCTTTTTGGTCAAATCAACTATTGACGGTTGATTAGTGTCAGTGGTTTGAGTTTCCATCCCTTATAAAAATTGCTGATTGAAACGGGCTTGTGTTGTGCTAGGTTCAAAGAGAATGGGAGATGAAAGGGAGTGTGCCACTTTGATTCCTTCTGCCCATGGTTCTAAATTGATTCAAGTTAGGCTTTCCTATCTCTAATGGTCCATCAAAAATATGATTTTTATTCCTTCTTGGGAAAGCTCTTGGCTTACCGAGACCACCCAACCATTGGTCTGGATCTGTCGGGGGTCCATCCTCCCACTTCCCTCGAGAGAGTATTTTTAGTTTCCTAATTACCTACCACCTTAGATTCAACATATAAAAATAGCTTCTCTGAGTTATCTCGTGATACAAATTCGTTACATGCCTTTAATTCAGGACACAAAAACAAAGTAAAGCAATCACTTCTCAATAGTTCCTTTAAGATAAATAACTTTTTTCAATGTTTTCTATTCTAACTAGAATGATGTCAACCTAAAGGTATTATTCTCTCCAAGTTTAGTTTGTAACCTAGTATTGGAACTTCTAGGATACTATCTGGAATTGAAAGGGTAGTTGATAGTTCATAAGATCCTAAGGAGTTTATGACTAGAGCCCCCTAGTATCCTCACCTTGTCCTACCGACTAGAGTTCCCCATAACAAGTGTAACGTGTCCACTAGAATCATCCCGGACACGTCTTAGCAGTCCATCGGGAAGGATGTCTAGAAAGCTCCGCCCGGCACTCCCATGGAATGTTACGGGACTTGCGATCTAGGTCTTCCCACGTCTGCCACGTAGCGGAAGTATCCTGGCCGTTCCCACTTAGGATCGACCTGAATTTGGGTTTTCCTGTTTGGTCATTAGCTAGCAACAACTAGCGTCAGACCCGAGCGAACTACTTTACGCAGAAACGCCAGATCCGAAGTGGATTCACACTGCACTTGGTTCAAGGAGAATGGAAACGAGAGGGATGCAAGGCTCGACCTCTCTGCCATAAGGCATAGTCCCATTCCGTTCCCCTAAAACAGCGTAAATCGGGTAGGATGTAACACTAGGTCATCGTCCTCGTTATTCGCTTTGATGTTGAAGATCAACCTGCTATTCGTCGAAGACTTTGAGAAAAGTTCCCGGCTAACCGGGACCACCCATCCGTAGGACGGACCCATGGTCCATCCTCCGCACTTTCCTCGGTTTGTTTTAGTTATGTAATTACCTACCACATTAGTTTGACATATACAAACAGCTTCTTTGAATTAACCCTGTTATGCACCGGTTCCTTCACGTAATCTTATCACAGGACATAAAGAAAACAATGCCAAACAACTTCTTTATTATCATTTTATCCTTTTATCTTTGAAATACAAGGAGTTCCCGCCTGTAGGCGTATTCATAATCCGCCCGAAGGCTATCCAGTAATCCACCAGGGATCACTAATCCAAGTTTCCGCCCGTAGACTAGTATGCGGGCCTCGAGATCCAATCCCGAGTCACGTTAGCCTCTTGTGCAGGGCCCGGAAGGCGAGGGATTTACGACCAGAGCCCCCTCTGGCACCCAAGCGTCCTCCTGCTCCAAGCAGAACTCAACGGAGAAACCTCTCACGGCGGGTTCGGTCCACGTTCCCGGCGCGGTTAACAACCCCCTTGGTTAGGGTCAGGCAGGCAGTCGGGGGTAACTGAAGCTGCCTCTCCCTTCAGGCTTCAACCTGAAGCTTTAGATATATTTTCATCCTTTAGTTCATTGAGCAAACAATGTAAGCAGTGCTTTCTAATTATTACAAGCACAATCAATTCCAGTGGTCGTTTTATTTGGCCAACTGTTAAAAAAGTGAATCATTCTCTCCGAATGCATCCAGCATTCGACCTGGGATCAAATTTCGACTTTGGCAAGATCCCCAAGGGTTTGTTTGTTCACCCTTTTATCCTTGGGTTAGGGCCATACCCTGTTTAACCCAACTTAATCAATACCTTAGGTAATAGTAAATCCTGGCGACCATGTCGCTTCAATTTATTGATTGGTCATTTGCTTTCAGCCAAATACCTAACTCTCCTTTTTCTTGGCAATTATTCCTCAAGAAAGGTGAAGTAACAGGATGATTACTCATCCTCTTGTAAGTTAAATTCTTTCAATAACTTGCCAACCTCATTTCAAGAAATGACAAAACTCTCTTGTGGACAAGTCTCAAGTCTATACGATGATGCAACCTTTTTCACATGTGTTGCATCTATTCCATGGGATTATTTCACCCATTGAATGGTGTTTTCTGGTCACGGAGTTACCTCCAGCCGAGTAGCAGGGTTTAGGGCGACTTCTTACCCAGCTCATTATATTGGGCCATGGTCCTAGGAATTTCCAACTCAGTCGGAGTTTCATCATTTGAACGAATGATCCTTAGGATAAAACCTTAGATCATTTTATGTATGAACATCTAATTGATTCGACATTTCGTGAACGTGTGTAAGATCTTTGGGTTTGCGGGTTTAGACTTGGCAACAAGTGTAAAACTAGGTCAAATTCTTATTGCACTTGGCACTTGGGATACCTATCATATCGACTGAGCCATGCCCATATGAATCCCTTGTGTTTTAGGTTACTTAGACAACTCGATATACTTGTATTGTGACAAGGATGAACCTTCGAAAGGTAATAAACTAAATCCAATGGAGAACATTAGTTACAACTACACCAATACACGTAAACATGCGATTCACTGCTTCTACGCATCACATGGTTCACAATAACCCTATCTTTCCTTGGCAAAGTAAAAAAATGCCTGATAATCTGAACACTAACTTTCCTAGGTCCTACTAGGACTTGCATCAAATAATCATGCCACTTGCGAGTCCATAGATCATTTTCGTGCCCTTCTATTCCTTTTTGAATAACATCTTATGGGTGTTAACTTTTCCTCATGAATCATTACAAGGAAGATTCATCTAAAAATGGGACATGCCATTAATCTTTCCATGCCTAGTAAGAAGGTGTACCTCAATAATTTCAACCTTGTAATGAGGCAACAGTTGTCCTAGGCTCGTCACTCTTGAATACACAAAAGGAATCTTGCTGATAAGGTCCTACAAATGCATAGACACCTTATGCTCTTACCATTCATTCCATTGAACGTACCAATGATCAATTTTCATATCTTAAGCTATTTCTAATAAATGTTCAAATAGCCAATTCATTTTCCAATTGCATTTAACTTGACTAGTTGAATTCGAACATGCATGAGTGCTTCCTAATCCATGAAGTTTATCATGATTAACTCAATACTTCTGTGTGGAATCCAAATAGATCAAACCTGGACTTGTGGACTCCGGGAAATATCCTCGTATTACCAGGAGAAGATCCTTCCGCAGGCGCGTCTTGTGACTTTTTAGGGCCCATCATGACATAATTACGGACTTCCAGGTTGCCTTTTCCCTTACGCAATCGGTGAATTTGCTCGCCCTGGTACGCAGCCTCAAGATCTTGTTCTTTTCTCCCTGGTACGCAGGAGATCCCTTTCGAATTGTGGATCCTTGGGAATACCAGCTTGGGGAATTTGGCCTTATGGAAGGCCTTGCGGGGTTGGAGCTTAGTTTGTGGAAATGGGGATTTTATGAATGGAGTTTCAATAATTGGACCTTACGAGGATGTTCGCGGAAAGGGCTCTTGCAAATTGGCCTTGCAAGAATGGAGGCTTTAGAGTTCTTCTTCTCCTTCCCTAAAATCCTAGGACCGGCCTTGTAGGTGATTAGTGGGAAGGGCCTTTATGGGCTTCCTCCCTTATTCTTCAAAATCCCGGCCCAGGGATGACTGGTGGGAAGGGGTCTTTGTAGCCTCCTCTTCTTCAAAGTCTCGGATGGACTTATTGGGTGATTGGTGAGAAGGCTCGTCGCCTCCTTCTCTTCAAATCCCGGGGGGTGTGGATAGACCCATGGGGGAAATGTAGTGGGAAGGGGGCTTAAGGAAGCCCCCTTAGAAGCTTCCTAGAGAAGCTTCTAAGAAGCTTCTGTCAGCACGTGGCCACGTCGGCAGAGGGGGGTCCCAATGATCATGGGAGGAAAAGGGCGTGATCTAGGCGAGGACGGCGGCGGCCTGGTGGTTCCATGCGAGGTGGCGGCTCCCTGTCGGCGGCTCCCCAGCGGCCAGCGACCTTCCCGCACAACGTCCTCTCCTCTACGGCGACCTCCCTCCACAAGGCGACCTTCCCTCCCCTTCACACAGCCCGTCCCCTCCTTCTCACAGCCCGACCACCTCCCTTCACGACCGATTCCTCCTTCACGTCCGGCCTCCTCTCTTCACCCCTTCCTTCACGGCATTCCTCCACACGACAGCCTTCTGCCGCAATCTTTCTTATTCCCCCCTCTCCAAAAGGGGGTGTTTATATAGGCATGGGGGGAAAAGAGGGCCTCCACACACGTGGAGGACTCCTCCTCATGCAATCTGACCTTCTCCTTCCTTGGCCATTCCTCCCCACACTCCCTCTCCTCCAGCCATGCATCGGCTGGGGGAAGGGATAATAATAAAAAAAATTTGCCTTGATTTATCCAAATTGCCCCTTCAAAAAGGGTGTTCCCTCGCGGCTTTTACGGTCTCCAATCTCGGCCTCTAATTCTCAACGTGGAGACCTCATTTTGAACGTGCATGGTGTGGATTAGGTTACAAATAATTACGAAGTAGGGAATACCCTTGCACAGGGTTTACACGGCGTGCGGGAAGGCAATATTTACGGTACGCAGTGTGCGGAAATATTACAACAAGACCTTTCACGTCATGATTAGTCTATCCTCACTAAGGTAAAACAAGAAAGAAAACCCCTTCGAGTACATTTTATTCACGCTAGCCTTGGGAAGGTCTAGCACCATCAAGAACACTGCCTTAGTTGGCGTTCTGTGCTCATTGGAATACTGCCTTAGTCACGGCAATCTGTACCCGATCATCCATATTTTAGCCTAATGATTTTAGAAAATATTAGTACAGAACTTACAATCACGAACATCTTATTTCGAATGCATTATACATTGAATTTTAACAAATTTATTTTCAAGACAAATCTTTTCTTTCCAAAAATAAGGTAAAGCTTAGTGTAAGTGGTAATACCTTCCAATAGTTTTATTAGATTTCCCCTTCCTTGGGATCTAGTTTGGACTAAATCCAAACAAGAATTCTATTTTTGAGAATAACTCCCTTGGTGGACTTTTTTCAATGGAGTTTTGTGGGTCCTTGCCCGTGATTGAAAAAAGATATTGGCTAGTTTAATTATGAAAAGTATTCTTTTGCAATTCCATCTCAAGGTCTTTTATATACCAAGAATTAGCGTGCGTGTTTATCCATCAGAGGTTTTGTTAGATCAATACAAATAAAAATATTAAGTCTTTTAGGGACACAATACCTTCATTGTACTCTCCTTGGTACGTCTTGTACAAATCCAAATTACCCCTTGGAATTCGGGATTAAGAATTCATTTAAAATATTATATGTAGGAAATGAATAAAATTCTATTTTATGAATGCAGATTTTTATTAGTAATTCATGGGATGATGGCCTGCTAGTTGCCTTTGTAGTACCTGGCGATCCATGACCAGTGCTTGGTTAATGGTGTTTGGAGCTTCGTTTGTGATCCCAGTACTCGTCATTCCGTTTGTAGTGGTCATATTTGCAGCATTATTGGTAGCTTCTGCCTCTGCAACCTTCATAACTTTCTTTTTCGGGGCCATGGTCTTTAATTGCAAGATTGTAAGAGAGATTGGAATTGTTGCAATTGGATTGATGGGAATTCGATTGATGGGGGATGGCAATCACTCTAGGAATTTAGAGAAATCAAGAAGAGTCTTGATTCCACAGGAAAGTGGAGTAGAATGATAGAGAATTTGATTCCAAGAGCCTATGGAGTATCCTCCTCTTCTTTGTAACAAGAATTTGTTGTCCTTGCACTTCTCTTGCCCCACTTCCTCTTGCTCTATAATCTTGAGAAGAGCCTCTCCTCTCTTTCTCAGGATGCCTTCCAATGGCTCCTCATGCCTTGTATTTATAGCTGTTAAATTGAAGAAGAAAAGTTATGGCCAAGAAGAGAGCTTTTTCTGGAGGTTATCTTAGCAAATCAGCAATCTGGAAGCTTTCAAGATGCAATCTGATGTTGATGATTTGTCTTTGAGATCCAGAGAGGTTGCTAGAGATGTTATGTGACTGATTCGCCTAGCTCTTGGATGATCTTACTTCAATCTAGGGCTCTCGTCAAATTGAGAGGAGGGGGAGATTGCTAGAGTTTTCTAATGTGGTTGAGATGGAGAATTCAGGCTTTTTCTTGTGCATTTAGGATCTCGAAATTCAGGAAAATTTGTGCACCATTGTTTTTGTCAAAAGAAAGGGGGGAGGGAGCGGCAACCTCTTTGTCATCATCTTCCTCTTAATGTGTGTAGTTAGTTATGACTTATGGCTCATGACTTGCGTTCATCTGGTGACTTTCGTGAAGGATGGCTATAGTCCCTATCAATATGGGAAAGTGTCGGGTTACGAACTTCAGGCTATTTTTGTTCGAGACTTCCTCTATTTAATGGTCTACATGAAATACATTATTTACTTTCAAGTTATTAGGGAGTTGCAGTTTGTAGGCATTTGGTCCTAGACACTTTAGCATCTTATATAGCCCACAATACCTGGGACTTAGCTTCTTGAATTCCCCCAAAGATAAGGAACTTTTCTTTGGATGAACTTGTATGAAAACCATGCCACCTTCTTTGAAAATGTGTTCTTGCCTTCGTTGATCGGCATATGCCTTCTATTGATCATTGGAAGCTTGAATATCTTGCATTTTAGTGTCTACTTGTGCTGATCCATTTCTTCCAACATTTGCCTAGATGCTTCTACCCATAGGGTAGGATCAAAACAATTTAATGCTATAAGACAATCTTGCCTATATAGTGCCTAAAAAGGAGTCATTTGAATACTTTGATGGTATGATGCATTGTAGGCAAATTCAACTAAGGGTAGATATTGGATCCACCGTTTGGGCTTCCTATTACAATACACTCTTAGTACGTCTTCAATAACTTGGTTGATCCGCTCTATTTGACTATCAGTTTAGGGATGCTAAGCAATATTGAAGTAGAGTTGGGTTCCTAGAGCTTCGAACAAACTCTTTCAAAAGTTTGATGTGAAGAGAGAATCACGGTTGTTTATGATTCTTTGGGGGGATAATCCATGTAACCTAAAAATCTCCTTAATGAAAATCCTGGCGATATCAGAAGCCTTATAGTTGGTTTTTAAAGGAATAAGATGTGTAACTTTTGTTAGCATATCAATGACTACTATTATGGAGTTATATCCTCCTTGTACCGTGGGTAATCCAACTATGAAGTCCATGATGATATACTCCCATTTCATTTGAGGGATGCCAAGTGGCTAGAGGCTTTTTGGCAACTTGACATGTTCGACCTTAATTTGTTGGTAGTTTAGGCATTCGGTGACATACTTGAGTACATAACCCTTGAGTCTTTCCCAATATAAGCTTCTTCCAACTGTATTATTAGTCTTAGCATAACCAAGATGACCCGAAAATGGAGGATCGTGAGCTTCCCAAAGTATTTTCTTTTTGAGTTCCTAATTTTTAGGAATACATAGTCTTGTCTTGAAATAGGCAAGCTCCTCATTTTTGGAGAAATCTTGATACTTAGTCTTGAGTTTTGGATTTGAATCCTTGACGGAAATTTTTCTTAACAATCTCTAATAGCTTGGGTCCTTCACTGCCTCTTCTTTATCCATTTCTATGAGAGGGTTATTGGGCATCGAAATCATTGTAGCAAGAGTTCCAACCCTAAAGGGTTCTTATAGGATTAGGGCATTAAGGAATGATTTATGGCTTAGAGCATCCGCAATCACATTCTCCTTGCCTGGTCTATATTTGATTTCAAAGTCAAATTCCTACAAGGTCTCAATCCATCGGCGTTGTCTCATATTGAGATTTTGTTGAGTAAAAATCCACTTTAGCCTTTATAATCAATGACTAGAGAAAACTTGTTACTAAGTAGATAATGTCTTCATAGTTTAAAGGCATGAATTACAGCAAGTAATTCTAGATCAAGTGTGGCATACTTTCTTTTGTGGATCTTTAATTTTCTTGAAACATAGGCTCTTGGATGTCCTTCTTGCATAAGCATATGCAACCCAAAGTAAGAGAGCTTGCATTAGTTATGACTTCAAATTCTTTGCTTAGGTTAGGTAGCCTTAAGATAGAGGCAGTTACTGAAAAGCTAGATTGTTTGGTTAATGTCCATATAATGGAAATGTGCTTTCTGAGAAGGTCGGTGAGAGGTGCGGTGTCGAAGGGTTTTCGAAAACAAAGTCGCGACCACAAAGGTCCCTGAGAAATTCCAATACGAAAGATCAAGCGAAGCAAATAATCAAGACGAATATGATGCCAATAACAATTGTATTACTGCCAAGATGTTTACAAAATACAAGATGAAATCAAATTTGAACAGCCCACTAGGTTTAGGCTGCCTGATCTCAAGTTGAAAATTCGAATCTCAAGCTCGTATCTCAAGCTCAAGAATTACTCTAAATGCCTAGGGGGAAGGCCTTGCTCCAAGATCCAGGCCAATTTCTCTATACACAGTAGGTATTTGTGTTTCATCAGCCTTTTCCATGATTGATGATGCTGGAAGATATCTCTTCTATTTCTCTATCTCTACTCCTTCTTCAGCTTCGTTGTTGGAGCAACCGTGCGAAGACAAGCTGCATCTAGTTCTCAGAAAAAGAAGGCACCTAGTCTGCTGTGCTTGCATCTTTGCGTCATTACCTTTTAAAGGGAAAAACGAGAGCTGAATCTTTGGATTGTGAATAAAGTAAATGCCTATTACATCCAAGTTAAAGTTTCTTCTACTCAGCTCCAGTAATCAATTACATTGATACCAAGACTCAAACTTCTTGTCTGTATCATTATCACCACCAAGGTAAGTCCAGTTATGTCGCGGTACTCCTGTATAGAAGCTAGCTCTCTTTGAATTCCCCACTCTGATGGTGGCTAAGTTATCAACAAAGGGTTTTCTCAGTCCTAGCTTCTCTGCCCATGCCATAGCGGTCCAATGCGTCCCTTGTGATTCTCTCTCCCTGCTTTAATGTTGGTATCTCTTCATATGTACACGTGGACTGGAGCGAGAGCTTGATGCAACGCATTCAGAGTTACGAAGGAGTTGAATCACTAATTGATGATATTCCCTGCGGTATTTGTGACATGTAGACTAAAGTCCACTCGAGTTCAATTTAGCTCGCTAGTTTGCTGCTAGTTAACGACCCGGCCATTTGGTCTCCCTCAGCATCCGATTTCAACCTTGTTCTGTTTCACATCAAAAGACTATAATAACTAACGTATGGTTGTTCAGATCTCACTGTGCAGATCATCCTCGGTCAACGATGGCTTCTGTCTAATCTGCATATGTTATTGATCAACATCGTGAATTTGATATGCTGCCCATCATCTTAATCGGACTGGTTGCAGCATGCCATATCAAATCTTTGTCTAATCTGGATTACATTCGGGCCTTCAAACTTGCAAGTGATGCCGTTTAGCAAAGTGGGCAACAAGCTCAGAAGGTAGCTCTTCTTCCCCTTCCTAATCCATAGCTACAAGAGCTATAATCAATCCACAATCCTCCAAGAAAGTGTGCTATTCCTCCCATCAACAATGTCTCTCCCACTTGACGACCTTTTTTCTTTTTGCTTTTTTTCCCAAAAGCTTTTCATAACTTATCTTAGATCCGAAATTCTTGTACCGCTTTGACAGCTTCAACAATCTTCCTTGGCATCGGTTTTCTTTCAATATTTTTGACATGCACACTCACACAAGCATTCATTCACATACACGTAGAGATAAATGCACATAGATAATATTATTTACAATGGAACAAAGTCTGAGCACACACACGGGTTTGAGACGATAACTAGAAACACACGTACGGGAAAGCTAGGGTTCATACACACACAAACATGCAAGCTACATGCAGAACAAAATGCAAACACAATGACTAGGTATACACAAAACACGAATGTCACACACACAAACTTTTTGGTGGATTCCACACCTCAGATGCGCAGTAGCACGACATCCACCCCCTCTGATCCTGCGCATCCTCCGAATGGACCAACTACCCATGATCATTGTCGTCAAGATCCACGAATAGATCAATCTCTTCATTGTCTATTTCTGGTATATCAGCAAGGTTATCTAATATATCATCTATCTCTTCTACTGGAATTTCTTTTCGTTGCTCTTCTCTTGCAAATTCTTCCAATGCATAATCCTCCTCGTCTCTTTTCTTGAAAATCTTGATTGTTTTTTCTGCAATGGGTACTCTAAGCACTGTCCCATCCAATTCTGTCAACTCATATGTTGCATCGTCAAAGACATGTCGGCCCAAACCATCTTTTCACCATCTTTCGAAGTGCAGTATGCTGATTTTCAAGGCTGCTATCAAAGACTAATACCTACTCTCCCTCTTCTATTGCTCTAGGCTGCAAGCGACGCCTGCTGTCAAACTTGTCCTTATTTCTAAGTCTAACAACCTTCAACCTGTCTAGCTAGCTGAATATCCTCTGGTCTTCTCTCCAACTGCTAGATCCGAAGAGCTTAGAGCTCCTCTCTTGTCAAATCCTCCTACCAAGGTAAAACTGACCAAGTCAAAGCACAAGTCTCAGTCGGCATAACCGGTTTTTGGCCATACATCAACTCTGCGGGCATATATCCTGTGGTAACACTGTGAGTCGTACAATTAGCCCACAAAGCAAATGGTAAAAGTCTCAGCCATTCTCCAATCCGTCCTCTGCATGCTTTGGCTAATGCTTTCACTATCAGTGGCGGATGCCCTCTTTCACTCTTTCCATTTCCCTGTGGATTGTATGTTGTGGTTAGAGCCAACTTGATTCCTAGTTGAGAGAAAAACTCCCTAGCTTCATCTATATCTAATTCACCGCGATCTGCAGTGATCTTACCCACACAGCCATACATGCAGAAAAATTCTTCCAATAAGAACTTACACACTGCACTAGTGGTATTCGTTCTCAAAGGTCTGCCCTCAACATGATTGGTAAGATCCTCTCTAGCCAATACAATATATCTCATCTGCCATAGACCCATCGGCATAGTAACCAAGTCAACTACCCACTTATAATGAATGCATAGTGGATAGGTCAGGTGAAGCTCGTCTTGATGACGCACTACGAAATACATTTGACAATCTCTCCAAGTCTCTACAAAGTGAGAAACATCTCTGTACATGCCTTTCCACCAATATTTTTCCTTGATTTTTTCATAAGTAGCCCACACTCCTCTATGACCAGCCCAAGGACTCTCATGAAACTCTCTCATCACCTATAACTAGGTCTCTTTATCACAGACAACCCGCAAGGGTAATCCACCTCTTTTCTTCGGGTGCTTCCAAAGAAATCCATCCTTGAGAAAATAACCATAGGCTTTTCTCCTGATCTTCTTGAACTCTTCATCTACCCATTCATCTCTTTTTCTTAGTGTATTAAGGTACTTGCCAATCTGCAACACCAATCTCCAGCATAGAGTTCTTCTATGAAAGCCACGATATCATAGACATGGCAAACATGATCAACCATAGCGGCTGAAATTTCTGCATCATCCTCTTTTGCAAGTAGTGTCTCCTCATCATCAAATATGGATCTAGGTAGCATATCCTCCACTGGATTATCCTTCCCTTCTATGTGTTTAAATTGTGGATTTAATGACTTGATGTATGCGATCCATCTCAACATAGCTATGTCCAGAGTAGAGCAACTCGTAATCATACCTATCAATGGCAAGCAATCTGTCTCTACCACAACTGGGCCTCCAATAAAATACTCCTTATCGCATTTGAGAGCCGTAACAATCCCCAGTAATTACCTCTTGATTTGCGGATACCTCCTTTGTCTCTCGTTTAGGACTTTTTCCCCAAACCGAATAGCGTACCTGTTTCCATTTGCATCATCTTGACCCACATCCCAACCTATGCCAATTGGACTAGTATCAACTATCAATACAATAGGCTTTTCGCAATTATAATCTGCTTTCCTGAGAGTAGGAGCAGTCTGCAATAACTTCTTCAATTTTTGCATGGCTCTAGTGTGGCTCTCATCCCAATAAAATTTCTGCCCCTTTCGAAGCAGCTGATATAAACAATCTACTATGTGTGCAAAATGGGGTATCCAAATCATGTAAAACATACAGGCTCCAATGAATCTTCATACCTCTGAAGTGGTAGAACAATAGTCTGTGATCTTTCCTATAGCATCCACCTTCGCAGGTGAAGGTTTCTTGCCATAATACCCACACATATGTCCAACAATGATGACCTCATTTACTCCAGAACCAGATTTCTTCCTTGATAGTGTCAAGTTTACTTCTTCTAACCTGGCCAAAATCTTTTCACAAGCTGCAATATGATCAGCCACAAAGTATCTACATCCCTGCTCATTTAGACTCGCATTCTTCTCTTCTTCTGCACACCCCTTAATGGGTACATAATCCAAGAAAGGCATGGTAAGCTAAGGTATGTACTCGCGACATCATATGCATGGCGTTCATCATATGCGTGACAGAATTAGTGGCACCTTGAGGCAAGGCACAAATCCTGACAAGCCTAATAGGAGTTTTCATAGTGGTTAGGTCCCTGCTTTCCAAGCCCAACTGAAACTGATCATATCCTGAGTATAAGTCACCTAAAGAATAGATGGCATGTCCAGCAAATGCTTTTGCAAAATCATCCACAACTAGACCTATACCAACATTCCTGATAGTAACTCTATTTATTGGCTGCATGTATTGTATAAATCGGAGAGTACCATTCTTCTTTGGAACCGTAAACCACCTATTTGAGTATGGCACAGATGACGGCTCTAGGATTCCCATCCTGATTTTCTCATTCAGCAAGTCAACTAGCTTTGGCAGGTGTGCCCTACGCACTCGAATAGGTTGGAGGTTCCAGGGAATATGAGGGATAGTAAAGATCACCATAGGGGCAACAATATCCGGATTCACACAACCAATCTCATGCGAGAAGAAAGCAAACCCCCTTCCATGTTGCTCAAGCATATCTTGAAAGCACTACTTCTTTGAGGATAGCAAGAAATCACCATTTTCAATTTTTAATTCAGCAAGAGTCTCTACTAAAAATTTATGGCCTATATGCTCTGGATTCCTCAAAATTGGCTGCTTGGTAGCCCTCTCTATTTGCTGATCACTATCAGCTGGAAGCGGTCTAGTTATCGGCTTCACCTTCTTATCCACAGTCTTGTATTTTGTGTCAAACCTAACTTCATTATGATCCTCTGCACTACTCAAATCTTGCTGTAAATTAGTAACTCTGCCCTCTGGTGGCTAAATATCCTCAGGCCCCTGCTCTATGGACTGCATAGAAACAACCCTAAATTCTGGATGCTGAAATATTTCAGCAGTAAACTTTGTTGGCTAAAAGTTTTCAACCCTCTGTGTCTCTGTAGGCTGATCATAATTAGCTGGAAACTCTGTTTGCTGAATTTCTTCAGCAGTCAGCACTTTTTGCTGAGTCACCTCAGCCTCTAACTCTATCAGTGACACAAAATTTGAAATTTCATGAAACATGTCCAGGGATTGTACTGATACATTAATGGGACAACTCTGCATATCATCTTTTAACATATTTTCTATCTCTGCCATCGTATCTGCACAAACCATACTATCATACATCTCGTCTATATGCTCATCATCCTCTAAAATACATGCATTTTTCAAATCTTTCTCCTTCCTGCATATGTACTACTTGGTAGCTCTATGCAACTCAAAAATCTTTTGATAACTCATCGAACTGTTTGCTGAAATTCCAACAAAATTGGAGGAGAAAACACTACTACCAAGAGGCGAGAATTCCAATCTCCTCTGCTCTGTACCACCATCGTCTCGCGAGACAGTGGTACCTAATGAAAATCCGAATCCCTTGCAGTGGGCAAAGGCGCATCTCGAAGAGTATCCCTGTTTCTAGCATGATTTACACACACAGTCATAAACTTGACTGCTCTCATACCATCTTTACTACGAATCTATGCATAAGCAGACCCGTCATCCATTACTTTCGTCTCCATGCGCATCTCTGTGATGAATGGATGTCCTAGGATTATGGGGTAAGAGCATGAATCCTACACAAAAAAAATGGAAATTCTCCTCTACATCTCCAATAGAAATCCTAACACTGGGACACGCAGCATACAAATCACCTATAGTGTTGTTGGTGGCTCTCATACGCCACCCATGCTCTGCATCCATAGGCTATCTATTACTTTCATAAACTCCGCGAACTATGAGATTAATCTCTGAGCCATGATCCACTAAAGCAACATAAGGAACCTGTTTCTCTCCAATTTTTACCATTGTTTCTGTAGTTTCCCTAGCCCAATGACTCCGCGAAAAGTGACTGCGTGGTACCAAGTTAGGCTCATTAGTTTCAACATAATGCATAGATTGAACCCTCTTCTCTATCTGCAGAAAAACAAAAGCATTCTCGACCATAACCTCATCCTCATCCTCATCCAACTCCCCAATCAAAACTCCCTGTGTATCAGTAGTAGGCAATGCATGTCTTTTTCTCTTTAGGACTTCTCGGAACTGATCTTGAAACTCTCTTTTCGAGATGCCCAAAACTTCAGAAATAGTAAAAGTCACCTCACTGCCAAGTATCTTGTCATTAAAGATTTTCTTCATGTCGGTAGATGTCTCAATATCAGACATTAATCTAAATCCTGGCTGCTTTCTCTATCTAGGTTGCTGCCTCTTTTCTTTCTTTTGAGCATCCTCCATTTGTCGTTCTGGCCCTGGTCTTGAAGACGGCCTTGCAGTAGGTGGAGTAACAAACTCACCCCCTCTAGTCTTTTTAGCTACATTTGGATTCTCTTCATCTCTCTTACGCTTCTCCTCAACAAGTACATTTGCTCCTTGAGATTTAGCCAAGTAGGCATAAATAGTGTACCTGTCAACAGGTGAATCCCAACCTGTCTCGGATCTGATGCTAGAACCTATGCTAGACAAAACAGTATGCTGGATTTTTTCCTTGTTTGCCAACTCTATAGCATAGGTCCATAATTTTGACTGACTCTTTAACCCTTTCTCAATCTGGAATCCATATGCAGAGGCATCTCCTCCAGCTGCCACATAAGAAGTATACGCAACCATGTCATCCACTAATTTCTTCATTCCACCTTTTCCCAAAATTGGTAGCAAGCAGAGCTCCTGTTTCAATCAACCAGATCTTGCCATCTTGTCCCCAAAATACCAAATTCTTCCTCCTTGCATCTTGAAAAGATTCGCAATCCTTGCAATGCTGATGGCCCGTACTATCACACCAAATACATCTTCGATCTCTCCTAGGTGTACTAAGAGCACTAGAAAAAATAGTAGACACGGTTGAGGCAAACTGCTCTTTTAATTTTCCCACCAATTCTACTTTAACTGACTCCAGTGTCAAATCCGTTATGCCTTTGATTATGTCATCAAGAGAGGAAGGAACCAAAGGAGCGGATGATTTTGGAGCAGAAGGAGCCGGCATCAGTCTAGGAACAGAAGGAAAGGGAGGATTAGAAATAGTAGGCACTGGCATAGGCCAAGTAACTGGATGAGGAAGAGAAGAAATGACAGGGGTAGAAGTAGACATAGGAGCAAAAGACGATGTCAGAGTCATAGATCCATTCTGTAGTCGGGTCTTCCATATCCACCTCTTGGTCAAAGTCAAGACCGCATCCTGAGCGTCTTGCCAATTTGTTTCAAGACCCATAGGCTTCGTGCCATGCTCAAGGAGCTCTCCTAATTCTTCCTGAAGAGCAGGATCTGCAGCTTGTAAGAAAAGCTCAACTTTCTCAATATCCAATGCTCTTTGTTTAGCAGCATCAAGCTAACTATACCTCTCTTCAAATTCGCGTATCAATTCTAAAGTAGCTAGACCTTTGTTTGGCATGTAGACCCACTCTCGGAATGACCGCCGTGTAGCCATCCCAAAGTCCTCAAGAAAATACTCATGTTTCAGGGCCTTCTTAAAATCTTGCCAATGTGAATTTTGAAGGAAAAGATCAGTCACTTTTACCCTCAAGGCGGGTGTGACAAGGCAAAGAAAAGATTTGCTCATAAGTCCTGTTGGTACTCCAAAAAATCCCATCTTAATCTCATACGACTTCAAATAAGCCAATACATTACGGCCATCGAATAGCTTCTTTTCATTTTCAACTGCTTCAATCGCCTTAGTTGCATTGATTGCATTCTCTTGCTCTGAATGTAGTTGCCTTTGTTGAGACAACTGTTGTTGATGTAACTACAGCTGCTGCTGCATATACAATTTTGTCTGCTGATTTTGAAGCTACATATACATAGACATGTTCTGCAAAATCTGCTTTAAATCATCTGTAGAAGTACTTGAAATAGAAGTCGATGATGGAGTTGAAGTAGAGGACAAAGTAGGAATCGTAGAAGGGGCTGAAGTTGATGCTGAAGTATCTCCCATCTTGAAAATTTTTAAATACGATGCTTTCACATCGGGTTCACCAAAGATGTCGAAGGGCTTTCGAAAACAAAGTCGCGACCACAAAGTTCCTTGAGAAATTCCAAGACGGAAGATCAAGCAAAGAAAATAATCAAGACGAATATGATGCCAAGTAACAATTGTATTACTGCCAAGATGTTTACAAAATACAAGACGAAATCAAATTTGAACAGCCCACTAGGTTTATGCTGCCCGATCTCAAGTTGAAAATTCAACTCTCAAGCTTGTATCTCAAGCTCAAGAATTACTCTAAATGCCCAGGGGGAAGGCCTTGCTGCAAGTTCTAGGCCAATTTCTCTATACATAGTAGGTAGCAGTGTTTCATTAGCCTTTTCCATGATTGATGATGATGGAAGATATCTCTTCTATTTCTCTATCTCTACTCCTTCAGCTTCGTTCCTGGAGCAGCCGTGCGAAGACAAGCTGCATCTAGTTCTCAGAAACAGAAGGCACCTGGTCTGCTGTCCTTGCATCTTTGCGTCATCACCTTTTAAAGGGACAAACGAGAGCTGAATCTCTGGATTGTGAATAAAGTAAATGTCTATTACATCCAAGTTAAAGTTTCTTCTACTCAGCTCCAACAATCAATTACATTGATACCAAGACTCAAACTTCTTGTTATAGCTTCTATGTACTCTCCTTTTTTGCATCATTATCACCACCAAGGTAAGTCCAATTATGTCACGGTACTCCTGTATAACAACTGGCTCTCTTTGAATTCCCCACTCTATGGTTGAGCCATCAACAAAGGGTTTCCTCAGTCCTAACTTCTCTGCCCACGCCACAACGGTCCAATGCTTCCCTTGTGATTCTATCTCCCTGCTTTAATGTTGGTATGTCTTCATATGTACATGTCGACTGGAGCAAGAGCTTGATGCAACACATTTAGAGCTATGAAGGAGTTGAATCGCTAATTGATGATATTCCCTACCGTGTTTGTGACATGTAGACTAAAGTCCACCCGAGTTCAATTTAGCTTGCTAGTTTGTTGCTAGTTAAGGACCCGGCCATTTGGTCTCCCTCAGCATTCGGTTTGAACCTTGTTCCGTTTCACATCAAAACACTATAGCAACTAACATATGGTTGTTTAGATCTCACTGTGCAGATCATCCTTGGTCAACGATGACTTCTGTCTAATCTGCATATAATGCTGATCAACATTGTGAATTTGATATGCTGTCCATAATCTTAATCGGACTGGTTGCAGCGTGCCATATCAAATCTTTGTCTAATTTGGATTACATCAGGGCCTTCAAACTTGCAAGTGATGCCGTTTAGCAAAGTGGGAAACAAGCTCAGAAGGTAGCTCTCCTTCCCCTTCCTAATCCATAGCTACGAGAGCTATGATCAATCCACGATCCTCCAAGGAAGTGTGATGTTCCTCCCATCGACAATGTCTCTCCTGCCTGACGACCTTTTTTTTTGTTGCTTTTTTTCCCAAAAGCTTTTCATAGCTAAGCTTTTTGTAGCCTCCAAATCTCTGTGTATAATGTTGCTCTGGTGCAAATAGTCCATCCCTTTGGATACATCAATAGCTACATTGCAAATAGTCCATCCCCTTGGATACATCAATAGCTACTCGAAGAAGGGTTGGCAGTTTGAAGACACCCCGCTGATTGTGAAGATAATCATACACACTTCCATCAGACATGAACTCTCATGTTCATCCATCAAGAGGCTTGCTTCTTAGGATAAACAGGGTGAAGAGTCTTCTCTAGGCTCGATGTTGAACTCCAACACATGAAGCATGTATGTCTCCAAACCATGAGCTTCAGGTCTATTCCAGATCTGTCCTCTAGCAGTCCCTAGTCATCCACTTATAGGGCATTCTTGTATTTCGTCTTATCTTAGATCCAGAATTCTTGTACCGCTTTGACAACTTCAACAATCTTCCTTGGTATTGGTTTTCTTTCAATATTTTTGACACGCACACATGCACAAGCATTCATTCACACACTCGCAGAGATAAATGCACACAGATAATATTATTTACAATGGAACAAAGTCCGAACACACAAACATGTTTGAGACGATAAGTGGAAACACACTTACAGGAAAGCTAGGGTTCATACACACACAAACACGCAAGCCACACACAAAACAAAATGCAAACACAATGACTAGGTATACACAAAACACGAATGTCACACACACAAACTTTTTGGTGGATTCCACACCTCGGATGCGCAGCAACATGACAACGGTGATTGAGATATAGTCTTTAATGAAGACTCTATACCAACCCGTTTAGCCCTAGAAAGCTTCACACTTCCTTAACCCTTGTTGGGGATGCCCAATCTTGTACATCTTGGACCTTGGCAGGATCCACTGAAATGCCATCTACCGATACTATGAATCCTAAATATTCAATCTACTTTTTGAAGAAGGCACATTTCTTCTTTTTAGCATACCGTTTGTGGGCTCTCATTGTTTCAAGAACTATTCGTAGCTCTAGTCCATGGTCTTCTTCACTCTTGGAATATGTTAAGATATCATCAAAGAAGATGAGGATGAAGTCATCAAGGTAGGGTCAAAAAATGTATTGCATCAAACTTTTGAAGGTGACATGAGCATTTGTTAATCCAAATGACATCACAATAAACTCATAATGACCGTATCTTGTGTTACTTTTAAGTTTTAGGGAGATATTCCTCCCTAATTCTTATTTGATAATAGCTTGATCTGAGATTGATCTTTGAAAAAACCTTTGCTCCTTGGAGTCAGTCAAGCAACTCATCTATCATGGGGATTGGATATTTGTTATTCACTGTCACCTGGTTTAATCCATGGTAATTGATACAAAGGCGGAGTGTTCCATCTTTCTTTTTCTAAAATAGTACCAGGGCTCCCAAAAGTGAATTACTTGAATTACTTGGCCGGATGGTCTAATAGATGCTTGAGTTATTCTTTTAGATCAATGGCTTTACAAATTGGCATTCACAATGGCTAGAGATCGGTATTCTTGGAGACATAGGGCCATTTGGCAGACAGGGCAGCACTTGGAATGAGTTGAATTTCATGATCTACTTTCCTTGGTGGAAGCTCTATCACATCTTTTGGAAAAACATCCGCATATTCTTTTAGCCAAGATGGTTGATCCTTGGCTTCACTATCCTACTTGGCCTTGTTGAGTTTAATTAGATAGATAAGTAATCCTTTATTTAGTCCTTTTACTATTTGGGAAGCTTCACCCAGCTGAACCTTAGGGTTCCCTACTTCTCCTTGAGTGGTTACTTATTCTCCCTTTGAGTTTTGAAATGTGATTTGATCCTTTCTGCAATGGATATCGAGATTATTTGGAATTACCCAATTCCATACCTAGAAGATGTTCATAAGCCCCAAGGTTCATAATTTGGAAGCTCATTTTGGAAGAATTGCCACCCAAGCTAAATTCTACATTGCTAGTTTGTTGTGTTGATAGAACTTCTTTGCCGTTTGCTAACTCCATAAGCAAACTAGGTGCAAGAGTAGTGTTTATGCCTAGTCTTTTTGCACATTTTGGTGATACGAAAGAGTGGGTACTTCCACAGTCAATTAAATTTCGAAAGGGTTTACCTTGATAATTTGTTGGTATTTGAATTACTAAGAATTGGCGATTTGGACTCTTCTTATTGAGAGTGGTGTGGACTTTGGCTCTTTCCATATTGGATTCCATTGTAGGATCTTTATCATTATTGACCTCTTTTAGGTTTATTCTAGCAACCTTTCCCCTGGCATCTTGACTTTGCCCACAAAATTGACCTTGGTGGATGTTTCGGGCACTGCCTCTTGAAATGTCCTAGTTCTTGCAATAGAAGCACCTTGAAGTCTCATTGCTCTTTCCTATAAGTACAAAGTTTCCCATTGTATTTGATTTGCCTTTCTTCATCCTGTTTGGTTGGTACTGCCATTGGGCTCTTTTTGAATAACCTTGGAAGTTGCCTCTATTTTGACTGTTTCTATTCTAAATTTTTGCATTTCTTGGCTTTTGTTGGATCTCCTAAACTATTGAAGCTGCTCGAATCAATGCATCCTGTAAATCCGATGGTCTCATTAATTCAAGGCACGTATTCAAGGGCAGATTTAGACCATTGCAAAATTTGGATACTTGCTGTGAAACATCCATTGTAGGAGCATATTTTAAAAGTGTTACAAATTTAGAGTAGTAAGCTTCTAGGCTTAGGTTGGCTTAGGTTTAAATGCTTTAGATTGAAGAACTCATTCATCTTTTGGGCTTAATATGTGGGTGGAAGATATCTCCCACACACAATATCCTAAATCTTGTCCCAACAAGCGATAGCGCTTTCGGACGCTCTTTGGTCCTTGCACCACTGTTTCCGCCAAAGACAAGAATCTCCTCTAAGTTTTAGTTTATCGATCATGGCTTGATTTGACAATGATGTCCCTACAGCAATGAAATAGTCTTCCATAGATTCTATGAATGTTTCTCCTTTAGTTGGAATGTCCCTATCTTTACCATCAAACTCCGGTGGCTTGTACTGCTTGACAAGAAATTTCTTCTCTTAAGCTTCTATAATATTGAGATTCGGGGTGATGTTCTGGGAAATTATGCAATTTTAATGATCAATTTTCTCTCCAACCATATTCAAAAAATATGTTTACTTGCTTAATCTACCTCATTAATTTAGGAAGGGAATTATGTACTACTTGGCCTTCTGATAATGATTAGGGTTTACACTCAAAAGAGAGTTTTAATTTTAATTTTAAAAAAATCGTCAAACAGATAATATCTTCCCACTACTCGTGATTATTAAGGAGACAAATGAGTGGACAAAAATAATTCTTTACATTAATAGGAAGGAAATTACAATATTTGAGTAGTTTGGGAGCTCATACTATTCTTGGAAAATGTTTTTTTACCACAATCTAAGCATGGCAATGCGATACATCCATTGCATAGTAATTAGGATTCTAAGAATGAATATCCAAAAATCTATATTTTAAGTGAAGATCGGGTCATTCATCTTTCTTGTAGTTGCAGCAATTGAAGCATCCTACAACCATGATTCGATCAGGTGGTATAACCTTTGTAACCTCCTCATAAATGTATCAATTTAATTTGACTTGTCGTCCTCTAGTGAACATATTTGAGTTTACTTTGACCTCATAGAAGAGATAAATCTTGGCAACCTCAAGGGTTTCCATCCACCTTAGCCTCTTTAAATTATTTTGGAGGTAAGCAAGATGGTTTCCATCAATGTAACAATACCCTTTGCTTAACATCCATTGTCTTTGTAATACAAGGGTCAAGGATTGTATATCCGATCTAATATTTTGCATCATGTAGTTTCTCTAGTTAAAACTAGAGGAGTGTATTGCTGACATAAACATAACTTGGAAAATCAAGAATTGTTCCCAAGGTTTGTCTTTCTGTCAGAAATCAAGAACATATATTAACAAGAGAAGATTTTCACCACTTAAGGAAAAGATATTTTATGCCATAATTATAACTAGTTTTATTTACTTCTGTCATGTCCTATATCAATGTGTGCTCTAATACCACCTGTAATGTGTCGGCTTAAGCTTCTTCCTTGGTGGTACGTTCTTAGTAGCCCATCAAGAGATGTCCTGGAAAATGTCGTTCGGGATTTTGATGAAAAACCCTCAGAGTTTGCTAACCAGGCTCACTTGAGTCTACCCCGCAGTAGAAGTTTTGACCGTTTCCACGAGGATGGACCTGAGTATTTTTTGTAAAATCAACTATTAACAGTTGATTCGTATCAGTGGTTCAAGTTTCCATCCCTTATAAAAATTGTTGATTGAAATGGGCTTGTGTTGTGCTAGGTTCAAAGAGAACGGGAGTGTGGCACTTTGATCCCTCCTGCCCATGGTTCTAAAGTGATGCAAGTCCGGCTTTCTGATCTCTAATGGTCCATCAAAAATATGATTTTTATTCCTTCTTAAGAAAGCTCTCGGCTTGTCGAGACCACCCAACCATAGGTCTGGATCTGTCAGGGGTCCATCCTTCCACTTCCCTCGAGAGAGTATTTTTAGTTTCCTAATTACCTACCACCTTAGATTCAACATATAAAAGTAGCTTATTTGAGTTATCTCCTGATACAAATTCATTACATGTCTTTAATTCACGACACAAAAATAGAGTAAATTGATCCCTTCTCAATAGTTTATTTAAGAAAAATTAACTTTTTTCAATGTTTTCTATTTTAACTAGAATGATGTCAACCCAAAGGTATTATTCTTTCCAAGTTTAGTTCCTAAACTACTATTTGAACTTCCAGGATACTATGTGGAATTGGAAGGGTAGTTTTGGCAGTTTGTAAGAGCCTAAGGAGTTTATCACCAGACTTCCTAGTATCCTCACCTCCTCCTATCGACTAGAGTTCCCTATGACAATACCTTTCACGTCATGATTGGTCTATACTCACTAACACTCGTGAAACAAAAAAGAAAACCCCTTAGCGTAGGTTTTATTCACGTTGGCCTTGGGGAGTCTAGCGCCATCAAGAACACTACCTCAGTCTTGGCATTCTGTGCTCCTCGGAATATCGCTTAGTCCCGACAATCTGTACGCGATCATCTATCTTTTAGCATGATGATTTTAGGAAAGATTAGTATCGAACTTACAATCACGAACATCTTATTTCGAATGCATTATACATAAACTTTTAACAAATTTATTTCCAAGATGAATCTTTCTTTCCAAAAATAATAATATCAAGGTAAAACTTAGTGTAAGTGGCAATACCTTCTAATAGTCTTCTTGGATTTCCCCTTCTCGGGATCTAGTTTTTGGACTAAATCTAATCAAGAATTTTTTTTAAAAGAATAACTCCCTTGGTTGACTTTTCTCAATGGAGTTTCATGGGTCCTTGCCTGTGATTCAAAAAAGATATTGGTTAGTTTTATTACAAAAATTATTATTTTGACAATTTCATCCCAAGATATTTTATATATCGAGAATTAGCGCTCGTGTTTATCTATCAGAGGTTTCGTTAGATAAATACAAATCAAAATATTAAGTCTTTTAGGGATACAATACCTTCCTTGTACTCTCCTTGGTACATCTTGTACAAACCCAAAGTACCCCTTGGAATTTGTGGTTAAGAATTCCTTTAAAAGATTATATGCAATAAATAAATAAAATCCTATTTTACGAATGTAGCTTTTTGTTGCCAATTCATGGAATGATGGCTTGCTAGCTGCCTTTATAGTACATGGGGATCCATGATGAGTGCTTGGTTGATGGTGTTTGTAACTTTATTTGTAATCCCAATACTCGTCATTCCATTTTGTAGTGGCCATGTCCGCAGTGTTATTGGTAGCTTCTGCCTCTGCGACCTACATAACTTTCTTCTTTGGGGCCATGGTCTTTGGGGCCATCATCTTCCTCTTAATCGTCTTCTTTTTTTCATAAAGCTTTAAGATTTAAATCTTAAAGATTTTAAACTTCCCTTGCTTTGCCATGTGGGTTTGGTCAATTGTGACTTATGGCTCATGTCTTGCGTTCGTGTGGTGACTTCCGTGAAGTATGGCTATAGTCCCTATCAACCTAGGTCCAGTTATGAACTTTGGACTATTTTTGTTCGAGACTTCCTCTATATCTAATGTTCTAGAATTCTTCAAGTCTAATTGTGAGAAGTCTCGAAGATTGAAAATAAATTCGGAATATCACAATTAGTTTCTTGGTTGCAATTGGCTTCATTGCATTAGCTACCTTCTTTATTGCAGCTAATTTCTTGGATAAACCTTGACTCTATTGCAAAAATAAGATGAAATATATAAAGAATTATAGAAATATATTTCTATAATGCTTAGAAACTTGAAACTTACTTGCAATTATTGATTTATTTTTAAGCATGAACTTTACTTGAAGAAACCTCCATGAAGTTGCAATTACCCTCCATCCACAAGGTGTCACGCTGGCAAGGGACTTGCAGGTTGTAAATATCTCTTTATCCCTTTTTAGCACTAGAAGTTTTTCCTCAGGAGAAAAAACTTTAGCACTAGAAATTTGTCCTCAAGGGCAAAAAATAATATTTTTAAAAACTTGTTCAATATGCTTATGATAGTCATTAGAAGTTCACTTGGAACACACCACTAGTAGAAGAAAATTCAATTCATATTTAGAGTCTAACATCCTCATGGAAACCATTGAGAGAATTGATAAGGAAAATTTTCCTAAGTTTGAGGTCCAAAATTGATGTGCTCTAGTATGAACTACACATTAAAATATATTTGAGCATAATATCAATGCAATAAGTAAAACTAATCTCTGCATAAGAATTAAGTGGACAAGAATATACACCTCATGATAGAAAATGATAATAAATTGGAGTTCATCAGGATTAATCTCTTACAAAAAGAATTCAATTGCGTTTGAATTTGCTTTTGTAGAGAGTAAAGGATCAACAACATGAACATTGTTGGTGTGCAAGTCGGATGTTGGATGCGCACGTAGCAAGCACTGGAAGGTCCCCAAGAATAAAGAACTCTACTTAATCTTAACAAAAACAAGGAAGAAGATTTACACGACATAAGGCAAAAAGACAAATTGGATACAATTTCCCCCATGCCTTGTGTGAGCGCTTCACAAGGCATGTGTTTATAATTTTATTCATCTCAAAGCTCAAAAAATAGCCAAATTTTACAATAAGCATGCTTTAGCTTTTGTGTTTGCTTTTGTCCAAATAAAGTATAAAGCTGTTGGGTGGCCCAAAAGTCAGGATGAACCCAAATACAATGTCCAATAATGAAATATTTAAATTGTGCATCCATGCGCATACAAAATAATAAATATTTGTCAAGCATTTCAATAAATAAGTGTGCCTAAATAAATATTAGCGCCACGCCTTTAATATTAAGACTTGCGCCTATTAAAAATGATAATTTTTAAAAGATAATTTGAATACACGCTATTGCCCAGTGCTTTTCGACGCCACCGTCGCTTGCTCTACACATCAACTGAAGCATTCACAATTGTTAGAAAATAATAAAATTAAACTAACAAAAGTGAATACCTAGCAGTCTTTAGCTACAAAATAAGTAAATAGGTTGGAGCTCTGTCCTAACCTTAATTTAATACGAGTGCACTCTAAACTCATAAATGTCCATTAATTTAAATATGTATTTTGCAGAATCACCCATTGTGAAGTCACCCACGTGCACATTAAATTAACATGACACTCGAAAAGGATGTGCATCTTGTTACAACTATATATATCATCTCTCACTTGACTTGGGTCTCACCAATATATACTAACTCTACATCAATATGAATCATTCTTTGGGAGCATGTCTTGTGTATCTCTCTCGTACTCTCTCTCTCTCTCAACATGGTATCAGAGCTATGGATGCGTAGCAACAACAAGGAAGATAAGTAGTTTCATTGTTTATACTTGATTGAATTCTTTGCACAAGTGATGATTTGATACATGAACTTGTTCAAATTAGAAGTATTAGTTCATCGTGCTCTCGAATCCTGTCAAAACCGCTTGTCAATCGGAGTTCTGGATCAAAAATTATGACAGTTTAGGATTCAAGACAGCAATTCTGCTCAAATATGCAATTCTTAATTTAAAACTATATTTCTAATTACAGTTTGTTAATCCCCAATTACAGTTTATTAATCGCTCGTCTTCGTTAATGATGTTGATTACGACAAGCAAACATCTTGCTATTTTTAGCGATGTTTTATTATCGTTCACATTCTTTGCTCGACCGAAATAGCACTTTTCTTATATGCGTCATCTCGTCTTGCACGTTACGTCTCTCTATTTCGGGCTTTCTTTTTAGTCACTCAATACTTTTCGTCGTTCTTACGTGCATATCCCTATTTTGATTGTCATGCCTCTCAACTATGCTCATCTTGATCATGGTTTGTAGATTCTGCGATCTCATCTTATTTGTTTTCTCTCGACATACAGGCATGGCCAATTGAGTAATTGTTAACGGATATCCGTCTGGCCAACGTTCGGTTCCCTTCTTCCAAGGACAAGGATTTCCTGGGTGGAAAGCAAAGATGATGCTAATTCTTGAAGGTGACGAATTATTTGATATTGTTTTGGGCGACCTGTCTTGCCCAGTTCAACCTATTGATGTGATGAATAACAATTCTGTGATTACTCATGGTCCATTATTTGAACAATGGAAAATTGATCATACTGATTGGATTCGTCGTGACAAAGCGGCTCGTCAATATATATTGTCTGCACTTCCTGACTCACTTATGTTGGATGTCTTTCATTTGGAAACCTCTCATGCTATTTGGGAGTATCTTATCTCAACGTTTGAGAAGAAATCGGTCACCGAAATTTTATATCTCCAAACTTGTTTGAAGAATCTTCAATATAAGGTTGGTATCTCTATGCACTCTCATATCGAGGCTTTTAAAGACATTATCAATCAGCTTGGTGCTACCGGTGCTCCTGTTGCTAAAAATCAGATTGTTACTTAACTTCTTCATACCATCAAAGATCCTTTATATGACAATATCATCACTATTTTGTCTAACAAGGATGATATCCACTTTGACAAAGCATGTATATCTCTTATTGAATATTCTCAACGTCATGAGCATCATTTGGAAAAATCTGATGTTGTTTTGGTCACTCTGGAACAAAGGGATTTTGATGCTGCTTTTGTTGCTCGCAAGTGTCCTGCTTCACGTTTTCAGCAGGGTGGATGCCCTAATCCAGGTAGTAAATCTTCTCGTCTTGCTTATCCTAACAAACATTGTTCTTATTGTGATAAGAAAGATATGTGGCTTCTGATTGCTGGGCACGTCAATATGATGAGGAGCATGGAGTTACTACAAAGCAACCTCGCTCGTCCAAAAGTTTTCCTCCTTGTGATTATTGTGCACATATAGATCATCCATCTCATTGTTGTTATAAACGCAGATATGATGAAGAACGTTCTCGAGCTTATATTGTTCAACAAACTACAACTGATGATGATCATACTCATCAGGAGCTCAATTTCTTCCATTATAATATCTCTCCAGAAAAGGTACTTCATGTTCATGATGGTTCTCTATTCATCGTTGATTCAGGTGCCACTGGAAACATGACATACCAATCGCAGTGGCTTCACAATTATCATTCTCTTCCTGTCAAGAAGTTTGTTTACCTTGCGGATGATACGACTTGTCAAGTCAAAGGAGTGGGTGATTTATATTTGGGGACTGTTTCATCCACTAGAATATTAAGAGGAGTTCTTCATGTTCTAGATTTGCAAAGAAATCTTCTTTCTGTTGCTCGTCTAGTTGATCTTGGTTTGTTTGTTGGCTTTGATCATAATCAATGTCGTATAGAGAAAGACGGGCATACTATAGCAGTGGCTCCTCGACATGGTAATCTATTTGAGCTATCATTGAATGATACAGTTGCAAATGTTGTTACTGCCCCTGGAGATGCAGATTGCAAATTATGGCATCAACGATTTGCACACTCCGATTTTGCCAAAATTCTTGATCTTCATCGTCATGGTCTTGTGCAAGGTATGGATCTTAAATCTCATCCACGTATGGGAATATGTGAGTACTGTGCACTTGGAAGACACCATCGTTCTCCTTTTCACACTTCTACTTCATCACATTCCTGTGCTCTCTTGGATTTGGTTCATACCGATATTTGCAGTCCTTTTCCTGCCTCAAAGTCTCAATATCGATATTTTATAACTTTCATTGATGATTTCTCACGGTACACACATGTCTATCTTCTTCGACATAAGTCTGAGGCTTTATCTATATTTAAACAATACAAGATAAGTGTGGAGCTTCAAATAGGATTCTCTATAAAGACGCTTCGCAGTGACAATGGCGGTGAATATGTATCCAATCTATTTGATGACTTCTGTAAGGATCAAGGTATTCATCATGAGTTTACAGTTCCTTATTCTCCTCAGCAAAATGGTGTTGCTGAGCGCAAAAATCGCACGATTCTTAATGCTATACATTGCATGCTTATACACTCTGGTTTGTCTCGAAAGTTTTGGACTGAAGCACTTCTAACAGCTGTTTTTATTCAAAATCATCTTCCAACTACTGCATCTGCTGGTAAAATTCCTATAACAATTTGGACAGGGAAGACACCTTCAGTCTCTCACTTTCGCACATTTGGTTGCATTGCTTATATTCATGTGCCCAAGGACACTCGACATAAGTTGGATCCTCCAGGTTTGAAGGTTATTTTTCTTGGTTATTCAGATCATTCCAAAGGTTACAAATTTTATGATCCTTCTTCTCAAAAGGTTACCATTAGTCGTGATGCTATATTTGATGAGAAGACTATGGGTGGCACATGGTCGTCAGATGTTTCAGATGATACACAATCTTTGCTTAGTGCATTTCCTTACTTGCTTTGTGATTCTACTAATTCTGATGATCATAAACCTCCTTCACCTCCAAAGAAGATTGATGAAAATTTGGAGATCTATGTTGATCTTCCTATTGAGATAGAGCATGGATTCTATTCTATTGAATATGATGTCTTTGATGATGCTATGTCTATCCAAGAGGATCCAATATCGTATATGGAAGCTATCAATTCGTCTCAAAGGAATCAATGGCAAGAAGCTATGCAAGCTGAGTACGATTCTTTAATCTCCAAAGGTACATGGATTCTTACTGAACTCCCCCCAAATCGTGTTCCTATCAAATGTAAATGGGTTTATAAAACCAAGACCAAAGCTGATGGCTCGTTTGATAAGTTCAAAGAATGACTTGTTGCAAAAGGTTACTCATAGATTGCAGGAGTAGATTATCAAGAAACATTTTCTCCCATTGTGCGCTCCACAACTGTTCGTATGAAACTTGCAGATTTGGGACATCCTTCATCATCTAGTACACCTCTTCGATGCGATAACCAAAGTGCTATTAGTCTTACCAAAGACTATATACAACATAGTAAATCAAAGCATATTGCTATTCATTATCATTATGTTCGACATGAAGTCAAGAAAGGTTCCATTATGGTGGAGCATTGTCCCAGTGATCAAATGGTTGCAGACATCTTCACAAAAGCTCTTAGTGAAGCTCGCTTTAGCTCATTAAGACATGAACTTGGTATTGCTCCAAGTTCTTGTCTCACTGATTGAGGCATGTATCATTGTATTCAAGAAAACTTTATAGTAAATCATTTTTGTATCGTAGGTATGTGTAGGGGCTCGGGTTTTTCCCTTGTTCTCCCCAAGGGTTTTTTCACTCACAGCCAAAGACCTTTGTTTGAGTGGGGATGTTACAACTATATATATCATCTCTCACTTGACTTGGGTCTCACCTATATATACTAACTCTACATCAATATGAATCATTGTTTGGGAGCATGTCTTGTGTATCTCTCTCGTACTCTCTCTCTCTCTCAGCACATCCTCTTCCAACTTCTCGCACAAGGAATCCACCTTATATACAAGCACCGTAAAATAAATATAGTTTTACATAATCCACTACAAAATCTCACGGAATCCACCGTGGAATGAAAACTCATAGAATCCACTGTGGTCTGATGGAATCCACTGTGGAATATGCCTCCTGGCATCATAGTCCTATTAGCTCAACGTGGAGCGAGTAGTGAGGGGTAAGCACTTAGGTCGCAGGCATGTATCCATTGGGCCTCTTCAATAAGATGATTTTTAAACTTAACCAAATATCTAGAGTATTGACGACCAGTTCTAGTGGTCATAAAATCAATGTCTAGAATAGTTTCAGGTTCAAGGATTTCAGTTTCTTCTTCTAACAAAGGAGGGTTTTCATAAACGCAATGAATAGGTAATTGGCCTCTAAAAGGTCGTAACAAATTGATATGGAAAGTATTGTGAATTTTCCAGTGTTGGGATAGTTCTAATTTGAATGTATTGTCATTGATTTTGTGAATGATCTTGAAAGGTCCATAAAATCTAGGGGATAACTTAACAACAGGGTGTTTCTCAACACTTTATAATCTTCTCTTTTCAATACATAACCAAACATAATCATCAATTTTGAAACTCATAGCTTTTCTTTTCTTGTTAGCTTGTTTTGTATATGATTGCTGGGCTTTGGCAATCATGTCTTTAACTTCAGCATAAATAGTAGCATGCATATTGGCAATATCATCAATAGCGTTAACTTTGTTTAACAATGATGTAATAGGTGTAGGCAATCTATGTCCATAAATGATTTAAAAATGTGCTTTTTGTGTAGCTGTATGTGGTGTATTATTGTATGTAAATTGAAGTACATGCAAGTGTGTATCCCATGTTTGTGATTTTTAAATTGTGTATGCACGCAATAGATCTAAAATTGTACTGTTAGTAGCTTCTGTTTGCCCATTTATTTCAAGATGAAATGTAGATAAGAAATCAATCTTTGTACCTAAATTAGCAAACAAAGTAGTCCAAAAATTATTGCAAAATCTAAAATCACGATAAAAAATAATAAATTTTGGTAAACCATGGTTAGTGAAAATAGTTTTCAAAAATAGTTGTGCAGCTTGAGATGTAGTTAATGTTTTCTTGCATGGAATGAAATATGCTTGTTAATCATATCATGATTAGCTTGGGTGTTAGGAAAACTAGTAATAAAATCCATTGAAATATGTTCCCATGGCCGTTTAGGTAAAGGCATTAACAAACCATATTGCTTACCATGGTTTCACTTAACACTTTGACAAATTAAACACTCAGATACAAAGTTAGAAATATCATATTCCATCTGTGACCAATAAAAATCTTCAACCAATGTATGCAAAGTAGAAATAATACCTCTATGGCCTTGATATGGAGGACAATGAATTTTGTGCAACACAAATGATCTAAATGTAACAGTTACATACAACCTTTTCTCATAAAACATAAATTCTTTAGAATAAGACAATGAATCTATTGGAATCCAGTTATTTGCAACTAATTTATTCCAATCAGCTTGAAAATTGGAGTCTTAATCATAGGTATCTTTCGTAGGGATAAGGGAATCAAAAGATATAACGGAGATATTATGGATACTTGGTCTTCTACTTAAGGCATCGGCAACAACATTTCTAGGTTGATATTGGATAACTGGATGAAAGCTTTGAATTAAAGCAGCCCATTTAATATGACGGTCAGAGATTTGTGGCTGACTAAGGAGATGTTTGATACTTTGTTGGTCCGTTTCGAAAATGAATTCAGATCCCATTAAATAGTGTTTCCATTGATGTAAATCTTGTACTACAGCTAGCAATTCCTTATCATACATAGAATACTTGAGTTCAGTTGGTTTAAGTTTGCAGCTAGAATAGGCTAGGTTTAAGTTCATAATGCTCATGCCTTGTATGAGCACTTCACAAGGCATGTATTTATAAATTTATTCATCTCAAAGCTAAAAAACTAGCCCAATTTTACAATAGGCATGCTTTAGCTTTTGTGTTTGCTTTTGTCGAAATAAAGAATAAAGCAGTTGGGCGGCCCAAAAGTCGAGTTGCGCCCAAATAAAATGTCCAATAATGAAATATTTAAACCGTACATCCATGCGCATACAAAATAATAAATATTTGTCAAGCACTTAGTAAATAAGCATACCTAAATAAATATTAGTGCCACGCCTTTAATATTAAGATGCGTTCCCATTAAAAATGATAATTTTTTCTAGATAATTTGAATATACGCTATCGCCCATTGCTTCCCAATGCCATCAACGTTTGCTCTACACATCAACCAAAACATTCACAATTGTTAGAAAATAATAAAATTAAACTGACAAAAGTGAATACCTAGCAGTCTTTAGCTACAAAATAAATAAATAGGTTGGAACTCTATCCTAATCTTAATTTAATACGAGTGCACTCTAAACTCATCAACATCGATTAATTTAAATACGTATTTTGCAGAATCACTCGCACTTGTGGAGTCACCCACGTGCACATTAAACAAATATGACACCTGAAAAGGACAGATGTCCCCGTCAACTTTTCACACAAGGAATCCACCTTGTATTTAAGCCCTGAAAAATAAATATAGTTTTACAAAATCCACCGCAAAACCTCATGGAATTCACCGTAGAATAAAAACTCATGAAATCCACCGTGGAGTATGCCTCCTGGCATCAATTGTTGATCTTATCAACTTGAGAATGTGAGCATTAGAAACCTAGACACAATTGCATCAAACATGTGATTAGGAAGAAGATTGCAAAGAAGAGAAACTTGATGACCTAGACATAATGACATGCAAGGGAGAATTCAAAAGTTGACTTATAGTCTATGTGTGCACTGTTGACTCTATGTATGTTCCATGTATAGAAATTATTTTTTATGATTATTATGCATTTGTGACCATACAACACAAATTAATCAAACTTGGCCAAAATGGTGACATACAAACGGAAATTTTGAATTTATCTTATTGTGAGTGTGCACATCTTGAGGTCCACCATCACAATCAAATACTATTTTATGTCTTTACAAGTAATTCACATCAAACAAATGACAATTAAAAAGAGGAGAAACTTGATGACTCAGACTCAATGATCACTACAAGGAATTCCAAACTTGACTTATAGTCTTTGTGCATGCCATTGGGTACAAGTATGTTTCTTGTCCAATAGAGAATGCAAACCCAATGACACACAAGGGGGCATTTCAAATCTATCTCATTATGATTGTGTGCAATGTGGGGTCCGATTCCATAAAATCCATCCTTTTTTCTATTTTCCTCCCTCATAAGCATGTAAGTATGCATTAAAGACTTGTTTTACTCCTTCCCTTTCTTCTTCTCCAAGTCAAGCATCATTAATCAATCAAGCATATTTTAGCAAAGGTTACAATCCTATTCCATGTTATCATTCACCACACTTATAGCTACTAAGCTTACATCCATTGGATCATGCATTGAAAAATATAGCTTTTAAGTATTATTCATTTTGCCTTTTTTTTTTTACAAACGTTGATTTTATGCCCTTTTAATGAATGTTATTTACTTTTCTAATTTTTAAAATTTCCACTAACTTTAAAAATCGTGCCACCATCCACAAAGAGGGAGGAGACAAGTGTAAAGCAGAAGGAAGGAACTCGCAAAGGATAAGAAAATGTAGGGAAGTACAAAGGGATTCTTCTTCGAGATTTGAGGAAAGTGAATTATCTCTTCTCTCTTTGTTTTTCTCTTTTCTTTACTTCTCTCTTTCTTTTTTTGTTGATGAAGGGATGTATAGAGAGAAGAAGGGAGAGAGATCAAAGCAAGGGAGATTGAGAGAGAGGCCGCTACCACCCCCATCCACCATGAAAAGAGAGGGGATAACTACAAAGGAGAAGGAGGGAACCCGTGAAGGAGATGAAGAAGAAGGAGAGAAGCGTGAAAGGATTATTCTTCAAGCTTTGAGGTAAGTGCATTATCTCTTCTCTCTTTTCTTCGCTTCTTTGTTCTTATTGTTTATGAAAAGATTCATAAGAGAGAGAGAGAGAGAGAGAGAGAGAGAGAGAGAGAGAGAGAGAGAGAGAGAGAGAGAGAGAGAGAGAGAGAGAGAGAGAGAGAGAGAGATGAATAGTCACAGAGAGAAAAATGGATAGGGAAATACTACAAAGAGAGAGAAAAATAGAGGAGGGATAGACATAAATAAATAAATAAATAAATAAATAAATAAATAAATAAATAAATAAATATATATATATATAGAGAGAGAGAGAGAGAGATAGAGAGAGAGAGAGATAGAGGGAGGGAGGGAGGGAAAGAAGGAGAAAAATAAAGATAGGGAGGGAGAGGGAGAGAGAGAAATAGAGGGGGAGAGAGAGAGAGAGAGAGAGAGAGAGAGAGAGAGAGAGAGATAGATAGATAGATGGAGAGAAAAATAGAGAGAGGAAAGGAAAAAAGAGAAGAGGGGGGAGGGAGTCAGAGAAATAGAAGGTGGAGAAGGAGAGAGAAAAATAACGACAATAAGAGGAAATAGAGGGAGAGATAGAGAGAGAGCATATATATGTATATATATAAGGGTTGAAGGGGGAGGGAGGGAAGGAGAGAAATAAAGATAGGGAGGGGGAGGGAGAAAGAGAAATAGATAGAGAGAGGGAGAGAGAGAAATAAAGAAAAGAGAAAATAGAGAGAGAAAACATACACACACACACACACACATATAGAGGGAGAGGTAAAAGAAAAGTAGAGAAGAGAGAGAGAGAGAGGCTATGGCAAGTGAAGATGGCTCGAGACCTCGATATGGGGCTACAAGAAGAAAGCATACTAAGGTGGAACTAGGAGACTGCCTCTAGATCTGAAAAAGCCACAGAGTAGACCAAACCATACTTGAAGTAGGTGAGAGCCAAAAGAGTCCAAGAGCTGAAAAATGAAGTGAAGCTGACAAAAAAAAAAACCAAGGATGCAAGAAAAGAAGAAACATGTGAAAAAAGATGAAGAATTCTGGTAAGATGGAGATGAAGAAGAAGAAAACGAAGAGGATGAGCTCAACCTAGATCTTCACTACAACAAAAAGGCCTCATAGACGCACTTTTAGACGCGATTTTTTAATATAGAGAAAATCTTACGAGCGTGTCTATCCGCCCGTCTATTTGCGCGTCTATCGTGTCGCGTCTATAATCGCATGTATGAACGAATTTACACGCAAAAATAGACACGCAATAGACGCACATATACATGCGTGAATACATGCGCATAATAAACCAAAATTGCTATTTATTTAATTCAATTTACGCGTATATTTGGCAATTAGACGGGCATATAGACACACTTATAGACGCGCTTTTACAAGCACCGATAGACGCGAACAAAAAACCAAAAATCTCCTTTTTAAAAAAAGATATTTAATTTCTTTTTTAATTTTGAATTATGGAGCGCGTGTATAAGCGCGTGTACTTTGCACTGTAGATGCGCATATAAACACGCATATTCTGCAATTTAGACGCGCGGATAGATGCGCAAAGCAGAACTGGAAAAAAGAAACCAGAGAGCATGTGGTTGCAAAGTAACCACATGCTCTTTGGTTTTTTTTTCCCCCTCCCATACATCAGATTGTGCATTTGGAAAAAAGACAATGTATCTTACGGGCACGAGAATTGAAACTAAAAGGCCATGTATTCATTATAGATCAAAAGCATTTACATGGGAAGTTTAAGTGCTTGCGACCTAAAGCATGGCCGCAAGCAGTAGACTCAAAGATGGATCACACATATACAAGAAAACAAGGCCTCATAAGGAGGTATGGTGCTCCTCTACGAATCTGAAGAAGAAACATCTTCGCTAGTACCACCATGGCTACTAGCGTCGCTATGCTCCACATCCGGGTTCGCCTACACATACAAAAGATCAAGGTTTCTTACATAGACATGGTAGAGAAAAAGTTATAATTAGCTATACTTTTAATAGGAAAGTAAGAAAAACATACCTCCTTTGGCTGTTGAATCCTCATGGCCCGGTTGTATTGGTCCTCAGTGATGAGACCCTCCTCATAGAAGTGAAGCCATGTGGCTACGCGGTTATGGCCTCGATGGTAACCTACCTCTCTCGGAGTAGGTATCCTACCAACGATAGTAGTCTGCAAAACAATTATGATATATACAAACAATTATGAGTCACAATATATTAGAACAAATTATATAAAGAATTGAAAGAAATATAAATTTTAAAAAACTAGAAATAAAAATATACTTACAAACTCTGCCTCCCACAACTCTCTGTCGCCCGATCCGTAATGCGACGATCCCATGGTTTCCATTTGGATCCGTCGCGCCTCTGCGTACTGGTGACTCTTCACTTTCTCTGCTGCTTTCTTCTTGACTTTCTTCCACTCTATGCGGTGGCACATAGGTGGTTGGCTATAGGCTCTACGCCCCTCCTCCTGCCTCTGCAGTGAGTCCTTGGTGTGTGTCATGAGGTGGGATCTTTTGTTGTGAAGCATATCCCTCACTTTTGTGCATCCCCAATCATCCGAGAATCGCTGACCTTTAGGATTTGGGTACCTCCTATGGACTGCCCTCAACACGTCCTGCCACAAGCTGCTTTTCTGATTTTTGAAGGCAATGAAACAATCTTTATACGTCGCATGCACGACGCTCCTCATGTACGCCATTACATCCCTTCCCTCATAATCATGGAAGATGCCACCAGCATCTCTAACTCTATAGTACTTGCATACAAGTTCCTCTACGTGATCTACTGGTGAGGGTGATCGCTCGCCACCTCCTAGGCAACCTCGACACGCCTCGTTCTCCCCCTCGACTCTCCCTGTGGGAGAGCGGCCACAGGTGAACACCTCGTCCACTGTGGGAGAGCGGCCAAGGTGTCTGGTCATCTCTCCCATGAAGCCTTCCCTACTAGGAAAACCTCCAAAAAATGCATTGACCCCTTGCCAAACGAGGCCAATGTATCATTCATGCGATCCAAATCCGGGTCATTGCTAGATGAACCAGGATACGACATCTGCAAAAAAAACACAAGAAAAAGACAAATTGGTTTGCATACAAAAAATCATATATTACTTACATTTTCAAAGAGATTCCTTTAGACATTGAGCATAAAACTTAAGTGCTAATGCTTCTCATAAACAAGAAAACTGATAAACACAAACATGGGATTGGTCACATTCATCATTGCAAAAATATATTATTTTTTATCAGAGCTGAGAGAGCTGGTGCGTGTATAACCGCGTCTAAATTGCAGATTAGACACGCTCTCAGACGCGCTCCCAAAGTCAACCTTCTGTTCAGCGCGTCTATATTTGCATCTGAGATGCAGTATAGACGCGCTGTCAGACGCAAATTCCAGGTCAATCTGTGCGCGCCTGTATCATCGCGTGTAGATTGACCTACACACGCGCCAACACACACGCTCTAAGACGCCCTCAGACGCAATGAGAGGAAACATTTTTTCGCGTCTATACCTGCGTCTACACTGAAATGTAGATGCGCTATCAGACATGCTCAGCCGGCTCATTTTAGCCCGACGACCACCATTGATGATTTACAAAATGCAATACATAATAGAATCAGAAATCCTAAATACACAGACAGAGCAGAGAGAGAAAGAGAGAAACAGAGAGAGAGAGAGAGAGAGAGAGAGAGAGAGAGAGAGAGAGAGAGAGAGAGAGAGAGAGAGAGAGAGAGAGAGAGAGAGAGAGACTCACCTTGGGTGTTTGGTGTGGCGGGTGGTGGCACTTCTTCCTTCTCCTTCTTCCTCTCCTTGGTAAGTTGCCCTCTCTTGATGCTTGCTTGCTGCTTCTTCTTGTTCTCCTCTCTCTTGTTCTGTCTTTCTTTCTCTCCTTGGCTTTCCTTTTTCCATTCTTGTGTGTTTGAAATGAAAGAAGAGGTGAGTCGTGAGGAGGTGAGGCATGAAGAGACTGCATGTCGGCTAAACTCAAGCTTTAGAACCGCAAAAAATGCAGGAAAGGAAAGGGACAGTTTGAAAAGAAATGATTTAAGTACGGTTTGAATTTTGACATGTGCGTCTATTTTTGCATGTATATGCGCGTCTATTGTTCAGGTAGACGTGAGTATAGACGCAAACATAGACGTGGAAATAGACGCTAATATAGATGCGTATGTAAACACGGATATAGACGTGCATTTAGGCTTTATCATAATTTTTTGTTTTTAAGATAAGTTTTGATAGCGAATTCTTATCATAAGTTTTAATGTATTTATGATGATTTTTGTGTATTTAAAATTGAGATCTTAGAATAATTAATACATTAGCTTTAAGTTTTTATGTAAACATATGAATGACAAATATATTGATGTTGTCATGAATTAGGTTTACTCATGTCGTCGTCATCACCTAGTGCAGTGCATGCTGATGAGTCAATGAGCACATCCTCAAGTGAGGATGAAACATTGTGTCTTCATAATCGAGATGCATGGCTATGATGAAAAATTAAATGCATGTGTGATCGTTGTCGAGGGTGTATTTTTCGAGCACGTCAAATTGCAATGTCACACCTTAGCTTGTATGGAGAATGGAACCAAGAAAAATCACCGGTATTCATTGATTTTTTAAACCACTAATACTGTTAGTCTATGTTATGGGAAAGGCTACAAAACGTCGACGCGAGGAGGCAGAGTCTTCAAGAAGAGTAGAGACTGACGACCATGATAGTAGCCCTCATGAAATGCCCCATCAAGTCGTAGAGGATGAGATTTTGGACAACATGGTACACCATATATTTTTGGAACCGGTTCAGGGAGAATGTCACTCTACAAAGCCAGATGATCCACTATATGTAGCATCATCTACTCCGTTGTATGAAGGTTGTACGTACTCCGTTCTTCATGCGTCCCTCGAGATACTTAACTTGCAAACAATTTATGGATGGAGTAATGTCAATTTGGATGCGTTATTGAAGTAGGTATCAATTCAGTTTGGCTTATGAATCAGAATATTAATTGTTCTATTTTGAAATCAGACAGAAATATATGTTGGTGGTTTTTAAACTCACTTTTAAAAATATATGTAGGTTATCATCACAAATACTTCCAAAAGGAAACAAATTGCCAACTAAGAGAGAGTAAGCAAGACATTACTTGACATCTCTGGGAGGCCTCGATTATGTCAAGATCCATACATGTGTCAATGATTGTGTCTTATTTGATGGGATTCATGAGTTCGCATGAGAGTGTCCTGTTTGTGGCGAATCAAGATACGAAGTGGAGATGAAGTCAATGGATGTGCCTCATAAGGTTTTGCGATATTTTTCGATTGTTCCACGTATAAAACTTATGTTCAAGTGTAAGTCTATTGGAAAGCTCATGTCATGGCATGCTAGTCATCGTTCAAGTGATGGAAAATGGAGGATCCCTGCAGACACACCGGCATGGCAACATATAGATAATTTGTGGCCCGTTTTCAAAGAAAAGCCAAGAAATTTGAGATTTGATTTAGGTATAGATGGAATCAATCCATTTGGCATCAAAAGCACATCATACAGTGTATGGCCAGTGGTATTGGTGAACTATAATATTCCTCCATTCATGGCAATTAAAAAAGGAACATGTAATGTTGTCCCTTCTGATTTCTGGAAAGCACAAGGTAAAAAACATGGACATTTACTTAGAGCTTTTGATTGAAGAGTTAGAAATGTTATGGAAAAGTATTGAGGTGCAAGATACAAGTGTATCTACATCCTTTAGAGTTTTCACATTGAAGGCAATGTTGTTGTGGACCATGCATGACTTTCCAGGATACAAAGAGTGTTAAGGTACATGTATATAACTCTATATTTGAAATTCAAGACTTGAATCAATTGCATTTTATTAATTCACTTGTTTTTTCAGTAACCACATCAGGATATCATACATGTCCTATTTGCGGTCCCTCTCTAATTTCCTCTAGGCCGGCACGTTTAAAGAAGGTTATCTACGACAATCATCATCGATTTCTTCCTATTGACCATCCCAAATATGTTCTCCCTACTAATGGAATGACTCCACAATCTCTAACCATTCGAGATTGGAAGGAGAGATGGATTAATGCCGACAGCCACCCTCCACTCGGCATGAGTCGGTAAGAAGTGCATTTCTCTCAATTGACTTTAAAGTATTTAGCATGATGAATTGTTTACATAATATACTGTTTGTTTGTTAGGTTCTCTATATTTTTTCGTCTTCCGTACTGGACTGAACTCAAGATCAATCACTTGTTGGACCCCATGCACATATTCAAAAATGTTTTATCTACATTATGGGATCACTTGATAGGGACTCGTGATTCAGTTAATGTAAGGGAGGATTTACGTAACATTGGTCACATGAGACGAGCCTGGCCACGCATTGGACCCAGAGGAAAGATTGAGCTACCCCATGCACCTTGGATGTTGTCAAAGAACAATGAAAAAATAGTGAAGGAACAAATATATAGCTTTCGAACACCCACATGATGTATGAGATGTCTCAAGGAAGCCTTCATAAAGAAAAAGAAAAGAGCTGTGGAGCAACTATCGAGTTTGAAGTCCCACAATTGGCACAAAATGATTCAAGTAAGGGTATCTCTAACCATGAATATAGTAATTAGTGGAGTAACTATGTGTAAACTTTGGGGTATGATGACTTTTTCCTCAACTAATCATTTGATCTATGAATATTGTTTACATTCAGTTCGTACTTCCTACTAGCATATCCCATTGTGTATCCAAAGATGTAGGTGATATCATTTACAAGATGGGAGAGCTTGTGAGGTGTGTATACATTGTATTTTTTCATTATATATCTTTGAATTTCTACAAAAAAATAAACAATTCTCAAATACATCTTGACAGATACATGAGCTTGAAGAAAATTGATTCAAACACATTGCAAGATGCTCGAGTATTATCTGTTGAGGTGGTTTGTTTTGTGGATGAAATTTTTCCTCAATCCATTTTGACTACTCAATTACATTTACTCGTACATTTGATTGATGAGATCGCACTTTGTGGGGCGGTTCATGTAAGGTGGATGTTTTTTATTGAGCGCTTCATGAAAACCTTGAAAGATTTTGTGAGGCAAAAAGCACGGCCTGAGGGAAGCATGGCTGAGGGTTGGTTAGTGCAATCATCCCTTGTTTATATCTTTAAATATCTTACTGAAGTGGATCCCTCTCAACCACGACTATGGAAAGATGATGAAGACTTGAGGATGAACTCTATAGTACCTCAAGGAAAATGAATGAGTAAAGTGCTAACAAAAAAAGAACTTCGTAAGTTAAATAGTTTTTACGTGCTCAATAGTGATGTAATGAGCAAATGGGTGACACTATATAATGAAGTAAGGGCAAGAAGAAAAAGCGAAAGACAAGAATTTTGCACTAGATATGGACGTAATGTCTCATTTCCAGATCATCTAAATGCGCTCCCACGTCATATTGATATAGATTGGTTACATGAGAAAATGGAGAGAATGGAAAAAGAGGAGGAAATTAATATATCTCAAGAAGAGTGGGAATACGCACGAGGTTGCTTATCAAAGGTGAGACATACTATCAATTAATTTGTTTCTATAAGTTTTATTTTATATAAATAATTGACATGTTTGATCTTTTATCTTTTACTACTAGTGCACATTATTCAATGCACTTTGGTGTGAGGGTGAACATCTTCGAACTCAACATATAGATGAAAAGAGAAATACCCAAGATTGTGGTGTCCTTGCTCACTTCGAGGATGCCAATGGTACCATGGAAGGTTATATATATGTACTGGATGTGAAGTGGTTTAAAGAAGTGGTAACAAATGGTGAGCATTGCACAATCAAACGTCATCCAAGTGGTTTTGTAATCATTGACTCTACAAAATTTCACCAAAACAAGAATGACACATTAGTACTATCTCAACAATGCGAGCAGGTATATATGCAAACACTAATTTTTTAATATGTATACATGTGATATATATACACAATATAATAAGTATTTAAGTTTCTTGCTTTTGTTTTTCAAATACAGATTGTGTATCATCCAATGGTAAACAATAACCGATGGTGGTATGCTATCCCTATATCTAATCGTTCAAAACCAATATATGATAATATTACCGACATGGAGATAGCAGATGACAATCCAACAATTAATGATGATGTGCATGATGACACCATAATAGATGATATGTGTGATATAGTACAAGATGAACCTCGCGAGGATGTTCAAGGAAACACAGAAGAAGACAATAATGTGATTGTCGATGATATTGATGAAGTTATTGAGCAATATAGCAACACATCTGATAGTGGGATAGACTTATTTGTTTTGTTACCTCTTGGTAACATAGACCTAGAAGTAGATAGTTTAGCAAGGGCTGATCTCATTGAAGATGAGATGGATCATTCACTGTAACATACTTAATTTGCTTAATGATTCAATGTGTATTTCTAATTCTATGATTTTTATCATACGCACACGTGCATACTTAAGAATCAATAGTCAAGTTTAAAGCTAAATTGAATTTTCCATAATAAAAAGGAAGTATCTTTTATCATCTTCAAGTACGTAGAGAAATTACGAGATACATATTGCAATGCTTGCTACTAATTGTAAGGTTTCTGTCGCTTGTCGCTAATTACTTATATCATGCTTGTCAAGTGGAGGAACTGTCATTCATTAGAGAGCAATGAAAAAGTAATTATTAACTCTATTTTTTTAATTCAATGATTCAATGTGTATTCTTAATTCTATGGTTTTTATCATGCGCACACATGCATGCTCAAGAATCAATTTCAGGTGGTTAAATAATTATTAACTTTGGTTTTTTAATTATGTGAATTCCAATTTTAGATGGTTAATTAATTGTGCGTCTGTTGGCACGTCTATATTAGCGTCTATTTGCGCGGATATATAGACGTAAAATTTGCATCTATTTACACGCACTTTTACACGCACTTTTACACGCACTTATAGATGCAATGATAGACGCACCCGACTTTGCGCGTCTAACATGCGGGTCTATGCTTCGTTTCTGTTGTAGTGCTTGGAACACCTTGTCCCCAAGAAGGAGTTGACTGCTGCTACCTCGACTACTATCCTGAAGACTACTACCAAGAAGGCTACCCTAAAGACTAGTACCTCTAGAACGAATATCGTGAATATTTTCCATAAGTCTCCTTTATGGTCCTATGCACTACATGCGGAAAAGAAAGATAAAGCTTCTTCATCTGAACTTTATTCATAGGAGATACAATTAGAAAAGGAACCAGATGGAATGATCGCGTAGATGTCTTCTCTATCTATGCTTATATTGCAAAATCTCAAGGATTTGAAGCACTTGTTGAAGAAAAGCGCAAAAGAGATAATGATCAACCAGAAGGATCAAAGAAAGAAACTAGGAGTGAGCCAGTTCTTTAGCCTTTTTCTTCAGGACCAACTACCACCTAGAAGGAGAATACCTCTGCACCGACTACCCCCATCTCGAAGAATGCCAACCTGACAGAGTCCAAGAAGAAGAATAAATGATGGAGTATTATGTGAAGGGAGAAGGATGGAGAATGGATGTGTGTTCAAAGATAGAAAGTATTATGATGGAGTTAGGATACAACAAAGAAGACAAAGATATGTGGATATGTTAGAAGGATGAACCCTTGCACCACAAGTTGCACCTCAAGAAATGGAGTACGAGAAGGGGGAGGATGAGCTTGATTCTTTTGATCTTGAAACACCTCCATCCATTGAGATTAAGGGTAAGGTCAGGTCGACACCCTCTTGTGAGGCATGGGATGCCTTTGATGAAGGATGAGGCCAAGAAAAAAGAGATAGAAGACAAATTAGACGTAGGTAAAAACAAGAACGAAGAGCATAGCTCAGAGACACTACTACTCCCTATATAAGTGTTTGTGGCTCCAACGCCATGGTATAACTCTTACAAATGCCTAAATTCTCCCCCAAAAAAGCTTGAACAAGCTTGGAATAAGGTGGAGTGAGTAGAAGATCAATGGGACTTATTCATACCTTAGGGGCTTGACTGCAATGAAAGCTTGAAGTGAAGCTCTTCTTATTGGGCCTAAGCAAGCAATGAAAAAGCTCCTTACATAATACCTTTTCGAATTGATTATATCTAGTTTGCAATCAGAGGATTCCTCTTTTTTAGAAAATCTGATGTGCAATTTCTAGACATTAGGTGTACATGACATTGGTAAATAAATTATGCAAGAATATTTAGTGCATAGAGCTAGAAGGGTGGCAAGACTACATGCCCTGCCACATAATTGTCTTCTCCTCTATAATTGTCGTTATTTGCATAAAAATTTTACTCTGCAACCATCGCTATTAGCATCGCTAATCTAATTAGCAATGCATATAGCAACATTAATAGCAATGCATATACTAATGAATTTATCATGTCACTATTAGAGACGTGAATAACGATGATGAGGCAATTTTTTCCATGAATAATTTGTTGCTTTAAACATTGCTATTGGGTCTATATGTTGTAGTGTATGTTGGTGACCACCATAGTACTTAACCTTGATGATTTTCCTTGATAACGAACCTTCAATAATCCCAAAAATTTGATGCTATGTCCTTCAAAACAATGCCATCCTTTATTAATATCTCCTCCAACAACAAAAGCTAGCTCCTCTCAACTATACTGGTCGTTCCTCAATGTCTTGCGCGGCAATCCTCCTTGCTTTTTTTTCCTTTGACCAAATGTTCAATTAGCCCCTTAAAATAGACAACCATCCTCCTCTAAATATCTATCCTCAAACACAATTGCTTTCCAAATTACTTTTAGATTTCAAACGTTTTTTAAAGCTTAAAAACCTGAACGAGTTTCTGATATCAGTCTTTAGCTTTTTCCATGTATTGCTTTCTACAATTCTTAAGGTTTGAGTATACACCCATCTCAGTCATCTTTAACATACCCAAGAATGTCTTTATCTTGAAAAAAATAAGCACTTACAAAATTCAATATAGACCAAGTAATACACTCAATGTCAAGACTGCTAAAATTCTTCAATAAAGCTGAAAAATCCTTCACCTTCGAATAGTTGGAAAAAACGAGTTCCTTGTGTCTAACTTACAGGCTATATGGTGCTTGCTTCACTTCACTGAGATAACATTTTGAACTTCTTGTCTAAGGTAGATCTAGTTTTCACAAAAATGCTTGACATTTTCAGCTCTCCCTCTAGTCTAAAAACATTTATGTGTAGCGGTCCACCTATATCAAAGACATAAATAATCTAACCCTCATCATGATAGCCAACAAAGAAGTTTTTTCGAGTACTTAGATCAAACACAAAGGTAATTCTGCTCTCATAAATTTTCTCTATAAAGCAAAATTTTGGAACTCCTAGATCAAACACATAGATAACATCCTCTTCATCCCATGCAAGATATTCCTGTAGGCCTGAAGATAAAATAGGAAATCCATATAACTCATATGCATAAAAGTTTTGTAGTTTGGTATCTTGAGCAATATGCTTTATCCAATGCAAATCCATAATAATAACCTCATCATCTCATAAACTCAACTCCTTGCCTCCAAATATCATATTCACTTCCTCAAAACTTGCAAGCTTTATCAACAACCATACATCCAAATAAGAAAGCCTACATATAAATCAATCAACATGATCTCTTACTTTGACTTGGACTCCTCAATGCAATAGGATGCTTCCTCCTCATATTCCATATAACTTCCTTTACAAGAGGTAATTCCAAAGGTTTTATCAAGTATTCTTCCTTGATACCCTATAGACCACGCATTGCTACATACATCCAAAAATTTCTCTGCCAAAGGCTAGGAATAGCCTCCTCTATCTACACACCTTGGTGTTCTTTAATAGATACATTTTGCACTGCTTTATCTAATAATAATATTGTACCAACATCTTCATACTCATAAGAATACTCTATTAGATGAGAGCCTTCAGTAGAAATATCCATAGCAAGTTCCTTCCCAGAACTATCATTAGCTGAAAACATACCCTGCAAATACAAGTCATAAAATATATCTGCATTGAAAGTAGAGGAAAAGATAACAAGTGGACATTCTACTCCATGCATATCAATTTGCATTGGCTTTTGACATACAACAAACTCATCATCAACATCACTTCCCAAACTATCCAAAAATATCTTCTCAATACTAGAAGCATCAACCAACTCCAAGGAGTACTCTTCAAGAATCCCCTTATCCTCTAGCATACAAGATAGATGCTCTTGTCTACTTCCTTCAACAACCAACTCTACACCCAAATCATCCCCTACAATACCAGAAACATCACCACAATGATCATGGAACACCTCAACATGATGACTCTCAACATCACTCAACAGTTCACCAAATCCCAAAGAAACACCATCATCCTCCTTCCAATCCAATGAGTCCAAACCAATATCAGTAGACAAAACACCTCCTATATCACCACAAGATGTGGGAGACTCTTGGAAGCCCTCCTCCTCTTCTCTATCACTATCATAAATTGTCACTCCAACTAAAAATTGAGCTTTCTCCAAAGCTAAAGAATAATCCACCAATGTGGATATTTCCCTCTCATCTAGACATACAAATGCCTTCTCTTCAATATACTCATCACTGCTTTGTGGATGTACTCCAAATGCCAAATCTTGTACCTTTTGCCAAAGCGGATCCAATACATCCATATAGTCCTCATAAGAGCATTCCATCTCTCTAATGGCATTGAGTCAAAGTTGGTACAATCCTTAAAACTTTCTATATGATTGGTCACTCATGCTAGAACCTACAGGATGAATAAAGAAGAAACTCTGTATAACCAAGAGAGACTTTCCCACAACTACTGAGAATATAATCTAGAACACAACTTATAAATTCCAAGGCATAATCCTTGAACCATTTCAAGGAAAAAGTCACCATATCTTCATCACCCACAATATCAAACATACACATACATTGCTCCATATAATCCACCCAAGCATAAACATCTTTGTCCAATCTCTTGTGAAATGTCACCATGTTTGTAACCAATAACTGCAAAGAAATAGCACCAAACCACTTTTAGTGCTCCTCAGGGGTGTGGGGGCACCAAAAATAATGTATCATGAGCAACGAGCAATAATAAATATTTCACACAACCCAATACATGCAAGAAAAATGAGTGTTTGTATAAGTGATGGCTTAGTGCGATGTCTTTAATTAAACTCTGAAAATTCAATTGCTTCTATCCAAACAATTCTTTCTAGAATGCATGAAACTCAATGTTTTGATGTGCATCCCCCTAACTCCTCCACCCATTCAACCAAATAAAATATCACCTCTCAATTAGAGATCTAGTAGAATACATGTAACCCATTAAAAAGTGCTAGACGAAAAAAAAAAAGAGATCATTTTTGCTCACATCCCTAAAGTTTTGAATACAACATGTGCAAAAGGCAATAAAATCACACATAAAAAAGGATCCAATAATATAAGACTTGATAACAAGCACCTCATGGAGTCCCTCGTCAAGTAACTCCTAGCATGCCCTCAGGTGTTTGAAGAGGTTCACCATCACAATCCACTTCGACAAACATAAATTGTTGCCCACATTCATCCATAGTTGCAGTCTTCAACATAGTAGCAATTCCAACGACCTTGACTTATACTCAAATGATATTCTATTATCACACATCAATTTCATTTCTTTTCAAATGCTCAAATACTTGAAACATGCAAATTTTAGTGGCTCAAACTTCTTCAAGATGATGTGATTAATCGGCTCTATCGATTTGCACCTTAATCAAGCCTTACATCCAATATAGTCTTCTTGAAAATGTAGCTGCCTTGAACACTCTGAAAATGTACTCCATGATTAGATTTCAAATTTAAGATTTATCCAATTCTCCCCCCGAATCAGAGCTCAGCCTCATACTTACTCCTTAAGCTTTATTTTTTTCGTTCAATATATCTTATCAACCTCAATTTTCTATCGACCTCCGAATTGCCAAATCGCCACCTTCCGTGCGATCATGAAGACCATCATTCATATTCAAAAATTTAAAAATATTGATCTTAAGCGATCGAGCTGTGAAACAAGGTCTTTGTAAATGCTACCACCCTTGTTGGAATCTTCTAATCATTCATCTTCAAAAATTAGAAAATATTGATCTTAAGCCATCGAGTTATCAAATAAGGTCTTCACAAACATTGCAACCCTTATTGGACTCTTCTAAACCAGCACTTCCATGTTGATGACCACCATAGTATTTAACCTTGATGATTTGCCTTGATAATGAAACTTCAATACTTCCCAAAATTTGATGTTGTGTCCTTCAAAACAATGCCACCCTTAATTGATATCTCCTCCAAGGGCAAAAGCCAGCTCCTCTTAGTTATACTAGTCGTTCTTGAATGTCCTTTGGTAGCCCTCCTCGTGATTTTTCCTTTGACCAAATATTCAATCAGCCCCTCAAAAATTGACAACCTTTTAGCTTTCAAACATTTTTCAAAGCTTAAAAACCTCAACAAGTTTCTCTTATTAGTTTTTAGCTTTTTCCATGTATTGCTTTCTACAGTTCTTAAGGTTTGAGTATACATCCATCTTGGTCACCTTCAACATATCCAATATGTCTTTATCTTGAAAATGATAAGGATTTCCAACATTCAATATAGACCAAGTAATACCACCAAATTATAGAATCAATGTCAAAAGTACTAAAATTCTTCAATCAAGCTGAAAAAATCCTTCACCTCCAAATACTTGAAAAAAACGAGTTCCTTGTGTGTTTGACTTACGAGCTGAATGGTGCTTGCTTCACCTCATTGAGATAACATTTCAAACTTGTTTGAGGTAGATCCAGTTTTCACAAAAATGCATGACAATGTACTTAAGACCTCTAAAACATAAACCATAACTCTAATTATAAAGAAGTGTATCAAAATATTAAATCTCAATTAACGCAAGGTAAAACAAAATTAAAATTGACTTGTCATGTTTTCTATAGCAAACCAATCATTGTACTAAAATAAATTTTCTATATTTAACAATGTTAACTAGTATACTTGATGGATACTCGATGGAGATATCGATGTTCAATGTTTTCTACTTTGGTTGCCTCTACACATAAGAAGCTTACCTCTACTTGTATATACCTTACTAGATAATTTATATCTAGGCTTAAAAGACCTCACACTTGTCTCTTTATTAATCTTTTTCTATCTCCCTTGATTTCTTCTCTATTTAATCTTTTTTTGCCCTAATCTCCTTATCTCTTTCTCTTTCTCTTCTAAAGAAAAAAATAAGCCAAGAAAGTGATCAAACTATAATCTTTCATCTCTTTCTCTCTCTTTTTGAAGCAACCAAACCATAATATTATATGTATTTATGTTTCTATCTCTTGCTTACGTACAAAATTCATGATTAAGAAACTAAATTGACAATAACAAAGTACATTGTTATTTTCTTTATTTCTCTTGAATTCACACACACATTTTAACTCTCTCACTCAAATCTATCACAACAAAGCTTAAAATGTGGGTTTTTCATGTATATATATGCAAAAAACAACAAACTCCATCTTGAAGCCATGGCTTTTCTCAACGATAATGAGGAGAATAGAAAGTGCTTGGAAATCAAGCAAATAAAGAAACCAAAAATTTGAGAATTATGGAGGGGATGAGCTCTTAACATTGTGCTATTGGTCACCTTCACTTTAGCTCGCTCTTGGTACATGTATCCTTGTAAATTATACAGAGAAAAGAAAAGTTTCACTTGAAGGGTAAATTTAAAGTACATTGGTAACTATGTCAGAATGCATGCTACAATATGTGCCAATGTGTGAGAATATTCAACCATGTATTATTGATTGATATAGCGATACAATTATTATGGTAATTTTAACATAGGAAATATTGACTGTATCGAGTGTAGTCGTTTTTTTTGCACTTTTGTTAGAAACTCTTGTTAGTATACTTACGATTTGATGTAGTCCAATAGTTTGCTAGATTCTACCAATCCTCTTCTCAATGGTTGGAGAGTTGTGATGTGCTTGCATTTCATTAATCGTAGAGATAAAAGATGTTGTCATAATACACTCCTTGATTTGCTGGATTCTTGTTATTTGTAAGGCTGGATCTCATTAACTAGAGCCTTGGGAGATTGTCATTGTGGTTCTTTAACTTAAGCTAGACGTATTTCCAATCTCCCTCCACTCTCTCTCTACTCTCTCCACTCTCTTTGTCTCTCACTCTTTCGACTTTTTTCTCTCTCCCCTCTATACTCTCTATTCTCTCTTTCTCGCTTTCTCCAAATCACTTTACAATTGAGTTACTAGTTTTATAATTATAACTAATTAATTTTATGATTTTTATTTCATAATTAATCACTATTTTTAACAAAATTATAAATCAATTTTTAAAATAACAAAGTATCAATTTTCAAGCGCATGCTTGTACCTAGCATATGTCAAATGAAGATTGACCGTGTTGCCTAATTGGAACACAATCACCCTTATTCCAATGATATTACTAAATTATATGCCCTACACATGCACCCATCCACCCACCCACACATCCACCCATCCCATAAGAACACACAAAAAAGGGAAAAATTTTACTATCTACAATATACAATGCACTTAGGTGAGTTAATCTATCCTAAATGACACAAAGAAGAGGAAAACTAAAACAAAAAATGCAATACGGTTTATGGACTTTCTTTAAGCTAGATCGTATCATCAAAATGAAGAAAGGAAACCCATGGTTGTAAGTATTTTCTACTAGTGTTGGAATATGTTTTGTTGTTTTGGTTAGCCAATATTTTAAATGGGATTAGTATAAGCACTTGTATTTACATGTGGAAATGTTGGTGATTATAATGTGCGCACCTTTTTCAAAGCTCATATTGGTGCTTATAGCCACGTCCCATTTGTTTTTGGGAAAATGCTTGAGAAACTAGTGTTGAAATTCTCCTCATCTCTTATAGTGTTCATTGTCACTAAAAACATTGAATGATATACAAAACTTGGTCTCATAAGTGATACTTGTAGTAACACTCTTGTTCATTGCTTAAATGATGTTGCAAATTTGAAATTGAAATTCACAACAAAATCTACGTCAAACATCATGCACACAATTCCCACCCATTTTTTCCCAAATTTCAAATGTTGCAATGTGCTCTACAACCTTGTGGTGGACTCATGATCCATATAGCAAGCGAACTAAGGAGGAAGTGGGGACGATTAGCTCATAAGAACCACCATTGTATAGTCACTCATCAAGAGAAGCTACTTCCAACATGGAATAGAAGTGCAAGCCTACTGTTGCAAAAATGGGGATGATAGCACTATTGATAATATGATTTTGGTATAGGAAAGGTACATATATGATATGGGTGTGAAGACAACTAGATTATTATTGCTAAGGGTTTGTATATTAAAGAATTTTGTTTAATTGTTTCTAGACAATGGGAACACTTCTTTAAATAGTTTTGTCCAAGTGTGCATAAGAAAGATATTGGGTGTTTATGTGAGAGCATTGCAAAACTGGGAAGTAGCACCCTAACAACTACTTTCTATGTTTGGTTGAGTAATGGATGCAGACTTCACTAATCATTAGCAATGAAGACTTGCATATGTTTGTGGCCTTCTAAACAAGAGTGCAAGATAGTTGTGTCAAATATTTAGCTAGAATATTTGAATACGTACTCTAAGCCTTGAGTAGGATAGAAGCAAACATATGATTGACTAACTATGATATTAATGACTCTAAGCCTTGAGTAGGTTCCGCCCTGGCTGGCTTTTCACCCGTTTAGATTGTATCTACTCGAGTATAGAAGACCATCTTTTAGTAACATTGTCGGATGAGATGGAGCCAATATGCAAGGTGGTGTCAATGACTCTTCTCTATTCACCTTCACCTAAGAGGTTGTCTGGTGTTCTCAAATTTCCACCTGACTACGCTATATTTATTCGATGAAAGAAGCTCATCTTTTAGTAAGATTGGCTGATGGGATCGGGCCACTATGGAAGGTGCCACTATGGAAGGTGCATGGCAGGAGAGTGGCATGCTTATCCAGAGGGAACGTCGCCCTCGAGGATACTGGGAGACGCGGCGGCAGCGCCGAGTAGAAACGAGAATATCACGCGCGGTCACGTCGAGGCCAGGGCAGGGGCCGCTCGCCTATAAGTATGGTCGAGGCCTCAGCTATTTTGCCTGCATACCGGCTAGTGCGAGGCTTCCCGTACAATAGCTCCTGTTAGCTTGTGTGTAGTTGGTGGTGATAATCAATATGGCGGCTCGTGTGTTTTTGTTGGGAGCACTGATGGTGCTGTTGGTGATAGTGAGTGAAGTGTCGGCGACATCCCGCGGTCGAGAGGAAGAGCGACGTCGGGAGGAAGAGGAGAGGGAGCGGGAGAGGAGGAGAGGGGAAGGGTCGAGGGAGGAGTGGCACGCGAGGCTGCGGGCGTGCGACAATTTCTTCAGGCAGCAACGGCGAGAGGTGGAGGAGGAAAGAGAGTTGTCGCCGTATTACAATTCGTATTTGTCATGGACGTCGGTTGAGGGGAGAGGGGTGACGCAGCAGCAGCCGTCCCGCGCGTGCTGCGAGGCCGTGGAGCGCATCCCCTCGCAGGACCGCTGCTACGCCTTCCAGCAGGCTTACGGAGGCGGCGAGCGCCGCCGTCGTTATGAAGAGGAGGACGTCTGGGCGCAGAGACGAGAAGAGGAGTCGCAGCAGCAGCAGAGAACCATGACCGCCCAGATGTCCTCTCGCCTCCTCCAGCAGTGCAACCTTCGCCCTCGCGAATGCCGTGCAAGGTCGTCCCGAGGTATGTTGTCTAAATGATGCATTGCCCGTCATTTTATTTTATATATCAGCAGTCTGTTATAATCTATATCTATTTTAGATGCATTGCCCGTCATTTTATATATGAACCTAATAGATTCCGTCATTTAAACCTAACATAATCTATACCTATTTCGTTTGTGCCACAAGTTCTCTCTCATCGGTTTATAATTGTATATTGTCTCTCTTATAATTGTCTGCGTTATTTGCCATGATCGAATGGCATATGAACATAAAGGATATGATCTAATTGATATGCATTATTTGCCATGATCGAATGGCACATGAACATAATGGATATGATCTAATATATCAATTATTCTCTCTTGTAATTGTCTCTCCTATTTATTTGCCATGATTGAATGGCATATGAATGCAATGGATATGATCTAATATATAAATTATATTCTCTTAAGATGATCTAATACATCCATTATGGATATGATTTAATATATAAATTATATTCTCTTAATTTGTGATGATTGAATGTCATATGAATGTTTGATCTAATAATATATCAATTATTGTCTCTATAGTTAAGTATATCAATTATTGTCTCTATAGTATCAATTATTGTCTCTATAGTTAAGTCGATGTTAGAATCATGGTTAGATTCAAATCTACAGCTTATGTACTACTATTAGTTTTTTGAGAATATTGTCCTTGTTGGGTACCTCTACCTACATTTGTCAATAGTTTGCGCGTCAATATTCTCCTTGTTGGGTACCTCTATCTACATTTGTCAATAGTTTGCACGTCCTTAGTGTATTTGTCTTCGAGTACTTAAATTGAAAGTTTTGAAGTATTGGTTGTATAGATGTTGTGTGATTGAATGTAGATCTAGACCTAATATATACTGCTACAAAATGTGACTGCTAGCTTGAATCGAATTTTGTGATCGTTCAACATAATATTACTGCTTGAATAATTGAATTGTATGATCGAATGCAAGTATAACCTAATATATATTGAATGAAAGTCTAATCGAATATATATATTGCTACTAAATATAATATTATTGTTATATTGTCAGCTAGCTTGTTAAATATCTTTGCAACTGTTGTAGTCCTACAACATCGTGTCGTGCAATATCATATGGTCAAAATGCAAATTAGATTGCGATATGTTGGATTACTGATTCTTAATGCATTGCTTGTATTTGTTCACAGAAGTGCTGATGGACAATTCTTATTGGTGGTAGAGAGAAGTGGACCACCTTTGTGGCAACATGCGCAACTATCCTAGTTGCGCAACTCAGTGCTCTCCCATTGATCGATGGGTGTGCCATCGTAGACGAATAAACACCCTATGTAGGGTGTACTTTGTTCGATTAAAAAAATGTATGGATGAAGGGGGGTTTGTGTGTGTGTATATAGGTTTTACCAAACAGGCGTAAATATACAAGAAAGGATTTTGGTAAAAGGTTGCTAAAAGGTTTCAAAATAAGGTTTTTGTTATTCAAGTTGTATCAATCGTGTTTGTGTCTAGTAATATTGTTGAAATTTGTATGAGCGACCAACCATCGAATGTGTGCGAGACGAGTTCTAATTGCAATGACCAATGTTTTGTTATATCCAAGTCTCATTACATTAAGCCAGCTCAAGTTGCATGACCTATGTGCTTTTTTAAGGGCGTCATGAAGGGTCTAGGTCTAAACCATTTGTGCAAGTCTAAGGTGCTATGGCAGTCTAAAATCATTTGTGCTTGTCGTTTTTGGATTGACAATGGTTCACAAACCCGCAAAAATGCTTGAATAAACTAAGCTTGCAACATGGACCCTATTGCATGCCACCTAGTAATTAATTGATTAATTCGAGGGTGATCGTTTGATTTGTGGAGTGGTTTTTTAAATTGTTGGGATCTATGGAGAGACCTATTGAACCCTCCACTCCGCTAGACCTATGACCTATGAACCCTCTTTATTCCTAAGTCCTTAAGTGTGTGTTTTATGTTCTTATCAATAGTGGAGGGGTTTGATCACTTGATTTACTCTAGTCGAGGGAAATAGTTGAAATATTTAGAGCAAGGGGCCGTGTGAATCATACGAAGGATAGAAGAAAATAGTCGATCTCTCTCTTAGTTGGGAGAAAGTCAATATTAGAAGACCTAAGAAAAAAGTCAATATTAGAAGACCTAAAAAATATTTATGTAGTTTTGGCCATTTTTGCGATGGTTTTGAAAAATTGTCGTAGCATAATGAGCCTCTCCATTATGGGGAAGGCAAAGAGTGCCATCATAGGTAGTGATGCCTTCATAATGGAAGGCAAAGAAGAGTGCCATCATAGGTACTGATGTGTTGGTTTTGAAAAATTGTTGAAGCATAATGAGCCTCTCCATTATGGTGAAGGCAAAGAAGAGTGGCATTCTAGGTAGTAATACAAAGGGGGTTTGTAGCTACTTCTACATGAATCCCTAATCAATCACGCTTGAGTTTCATCCCACCCCTAGAGAACCACTCACTTAAGAGTTTCATCTTATTGTTAAGAAGCATGTCCATTGGCCAAGGCCAATGAATTGACCCAAAGGAGTAGTGGCACATGTATAGGGAAACTCAATGCTTGAAGCTCTTATTGGCTACTTCGTGAACCCCTAGAGAATCACTCATGCATGCTTGAGTTTGGGTAGTACTTGATCATCTCATTTTTAAGAAGCATGTCCCTTGACCAAGGCCAATGAATTGAACCCAAGGAGTAGTGGCACATGCATAGGAGGAACTTAGTGCTTGAAGATCTCAATGCCAAGGCCAATACTGGCACACAATTGTTATATATAGGGTTGCTTCTTCAAGCTCACTTCTTGAGGATGTGCTAACTTACAACTCATGAGGATGTGCTAAACCTACAGTGCCACTTCTATGTGAACCCCTAGAGAATCAGGAAGTACTAGTTTTGATTATCCCATTGTTAAGAAGCATATCCCGTTTGTTAAGGACAATGAATTGACCCAAGGAGTAGTGGCACACGAATGTCAATGTGATTGTTAAACCTCTCTTGAAGTGTCAAGTTGTTATGGTGAAGTCACATCTAGGGGAAGTGGGCGGAGTGGAATAGCACACTAGATGTAGATAGATGTCAAAGTTGTTATGGTGAAGTCACATCTAGGGGAAGTGGGTGGAGTGGAATAGCACACTAGATGTAGATGGAGTTTGATAAACAATGCATTCTAATGTGTGCCAAAGATGATTGTTAGTCAACAACTCTCTGTCTCTGGAGTTGTCAAACTTGTTACGGTTAAGTCACATTAAGGGGAAGTGGATGGAGTGGAACCATTCCACTCCATTGGTACTCATAGCAAGACACCCTATTTAGGGTTGGGTCACACCAGCATGAGTGGATGAGAAGGTAGACTTAATAGTTCGATCACACATGAACATCATAGGTTTAGGGAAAGGAGAATCAAAATAAATATTTAATGTCGTGTGTGAGCATGTCAAAGCTTTGTCAAAATATTTAATGTCTTATGTGTGAGCCATGTTAGAGCCTTGTGTGCTCGATTGGATTAGCCTTCTTTGTCAGAGGAGCTGATGGAAGATCTTGTTCATTAGCAAATGGAATCCTTAACCTTGCTAAAACATCTTAGAACCCCCTTTTCAAGAGTTTGTTGTAAGAGTTTTTGAGGATTTATGATGCCCCTACTCAATCCACCCCTTATAATGCAACCATGTAGTTACACACAGGGTGAGAGGGATGAGCTTTCTCCCACTAGTGCTAAGAAAGCACGACCAGGCCCATATTGTGGGGATAGTAGGGGATCTCAAAAATTTGGAGGTAACACACTCCATGTGACTGTCATCTCTTCTATCGGCATGATAGGTTTTTGACCATACATCAATTATGCGGACATATATCTTGTAACAGCACTATGAGTTGTTCTGTTGGCCCACAAAGCATAAGAGAGCAATTGTGGCCACTCTTTTACCTTCTCTCCATATGCTTTTTCCAATGCCTTCACAATAGGTGGGTGACCTCTTTCACTTTTTCCATTTTCTTTAGGGTTATAGGCTGAAGTTAAAGCAAGCTTTATCCCCAACCGTGCAAAGAAATCATGAGCTTCATCTGCATCTAAATCATCCCTATCTGCTGTAATTTTTCCCACACAGCCATACCGACAAAAGATCTCTTCCAAGAGAAAAGTACACACAACATTTGTTGTCTTAGTACGTAAAGCTTTCCCTTCCACTTGATTAGTCAAGTCTTCACAAGCAAGCACAAGATACATCATTTTCCAGAGACCTGTAGGCATTGTGACCAAATCCACCACCCACTTAAAATGAAGAGACAATGGATATGTGGGTTGCAATCCATCCCGATGTCTCATAGATGAATACATTTGACATGTTGTACATGTTTCCACAAAGTGAGCAACATTCTTATACATACCCTACCACCAATATCTTTCTTTGATCTTTGTAAAAGTACCCCAAACACCTCTATGACCAGCCCACAAGCTTTCATGAAATTCTTGCATTACTTTTACTTGTGAAGCTCTGTCACCCAAAACTCGCAATGGCATACCTGTTTCCTTTTAGCATGTTTCCATAAGTATCCGTCTTTTAAAAAAAACCCATATGCTCTCCTTTTGATTTTCTTAAACTCCTCATCTGATCATTCATCTCTCTTTGTTAATGTACTGAGGTATTGACCAATTCTCAGCCACTCTCCTATATATTTGTCTTTCAGAAACACTTCTACACAAGATACAAAACATCTAAAGTGTCTTCTCTTTGTTGTCCAAGCTTCTATTAATGCTATAGCAACACCTTGTATTGCTAAATTTTCTCTTACAACATCATTTTCAGCCATAAGAAAGTCATCTTCTTCCTCCTCATCCATCATCCCATCTTCATTCTCATAACGTGCTCGAGATAACATGTCTCCCATCACTGGGTTATCTCTTCCTGCAATATGCTGAAATTCAGGGTTCAAAGATTTGATGTATGCAATCCATCGGAGCATAGCAATGTCGGGAGTAGCACAACTAGTAATCATACCCAATACTGGCAAACAATCGGTCTCAATGACTACATGAGCACCCATAAAGTACTCCTTATCACATTTAAGGGCTGTCACAATTCTCCATAATTCTCTTTTAACCTGTGGATATCTTCTCTATCATTCAGTCAATACTTTAGCACCAAAGCGAATTGCATATCTTGTCCTTCCTCATCATCTTGCCCAATTTCCCATCCAATCCCGATTGGGCTTGTATCAACAGTAATAATGATAGGCTTTCCATGTGAATAGTCAGTCTTTCTCAATGTAGGAGAAGATTTTAAGAGTTTCTTCAATTTCTTCATTGCTTTCTGATGCTTCCTTTCCCAATGAAATTTCTGACCTTTCCTTAGAAGCTGATAAAGATCATCGGCTACATGTGCAAAGTGAGGAATCCATATCAAATAGAATACACATGCACCCAAGAATCTATGCACCTCTGATACATTCATGCATACATCTTGCATTCTATCAATCCCATCTATTTTTGTTGGTGATGGCCTTTGCCCATAAGGCCCACACGTATGCCCAACAATCAAAAACTCTTCAACTCCAAAGACAGACTTTTGTCCAGAAAGAGTTAAATGCACCTCTTCTAGATGTGTCAAAATCCTCTCACAATCCACAATATGGTCTACAACAAACTGTCTGCACCCACCATCTCTTCATTCTTTTCATCCACTACACACCCTTTGATTGGAACATCATCTAAGAAGGGCATAGTCAATTGTGGTATAAAATCCATGAGTACCCTATTCATAGCATTTGTCATGTGTTTGTTGCACCCTGTGGGAGAGTACACATCTGTACTAACCCCAAAGGAGTCTTCATGGTTGTGATATCCCTACTTTCAATTGCAAGCTGAAACTGATCATAACCCAATTAAAGATCACCCAAAGAATAGATCGCTCGCCTGCAAAAGCCTCTGCAAATTCATCAACCACAAGTCCTGCACCCACATTTCTTATGGTCACTTTATTGATCGGTTGCATGTTTTGAATAAATCTCAAAGCTCCATTCTTTTTGGGCATAGTAAACCAACGATTTGAGTACGGGGCTGAAGAAGGCTCCAAGATCTTCATGCAAATCTTTTCATTTAGCAAATCCATCAGCTTTAGCAAGTAAGCTTTAGGAACTGGAATAGGCCTCAAGTTCCATGGTACATGTGGCATAGTAAAAATCACCATAGGAGAGACAACATTTGGATCCACACAACCTATTTCACTTGGTCGAAATGCAAATGCCTTCCCATGTCTAGCCAACATCCACATAAAACAGTCTCTCTCAGTAGGCAAAAGAAACCCTTTTGCACCAACTTTCAATTCTTGTAATGTTTCAGATGTAAACTAATGACCTATATCTTTACGATCCCGTAACCTTGGTTGCCTTGACACTTTTTTATACATACCCTCACTCTTTGGTGGAAGTGGAAAAGCAATTGTTTTCACCTTTTTATCAACTGTCTTATCCCATTGTAGTCCTTCCTGCTGAGCAAACAATGCTATAACATCATACATATCCAAAGAGCATACTGCCAACACTCTATTTTCAGCCTCATTTTCTACATGTATAGTTGCTGAAATTTCAGCCATAGTGTTAGTAATATTCAATCCATAAAAGATGCCTGAAATGCCATCATTTTTAGCTAACAACCCCAATGCTCTTAGTTTCTTAGTAGCCCGTTTCATAGATATGCGTTCAACCCTACACATAGCTTCCATAGGCTTCTTCAGCTCCCTCCACTCACAACAACGGCAGCGCAGCTGTACTCTCACCTCTCTCCTTTCTATCAGCCTCACGACTCTCCTCCCCTCCACCCCATAGAGGGGGTTTATATAGGACAAGGGGGGGAGAGCTCCCTCCCACGTGGTGCCCCGCATGGCTATCCTCCCCTCCACCTCTCAAGTTCCCATTTCAGTCCATCCACTTCCCTCAGCCACGCTTTGGCTAGGGGAAGGTAATAAAAAAAATTGCAATAAATATAACATTATCCTCTTGACCTCCTCCCAAGAGGAGGTTCACATGTAGATATGCCGGTTCTTAAACCTTGGTCTCGTTTGGCCAGTGGAGATTCATGATACGTCGTGTATCGTCGGTAGCTTCAATGCTGGAATTTTCATTTGCTTGAGTCTCACAGGGGCTAGTAATATTTTTCAACAGAAATATTACATGATCTGGGAGATCCGTGAGCAGGTGTCATGCAATTTTACCCCCTTTCAAAGCCAACGGAGCAATCAAATTTGGGTTCCGAGCAACAAAGAAGAAGCTATAATTTTGATGCACATTTTGTCATACGAAGAAGCTCTAGGAGATCTAATGCCTGAAGATTGCTTCTAAGTAGTGCAAAGATTCCAGGTTCTTTCAATACATATTGATTCAATTCATTGTGATTTGTCTTTGTAGTGTTTACCACTTGGGTAATTCTCTATCTTCTCTTCCATCTTCTATCTCTACTTCCTTCTACTTTTGATCCTCGGTGGATTTTACCTTTCGTCAAAAACCCCTCTGACATTGGTGAACCCAACGTGAAAGGTCGTCAGAAGAAGGAAAGACAAGATAGGAGAACCTTCGAATACAATCTCGAGTGATGTTTTGCAATAGTTGGTGCAAAATATGAATATGCTTATGTAGGTAGAACAACAACAACAGGTGATGCAAGCTTCATCTCAAACAGAAAGTGTTGTGATGAATGCTTTGCAAGCAGTTGAGCATGAGGTGAAGTTATTCAATGGCAGGAAAGTATCTGCATATGTATATAACTATGCTCAGAAGATGGAATTCTTTGGGGTGGCTCAATCTGCATGGAGTTGGTATTTTGTACGTGTTACTATTCATGAATTGAAAGCACGGATTACTGAATTATACTTGTAGGATGCTGACTGGGTAGCCTTCAAGAAGACACTCAGGGAAGAATTTTACATTGAGGACACCAGTTTGATTATGCGCAAGACTTTTTAAGAGTGGGTTTTACAACCCAATAAGGGTCTTGTGGCTATGAAATTGTTAAGAGAATTTGAAAGTCGATTTGAGCAATTGGATCTTGTAGAACAACAAGCTCTTGCAAGTCAGAAAATTGAATTGTTTCTACAGGCAGCTGATTCCTGAGTTTCAAGAGAAGCTTGATGATTTGATGGGGGATCAGACTACAAAGACAGGTTTGAAAACAGAGTGGAGACATGTCAAGGAAGTTTTTACTGCACTTGTGAAGAAGCATAGAAGAAGAGAAAGATTGCATGTCTCTAGCTTGCCCACTGTTATAGGCAAGACAATTGATGTATCCAATAAGCCACCTGCTTCTGTGGCTTAACTTGTGGCTGTACCTGCTATTGTTCCCTCTATTAGGGAAGATGTCTTAGATGAATTGGTCAAAGGCATGCGGGATCTTCAATTGAAGGTTGCAAAATTGGAAGAAAAAGAACAAAAGGAAAGGGGACGGGCAGTAGCCCCTAAGCCTGAAAAAAAATGTATGTGGTGTGATAGTTTGCAGCACCATGAGAGAAAGGATTGTGCTACCTATCAGGAGGCCTTGGCACGACAACTCATCTTTTGGAAAGATGGCAAGATCCATGCACAAGAAACGGGATTGCCTCTTGCTTTGAATTTTGGAAAGGGAGGTATGAAAAGTTGTTGGAAGTCTTGGCTGTCCAAAATGCTTATGTGGCGGTACATACTTCTACTTTTGGTCTATAATTGGATAGAATGCATGGCCAAGTGATGGTTGGTCCAAAGGCTGAAATATGGACACATGCTTTACATGCAGCTGAAAAGAGAAAGGTCATTGATAGTGAAATGTCTCATGCATGGCAAGACATTCGTGGCATAACTGGTTGGAAATCACCGGTAGATGCATATTCAGTGTATGCATATTTAGCAAAGGTACAAAACACGGATGTACTTATGGAAGTAAAACGAAAAAGAGATGAAGATATTGTAGGGACATCTAAAAGAATGTCAAGAAGAAGTGTGGATTAGCTTAAAGCTATAAATCAACCACCTCTCGAGCATGTTATGGAAGAGATCAGCGAGGAGCAAAATAGGATAACAAACAAGAGGGCAAAAAGAAGGGCAAGTAGCCAGGATATAAGTTGCAATCTGACATTCAAAAACGGATCTTAAATAGTCGGGTGGAATTTACCTTGGGAGAGCTGCTTGAAATTCCCAAGCAAGAATTTCATGATGAGATCATTGACATAATTAAAAGGAAGCGTCAGTTTCTTGGTGATACCACTAGTGCATTGCTGCAATTTGAAGAGGAAACTGGTTTGTTGGGTATTCGGGATGAATATGAGCATGAAGTAAGTATAGGATTGTCTATGTAGGATGCTACTAATCAATGGACGGCATGTGGAAAAGAGAAGAAAGTGGCTAAAAATGTATTGTCTTGCAGCAGTATGCATGGTGGAGTAAGGCAAATGCAACAATATGGAGAAGAGACTCTAGGATTTATTCCTCGAAGTCACTACATAAGAGATCATTGGGCTAGACCTACCACTGAAACAGTAGTGAAAATAGGGGAGTGTAAAACTCCTTGTGTTGCTTTAATTGACCATGGGTCTAAGATAAATGTAATTGAACATGGATTGTATGAAAACGGTGCATGGCCTGTAGACACTGATCATGGTTGGCAAATGAGGGCTACAAATAATTCTTCAAGGGAGCTCTATGCTTCATGTCCTAATGTAAAAGTGACGATTGGTGATGTACAGGAAGAGCAACACTTCTTTGTGCAAGATAATTCCTCATATACAGTGATTTTGGGACAGCCCTATATTATAGGTGTGCGTATGGAAACAAAGGTGCTTGATGATGGTTCTGCTTATGCAAGAGTCATAAGTAAGGATGGGAGAAAAGGAATCCAATTTCTTAGTGTTTATGTTAATCATCCTAGAAATCGAGATATGCTTCGAGAGTCTCTTTTGGTTCCAAATGCAAGGGAATTCAAAGACCTAGATTTTCATTAAGCACTGCTCTAATTTGGGGCTACAAGTAAAACCATTTGTGGGAAGCAGGTGGGCGAGATCCCTAACAGATCTGTCCTACGATGGGTGGTCCTGGTAAGCTGGGAGCTTCTCTTAAGAGATTGAATGAAACATTGATAAGGAAAAATTAGGTAGAGCCAAACATTGACTTACTTAAGTCTTAAGACTTTGATTGGTAATTATCTTAGGGGAAAGGTGCGGCACCTCTAACAAAACTCCATTAAGGTTCCCTAAATCCCAACTATATCCCTAAAGTTCTGTCCACGTTTACGGAATGTAGGGACAATAGGATGTACTTGCAAGAAACCACTTAAGGTTTCTATCCTAAGGATCGCTCGTTAAAAAGATGAAACTAGGATTGAGTTAGAACCTTAGGACGGACGATGTCAGCCTAGTGCAATCGGGAATGGATTGGATATAAAGACACCCTAAAAACCTGTTTCCTATCTAATCATGATTCTGTGATTAGAAGACGCCATTCGATGGGTAAAATAATCCCATGGATGAGATGCGACACTTGTGCAACAAGTTGCAACATCGCATGATCTTGTGGTTTGACCACAAGAGAATGACCAATTCCTCAGAATGAGATTGGCAGATTCTTGCGCAAGTTTATCTTGCAAGAGGATGAGTAGTCATCCTGATATAGTACCTTTCTTGGGAAAAGTGACCAAGATAAGGGGATTAGATATTTGCTTGGAAGCAAAGGACCAATCAATAATTTGGAGCAACATATTTTCTATTAATAGAACTTAAGGTATTGGTTAAGTTTTGTTAATAGGGTACAGCCCTAACCTAAGAACATAAGGGTTAACAAACAATCCCTTGGAGATCTTGCCAAGTTGCAATTGATCCCGTATCGAATGCTGGATGCATTCAAAGAGAAGGATTCACTCCTTAGCAATTGGCCAAATAACAACCACTGGAAATGATTGTGCTTGTAACAGTTTCAGGAGCACTGTTTGCTTTGTTTGCTCAAGGAATTTAAGGATGAAAAGATATCTAATGCTTCAGGTTGAAGGCCTGAAGGGAGAGGTAGCCTCAATTACCCCCGACTATCTGCCTGACCCTAATCAAGGGGGTTGTTAACCGCGCCAGAAGGTGGACCAAACCCACCGCGAGAGGTTTCTCTGTTGAGCGCTACATGGAGCAGGAGGACGCTTGGGTGCCAGGGGGGGCTTTGGCCATAAATCCCTCGCCTTCCAGGCCCTGCACAAGAGGCCAATGTGACTCGGGATTAGATCTTGAGGCCCGCATACTAGTCTATGGGCAGAATCTTGGATTAGTAATCCCTGTGGATTGCTGGATAGCCTTCGGGCAGATTATGGATAAGCCTATGGGTTGGAATTTATAAATGTATTCCAAGGATAAATATGATAACTTGTTGAAAAGAAACTTGTTTGACACTGTTTTTCTATGTCAAGTGCTAAGATTACGTGAAGGAACTGGTGCCTAATAGGTTAATTAAGGAAGCTGCTTGATGCATGTCCAACTAAATGTGGTAGGTAATTAGACAACTAAAACAACCTGAGGAAAGTGCAGTGGATGTGGCCATGGGTCTGTCCTACGGGTGGGTGGTCCCGGTTGCCGGTAACTTTTCTCAATCATAATGGGCAGCAAGGAGATCGTTTCAAAGGAAATGAATAGCAAGGGCACTAACCTAGAGTCTAGGTGATAATAATCCTAGATTTATGTTGTTTTAGGGGAATGGAATGGGACTATGCCTTATGGCAAAGAGGTCGAGCCTTGCATCCCTCTCGTTTCCCATTCTCCTTGAACCAAGTGCAGCGTGAATCCGCTTTGACCCTGGTGTTTCTACGTAAAGTAGTTCACTCGAGGTTCGACACTAGTTGCCGTTTAGGAAATGACCATTAGGGGAAACCGTAATTCAGGTTCGTCCTAAGTGGAAACGGCCAGAATACTTCCGCTACGTGGCAGACATAGAAAGTCCTGGATCGCAAACCCCGTAACATTCCATGGGAGTGCCAGGCGGAGCTTTCTAGACCTCCTTTCTGATGGACTACTATGACGTGTCCTGAAGGGAATAGGTGGACACTTTACAGTTGGTATCAGAGCGAACCAACAAAGGATTTGTCTTTAAGAAATCTTAATAAGAAGAAGTAAAGCAAATGTTGCTATTCAGAACATTTCCTTACTTTCGATGCTGTCTTGTAGAATTATAAAGCATGGAATAGGTTCTTAGTATTCTGAGTCATGTTTATGACCGCAATGCATTCCCCGGATTATCAACAAAGGGTTGAGATGATGAACATCCTAGATCGTATTTATAATCCATCATCTTTGTACATGGAACGAAGATGGACGGGTGACTCAGGAATCTACTACATAGTTGCCGCCAGTTCGAACCAACCTAAAGAGGATTAAGTGGTTGGAAGACTTGAAGATCGTGAAGCTATTCATTTTTGTGGAGGCTTACGTAAACTCAACTTTACATATTCAAGGTCGGAGGGTTGAGCTGAACTCATATGTATATGAGGAAGTGACCCGTGTAATCCCCGCCGACAGGATCAAGGTGTTGGGGCACTATGAGAAGAATGGATTCCAAAGGAAAGGATACCCTAATCTTCCGATGACTTACCGATTCCTGAAGATCCATGACCCAAAACCATACTATTATCTAGTTCCCATAGATAAATGTAATACAACATTATTCTCCCCAAACTAAATGTAACAATTGCTCTATCATCTCAGGAAATGTTGTACTCCGAAAGGGCTATGCCCATATAAATGCAATAAGACTTCTTTTTATCAATGTCTATCTTGTCCATGAGAATTGATAAAAAGTTAAGTGGATAGGATTCTTGGTTGATAGTTGAATTGGGTATGAAATATAAATCATAACGATTAGCAAGCTATAACGTTAAGAATCCTTTATTTAGGCACAACCCTAGGTACAGATTCCTAGTTCGCCTCCTACATCAAGTATTACCGTGATCCAAGAGAAGAAGTTTCTTCTCAAGCAGATTAAGCCGCCTGAATTTGACGAGAAAGGTAGGATTGTCCAAGCGGATGCTGAGATTTGGATAGAATCCATGAAGGATTATTTTGAAGCAATCGGTACTGCACCCGCCAACCAGGCTATGCTCGCCAAGCTGAAGCTCACCGGCAAAGCCAGGCTTTGGTGGAAGCAATGGTACAGAGATCAAGGGATCGCGGAAGGATCTATTACCTAGGAAAAGTTGAAGAAAGTTGTACAAGGAAGATACTTACCACCGGCGTATCGCACATAGAAAATGAATGAGTTCTATGAGCTGAAACAACTGGGACTCACTCTTGATGCATACTACTCTAAATTTGTCTCACTTCTTAAGTGTGCACCACAGATGGACATGACAGAGCAGGTGTCAAAATTTTCTGTTGGTTTAAACCCACCATTGAATACCCGTCTCGAATCTATGCACCCATCAGATCTTCAAGATGCACTCATTCGAGTTGCGCCTATAATTCAGGAGGTGCAGGCTAGGCCAAGAGGTAACAAAACTTGGTCTTATAATGATCCAAACAGAGGAGCATATAGGCCTCAAATGAAGAGAGTTCAAGGTCAGAATCAAGGACAAAGAAAGAAAGCAAGGACTAATAATGCCAACAGCTTTGTCCCTACTCAAAGCAATGGCCGAAACCTCCGTTGTTTCCACTACAATGAGCCCGATCATTTCAAGAGGAAATGTCCAAAGCTTGGAGGAGGACATCGCCAAGCACCTTTCCAAGGAACTGGCAGTGGGCCAGGAGCCGCTACCTGAGGCAGAGGAAAAACCGCCTGTGTTGCCAATAGGGAAATGTGCAAAGAAGAAGATTCGACCATGGAAGCAGAGTTTGAAAGGGCGACAGTACATGCCGCTCTTCACAAGAAAGGGCCGAATCGCCAGTTTTCAGTGATTCAGATGCCATCGAATTATCAAGGTAAAGGTTTCAAAACCTTGATTGATTGTGGTAGTACACATTCCTTTATCTCACCAGCTTGTGCAAGAAGAATAGGAGTAGCCACAGTAGAAGCACCTACCTTGCTTGTGGAATTAGCAAATGTTCGTGAGGTCACTTGTACCAGGCAAACTGCTAAGGTGGAATTCTTTCTGGGAGGGAAGATGACTTCGGTCAAATTCAGAGTCATGAACCTAGGTATCCATGAGTGTCTACTCGGAATGGACTGGCTTAAACCTAACGACGCCCACATTCATTGTGGAAAGGGCCAGTTCAGAAGGAAAAATATGATAACGAATACATGGCTAGCACCATGAAAGGCTTCCAAAGCAAAAGGATCATCACATCGACTTCATGGGTCAACTTGATTAAGCTCTTCTACTGTATGGTTGCAGGATGTCCTCTAACAGTCGATTTTTGTGCTTCTCTCCTTTCTCTAATCACAGATCAATGATGTCGATGCTAATTACTGCCACATGTACTGATAACAATGCTCTCTTTGCCATAGAAATAAGGACTCGTGGAAGCAGTTTCAAGATCATCAATGAATCATCTTCAAACAGGAATTGAAGTAGAGATAGAAATTAAGTTCAGAATTTCTTTTGGGAGGGAGGTACGTTTGTCAAACATACTGGAAATTCTTGTGGTAATGTGGAGGGTTCTGCCATTGCTGATAACATAAGCTCTCACAACGAGCACATACATCCCAATTTTCCATGGTTTCTGCTGGAATTCCTTAGGGAGGAGATCGTCTTGCTTTCATTTTTTAGTAGAGAGAGAGTGTGAGAGAAAGCTTAGCTAGTTGTCGGTAGGGCTTTAGGTTGCCTCACATACCCTGAGCTGATACGCGCTTCCGGTCTCACAGGCCGAGCATCCTCTATGCTTGCTTCTCTGATTGGTTAATGGGCACCCTGCTTCTATCCCCCAGAGATTGTTTCGTACCCCCCCGGCACCCCAGACACAGCCGTCATCCTGCAAGCATGACACATCCCTCAGCCAATGTACCCCATCGCAATCTCCTTCACCTTTTCTACTGGAATTCCCTTGATTCCCAACCCGCCGAGCTTCATCCTGACACTAGCCCTTTTCAGCATCTGCAGCACGGTCACTCTCGCTCCCATCGATTCCTTGAGGAGAGAGAGAATAGATGTGTCCCCCCCTAACAGAAGAACGAGGCACACTGCAAGGGAGGTCTCTGTGATTGCCACAAAATAGGGACTAACCATCCTTCAAAGGACCACCGTGAGTGACAGATGCTCCTTTAGAGAGAGTTGGTTGTGGGTCTCCCTCAACATATGCGTTTTTTTTCCCCTCCATTGCTCCAAGAAAGAGCTAAGGTTCCCACAGAGATCTGAAAACTCTGTTTTTTCTTCTTTCAGCACACTAATGCTACTGGAATATAGATTGATGTCATACAGATGCACTCGTAAGAAGTTGCTCAACGCAGTAATCTTCCCAAAAAAAACAGTCTGCACCCAAAAGAACTGCCAACGCCCTCTCGAACCAGAAAAGCGGCTTCCAAATTCGCTTTCCTCCCTAGAAAAGCTTCCTTCCAGAAGCTTTTTCAACTTCGAGCTTGATAATCCGGTCTCTAATGATGATAAGGCATTTTAATCATCTACTCCGCCACCTTTCAAACAATGTTTCACAGTTTCTGTGACTGCAGACAAATCTGATGTATCCACAACCTTGTCAGTAGTATTCTGCCTCTGCAAATGCTTCTTGGCTGATACTTCAGTCCACTATTTCATGAGACATTGCGAAAGCATACAGATTGAATGTTCTATTGGATCAAGCTCTCTACACTGTGTATTCTCACCCTGTATAGTCAATCTTGCTACTAAAAAACTGAAAAGATTATAAATGCTTGAAACTAGCAATGGGTGTGTATTTGCTGATTATTGTGCACCTTTTGTTAAAGGTGGAACATCTTCCATTGAGCACATTGTGCTAGTATGTGAGAGATCACATTCCATTCTACCCATCTCTCTCTCAGTATCATTGAATCTCATATGCAGGAGGATAGGCTCATCCTTCAATGATTTCAAGTTCTCCACACTCAGTGAATCTGTAAGTTTGGTTGAAGTATTGTGGTTCAAGTAAGTGAAACTTTCACCATTAGCTAATTTGTCATCAGCTTTAGCCCACTTGAGAATGAATCAACATTAGGATCAACAATGTTGGTTAATGGACCATCTGAGGATTGATTAGTCTAATGGTTGATAGCAAAGCCAGAGCATCTAGTAGGCACATCCTGAGACTTTAGTCCCACATCATCCTGCTTATCTGAAGGTGGAGTTTTTTGCATCACAATTCTCTACTTGAGCTTGACTGCTGGCAGCCAACTTGTTGATTAATTCTTAATAGTTGGAAGTAATGTCAGAGCATTATTGATAAATTCCTCTTGCTCCAAACCCTCTTCACTATACTGCCTATGCAGAACAAAAGTATAATCACAACAACTAAATATGTACAAAGTATCAAATCCCACACACAACTTTTAGGTGGATTTCACACCTCGAATGCGCAGCAATACGACAACGCAAGACAATATGCACCCTCTAAAATACTGTCAGGAGACCTTGTCCACTAGGAACCCTAATTTCAGGTTGATCCCAGTGGGTTCACCGTGAACGTTGTTCTATTGCAAGGCAGACTCGAGAAACCCCAGGTGACAAACCACGTAACATTCCGTGGGAGTGCTGTGCAGCGTCGCTTAGATTCATTTGTCAATGGACCGCTAAAAACGTGCCTAGACAATCAATAGAGAGGCACGTTAGAGTTGGTATCATAGCAGAGAAAGGAAGACTCGAGAATAGAGAGGGTTCACAGATCTAGCAAAGTGGGAAATAGAGAGGGTTCACAAATCTAGCAAAGTGGAGGGTTTCATAGGTCTCAGTCCATAAATCCCAACAATTTAAAAAACCCACTTCACAAATCAGACGATCACCCTTGAATCAATCAATTAATTACTAGGTGACAGGCAATCGGGTCCATGTTGCAAGCTTAGTTTGTTAAAGCATATTTTTCGGGTTTGTGAGGGGTAGTATCGTTTGTCATGATGATATACAGCAGTCTCAATCATGGGGTTATGAATTTGTTGAGTGATCAGCAACCTCAACCACGCAGTTATGAAAATTTCTAACTCACAACGTGATTATCAAAATTTGTTGAGTTGGTCATAATCACACACAAAATGCATATGGGCAACAAACACAATGACCACTATTGTCAATCCAAAAACGATAACCAATAACTGCTATTTCTTTGTAGTTATTGGTTACAGACATGGCGACATTTCACAAGAGATTGGACAAAGGCGTTTATGCTTGGGTGGATTTATATGTGGAGCAGTGTATGTGTATGTTTGATATTGTGGGTGATGAAGATATGGTGAATTTTTCCTTGAAACGATTCAAGGATTATGCCTTGGAAGTTATCAGTTGTGTTCTAGATGTGTGGGAAAGTCTCTCTTGGTTTCTCGGGGAAGTTACTATATGTATATCCTCTACATCACGTGCGTTCAAGGCCTATTTATAAATATCCTTATCTGTGAACTTTTCCTAAATAAAACATAACTCTTTTCTATTCACCCCTTTATATTACACCCTTATGTATGTAAAAAATGTATAAAAGTGGTATTTTTAAAATACCTTATTTTGAACCCAAGTGATGCACACATATATTCATGAGTAACTTACCTGAGCTTGGTCTAAACAAAGCTTCTTCTTTATTCGTCCTACAAGTATACATGGAAAAAGCTAAAGACTAATATGAGAAACTCGTTCAGATTTTTAAGCTTTGAAAAACGTCTGAAATCTAAAAGCAATTTGGAAAGCAATTGTGTTTGAGGATAGATATTTAGAGGAGGATGGTTGTCGATTTTGAGGGGCTAATTGAACATTTGGTCGAAGGAAAAAAAAGCGAGGAGGGTTGCTGCAAGACATTTAAGAAGGATCAATATAGCTGAGAGGAGCTGGCTTTTGTTGTTGGAGGAGATATCAATAAAGGATGGCATTGTTTTGAAGGACATTGAAGGACATATCATCAAAATTTGGGGATCATTGAAGGTTTGTTATCAAGGAAAATCATCAAGCTTAAGTACTATGGTGTTCATCAACATGCACTACAACATATAGACCCAATAGCGATGTTTAAAGGGACAAATTATTCATGGAAAAATTTGCTCATCATCACTATTCGCATTGCTATTTGCAACGTGATAAAATTTTAGTATATGCGTCGCTAATTAGATTAGCGATGCTAATAGCGACATTTATAAAGTAATTTTTTGACGCAAATAGTGATGGTTACAAAGGGGAAAACAATTAGGTGGTAGGGCTGCCTTCTAGCTCGATGCACTAAATATTCTTGTATAATTTATTTACCAATGTCATGTACACCTAATGTTTAAAAATTGTGCATCAGATTTTCTAAAAAAGAGGAATCCTTTGATTGCGAACTAAAAATAATCAATTCAAAAAGGTATTATACAATGATCTTTTTCATTACTTGCTTAGGCCCAAGAAGAAGAGCTTCACTTCAAGCTTTCATTGCAGTCAAGATCCTAAGGTATGAATAAGTCCCATTGATCTTCTGCTCACTCCAGCTTATTCCATGCTTGTTAAGGTCTTTTTGCGAGAGCATTTAGGCATTTGTAAGAGTTATACCATGGCATTGGAGCCAGAAACAATTATATAGGGAGTAGTAGTATCTCTAAGCTCTGCTTCTTCCTTCTTGTTTTTACCTACATCTAAGTCATCTTCTATCTCTTCTTTCTTGGCATCCTTCATCAAAGGCATCCCGTGCCTCACAAGAGGGTGTCAACCTGACCTCACCCTCAATCTCAATGGATGGAGGTGTTTCAAGATCAAAAGAATCAAGCTCATCCTCCCCCTTCTCAAACTCCATTTCTTGAGCTGCAACTTGTGGTGCAACGGTTCATCCTTCTAACATATCCACATATCTTTGTCTTCTTTGTTGTATCCTACCTCCATCATAATACTTTCTACCTTTGAAAACACATCGATTCTCCATCTTTCTCCCTTCACATAATACTCCATCATTTCTTTCTCTTCTTGGACTCCGTCAGGTTGGCATTCTTCGGGATAGGGGTGGTCGGTGTAGAGGTATTCTCCTTCTAGGTGTGGTAGTGGATGGGGAAATATTTAGGATATTTGTTATAGAGGTTTTGGTCTTTATGGTAGCCTTCTTGGTAGTAGTCTTTAGGGTAGTAGTCAAGGTAGCAGTAGTCAACTCCTTCTTGGGAACGAGGTATTTCAAGATCTGGGTTGAGCTCATCCTCTTTTCTTCTTCTTCATCTTCATCTTACCAAAATTATTCATCTTTTTTCATGTTTCTTCTTTTCTTGGCTCCTTAGTTCTTTTTTTGTCAACTTCACTCCATTTTTCAACTCTTGGACTCTTTTGGCTCTCATCTGCTTTAAGTATGATTCGGTCTGCTCTGTGGGTTCTTCAAACCTAGAGGTAATCTCCTAGTTCCACCTCAGTATGATTTCTTCTTGTAGCCCCATATCGGGGTCTCGAGCCATCTTCACTTGCCATATCCTCTCTCTCTCTCTCTCTCTCTCTCTCTCTCTCTCTCTCTCTATCTATCTATCTATCTATCTCTCTCTCTCTATGTGTGTGTGTGTGTGTATTTTCTCTCTCTCTATTTTTCCCTCTTTTCTTTATTTCTCTCTCTCCCTCTCTCTATCAATTTCTCTTTATCTCTCCCCCTCCCTATCTTTATTTTTCTCCTTCCCTCCCTCCCTCCCTCCCCCTTCCACCCTCATATATATATATATATATATATGTATGTATGTATGTATGTATGTATGTATTCTCTCTCTCTCTCTCTCTCTCTCTCTCTCTCTCTCCATAAACAATAAGAAAGAGAGAAGAGATAATGCACTTACCTCAAAGTTTGAAGAAGAATCATTTTGCACTTCTCTCCTTCTTCTTCGTCTCCTTCACGGGTTCCATCCTCCTTTGCAGTTGTCCCCTCTCTTTTCATGGTGGATGGAGATGCCAACGGCCTCTCTCTCAATCTCCCTTCCTTTGATCTCTCTCCCTTCTTCTCTCTATACATCTCTTCATCAACAAAAAAAAAGAGAGAAGCAAAGAAAAAAGAAAAACAAAGAGATAAGAGATAATGCACTTTCCTCAAAGCTCGTTTGCCTCGTACAAGTTACATCACGACTGTTTGCCAATTCCACAAGTAGGGTAGGTGCTTCTACTGTGGCTATTCCTAATCTCTTAGCACACGCTGGTGAGATAAAGGAATGTGTACTGCCACAATCAATCAAGGTTTTGAAACCTTTACCTTGATAGTCTGACGGTGTTTGAATCACCGAGAACTGGCGATTCGGCCCCTTCTTGTGTAAAGCGGCATGGACCGTCGCTCTTTCGAATTCCGCTTCCATAGTCGGATCTTCCCCTTCTTCTGCATCACATCTTTGCCTATTGATAATGCAGGCAGCTCTTCCTCTTCCACGGGTGGCGGCTCCCTGACCGCGGCCTGCACCTTGACGGAGTCCTTCGCTAAGCTTGGGACATTGCCTTTTGAAGTGACCGAGTTCATTGCAGTGGAAACATCGGAGGTTTCGGCCATTACTGTGAGTAGGAACAAAGTTGTTGACGTTATTTGTCCTTGCTTTCTTCCTTTGTCCCTGATTGTGGCCTTGAACTCTCTTAACTTGGGGTCTGAATGCTCCTCTGTTCGGGTCGCTATAAGACCAATTCTTAATACCCCTTGGTTTAGCTTGCACTTCCTGAATTATAGGTGCCGCTCGAATGAGTGCATCCTGAAGATCTGATGGACGCATAGATTCGAGACGGGTATTTACAGGTGGATTTAAGCCTGCGCAAAATTTGGACACCTGCTGTGTCGTGTCCATTTGTGGCGCATACTTTAACAGTGAGACAAACTTAGAGTAGTATGCGTCAAGGGTGAGTCCTAACTGTTTTAGCTCATAGAACTCATTCATTTTCTGTGTACGATATGCAGGTGGCAAATATCTGCCTTGCACGGCTTGCTTTAACTTCTCCCAGGTAACGGACCCCTCTGAAATCCCTTGATCCCTGCACCATTGTTTCCACCAAAGTCTGGCTTCACCGGTGAGTTTTAATTTGGCGAGCATGGCCTGATTGGTAGGTGCAGTACCAGCTGCTTCGAAGTAGTCCTCCATAGATTCAATCCAAATCTCAGCATCCGACTGGACGAATCTGCCTCTCCCGTCAAACTCGGGTGGCTTTATCTGTTTGAGGAGGAACTTCTTCTCCTGGATCACAGTAGTACTTGATGTAGGGGGTGAATTTGGACCCTGTTCCTGGGGTTGTGCCTGGATAAAAGTTTTCTTAACATTATTGTATGATAATTGTCATTAGCTTATCTTTAATTCATCTATCTCGTAAATCATGAAGCTACTTAATTTCCGTAACAACCCTGATACACAATCGGTTATTGATAAAAGAAATCCTTATTTATATTTACATGGCGTAGCCTTATACAACATCTCGTGTGATGATAATCCAATCATTACATTTAGTTTGGGGAGAACAACATTGTATTGGATTTGTCTACAGGAACTGTGTAATAGTAGGGTTTTGGGTCATGAATCTTTAGGAATCGATAATTCATCGGAAGCTCAGGATATCCTTTCCGCTGGAATCCATACTTCCCATGGTGGCCCAATACCTTAATCCTGTCAGCTGGGATTACACGGGTTACTTCCTCATATACATATGAGTTCAATTCAACCCTCCGACCTCGAATATGCAAAGTCGAATTTACGTGAGCTTCCACAAAAATGAACAGCTTCACGATTTTCAAATCTTCCAACCACTTGATCCTCTTTAGGTTGGTTTGTAAATAAGCGAACCGGTGGGCAGCTATGTAGTAGATTCCTGAAGACCCAGTCCATCTTCGTTCTATATATAAAGGTGATGGATTATAAATCTGCTCCAGGATGTTCATCATTTCAATTCTCTGCCTATAATGCGGAGAATGCATTGCAGTCATAAACATGATCCGGAACACCAAAAACTTGTTCCACGCTTCGTAATTCTGCAAGACAGTATTGAAGATGAGGAAATGTTTGGACAGCAACAATTTCTTTACTTCATTTTTAATGAAATCTCATGAAAATAATTCCGTTGTTGGTCGGCTCTGATACCAACTATAACGTGTCCACTAGAATCCTCTAGGACACGTCTTGGCAGTCCATCGGAAAGGCTGTCTAAAGAACTCCGCCCGGCACTCCCATGGAATGTTACGGGTTTTGCAATCTAGGTCTTTCCGCGTCTGCCACGTAGCGGAAGTGTCCTGGCCGTTTCCCACTTAGGATCGACCGGAATTAAGGTTTTCTTGTTTGGTCATTAGCTAGCAGCAACTAGCGTCAGACCCGAGCGAACTACTTTACGCAGAAACACCAGGTCCGAAGCGGATTCACGCTGCACTTGGTTCAAGGAGAATGGGAAACGAGAGGGATGCAAGGCTCGACCTCTCTGCCATAAGGCATAGTCCCATTCCGTTCCCCTAAAACAGCGTGAATCGGGTAATAGGTAATTCTAAGTCATCGTTCTCGTCATTTGTTTCGGCAATGATGATCATCCCTCTGTTCGTCGAAGATTTTGAGAAAAGTTCCCGGCTAACCGGGACCACCCATCCATAGGACGGACCCATGGTCCATCCTCCGCACTTTCCTCGGTTTGTTTTAGTTATGTAATTACCTACCACATTAATTTGACATATAACAAACAGCTTCCTTGATTAATCCTGTTAAGCACTGGTTCCTTCACGTAATCTTATCACAGGACATAAAGAAAACAATGTCAAACAACTTCTTTATTATCATTTTATCCTTTTATCTTTGAAATACAAGGAGTTCCGCCCGTAGGCTTGTTCATAATCCGCCCGAAGGCTATCCAGTAATCCGCTAGGGATTACTAATCCAAGCTTCTGCCCGTAGACTAGTATGCGGGCCTCGAGATCCAATCCCGACTCACGTTAGCCTCTTGTGCAGGACCCGGAAGGCGAGGGATTTACGGCCAGAGCCCCCCCTGGCACCCAAGCGTCCTCGTGCTCCAAGTAGAGCTCAACGGAAAGACCTCACACGGCGGGTTCGGTCCACGTTCCCGGCGCGGTCAACAACCCCCTTGGTTAGGGTCAGGCAGGCAGCCGGGGGTAACTGAGCTGCCACTTCCTTCAGGCCTTCAACCTGAAGCATTTATATATCTTTCATCCTTTAGTTCCTTGAACAAACAATGCAAACAGTGCTTTCTAAATTGTTACAAGCACAATCAATTCCCGTGGACGTTTAGCTGGCAAACTGTTAAGGAGTGACTCCTTCCCTCCGAATGCATCCCGCATTCGATCCGGAATCAATTGCAACATGGCAAGATTCCTATCGTCTTTGGGTTAGGGTCATACCCTGTCAATACTTTTAGGTTTTGTTAATGGTAGATTCCGACAACCATGTCGCTTTAGTTTATTGACCAATCATTTGCGTCCAAGCAAATACCTAGCTTCCCCTTAACTTGGGAAATTTTCCCTAATGAGGATAGAGCAAGAGGATGACTACCCTTTCCCCTTGCAAGTTAAACTTTCGCAAGAACTTGCCAACCTTATTCCAAGGAATGGCAAAACTCCTTACGATCAACCTGCAAGGCTAAGTGACGTTGCAACTTATTGCACAAGTGTTGTCTCCATTCCAAAAGATCATTTCACCTAATGAATGGCGTATTCAGGTCACGGAATTAACTTCAGACGAGAGGGAGGGTTTAGGTTGTCTTTTTACCCACCCCATCCTTAATTTCACTAAATCGTCAATGTTTAGTCCTAGGGTTCCAACTCAATTCGAGTTTCATCATTTTAAATGCTTGGTCCTTAAGGTAGGAATCCTAGATTATTGTTTACATGAGCATCCAATTAGCTTAACATTTTGGGAATATGGTTAGGACTATTGGGTTTGAAGGTTTCGACTTAACGTCAATTGGAAAACTTGGCCGAATCCTTAACGTGCTAATACCTAGTTAGGGTTTGGGATATCTATCGTATTGACTGAACCTTGCCCATACGAATCCTTTGCGGCTAGGTGATTTGGGTAATTCACTATGCTTGTCTCGCGACAAGGATGAATCCTTCCTAGAGATAATAAACTAAATCTAAAGAAGAAAGATGGTTTCGACTACCACCATACATGTAAACATGCGACTCACTCTATCTTTTATTGGTAAAGTAAAAATACATGATAAGCTGGATACCAACTTTCTTAGGACCTACTAGGCCTTACTTCAAATAATCATGTCTACTACCTTGTTATCTACACCTTAGAATCTCAGGCTTTGTTTAAATCCTGCAACCTTTCCTACGGCAACACTTGATGAATGAATTTTTATGCACGATGAAAGTGCAACATGCAACCCTTACATAACTACAACGTAGTTAATTGAGATTACTGTAGAGTTAGTGTTGGTATATTCTTTCTTGCAAGCACATGCCACATGCCAATCCCTAGATTCAATTTGTGATATGCCACCATTACTTTTCGGTTAACCTCCTACAGGTGTTAACAATTTTTCGCCATGAACCATTACAATAAAGATTTTTCCTAAATTGCGACATAAGCTTATTCTTTCCATGTCTAGTCAAAATACACTTAATAACTTTAGCCTTATAATGATAGACGGTAGGTGTTCTAGACTATTTCTTTGAAATGCATGATAAGGCAACATAATACTAAGGTCGTAAGATGATAGACCACTCACGATCATCATATTGAAATTATTATTAACTCCATATCATGTCACGAGATAATAGACAAATTTTCCTTAATTTCCTTTTTATTCGGCTTGATATGCATAGGTGCTTTCTATCCCGTAATAGTTATCATACCTAATGCATTACTTTCGCGTACAATCGAAATCATAAAAACCTGGGTCTGTGGGCTCAGGGAGATATCCACTTGAATGCTTGGAGATGAACCTCTCACAGCCGCGCCTTGCAACTTCTTGGGAGCCATTGTAGTCGTGGTTACGGACTCCTTTACTTTCGCTTTTCGAGACGGCTAGGAGATCGATATCTTCTCCTCGCTTGGGAATAGGAATTTCCCTAACCGGATTCAAAAACCGAGAAGTTGCATAGGATCAAGGCCTATGGCCTTAATCCTTAGAAGTTAAGAAGCTTCTAAGAAGCTTCTGGGCCTGCAGCGACGATGAGAAGGGGGTCCCAATGATTGGGAAGGAGGCCGTGATCAAGGCGAGGGTGGGCGGCGGCCTGGGCCTTTCAGCCAGGCGGCGAAGCTCCTGGACGCGGCAGCGGATGGTGACCACGGCAGGCCTTGGCGGCGTTGTCAATACGGCAGCTCCCTCCTCCTCCAATCCCGCCAGCATGGCAGCCTTTCCCTCACACAGCACGGTCGCCCTCATGCAGCACGGTCGCCCTCCTTCACGCTACCCCCCCCCTTCTGACTCCCTGGGGAGGGGGTTTTTATAGGCATGGGGGGGGGGGGAGGAAGAGAAGGGCTCCCCCACGTGGCCCATGCATGGGTTCCCCCTTCTCCATGGAGTCCAGGACTCCCCCAAGTCCATCTCTCCCACACTCCCTTTTCTCCAGTCGTGCGTCGGCTGGGGAAAAAGGGGTAAAAATAAAAAAATTTGCCTTGAGTTATTCAAATTGCCCCTCCCAAGAGGGTGTTTTTGTGAGACTTGCGGTTTTGAACTTTCGGTTTTGATTTACCAATGCGGAGGACCCCATTTCTCGCGTGCGGGTCACACATTACATTGCCAATAATTTCAATGCAAGAGATAACCTTTGCACAAGGTTTACGTCGTGTGCGGGACGTCAATATTCACGGGTGGGAATATTACATTCTCTCCCCCTTAGAAGAATCGAGAGATGTCCTCATCTCGGGATAAACTGGGGATATTGAAGATTGAGAGAGTTTTCATCCATCCAGGTAGCATCCTCTTCGGGATAATCTTTCCACTGGACGAGGCATTCTTTCAGGGTTCTAGATCTTAATTGTCTCTCCCTAACATCTAAAATCTTTTCCGGTCTTAGTTCAAGGACTCCTTGACTAGGCATTACAACTTGTTGGTCATCAAGTACATGATTTGGGTTGGGCACATATTTTTTTTAGGAGACTAATATGGAATACATTGTGAACTTTTAGGTTATCTGGAAGTTGCAATTTATAAGCATTGGGTCCCAGGCATTTGAGGATTTTATACAGACCACAATACCTTGGACTTAGCTTCTTGCATTCACCTAGAGATAGAGAACTCCTTTTTGGGCGTACATGAATGAAAACCATGTCTCCTTCTCGGAAGACCCTCTCTTGGCGTTTCAAATCCGCATATGCCTTTTGTCTATCTTTGGCTGCTTGTATGTCTTGTCTTATTGACCTTATTTGGTCATCCATGTCCTCCAACATTTGTCTTGAAGCTTCCACCCTTAGGGTAGGATCAGAAAAATTTAGGGGACTTCGACAATCATGACCATACAATGCCTGAAAAGGGGTCATTTGAATGCTCTGCTGGTAAGAAGCATTGTAGGCAAATTCTACTAACGGCAAGTACTGAATCCATCTCTTCGGCTCTCGACAGCAGTAAGCCCTAAGCATATCCTCAATGATTTGATTTACTTGCTCTGTTTGGCCATCTGTTTGGGGATGGTAGGCAGTGCTAAAACAGAGTTGAGTTCCAATAGCTTCAAAGATAGCTCTCCAGAAGTGTGAAGTGAAGAGAGAGTCTCGATCGCTAACGATCCTTCTAGGTAGCCCATGTAGCTTGAATATTTCTTTGATAAACACTCTTGCAATGTCGGAGGCTTTATAGTTTGTCTTTACTGGAATCAGGTGTGCAACCTTGGTAAGCATGTCAACTACAACCATAATGGAGTTGTATCCTCCTTGGACTTGGGGTAAGCCCACCACAAAATCCATACTGATGAATTCCCATTTCATTTGGGGAATGTCAAGTGGTTGCAATTTCCCTGGCATCATGACATGTTCAGCCTTGATACGTTGGCAAGACAAACATTCAATGACATATTTGAGAACGTCACCTTTGAGCCTCTCCCAATGATAGCTCTTCCTAATTGCATTAAGAGTTTTTGCATAGCCAGGATGTCCTGCGAAAGGGGAATCATGAGCTTCCCATAATATCTTTTGCTTAAGTGACTGGCTTGTTGGTATACATAACCTTGTTCTGTAATAGACAAGTCCATTATCAGTGGAAAATTCCCGATACTTAGCTTGTGACTTCAGATTCTGCTCTTTGGTAGCTATTTCTTTTATCATGGTTTGGTAGGCCAAATCATGGCATGCCTCCTCTCTAGCTAGTTCGAGTATAGGGTTGCTTGGCATAGATACCTTTGTAGCTAGAGATCTGGCCGTTGATGGATTCTGCAAGATTAGGGAGTTTAGGAATGCCTTGCGACTGAGTGCATCGGCAACTACATTCTCTTTCCCTGGTCGATACTTGATTTCAAAATCATACTCCAATATTTCGATCCATCGACGTTGCCTCATGTTGAGCTCGTTCTGGGTAAAAATCCATTTGAGACTCTTATGATCTGTTACTAGAGTAAACTTGTTACCCAACAGGTAGTGTCTCCAAAGGTTTAGAGCATGGATGACAGCTAATAACTCCAGATCATGCGTGGCATAATAATTTTCATGACTCTTCAATTTCCTTGAAGAATATGCTACGGGATGACCTTCCTGCATGAGTACACACACCAAGGCAAGAATGCTGGCATCAGTTACTACCTCGAACTCCTTATTGAGGTCGGGAAGTTTCAGAATAGGTGCTGATACCAAACATTGCTTCAATTGGTCGAAGCTATTTTGCTCAGGAGTTGACCATGTAATAGAAGTCTGCTTCTTTAGTAAGTCGGTAAGAGGTGCTACAATCAAAGCATAGTTTTTGATAAAGACCCTATACCATCCTGTCAAGCCAAGAAAACTGCGTATTTCTTTGACGGATACTGGTATTGGCCATTCAAGCACATCTCTGACTTTGGCTGGGTCTACTGATATTCCTTCTGATGATACTATGAATCCTAGATATTCAATCTGACGTTTGAAGAATGCACACTTCTTCATTTTTGCATATAGCTTATGAGACCTCATTGTCTCAAGGACAATCCGAAGTTGAGATTCATGATCTTCTTCCTGTTTAGAATAGACTAAAGTATCATCGAAGAAGACAAGCACGAAATCATCAAGATATGGTCTAAAAATATCCTGCATTAATCTATTGAAGGTGGCAGGTGCATTTGTAAGCCCGAATGACATAACCAAGAATTCAAAGTGCCCATATCTTGTATTGAAGACCGTTTTTGGAATATCTTCATCCTTGATCCTGATTTGATAGTAACCTGACCTGAGATCAATTTTGGAGAAGATCTTTGCACCTTGAAGGCGATCGAGAAGCTCATCTATTCTAGGAATAGGATACTTGTTCTTGACTGTTGATTGATTCAACCCACGGTAATCAATACATAGTCGAAGTGTCCCATCTTTCTTTTTCTGGAATAGAACTGGAGCTCCCCATGGTGAGTTGCTGGGCCGGATGTAACCCTGGTTTAACAGTTGCTTGAGTTGTTCCTTCAACTCAATAGCTTCCGGAATGGACATTCTATAAGGTCTCTTTGCAATTGGCGCAGCTCCAGGTAATAGCCTTATTTCATGATCAACTTCCCTTGGAGGTGGAAGTTCAGTTAATTCCTCAGGGAATATGTCAGCGTATTCTTTTAGCCAAGAGGGTCCCTCATGAGACTCTTGCTTTTGATCTAACTTGTTGAGTTTGATCAAGTAAATAGGTAATCCTTTCCTAACCCCTTTTATGATCCGCGATACTTTGGCTAACTGGATCCTTGGCACTCCTGCCTCACCTTGCGTTGTAACAAACTCTCTTTCAGAGTTTCGAAAGGAAACTTGACCCTTTCCACAGTGGATGTGAGCGTCATTAGGCTTAAGCCAATCCATCCCGAGTAGGCACTCATGGATACCTAAGTTCATGACTCTGAATTTCACTGAGGTTTTCTTTCCTCCTAGATAGAACTCCTCCTTAGCAGTTTGCCTGGTACAAGTTACCTCACGACCGTTTGCCAATTCCACAAGTAGGGTAGGTGCTTCTACTGTGGCTATTCCTAATCTCTTAGCACACGCTGGTGAGATAAAGGAATGTGTACTGCCACAATCAATCAAGGTTTTGAAACCTTTACCTTGATAGTCTGATGGTGTTTGAATCACCGAGAACTGGCGATTCGGCCCCTTCTTGTGTAAAGCGGCATGGACCGTCGCTCTTTCGAATTCCGCTTCCATAGTCGGATCTTCCCCTTCTTCTGCATCACATCTTTGCCTATTGATAATGCAGGCAGCTCTTCCTCTTCCACGGGTGGCGGCTCCCTGACCGCGGCCTGCACCTTGACGGAGTCCTTCGCTAAGCTTGGGACATTGCCTTTTGAAGTGACCGAGTTCATTGCAGTGGAAACATCGGAGGTTTCGGCCATTACTATGAGTAGGAACAAAGTTGTTGACGTTATTTGTCCTTGCTTTCTTCCTTTGTCCCTGATTGTGGCCTTGAACTCTCTTAACTTGGGGTCTGAATGCTCCTCTGTTCGGGTCGCTATAAGACCAATTCTTAATACCCCTTGGTTTAGCTTGCACTTCCTGAATTATAGGTGCCGCTCGAATGAGTGCATCCTGAAGATCTGATGGACGCATAGATTCGAGACGGGTATTTACAGGTGGATTTAAGCCTGCGCAAAATTTGGACACCTGCTGTGTCGTGTCCATTTGTGGCGCATACTTTAACAGTGAGACAAACTTAGAGTAGTATGCGTCAAGGGTGAGTCCTAACTGTTTTAGCTCATAGAACTCATTCATTTTCTGTGTACGATATGCAGGTGGCAAATATCTGCCTTGCACGGCTCGCTTTAACTTCTCCCAGGTAACGGACCCCTCTGAAATCCCTTGATCCCTGCACCATTGTTTCCACCAAAGTCTGGCTTCACCGGTGAGTTTTAATTTGGCGAGCATGGCCTGATTGGTAGGTGCAGTACCAGCTACTTCGAAGTAGTCCTCCATAGATTCAATCCAAATCTCAGCATCCGACTGGACGAATCTGCCTCTCCCGTCAAACTCGGGTGGCTTTATCTGTTTGAGGAGGAACTTCTTCTCCTGGATCACAGTAGTACTTGATGTAGGGGGTGAATTTGGACCCTGTTCTTGGGGTTGTGCCTGGATAAAAGTTTTCTTAACATTATTTTATGATAATTTTCATTAGCTTATCTTTAATTCATCTATCTCGTAAATCATGAAGCTACTTAATTTCCGTAACAACCCTGATACACAATCGGTTATTGATAAAAGAAATCCTTATTTATATTTACATGGCGTAGCCTTATACAACATCTCGTGTGATGATAATCCAATCATTACATTTAGTTTGGGGAGAACAACATTGTATTGGATTTGTCTACAGGAACTGTGTAATAGTAGGGTTTTGGGTCATGAATCCTTAGGAATCGATAATTCATCGGAAGCTCAGGATATCCTTTCCGCTGGAATCCATACTTCCCATGGCGGCCCAATACCTTAATCCTGTCAGCTGGGATTACACGGGTTACTTCCTCATATACATATGAGTTCAATTCAACCCTCCGACCTCGAATATGCAAAGTCGAATTTACGTGAGCTTCCACAAAAATGAACAGCTTCACGATTTTCAAATCTTCCAACCACTTGATCCTCTTTAGGTTGGTTTGTAAATAAGCGAACCGGTGGGCAGCTATGTAGTAGATTCCTAAAGACCCAGTCCATCTTCGTTCTATATATAAAGGTGATGGATTATAAATCTGCTCCAGGATGTTCATCGTTTTAATTCTCTGCCTATAATGCGGAGAATGCATTGCAGTCATAAACATGATCCGGAACACCAAAAACTTGTTCCACGCTTCGTAATTCTGCAAGACAGTATTGAAGATGAGGAAATGTTTGGACAGCAACAATTTCTTTACTTCATTTTTAATGAAATTTCATGAAAATAATTCCGTTGTTGGTCGGCTCTGATACCAACTGTAACGTGTCCAATAGAATCCTCTAGGACACGTCTTGGCAGTCCATCGGAAAGGCTGTCTAAAGAACTCCGCCCGGCACTCCCATGGAATGTTACGGGTTTTGCAATCTAGGTCTTTCCGCGTCTGCCACGTAGCGGAAGTGTCCTGGCCGTTTCCCACTTAGGATCGACCGGAATTAAGGTTTTCTTGTTTGGTCATTAGCTAGCAGCAACTAGCGTCAGACCCGAGCGAACTACTTTACGTAGAAACGCCAGGTCCGAAGCGGATTGATGCTGCACTTGGTTCAAGGAGAATGGGAAACGAGAGGGATGCAAGGCTCGACCTCTCTGCCATAAGGCATAGTCCCATTCCGTTCCCCTAAAACAGCGTGAATCGGGTAATAGGTAATTCTAAGTCATCGTTCTCGTCATTTGTTTCGGCAATGATGATCATCCCTCTGTTCGTCGAAGATTTTGAGAAAAGTTCCCGGCTAACCGGGACCACCCATCCATAGGACGGACCCATGGTCCATCCTCCGCACTTTCCTCGGTTTGTTTTAGTTATGTAATTACCTACCACATTAATTTGACATATAACAAACAGCTTCCTTGATTAATCCTGTTAAGCACTGGTTCCTTCACGTAATCTTATCACAGGACATAAAGAAAACAATGTCAAACAACTTCTTTATTATCATTTTATCCTTTTATCTTTGAAATACAAGGAGTTCCGCCCGTAGGCTTGTTCATAATCCACCCGAAGGCTATCCAGTAATCCGCTAGGGATCACTAATCCAAGCTTCTGCCCGTAGACTAGTATGCGGGCCTCGAGATCCAATCCCGACTCACGTTAGCCTCTTGTGCAGGACCCGGAAGGCGAGGGATTTACGGCCAGAGCCCCCCCTGGCACCCAAGCGTCCTCGTGCTCCAAGTAGAGCTCAACGGAAAGACCTCACACGGCGGCTTCGGTCCACGTTCCCGGCGCGGTCAGCAACCCGCTTGGTTAGGGTCAGGCAGGCAGTCGGGGGTAACTAAGCTGCCACTTCCTTCAGGCCTTCAACCTGAAGCATTTATATATCTTTCATCCTTTAGTTCCTTGAACAAACAATGCAATCAGTGCTTTCTAAATTGTTACAAGCACAATCAATTCCCGTGGACGTTTAGCTGGCAAACTGTTAAGGAGTGACTCCTTCCCTCCGAATGCATCCCGCATTCGATCCGGAATCAATTGCAACATGGCAAGATTCCTATCGTCTTTGGGTTAGGGTCATACCCTGTCAATACTTTTAGGTTTTGTTAATGGTAGATTCCGGCGACCATGTCGCTTTAGTTTATTGACCAATCATTTGCATCCAAGCAAATACCTAGCTTCCCCTTAACTTGGCAAATTTTCCCTAATGAGGATAGAGCAAGAGGATGACTACCCTTTCTCCTTGCAAGTTAAACTTGCGCAAGAACTTGCCAACCTTATTCCAAGGAATGGCAAAACTCCTTACGATGAACCTGCAAGGCTAAGTGACGTTGCAACTTATTGCACAAGTGTTGTCTCCATTCCAAAAGATCATTTCACCTAATGAATGGCGTATTCAGGTCACGGAATTAACTTCAGACGAGAGGGAGGGTTTAGGTTGTCTTTTTACCCACCCCATCCTTAATTTCACTAAATCGACAATGTTTAGTCCTAGGGTTCCAACTCAATTCGAGTTTCATCATTTTAAATGCTTGGTCCTTAAGGTAGGAATCCTAGATTATTGTTTACATGAGCATCCAATTAGCTTAACATTTTGGGAATATGGTTAGGACTATTGGGTTTGAAGGTTTCGACTTAACGTCAATTGGAAAACTTGCCCGAATCCTTAACGTGCTAATACCTAGTTACGGTTTGGGATATCTATCGTATTGACTGAACCTTGCCCATACGAATCCTTTGCGGCTAGGTGATTTGGGTAATTCACTATGCTTGTCTCGCGACAAGGATGAATCCTTCCTAGAGATAATAAACTAAATCTAAAGAAGAAAGATGGTTTCGACTACCACCATACATGTAAACATGCGACTCACTCTATCTTTTATTGGTAAAGTAAAAATACATGATAAGCTGGATACCAACTTTCTTAGGACCTACTAGGCCTTACTTCAAATAATCATGTCTACTACCTTGTTATCTACACCTTAGAATCTCAGGCTTTGTTTAAATCCTGCAACCTTTCCTACGGAAACACTTGATGAATGAATTTTTATGCACGATGAAAGTGCAACATGCAACCCTTACATAACTACAACGTAGTTAATTGAGATTACTGTAGAGTTAGTGTTGGTATATTCTTTCTTGCAAGCACATGCCACATGCCAATCCCTAGATTCAATTTGTGATATGCCACCATTACTTTTCGGTTAACCTCCTACAGGTGTTAACAATTTTTCGCCATGAACCATTACAATAAAGATTTTTCCTAAATTGCGACATAAGCTTATTCTTTCCATGTCTAGTCAAAATACACTTAATAACTTTAGCCTTATAATGATAGACGGTAGGTGTTCTAGACTCTTTCTTTGAAATGCATGATAAGGCAACATAATACTAAGGTCGTAAGATGATAGACCACTCACGATCATCATATTGAAATTATTATTAACTCCATTTCATGTCACGAGATAATAGACAAATTTTCCTCAATTTCCTTTTTATTCGGCTTGATATGCATAGGTGCTTTCTATCCCGTAATAGTTATCATACCTAATGCATTACTTTCGCGTACAATCGAAATCATAAAAACCTGGGTCTGTGGGCTCGGGGAGATATCCACTTGAATGCTTGGAGATGAACCTCTCATAGCCGCGCCTTGCAACTTCTTGGGAGCCATTGTAGTCGTGGTTACGGACTCCTTTACTTTCGCTTTTCGAGACGGCTAGGAGATCGATATCTTCTCCTCGCTTGGGAATAGGAATTTCCCTAACCGGATTCAAAAACCGAGAAGTCGCATAGGATCAAGGCCTATGGCCTTAATCCTTAGAAGCTTCTTAAGAAGCTTCTAAGAAGCTTCTGGGCCTGCAGTGACGACGAGAAGGGGGTCCCAATGATTGGGAAGGAGGCCGTGATCAAGGCGAGGGTGGGCGGCGGCCTGGGCCTTTCAGCCAGGCGGCGGAGCTCCTGGACGCGGCAGCGGATGCTGACCACGGCAGGCCTTGGCGGCGTTGTCAATACGGCAGCTCCCTCCTCCTCCAATCCCGCCAGCATGGCAGCCTTTCCCTCACACAGCACGGTCGCCCTCACGCAGCACGGTCGCCCTCCTTCACGCTACCCCCCCCTTCTGACTCCCTGGGGAGGGGGTTTTTATAGGCATGGGGGGGGGGGGGGAAGAGAAGGGCTCCCCCACGTGGCCCATGCATGGGTTCCCCCTTCTCCATGGAGTCCAGGACTCCCCCAAGTCCATCTCTCCCACACTCCCTTTTCTCCAGTCGTGCATCGGCTGGGGAAAAAGGGGTAAAAATAAAAAAATTTGCCTTGAATTATTCAAATTGCCCCTCCCAAGAGGGTGTTTTTGTGAGACTTGCGGTTTTGAACTTTCGGTTTTGATTTACCAATGCGGAGGACCCCATTTCTCGCGTGCGGGTCACACATTACACTGCTAATAATTTCAATGCAAGAGATAACCTTTGCACAAGGTTTACGTCGTGTGCGGGACGTCAATATTCACGGGTGGGAATATTACACTCTTCATGGATGGTGGCACAATTTTTAAAGTTAGTGGGAAATTTAAAAATTAGAAAAGTAAATAACATTCATAAAAAATGCATAAAATAAACCTTTGTAAAAAAGAATTTAAAGACAAAATGAATAATACTTAAAGGTTATATTTTTCAATGCATGATCCAATGGATGTAAGCTTAGTGGCTATAAGTGTGGTGAATGATAATATGGAAAAGGACATTAACCTTTGTTAAAATATGCTTAATTGATGAATGATGCTTAACTTGGAGAAGAAAATAGGGAAGGAGTAAAAAAAGTCTTTAATGCATACTTATATGCTTATGAGGGAGGAAAAGACAAAAAAGGATGGCTTTTATGGAATTTCTCTTCTAGAAACACTTCTACATAAGATACATAACATCTAAAGTGTATTTTCTTTGTTGTCCAAGCTTCTATTAGTGCTATAGCAACTCCTTGCATTGCTAAATTCACTCTTACAACATCATTTTCAGCTACAAGAAAGTCATCTTCTTCCTCGTCATCCATCATCCCATCTTCATTCTCATAGCGTCCCTGAGATAACATGTCTGCCATTGGGTTATCTCTTCTTGCAATATGCTGAAATTCAAGGTTCAAAGATTTAATGTATGCAATCCACCGGAGCATAGTAATGTTTGGGGTAGCACAACTAGTAATCATACCCAATACCGGCAAACAATTAGTCTCAATGACTACACTAGCACCCATAAAATACTCCTTATCACATTTAAGGGTTGTCACAATTCCCCATAATTCTCTTTTTACCTATGGATACCTTCTCTATCATTCAGTCAATACTTTAGCACCAAAGCAAATTGCATATCCTTTCCTTCTTTATCATCTTGCCCAATTGCCCATCCAATCCTGATTGGGCTCATATGAACAGTAATAATGATAGGCTTTCCATGTGAATAATCAGCCTTTCTCAATGTAGGAGAAGATTTCAAGAGCTGGTTCAATTTCTTCATTGCTTTTTTATGCTTCCTTTCCCCATGAGATCTCTGACCTTTCCTAAAGAGGAGCTGATATAGAGCATCAGCTATATGTGGAAAGTTAGGAATCTATATCAAATAGAACACACATGCACCCAAGAATCTATGCGCCTTTGATACATTCGTTCATACATATTGCATTCTGTCTCTCTTGATTATTTTCATCCACTGCACACCCTTTGATTGAAACATCATCCAAGAAGGGCATTATCAATTGTGGTATAAAATCCATGAGTACCCTATTTATAGCATTTTTCATGTGTGCCACTGAGTTTGTTGCACCTTGCGAGAGAGTACACATCCGTACTAACCCCAAGTGAGTCTTCATGGTTGTGATATCCTTGCTCTCAATTTTGCAAGATAAAAGTAATCGTACCTTGAGTAAAGATCACCCAAAGAATAGATCGCTCTGCCTGCAAAAGCCTCCGCAATTTCATCAACCACATGACCTACACCCACATTTCTTATGGTCACTTTATTGACCGGCTGCATGTCTTGAATAAATCTCAAAGCCCCGTTCTTTTTGGGCACAGTAAATCAATGATTTGAGTATGGGGCTAAAGAGGGCTCTAAGATCTTCATGCTAATCTTTTCATTTAGCAAATCCATTAGATTTGACAAGTAATCTTTAGGCACTCAAATAGGCCTCAAGTTCCATGGTACATGTGGCACAGTAAATATTACCATAGGAGAGACAACATTCAGATCCACACAACCTATTTCAGTTGGTTAAAATGCAAATGCTTTTCCATGCCTAGCCAACATCTACATAAAACAGTCTCTTTCAATAGGCAAAAGAAACCCTTCTGCACCAACTTTCAATTCTTCTAATGTTTCAGATGTAAATCGATGACCTATATCTTTAGGATCCCGTAAGCTTGATTTGCCTTGACACTTTTTCATATAGACCCACATTTTCTGGTGACCCACCTTTTTGTCAACCATCTTATACTTTGTCTCCACAACTGCTTCAGCCCATTATAATCCTTCCTGCTGAGCAAACAATGCTATAACATCATACATGTCCAAAGAACATACTGTCAACACTCTATTTTCAGCCTCATTTTCTGCATGTATAGTTGCTGAAATTTCAGTCATAGTGTCATTAATATTCAGCCCATAAAAGATGCTTGAAATGCCTTCATTTTCAGCTAATAACCCCAGTGCTCTCAGTTTTTTTGTAGCTTGTTTCATAGATATGCGTTCAACCTTGCACATAGCTTCCATAAGCTTAAACCAATATGAATTTTTTGTTGTAAACTGAGAATAACCAATAGTAAATACATGCTTCATACCATCAAGAGGCAAGTAAATCCTCTAAACAACACTAGTGTAGCTCCGCATTACAACAATGCTTAATGAAAATCCAGGTCTTTGAATTCCCTTGCATTTGGAGGAAAAGGAGACTTTCGAAACGTATCTTGATTCCTAGAATGATTAACACAAAAAGTAAGAAATTGGATTTCTTTCCTCCCATCCTTGCTTTTGACTCTTGCATAAGTAGAACCATCATCAAGCACCTTTGTTTCCATATGCACTCCTATAATATAGGGCTATCCCAAAATCACTGCATATGAAGAATTATCTTGCACAAAGAAGTGTTGCTCTTCTTGTACATCACCAATCATCACTTTTACATTAGAACATGGAGAATAGAGCTCCCTGGAAGAATTATTTGTAGCCCTCATACACCAACCATGATCAGTGTCCCCACAGGCCATGCACCATTCTCATATGATCCATGCTCAATGACATTAATCTCAGACCCGTGGTCAAGCAAAGCAACACAAGAAGTTTCACACTCCCCTATTTTCACTATCGTTTCAGTCGTAGCTCTGGCCTAGTGATTTCTTGTGTAATGAGTTTGAGAAATAAATCTTAGAGTCTCTTCCCCATTTTGTTGCATCTACCTTACTCCACCATGCATATTGCTATAAAGATAATGTATTTTTAGCCACTTTCTTCTCTTTTCCACATGTTGTCCACTGATTTGTAGCATCTTGTACAGATAAACCAATACTTACATCATGCTCATATTCAACTGGAATAGCCAACAAACCAATTTCCTCTTCCAATTGCAACAATGCACTAGTGGTATCACCAAGAAATTGATGCTTCCTCTTAATTATGTAAATGATTTCATCATAAAATTCCCGCTTGGCAATGCCAATCACCTCTCCCAAGGTGAATTCCACTTGACTATTTTAAATCTATCCTTCAAGAACCTTCTTAAGATCAGTGGATGTCTCAATATCAGAGTGCAACTTATATTGTGGCTACTTGCCCTTCTTTTTGCCCTCTTTTTTTGCTATCATGTTTTTGCTCCTAACTAGCCTATTCCATAACATACTCGGGAGATGGTTGATTTGTAGCCTTAGGCTGATCCACACTTCTTCTTGTGAGTCTTTTAGATGTCCCTGCATTATCTTCATTTCTCTTCCACAAGTACATCCGTGTTTTGCACCTTTGCTAAATATGCATACACTGAATATGCATCTACCAGTGATTCCCAACTAATTATGTCAGGAATGTCTTGCCTTGCATGAGACATTTCACTATTAGTAACTTTCCTCTGGTTAGTTGCATGCAAAGCATGTGTCCATATTGCAGCCTTTGACATCACTTGGCCAGGCATTCTATCCAACTGTAGACCAAAAGTAGAAGCATGTACAGCTGCATAAGCATTTTGGACAGCCAAGTCTTCCAATAACTTTTGTATACATCCCTTTCCAAAATTCAAAGAAAGAGGCTATCCTGTTTCTTGTGCATGGATCTTTCCATCTTCCCAAAAGATGAGCTATCGTGCCAAGGCCTCTTGATAAGCAGCACAATCCTTCCTTTCATGATATTACACCACATATATCTTTTCCCTGGTTTAGGGGCTGCTGCCCGTCCCCTTTTCTCTTGTCCTTTCTCATCCAATTTTGCGACCTTCAACTGAAGATCCCACATGCCTTTGATCAACTATTTTGCCCGTCACAGTGGGCAAGCTAGATACATATAATCTTTCTCTTCTTCTATGCTTTTTCACCACTGCAGTAATAGCTTCCTTAACATGCCTCCACGTTGTTTTAAGCCATGTCTCTGTAGTCTAATCCTCTAGCAAATCATCAAGTTTATCTTGAAGCTCAGGATCTACTGCTTGTAGAAACAATTCAATCTTGTGACTTGCAAGAGCTTGTTGTTCTGCAATATCTAATTGCTCAAAAAACCGACTTTCAAATTCTCTTAATAATTCTATATAGCCACAAGACCCTTATTGGGTTGTACCCACTCTTGAAAAGGTCTTGCGGGAATTAAACTAGTGTCTTTAGTGTAAAATTCTTCCCTGAGTGTCTTCTAGAAAGCTACCTAGTCACGACATCTTGCATGCATAATTCAATAATTCAAGCTTTCAATTCATGTATAGTGATCCGAACAAAATACTAGCTCCATGCAAGTTGAGCCACCCCAAGCAATTCCATCTTTTGAGAATAGGTAAGCACATATGCAAATACATTCCTGCCATTGAACAATTGCATCTCACACTCAACTACTTGTAGAGCATTCATCATAATAGTTTCTATTTGAGCATAAGCCGGCATCACCTCTTGTTGGTGTACTTGCATAAACATGTTCATATTCTACACTAATTGCTGCAAAACATCACTAGAAATTGTGCTTGAAGGTTCTCCCATCCTATCTTTCCTTCTAATGACCTTCCACGTCGAGTTTACCAATGTCAGAGGGGTTTTAGTCGAAAGGTCATATCCAGGGGGGATTAGAGATAGAAGGAAGTAGAGAATAGGAGAGAGACATAAAAGAAGAAAAAGAATAGACAAGAAGTACACAAGATAAAGACACAGCACAATGAATTAAAGCACTATTTATTGATAGAACAAGAGAAGATAAACAAATATCTTGTCTGGCACTAAGACCAAAAACGTGCATTAAAACAGTAGCTTCTTCTCTGTTGCTCAGACCACAAATCTCATAGTTCCATTTGCTCCAAAAGGGGGGTAAAACCTAGTCAAAATTCTTCCTGGCCACCCCTCATCCCATTTTGAAGTGCTATCTGTAAACTGTGATCGTGATATGCACATTTTCGCCAATCCTTATTTTTGCATGAAATCTCAAAAACTAGTTAAAAAAGCAATTTTCTTTTTGCATGCCACCCTATTCTAGAAGTTTCCTACATCTTTTAAGGATATTTCCAAGAAATAATATCCAAAATATCAAAAAATAGGCTAAACTTATCCAAAAATCTAGTATTTTTTAACCATCCATACTTTAGAGTTTTTCACACGGTGTCTGCATAGCGGCATGACAACATATGGAGCACAAACATGCTTCACAAAGTAAACTAGCACAGTTTTCTTATGATGTAGGTATATGAACATATGAACAATATATACAAGGAGTATATTAGCACATGAAAAATATTTAGTAGGTTTAGGGATACAAAAGTAATGTGGTGAAGTTGATTAGAGAATACAAATCTAGCTGAAAGCATTTTGAAACAAAAACCATGGTTGCTCATTTGAGAATACACTTTTTTGTTGATGACATAAATTACACTTTTTATTGATGATAGTACACTATTTGTAACAACAAAGAAGTTTTGTAAAGCTCTTTATTGCTCATTAGTAAAAAAAAATATGTAAAGCTCTATGCATCCTCACTTTTTTAGTGGAAGATCTTTTGTAAGGCTAAATCTTTTGTGATGAAAGAAGTCCTCTTCTGATGGGGATGTTATTGTTTAGCATTATTGCAGTTTTGGACCTTTCTATGATTCTTCAATTGGTATTTGGTTGAAATCATAGTTGTCATGGCAAACACGTATGATAATATATTGTACATTACAACAAGTTGCATTCATATTCATATGATTGGAATTCCAAACAATACAATATGGTACAAATTTGTTGCATTCATACTCCTATGAAAAACACATGGAAAAATATTTCATGCTTGATCTTTTTTGGGTCAAAATATAACACGTTTTTCTTTTTGGATTTGAGGAAATCACTATAGTCTTATTGGTTTGGATATGTGAGTCTTTGAACCTTAAAAAGTTGAATGATTGACATGTTAATGATGGTGATTTTTTTCTTATAGAACGTGAATAATATAGATAAACTTTATTTAGCAAAATTTGAATTAAGTAGTTTACTTGGGTTGTTGATCAAAGTGCTTAGTCTTGTATGGATGACTACATTTACTTACAGATTCCTTAATATTTAGAATAAAAACTTAGGGCAATGTATGATCCAACCCCAAGGATTGAATCATAGTTGGTAATTAAGGTATTCTTAAATTCATTTCATACAAATACATGGTAATTTGGTGTAGCTTTTAGAGTATAGATACGACCTTTAATTGGGGCAATGTATGATCCAAGCCAAGGTCTAAATCATAGTTGGTATTTAAGTATTTTAAGATGCATTTTGTACAATATGATAAATATGTGGTAGAGTACATATAAAACATCTCACCTTAGTTGGTGTACCTATACCTTGATAAACCAAGTTTGCTTCTATCTTGATATCCTAAGTTGACCTACTAGAGAGGCTTTTTGAATTGATTTGAAAACAAAGGAGGTAGATTAAGAAAAAGGAAGCATCCCATTTTTAGTTGGTTGAATGGGAAGAAAAAGAACAATGTGTTTCCACCAAAGACCTCCAAACTTTCAAATGGAATGAAATAGAACCGTAAAATGAGGTTGACAAGAGACATGGAATAAATCACCAAGCCTGAAGGTCATATAGAAACTTGGAGGGAAAAAGTAGAGATTGCAAGAAGTCTTAATTTATATCTTTCAAAGTGAATTGAAATAGATCTAAGTTTCAATGATGAAATCAAAGCAAGAGACCTCAATTTGGAATGTCTTCAATCCCATGTGATTGATTCAAAGTTCAAGGCAGAGACACCATCCCACATGGTGACATTTCAAATGCCATAGGGCATGTTGTTGTAGATTTCCTCATGACTCTTTGGGGTAATTTTTTACATTAAACTTTTTTCGGGATGAGCTCCCTAGGTATTTCAATACAACATAGAGGATGTGAGGGTACATGGATAGGGGGCCACTTGTTATCTTGTTTAAAGCTACATGCATCTTCTTGCTTATAATACAATTCTTCCACAACATAAGAACCTTGGTCAATCAGATTTCCCCATTCATTGATGCACCCCTTTTTCCAACAAGTTCTTCTTTATGTTGCAATGCATTTGACCAAGTAAAAATCTTCATCCTCCACATTGGTGTAGCATCTAGATTTATTGCAAAGGTATCACTAACACATAGAGCACTACTTAGTGCATCATGATACCCTTTATACACACTTGTCATAGCCACTTAATTCAACTACAAGGACATCATCTTCTACAAACTCAGCTTCATCCTCAACATCATTAGGCAACAATGACACCAAGAGATGATAATCCCAAGGTTGCACATGGGCTTTATTAGTGCAACAATTCCAATGGGAATAATGAAAGCTCAAAATGCATGCAAAGAACAAGATTTTTGGATAGGATCACAATTCCATTCAACCTCCCTATTCATATAACCTCCTAGAACAAACTAGTACATTCCCTTTCTTTTGAAGGATATGCTGCAATTGTTCCCCTTGACAAGTTAGTTTGGTAGTAAGCAACCACATCTTCTGCACACCTTGAAGTGTTTCAAATTTTCAAATGCCAATGTCCTCTTTACAACTACATTAGCACCATCATGCTCTCCCTTGTCATGCCTTATTCCAAAGAAGCACAACTAATCTACATTCGTGTCAACCTTGCATGTCACACATAATAGAAAGGCATGGATGCCTTGAATTCTAAGGCTGCACCATTTGACTAGACCCAATGTTATGTTGGAGCAACACCCTCTTTTTGTAACCAATCACAATGCAACATGAATCAATGTTGGACAAACAATGTGTCATGCCTTTTATCATTGAATATAAAGAAGTGGATTGTTTTAACAACCTACCCCACTTTGTGGTAGTACGCTATGTGTACAAAAATGATCACCTAACTAGAGTGCGAGTGCATACTTTGGATCTGATTTTACTCCTTAAAGGCATAATGATGCGGTTGATAGTATAACTTGATAGTGATTGGATATGCTAATTGGCATGCTAGAAATGCCAATTGGCATACTAGATATGCCAATTTGCATATACTAGTTATATTAGTTAGCCTATTGGAAATGCTAGAAAATTGGATACCTAGTTATCAAATAAGAAATGTTAGCTAGAAACCTGGATATGCTAGCTAGCAACAACTAGAAATTCTTGTTGCCCTACTAACCGAATATATTAGTATGCTAATTAGAACACTAAATATGCTCTTGGTATGGTGCATATGCTCTTGGTATGGTGCATATGCTCGTTACAATCTAGATAAGCTATATTGGCATTTTAAGAATGTTAAATAGCTACTTTATGCTTCATAGCATAATGATTATGGTGTATTATAAATTAAATATTGTAGGGATAATTGTGCTTAATAACTAGTATATGATGTTCAAATATTGCAGGTTGAATTTTTTCAGAAGTTTAATGAACAACATCAAGATTGAAATATCAAAATGACAAAGTTTAAAATATTGAATGAATTTTTTGTATAGTGGTTGAAGGATAGATACACATGTCGTCATGAGTACCACATGCAAATGTCCTTTTTAAAGGACACTTGGAACCACATGCACTCTCATACCTTTGGGCTTCATGGAGTGGGATGTGATTGTCAATGTGGTATTTATGTTGCTTGTGATGGCAATAGTAAGGTTTTCTTGGTTTTACATCACAATTTGATGAGTGTCACATGTGTCGGAGTCAATTTTGTTCCAAGGCAAACACATGCACTTTCCCATGATAGGAGATGCTTGGTGGGAGAATGTAAGAACTATGGTGTGAAGAACTTGGAAACATGCTCCTTGGAGACAAAAAAGCAAGATAAGACTATAATTATGAAAGTACTTGCATATGTAGAAGCAATAGATAAGCATGGAAATAGGGAAAAAATGCAGAAGGAAATGCAATGTTAGCAATTTTTACATGAGTTATTAAAGACGAAGCTAAAGGTCTTCATCACACATAACTATGTTGGTTGTTGGCAAGGATAATAATTCAAGGATTGTCTACTTATATTTCCTAATGATGTTATTTCAATTGTAGATTTTGTAGAGTAGGTTATCAAGCATTTCTAGTATGGCAACTAACATATCCAATATGCCAAAGTAAAAATCTAGCATGCCAACCAGGGATCATGATGACATGATTACATTCTTGCAATCTTGTAAATATAACTTGTCAATATCTCTCCAATTTTACATTGATAACATTAAAAAAATATATAATTGAGTGAAACTTGCTATTTTGGTAAAGTTGGAGGGATTTCGCAATATTGCATAGGCCCGTCAGGGTATGCAAATAGCTTGCCAAGCCTGCCACGCCACAAAGAAATCCCAACAAGGTTAAAACCCTAGAAAATCCACTTTATATAGACAAGCTTGACCACAATTCTTACTTTTTTGATTTCAAGGTGAGTCTCTTAAAGAGTGCATCCTTTGTGGTGGATGAAGAACTCTCTTACGGGACAACCCCTTTAGAGTATCTTGTGCTTTGAGTGGATGGTTTTGAGATTTTTTTAATGAGCCAAATTCCATTATTTGTATAGGGATACTTAAAAATGAGGGACCAAAGAGTGTGCTAATAAGATTTGGTTACTTGTTCCAACGAGAACAAAATGTAATCCTTGATTGTTTGCTAGACTTGGTCCTTGTTTTTAAACAAACAATGGGGCAATCACAAAGTGCTTTGTATCTTGGGTATTTGGTCCTTTCATGGGCCACAATTGTAATAAAGAATATGTGAACGATTTTTATTGCACTAACATTGTAACTTAGGCAATGTTAGTTCATTAGTCTTTGTTTATCATTAGTTTGAAATTGTGATTTAATGTTATGCTTATTGCTTGTAAGTTGTGTACGCATTGCTTATTGAATAATTATGTAATAGTACGATATAAGTATGTGTACACAATATGTATGATGTGTCTATGAATGTTCATATTGTATAAAATCTATGAATGTTTTGAGTATTGTTGCATGTTTACATGTGTCTATATGTATACTTCAAGTAAAAAAGCAACCAATGCTCTCATCCTTATTGCATGTTTACTTATCTTTCTCATGATTCTTTCATGTCATGTGAATTAAAAAGAGACAAAACGTTATCATCAAAATGATTGGATTTTGTGAATTACATTACAAATTTTGAAACAATGGGAATAGTATTTACATGTGCTTGCATGTTTTTTAATATTAAATGCACTTAACTTGTATGTTGAAGGTTATGAATTTAAATGATTGAATAATTGTTCATTTATTAGTTTATTCTACGGATTTGCTTATTTTTTTTATTCTTATTGTTGTGAGCATTTGTTGTAAGTTGTAGCTAGTAAGATTATAAAAGAGTGATCATTGATCACTTACATGCTATGTCCATGTGCATTGCAATATCTAAGAGCATGAGGGCACCAATTCCCCAACTTCAAAAGGCAACTAATGGTTCCTATGTTGACCTGCCTTAGGTTCTAGTTGCAAGAAAAAGTCATTGGGGACAAGAGTGGTAATTTTCCAAAAGATTTTTAGGTGCATATATGCATTCGGAATGCAAATTTTCCCATATTGTGAAGTTTGGTGGTGTGCCTCACATTAGGGATCATTTTCTTCGTAGCATGAAGAAGTCAATACATGTGTATCAGCACCTAGCTACCAAGCAAGTAGGCTAAGGCCATTCAACACTACTGTGAATGCAAGAAGGATTTTGTTGTGAGAGTATTGTGCAAAGAAGTGATATGTGACTCAAATAGTAACTTTTTCAATTAAACAAACATCTCTCAATCTGGAACACCCCATGCTTCTAACTATGGAGAGCTTCAAGCATGATGACTTGGTGGGAGAAGTTATCAGTCCAAGAGCAAAGAAAGTGTCCCTCAAGCCTCTCACCATTAGAGTTTTTGCATGACACAATTAAATGAAGTGCAAATGGCCTTGGCTAGGGCTTATTTCTTTTCTAGCCATGCAATTGTGGACAACAATCACTAGAAACATGCATGGATGAAAATTGGGGAATTTAGGATTGGCTTTTCCCCACCATCTTATGACTCAATATGGCCTAATGCTCTTGATAAATGCCACTTGAGGTGAAGGAGCGGGTTGAAAGGGTCATTTTATGCAACTTGGGACTTATTGGGTAGACCATTCTATCATATGGTTGGTCCAATGTTCAATGATACCCATTCACCAAGGGGTGACACATTCTTAAATGCCATTAGTAGCACATGAAAAAAATAAAGTTAGGGGAGTACATCATAGACATTTTATGAAGGACTATTGAAGAGATAGGGTATTTTCATGTGGTGCAACTTATTATGAATAATGCAAAGAATTGTAAAAATGTAGCTAGGCTTGTATAAGAGCAATATCCAAAGATTACATGTAATGGTTGCAACACACAGTCACTTAATTTACTATTGAAATACTAGTATGAAAAAGAGGATACATCTTGGTTTGCTAGCATTGTTGGTGATTGCAAGAGAATTGTCAAGTTTGTTCTTAAGAGAACCCAAGTTCTGTTGACATGCACAAGGCTTGGATATCATGCATGCTAAAGCTTCCTACAGAGACATGATTTTGTACACACGTGCAGATTACTTGGAGAGAAAGAGTAGAATGAAGCCCTGTGGGTCCCTCGTCGAGCTTTATTTTTATAGATTTTGAAGCTCCTCAAGATTTTTTGGGCCTCTCCCAGCTATGTTAAACTGCCAACAAGCCCATTGAGAAAATAAAAAAGCTTGTCAAGGTTTTTGACTGATTTCCAGGTTACCTTTTACTTGCTCGAAATTGATCAAAGATCAATGTAAATATGTTAACATAGTAATCAAGCAGCCTAATTATAGAAAATTTTAAGTAATTATGTAAATATTCAATCATTGATGTCAACTAGCACATCCAATGTGCTCAGTAGCACATCTAATTTGCTAGCCAACATATCGAGTATACTAACTAGCTATCCACTTTGTTAACTAGCATTTCTTGTACACTAACAAACATATCTAGCATGTTAGCTATAACATATCTCTAATGATATGTAACATATCTAGTACACTCACTAGCATTTCCAATATGATATTTAGATTGTTTATTTAATTACATAGCACAACCTCTATGCTAGGAAATAAAAAATAAAAAATGTGAGAGATGTTAGAAGGCGAGGAAAAACATAGCATGAGAGAAAGTCATATAATAGGTACCGAGCATGTGGGGGTTGTATGCCTATCAAGTGTGAAGGGAATCATACATGTTAGAAATGCATGGATATATGGAAGGAAAGTTGATCAAGTTTATGTAGATGGCGGTGCACAAGTTTGTGTAATCACAGAAGAGACAATACTGCAAATGCATCTTAAAATGACATGAAAGTTAATTTTAAGGTTAAAATGGCTAACAACTCAAAGTTAAAGTGTTTGGGAGTTATTGAAACTTGGAGATTAATATTATAGGCCAGAGGGCATGCTTGGACTTTCATGTTATGCCTACAAAGCTAGGGACATATTCTCTCATTTTGGGGTGACCATGGTTAATTGGTATGAGATCCGGACAGGATTGGTATAGAGGCTAATTGGAAGTTTATTTGGACAAGCCCACCCACAAGAAGGTGATTTTTAAATCTAAAAATAGAGTCTATTATTCAAAGTGGATATGAAAGTGATGCTAAAAAAGATGACAAGTAATTTAGGAAGTTCTATCATTGATGAGAAGAAGATAGAGGATGTGAAGCTAGTTTACTTTCTAGGGACATTGACATTTTTGGGTTGTTAATTTAGGGTCCAGAAGAAGAAGAGCACAAAACAATAAATCCTATGTAGGAAATGCATAACCTACAGCAAAAAATGCACAACCTAGAATAGAAAATGCATAACTAAAAGCATGAAATGAATGTTGGGTTACCTATGGTGTGATGAACACAATGGGAAATAACTTGGGTAATTGTTAAAGAGCTAAATATTTAGCAATCTTTCAAAAATATCCAAAGCTATTTACTATTGAATATTATCAGCTGAGGGTTACCAATACCATTGTGTGAAGCTAAAGTTCAAAAACTATTGGATGCAGAGTTTATTTACCCCACTGATGATACATAATGGATATATCATGTTGTAATCAAACCAAAGAACAATGAAAAATGGAGAGTATGAATAGAATTTAAGCCTCTTAATGTTGTGACCAAAAGGGATTACTATTCTCTTCCATTTCAAGATGAGATTTTGGATCAAATAGCAAGTCATGAGCTTTATAGTGTATGTGATGGGTATTATGCATACTTTCAAAGAGGAGGATTAGAAAAATATAGGATTCATTACTCCTTGGGGATGTTTTTGTTATAGGGTAATGCCTTTTGGTTTGATGAATTCATATGCTAGCTTTCAAAGATGGGTTATTTGAGTATTTTCTCCATTCATTTGGAAAATCCTTGTGAGTGTCTATGGATGACATTTACATATACAACCCTAGAGATTTTCATGTTGAGAAGCTAGATGAGGTTTTTTGCAAGCCGAATAAAGATGGGGGACATCTAAATCCTAATCACTGCAAGTTAGGATGGGGTAAAGTCATACTCTTGGATCACAAAGTATTTGTTGATCTGTACCTGGTTAAGTTGAGGCTTTTCTTCTTATGGATTCTCCAAAGACTATAAAAGAGTTAATGAGCTTTATTAAGAAACTAAGGTATTTGTCAAGATCTTTTCATATGAGATATTTTGATGCAAAAAGGGAAGGGAATGTCTTATATGCGACTTGTGTTTTACTACGTAGACCTATTAAAGCAACCAAAAACACTTGGATGAAAGAAGAGCTCTTACTACGGGGACTGGTATATGTAGTTAAAATATGAAAATCAGATCTAATTCAAAAGCCATTCATAGTACTTACTAGTTTCCAATTACTGCCACAAGTTTTTCCATCTACTCAAAATGCCTCGAGGGTAACTAAATGGCTTTGGGTTTGACAAGATTTTGAATTTACTTATCTGAAAGAGGATATTGTAAGAGCTAATTTAGCTAGCATATGGACTTATAAAGATCTTGTTAAAAGTGCAGTTGTTATGAAATAAAGATCCTCTAATTCATGAGAACATGAAGGATAAAGATGCCACTTTGTTTTTTTTATGGCAACTATAGAAGAATGTTGAAAAATGGAAATTTGGGATTTGCCATTTTGAGTGGTGAAGGTCAAGAAGTCAAGAAAGAAAGGATATACAAAGCAATAATGAGGATGAATATACAAGCTTACATGCTAGTTTAAAACAATGTACTCAATTGGGATATAGAAAGGTAATGGCAAAGGGGGATGATATGTTAGTTGTCACGCAAGTTCAAAATGTCTAGAAAGATAAGAAATAAGTTTTAAGGAATTGATTGTTCAAGATAAAGGGGTTGGTTAAGTAGATAGAAAATTTTGAAATTTGGCATATTGGGAGGGAAACTAACACTAAAACTCATGAGTTGGTTGAAAATGTTGCTTCAAATTATGTTGCTACCATGAGAATAGACAATCCTATATATGAAGGCAAGGAAAGCCTTGATTTGATTGAAGGGTTCCTAAGAACTAGCGAGCTGAAATGGTCGGCTAATAAGTGTAAAAGGTATGCAATTGTTAAAAAGGCCAAGTCATGCATGCTCATAGATGACCAACTGTATATGAGAGGGACTGATAATGTATTGAGAATAGTATTGGATAATTTTGAAATTCCTACTTGTTCATCTTCTTGTCATAAAGAAGGATGTGGAGGTTACTTTGGATTTAAGCTTACCAAAAGAAAAATCTTGTTAGCAAGACTTGCTTGGCCTAGTTGTAGTAATGAGGTTACTCAGTGGTGTAAAAGTTTTCGTGCTTATCAGTCATTCACTAAGAGGGTATTGATTCCAGAACTTGCTTAAGCTATTGTTACCTACATGCCATTTTTAGAATGGGATTTTGATTTCATTGGACCTTTTCCTGATACTAAGATAGGAAAGTCTTATATCCTTATTGCAGTTGATTACATTGCCAAATGGCTTGAAGCAAAAGCTACTCAAAAATGTAAGAAAGAGGATGTAACCTAAATTTTTATGGAGTATATATACTTTAGGTTTGGGATGCCATTGAAAATAGTGACAAATTAGGGTCTCAATTTCAAGAATAATCTAGTTTGGGAATTGACAAGGAAGTTAGATTTGAAGCATAGGTTTGTTACTCATTTATTGTTAGAAATATAGCATGAGAACCCTATGTAAGTAAGAGTGCATGAGGGAAGTGTGGTGTGAATAGACTAGAGGACAAGGGAAACACTAACCCTAGCTCACTCAATGGCTATATAAACATGGCCAAAGGTAATTCTTAGTAGATGAGACAGAGTACCAATTGTACTTTCATGAGCAACTGACTAAGCAAGATCTTCTTCTTGTACTTTGTGTGCTCTCTTCTCCCTCTTGTGCACACTCTTCCATGCTACAACTCTGATATTACAACATGGTATTAGAGCCATATTTGATCCATTAAGCTTCCCCTAATCCTATCTCAGTTGAACGCATAAGAAAGTTTCATTTCTCATCTTATCTTATCAACCTCCATAGCTAGTTATGGACCTGCTGACCTTGAAGGAGTTGGTGTGGCCAAAGAAGGGCATTTCAACTCTCATGATTTCTTTTGGAGACTTCTTTCTCACCTCAAGACACAACATCCTATCACTTAAAACCTTGACACTGGCCACGTAGGAGCCTGACATTGTGGGAATTGCTGATCTGGCACAATTTGAAATAGCATGTTCCTTCTCTATTGCTCACAGTCTATAAAAGGCACAATCTTATCAGCTATCACGGGGTATTTGTGAGCTATCCTTATCTAAAAGGGTTTGCCAAAATTCCTTCTTTGCTTCTCACACTAAGTGAGAACCTAGCTATAATGACTAATTACTCTTCTCTAGATTTTATTCTAGATTTGGAAGCTCCATCTCAGGGCTAAAAACACTTGGTGGACATTATTAAGTCCATCAAAATACCAACATTTCACATCTCAAGTGAGGCATAAACTATAAGATGAGTGCTTGTAAACACTAATGCTACATTTCTCAATCATTGCTTGCTAATGATAATTAGAATCTGAATGTTAAGTTAGAGATATGAATACCATTTAGCATGTTAGCATGATCATTAAGTACTCCTCTCATTAAGTGACACTGTAAGGCCATGTGTAAAATTATAAACACATACACCATCTTCCTCTCCAAACATGGTCTTGTTGATTTTTAAATTAGATTTTAAATCCCTTTCAGCTTGTTACTCATTTGGTTTAAATATCATTTCATTTACTTCTGCTCTTATTTCTAGCTTTGTAAAGGATTAGACACTGCCATTGCCTTGTGCGAGTGGTAAGACCTTCCTATCATGGCCTATGTTGATGTAAAACCTCAAATCCGCTATCGTACTGTTACAGGCACACCGTGTAAAAAAATCTAGAGTGTGGCTTCCTTTTAGATTTAGAGAGCCAATGCCACTTTAGGCATTAGTATTAGTATCCATGGTTCAAAATATTAGATTTTTTTGGACAAGTTTTTAGTCAATTTTTTATATTCTAGATATTATCTCTTGTAAAAATCCATAAAACTATAGATAACTTCTAGATTAGGATGCCATGTAAAAAAAAGCATGTAGCTTTCAGCTAAATTGAGAGCATTTTATATAAAAAGAGAGATTAGCAAAATCGTGCGACGTGCGATCGCTGTTTTAAGGTAGTGAACAACACTCCGAAAGTGGGAGATGAAGGAGTGATCTAGCACGATTCTGGCTAGGTGTCCTAGTATTTAACCCCCCTTCGGAGTCAATGGAAGCATCAAATTGGCGATTTGAGCAGCATAGAGGAAGGTATTATTTTGTACACGTTTTTGTCTATTAGAGTTATATTATCTCATAATGCTAAAAGAAACTAACAGGCTTCATCTCTTTAGTATTCTTCTATATTTTCTAATTATTTTTGGGAGTATTCTTCTACATCTTCAATCTCTTTGAACCCCTTCTCTTCCGTCTACTCCTCTCCTCAAATCTACCATCTCCGAAGTCTAAGCTCTTGAACCCCCATACATTCTTCTCTTGCCAAACCCCTGTGGTGACCTTCAACCCTACGTGCTACGACATCGGTGAACCCGACGTGAAGGTCGGTGTAAGAGAACTCCAAGATGGGGGATTCTTCAGGAGATACTCTACAACAATTGGTGCGCATACTGCAGCAGACTCAACAACAACAAATCCAAATGTTACAACAACAATAACAAAGGCAAGACGAAGAGAAGATTGATTCCACAGCTATTAAGGCCCTAGAGGAAGTTGGGCATGAATTAAAATAATTTAATGGTCAAAATGTCTCTGTTTTATTCACTTATATGTTGAAAAAGTCTCTTCTTTGGTGTACCACGACATGCATGGAGCTGTTATTTTACCAAACTAGCCAAGCATGGTCTTAAAGAAAGAATCCATGGTCTTTTTTGACAAGATGCGAATTGGGCTACATTCAAAAAATCCCTACGCAAAGAATTCTTCTTAGAAGGCTCTGGCCTAATGACAAAGAAAAGTTTCACTGAATGGGTTGAAAACCCCAACAAAGATTTAGCTACAATAGGTCTATACCATGAGTTTGAAAGTAAATTTGGACAACTTGATGTTGAAGACCAAAAAAAGTATGGAAGGTCAGAAGATTGAATTATTCCTTAAGGCTGCAGATCCCATTCTGCAAGAGAAGCTTGCTGATCGCCTAGAATATTATACCTCCGAATCAGGAGTCAAGACTGCATGGACAGATGTTACTGATGCAGTTAACATGATTGCTTGAAGAGAGCGAATGCGATTAAGATTGGGCTCTACTTCAACTTCAACAACTGGATTGATGGAGCTTGTTCCACCTTCAAAATCCCCTATTCCTTTGACTAATCAACCAACTCTTTCTTTTTCTATTCCTTCTAAAAATGATGTAATGGATGAACTCATTAAAAGCATGTGTGACCTTCATCTGAATCTTACAGAAATTAGTTCCAAAGTAGAGAAGCTGGATGTCAAAGTCGAAGAGCGAGGACGAGCATCAACTCAAAGACCCGTGAGAGAAGGCTTTAAGAGGCGCTGTATTTGGTGTGACAGCCCTAACAACATGACAAGAGGGAGTGTTTTGCCTTCTATGAGGCTGAAGCATAGAAGCTCATCTTTTGGAAGGACAAAAAAATTCATGTAGCTGAAACTAGTCTTCCACTGGAGCCAAATTTTGGCAATGGTGGAATGAAGAAAATATTAGAAGATTTAGCTGTAAAGAATGCATATGCAGCAATTGATGCAGCTACCTATGGGCTATAAATTGAGCCAATTAAATCAAGTTTGAAAGAATGTAAAGCTAATGTGCAATGTAAAGTATGGATGCAGGCACTAGATCAAATGGAACGTGGCAAAGCAGCCAAAGAAGATTTGGCTAACGCCAGTCAATATATTCGAGGAATAACTGATTGGAAAGAACCGGTAGATTCTTTTTCTGCCTTTGCACATTTGGCTAACGTCAATCATAAAGAAGTCTTGATTGAAGAAAAGAGAAGAAGAGAAGATGAACCAGGGCCTTCCTCTTCTGGCCCTCCAAAATGGGTAACTAGAAGAACACATGAACAACCAAAGCTTGCTAAAATTATAACCCCAGATCAAGAGATGGAAGATGCACCACAAACAAAGAAGACCAAAGAAAAGAAAAAAGGCAAGCAGCCAGGCTACAAATTGCAGTTTAACATAGAATCTGCAACTGATCTCAAACGAGTCCTAGAAGAACGAATTCTAGGAAGCAAAATGGTGTGCAGATCGGATGCTGTATGCTTGCGTAGTGAATGCGGGAAGGTCCCCAAGAACAATGGAACTCTACTTTTTGCACAAATTACAAGGTAAAAAGCATGAACGACAAGAGCAAGAGACCAATTGGGTGCAATCTCCCCCCCATGCCTTGTGTGAGCGCTCCACAAAGCATGTATTTTATGTATATTTCATCTTCATGCTCAAATAATAGCCCAAATTACAAAATAGCAAACTTTTAGCTTTTGAGTTTGCTTTTACACAAAAATAGGAATAAAGCTAATGGATGGTTCCCAAAGAGTCTGGCACGCCCAATACAATGTCCAAATAGAAATAACATAACCGTGCGCCCATGCACATATAAAATAATAATAAATAATCGATGCCTCAATAAATAGGCATGACAAAATATAGGCGTGGCGCTTATCAAAATATAATCCATAAATCGAATACTCGCTATCCTCCAATGCTTTCCTCCACCACTGCTGTTATCTCTACACATCAACTGAAGCATTCACAATCGTTAGTAAAATAATACAATTAAACTGACAAAAGTGAATACCTAGCAGTCTTCAGCTACATAAAAAAATCAACTGGTTAGAAATAAATCCTAACCTTAATTTATTACGAGTGTGCACTCTAAACTCATAAACGTTTATTAATTTAATATGCATTTTGCAGAATCACCTGCTATGGAATCACCCATGTACACACTAAATTAATGAAACGCCCGAAAAGGACAGGCGTCCCCATCAACTTCTCGCACAAAGAATCCACTTTATGTATGAGCCCCGGTCATCAAAGTTTATGGAATCCACCGTAAAACCTCACGGAATCCAACGTGGCACGGAATCCACCGTGAAATATGCCTCCTGGCATCACAAAATTGAATTCACCTTAGGCAAAATTCTTGGAATTGCAGCATGCTTTTTTGCAAGCTCTTCGAGTTTTTGTGCAGGATGAAGAGAAGCTGGCTTCACAACGAATTTAACTTGAAGCGGTTAAAGAATTAATTGTAGCAATTAAAGCTGAAGATAAAGAAAACATGAATGCAAAAATTAAAGAAGTGAAAGCTGAAAATGTAATGGTCGGCTAGTCCAAACCAATTGGGCAGCCCACCTCTCAAAAAGAAGGCCATCTACAGCACATGCATGAGGAAGAATAGGCTCGGTTCATTCCAAGTAGTCACTACTCCGGTACGCATTGGCAAGAGCAACAACGGAGACAGTCGTCAAAATTGGAGAAAAAGAAACACCATGTATTGCACTCTTAGACCATGGCTCAGAGATAAACGTCATGGCAAGGAGTCTTTATGACAGTGGCGGATGGCCCATAGATATTGATTCAGGTTGGCGAATGAGAGCTGCAAACAACTCTTCTGAAGAGTTATATGCTGCATGTCCTAATGTTGCAGATATTGATATTTGGCATAAACACATTGGTCATGTTAATGTACATCGACTTAAATCAATGCAAGCCCAAAATATTGTTGCAGGATTGCCTAAATTCAAGGTTGCAGAAATACATAAGGTATGTGAAGCCTGTCAATTTGGAAAACAGGCAAGGAAACCATTTCCTAGACATGTTCAAGAGAGTAAGAAGCCATTGGAATTAATCCACTCTGATGGTGTGTGGACTACTAAAGCTGCATCTATTGGAGGCTATCATTATTTTGTCACTTTTATTGATGACTATAGCAAAAAAGTTTGGGTGTATTTTATGAGAAAGAAAAGTGAAGTTTTTGGGCATTTTAAAACTCTTAAAGCTATGGTTGAAAAAGAAACAGGCCTGTAAATAAAATGCCTAAGGTGAATTTTCACTTTTTTGTTCAAGACTCTTGTAGTTACCTTATCATTCTTGGGCAACCTTACATTTCTGAAGCTTGCTTGGAAAAAAAATCTCTTGATGATGATTCTTCCTATGCTCGAATCTGAAGCAAGGAGAATGAACGAGCTGTCCAATTTCTTACTGTTGTGTTAACCATCATCGAAACATAGATCGACTGTGTGATTATCATGTGCCTCCTAATGCCCGAGAATTCAAGGGTTTTCAAGCTGCACTACTATAAAGGGAGGCCATGGTAGTGCGTCATGTAAAAATATTGAACCTCCTCATGCAACAGAAACTGTGTCTCTAGCAAATTTATATGTATCTATAGCCAATAGTATGAGCTGTTATAAGTCTCTTCCGGCCGTGACTAAGGCTGAAAGAAAATATTTATATTTTGTAAAAAGGGAGCTGAAAACTTATGACATGATGCTTGAAAATGAAGATATTTCGTGCATTTTTTTTGGACAAATTACTACTGACACATTGGCTGAAATATATGCAGGTGCTCATGCAAAAAATCAGGCAGAAGTATGTATATTGGATTTTTATCAAATAATTCAAGAATTTGTTGAACAGGAAGACAATGGCACTACAAGATATAGACCTTATACCGACGTTTAAAGCGATGAAATGCAAATAAAAAAATTTGCCCCCGTCATCGCAAAAATCGTCGTTATTGACGACACCATAGAACAGTCGGTATCACCGTTGCTATCAGCGTCGTATTGGCGTCCGTATCAGCGTCACAAAAATACCGACGTTGATAGCGACGGTTTGCGACGTATATAACGGCGCCAATAACGACACGAGCAGTAAAATTTGTGACACTAATAGCGATGGTAACAGGGAAAAAAGAATTTGTGGCAGGGCAGCAAGCTGCCCTGCCACATATAGCACTATGTGCTTTATGAGAGCCATACAAAATAGTTTCTGCATTGTGTACAATGCGCTTGAAAATAAAAACAATGTATACTGAAATCATAACACTGATACATGAAATAAATACATGATCGCATAATAAGCGATTGGTATAATTATGACAAGATATCACTAATACATAGAAAATGTCTACATAGATCAGGCGACTCAAAAATAAAGGTGTGTGAGCTCCATGGATCCAAGGGCGAGCTACATATCCTCATCCCCCGAAAGCTCGTCCCGCCGCAAAGGAGCATCGAATGAACTCTGCAGAAAAAGAAACAACACATTAGTCCACCATACAATAATGCATTCAAATATGTGATGGTAACTACGGACAAGAAAGATGTGTGACTTACAGGGCCACCGCATCTATACAATTGGTCGATCAATGAAGTGAGACCATGCCTCTCTACATATCAAGTCTCAAGGCCAATCGGATCGTGATTTGTAATGGAGTGCTGCAAAGAAAACAAAATGCTAACTGTTAGAAACATGATTGTCAGTACAAAGAATATTTCAAAAAAAGAAACAAGCAAAACAAAAGAAAAACTTACAAAGTCCTCCAAATATGTCCTGTGGCCGCCACTCCCAAGATGATGGACCACTCCGGCCTCGAGTCGTGCCCTCGCCACCTCGCACTGCTGACTCCAACGTCCTGGAGTATCTGTAGTCTCCTCCCTTAGTCGGCGCTAGTCGTCTGCATCTAACCACTCGGGCTTTATAGTCCCACTCTTGATTGCCTTGCGTGCGTCGGATCGTCTATGTGACATGTATGCACACATGCAATCCATCATCCAGCCCGTAGAGAATCTATGTACTGAGGCTGGCATCGGAAACTCCTCGTGCAAGGATGCTACTATGTAGTCCTTGCTCCCCTCTAGTATGTTCTTCCAATGATCCAAGACGTTGTGCCGAAAAAATTGTTGGCACAACTCTCTCATGCGAGCCATCACCCTCCTCCCCTCATCATTCATGATAATGGCTCCTGACCTACTATCGACTAGATATCCATAACCCCCTGGAGTCTGCCTAAGATGGGTCCTCTCTCGTCTGCGTCCATGCTCCTGGGCATATCCAGGAGACCCCTGTGCATCCAATGTAATATCTCTCGGAGTGGCACCCACAAGGGTGCCATTGATGGCTGCGCAAAAGCCAGAGTAACTGGAGTAGACGTCCCCACAGGTGTGACAAATCCCTGAGGTGATACACCTCCAGCTGAACAATGAGACAGAAATACCGCGTCCGTGCCTCCACAACATCCACTTGAGCATAAGCCATGCTCCTTGGAAGGGCCACGAGAGCGAGGAGTCGCACCTATATCCCGTGTCGACCGCAGGCTCACTGCCTCTGTATCTCTACAGCATCCCCTAATCCCGATGCACTCCCTCCCTCTGGCCCAAGTCGTGAGCGTCGAGCTCGTCTGCTCGAAGCCAAAGCATCCGATCACGCTGAAGTAGATCTAGCAGAGCGCCCTGACGAAGACCGAGACAGCTCCTGGTCTGCCATCTCTCTGAATCTTGTGATCTGATCTGGAGACATGCGTTGAAGATGTTCTGTAACTCCTCATCGCTCATCCCTCGACTCATCTTGAAAATGTCACCTGCACAGACAAAAAATGATTTTAGAATAATCAATTTAAATCATACAAAGCAGAGTAATATAAATCAGTTTAAAAAAATCTCACTTAAAATGCATATCTTATGTACCCTTATAAGCGATTAGTCAACGAATTGAGTAAGTGGATACTCCAAGTATGAAGTATCCTATGGTCCCATTTTAATCTCCTGACACAACTCCGCATACACTAGAAGGTCGATAGACATGTCACCACAAAAGAATGAGTCCACCTCGTTCTCAAAGAATTCTTGGACTCCTATATTTCCATTATTGTTAGTCGACGTTGGCTCCAAGCTTTCGATGGCCTCTACCCCTTGCAATATCGACCCCTCTATTTACATATTATCTTCATCTATGTTCGAAACATCGCTTTGATCATATACTCTCGCACTTTGGGGAGTTGAAGGTATAACATACTACCATCGAGGTTGTCGGGGGTTTGGATAGAAGATTACCTATTCACAAACACGTACAAGAGAGTTCAATCCATTGTGACATAAACCATGTTGTAATACAATTAGCAAGCAAATGAGTCCATGCACTTGTTCACAATGGGCCGAAAACATAAAGGTGTCACGCAAATCCGTCTATTTTTTTTCGAAATCTGTTTCGAGAAATCCAGATGGACCTCGTCAAATTGTTACTCCAGCTCCTCCAAGTACCACTTTGAGCTACTGCACATCTAATAGTATCATGGAGAAGCTATGGTAATCCACCGTAACAATACTTTGCAAGTTCCCAAAATACTCCATCTCATCCACAATCGTGTTTAGATCCGTTGCTCGTCGCCGGCTCTCTTGCTCGAACCTTGCCATGATACCATAGTCCATTGTGGAGCACATTTTGTCAATACGCTCCACGTGAAAATGCCGTCCGCGCGACCACGCTGCACTATATATTTTGTATTGTACATTGAAACACTCAAATTAGATGTCACATATAAAATTTAGATACGACTGATTCTAAACCCCTCATCACCTTTGGACTACATCCCCTCGAGAATTCCCACTCCTCCATTGAGACCTCTGTCCCTTCGCGAGACGTTGCAGTCAAAGCTCCATGTAACCATCGCGTTGACATGAACCGCAGCATCTCCTCCATGCCTTTGGGATATTGAATTAGTTGATGATGCGTACTATGTCAGAATTCAGCTCGCGCTTCCTCTTGATCTTGCCTAGCGATCTGGTACTTGGCGAGCCACGTCTCCATAGAGGCATGGTGCAATATACAAAAGCAATTCACATTCTCTTCCATTGAGGCATCCATTCTTTTTTCTACCCCATTTCCAACCACCACATCTCCAATCCGTCTATCATCGTCCTTCAGCGACCATAGCATTTCATTGTCTGGTTCCACCATTGGTAGCCATTGTGAACTATGCACTAGCGCCTCAGACACCAACCAACCTTCAGCCATGCTACCTTCTGGCCGAGCTCGTTGTCGCACAAAGCCTTTCAAGGTTTTCATGAAGCGCTCCAAGAAGAACATCCATCGCGTATGGACAGGTCCAGCAATCTCAACTTCATCTACAAAGATGCACAAGAAGGTGGATTTGTATCGTAAGCATGCTAGTGGGCAGGTATTTCTCAAAGAGACAGACCGTCTTTACTGCTCCCCGTCTCGCAGATTCAATAGAGGATGTCTTAATCTCCTTCTGTGAGATCCATTGCACCAAATTCGACAACTTGTAAATGGCCCCGCATATTTCTGGAGTAAGACATCCTGCGATCGCGATTGGTAGTACAAACTGCCACAAATGAGAAAGCATTATGAATAATGGCTACATTCCAAATAGCAAAATGCCCACGCCAATTACAATCCACTCGTAGTACAAACCTGACATATCTTATGCCAGTCAAGGGATTTTAGCCCTAATAACTGGTCGTCTTTAGAAAATGTGGACCTGAGAGAACGCATCAGACCCATCGGAGTGCGGATAGACTTGATTACTTGCTTCACAATGCGCTCTTCTTTAGTGGATAAAACCCAAGGAGTGCGAGGAAGCTACACTCAACCATCAGTACTCGACTGCGGCCAAAGCGCCTCCATCTTACCTACCTCCTTCAAATCCATTCATGCCCCTATAGTTTCTCTCTTTTCTGTGATGTGGTCCCATAACAAGCTGGCCACATTCTTGAAAATATGCATGGGATCCAAAAAGTGGTTGACCTGTAAGTGGGTCCAATATGGCAACTCGTAGAAAACTGAGAATGGTCGCATTCCATTTGGATGTGATTCCGCGTGGACCATTTTCAGCTCGTACCAGCTTGCGGTGTTCATACGTGTTGGAGGTCGTCCAAGGAAACCTTCCCTGAGTTTATGATCCTCTAGCAAGAAAGCAGCGTGTCCTTAATATACCATCTTCTTCATGGTTCGTGACCTTCAGGAGTCTACCTGTGGCCTGCTCATATCTTGCACGATGACCCCCTCCTCCCACAAAATCTTAAGCTCATCGACTAATGAACGAAGATACATGTCCATATTTTTAACTTTGTAGCGGTCGGGAACGAGAAGTTAAGGATGAGATGTCCTTTCTTCGTAGAAAGCCATGGAGGGATATTGTAGTTGACAAGGACTATAGGCCACAGACTGTAAGAAGTTGAGCGCAGACCGAATGGGTTCATGCCATCCATTGCAAGACCGAACCGAAGATTCCTTAGCTCTCGGGCAAAGTCTGGGAAGGTAGAGTCAATGTGGCTCCATGCACGTGAATCTGCTGATATTCGTTGAACTCCATCTATGGACCTATTCTGCGCATGCTATGTTGTCAAGCTCGCCATGCCAGACGTAGAAACATGTGGTTTATACGGGGGATAAGTGAAAAGTGTCTGAGAACTTTTTTAGGGATGGTTTGCCCTTGCAAGTCCTGTTGATACCTGTGAGCACCACACTTTGGACATATCTCCATAGTCTCTATTCTCCTTGAAATAGTATGCAATCGTTGATACATGCATGGATGTTATTGTAGTCCATGCCAAGCTTTCGTAAAACATGTCATGCATCATCACGAGACTCGAGCATGATATTTGCAGGTGGTAATATAAGATATTTCAATAACCTGAAAAAAATCATAAAACACCTTGAAAAATCACAAATGTTTGTAATAATAGTGCCGAAAACAAAAATCAATGAAGCGTATGTACAAGGTACCTGAACAACTTGGTCACACTCGTATCGCTCCACCCGTATTTTGCTTGCGCAATTAAGAGTACAAGTAGTTTCTTCAGTCGAGATACTCGGAACCCATCATATAATGGTATGGATGCTTCCTCTCTAAGCGGATTAGAAGTCTTGACATCCATGGGAATCAATGCATCGATCATTGCCTCCATCTCAGGCTCCAAGATTGTAGGTAGGTTTAGAAGGTTGTCTGTCTCCTCTAGCATTGACGGTATAGATTGGCCTTGCGAGTGGTGGATTGGCTCCTGCACTCCATCCATCGCACGTCCATGTACTCTTCTAATTGGCCGCAAAGGGTGCACTCCCCCTTGGGACGAGACATCGCCTCCTTGGATAGAAAATTTTCCAGCGAGACCCAATCTTATTGTATATGGTATTCAATTAGCTTGAATGCATGATTGATATTAACTTCAAATTACCGTTTGCTGAAAATTCGCAATCGCTTGATCAATGATCTCAGATTGAAACTCGCCAAATCGTCATACGTGTTCTATAGACAATCGATGTTTTCGTTTAATTGCCAGCTTGCATTGAGAGCAAGCACATGGGATGATTAAGATACGCCTCGCGATCTTGAACAATAGGACCTTCTTCATTTTCCATTTTGTCTATGTTACAACAAACAATTTGTTTTTGTCATCATTCTTTTCTTTTCTTAGATTGTTATCCTCTCCTTCCATCTCTCTCTTTTTCTATAACCTAGCATATAGTATCATAGAACACTAGTATTTAGTACCTAGTACTCATTACCTAGCACATAATATTTCATTTTCTCTCTTCCTCTCCCTCTCTCATTTCCTCTTCCTCCCTCGCCCTCACCCTCTCTTTCTCTCTTTCCCTATTAGGTTTAATGATTTTTCTCTCTCCTCTCTCTCTCTCTCATTTCCTTTTCTCTCTCCTCTCCCTCTCTCATTTCCCTTTCTCTCTTTCTCTCCCTCTCTCATATCATGTCCCTCCCTCACCATGACCCTCTCTTTCTCCCTTTCTCTATCAGATTTAATGATTTTTTTCTCTTTTTCTCTCTCCTCTCTCTCTCTCATTTTTTCTCTCTCCTCTCCCTCTCTCATTTCCCTTTCTCTCTTTCTCTCCCTCTCTCATTTCCTATCCCTCCCTCACCATGACCCTCTCTTTCTCCCTTTCTCTATTAGATTTAATGATTTTTTTCTCTCTCCTCTCCCTCTCTCATTTTTTTTCTCTCTCCTCTCCCTCTCTGATTTCCCTTTCTCCCCCTCTCTCATTTCCTCTCCCTCCCTCACCCTAACCCTCTCTTTCTCTCTCCTCTCTTTTTCTATTTCATTCATTTTCTCTCTCCTTTCCCTCTCATTTCTCTCCCTTCCTCTCTCTTTTTCTCTCTCCTCTCTCTCTCATTTCTCTCCCTTCCTCGCCCTCTCTCATTCCTTTTTCTCTCTCCTCTCTCTCTCATTCCTTTTTCTCTCTCCTCTCCCTCTCTCATTTCCTCTCCCTCCCTCGCCCTCACCCTCTCTTTCTCTCTTTCCCTATTAGGTTTAATGATTTTTCTCTCTTTTTCTCTCTCCTCTCCCTCTCTCATTTCGTTTTCTCTCTTCCTCTCCCTCTCTCATTTCCTCTCCCTCCCTCGCCCTCACCCTCTCTTTCTCTCTTTCCCTATTAGGTTTAATGACTTTTCTCTCTTTTTCTCTCTCCTCTCTCTCTCTCATTTTTTCTCTCTCCTCTCCCTCTCTCATTTACCTCTCTCTTTCTCTCCCTCTCTCATTTCCTGTCCCTTCCTCACCTTGACCCTCTCTTTTTCTCTTTCTCTATTAGATTTAATAAAATTTTCTCTTTTTCTCTCTCCTCTCCCTCTCTCATTTTTTCTCTCTCCTCTCCATGTCTCATTTCCCTTTCTTTCTTTCTCTCGCTCTCTCATTTACCTTTCTCTCTTTCTCTCCCTCTCTCATTTCCTGGCCCTTCCTCACCTTGATCCTCTCTTTTTCTCTTTCTCTATTAGATTTAATAATTTTTCTCTTTTTCTCTCTCCTCTCCCTCTCTCATTTTTTTCTCTCTCCTCTCCCTATCTCATTTCCCTTTCTTTCTTTCTCTCCCTCTCTCATTTCCTCTCCCTCCCTCACCCTGACTCTCTCTTTCTCTATTTTTCCATTAGGTTTAATGATATTTTTCTCTTTTTCTCTCTCCTCTCTCTCTCATTTATTTTTCTCTCTCCTCTCCCTCTCTCATTTCCTCTCCCTCCCTCGCCCTCACCCTCACCCACACCCTCTCTTTCTCTATTTGCCTATTATGTTTAACATCTTATCTCTTTTTCTCTCTCCTCTCATTCTCTCTTTTTTTCTCTCTCCTCTCCCTCTCTCATTTCCTTTTGCTCTCTTCCTCTCCTTCTCTCATTTCTTCTCCCTCCCTCTCCCTCTCTCATTTCCCTATTATGTTTTCGTCTCCCCCTCTCCCTCTCCCTTTCCCTCTCTTATTTTCTCTCTCTCTGCCTCCCCTTCCCTCTCTCATTTCCTCTCCCCCTCCTCCCTCTCCCTCTCTTTAATTTCCCTCTCTTTCTCCCTCTCCCTCTCCCTCATTTCTTCTCCCTCTCTCATTATATACAAATTATACAGAAAATAAATAAAAAAGAGAGAGAATACACTCTCCCTTCCTCTCATTCTCTCATTTCATCCCCCTCCCTCTTCTATTTCCTCCCTCTCCCTCTCCCTCTCTTTCTCTCTCTCTCCCTCCCTCTCCCATTTCCTCCCTCTCCCTCTCCCTCTCTTTCTCTCTCATTTCGTCTCCCTCTCTCAATATATATCCACAAATCATATAAGCAAAAGTAAAAGACAGAGAGAATGCACTCTCCCTACCTCTCCCTCTCCCTCTCCCTCTCTTTTTCTTTCTCTTTCTCTTTCTCTTTCTCTTTATCTCCCTCTCTCATTTCCTCCCCCCTCCCTCTCCCTCTCTTTCTCTTTCTCTTTCTCTTTCTCTTTCTCTTTCTCTTTCTCTCTCCCTCTCCCTCCCTCTCCCTCTCTCATTTCCTCCCCCTCCCTCTCTCATTTCCTCCCTCTCCCTCTCTTTAATTTCCCTCTCCCTCTTCCTCATTTCTTCTCCCTCTCTCATTATATATATATTATACAAAAAATAAAGAAAAAAGAGAGAGAATACGCTCTCCCTCCCTCTCATTCTCTCATTTCATCCCCCTCCCTCTTCAATTTCCTCCCTCTCCCTCTCCCTCTCCCTCTCCCTCCCTCCCCCTCCCTCTCCCATTTCCTCCCTCTCCCTCTCCCTCTCTTTCTCTCTCATTTCCTCTTGCTCTCTCAATATATATACACAAATCATATAAGCAAAAGTAAAAGAGAGAGAGAATGCACTCTCCCTCCCTCTCCCTCTCTCATTTCCTCCCCATCCCTCTCCCTCTCCCTCTCCCTCTCTTTCTCTTTCTCTTTCTCTCCCTCTCTCATTTCCTCCCCCCTCCCTCTCCCCCTCTTTCTCTTTCTCTTTCTCTTTCTCTTTCTCTCTCATTTCCTCTCCTAAACAAGCAAAAGAAGGAGAGAATTAAATCCTAAACAAGCAAAAGAAGGAGAGAATGGACTCACTGATGAGATATGGCGAGGGTTTGGCGGCTCCTCTTCGCGATAAAGGTTCCTCCTCTCCTTTGAAAACAGCGACAGTGACGGCGGCGGCAGCGGCAAGCCTTCTTCCTCTCTCTCTCTCACCCTATGCAAGACGGTCGCTCTCCCTCTCGAAACGTTTGATGAAAATGCGCGAAATGAACCGCACTCGGGTTTCGGCCTGTTTTTTTTCCCTGTGGGGCATCGCTATTTGTGTCACTATTTGCAACACAAATAGCGATACAAATAGCGACGCCACTATTCCTGCATCACTACCCGCCGTCGCTATACGTTATAATCCTTGTAGTGTGGTTTACTCAACAAGGCTGAAGCACAAGTGGAGACAAAATACAAGATAGTGGATAAGAAAGTCAAACCTGTGGCAGTCCCACTGCCTCTTGAAAGTGAAGGGCTTGCTTATAGGGCAGCAAATGAGCCAAGTCTTCATGATCCTTCCAACATTGGTCACAAGTTCACATCTGAAAGTATAAAAGATCTCAAAATAGGTGAAAATTATTTTCTTTCATCGACTGAAAAACACTCTTTTATGCAAATGCTAATGAAACATGAAAAAGCTTTTGCATTTCAACCAAGTGAAATAGGCTGTGTGGATCCAAATATTGTGGCTCCTATGGTCATTTTTACCGTCCCACATATGCCTTGGAACCTCAAGCCCATTCCCGTTCCAAGGGTGCATCTGCTCAAATTATTGGAACTTGTAAATGAGAAGATCAGAATGAAGATTTTAGAACCTTCTTCAGCACCTTACTCAAACTGATGGTTTATTGTGCCTAAGAAAAATGGATCTTTATGATTCATTCAAGATCTACAGTCTATCAATCGTGTCACAATCCGAAATGTTGGTTCAGGTCCAATTGTTGATGAGTTTGCTAAAGCTTTTGCAGGTAGAGAAATTTATTCTATGGGCAATCTATATTCAGGATATGACCAATTTTAGCTATCATTAGAAAGCTGAGACATTACCACAATGAAGATACCTCTTGGATTGGTTTGCATGTGCACTCTACCACAAGGTGCAACAAACTTTGTAGCCCATATGATGAATGCCATGCACAAAGTCTTAAGGGAATTTATTCCACAACTTACTCTTCCATTTCTTGATGATGTACCTATCAAGGGATGTGAAGTCAATAAAAAGAATGAGGAGCTTGACAAAGATGGTTGCATGACATTTGTAGTTAACCATATTCATGATTGTGACAGGATTTTGACAAGGCTAGAAGAGGTACATCTTACCCTTTCTGGAGCTAAGTTGATTTTTGGAGTAGAGGAAGTCCTAGTGGTCGGTCATCTATGTGGCCCCTATGGATGCAAACCTTCTCTAATTAAGATAGATGCCATCAGAAGAATGCAAGAAAAATGCAAAAATGTTTTAGAGGTGAGAAGATTTCTTGGCGCATGTGTATTCTATCTCATATGGATACCACATTTTGCTCATGTAGCTGAAAATATTTATCAATTATTAAGAAAAGGCCAAAGATTCTCTTGGAATAAAGAGCATACTTTCACTATGCGTAACTAAAGAAGCTATTAATTTCAGCCCCCACTCTCAAAAGGGCTGACTATTCAAATGTTCAACCCATCATCCTTACTGTGGATACAAGTCCCATTGGGATAGGATGGGCTGTTGGCCAAGAGGATCTTGAAGGTAACAGGTATGCAATTCGTTTTAGAGCAAAAGTTCTCAATGAACGTCAAATAAGGTATGCACAAGTAAAAAGGGAATTGTGGGGAGTTGTAACAACATTAAAGTGTGATCGTGAATACTTTATAGGTGCTTCTGTAGTGGTAGAAACTGATTGTTTTCCACTCTTAGGCATGATTGCGAACTGATCTACACCCGACATTGCTATGCTAAGATGGATTACATATATTAAATCTCTCAACTCCGAATTAAAGCATATTGTAGGAAATGTGAATCTAGTTACTAACATGCTATCACATGCAATATATGACAATGAAGAAGAGCTGATGGAAGAAGATGAAGCTGAAGAATCTATGCTTGCTGAATTTCATTGCATGGCTGTTGAAAATACATTTTCAGTTACTGCATATACAGGTCCAAAGCAAAAAACAACAGGATAGTCAACTAGAAGCCAACATGCTCATTGCATTGCTCAAGTTCTAGTTCATTTCCTTGAAGAAGATTGGCTAAAGATTGGCCAATATTTGAGCACGATGAAGAAGAAGGAGACTTGGACTAATGAGGAGTCCAAACATATCAAGAGGAAAGCTTATGGATTTTTTCATGAAGAAGGACATCTATGGAAGCACGCAAAGAAGAAGAAAGGAGTGCCTGTCCGAGTTTTAGGTAACAAAATAATGCAACAATAGGTAATGAAGGAATTTCATGAAAGCCTGTGTGCTGGCCATAGAGGCATATGGGGAACCTTTAGTAAAGTCAAAGAAAAATATTGGTGGAAAAACATGTATTGGGACATAGCACGTGTTGTTGAAACCTATTATGTATGTCAAACGTATTCTATGGTCAAGCATCGAGATGGGTTACAACCAACTTATCCTTTGTCTATACATAATAGATGGGTTATTGACCTTATAATCATGCCTATAGGAATATGGAATATGTGGTATTTAGTGCTTGTAAGAGAGGATCTAACCAATCAAGTTGAAGGCAAAGCCTTAACAACCAAATCCACTCAAGCTGTTTGTCATTTTTTTCTTGAATAAGTGTTTTGTAGATATGGTTGTATGGGTAAAGTAACTACAAATAGAGGAGAGTTGGATGCTGATGAGGCATGCAACTTATTTGCTCAATTGGGTATTAAGTTGGCTTTAACATCATCCTACAACCTTGAAGGCAATGGAAAGAGTGAGAGAGGTCACCAATCTATTCTCAAAGCTCTAGCAAAGTCTTGTAGAGGAAAGATCAAAGAATGGCCTAAAATGCTACCTTTTGCATTATGGGCTGACCGGACTACTCACAGTTCAGTGATGACTGGCTATATGCCAGCTGAACTTATGCATGGACAACAACCAATTATGCCAGTTGAAGAATCTATTCTCACATGGAGTCTTCTACCTTGGGAGGAAGGCATAAGTAGAGAAGAGTTGCTGACTTTGCGCATATGGCAACTAGAAAGAAGGCCTGAAGATGTTCAAGCAGCTATTGAGAAGCTAAAGACAGCAAGACTAAAGAACAAAATAAGATTTGATAAGCGACATCGACTTCAGCCAAGAGCAATTCAAGAAAATGATTGGGTGCTTGTCTATGACAACAACCTAGACAATCAATACAGTGCTTCTAGAAAGAAAGCGTTGGTTTGGCCCATATGTGGTAAAGATCGTTCATGACAATGCCACGTATTCGTTGGCTGAATTGGATGGAACAAGCATGAAGATACCCATAGCTAGAAAAAGAATCAAGCTCTTCAAAAGATGAAGACATTGACATGGTAGAAGATACTTCTTCTGACATCGCAAATCCATAAGACTTTGGCACATGCTAGAGGATGTGCAGGTTAGGAGGGGATGAATGTCGTGCTGCTACGCACACACCGTGTAAAAAAATCTAGAGTGTGGCTTCCTTTTAGATTTAGAGAGCCAATGCCACTTTAGGCATTAGTATTAGTATCCATGGTTCAAAATATTAGATTTTTTTGGACAAGTTTTTAGTCAATTTTTTATATTCTAGATATTATCTCTTGTAAAAATCTATAAGACTATAGATAACTTCTAGATTAGGATGACATGTAAAAGAAAGCATGTAGCTTTCAGCTAATTTGAGAGCATTTTATATAAAAAGAGAGATTAGCAAAATCGCACGACGCTCGATCGCTGTTTTCAGGCAGTGAACAGCACTTCGAAAGTGGGAGATGAAGGAGTGATCTGGCACGATTCTGGCCAGGTGTTCTGGTATTTAACCCCCCTTTCGGAGTCATTGGAAGCATCAGATTGGCGATCTGAGCAGCATACAAGAATGTATTATTTTGTACACATTTTTATCTATTAGAGTTATATTTTCTCATAATGCTAAAACAAATTGACAGACTTCATCTCTGTTAGTATTCTTCTATATTTTCCAATTCTTTTTGGGAGCATTCTTCTAATTCTTCAATCTCTTCGAACCCCTTCTCTTCTGTCTACTCCTCTCCTAAAATCTACCTACACCCTGCTGTCTCTTATCTTGAAGAACTTGGCTTGAAACCTTCAACCCTTCTCTTATCTCTACCATCTCCGAAGTCTAAGCTCTTGAACCCCCATACATTCTTCTCTTGCCAAATCCCTATGGCGACCTTCAACCCTACGCGCTACGACACTGCAAGTTTGATGGAAGAGATTTTCATCCATGGTAGATATTGGTGAAATATAAAATGATGGAGAGGGTTTATTGGCCCTTCATTAAGAGGACCAAGGCCATTGACCCATCCAATCCTAAAGATGTAAAAGATGATGAAAGATCCCAAGCCATAAAAATGTTGCTACTAGATGAATCCTTAATCCACCACATTGATCAAATCGCAACTACAAACGAGGAGTGGGATGAGCTCAAGAAATTATATGGTGCAAGAGTAAAGAACTCCAAAATCTTCCTGAAAATAGAGTTCCTCAGCTTGGAATACATGTAAGGGGAAGACTTGGGAAATTTCATTTCCCACATGAAGTGGCTAATGTCCCAACTTTAGCTTCATTCCAAGCTCATGTTGCTAAAGAAGATGCCATCACAATACTTTTAAAGGTTGTAAGGAAAGCCTTCCCAACTCTTGTAACTAATCTAACAAATACAGTACCAAATCCTACACTTGAAGGTGTCATTTAGTCTTTTCTAGATGAGGAGAAAAGAAATCAAAGGAAGGTGGCACTAGTTTAGAATCTACCTATACAACTCGTGATCAACTCTTTGCAATAAAAAGGGACATATTGTATGGAACCGTTGGAAAAAATATCCCAACAAAATGAAGTGCAATAAATGTAGGCAAACATGACATATCACTAATAAATGTCCTAACTCCCTTGAAGCACCAAAAGAATTGGAGGCCAACTATAACTTCAAAGCACCCAATGACCACCCTTTTTAGTATCCTTTGTATCATCTTTCCATAAACATTATTGTAGCCTACTTTATAAAGGCATCTTACTGATTGATTAAAGGGAGGGGGCGGGGGGGGGGGGGGGGGGGACATTTCCAAACTATATGGTCCAATACCACCTTGGCATTGAGGGGGGATGTTACAAGTATGGCATCAAAACCCTATGTATAAAAGGGTGCATGGGGGGAGTAAAGGTGTGAATAGACTAGAGAACATGGAAAACCCTAACTCTCACTCACTTAAAGGTTATATAAACATGGCCAAACATCACTCTTAGTAGATGAAAGAGTGTACCTTTGTGAGCAACCAAAAAAGCAATATCTATGTCTTGTACTCTGTTAGCTCTCTTCTCCCTCTTGTGCACACTCTTTCATGCTGCAACTCTGATATTTCAATACTTACTACCCTCGATGTAATGGGCTAGTAGAATCATTCAATGGAACTTTGTTGAAGATTCTCTAAAAACGGGTGGAAGACTATCCCAAGGATTGCGACAAGTATCTGCATTAAGCTTTATGCACTTGTAGGAAAATTTAGAAGATGAGTATAGGGTTCACCCCTTTTCATTTGGTATATGGAGAGGCTATAATTCCCATGAATTTCATGTTTCCCACAATGGAGTTAATGAAGATGTTAGTTGGATTGGTTAACAAAGGACTGAAATTGTATGCACTATAGTTAAAAAGGCAACAAAGAACCAATGGATTGTTATGAGAAACAGATTTTCAAAAGAAGGCAATAGTTCAATATGAAATTGAGGAGGAAGGATTTTGCCACGGAAACATTAGTTCATGAGATACGACAATAGTCTACATTCTATATTTCAAATTAAATTTTGAGTTAGATGAGAAGGACCCTACATGATCAAGTAGATATTTGAAACTTATCTATTACAAGATCTAGATGCAATAGTTCATAAAATCATAATCAATAGGTTCCATCTCAAGAAATATATTTGGAGAATCATGTACGGATGTTATAAGTAGTGTATATACAAGTCATAGAGTAGATTGTTCTAGTCAACAATTTTGGACAATTTTGATATTTTGAAATTTAGTATTAATAGGAGGGTTTTAAATTATGGATAGCATGTCCAAAGTGCACTTTTGCACCTAATGAAGATCCCTACCAAGTTTGGTATCCAACCAAGCAAGTATGTGGGAGACATGCGCTTTGGAATTTTAATGTATGTAGTAGATTACATGTAGAAATGCAGGATTATAGACTGTCTTGAGGTTTTATGGGGCTGGAATCTTTGATATCTGACTCTCATGCCTTCTAACAAGTTGTAATTTGGAACCAAAGCTACAACTTTTCTTCACAAATCTCGGCAATATGAGTTATAGATCAAAAGTTATGAGCAATTTTGTGCATGCTGTCCTGATTGACAAGATTTCGAAAGTCAAAGCATGTCTTTGTTAGAGGTGGTTTGGATTTTCAAATAAAGGTTCATGCATACTTTGTGTTCCAAATGAAGGGATAGGCTAATCATGGTGTGTGAAATTGCTTAACCATGGACATGTCACCGCATGCACACAAATTGGACAAGTAATGTAAATGTCATTTGTTTGACTTTTCAATGTTTACCCAGAGAGGGATCATGTTAATGCATAAGAGTCTTACATGGCAGCTTGCATGTTTGATAACCTTTCTTTTCACTTGGTTTTCAAGTGCATTCCTACTACAAGAAGTGTGGTCCTACTAGTAGGATTTATAGTCTTGCTATGGTATTTGTGAACCCCAAGTGGAATTTTTAAGCATTTAGCAGCATGTTTGCTACTTCGTAAATGAGAAAAACCTTAGTAAAAAGGAAAAATGTGAGAGATGTTAAAAGGGGAGAAAAACACAACGTGAGGAGAGAAAGACTTGTTGGAAAATATGGTGAGCAAGAGTGGAAGAGTAAATTATGGGGGAAAGAAGAGTAATAAGTAGGCAATCATGATAACATGAAAGAGACTTAATTAATAGTTGTGCCAAGTACGTTCTTTTATAGATTTTTAGCTTGGATACACACCTCACACTTTGCTTATGAGATTTAGTTACATGTGTCTCTAGCACAGCACTAACACATTTTAACACCCCCTCCCTTGGTGCTAGCTTATCCTCTAGATAACTACACCTAAGGATGTACATTCCCCCCTCCCCCCTAATGCTTGCAAGGCCTCTAGCTCATGTAGTGTCAAATAAAGTGTAGGCAATTTACTATTTAGAAGAGAGTTTTAGGTCATTCTTCAAAGTTTTTATCCTTGATAAAATTTGCTTTTTGGCTTTAGCATTCTTTCTTCGTGTGCCCAAACTTGTTGCAGTTCTTACACTTTGACTTTCCTTTCTTCCAATATTCTTGTTCCTTATGTCCATTTTTCCCATGGATTCTACAAATAATTCTTGAAGTAAAGTGTAGAGATTATGGAGTTTGGTGTAGTCTCTAAGGCCGTCTCTTTGATTTTCCCCTCTTGCTCATATAAAGAAGCTTCCATTGAGTTGAGTTTCCTATTTAGCACATTCCTCAAGGTTACTACCATGTGCTCAAAACCTTTGTTAGGTTTATCCACACTATTGAGTAGCACTGAAATAGCTTCATTTTCTTTAATATCTTTAGCAACGGAAGATATTTGCACTTTCAAGCTTTTGAATTTGTTAATCAGTGAAGTTAAGGAGTCATAATTGTTTAGATCTAGCCTGAAAATTTCGATTAGAATATTTATTTTTGAGTTCTTCGCTTGGGACACAAAGGTTTTATCCAATTCTTTCTGGGCTTCTTTTGCTTTTGTAATCACCGATATGTGATGAAGAACATCACGTGACAAGCCCCATGCTATTATCTTGAGTGCTTTTACTTTTTTTTACTTTTTCAATTCAGATCTCAAGCTCCTCGGGTTCCTCAAATATTTTCCAAAGGTCTTTTCACATTAGGTGATACATGATTTCCATTTTCCAAGGGTGAAAACCCTTGCCATTGAACTTTTCCACAACTATGATTTCAAACATTTTGTGGATGGAGAAGTCTTACAAGTCACTCACATGGCAATGCCTTAACTCTTGCCTTTTAGAATGATTGCATAGACTAATTCATGATAGCAAGTACTATGAATGGAAAATTTCAAAGTATTCAATCTGAATCAGGTCTAAATAGAACCACTTTATGGATTCTCAGTGTGAATAGCACTTAATTTCAAACCACTTTGATGAGAACAAATGTGAGCAAGGGCTTAGAAAAACTAGTTTGAAGGAGGATTAAGTGTCAAAGTGATTGAAGTATTAAGGTTTAACAACCTTAATAGAGAGAGCAATGATGACTTATTCTCCACATATTGCTATGGCCATTTCAAATCAGTGAATGTGGTCATATCTTCAAGGTGTGTTTGTTGTCTTTGATCTAGACATAACGAGAGTTACCAAACGACGAATTTTATGTGACTTTACACTCTTCCAATCTCTCTTTATTCTTCGTTTCTTCTTTTTCTTTGACTACAACAAGGAGAGTAGTCCTCCAAGCTTATGTTGAAATCCTATCCTTCAAGATGGCCTTTTAAGCAGCAAGTGATGAGGTTCAAGCTCTTCAAAGAAGGCTCAAATAACTCTCTCTTCTCTATTGCTGACTTAACATATGCTTTGGGCCATGGCCACCCCTTAATTGAATCAAAATAGAAGAATTGATAGATAGATAAGATATACCTTGATATCTTATTTGAACAACATCCTCTTCACAAAAACACATTGAGTTTCACACCCTTGCAAGCCTTCAATCTCAAGGCTTCAACCTCTTGAGCAACATCTCTTTGACTTGAGCTTCTTCACACCATCGTGTGTGACAATGAATGCCTCTCTATCTCACAACATCAAGGAAAGAGGCTCTGATACCATGTTAGAAAACATGATTGAGCAAGAGTGGAAGAGTAAATTATAGGGGAAAGAAGAAGAATAAGTAGGTGATAGCATGAAAGAGACATGCTTGATTGATAGTTGTGAAAAGTACATTCTTTAATAGCTTCTTAGCTTTGATACATGCCTCACACTTTGCTTATGGGATTCAGTTACATGTGCCTCTAGCACTACACACACATTTTAACAAGACCTATAATAAGTGATTGAGGCTTTCATGCATTTGAAGCTTTTTGGCAACATGCTAAAGAATGGAGTCATGGAATACAATTTTCTGCTATAATTCCTCTATTCTCTAACTACGACAACAAGGTTTGGTTTCAACTTCTCTTTTCCTTTCTCCTACTATAGGAAGTATGGTGAGTGTGGTCTTTTATTCGACATATTATTATTGGTGAGAGGGACAGCATGAATGCTACTTCGGTCTATGTTGATGATGGTGTGTGCCACATGTTAAAGGTTTCTCATTAGTGAGATAAGGGAAACAACAATTTTAGTGTTTGAGAGATTTGTGTATTACAAAGGCTAGGTACTATTGATAAAGGCTAAATATGCTACTCAAGTCAATGAAGAATTCATGGCAACGTTGTCAAGCTTTTTTTTTGAAACTGAAAAGCCCCAATCAAACTGTAGTTAGGTTTGATTTTTGCTAGCTTAGTTGTTTGCGTGACAATTTGTTTTGTTATTTCGTAGTTGGATTTCTTGTGTTTTTCTACTTTAGGATTTGTTTCTGCCATTTTGTTTGATTTATTGAGTGTGAAACTTGATAGCCTTCGTACAGCTTGGTATTTTTTTGGGCAAATTGAAGTAGGAGTTTGCTAATAGCTACTGAACATTGAGGAGCTAGATATATTTTCTTATCGAGACTCTTGCACATCACAAGGGATAAAAGGTTCACAAGCACTTCACGTTGCACTTGTTGATGCACTGCACTCGGGGGTCGTCTCCTATTCTTATCAAATACTTCCATGCCATGGGTTGGGATTATGCATGTTTTGCACCATCGTTGAGCACTAGCACGGCATGAGATCCGTTGTAGCTATATGTAGTAACTTTTAGATGCACGAGCACTTGAGAGAGCACCTGTCATTGAGCACGCACAATTCTTTTACACACCATTTAGGATGTTCATCACAAAGCTAGGAACTTCTGGTTGAGAGTGTAAGGTGGTTGGGAGAGTTCGACGGCCGTGAAGGACGCCATCAATAGTGAGAAGGGTTGTTCTTATCTGGTCAACATCTTGAGGACCACCATTTTCTAGAGTGATTGTGAGATTTTTTAGATGGGTGGAGCAGAGTATATCATATTTTTTTATGAGAGTTGAGAGGTGAGGATAAGGATTTTTTAATTAATTAAGGAATTTTATTTGCATTTTGCATGATGCACGATCACATGTAGATAGACTAGGCACAATTTCTTCAATGCATCGATTGATTGGTTGCATATCATGGATCCAACATTGCATATTTTTTCAAATCATGAATGATTGGGCATAGAGTTCATTTCAAAAAACCATATTCTTGCCAGGGCACACTGCATAAAAAACAGGTTCATATCCAGAGAATGTTTATTTTGAAGACTCAAGGATCAAAGGAAAAGATCGTACGTTTTACATCGTCAGCGAGTATTTCTTGAAGAAAAAGAGGACATGTGTGCTGAAAGTGTGTGCAATTACAAGAACAATAGGCCAAGGAAGGGAATAAGTCGTCCAAGATAAAAGATTGAGAAAAATGATGGGATTTACGAAAATCAATATTTTTGCCCATTTTGATAGATTTTCATAATTTTGCCCGCATTGGCTTGTCGACCAGATATGTTCCGATCGTTTTGAGTACCCCGAACGACTATATTCGGAGTTCAAATGACGAAGTTATGATCCAAATAAGTTACAAACAGGCATAGAGTAGAAAAAACGAAAATGGGGAAAAGCAGTAGAAAAGAAAAAGCCAAAAGCTGAAAGAAAAAATCCTAATGTGTGTGAGTAAAAAACTATATAAGAAGATGAGAATGGAGAGTTAAGGGCCTTCCCCCTTGATTACAATTGTATTTTGTGAGAGAGGAGAGTGGAGGGTTGCATGCTAGAGTGAGCTCTTGTCATGCCAATTTGGAAGTTGGAGCTTTTGGGTGTCAAAGCACTGAGCATCGGCTCAAGGTTGTTAAGGTATGAAAATATATCTCACTTGGTTTGTTTTCGAATTGTTGGTATTTTCGTTGTGTTGTGGTAGTGTGATACTCTACCCACATTCGGGTTTTTACTTGTTTTGAGCTTCAAGAGGGTTTTCCTGTTTTTATATGTGGCTTGTGGTGTATTATCGAATATTTTAATTTTTCAAGTTGTGTTGTGCATTCGACAAAGTCAATTATCCCAACTCGCACTCCTTAACGTCTCGTTATTAGGTTGTGAGTGAGGCTTGTTCTCGATCACTGCCCATGTAACATCTCTTTTTTGGTGCCCCCGTTGAGGAGTGCCGAAATTGATATTGTTGTTATTTTGAATGTGAGTTTCTTTTGATTTCTTGTGATTGTTGAAAATGGTTGATAATTTTTCTGAGTTCCATGGTAATCATATTGAAGATCCTGAAAGATTTTTAGAAAAAATAGAGCTGTGTTGTTTGATAAAGAGAGTGACTAATCTTGAGGATAAACTCCAGATTTTTAGATATCAATTGCAGGGAGAAGCACGAAATTGGTTGCTTGACTTTGAGAAAAGCTTGAAATTTAGGAAACAAAATTTGGACTATGAGACCATTAAAAATGCATTTCTATCTAGGATTAAAAAAAGAGAAAGTCAAAGTGAGATTTGGGCGAAAATAGAAACTTGTGTTCAAAAAGATGATCAGTGCGTTGAGGATTTTGCTAGGGAGTTTGAAAGGTTGTGGAATCGATGGAGTTTAACATTGTTAGAAGGTGAGATAGCCTAAGTTATGTTGAAGATAATGTATTTTCTAAATGGGTTGAAATTAGAAGATTGGAGAGTGAAATTAGAGATAAAAAACCCTAAGACTTTTGAGGAAGCGGTGAAGATAGCTCAATATCAAGAGAGGAAGACCAAAAGAAAAAAAGAGTTAGGGTTTGATGAACCAAGGGAAATGTTGAGTTCAAGGCAAGTTGAGAGAAGAGTTTTTTAGGAGAAAAGAGTTAGTTATGCCTATCCTGAGAGAGGTATACTATATTCTCTATTTAGGAGAGATGAGTTGACTTGTGAGAAATAAATTGAAGTATGTGAGGAGAAACTCCCTTGGGGTGGTTGAGGAGAAAAAAAATTGTTTGACTCATTGGAGTGAAGAGTCTAGGAGTGTGAATTCATACCCATTGACCACAGATACTTCTAGTTTAGTGATTAGTGATTTAACTAAAGAAGAGGGATCGACTGATGATACTTTGGAGCTTGAGGACTATAAAGATGAGCTAGAGTTGGATCTGAGTTGTAAAGAAGAAAATGAGAGACCATATGATTTTAAGGACCAAGAGTTTTCATGTTCTTTGGGAGAGGATGAGAATCAAGAAAGTTTTGATATTTCTGATGAGGGAAGGTGTGATGAAAATTATGATAGTCATGGCAGTGTTGAAGAGAGTAAAGACAATTTAGAGAGTGAGATTGTTTGCCTTGGTGATAGTATACATGGATCTAATTGCTTGAAAGAGGAAGAGAGAATAGAGGATGAATTTTTGAGTTTGTTGGAAAACTATGAGGGGAGGGCTTAGAAACTGTAAGTTTTCAAGATGAATTCAAGGGTTCGCATTTGTTGCCTAACAAGTTTGTGGAGATTTGTTGTGAGTTTGGTTATGAGTTTGATGATCAAGAGAGTATGGAGGTTTTAGGTTCTGGCTCATGTTGTGATTTTGGTGTTGGTGTTGTTGACTCAGTTGAGTCTTGTGAGTTGGTTGGTGATGTGTTGAGTAGCCTGGAGATGCTTTTGTTTGTGGTGTTGATGATGTGGTTTTGAGTAGACCTAATCTCTTACTCCTTGATAGTTGTGTAGATAATTGTTTGGTTGATTTAGGCAACAATGATGAAGAGAAAACTTCATCTAATAGTCTTTTAGTTTCTTTGAGTTCTCCTAAAGGTTTTGATGTTGTTTGTGATGATTTTGATTGGGGTTTTGAGGATCTTGAGAGTGACATTGATGAGAATGTAAGAGAGATTTACTCAAGAGGCATTGATATGTAGGAGTCTCATTTTATAAGTATATAAATATTTTTTTAAATTTTCACTTGCTAAAATTTATGATTGCTTTGATTGCTTATATCTAATACTCACGGTGTTTTCATTTTGTAGTTGAGAATTTAAGGCCAAATGCCCACTAGCCACGAGACAACTTATAAGGTTGTCATATTAGGTTTGATATTTGATAGATGGATGTACTCATATGAGGAGAACATCATCATGGAGCAGCAATGGTGCAAAGTCATAGTAAAAAGAATTTATTAAGTTATTTATTTTGTCAAACGTATTAAAAGTTCTCTCAAGGAGAGAGAGAGAGTGAGAGAGTGAGAGAGAGAGAGGTCATTGACAAATTGTAAGCATATCATGTGGGTTTAAAAGAAGAGATTTTAAAAATACCATTTATATGTCTTTTTTACATACATAAGTGTGCCATATAAAGGGGTCATTTACAAATTGAATAGAAAAGGGGTGTGTTTTATTTCTAAGAAAAAAGTAAGGCTTTGAAAAGAATTGAAAATTTGAGGGAAGAGAGATTTAAAACCAAGGAAATAGAGTTGGAAGGTATTTGTGAGGAGGAAGTTAAGGATTTGGTAGTTGAGGAGTCTTTGGTTGAGGTTTTAGACCCAAAATTGTTGTATTGTGAAGATGTTATCTGTGATGATGTAGAGGTGAAAGTTTCTTCAGTTTCTTGTGAGGTATCTTGTAAGGATACTATGGAAGGTATTTACCACTCTTTGTATGTGAAAGACTCGATGGAGTCTTGTATTGTTGATGATGAAGTAACCCCATTTGTGGATGTTGTTGGTTCTTGTGGTGTTATGAGTCTAGAGTTGACTCCTTTTGATGTTGTGTTTCATTTGGATATTGAGTTGGGAGATCCTTGCATAGTATCTTTAGGAGTTGTAGATGAATCAGTGGATGAATTTGAGATTGGCAACAAAGAAAGGGTCAAAATTTTATTTAAAGACTCTAAAAGTAACATGGTTTTTCTTAGGGAGGATGGGTGGGATATGAAGATGTTGGATTATGGTTGGGATTTGAAGAATTTAGAGGATGATGTATTTTCCTTAGATGGTAAGGATTGTCTCAAGGATTTTGATAAGAATTTCATGGATGAGTTTTATCTACATGTAAAGGAGTTGTTTGAGAGAAATGTGCCATTTCTGTTTGTTGAGAAGATTATGGATAGATCATTGGATTTGATTTTTGATTGGCTCATAAATATTGCATCATTTTATGAAGCAACTGCTGCACATGAATGTTTGCAGACTAGGGGAAGGGCTAAATATGTCAAGCATTTTTTTTGAAACTGAAAAGTCCTAGGCAAACTGTAGTTAGATTTGATTTTTGCTAGCTTAGTTGTTTGCGTGACAGTTTGTTTTGTTATTTCGTAGTTGGATTTCTTGTATTTTTCTAGCTTAGGATTTGTTTCTATCATTTTGTTTGATTTGTTGAGTGTGAAACTTGATAGCCTTGGTATAGCTTGGTATTTTTTTGGACAAGTTGAAGTAGGAGTTTGCTAATAGCTACTGAACATTGAGGAGCTAGGTATGTTTTCTTATCGAGACTCTTGCATATCACAAGGGATAAAGGGTTCACGAGCACTTCACGTTGCACTTGTTGATGCACTGAACTCGGGGGTCATCTCCTGTTCTTATCAAATACTTCCATGCCATGGGTTGGGATTATGCACGTTTGCACCATCGTTGAGCACTAGCACGGCATGAGGTCCGCTGCAGCTATATGCAGTAACTTTTAGATTCACGCGCACTTGAGAGAGCACCTGTCATTGAGCACACACAATTCTTGCACACACCATTTGGGATGTTCATCACAAAGCTAGGAACTTCTGGTTGAGAGCGTAAGGTGGTTGGGAAAGTTTGAGGGTCATGAAGGATGCCATCAATAGTGAGAAGGGTTGTTGTTATCTGGTCAACATCTTGAGGACCACCATTTTCTAGAGTGATTGTGAGATTTTTTGGATGGGTGGAGTGGAGTATATCATATTTTTTTATGAGAGTTGAGAGGTGAGGATAATGATTTTTTAATTAATGAATGAATTTTTCTTGCATTTTGCATGATGCACGATCACATGTAGATAGACTCTAGGCACAATTTCTTCAATGCATACATTATTTTTGTGTGTAGCATCGATTGATTGGTTGCATATCATGGATCCAACATTGCATATTTTTTCAAATCATGAATGATTGGGCACAGAGTTCATTTCAAAAAATCATATTCTTGCCAGGGCACACTGCATAAAAAACAGGTTCATATCCGGAGAATGTTTATTTGGAAGACTCAAAGATCAAAGGAAAAGATCGTACGTTTTACATCGTCAGCGAGTATTTCTTGAAGAAAAAGAGGACATGTGTGCTGAAAGTGTGTGCAATTACAAGAACAATAGGCCAAGGAAGGGAATAAGTCGTCCAAGATAAAAGATGGAGAAAAATGATGGGATTTACGAAAATCAGTATTTTTTCCCATTTTGATAGATTTTCATAATTCTGCCCACGTTGTGTTTCGATCATTTTGAGTACCCCAAACAACTATATTCGGAGTTCAAATGACGAAGTTATGATCCAAATAAGTTTTAAACAGGCATAAAGCAAAAAAAACGAAAATGGTGAAAAGCAATAGAAAAGCAAAAGCCAAAAGCTGAAAGCATAAAGCCTAATGTGTGTGAGTGTGGATAGAAAACCATATAAGAAGATGAGAATGGAGAGTTAAGGGCCTTCCCCCTTATTACAATTGTATTTTGTGAGTGAGGAGAGTGGAGGGTCGCATGCTAGAGTGAGCTCTTGTCATGCCAATTTGGAAGTTGGAGCTTTTGGGTGTCAAAGCGCCGAGCATCAGCTCAAGGTTGTTAAGGTACGAAAATATATCTCACTTGGTTTGTTTTCAAATTGTTGGTATTTTTGTTGTGTTGTGGTTGTGTGATACTCTACCCATTTCCGGGTTTTTACTTGTTTTGAGCTTCAAGATGCATTGTGTTTTGTCTTGTTTTTATATGTGGCTTGTGGTGTATTATCGAATATTTTAATTTTTCAAGTTCTGTTGTGCATTCGACAAAGTCAATTACCCCAACCGGCACTCCTTAACGTCTCCTTATTGGGTTGTGAGTGAGGCTTGTTCTCGATCACTACTCGCGTAAGAACGGAATAAAATTACACATTTCTTTGGGAATGGAAAGTCTTCTTGCAAAGCCTTGTTTAATACTGGCATAGTCTAAAAATGTGTAGCTCCTAAAGCAAGATTATGAAGATTTTGGTACTTTATTAGGGAAAAATATATTGAAATATATGCATTCTTGTATTGGGATATAATTCTAGAATTAAAAGTGATAGTTTGTTGCCCCAACCCCATAGTTTTCACAGTGATACTCACAATTTCGTAGCAGTAGCCCTGCAACAGGTCTTGAAGCCTTGTAGTGTTCTATCAAAGAAGAGTACGATGAAATACATGCTTTTCCACATTGGAATACAAATCTGGAATAAAAAAGACAATTTGTTACACCCACGATCTTGTAGTCTCCATAGCAATACTCACCACTCCGAAGTAAGTTCTTAAGCTTCATAGTGTTTATCAAAGAAGAGCATACTCAAATATAAGCCTTTTTATGCTAAATACATATTTAGAATTAAAAAAGGCATTTAGCTATACCCAACCATGTAGTCTCCATAGCGGTGCTCACAACCCCATAGTGGGTTTGCAGCTCCTAAAAATGAATAAATCTATCAACACCATATTGGGGAATATGGGAATTTCCCATAAGTTTGGGACACGTGGTCAAATCTTTGGATTTGTCACAACTTGAAGATCATAACTCCAAATTGAGCGCTCTATAGCTCAATAGATTCCATTTTTCAAGCACTTTCCAATGATAGGTCACATAATATGGTTTTGAGAAACTTATGGCTATGTTATCCGGGTGCCACCTTTTTAGTATTCAAAAAATGGGAATTGGGAGATTCCCAAACTCACTAATAGTGTATTTATCAATTTTGAATTAAATTTGAACTATTAGAAGGCTAGATTAAGCTTTTAATGGAAAGATAATGATCTAAGGGACCTTGTTTTACTTTATAATAATCTAAGGGACTTTGTTTTACTTTCTGTAGTGTTGATTATCACCCCATTATAACCCATGTTGTTTTGGGGGCAAGAGTTAGATTGCTCAGCATGGATTGTTGGCTTTTGCAAGCATTATTGATATTGCAATTGCTCAATTAGACTAAGTTCCTCCATGAGGTAGTGAATGCAATCATGAAAGCATGGAACTCACTTCATCTAGTGGTCTCCACCCAATCAAAGCTAGACAAGGTGTAGGATTGATTCCTATCCCATCAGGGTCTTCCCAACTGCTTTGATGCTATAGATTACACCCATATTAGCATGATTTTACTACCAAAAGAATATTCTACTACATGGTTTGATCACTCCAAGAATAGCATGAGAATTCAAGGTATCCTTGATGTCACATACGTGCAAGCAACAAGCTAGTTACATGCAAACCAATATGCACCTTGCACACAGATTTTAATGAGAAAGAAAATGGGAACGAGGAATGCTAATGTTCAAATCCCAATTTTGACCAATCTAAAAACATTGTGAACTATGTATTAAAAAATTGAGGCCTTCAAATGTTGGTAGCACACCATTCGAGAGGGGGAGGGCATGTAAATTTCTTCAAACTTTGATTAGTCCTAACACAATCAATCATCATCACAATTCAGAGAATTAAAAAAATTTCAAGTGCATGTTAATTTTGATAATGAAGCCCTCATTTGGTCCTGGCATGAAGGGATGTTAATCTCGACATCATGGTAGGTTAATCTCACATGCAGTCACATAATTGAGCACTCCACAACACGTGTTTATGTCTACCACCATGAAGGAGGAGGCTATTGTCTATTCCATAGCCCCTATTTGTGTATGCACGCTAGAAATAAAGGGTACAATAGACAACACCATGTCAAAGAAATTACATAGTATTACATAGTAAAACAAGAGCAATCAACACGATGTCCAACTTTGGCATGAAGAGAAGGCTATTTTACAAAGACCCCAATCATGGCAGAGCCCAATGGCATTTCATAACACAAAAAAGGACAACTAGTACTAAGGGAGAAAGGCATACCTCTTTTTTTTTGGGGGGGGGGGGGGGGGGTTTGGCTAATGCAGATCCAAATTTTTGAGATCTCCTACTATCCCTACAATATGGGCCGGGTTGTGCTTGCTTGGGACTAGTGGGAGAAAGCTCATCCCTCACCCTGTGTAACTACATGGTTGTATTATAAGGGGTGGGTTGAGTAGGGGCATCATAAATACTCAAAAACCCTTATAAGCACCTCTTCAAAAGGGGGTTCTAAGATTTTTTTAGCAAGGTTAAGGATTCCCATTCGCTAATGAACAAGATCTTCCATCTTCTGACAAAGAAGGCTAACCCAATCGAGCACACAAGGCTCTAACATGGCTCACACATAAGACATTAAATATTTTGACAAAGCATGTCACATTAAATATTTTGACAAAGCTGACATGCTCACACACAAGACATTAAATATTTATTTTGATTCTCCTTCCCTAAACTTCTGCTCTGCTGGTGTGTGATCGAACTATAAGTCTACCTTCCCATCCACTATGTTGGTGTGACCCAACCCTAAATAGGGTCTTGCTGTGAGTACCAATGGAGTGGAATGTTTCCACTCCATCCTCTTCCCCTAAATGTGACTTCATCGTAACAACTTTGACAACTCTAGAGACAGAGTTGTTGACTAACAATCATCTTTGGCACACATTATGATCGAACTATAAGTCTACCTTCCCATCCACTATGTTGGTGTGACCCAACCCTAAATAGGGTCTTGCTGTGAGTACCAATGGAGTGGAATGTTTCCACTCCATCCTCTTCCCCTAAATGTGACTTCATCGTAACAACTTTGACAACTCTAGAGACAAAGTTGTTGACTAACAATCATCTTTGGCACACATTAGAATGCATTGTTGATCAAACTCCATCTACATCTAGTGTGCTATTCCACTCCACCCACTTCCCCTAGATGTGACTTCACCATAACAACTTTGATAGTTTAAGAGAAGACTTAACAAACATCTTTGGCACACATTACAATGAGATGTTATCAAATCACCAAAATTGAACCAAACTCTACATCTAGCCTTAAGCACATGCTTGAGATAAAGTCCATCCAATAGCTTCAACACATCCTTGAGAAAAGGGAGAGCTTCAAGCACCGAGATCTTTTTACCTAAGATAGTCCATCCAGTAGCTTTAGCACATCCTTGAGAAGTGAGAATTTGAGTTGCCCCATATATCACATTCGTGTGCCACTACTCATTAATTCATTGTCCTTAACAAAGGGGATATGCTTCTTAACAATGGGATAATCAACTAGTACTTCTTGAAATCTAGTGTGAGTGATTCTCTAGGGGTTTCACATAGAAGTGGCATTGTAGGTTTAGCACATCCTCATGAATTGTAAGTTTAGCACATCCTCAAGAAGTGAGAGCTTGAAGAAGCAACCCTATATATAACATTTGTGTGCCACTATTGGCCTTGGCATTTAGCACATCCTCAAGAAGTGAGATCTTCAAGCACTAAATTCCCTGGCCTTGAACGGACATGCTTCTTAAAAATGGGATGATCAAGTACTACCCAAACTCAAGCATGCATGAGTGATCTCTAGGGGTTCATGAAGTAGCCAATAAGAGCTTCAAGCATTGAGTTGCCCTATACATGTGCCACTACTCCTTTGGGTCAATTCATTGGCCTTGGCTAATGGACATGCTTCTTAACAATAAGAAGAAACTCTTGAGTGAGTGGTTCTTAGGGGTGGGATGAAACTCAAGCGTGAGTGATTCTCTAGGGATTCATGTAGAAGTAGCTACAAACCCCCTTTGTATCACTACCTAGAATGGCACTCTTCTTTGCCTTCCCCATAATGGAGAGGCTCATTATGCTTCAACAAATTTTCAAAACCAAACGCATCACCACCTATAATGGCACTCTTCTTTGCCTTCCCCATATGGAGAGGCTCATTATGCTACCTTCCCCACAATGGAGAGGCTCATTATGCTTCAGCAGTTTTTCAAAACCAATGCATCACTACCTATAATGGCACTCTAGTTTTTCAAAACCAATGCATCACTACCTATAATGGCACTCTTTGCCTTCCCCATATGGAGAGGCTCATTATGCTACGACAATTTTTCAAAACCATCACAAAAAATGGCCAAAACTACAAAGATTTTTTAGGTCTTCTAATATTGACTTTTTTATTCTAACGGAGAGATCGACCATTGTCTTCTATGCTTCAGATGATTCACATGGCCCCTTGAAAATCGTCCTCTAAATATTTCAACTATTTCCCTCGGTGTAAATCAAGTGATCAAACCCCTCCACTCTTGATAAGAACATAAAACACACTTAAAGAGGGTTCATAGGTCTAACAAAGTGGAGGGTTCGATAGGTCTCTCCATAGATCCCAACAATTTAAAAAACCACTCCACAAATCAATAGATTACCCCCGAATCAATCAATTAATTACTAGGTAGCACGCAATAGGGTCCATGTTGCAAGCTGTTTATTCAAGCATTTTTGCGGGTTTGTGATGGGTAGTATTGTTTGTCATGATGGTATACAACACTCTCAATCATGGGGTTATGAATTTGTTGAGTCAACAACCTCAACCACACAGAAATTTTCTAACTCACAACGTGATTATGAAAATTTGTTGAGTTGGTCACACACACAAAATGCATATGGGCTTTGGATAAGATTATGAAAATTTGTTGAGTTCACACACACACAAAATGCATATGGGCTTTGGATAAACAGCAAACACACAACCATTGTCAATCCAAAAACGACAAGCACAAATGATTTTAGACTGCGATAACACCTTAAAAAGGCTTGCACAAATGGTTTAGACCTACAATATCAACCTTTCATGACGCCCTTAAAAAAGCACATAGGTCATGCAACTTGAGCTGGCTTAATGTAATGAGACTTGGATATAACAAAAACGTTGGTCGTTACAATTAACTCATCCTCATTATTTTCATGCATTGAACTGCAAATGGGAGAGGCAGTCATGTGGTTATCTTCATGCATGCAACTTCGATCATCTCATAAAAATTCGATGGAAAGTCATATGCGGGTTAGTTGCATATGCAACTGTCTCGTCTATATAGGGAGTAGAAGTTGCAAATAAAAGAAGCTACTGATAAAAATTAAAAAAACCTTTTATACAAATTTCGACAATATTACTAGACACACACAATTGATACAACTTAATATTATAAAGTCTATAGGGAGTAGAAGTTACAAATAAAAGAAACTGCTCATAAAAATAACAAAAACCTTTTAGCAACCTCAAACAAAAACCTTTTAGCAAAATCCTTTCTTGTATATTTACGCCTGTTTGGTAAAACCTATATACACACACACAAACCCCTCTTCATCCATACATTTTTTTAATCGGACAAAGTACACCCTACATGGGGTGTTTATTCGTCTAAGATGGCACACCCACCGATCAATGGGAGAGCACTGAGTAGCGGCAACAATCCTAGTTGCGCATGTTGCGGCAAAGGTGGCCCACTTCTCTACCACCAATAAGAATCGTCCATGAGCACTTCTGCAAACAAATACAAGCAGTGCATTAAGAATTAGTAATCCATCGTATTGCCCATAATATAACTCAAAATATAAAATCACAGTATACGAAGGTTAGAGATATAACAAGCTAGTTGACTATATAGCAATAATATTATATTTAGTAGCAATATAACAACGAAGGTTAGAGATATAACAAGCTAGCTAACAATATAACAATAATATTATATTTAGTAGCTATATATATATTCAATTATACTTGCATTGGATCAAACAGTTCAATTCAAGCTGGTTGACAATATAGCGATAATATTATGTTGAACGATCACAAAGTTCGATTCAAGCTAGAGGACATGTTTTGTAGCAGTATATATTAGGGTCCAAATCTACATTCGATCACACAGTATCTATACAACCAGTACTTCAAAACTTCCAATTTAGGTACTCGAAGACAAATACACTAAGAAAGCGCAAACTATTGTCAAATGTAGGTCAATTCAAGCTAGCGGACATGTTTTGTAGCAGTATATTATTTTAGGTCGAGACAGTAGGTCAATTCAAGCTAGCGGACATGTTTTGTAGCAGTATATTATTTTAGGTACTCGAAGACAAATACACTAAGAAAGCGCAAACTATTGTCAAATGTAGGTCAATTCAAGCTAGCGGACATGTTTTGTAGCAGTATATTATATTAGGTCAAAATCTACATTCAATCACACAGTATCTATACAACCAATACTTCAAAACTTCCAATTTAGGTACTCGAAGACAAATACACTAAGGACGCACAAACTATTGTCAAATGTAAGTCAAGGTACCCAACAAGGACAAAATATTCTCAAAAAACTAGGTACTCGAAGACAAATACACTAAGGACGCGCAAACTATTGTCAAATGTAAGTCAAGGTACCCAACAAGGATAAAATATTCTCAAAAAACTAATAGTAGTACATAAGCTCTAGATTTGAATCTAACCATGATTCTAACATCGACTTAAATAATTGATATATTATTAGATCAAACATTCATATGACATTCAATCATCACAAATTAAGAGAATATAATTTATATATTAAATCATATCCATAATTGATGTATTAGATCATCTTAAGAGAATATAATTTATATATTAGATCATATCCATTGCATTCATATGCCACTCAATCATGGCAAATAAATAGCAGAGACAATTACAAGAGAGAATAATTGATATATTAGATCATATCCATTATGTTCATGTGCCATTCGATCATCGCAAATAATGCATATCAATTAGATCATATCCTTTATGTTCATATGCCATTCGATCATGGCAAATAACGCAGACAATTATAAGAGAGACAATATACAATTATAAACCGATGAGAGAGAACTTGTGGCACAAACGAAATAGGTATAGATTATGTTAGGTTTAAATGACGGAATCTACTAGGTTCATATATAAAATGACGGGCAATGCATCTAAAATAGATATAGATTATAACAGACTGCTGATATATAAAATAAAATGACGGGCAATGCATCATTTAGACAACATACCTCGGGACGACCTTGCACGGCATTCGCGAGGGCGAAGGTTGCACTGCTGGAGGAGGCGAGAGGACATCTGGGCGGTCATGGTTCTCCGCTGCTGCTCCGACTCCTCTTCTCGTCGCTGCGCCCAGACGTCCTCCTCTTCATAACGACGGCGGCGCTCGCCGCCTCCGTAAGCCTGCTGGAAGGCGTAGCAGCGGTCCTGCGAGGGGATGCGCTCCACGGCCTCGCAGCACGCGCGGGACGGCTGCTGCTGCGTCACCCCTCTCCCCTCAACCGACCTCCATGACAAATACGAATTGTAATACGGCGACGACTCTCTTTCCTCCTCCACCTCTCGCCGTTGCTGCCTGAAGAAATTGTCGCACGCCCGCAGCCTCGCGTGCCACTCCTCCCTCGACCCTTCCCCTCTCCTCCTCTCCCGCTCCCTCTCCTCTTCCTCCCGACGTCGCTCCTCCTCTCGACCGCGGGACGTCGCCGACACTTCACTCACTATCACCAACAGCACCAACAGTGCTTCCAACAAAAACACACGAGCCGCCATATTGATTATCACCACCAACTACACACAAGCTAACAGGAGCTATTGTACGGGACTCCTCGCACTAGCCGGTATGCAGGCAAAATAGCTGAGGCCTCGACCATACTTATAGGCGAGCGGCCCCTGCCCTGGCCTCGACGTGACCGCGCGTGATATTCTCGTTTCTACTCGGCGCTGCCGCCACGTCTCCCAGTATCCTCGAGGGCGACGTTCCCTCTGGATAAGCATGCCACTCTCCTGCCATGCACCTTCCATAGTGGCACCTTCCATATTGGCCCGATCCCATCAGCCAATCTTACTAAAAGATGTGCTTCTTTCATCGAATAAATATAGCGTAGTCAGGTGGAAATTTGAGAACACCAGACAACCTCTGAGGTGAAGGTGAATAGAGAAGAGTCATTGACACCACCTTGCATATTGGCTCCATCTCATCCGACAATGTTGCTAAAAGATGGTCTTATATACTCGAGTAGATACAATCTAAATGGGTGAAAAGCCAGGCAGGGCGGAACCTACTCAAGGCTTAGAGTCATTAATATCATAGTTAGTCAATCATATGTTTGCTTCTATCCTACTCAAGGCTTAGAGTACGTATTCAAATATTCTAGCTAAATATTTGACACAACTATCTTGCACTCTTGTTTAGAAGGCCACAAACATATGCAAGTCTTCATTGCTAATGATTAGTGAGGTCTGCATCCATTACTCAACCAAACATAGAAAGTAGTTGTTAGGGTGCTACTTCCCAGTTTTGCAATGCTCTCACATAAACGCCCAATATCTTTCTTATGCACACTTGGACAAAACTATTTAAAGAAGTGTTCCCATTGTCTAGAAACAATTAAACAAAATTCTTTAATATACAAACCCTTAGCAATAATAATCTAGTTGTCTTGACACCCGTATCATATATGTACCACCAAAATCATATTATCAATAGTGCTATCATCCCCATTTTTGCAATAGTAGGCTTGCACTTCTATTCCATGTTGGAAGTAGCTTCTCTTGATGAGTGACTATACAATGGTGGTTCTTATGAGCTAATCGTCCCCACTTCCTCCTTGGTTCGCTTGCTATTGTTAGATATGATCAATGCCCCACCCTCATTAGATGCTACCAATGATCCATGGTGCTCAAAGTTGTAAGGCCCCCATTATGAGGAGAAGCCAAATGTGAGCCCGGACATTGGTTGAGTCCTGACTTGTATATCAGATGAGGTCTATGTGACCGGATGGCAAAAAGGTGACTGTTGTGGGTCTAATCTTTGGGTTAGACGGAGTGGTTAAGCTGGTAGCAACTCGAGGCACATTGCATTGAGTTGCGTGGTAAGGGAGTTAAAAGGGGCTCATATTCCCTGGAATATTCCCTGGCCGACTAGTGGAGGCTCATATGGTAGGTCGGTCAGCAGGCCGACCTAATGACCTTCGCGGGCTATAAAAGCTAAACCCCTTCGCAGCCATCACTCACTCATCTTTCACCCAGTCAGAGTTGTTGTTCCAGCTAGCCTTAAACTCTTCACCTATCTTCTGTCTAGATCGCCATCTAAGCTTCACACAGTGGAAGCGCACGGGTGGACATAGCCATCTTTGTATCAGTTGTTTGGAGTTAAAGAATTTACTGATTTTCCTCTTATCTGTTGTGTACTCTCTATCTCTTTCTCAGATTCTATTCGCTGCGCCGTGTAATATTTTACATGGTATCAGAGCCTAGGGGAATCTAGAGATCAGAGAGTGTGCAAGAAGCAAAGGCTTCAACAGCAAAGAGAAATGATGTCGACTCCGGGAAGCACTTCTGGCGCATCAGGAAGCGGTGCAGGAGGTGGTGCTGCTGTACCGGCTATTCAAACACTGAGGATTCGTCCACCAACCTTCAGCGAAGGCAAGTTAGATGGTACAAACTACACCTTGTGGAAGTTCAAAATTACAACTATCCTTGATTCTTATGAGCTTCTGGAGACTGTGCTGGGGACTGACGCAGAACCACAGCCTACCCCCGACCCATCAAATCCTAGTGTGATGATTCCTCCGAATACAGATTTTCTACGAGCTTGGAAACGAAGGAATGCAGATGCATTGTGTGCCTTAGTTACAAGCTGTTCTGACAGTGTTTTGACTCTGATTCAGCATACAACCAAAGCGTCAGAGGCTTGGAATGTACTAAGGAGTCAGTATGAAACATGAAACCAAACAAGGATTCAAAACTTGGAGAATCAACTAGCAGCGGAGAAGTTTGCTGAAGGAGAGACGGTTGAAGCATTCATCACTCGGATTAAGAATCTGCGCGACCAGATGGCTGGCGTTGGGATACAAAAGACTAGCAAAGAGCTAGCTCGGAGGTGTCTTCGGATTTTTCCACAAAAGTTTGATGGACTAGTAACTACCCTTAATACTCAGGTGAGACCTCAAGTTTTGACTTTTGAGGAGTTTTGTGCATTGTTAATGGAGGAGGAGTTGAGGCTAAAAGCCCGAGAAGGAAGCAACAATGGAGATGCTGCATTCTCTGCCAATGCAAAAGGCAAAGGTGTTTCCTCCACCAAAAATGATGGTGACAAAAAGAAGAAGGGCGGCAAGAAGAAGTTTCAAGGAGAGTGCTTCTACTGTAAGAAGAAAGGACATGCAATTGCAGATTGCCGTGTCAAGAAGGCAGATGAAAAGAATGGTACTCTTAAAAGTAAAGGGAAAGAGACAGCCAATACGGCTGAAGCAGAGTTGGAATTATTCATGGCGAACATTGAGGAAGTGTGCTCCTCAGCGCAAGAAGAATCTACCACTGACTCTTGGGTGTTGGATAGTGGGGCCTCCCGTCACATGACCAACAAGAAAGGTCTATACAGTTCTATGCAGCCTCTATAAGAATCCATCACTGTGACGGTTGGAAATGATGCTAAATGCCCTGCTGCGGGCACAGGTACTATTTCTTTTGTTGCTGCAAATGGTGAAGTCAAAAAGCTTTCAAATGTGTTGTATGTTCCCGAAATCAGGAGAAATCTCTTATCAGTTGCTGCCATAACTGATCTTGGTCATGAAGTGAGGTTCAAGAAGACAGGTGCAGAAATTATTGATAGTGCTGGCACAATTGTTGGCAAAGGAGAAAGAAGGAACAACTTGTATGAGCTAAGTGCTCTTACAGCCACCGCTGGAGTGGGCACAAGTAAGCTTTGGCATGAAAGGTTTGGACACATCGGATTTGCAATATTGAAGGAGATGCAAAAGCAAGGTATGGTTGCTCACCTACCTACAATAACTGAATTGAAGGAACCATGTGAAGCTTGTATGATGGGCAAGCAACAAAGAAAGGCATTTCCACAAGAAAGCAAGAATAGAGCACAGGCTTCTCTAGAGTTGGTGCATGCTGACTTGTGTGGTAAGATGCCTACACAGGCCTTGGGGGGATCTTCTTATTTTATGTTGATTGTCGACGACTACAGTAGGAAGATGTGGGTGTACTTCCTTCGTGATAAGGCTCAAGCTTTTGGTAAGTTTAAAGAATGGCTAATACTTGTTGAGAATGAAACAGGGAAAAGTGTGAAGAAATTTAGAACAGATGGTGGTGGTGAGTTCAACTCAAAGGAGTTTGAAGGCTTTTGCAAGAGCAAAGGGATCAAGCGTCAATTGACGACGCCTCACACACCTCAGCAGAACGGTGTTGTGGAACGCAGGAATCGCACCATTGTGGAGATGGCAAGATGCATGCTAAAGGGCAAGGGATTGCCTAACCATTTTTGGGCTGAAGCTGTTAATACTGCAGCCTACATTCTAAATCGGAGCTATACAAAGGCTCTCAAGGGAAAAACACCTCATGAGGCTTACACTGGTAAGAAACCATCTGTTTCACATTTCAGAATTTTTGGATGTGAATGTTATGCACATGTTCCAGATGAGAAGAGAAACAAGTTACAACCAAAAAGCAGAAAATGTATCTTCTTGGGTTATAGTGATGAGCAGAAGGCTTACAAGTTATATGACCAAGAGGCAAAGAAGATCATCGCGAGCCGTGATGTGGTGTTCAAGGAGGAGCCGCATACAGTGGAGGAGGAAAAGGCAAGTTCTTTCACTTTATCATCAAGCAAAGAAGTAGTCCATTATGAACCTGTCTCGAGAGCTATCCCTATCCTTAAGGAGGAGGAAGCATCATCTTCAGATGATGAGGAAAAAGTTCACCAACCTGACATCACCCCACCGAAAAAGCCATTGCCGCACTGGGTGAAGCAGCTCTATGACCACAATAATCCTATGCCTGCATCTGTTGAGGAGAAGGTAGACGGACCAAGGAGGTCTCAGAGAATAGAGGAGCAAAGGACGGCTTCTGCTCACATAGTCAATATGGCCTTGATGGTTGAGATTATGAGAGAAGTAAAGGAGCCAACTGACTTAGAAGAAGCACTTGCAGATCCATCATGGAAGGATGCTATGCAGGCGGAGTATGACAGCATAATGAAGAATGACACTTGGGAGCTAGTGGATCGACCAGCAAAGCGGAAGGTTATTGGCACCAAGTGGATCTGGAAGGTAAAGTACAAGGCTGATGGTACCTTAGAAAAGTACAAAGCTAGACTGGTTGCCCAAGGATTTTCACAAGTTGAAGGGTTTGATTTTCAAGAGTCATTTGCCCCAACTACCAGAATGACCACTATTCGCACAGTACTTGCAGTGGCTGCCCACAAGAAGTGGCCAGTGTACCAAATGGATATTAAGTCAGCGTTCTTAAATGGTGACCTGAAGGAGGAGGTGTACGTGGGTCAGCCACCAGGGTTTGAGGCCCCCCATTCTGAGAACAAAGTGTGTAAACTGAAGAAGGCATTGTATGGGCTGAAACAAGCCCCCAGAGCATGGTACCAGTGGATAGATAGGTTCTTTTTAAACCTAAACTTCAAAAGATGTGCCTCAGATGCTAACTTGTATGTTTACAGGGATGGTAAAAAGTCTGTTGTGATTGTCCTATATGTGGACGACCTTCTTATTACAGGTGACTATGAAGATATGATCAACCAAACTCGAAAGGCTTTGAGTTTTGAGTTTGAAATGACAGACTTAGGCTTGCTGCACTATTGTTTGGGGATTGAAGTATGGCAAGAGCCAGGAAAGATCTTCATCTCTCAGAAGAAGTATGCATGGGAGATCTTGAAGGCATTTGACATGACCGAGTGCAAGGAGATAGCTACACCTATGGAGGTGAATGCAAAGTTATCCGTTGAGGATACATCAGCATTAGCAAACATTGGGAGGTATAGGAGGTTGGTTGGCAGTCTGATCTACTTGTGTAACACCAGACCAGATATCAGTTTTGCTGTTGGTGTTTTGAGCAGGTTCTCAAACAAACCTCATGAGAGTCATTGGAAGGCTGGGATGCGGGTGCTCAGATACTTGAAGAAAACTCTTGACTATGGTATCACATACAGTTTCGGAACTTCTCTTGTGGGGAACTGTGACTCAGATTGGGTAGGAGACATTGATTCCAGGAAGTCAGTTTCTGGTTATTGTTTCTCTTTGGGTTCAGGAATTTTCTCTTGGATTAGTAAGAAGCAACCAACAGTGGCATTGTCTTCTACCCAAGCAGAGTACAAGGCAGCTTGTTTTGCTGCATGTGAGGCCATATGGTTGAGAAGGATTCTATGGCATATGGGAGTGCAGGATGAAGAACCAACTGTGCTGAGATGTGACAATCAGAGTTGCATCGCCATTGCCAAAAATCCAGTGTTTCATGCGCGCACCAAACATATAGAGATCCAGTATCACTATGTGCGTGATTTGATGGAGGATGGGATAGTGGAATTGGTCTACTGTCCAACAGAGGAGAATGGAGTAGATATCTTCACCAAAGCACTTACGAAGGATCTGCTTCAAGTTCATCTTCAGAGACTCGGCATTGGGCCGAGGAGATAGTTCACCTATGGGTGGACATTGAGGGGGGGTGTTAGATATGATCAATGCCCCACGCTCATTAGATGCTACCAATGATCCATGGTGCTCAAAGTTGTAAGGCCCCCATTATGAGGAGAAGCCAGATGTGAGCCCGGACATTGGTTGAGTCCTAACTTGTATATCAGATGAGGTCTATGTGACCGGATGGCAAAAAGGTGATTGTTGTGGGTCTAATCTTTGGGTTAGACGGAGTGGTTAAGCTGGTAGCAACTTGAGGCACATTGCATTGAGTTGCGTGGTAAGGGAGTTAAAAGGGGCCCCTATTGTGGGGTCCGGGGGCCGTGGAAGCGACCCCTGGCTGGGGGGTCCCAGGGGGGCCAGCGACCCCCTTGGCGAGGGTCCGGGGGCAGCGCCCCCGGCCTGATGGTAAAGGGAATATTCCCTGGCTGACTAGTGGAGGCTCATATGGTAGGTCGGTCAGCAGGCCGACCTAACGACCTTCGCGGGCTATAAAAGCTAAACCCCTTCGCAGCCATCACTCACTCATCTTTCACACAGTTAGAGTTGTTGTTCCAGCTAGCCTTAAACTTTTCACCTATCTTCTGTCTAGATCGCCATCCAAGCTTCACACAGTGGAAGCGCACGGGTGGACAGAGCCATCTTTGTATCAGTTGTTTGGAGTTAAAGAATTTACTAATTCTCCTCTTATCTGTTGTGTACTCTCTATCTCTTTCTCAGATTCTGTTCGCTGCGCCGTGTAATATTTTACAGCTATATGGATCATGAGTCCACCACAAGGTTGTAGAGCACATTGCAACATTTGAAATTTGGGAAAAAATGGGTGGGAGTTGTTCGCATGATGTTTGACGTAGATTTTGTTATGAATTTCAAATTAAAATTTGCAACATCATTTAAGCAATGGACAAGAGTGTTACTACAAGTATCACTTATGAGACCAAGTTTTGTATATCATTCAATGTTTTTAGTGATAATGAACACTATAAGAGATGAGGAGAATTTCGAAACTAGTTTCTCAAGCATTTTCCTTTAAAAAAATGGGACATGGCTATAAGCACCAATATGAGCTTTGAAAAAGTTACGCACATTATAATTGCCAATATTTCCACATGTAAATACAAGGGCTTATACTAATCCCATTTAAAATATTGGCTAACCAAAACGACAAAACATATTCCAACACTAGTAGAAAATACTTACAACCATGGGTTTCCTTTCTTCATTTTGATGATACGATCTAGCTTAAAGAAAGTCCATAAACCCTATTGCATTTTTTGTTTTAGTTTTCCTCTTCTTTGTGTCATTTAAGATAGATTAACTCACCTAAGTGCATTGTATATTGTAGATAGTAAAATTTTTCCCTTTTTTGTGTGTTCTTATGGGCTGGGTGGATGTGTGGGTGGGTGGATGGGTGCATGTGTAGGGCATATAATTTATGAATATCATTGGAATAAGGGTGATTGTGTTCCAATTAGGCAACACGGTCAATCTTCATTCGACATATACTAGGTACAAGCATGCGCTTGAAAATTGATACTTTGTTATTTAAAAATTTTGATTTATACTTTGGTTAAAAATAGTGATTAATTATGAAATAAAAATTATAAAATTAATTATTTATAATTATAAAACTAGTAAATCAATTGTAAAGTGATTTGGAGAAAGAGAGAGTAGACAATAGACAGGGGAGAGAGAGAAAAGTCGAAAGAGTGAGAGACAAAGAGAGTAGAGAGAGTAGAGAGAGAGTGGAGGGAGATTGGAAATCCGTCTAGGTTAAGTTAAAGGACCACAATGAAAATCTCCTGGAAAAGCTCTAGTTAATGAGATATAGCCTTAAGAATAACAAGAAACCAGCAAATCAAGGAGTGGATTATGACAACATCTTTTATCTCTACAATTAATGAAATGCAAGCACATCGCAACTCTCCAAAGATTGAGAAGAGGATTGGTAGAATCTAGCAAACTATTGGACTACATCAAATCGCAAGTATACTAACAAGAGTTTCTAACGAAACTGCAAAAAAAAAAGGCTATGCTCGATACAATCAGTATTTCCTATGTTAAAATTACCCTAATAATTGTATCGGTATATCAATCAATAATACATGGTTGAATATTCTCACACATATTCCAATTGAGGATACCATCCCATATTCAAGCGTAAGTATTGGCACATATTGTAGCATGCATTCTGACATAGTTACCAATGCACTTTAAATTTACCCTTCAAGCAAAACTTTTCTTTTATATGTATAATTTACAAGGATACGTGTACCAAGAGCGAGCTAGAGTGCAGTTGAACAAAAACACAATGGTAAGAGCTCATCCTCTCCATAATTCTCAAATTTTTGGATTCTTTATTTGCTTCATTTTTAAGCACTTTGTCTTCTCCACACTATCATTGAGAAAAGCCATGGCTTCAAGATGGAGTTTGTTGTTTTTTGCATATATATATACATGAAAAACCCACATTTTAAGCTTTGTTGTGATAGATTTGAGTGAGAGAGTTAAAATGTGTGTGTGAATTCAAGAGAAATAAAGAAAATAACAATGTACTTTGTTATTGTCAATTTAGTTTCTTAATCATGAATTTGGGAAAAAATGGGTGGGAGTTGTTCGCATGATGTTTGACGTAGATTTTGCTATGAATTTCAAATTCAAATTTGCAACATCATTTAAGCAATGAACAAGAGTGTTACTACAGGTAACACTTATGAGACCAAGTTTTGTATATCATTCAATGTTTTTAGTGACAATGAACACTATAAGAGATGAGGAGAATTTAGACACTAGTTTCTCAAGCATTTTCCTTTAAAAAAATGGGACATGGCTATAAGCACCAATATGAGCTTTGTTTTAGTTTTCCTCTTCTTTGTGTCATTTAAGATAGATTAACTCACCTAAGTGCATTGTATATTGTAGATAGTAAAATTTTTCCCTTTTTTGTGTGTTCTTATGGGCTGGGTGGATGTGTGGGTGGGTGGATGGGTGCATGTGTAGGGCATATAATTTAGTAATATCATTGGAATAAGGGTGATTGTGTTCCAATTAGGCAACACGGTCAATCTTCATTTGACATATACTAGGTACAAGCATGCGCTTGAAAATTGATACTTTGTTATTTAAAAATTTTGATTTATAATTTGGTTAAAAATAGTGATTAATTATGAAATAAAAATTATAAAATTAATTAGTTATAATTATAAAACTAGTAAATCAATTGTAAAGTGATTTGGAGAAAGAGAGAGTAGAGAGAGTAGAGAGAGAGTGGAGGGAGATTGGAAATCCGTCTAGGTTAAGTTAAAGGACCACAATGAAAATCTCCTCAAAAAGCTCTAGTTAATGAGATCTAGCCTTAAGAATAATAAGAAACCAGAAAATCAAGGAGTGGATTATGACAACATCTTTTATCTCTACAATTAATGAAATGCAAGCACATCGCAACTCTCCAAAGATTGAGAAGAGGATTGGTAGAATCTAGAAAACTATTGGACTACATCAAATCGCAAGTATACTAACAAGAGTTTCTAACGAAACTGCAAAAAAAAAGACTATGCTCAATACAGTCAGTATTTCCTATGTTAAAATTACCATAATAATTGTATCGGTATATGAATCAATAATACATGGTTGAATATTGCGACACATATTCCAATTGAGGATACCATCACATATTCTAGCATAAGTATTAGCGATATTGTAGCATGCATTCTAACATAGTTACCAATGCACTTTAAATTTACCCTTCAAGCAAAACTTTTCTTTTATATGTATAATTTACAAGGATACGTGTACCAAGAGCGAGCTAGAGTGAAGTTGAACAAAAACACAATGGTAAGAGCTCATCCTCTCCATAATTCTCAAATTTTTGGATTCTTTATTTGCTTCATTTTTAAGCACTTTGTCTTCTCCACACTATCATTGAAGAAAGCCATGGCTTCAAGATGAAGTTTGTTGTTTTTGCATATATATACATGAAAAACCCATATTTTAAGCTTTGTTGTGATACATTTGAGTGAGAGAGTTTAAATTGTGTGTGAACTCAAGAGAAATAAAGAAAATAACAATGTACTTTGTTATTGTCAATTTTAGTTCCTTTATTATGAAATTTGTACGTAAGCAAGAGATAGAAAGAGAAAGACATATAATATTATGGTTTGGTTGCTTTAGAAAAAGAGAGAAAGAGATGAAAGCTTATAGTTTGATCACTTTCTTGGCTTATTTTTTTCTTTAGAAGAGAAAGAGAGAGAGATAAGGAGATTAGGGCAAGAAAAGATTAAATAGAGAAGAAATCAAGGGAGATAGAAAATGATTAATAAAGAGACAAGTGTGAGGTCTTTTAAACCTAGATATAAATTATCTAGTAAGGCATATACAAGTAGAGGTAAGCTTCTTATGTGTAGAGGCAACCGAAGTAGAAAACATTGAACATCGATATCTCCATCGAGCATCCATCAAGTATGCTAGTTAACATTGTTAATTATAGAAAATTTTATTTAGTACAATTACTAGTTTGTTATAGAAAACATGACAAGTCAATTTTAATTTCATTTTACCTTGCATTAACTAAGATTTAATATTTTGATACAGTTCTTTATAATTAGAGTTATGGTTTATATTTTAGAGGTCTTAAGTACATTGTCATGCATTTTTGTGAAAACTGGATCTACCTCAAAAAAGTTTGAAATGTTATCTCAATGAGGTGAAGCAAGCACCATTCAGTTCGTAAGTCAGACACACAAGGAACTCCTTTTTTTCAAGTATTTGGAGGTGAAGGATTTTTTCAACTTGATTGAAGAATTTTAGTACTTTTGACATTGATTCTAAAATTTGGTGGTATTACTTGGTCTATATTGAATGTTGGAAATCCTTATTGTTTTCAAGATAAAGACATATTGGATATGTTGAAGGTGACCAAGATGGATGTATACTCAAACCTTAAGAACTGTAGAAAGCAATACATGGAAAAAGCTAAAAACTAATAAGAGAAACTCGTTGAGGTTTTTAAGCTTTAAAAAATGTTTGAAAGCTAAAAGGTTATCGATTTTTGAGGGGCTGATTGAATATTTGGTCGAATGAAAAATCACAAGGAGGGCTACCAAAGGGCATTCAAGAACAACTGGTATAACTAAGAGGAGTTGGCTTTTACTCTTGGAGAAGATATCAATAAAGGGTGGCACTGTTTTGAAGGACATAATGTCAAATTTTGGGAAGTATTGAAGGTTCGTTATCAAGGCAAATCATCAAGGTTAAGTACTATGGTGGTCATCAACATGGAAGTGCTGGATTAGAAGAGTCCAACAAGGGTGGCAACATTTGTGAAGACCTTGTTTGATAGCTCGATGGCTTAAGCTCAATATTTTCTAATTTTTGAATATGAATTATTAGAAGAGTCCAACAAGGGTGGCAACATTTGCAAAGACCTTGTTTCATAGCTCAATTTCTTAAGGCCTCTTCAGACACCTAAGGGAATGCTACGAGTTACTTCACAAGGGGCTCCATGAGGTGCTTGTTATCAAGTCTTATATTCTTGGATCCTTTTTTATGTGTGATTTTATTGCCTTGCACATGTTGTATTCAAAACTTTTGGGATGTGAGCAAAAGGATCTCTTTTTTTTCATCTAGCACTTTTTAATGGGATACATGTATTATACTAGGTCCCTAATTGCGAGGTGATATTTTATTTGGTTGAATGGGTGGAGTTAGGGGGATGCACATCAAAACATTGAGTTTCATGCATTCTATAAATAGTTGTTTGGATAGAAGTAATAGAATTTTTAGAGTTTTAAAGGCATTCCACTGAGCTATAACTTATACTTACACTCCTTTTTTCTTGCATGTATTGGGTTGTGTGAGGGATTTATTCTTGCTCATTTGTTCACAATACATTATTTTTTATGCCCCCACACCCTTGAGGAGCACCGAAAGTGGTTTGGTGCTATTTCTTTGCTGTTATTGGTTTCACAAGAGATTGGACAAAGGTGTTTATGCTTGGGTGGATTTATATGTGGAGTAGTGTATGTGTATGTTTGATATTGTGGGTGATGAAGATATGGTGAATTTTTCCTTGAAATGATTCAAGGATTATGCCTTGGAAGTTATCAGTTGTGTTCTAGATGTGTGGGAAAGTCTCTCTTGGTTTCTCGGGGAAGTTACTATATGTATATCCTCTACATCACGTTCATTCAAGGCCTATTTATAAATATCCTTATCTGTGAACTTTTCCTAAATAAAACATAACACTTTTCTATTCAATCTATAAATAACCCCTTTATATTACACCCTTATGTATGTAAAAAATGTATAAAAATGGTATTTGAAAAATACCTTATTTTGAACCCAAGTGATGCACACATATATTCATGAGTAACTTACCTGAGCTTGGTCTATACAAAGCTTCTTCTTTATTCGTCCTACAAGTTCTAGCAAGAGTGACCAATCATATAGAAAGTTTTAAGGATTGTACCAGCTTTGACTCAATGACATTAGAGACATGGAATGCTATTATGAGGACTATATGGATGTATTGGATCCACTTTGGCAAAAGGTATAGGATTTGGAATTTGGAGTATATCCACAAAGCACTGATGAGTATGTTGAAGAGAAGGCATTTGCATGTCTGGATGAGAGGGAAAGATCCACATTAGTGGATTATTCTTTAGCTTTGGAGAAAGCTCAGTATTTTGCTAGAGTGACAATTTATGATAGTGATAGAGAAGGAGGGGAGGGCTTCCGAGAGTCTCCTGCATCTTGTGGTGATATAGGAGATGTTTTGTCTACTGATATTGGTTTGAACTCTTTGGTTTAATGCAAGGAGGATCATGGTGTTTCTTTGGGATTCGGTGAAGTGTTGAGTGATGTTGAGAGTCATCGTGTTGAGGTGTTCAATGATGATTGTGGTGGTGTTTTTGGTATTATAGGGGATGAGTTGGGTGTAGAGTTGGTTGCTGAAGGAAGTAGACATGAGCATTTGTCTTGTATGATAGAGGATGACGGGTGTCTTGAAGAGTACTCCTTGGAGTTGGTTGATGCTTCTAGTATTGAGAAGATATTCTTGGATAGTTTGGGAAGTGATGATGATGATGAGTTTGTTGTATGTCAAGAGCCGATGCAAAGTGATATGCATGGAGTAGAATGTCCACTTGTTATCTTTTCCTCTACTTTAGATGTAGATATATTTTATGACTTGTATTTGCAGGGTACGTTTTGAGCTGATGATAGTTCTAGGAGGGAACTTGCTATGGATATTTCTAGTGGAGGCTCTCATCTACTAAATTATGCTTATGAGTATGAAGATGATGGTACAATATTATTATTGGATAAAGCAGTGCAAGATGTATCTATTAAAGAAGACCAAGGTTTGTAGATAGAGGAGGCTAATCCTAGCCTTTGGCAAAGAAATTGTTGGATGTATGTAGCAATGTGTGGTCTACAGGGTATCAAGGAAGAATACTTGATCAAGCCTTTGGAATTACCTCTTGTAAAGGAAGTTATATGGAATATGAGGAGGAAACATCCGTATTGCATTGAGGAGTCCAAGTCAAAGTAAGAGATTGTGCTTATTGGTTTATATATAGGCTTTAAAGATGCAAAAGATTATTCAAAATTTCTTGGATTTCTTATTTGGATGTATGGCTATTGGTAAAGCTTGCAAGTTTTGAGGAAGTGAATATGATATTTGGAGGCAAGGATTTGAGTTTATGAGATGATGAGGTTATTATTATGGATTTGTGTTGGATAAAGCATATCGCTCGAGATACCAGACTACAAACATTTTATGCATATGAGTTATATTGATTTCCTATTTTATCTTCAGGCCTACATGAGTATCTTGCATGGGATGAAGAGGATGTTATCTATATGTTTGATCCAGGAGTCCCAAAAGTTTGCTTTATAGAGAAAATTGATGAGAGCAGAATTACCTTTGTGTTTGATCTAGGTACTCGACAAAATTTCTTAAGGGGGTGGGATGAATATGTCAAGAATTTTTGTGAAAATTGGATCTACCTTAGACAAGAAGTTCAAAATGTTATCTCAATTAAGAGAAGCAAGCACTATTTAGCCTGTAAGTCAGACACAAAGAACTCGTTTTTTCCAACTATTTGGAGGTGAAGGATTTTTTGGCTTTATTGAAGAATTTTAATAGTCTTGACATTGATTCTATAATGTGGTGGTATTACTTGTTCTATATTGAATGTTGGAAATCCTTATTGTTTTCAAGATAAAGACATTCTTCGATATGTTAAAGATGATAAATATGGGTATATACTCAAACCTTAAGAATTGTAGAAAGCAATACATGGAAAAAGCTAAAGACTAATATGAGAAACTCGTTCAGATTTTTAAGCTTTGAAAAATGTCTGAAATCTAAAAGCAATTTGGAAAGCAATTGTTTTTTAGGATAGATATTTAGAGGAGGATGGTTGTCGATTTTGAGGGGCTAATTGAACATTTGGTCGAAGGAAAAAAAAGCAAGGAGAGTTGCTGCAAGACATTTGAGAAGGATCAATATAGCTCAGAGGAGCTGGCTTTTGTTGTTGGAGGAGATATCAATAAAGGATGGCATTGTTTTGAAGGACATAGCATCAAATTTTGAGGATCATTGAAGGTTTGTTATCAAGGCAAATCATCAAGGTCAAGTACTATGGTGTTCATCAACATGCATTACAACATATAGACCCAATAGCGATGTTTAAAGGGACAAATTATTCATGGAAAAAATTGTTCATCATCGCTATTCTCATTGCTATTTGCGACGCGATAAATTTGTTAGTATATGCATCGCTATTAGCATCGCTAATTGGATTAGCGACGCTAATAGCGAGGTTTGTAGAGTAATTTTTTGACGCAAATAGTGATGGTTACAAAGGGGAAAACAATTAGGTGGTAGGGTTTCCTTCTAGCTCTATGCACTAAATATTCTTGTATAATTCATTTACCAATGTCATGTACACCTAATGTTTAAAATTTGTGAATCAGATTTTCTAAAAAAGAGGAATCCTTTGATTGCAAACTAGAAATAATCAATTCAAAAAGGTATTATGCAATGATCTTTTTCATTACTTGCTTAGGCCCAAGAAGAAGAGCTTCACTTCAAGCTTTCATTGCAGTCAAGACCCTAAGGTATGAATAAGTCCCATTGATCTTCTGCTCACTCTAGCTTATTCCATGCTTGTTAAGAGTTATACCATGGCATTGGAGCCAGAAACAATTATATAGGGAGTAGTAGTATCTCTAAGCTCTGCTTCTTGGCATCCTTCATCAAAGGCATCCTGTGCCTCACAAGAGGGTGTCAACCTGACCTCACCCTCAATCTCAATGGATGGAGGTGTTTCAAGATCAAAAGAATCAAGCTGATCCTCCCCCTTCTCAAACTCCATTTCTTGAGCTGCAACTTGTGGTGCAAGGGTTTATCCTTCTAACATATCCACATATCTTTGTCTTGTTTGTTGTATCCTACCTCCATCATAATACTTTCTACCTTTGAAAACACATCGATTCTCCATCCTTCTCCCTTCACATAATACTCCATCATTTCTTTCTCTTCTTGGACTCCGTGAGGTTGGCATTCTTCGGGATAGGGGTGGTCGGTGTAGAGGTATTCTCCTTCTAGGTGTAGTAGTGGATGGGAAAATATTCAGGATATTTGTTATAGACGTTTTGGTCTTCATGGTAGCCTTCTTGGTAGTAGTTTTTAGGGTAGTAGTCAAGGTAGCAGCAGTCAACTCCTTCTTGGGGATGAGGTATTTCAAGATCTGGGTTGAGCTCATCCTCTTCCTTTTCTTCTTCTTCTCTCTCTCTCTCTCCATAAACAATAAGAAAGAGAGAAGAGATAATGCACTTACCTCAAAGCTTGAAGAAGAATCCTTTCGCACTTCTCTCCTTCTTCTTCCTCTCCTTCACGGGTTCCCTCCTTCTCCTTTGCAGTTTTCCCCTCTCTTTTCATGGTGGATGGAGATGGCAACGGCCTCTCTCTCAATCTCCCTTCCTTTGATCTCTCTCCCTTCTTCTCTCTATACATCTCTTCATCAACAAAAAAAAGAGAGAAGAAAAGAAAAAAGAAAAACAAAGAGAGAAGAGATAATGCACTTTCCTCAAAGCTCAAAGAAGAATCCCTTTGTACTTCCCTACTTTTTCTTGTCAGTGAATGGCGATGGCAGCAGCCTCTCTCTCAATCTCCCTTGCTTTGACCTCTCTCCCTTCTTCTCTCTATACATCTCTTCATCAACAAAAAAATGAGAGAAGTAAAGAAAAGAGAAAAACAAAGAGAGAAGAGATAATACACTTTCCTCAAAGCTCGAAGACGAATCCCTCTCCACTTCCCTACTTTTTCTTGTCCTTCGTGAGTTCCTTCCTTCTCCTTTACACTTGTCTTCTCCCTCTTCATGGATGGTGGCACAATTTTTAAAGTTAGTGGGAAATTTAAAAATTAGAAAAGTAAATAACATTCATAAAAAATGCATAAAATAAACCTTTGTAAAAAAATTTTAAAGACAAAATGAATAATGCTTAAAGGTTATATTTTTCAATGCATGATCCAACGGATGTAAGCTTAGTAGCTATAAGTGTGGTGAATGATAATATGGAAAAGGACATTAATCTTTGTTAAAATATGCTTAATTGATGAATGATGCTTAACTTGGAGAAGAAAAAAGGGAAGGAGTTAAAAAAAGTCTTTAATGCATACTTACTTGCTTATGAGGGAGGAAAATAGAAAAAAGGATGGCTTTTATGGAATTTCTCTTCTAGAAACACTTCTACACAAGATACATAACATCTAAAGTGTATTTTCTTTGTTGTCCAAGCTTCTGTTAGTGGTATAGCAACTCCTTGCATTGCTAAATTCACTCTTACAACATCATTTTCAGCTGCAAGAAAGTCATCTTCTTCCTCCTCATCCATCATCCCATCTTCATTCTCATAGCATGCTCGAGATAACATGTCTGCCATTGGGTTATGTCTTCTTGAAATATGCTGAAATTCAGGGTTCAAAGATTTAATGTATGCAATCCACCAGAGCATAGTAATATTTGGGGTAGCACAACTAGTAATCATACCCAATACCGGCAAACAATTAGTCTCAATGACTACACTAGCACCCACAAAATACTCCTTATCACATTTAAGGGTTATCACAATTCCCCATAATTCTCTTTTTACCTGTGGATACCTTCTCTGTCATTCAGTCAATACTTTAGCACCAAAGCAAATTGCATATCCTTTCCCTTCTTCATTATCTTGCCCAATTGCCCATCCAATCGTGATTAGGCTCATATGAATAGTAATAATGATAGGCTTTCCATGTGAATAATCAGCCTTTCTCAATGTAGGAGCAGATTTCAAGAGCTGCTTCAATTTCTTCATTGCTTTTTTATGCTTCCTTTCCCCATGAAATCTCTGGCCTTTTCTCAAGAGCTGATATAGAGCATCAGCTATATGTGGAAAGTTAGGAATCCATATCAAATAGAACACACATGCACCCAAGAATCTACGCGCCTTTGATACATTCGTTCATACATATTGCATTCTGTCTCTCTTCATTCTTTTCATCCACTGCACACCCTTTGATTGAAACACCATCCAAGAAGGGCATTGTCAATTGTGGTATAAAATCCTTGAGTACCCTATTTATAGCATTTGTCATGTGTGCCACTAAGTTTGTTGCACCTTGCGAGAGAGTACACATCCGTACTTACCCCAAGTGAGTCTTCATGGTTGTGATATCCTTGCTCTCAATTTTGCAAGATAAAAGTAATCGTATCCTGAGTAAAGACCCAAGGAATAGATCGCTTTGCTTGCAAAAGCCTCCGCAATTTCATCAACCACATGATCTACACCCACATTTCTTATGGTCACTTTATTGACCTGCTGCATGTCTTGAATAAGTCTCAAAGTCCCGTTCTTTTTGGGCACAGTAAACCAACGATTTGAGTATGGAGCTGAAGAGGGCTCTAAGATCTTCATGCGAATCTTTTCATTTAGCAAATCCATTAGATTTGACAAGTAATCTTAGGCACTCGAATAGGCCTCAAGTTCCATGGTACATGCGGCACAGTAAATATTACCATAGGAGAGACAACATTTAGATCCACACAACCTCTTTCAATTGGTTAAAATGCAAATGCTTTTCCATGCCTAGCCAACATCTACATAAAATAGTCTCTTTCAATAGGCAAAAGAAACTTCTGCACCAACTTTCAATTCTTATAATGTTTCAGATGTAAATCGATGACCTATATCTTTAGGATCCCGTAAGCTTGGTTGCCTTGACACTTTTTCATATAGACCCACATTTTCTGGTGAAAGTGGCAAAGCAACTAGTTTCACCTTTTTCTCAACCATCTTATACTTTGTCTCCACAACTGCTTCAGCCCATTATAATCCTTCCTGTTGAGCAAACAATGCTATAACATCATACATTTCCAAAGAACATACTGTCAACACTCTATTTTCAGCCTCATTTTTTGCATGTATAGTTGCTGAAATTTCAGTCATAGCGTCATTAATATTCAGCCCATAAAATATGCTTGAAATGCCTTCATTTTCAGCCAATAACCCCAGTGCTCTCAGTTTTTTAGTAGCTTGTTTCATAGATATGCGTTAAACCTTGCACATAGCTTCCATAGGCTTAAACCAACATGAATTTTTTGTTGTAAACTGAGAATAACCAATAGTAAATACATGCTTCATACCATCAAGAGGCACGTACATCCTCTAAACAACACTAGTGTAGCCCTGCATTACAACAAAGCTTAATGAAAATCTAGGACTTTTAATTCCCTTGCATTTGGAGGCAAAGGAGACTTTCGAAACGTATCTTGATTCCTAGAATGATTAACACAAAAAGTAAGAAATCGGATTGCTTTCCTCCCATCCTTGCTTTTGACTCTTGCATAAGTAGAACCATCATCAAGCACCTTTGTTTCCATATGCACTCCTATAATATAGGGCTATCCCAAAATCACTGCATATGAAGAATTATCTTGCACAAAGAAGTATTGCTCTTCTTTTACATCACCAATCATCACTTTTACATTAGGACATGCAGCATAGAGCTCCCTGGAAGAATTATTTGCAGCCCTCATACACCAACCGTGATCAGTGTCCCCATAAGCCATGCACCATTCTCATATGATCCATGCTCAATGACATTAATCTCAGACCCGTGGTCAAGCAAAGCAACACAAGAAGTTTCACACTCCCCTATTTTCACTATCGTTTCAGTCGTAGCCCTGGCCTAGTGATTTCTTGTGTAATGAGTTTGAGAAATAAATCTTAGAGTCTCTTCCCCATTTTGTTGCATCTACCTTACTCCACCATGCATATTGCTATAAAGATAATGTATTTTTAGCCACTTTCTTCTCTTTTCCACATGTTGTCCACTGATTTGTAGCATCTTGTACAGATAAACCAATACTTACATCATGCTCATATTCAACTGGAATAGCCAACAATCCAGTTTCCTCTTCCAATTGCAACAATGCACTAGTGGTATCACCAAGAAATTGATGCTTTCTCTTAATTATGTAAATGATTTCATCATAAAATTCCCGCTTGGCAATGCCAATCACCTCTCCCAAGGTGAATTCCACTTGACTATTTTAAATCTATCCTTCAAGAACCTTCTTAAGATCAGTGGATGTCTCAATATCAGAGTGCAACTTATATTGTGGCTACTTGCCCTTCTTTTTACCCTCTTGTTTTGCTATCATGTTTTTGCTCCTAACTAGCCTATTCCATAACATACTCGGGAGATGGTTGATTTGTAGCCTTAGGCTGATCCACACTTCTTATTGTCAGTCTTTTAGATGTCCCTGCATTATCTTCATTTCTCTTCCACAAGTACATCCGTGTTTTGCACCTTTGCTAAATATGCATACATTGAATATGCATCTACCAGTGATTCCCAACTAATTATGTTAGGAATGTCTTGCCTTGCATGAGACATTTCACTATTAGTAACTTTCCTTTGGTTAGCTGCATGCAAAGCATGTGTCCATATTGCAACCTTTAACATCACTTGGCCAAGCATTCTATCCAACTGTAGACCAAAAGTAGAAGCATGCATAGCCACATAAGCATTTTGGACAGCCAAGTCTTCCAACAACTTTTGTATACATCTCTTTCCAAAATTCAAAGAAAGAGGCTATCCTGTTTCTTGTGCATGGATCTTTCCATCTTCCCAAAAGATGAGCTATCGTGCCAAGGCCTCTTGATAAGCAGCACAATCCTTCCTTTCATGATATCACACCACATATATCTTTTCCCTGGTTTAGGGGCTGCTGCTCGTCCCCTTTCCTCTTGTCCTTTCTCATCCAATTTTGTGACCTTCAACTGAAGATCCCACATGCCTTTGACCAATTCATCTAATACATCTTCTCTAATAGTAGGAAGAACAAGTGCAACCATATGGTTGACCACAGAAGTAGGTGGCTTACTAGATACATCAACTATTTTGCCCGTAACAGTGGGCAAGCTAGATACATGTAATCTTTCTCTTCTTCTATGCTTTTTCACCACTGCAGTAATAGCTTCCTTAACATGCCTCCACGTTGTTTTAAGCCATGTCTCTGTATTCTAATCCTCTAGCAAATCATCAAGTTTCTCTTGAAGCTCAGGATCTACTGCTTGTAGAACAATTCAATCTTATGACTTGCAAGAGCTTGTTGTTCTGCAAGATCTAATTGCTCAAAAAACTGACTTTCAAATTCTCTTAATAACTCTATATAGCCACAAGACCCTTATTGGGTTGTAGAACCCACTCCTGAAAAAGTCTTGCGGGCAATCAAACTAGTGTCTTTAGTGTAAAATTCTTCCTTGAGTGTCTTCTTGAAAGCTACCTAGTCACAACATCTTGCATGTATACTTCAATAATTCAAGCTTTCAATTCATGCATAGTGATCCGAACAAAATACTAGCTCCATGCAAGTTGAGCCACCCTAAGCAATTCCATCTTTTGAGAATAGGTAAGCACATATTCAAATACATTCCTGCCATTGAACAACTGCATCTCACACTCAACTACTTGTAGAGCATTCATCATAATAGTTTCTATTTGAGCATAAGCCTGCATCACCTCTTGTTGGTGTACCTGCATAAACATGTTCATATTCTGCACTAACTGCTACAAAACATCACTAGAAATTGTGCTTGAAGGTTCTCCCATCCTATCTTTCCTTCTAACGACCTTCCACATCGAGTTTACCAATGTCAGAGGGGTTTTAGTCGAGAGGTCATATCCAGGGGGGATCTGAGATAGAAGGAAGTAGAGAATAGGAGAGAGACATAAAAGAAGAAAAAGAATAGACAAGAAGTACACAAGATAAAGACAAAGCACAATGAATTAAAGCACTATGTATTGATAGAACCTGAGAAGATAAACAAATATCTTGTCTGGCACTACTTAGAAGCAATCTCCAAGCATAAGATCTCATAGAGCTCCCTTGTAGACCAAAAACGTGCATCAAAACAGTAGCTTCTTCTCTGTTGCTCAAACCGCAAATCTCATAGTTCCATTGGCTCCAAAAGGGGGGTAAAGCCTAGTCAAAATTCTTCCTGGCCACCCCTCCTCCCATTTCGGAGTGCTATCTGTAAACTGTGATCGTGATATGCGCAATTTCGCCAATCCTTATTTTTGCATGAAATCTCCAAAACTGGTTGAAAAAGCAATTTTCTTTTTGCATGCCACCCTATTCTAGAAGTTTCCTACATATTTTTAGGATATTTCCAAGAAATAATATCCAAAATATCAAAAAAAGGCTAAACTTGTCCAAAAATCTAGTATTTTTTAACCATCCATACTATGGACGCTGGCACTAATGACTAATAGGGCATTGACTCTCTAGATCAATAAGAAAGCTGGATAACAATGTACTCTAGAGTTTCTCACACGGTGTCCGCATAGTGGCACGACAACATATGGAGCACAAACATGCTTCACAAAGTAAACTAGCACAGTTTTCTTATGATGTAGGTATATCAACATATGAACAATATATACAAGGAGTATATTAGCACATGAAAAATATTTAGTAGGTTTAGGGATACAGAAGTAATGTGGTGAAGTTGATTAGAGAATACAAATCTAGCTGAAAGCATTTTGAAAAAAAAACCATGGTTGCTCATTTGAGAATACACTTTTTTGTTGATGACATAAATTACACTTTTTATTGATGATAGTACACTATTTGTAACAACAAAGAAGTTTATAAAGCTCTTTATTGCTCATTAGTAAAAAAAATATGTAAAGCTCTATGGATCCTCACTTTTTTAGTGGAAGATCTTTTGTAAGGCTAAATCTTTTGTGATGAAAGAAGTCCTCTTCTGATGGGGATGTTATTGTTTAGCATTATTGCAGTTTTGGAACTTTCTATGATTCTTCAATTGGTATTTGGTTGAAATCATAGTTGTTATGGCAAACACGTATGATAATATATTGTACATTACAACAAGTTGCATTCATATTCATATGATTGGAATTCCAAACAATACAATATGGTACAAAGTTGTTGCATTCATACTCCTATGAAAAACACATGGAAAGATATTTCATGCTTGATCTTTTTTGGGTCAAAAGATAACATATTTTTCTTTTTGGATTTGAGGAAATCACTGTAGTTTTATTGGTTTGGATATGTGAGTCTTTGAACCTTAAAAAGTTGAATGGTTGACATGTTAATGATGGTGATTTTTTTCTTATAGAACGTGAATAATTTAGATAATTTTTATTTAGCAAAATTTGAATTAAGTAGTTTACTTGGGTTGTTGATCAAAGTGCTTAGTCTTGTATGGATGACTACATTTACTTACAGATTCCTTAATATTTAGAATAAAAACTTAGGGCAATGTATGATCCAACCCCAAGAATTGAATCATAGTTGGTGATTAAGGTATTCTTAAATTCATTTCATACAAATACATGGTAATTTGGTCTAGCTTTTAGAGTATAGATACGACCTTTAATTGGGGCAATGTATGATCCAAGCCAAGGTCTAAATCATAGTTGGTATTTAAGTATTTTAAGATGCATTTTGTACAATATGATAAATATGTGGTAGAGTACATATACAACATCTCACCTTAGTTGGTGTACTTGTACCTTGATAAACCAAGTTTGCTTCTATCTTGATATCCTAAGTTGACCTACTAGAGAGGCTTTTTGAATTGATCTGAAAACAAAGGAGGTAGATTAAGAAAAAGGAAGCATCCCATTTTTAGTTGGTTGAATGGGAAGAAAAAGAACAACGTGTTTCCACCAAAGACCTCCAAACTTTCAAATGGAATGAAATAGAACTGTAAAATGAGGTTGACAAGAGACATGGAATAAATCACCAAGCCTGAAGGTCATATAGAAACTTGGAGGGAAAAAGTAGAGATTGCAAGAAGTCTTAATTTATATCTTTCAAAGTGAATTGAAATAGATCTAAGTTTCAATGATGAAATCAAAGCAAGAGACCTCAATTTGGAATGTCTTCAATCCCATGTGATTGATTCAAAGTTCAAGGTAGAGACACCATCCCACATGGTGACATTTCAAATGTCATAGGGCATGTTGTTGTAGATTTCCTCATGACTCTTTGGGGTAATTTTTTACATTAAAGTTTTTTCAGGATGAGCTCCATAGGTATTTCAATACAACATAGAGGATGTGAGGGTACATGGATAGGAGGCCACTTGTTATCTTGTTTAAAGCTACATGCATCTTGCTGCTTATAATACAATTCTTCCACAACATAAGAACCTTGGTCAATCAGATTTCCCCATTCATTGATGCACCCCTTTTTCCAACCTTCTTCTTTATGTTGCAATGCATTTGACCAAGTAAAAATCTTCATCCTCCACATTGGTGTAGCATCTAGATTTATTGCAAAGGTATCACTAACACATAGAGCACTACTTTGTGCATCATGATACCCTTTATACACACTTGTCATAGCCACTTAATTCAACTACAAGGACATCATCTTCTACAAACTCAGCTTCATCCTCAACATAATTAGGAAACAATGACACCAAGAGATGATAATCCCAAGGTTGCACATGGGCTTTATTAGTGCAACAATTCCAATGGGAATAATGAAAGCTCAAAATGCATGCAAAGAACAAGATTTTTGGATAGGATCACAATTCCATTCAACCTCCCTATTCATATAACCTCCTAGAACAAACTAGTACATTCCCTTTCTTTTGAAGGATATGCTGCAATTGTTCCCCTTGACAAGTTAGTTTGGTAGTAAGCAACCACATCTTCTGCACATCTTGAAGTGTTTCAATTTTTCAAATGCCAATGTCCTCTTTACAACTACATCAGCATCGTCATGCTCTCCCTTGTCATGCCCTATTCCAAAGAAGCACAACTAATCTACATTCCTGTCAACCTTGCATGTCACACATAATAGAAAGGCATGGATGCCTTGAATTCTGAGGCCACACCATTTGACTAGACCTAATGTTATGTTGGAGCAACACCCTCTTTTTGTAACCAATCACAATGCAACATGAATCAATGTTGGACAAACAATGTGTCATGCCTTTTATCATTGAATATAAAGAAGTGGATTGTTTTAACAACCTACCCCACTTTGTGGTAGTATGCTATGTGTACAAAAATGATCACCTAACTAGAGTGCGAGTGCATACTTTGGATCTGATTTTACTCCTTAAATGCATAATGATGCGGTTGATAGTATAACTTGATAGTGATTGGATATGCTAATTGGCATGCTAGAAATGCCAATTGGCATACTAGATATGCCAATTTGCATATACTAGTTATATTAGTTAGCCTATTGGAAATGCTAGAATATTGGATACCTAGTTATCAAACAAGAAATGTTAGCTAGAAACCTGGATATGCTAGCTAGCAACAACTAGAAAGTCTTGTTGGCCTGCTAACCGAATATATTAGTATGCTAATTAGAACACTAAATATGCTCTTGGTATGGTGCATATGCTCGTTACAATCTAGATAAGCTATATTGGCATTTTAAGAATGTTAAATAGCTACTTTATGCTTCATAGCATAATGATTATGGTGTATTATAAATTAAATATTGTAGGGATAATTGTGCTTAATAACTAGTATATGATGTTCAAATATTCCAGGTTGAATTTTTTCAAAAGTTTAATGAACAACATCAAGATTGAAAGATCAAAATGAGAAAGTTTAAACTATTGAATGCATTTTTTGTATAGTGGTTGAAGGATAGATACACATGTTGTCATGAGTACCACATGCAAATGTCCTTTTTAAAGGACACTTGGAACCACATGCAATCTCATACCTTTGGGCTTCATGGAGTGGGATGTGATTGTCAATGTGGTATTTATGTTGCTTGTGATGGCAATAGTAAGATTTTCTTGGTTTTACATCACAATTTGATGAGTGTCACATGTGTCGGAGTCAATTTTGTTCCAAGGCAAACGCATGCACTTTCCCATGATAGGAGATGCTTGGTGGGAGAATGTAAGAACTATGGTGCGAAGAACTTGGAAACATGCTCCTTGGAGACAAAAAAGCAAGATACGACTATAATTATGAAAGTACTTGCATATGTAGAAGTAATAGATAAGCATGGAAATAGGGAAAAAATGCAGAAGGAAATGCAATGTTAGCAATTTTTACATGAGTTATTAAAGACCAAGCTAAAGGTCTTCATCACACATAACTATGTTGGTTGTTGGTAGGGATAATAATTCAAGGATTGTCTACTAATATTTCCTAATGATGTTATTTCAATTGTAGATTTTGTAGAGTAGGTTATCAAGCATTTCTAGTATGGCAATTAACATATCCAATATGCCAAAGTAAAAATCAAGCATGCCAACCAGGGATCATGATGACATGATTACATTCTTGCAATCTTGTAAAAATAACTTGTCAATATCTCTCCAATTTTACATTGATAACATTAAAAAAGAATATAATTGAGTGAAACTTGCTATTTTGGTAAAGTTGGAGGGATTTTGCAATATTGCATAGGCCCGTCAGTGTATGAAAATAGCTTGGCAAGCTTGCCACGCCACAAAGAAATCCCAACAAGGTTAAAACCCTAGAAAGTCCACTTTATATAGACAAGCTTGACCACAATTCTTACTTTTTTGATTTCAAGGTGAGTCTCTTGAGGAGTGCATCCTTTGTGGTGGATGAAGAACTCTCTTACGGGACAACCCCTTTAGAGTATCTTGTGCTTTGAGTGGATGGTTTTGAGATTTTTTTTATGAGCCAAATTCCATTATTTGTATAGGGATACTTAAAAATGAGGGACCAAAGAGTGTGCTAATAAGATTCGGTTACTTGTTCCAACGAGAACAAAATGTAATCCTTGATTGTTTGCTAGACTTGGTCCTTGTTTTTAAACAAACAATGGGGAAATCACAAAGTGCTTTGTATCTTGGGTATTTGGTCCTTTCATGGGCCACAATTGTAATAAAGAATACGTGAACGATTTTTATTGTGCTAACGTTGTAACTTAGGCAATGTTAGTTCATTAGTCTTTGTTTATCATTAGTTTTAAATTGTGATTTAATGTTATGCTTATTGCTTGTAAGTTGTGTACACATTGCTTATTGAATAATTATGTAATAGTACGATATAAGTATGTGCACACAATATGTATGATGTCTCTATGAATGTTCATATTGTATAAAAGCTATGAATGTTCTGAGTATTGTTTGATGTTTACATGTGTCTATATGTATACTTCAAGTAAAAAAGCAATCAATGCTCTCATCCTTATTGCATGTTTACTTATCTTTTTCATGATTTTTTCATGTCATGTGAATTAAAAAGAGACAAAACGTTATCATCAAAATGATTGGATTTTGTGAATTACATTACAAATTTTGAAATGATGGGAATAGTATTTACATGTGCTTGCATGTTTTTTAATATTGAATGCATTTAACTTGTATGTTGACAGTTATGAATTTAAATGATTGAATAATTATTCTTTTATTAGTTTATTCTACAGATTTGCTTGTTTTTTTTATTCTTATTGTTGTGAGCATTTGTTGTAAGTTGTAGCTGGTAAGATTATAAAAGAGTGATCATTGATCACTTACGTGCTATGTCCATGTGCATTGCAATATCTAAGAGCATGAGGGCACCAATTCCCCAACTTCAAAAGACAACCAATGGTTCCTATGTTGACCTGCCTTAGGTTCTAGTTGCAAGAAAAAGTCATTGGGGACAAGAGTGGTAATTTGTCAAAAGATTTTTAGGTGGATATATGCATTGGGAATGCAAATTTTCCCATATTGTGAAGTTTGGTTGTGTGCCTCACATTAGGGATCATTTTCTTCATAGCATGAAGAAGTCAATGCATGTGTATCGGCACCTAGCTACCAAGCAAGTAGGCTAAGGCCATTCAACACTACTATGAATGCAAGAAGGCTTTTGTTGTGAGAGTATTGTGCAAAGAAGTGATATGTCACTCAAATAGTAACTTTTTCAATTAAACAAACATCTCTCAATCTGGAACACCCCATGCTTCTAACTATGGAGAGCTTCAAGCATGATGACTTGGTGGGAGAAGTTATCAGTCCAAGAGCAAAGAAAGTGTCCCTCAAGCCTCTCACCATGAGAGTCTTTGCATGACACAATTAAATGAAGTGCAAATGGCCTTGGCTAGGGCTAATTTCTTTTCTAGCCATGCAATTGTGGACAACAATCACTACAAACATGCATGGAGGAAAATTGGGGAATTTAGGATTGGCTTTTCCCCACCATCTTATGACTCAATATGGCCTGATGCTCTTGATAAATGCCACTTGAGGTGAACGAGCGGGTTGAAAGGGTCATTTTATGCAACATGGGACTTATTGGGTAGACCATTCTATCATATGGTTGGTCCAATGTTCAATGATACCCATTCACCAAGGGGTGACACATTCTTAAATGCCATAGATAGCACATGAAAAAAATAAAGTTAGGGGAGTACATCATAGACATTTTATGAAAGACGATTGAAGAGATAGGGTATTGTCATGTGGTGCAAGTTATTATGTATAATGCAAAGAATTGTAAAAATGTAGCTAGGCTTGTATAAGAGCAATATCCAAAGATTACATGTAATGATTGCAACACACAGTCACTTAATTTACTATTTAAATACTAGTATGAAAAAGAGGATACATCTTGGTTTGCTAGCATTGTTGGTGATTGCAAGGGAATTGTCAAGTTTGTTCTTAAGAGAAGCCAAGTTCTATTGACATGCACAAGGCTCGGATATCATGCATGCTAAAGCTTCCTACAGAGACATGATTTTGTACACACATGCAGATTACTTGGAGAGAAAGAGTAGAATGAAGCCCTATGGGTCCCTCGTCGAGATTTGTTTTTATAGATTTTGAAGCTCCTCGAGATTTTATGGGCCTCTCCCAGCTATGTTAAACTGCCAACAAGCCCATTGAGAAAATAAAAAAGCTTGTCAAGGTTTTTGGCTGATTTCCAGGTTACCTTTTACTTGCTTGAAATTGATCAAAGATCAATGTAAATATGTTAACATAGTAATCAAGCAGCCTAATTATAGAAATTTTTAAGTAATTATGTAAATATTCAATCATTGATGTCAACTAGCACATCCAATGTGCTGAGTAGCACATCTAATTTGCTAGCCAACATATCGAGTATACTAACTAGCTATCCACTTTGTTAACTAGCATTTCTTGTACGCTAACAAACATATCTAGAATGTTAGCTATAACATATCTCTAATGAGATGTAACATATCTAGTACACTAACTAGCATTTCCAATATGATATTTAGATTGTTTATTTAATTACATAGCACAACCTCTATGCTAGGAAATAAAAAATAAAAAATGTGAGAGATGTTAGAAGGCGAGAAAAAACATAGCATGAGAGAAAGGCATATAATAGGTACCGAGCATGTGGGGATTGTATGCCTATCAAGTGTGAAGGGAATTATACATGTTACAAATGCATGGATATATGGAAGGAAAGTTGATCAAGTTTATGTAGATGGCGGTGCACAAGTTTGTGTAATCATAGAAGAGACAATACTGCAAATGCATCTTAAAATGACATGAAAGTTAATTTGAAGGTTAAAATGGCTAACAACTCAAAGTTAAAGTGTTTGGGAGTTATTGAAACTTGGAGATTAATATTATAGGCCAGAGGGCATGCTTGGACTTTCATGTTATGCCTACAAAGCTAGGGACATATTCTCTCATTTTGAGGTGACCATGGTTAATTGGTATGAGATCCGGACAAGATTGGTATAGAGGCTAATTGGAAGTTTATTTGGACAAGCCTACCCACAAGAAGGTGATTTTTTAATCTAAAAATAGGGTCTATTATTCAAATGGATATGAAAGTGATGCTAAAAAGGATGAGAAGTAATTTAGGAAGTTCTATCATTGATGAGAAGAAGATGGAGGACGGGAAGCTAGTTTACTTTCTAGGGACATTGACATTTTTGGGTTGTTAATTCAGGGTCCAGAAGAAGAAGAGCACAAAACAATAAATCCTATGTAGGAAATTCATAACCTACAGCAAAAAATACACAACCTAGAATAGAAAATGCATAACTAAAAGCATGAAATGAATGTTGGGTAACCTATGGTGTGATGAACACAATGGGAAATAACTTGGGTAATTGTTAAAGAGCTAAATATTTAGCAATCTTTCAAAAATATCCAAAGCTATTTACTATTGAATATTATCAGCTGAGGGTTACCAATACCATTGTGTGGAGCTAAAGTTCAAAAACTATTGGATGCAGAGTTTATTTATGCCACTGATGATACATAATGGATATATCATGTTGTAATCAAACCAAAGAACAATGAAAAATGGAGAGTATGAATAGAATTTAAGCCTCTTAATGTTGTGACCAAAAGGGATTACTATTCTCTTCCATTTCAAGATGAGATTTTGGATCAAATAGCAAGTCATGAGCTTTATAGTGTATGTGATGGGTATTATGCATACTTTCAAAGAGGAGGATTAGAAAAATATAGGATTCATTACTCCTTGGGGATGTTTCTGTTATAGGGTAATGCCTTTTGGTTTGATGAATTCATATGCTAGCTTTCAAAGATGTGTTATTTGAGTATTTGCTCCATTCATTTGGAAAATCCTTGTGAGTGTCTATGGATGACTTTTACATATACAACCCTAGAGATTTTCATGTTGAGAAGCTAGATGAGGTTTTTTGCAAGCCGAATAACAGCTAAATCCTAATCACTGTAAGTTAGGATGGGGTAAAGTGATACTCTTGGATCACAAAGTATTTGTTGATCTGTACCTGGTTAAGTTGAGGCTTTTCTTCTCATGGATTCTCCAAAGACTATAAAAGAGTTAATGAGCTTATTCAAAAACTAAGGTATTTGTCAAGATCTTTTCATATGAGATATTTTGATGCAAAAAGGGAAGGGAATGTCTTATATGCGACTTGTGTTTTACTACGTAGACCTATTGAAGCAACCAAAAACACTTGGATGAAAAAAGAGCTCTTACTAGGGGGACTGGTATATGTAGTTAAAATATGAAAATCAAATCTAATTCAAAAGCCATTCATAGTACTTACTAGTTTCCAATTACTGCCACAAGTTTTTCCATCTGCTCAAAATGCCTCGAGGGTAACTAAATGGCTTTGGGTTTGACAAGATTTTGAATTTACTTATCTGAAAGAGGATATTGTAAGAGCTAATTTAGCTAGCATATGGACTTATAAAGATCTTGTTAAAAGTGCAGTTGTTATGAAATAAAGATCCTCTAATTCATGAGAACATGAAGGATAAAGATGCCACTTTGTTTTTTTTAGGGCAACTATAGAAGAATGTTGAAAAATGGAAATTTGGGATTTGCCCTTTTGAGTGGTGAAGGTCAAGAAGCCAAGAAAGAAAGGATATACAAAGCAATAATGAGGATGAATATACAAGCTTACATGCTAGTTTAAAACAATGTACTCAATTGGGATATAGAAAGGTAATGGCAAAGGGGGATTATATGTTAGTTGTCACGCAAGTTCAAAATGTCTAGAAAGCTAACAAATAAGTTTTAAGGAATTGATTGTTCAAGATAAAGGGGTTGGTTAAGTAGATACACAAATTTGAAATTTGGCATATTGGGAGGGAAACTAACACTAAAACTCATGAGTTGGTTGAAAATGTTGCTTCAAATTATGTTGCTACCATGAGAATAGACAATCCTATATATGAAGGCAAGGAAAGCCTTGATTTGATTGAAGGGTTCCTAAGAAATAGCGAGCTGAAGTGGTCGGTTAATAAGTGTAAAAGGTATCCAATTGTTAAAAAGGCCAAGTCATGCATGCTCATAGATGACCAACTGTATATGAGAGGGACTGATAATGTACTGAGAATAGTATTGGATAATTTTGAAATTCCTACTTGTTCATCTTTTTGTCATAAAGAAGGATGTGGAGGTCACTTTGGATTTAAGCTTACCAAAAGAAAAATCTTGTTAGCAAGACTTGCTTGGCCTAGTTGTAGTAATGAGGTTACTTACTGGTGTAAAAATTTTCGTGCTTATCAGTCATTCACTAAGAGGGTATTGATTCCAGAACTTGCTTAAGATATTGTTACCTACATGTCATTTTTAGAATGGGATTTTGATTTCATTGGACCTTTTCCTGATACTAAGATAGGAAAGTCTTATATCCTTATTGCAGTTGATTACATTGCCAAATGGCTTGAAGCAAAAGCTACTCAAAAATGTAAGAAAGAGGATGTAACCTAATTTTTTATGGAGTATATATACTTTAGGTTTGGGATGCCATTGAAAATAGTGACAAATTAGGGTCTCAATTTCAAGAATAAGCTAGTTTGGGAATTGACAAGGAAGTTAGATTTGAAGCATAGGTTTGTTACTCATTTACTGTTAGAAATATAGCATGAGAACCCTATGTAAGTAAGGGTGCATAAGGGAAGTGTGGTGTGAATAGACTAGAGGACAAGGGAAACACTAACCCTATCTCACTCAAAGGCTATATAAACATGGCCAAAGGTCATTCTCAGTAGATGAGAGAGAGTACCAATTGTACTTTCATGAGCAACTGACTAAGCAAGATCTTCTTCTTGTACTTTGTGTGCTCTCTTCTCCCTCTTGTGTACACTCTTCCATGCTACAACCCTGATATTTCAACATGGTATTAGAGCCATATTTGATCCATTAAGCTTTCGCTAATCCTATCTCAGTTGAATGCATAAGAAAGTTTCATTTCTCATCTTATCTTATCAACCTCCATAGCTAGTTCTGGACCTGCTGACCTTGGAGGAGTTGGTGTGGCCAAAGAAGGGCATTTCAACTCTCATGATTTCTTTTGGAGACTTCTTTCTCACCTCAAGCCACAACGTCCTATCACTTAAAACCTTGACACTGGCCACGTAGGAGCCTGACATTGTGGGAATTGCTGATCTGGCACAATCTGAAATAACATGTTCCTTCTCTATTGCTCACAGTCTATAAAAGGCGCAATCTTATCAGCTATCACGGGGTATTTGTGAGCTATCCTTATCTAGAAGGGTTTGCCAAAATTCCTTCTCTGCTGCTCACACTAAGTGAAAACCTAGCTACAATGACTAATTACTCTTCTCTAGATTTTATTCTAGATTTGGAAGCTCCATCTTAGGGCTAAAAAAACTTGGTGGACATTATTAAGTCCATCAAAATACCGAAATTTCACATCTCAAGTGAGGCATAAACTATAAGATGAGTGCTTGTAAACACTAATGTTACTTTTCTCAATCATTGCTTGCTGATGATAATTAGAATCCGAATGTTAAGTTAGAGATATGAATACCATTTAGCATGTTAGCATGATCATTAAGTACTCCTCTCATTAAGTGACACTGTAAGGACATGTGTAAAATTATAAACACATACACCATGCTCCTCTCCAAACATTGTCTTGTTGATTTTTAAATTATATTTCAAATCCCTTTCAGCTTGTTACTCATTTGGTTTAAATATCATTTCATTTACTTCTACTCTTATTTCTAGCTTTGTAAAGGATTAGACACTGCCATTGCCTTGTGCCATTGGTAAGACCCTCCTATCATGGCCTATGTTGATGTAAAACCTCAAATCCGTTGTCGTGCCACTACGTGCACACCGTGTAAAAAAATCTAGAGTGTGGCTTCCTTTTAGATTTAGAGAGCCAATGCCACTTTAGGCATTAGTATTAGTATCCATGGTTCAAAATATTAGATTTTTTTAGACGAGTTTTTAGTCAATTTTTGATATTCTAGATATTATCTCTTGTAAAAATCCATAAAACTATAGATAACTTCTAGATTAGGATGACATGTAAAAAAAAGCATATAGCTTTCACCTAATTTGAGAGCATTTTATATAAAAAGAGAGATTAGCAAAATCACGCAAGGCACGATCGCTGTTTTCATGTAGTGAACAGCACTCTGAAAGTGGGAGATGAAGGAGTGATCTGGCACGATTCTGGCCAAGTGTCCTAGTATTTAACCCCCCTTTCGAAGCCATTGGAAGCATCAGATTGGTATTCTGAGCAGCATAGAGGAAGGTATTATTTTGTACACGTTTTTGTCTATTAGAGTTATATTTTCTCATAATGCTAAAAGAAACTAACAGGCTTCATCTCTTTAGTATTCTTCTATATTTTCTGATTATTTTTTAGAGTATTCTTCTACATCTTCAATCTCTTTGAACCCCTTCTCTTCCGTCTACTCCTCTCCTCGAATCTACCTACACCTTGATGTCTCTTATCTTCAAGAACTTGGCTTGAAACCTTCAACCCTTCTCTTATCTCTACCATCTCCGAAGTCTAAACTCTTGAACCCCCATACATTCTTCTCTTGCCAAACCCCTGTGGTGACCTTCAACCCTACGGGCTACGACATTGGTGAACCCATGGATGTGAAGGTCGGTGTAAGAGAACTCCAAGATGGGGGATTCTTCAGGAGATACTCTACAACAATTGGTGCGCATACTACAACAGACTCAACAACAACAAATCCAAATGTTACAACAACAACAACAAAGGCAAGACGAAGAGAAGATTGATTCCACAGCTATCAAGGCCCTAGAGGAATTTGGACATGAATTAAAATAATTTAATGGTCAAAATGTCTCTGTTTTATTCGCTTATATGTTGAAAAAATGCTCTTCTTTGGTGTACCACAACATGCATGGAGCCGTTATTTTGCCAAACTAGCCAAGCATGGTCTTCAAAAAAGAATCCACGGTCTTTTTTGACAAGATGCAGATTGGGCTACATTCCAAAAAGCCCTATGCGAAGAATTCTTCTTAGAAGACTCTGGCCTAATGATGAAGAAAAGTTTCACTGAATGGGTTGAAAACCCCAACAAAGATTTAGCTGCAATAGGTCTATACCATGAGCTTGAAAGTAAATTTGGACAACTTGATGTTGAAGACCAAAAAAGTATGGAAGGTTAGAAGATTGAGTCATTCCTTAAGGCTGCAGATCCCATTCTGCAAGAAGCTTGCTGATCACCTAGAAGATTCTACCTCCAAATCAGGAGTCAAGACTGCATGGACAGATGTTACTGATGCAGTTAACATGATTGCTTGAAGAGAGCAAATGCGATTAAGATTGGGCTCTACTTCAACTTCAACAATTCCATTGATAAAGCTTGTTCCACCTTCAAAATCCCCTATTCCTTTGACTAAACAACCAACTCTTTCTTTTTCTATTCCTTCTAAAAATGATGTAATGGATGAACTCATTAACAACATCCGTGACCTTCATCTGAATCTTACAGAAATTAGTTCCAAAGTAGAGAAGCTGGATGTCAAAGTCGAAGAGTGAGGACAAGTATCAACTCAAAGACCCATGAGAGAAGGCTTTAAGAGGCGTTGTATTTGGTGTGACAGCCCCGAAAACATGATAAGAGGGAGTGCTTTGCCTTCCATGAGGCTGAAGCACAGAAGCTCATCTTTTGGAAGGATGAAAAAATTCATACAGCTGAAAGTGGTCTTCCACTGGAGCCAAATTTTGGCAATGGTGGAATGAAGAAAAGATTAGAATATTTAGCTGTAAAGAATGCCTATGCAACAATTGATGCAGCTACCTATGGGCTACAAATTGAGCCAATTAAATCAAGTTTGAAAGCATGTAAAGCTAATGTGGAATCTAAAGTATGGATGTAGGCACTAGATCAAATGGAACGTGGTAAAGCAGCCAAAGAAGAGTTAGCTAACACCAGTCAGTATATTCGAGGAATAACTGATTAGAAAGAACCGGTAGATTCTTTTTCTGCCTTTGCACATTTGGCTGATGTCAATCATAAAGAAGTCTTGATTGAAGAAAAGAGAAGAAGAGAAGATGAACCAGGGCCTTCCTCTTATGGCCCTCCAAAACGGGTAACTAGAAGAAAACCTGAACAACCAAAGCTTGCTAAAAATATAACCCCAGATCAAGAGATGGAAGATGCACCACCAACAAAGAAGACCAAAGAAAAGAAAAAAGGCAAGCAGCCAGGCTACAAATTGCAGTCTGACATAGAATCTACAACCGATCTCAAACGAGTCCTAGAAGAACGAATTCTAGGAAGCAAAATTAAATTCACCTTAGGCAAAATTCTTGGAATTGCCAAACATGAATTCCATGATGTAATTATTAATGTAATCAAAAGGAAAAGACAATGTATTGGTGATGAAGAAACAGTGCATGCTCTTTTGCAAGCTCTTCGAGTTTTTGTGCAGGATGAAGAGAAGCTGACTTCATAAGGAATTCAACTTGAAGTAATTAAAGAATTAATTGCAGCAATTGAAGCTGAAGATAAAGAATAAATGAATGCAAAAATTAAAGAAGTGAAAGTTAAAAATGTAATGGTCGGCTGGTCCAAACCAGTTGGGCAACCCACCTCTCAAAAAGAAGGCCGTTTGCAGCACATGCATGAGGAAGAATAGGCTCGGTTCATTCCAAGTAGTCACTACTCCCGTACGCATTGGGGGCAAGGGCAACAATGGAGAAAGTCGTCAAAATTGGAGAAAAAGAAACACCATGTATTGCACTCTTAGACCATGGCTCAGAGATAAACATCATGGTAAGGAGTCTTTATGAAAGTGGAGGATGGCCAATAGATGTTGATCCGGGTTGGCGAATGAGAGCTGCAAACAACTCTTCTGGAGAGTTATATGCTGCATGTCCTAATGTGCAGGTAACTATTGGAGACATAAAAGACAATTTTCACTTTTTTGTTCAAGACTCTTGTAGTTATCCTATCATTCTTGGGCAACCTTACATTTCTGAAGCCCGCTTGGAAACAAAAGCTCTTGATGATGGTTCTTCCTATGCTCGAATCCGAAGCAAGGAGAATGAACTAGCTGTCCAATTTCTTACTGTTATGTTAACCATCATCGAAACATAGATCGACTACGTGATTATCATGTGCCTCCTAATGCCCGAGAATTCAAGGGTTTTCGAGCTGCACTACTATAAAGGGAGGCTAGGGTAGTGCATCATGTAAAAATATTGAACCTCCTCATGCAACAGAAACTGTGTCTCTAGCAAATTTATATGTATGTACAGCCAATAGTACGAGCTATTATAAGTCTCTTCTAGCCGTGACTAAGGCTGAAAGAAAATATTTATGACTTGTAAAAAGGGAGCTGAAAACTTATGACATGAGGCTGAAAATGAAGATATTTCGGGTTTTTTTTGGGTCTAATTACTATTGACACATTGGCTGAAATATATGCAGTTGCTCATGTAGAAAATCAGGCAGAAAATCAGTCCATAAAAGTATGTATATTGGATTTTTATCAAACAATTCAAGAATTTGTTGAACAGGAAGACAATGGCACTACAAGATATAGACCTTATACCGACGTTTAAAGTGACAAAAATGCAAATAACAAAATTTTTCCCCGTCGTCGCAAAAAGTGTCGTTATTGACGACGCCATAGAACAGTCAGTATCACCGTTGCTATCAGCGTCGTATTGGCGTCCGTATCAACGTCACAAAAATATCAACGCTAATAGCAACGATTTGCGACGTATATAACGATGTCAATAACAACACGAGCAGTACAATTTGTGAAACTAATAGCGACGGTAATAGGGAAAGAAAAAATTGTGGCAGGGCAGCAAGCTGCCCTGCCACATATAGCATTATGTGCTTTATGAGAGCCATACAAAATAGTTTCTGCATTGTGTACAATGTGCTTGCAAAAAAAAACAATGTATACTGAAATCATAACACTGATACATGAAATAAATACATGATCGCATAATAAGCGATTGGTACAATTATGACAAGATATTACTAATACATAGAAAATGTCTACATAGATCAGGAGACTCAAAAATAAAGGTGTGTGAGCTCCATGGATCCAAGGGCGAGCTACATATCCTCGTCTCCCAAAAGCTCGTCCCGCCACAAAGGAGCATCGAACAAACTCTGTAGAAAAAGAAACAACACATCAGTCCACCATACAATAATGCATTCAAATATCTCATGGTAACTACGGACAAGAAAGATGGGTGACTTACAGGGCCGCCGCATCTATACAATCGGTCCATCAATGAAGTGAGACCATGCCTCTCAAAATATCGAGTCTCAAGGCCAGTTGGATCGCAATTTGTAATGGAGTGCTGCAAAGAAAACAAAATGCTAATTGTTAGAAACATGATTGTCAGTACAAAGAATATTTCAAAAAAAGAAACAAGCAAAACAAAAGAAAAACTTACAAAGTCCTCCAAATATGTCCTGTGGCCGCCACTCCCAAGATGATGGACCACTCCGGCCTCGAGTCGTGCCCTCGGCGCCTTGCGCTACTGACTCCAACGTCCTGGAGATTCTGTAGCCTTCTCCCTTAGTCGGCACTAGTCGTCTGCATCTAACCACTCGGGCTTTGCAGTCCCACTCTTGATTGCCTTGCGTGCGTCAGATCGGCTATGTGACATGTATGCACGCATGCAATCCATCATCCAGCCCATAGAGAATCTATCTACTGAGGCTGGCACTGAAAAATCCTCATGCAAGCATGCTACTATGTAGTCCTTGCTCCCCTCCAGTATGTTCTTCCAATGATCCAAGATGTTATGCCAAAAAACTTGTTGGCACAACTCTCTCATGCGAGCCATCACCCTCCTCCCCTCATCATTCATGATGATTGCTCCTGACCTACTATCGACTAGATATCCATAACCCCCTGGAGTCTGCCTAAGATGGGCCCTCTTCCATCTACGTCCATGCTCCTGGGCATATCTAGGAGACCCCTGTGCATCCGGTGTACCGACCGAGGTAATATCTCTCAGAGTGGCACGCACAGGGGTGCCACCTGCTGACGGCTGTGCAAAAGCTGGAGTAACTGGAGTAGATGTCCCCACATGTATGACAAATCCCTGAGGTGATACACCTCCAGCTGAACAATGAGACGGAGACACCACGTCTGTGCCTCCACAGCATCCACCTGAGCCTGAGCCACGCTCCTTGGAAGGGCCATGAGAGCGAGGAGTCGCACCTATATCCCGTGTCGACCACGAGCTCACTGCCTCTGTATCTCTACAAGATCCCCTAATCCCGATGCACTTTCTCCCTCTGGCCCAAGTCGTGAGCGTCGAGCTTGTTTGCTCGAAGCCAAAGCATCCGATCGCGCTGAAGTAGATCTAGCAGAGCGCCCTTACGAAGATCGAGATAGCTCCTGGTCTGCCATCTCTTTGAATCTTGCAATCTAGTCTGGAGACATACGTGTGAATATGTCTTGTAACTCCTCATCGCTCATCCCTCGACTCATCCTGAAAATGTCACCTGCATAGACAAAAAATGATGTTAGAATAATCAATTTAAATCATACAAAGCACAATAATATAAATCAATTTAAAAGAATCTCACTTAAAATGCATATCTTATGTACCCTTATAAGTGATTAGTCAACGAATTGAGTAAGTGGATGCTCCAAGTATGAAGTATCCTATGGTACCATGTTAATCTCCTGACACAACTCTGCATACACTGGAAGGTTGATAGACATGTCACCACAAAAGAATGAGTCCACCTCGTTCTCAAAGAATTCTTGGACTCTTATATTTCCATCATTGTTAGCCAACGCTGGCTCCAAGCTTTCGACGGCCTCCACCCCTTGCAATATCGACCCCTCTATTTGCATATTATCTTCATCTATGCTCAAAACATCACTTTGATCATATACTCTCGCACTTCGGGGAGTTGAAGGTATAACATACTACCATCGAGGTTGTCGGGGGTTTGGATAGAAGATTACCTATTCACAAACACGTACAAGAGAGTTCAAACCATTGTGACATAAACCATGTCGTAATACAATAAGCAAGCAAATGAGTCCATGCACCTGTTCACAATGGGTCGACAACACAAAGGTGTCATGCAAATCCGTCCATTTTTTTTCGGAATCTATTTCGAGAAATTCAGATGGACCTCGTCGAACTATTGCTCCAGCTCCTCCAAGTACCACTTTGAACCACTGCACATCGAATAGTATCATGGAGAAGCTAGGTAATCCACCGTAACAATACTTTGCAAGTTCCCAAAATACTCCATCTCATCCATAACCGTGTTTGGATCTATTGCTCGTCGCCGACTCTCTTGCTCAAACCTTGCCATGATACCACAGTCCATTGTGGAGCGCATTTTGTCAATACGCTCCATGCGAAAATGCCGTCCGCGCGACCACGCTATACTATATATTTTGTACTGTACATTGAAACACTCAAATTATATGTCACATATAAAATTTCGATACGACAGATTCTAAACCCCTCATCACCTTTGGACTACATCCCCTCGAGAATTCCCACTCCTCCATTGAAACCTCTGTCCCTTCGTGAGACGTTGCGGTCAAAGCTCCATGCAACCATTGCGTTGACATGAACCACGGCATCTCCTCCATGCATTCGGGATATCGAATCGGTCGATAATGCGTACTATGTCGGAATTCAGCTCGCACTTCCTCTCAATCTTGCCTAGCGATCTGGTACTTAGCGAGCCACGTCTCCATAGAGACATGGTGCAATATACAAAAGCGATTCACCTTCTCTTCCATTGAGGCATCCATTCTTTTTTCTACCCCATTTCCAACCACCACATCTCCAGTCAGTCTATCATCGTCCTTCAGCGACCATAGCATTTCATTGTCTGGTTCCACCGTTGGTAGCCATTGTGAACTATGCACTAGCGCCTCAGACACCAACCAACCTTTAGCCATGCTACCTTCTGGCCGAGCTCGTTGTTGCACAAAGCCTTTCAGGATTTTCATGAAGCGCTCCAAGAAGAACATCCATCACGTATGGACAGGTCCAACAATCTCCACTTCATCTACAAGATGCACACGAAGGTGGATTTGTATCGTGAGCATGCTGGTGGGCAGGTATTTCTCAAAGAGACAGACCATCTCCACTACTTCCCGCCTCGCGGATTCAATAGAGGATGTCTTAATCTCCTTTTGTGAGATCCATTGCATCAAAGTCAACAACCTGTAAATGACCCCGCGTATTTATGGAGTAAGACATCCTGCGATCACGATCGATAGTAGAAACTGCCACAAATGAGAAAGCATTATGAATAATGGCTACATTCCAAATAGCAAAATGCCCATGCCAATTACAATCCATTCGTTGTACAAACCTGATATATCTTATGCCAGTCATGAGATTTTAGCCCTGATAATTGGTCATCTTTAGAAAATGCGGACCTGAAAGAACGCATCATACCCGTCGGAGTGCGGATAGACTTGATTACTTGCTTCACAATGCGCTCTTCTTTAATGGACAAAACCCAAGGAGCGCGAGGAAGCTGCACGCGACCATCAGTACTCGACTGCGGCCAAAGCGCCTCCATCTTACCTACCTCCTTCAAATCCATTCATGCCCCTATAGTGTCTCTCTTTCCTGTGATGTGGTCCCATAACAAGCTACCCACATTCTTGAAAATATGCATGGGATCCAACAAAGTGGTTGACCTGTAAGTGGGTCCAATATGGCAACTCATAGAAAACTGAGAACTGTCGCATTCCATTTGGATGTGATTCTGTGTGGACCATTTTCAGCTCATACCAGCTTGCGGCGTTCATACGTGTTGGAGGTCCTCCAAGGAAACCTTCCTTGTCCTTGATATACCATCTTCTTTATGGTTCATGACCTTCGGGAGTCTAATTGTGGCCCGCACAATGGACATGCATGATAACCTGAGGTAACTAGACCTGTTTCAACACCACGACCTAGTGAATACTTGCTTGAACGAGATAAAATATAGATATTACTAGCGAGAACGGAGATCTGCTCACTTGAGCACTCTCCGAATCTCAGAAAGTCATGCATCGTCCACATGAGAATGGCTCGAATATTGGCTGGCTGTCGACCATCGCGCCTGCTCATATCTTGCACGGTGACCCCCTCCTCCCACAAAATCTTAATCTCATCGACTAATGGATGAAGATACATGTGCATATTTTTAACTTTGTAGCGGCCGGGGGCGATCAAGCTAAGGATGAGATGTCCTTTCTTCGTAGAAATCCATGGAGGGATATTGTAGTTGACAAGGACTATAGGCCACACACTGTAAGAAGTTGAGCGCAGACCGAATGGGTTCATGCCATCTGTTGCAAGACCGAACCGAAGATTCCTTGGCTCTCGGGCAAAGCTTGGGAAGGTAGAGTCAATGTAGCTCCATGCACGTGAATCCGCTGATATTCATTGAACTCCATCCGTGGACCTATTCTGCGCATGCTATGTTGTCAAGCTTGCCATGCCGGACGTAGAAAACATGTGGTTTATACGGGGGATAAGCGGAAAGTGTCTGAGAACTTTTTCAGGGATGGTTTGCCCTTGCAAGTCTTGTCGATACCTGTGAGCACCACACTTTGGACATATCTCCATAGTCTCATATTCTCCTCGAAACAGTATGCAATCGTTGATACATGCATGGATGTTATTGTAGTCCATGCCAAGCTTCCTTAAAACATGTCATGCATCATCACGAGACTCAGGCATGATATTTGCAGGTGGTAATATATGATATTTCAATAACCTGAAAAAAAATCATAAAACACCTTGAAAAATCACAAATGTTTGTAATAATAGTGTCGAAAAAATAAATAAATGAAGTGTATGTACAAGGTACCTGAACAACTCGGTCACACTCGTATCGCTCCATCCATATTTTGCTTGCACACTTAAGAGTACAAGTAGTTTCTTCAGCCGAGATACTCGGCACCCATCATATAATGGTATGGATGCTTCCTCTCTACGCGGATCAGAAGTCTTGACATCCATGGGAATCAATGCATCGATCATTGCCTTCATCTCAAGCTCCAAGATTGTAGGTAGGTCTAGAAGGTTGCCTTTCTCCTCTAGCATTGATGGTACAGATTGGCCTTGTGAGTGGTGGATTGGCTCCTGAACTCCATCCATCGCACGCTCACGTACTCTTCTAATTGGCCACAAAGGGTGCACTCCCCCTTGGGATGAGACATCACCTCCCTGGATAGAAAATTTGCCAGCGAGACCCAATCTTATTGTATATGGTATTCAATTAGCTTGTGAGTACAATGCATGATTGATATTAACTTCAAATTACCGTTTGCTGAAAATCCACAATCGCTTGATCAATGATCTCAGATTGAAACTCGCCAAATCGTCGTACGTGTTCTATAGACAATCGGTGTTTTCGTCTAATTGCCAGCTTGCATTGAGATCAAGGACATGGGACATGCTGATTAAGATACGCCTTGCGATCTTGAACAATAGGACCTTCTTCGTTTTCCATTTTGTCTACGTTACAACAAACAATTTGTTTTTGTTATCATTCTTTTCTTTTCTTAGATTGTTATCCTCTCCTTCCATCTCTCTCTTTTTCTATGACATAGCATATAGTATCATAGAACACTAATATTTAGTACCTAGTACTCAGTACCTAGCACATAATATTTCGTTTTCTCTCTTCCTCTCCCTCTCTCATTTTTTCTCTCTCCTCTCCCTCTCTCATTTCCCTTTCTCCCCCTCTCTCATTTCCTCTCCCTCCCTCACCCTAACCCTATCTTTCTCTCTCCTCTCCCTCTCATTTCTCTCCCTGTCTCTTTTTCTCTCTTCTCTCTCTCTCATTCCTCTCCCTCCCTCGCCCTCTCTCATTTCTTTTTCTCTCTCCTCTCTCTCATTCCTTTTTCTCTCTTCTCTCTCTCATTCCTTTTTCTCTCTCCTTTCCCTCTCTCATTTCCTCTCCCTCCCTCGCCCTCACCCTCTCTTTCTCTCTTTCCCTATTAGGTTTAATGATTTTTCTCTCTTTTTCTCTCTCCTCTCTCTCTGTCTCTCATTTTTTCTCTCTCCTCTCCCTCTCTCATTTCCTTTTCTCTCTTCCTCTCCCTCTCTCATTTCCTCTCCCTCCCTCGCCCTCACCCTCATCCACACTCTCTCTTTCTCTATTTGCCTATTATGTTTAACATCTTATCTCTTTTTCTCTCTCCTCTCATTCTCTCTTTTTTTCTCTCTCTTCTCCCTCTCTCATTTCCTTTTGCGCTCTTCCTCTCCTTCTCTCATTTCTTCTCCCTCCCTCTCCCTCTCTCATTTCCCTATTATGTTTTCGTCTCCCCCCCCTCTCCCTCTCCCTCTCCCTCTCTCATTTTCTCTCTCTGCGCCTCCCCCTCCCTCTCTCATTTCCTCTCCCCCCTCCCTTTCCTATTTCCTCCCTCTCCCTCTCTTTAATTTCCCTCTCTTTCTCCCTCTCCCTCTCCCTCCTTTCTTCTCCCTCTCTCATTATATACAAATTATACAGAAAATAAATAAAAAAGAGAGATAATACACTCTCCCTTCCTCTCGTTCTCTCATTTCATCCCCCTCCCTCTTCCATTTCCTCCCTCTCCCTCTCCCTCTCCCTCTCCCTCTCTTTCTCTCTCTCTCCCTCCCTCTCCCATTTCCTCCCTCTCCCTCTCCCTCTCTTTCTCTCTCATTTCCTCTCCCTCTCTCAATATATATACACAAATCATATAAGTAAAAGTAAAAGAGAGAGAGAATGCACTCTCCCTCCCTCTCCCTCTTCCTCTCTTTCTCTTTCTCTTCCTCTTCCAAAAAATAAATAAATAAGAGAGAGAATACGCTCTCCCTCCCTCTCGTTCTCTCATTTCATCCCCCTCCCTCTTCCATTTCCTCCCTCTCCCTCTCCCTCCCTCCCCCTCCCTCTCCCATTCCCTCCCTCGCCCTCTCCCTCTATTTCTCTCTCATTTCCTCTTGCTCTCTCAATATACATACACAAATCATATAAGCAAAAGTAAAAGAGAGAGAGAGAATGCACTCTCCGTCCCTCTCCCTCTCCCTTTCCCTCTCTTTCTCTTTCTCTTTCTCTTTCTCTCCCTCTCTCATTTCCTCCCCCCTCCCCCTCCCCCTCCCCCTCCCCCTCCCCCTCTTTCTCTTTCTCTTTCTCTTTCTCTTTCTCTTTCTCTTTCTCTCCCTCCCTCTCCCTCTCCCTCTCTTTCTCTCTCATTTCCTCTCCTAAACAAGCAAAAGAAGGAGAGAATTAAACCCTAAACAAGCAAAAGAAGGAGAGAATGGACTCACTGATGAGATATGGTGAGGGTTTGGCGGCTCCTCTTCGCGATAAAGGCTCCTCCTCTCCTTTGCGAACGGCGGCGATGGCGGCAGCAAGCCTTTTTCCTCTCCCTCTCTCACCCTATGCAAGACGGTCGCTCTCCCTCTCGAAACGTTTGATGAAAATGCGCGAAATGAACCACGCTCGGGTTTCGGCCTGTTTTTTTTCCCTTTGGGGCGTCGCTATTTGTGTCACTATTTGCGACACAAATAGCGATACAAATAGCGACGCCGCTATTCCTGCATCGCTACCCGCCATCGCTATACGTTACAATCCTTGTAGTGTGGTTTACTCAACAAGGCTGAAGCACAAGTGGAGACAAAATACAAGACAGTGGATAAGAAAGTCAAACCTGTGGCAGTCCCACTGCCTCTTGAAAGTGAAGGGCTCGCTGATAGGGCAGCAAATCAGCCAAGTGTTCGTGATCCTTCCAACATTGGTCACAAGTTCACATCTGAAAGTATAAAAGAGCTCAAAATAGGTGAAAATTATTTCCTTTCACCGACTGAAAAACACTCTTTTATGCAAATGCTAATAAAACATGGAAAAGCTTTTGCATTTCAACCAAGTGAAATAGGTTGTGTGGATCCAAATATTGTGGCTCCTATGGTCATTTTTACCGTCCCACATGTGCCTTGGAACCTCAAGCCCATTCCCGTTCCAAGGGCACATCTGTTCAAATTATTGGAACTTCTAAATGAGAAGATCAGAATGAAGATTTTAGAACCTTCTTCAGCACCTTACTCAAACCGATGGTTTATTGTGCCTAAGAAAAATGGATCTTTATGATTCATTCAAGATCTACAGTCTGTCAATCGTGTCACAATCCGAAATGTTGGTTCAGGTCCAATTGTTGATGAGTTTGCTAAAGCTTTTGCAGGTAGAGAAATTTATTCTATGGGTGATCTATATTCAGGATATAACCAATTTTAACTATCATTAGAAAGCCGAGACATTACCACAATGAAAACATCTCTTGGATTGGTCTGCATGTGCACTCTACCACAAGGTGCAACAAACTTCGTAGCCCATATGATGAATGCCATGCACAAAGTCTTAAGGGACTTTATTCCACAACTTACTCTTCCATTTCTTGATGATGTACCTATCAAGGAATGTGAAGTCAATGAAAAGAATGAGGAGCTTGACAAAGATGGTTGCATGACATTTGTAATTAACCATATTCATGATTTTGACAGGATTTTGACAAGGCTAGAAGAGGTACATCTTACCCTTTTGGAGCTAAGTCAATTTTTGGAGTAGAAGATGTCCTAGTGGTCGGTCATCTATGTGGCCCCTATGGATGCAAACCTTCTCCAATTAAGATAGATATCATGCAGAATACAAGAAAATAGCACAAATGTTTTAGAGGCGAGAAGATTTATTGGCGCATGTGTATTCTATCTCATATGGATACCACATTTTGCTCATGTAGCTGAAAATCTTTATCAATTATTAAGAAAAGGCCAAAGATTCTCTTGGAATAAAGAGCATACTCTCACTATGCGTAATTAAAGAAGCTATTAATTTCAACCCCCACTCTCAAAAGGGCTGACTATTCAAATGTTCAACCCATCATCCTTACTGTGGATACAAGTCCCATTGGGATAGGATGGGCTGTTGGCCAAGAGGATCTTGAAGGTAACAAGTATGCAATTCGTTTCAGAGCAAAAGTTCTCAATGAACGTCAAAGAAGGTATGCACAAGTAAAAATGGAATTGTGGGGAGTTGTAACAGCATTAAAGTATGATAGTGAATACTTTATAGGTGCTTCTATAGTGGTAGAAACTGATTCTCTTCCACTCTTAGGCATGATTGCCAACTAATCTACACCCGACATTGCTATGCTAAGATGGATTTGGTGTGCAGATCGGTCGCTGTATGCTCACGTAGTGAATCCCAGAAGGTCCCCAAGGACAATGAACTCTACCTTTTTGCACAAATTACAATGTAAAAAGCATGAACGACAAGAGCAAGAGACCAATTGGGTTCAATCTCCCCCCATGCCTTGCGTGAGCGCTTCACAAAGCGTATATTTTATGTATATTTCCATCTTCATGCTCAATAATAGCCCAATTTACAAAAATATATCAAGCTTTTAGCTTTTGAGTTTGCTTTTATAAAAATAGGAATAAAGCTAATGGACGGTGCCCATAAAGTCTGGCACGCCCAACACAATGTCCCAAATAGAAATAACATATCCGTGCGCATAGGCGCATACAAAATAATAATAAATAATCGATGCCTCAATAGACATGACAAAATATAGGCGTGGCGCCTATCAAAATATAATCCATAGGTCGAATACTCGCTAGACTCCAATGCTTTCCTCCGCCACTACTGCTATCTCTACACATCAACTGAAGCATTCACAATCGTTAGTAAAATAATACAATTAAACCGACAAAAGTGAATACCTAGCAGTCTTCAGCTACATAAATAAATCAATTGGTTAGAAATAAATCCTAACCTTAATTTATTACGAGTGTGCACTCTAAACTCATAAACGTTTATTAATTTAATATGCATTTTGTGGAATCACCCGCTATGGAATCACCCATGTACACACTAAATTAATGAAACGCCCGAAAAGGACAGGCATCCCCATCAACTTCTCGCACAAAGAATCCACTTTTTGTATGAGCCCCGGTCATCAAAGTTTACGGAATCCACTGTAAAACCTCACGGAATCCACCGTGGAATATGTCTTCTGGCATCATACCCCCGGGGTGGGATAGCAATTGACCTCAATTGCTATTAGCTCAATGTGGAGCTAACAGAGTGGGGAAAGCATTTAAGTCTCTAGTGTGCATCCATTGTGCTTCCTCTACAGGATGGTTCTTAAATTTAACTAGATATCTAGAATACCTTTGGCCAGTTCTAGTGGTCATAAAGTCAGTGTCTATGATAGCTTCTGGTTCAAGTGTTTCAGTCTCTTCCTCTAATAAAGGTGGGTTTTCATAAACAGGGTGGACAGGTAATTGGCCTCTAAATGGTCTCAATAAACTAATATGAAATGTATTGTGAATTTTCCAATGAGATGGTAATTCTAACTTGAATGCATTGTCATTAATTTTATGAATGATTCTAAATGGTCCATAGAATCTAGGAGCTAGTTTGACAACTGGATGTCTATCTACACTTTGCAATCTACATTTTTCTATTCTCAGCCAAACATAATCATCAACTTTGAAATTCATAGCTTGTCTTTTCTTGTTGGCTTGTTTGGTATATGATTGCTGGGCTTTAGCAATCATATCTTTAACCTCATCAAATATACTATTATGCATACTAGCAATATCATCAGCACTCTGAATTCTATTAGACAAAGATGCAACAGGTGTAGATAATCTATATCCATAAATAACTTCAAAGCGTGCTTTCTTTGTAGATATGTGTGGTGTATTGTTATATGCAAACTGTAATAAATGCAAATAAGTGTCCCATGTCTGAGGTTTAGAGATAGTATATGCACGTAAAAGATCTAAAATGGTGCTGTTTGTGGAATCTGTTTGTCCATTAGTTTCTGGATGAAATGCAGATGAGAAATCAATCTTTGTGCCTAGATTAGCAAATAGTGTAATCCAAAAATTGTTACAAAATCGAGAATCACGATATGAAATAATCACTTTTGGCAATCCATGGTTAGTAAAAACAGTTTTCAAAAACAATTATGCTGTTTGTGATGCTATTAAAGTTTTCTTACATGGAATGAAATATGCTTGTTTACTAAATCTATCTACAACTGTCCAAATCATATCATGGTTAAATTTAGTATTTGGTAAACCAGTAATGAAATCCATAGAAATTTGTTCGCAAGGTTTAGATAGAATATACAAAGGCATAAGTAATCCATACTGTTTACCATGATGTCTCTTAACTCTTTGACAAATCAAACATTCAGAAACGAAGTTAGATACATCTGCATCCATATGCGGCCAATAAAAATCTTCAGTTAACATACGTAATGTAGATATGATACCTCTATGACCTTGATATGGGGGACAATGAATTTCATTCAAAACAAAAGATCGGAATGGAATAGTAACACACAATCTCTTTTTATAAAACATAAATCCATCATTATATGACAATGAATCAGCAAGAATGAAATTATTTTGAACTAATTTATTCCAATCAGAATGAAAAGTAATATCCTGGTGATATGTATCTTTCATAGCAATCAAAGAATCAAAAGATATGACATAAATATTATGAATGGCAGGTCTTCTACTCAATGCATCAGCTAGGTCTTCTACTCAATGCATCAGCCACTACATTTTCTTTTCCAGGTTGGTATTGAATGATAGGATGAAAACTTTGAATAAAGGAAGCCCATTTGATATGACAGTCAAAGATTTGGGGTTGGCTAAGTAAATGTCTAATACTTTGTTGGTCGGTCTTTATCATAAATTCTGAACCCATTAAGTAGTGTTTCCACTGTCTTAATACTTGTACAACTGCTAATAGTTCTTTGTCATATGTGGAATATTTCAACTCAGAGGGTTTCAGCTTACAACTAGAATATGCTATAGGATGATTATCTTGCATAAGTACGGCTCCTATTCCTCATCCGCTAACATCGGTCACTACTAGAAATAATGGTCTATTAAAGTCAGGCAACTGTAAAACAGGGGCATTGGTTAATGCATGTTTCAGTAAGTCAAAGGATTTCTGTTGATTTTCGGTCCATTGATAAACAATTCCTTTCTTGAGAAGTTTGGTTAATGGTAAAGAAAGTAATGAAAAATTACGTACAAACTTCCTATAGAAACTAGCAAGACCAAGGAATGAGCGTAACTCATGTACATTTTTAGGAACAGGCCAATTCAATATTGCATCAATTTTCGTAGGATCAACTTTAATTCCTTCAGATGATACAATATGACCTAAATACTCAATTTCTGTCTTAAAGAATTCACTCTTTTCAGGATTTGCATACAGTTGATTTTTTTTCAATAACTGAAAAACCAATGACAAATGCTCATAATGTTCTTTCTCATTTTGACTAAACACCAAAATATCATCAAAGAAAACAATTACACAATACTGATATTTCAAAAAGATACGGTTCATCATTCTACTAAAGGTAGCAGCTGCATTAGTCAATCCGAATGGCATGACCAAAAATTCGTAATGACCAAACTGTGTTCTGAATGCAATCTTGAATATGTTAGACTTATCTAGCCTCACTTGATGATAACGAGACTTAAGGTCAATTTTACTAAATATAGAAGATCCTTGCAGTTTGTCCATAAGGTCATCAACTCTAGGAATAGGATATCTATTCTTTACAGTGATCTTATTTAAAGCTCGGTAGTCAATACACATACGATAGGTATTATTCTTTTTCTTGACTAACAATACAGGTGCACCGAATGGAGAGTTGCTAGGTCGAATCAAACCTCTATTTAGTAATTCCTCAACTTGACTCTGGATTTCTTTTTGCTCTATTTGGTTGTGCCTATATGGTGCTTTGCAAGGTGGTTGTGTGCCAGGAATCAAATCTATCTTATGGTCTTTTGGACGTGAAGGAGGTAAACCTGGTGGTAAGTCTTCTGCAAAACAGTCCTTAAAATATGCAAGAAATTCCTTATGCCTAGGGTGCATATGATTTTCCTTTACTTGCAATTCATTCACCCAAATGAGATATGATTTACTACTCTTGCGTAATGCACGTTTTGCTTGAGTATGCGAAAGCAACGGAAAAACATTAGATGCATGCATACCATATAATATAATAGATTTTCCTTGAAAATTAATATTCATTGTGTGTGTGGAATAATCTATATCTGGGTTATGCTGGTGTCACCAAGGCATTCCTAAAATAATATCACTCCACTGTAATGGAACAACTAAGAAATTTCTTCTTTCAATGTATGAACCAATTTGAATCTCTAAGTCTTGCACTTCCTGTGTACCATTATACCTAGTGCCTAAAAATGTAGCTTTTATGCGATAATGCGTAGGTACAGTCTGTAATTTCAATTCCTTTACCAATTTTGCTGAAATAAAATCATGAGTACTACCGTCATCATGCAAAAGAGTTTTTTCATTTCCATGCACCAAACATTTCATAGTCAATAATGAATGTGGAGTAGCCATACCTGGTAAAGTATCGGAAGTAGTAGTAGTGTCGTCCTCATCTTCAGTGAAATCAGACATATCCTCATGTTCGTCTTCGTCCATGGCTCCAAGAGAGTTGATATGAGCTGGTGGCTTCTTTGAATGACAATTTGCTGCGAGATGTCCAGGCTGGTGGCATTTATAGCATACTATTGGTTTGGCTTTGGTTACATTATTTGCAATGGCGGGAAGTCTAGGTACATTTGGATTTGCTTGTGGAATAGGCTTAGGATTTGGATTGACATTGGATGGTAATGCAGGTGGTTTAGCCCAATTCTTGCAAAAAGATGATGAAGAGAAATGACCTGGATTAAATCTTCTAAAATTGGAATTGAATTGTTTAGATCCATAATTACCATTTGCTTGGAATTGCTGTGGTCGTCTATCTCTACCGTGTAACTTATCTTCAGTGTCGTGAGCTAGTGAAATGGCGTCTTCAAGGGTAGCAGGCTTGAACATGTTCACTTCAGCGTAGTAATGTCCAAGAAGTCCAGACATATACTTCCGCTTATGTGTCGTCTCTGGTACGTCTTCAAGCATGAGTAGCTGTAGTAGTGCATTCCAAAAACGCTCTGTATACTGAGGTATAGGCTCACGATCCCGTTGTTGAAGCAGATCCCATTGCTTGATAGCCTTCTCATGAAATTGCGGTGGAAGGAAATTCTGCATGAACTTCTTCTTGAAATCTTCCCAAGTAGCAGGACATTCTATGCTCTTGCGTACTACAATCCACCAAAGTGATGCTCTGTCTACCAAATGATTAGTAACACACTTGATTTTATCTTTTTATGGATAGGTTTCCTCATGGAAATAGTCATCAAACTGACTAATGAATGATAAAGCAGTCTTTCCTTCTCGTATGCCATTGAAAGTGAGAAATTTGAAACTTTGTTTACTTATCTTTGATTCCTTGCGAATGGTTTGAGCTTCAAGAGTGGCATCGATGGTATGTCGAATCAAATCTTCAGCTTGAGGTTCTTCTTTGTCGGTAGACGCTCTTTATAATTTTGCCAATTGCGCTTCCAATGCTTGCCTAACCTTTCGTTCTTTTTCCAATTGCATCATGATTAAGTCCAGCTTTTGCTCCATCGTAGGTTCAGGTAGGTCGTCTTTAGCCATAGGATCATCCAAAGACCTTTCTCACTCAAAATCAGGTTAGCGGGATGAGCGTAGCTCAAATTCGGGGTTACAAGGCTATGTGTTTTTGGGTATTTCTTTCTCAATCTTCAGAAAATCTATGATTTTTCCTTCTTCATATGCTGAAAATACTTCAACAAACCTACGTATGGGTAGAATACCTTCCCACGAACAACTTTGCAGTTCAGAGTTTCTTCACAGGAACAACCCTTCTAGGAGTTTTGAGCACAAGTCAGTTCTGACTCCAGTTGACTAGTCTGACTTGCAGAGTTGCAGACTTATCTGACTTGCAAAGTTGCAGACTTGCAGAACTTAGCCGACTTAGTGAACTTGCAGGACTTGATCACGGTTGACTTGTAGAACTCGATTTCTGGAGTGCAGGACCTGGAGTTTGTTGACTTGCTTGTCTTGTCTGACTTGATTAAGGCTTAATGTTTTAAGCTTAATAGCTTAAGCTTGAAAGGGGGGCTTTTGAATCAGGAAACGACGCAATCATGAGGGGGGGGGCCGTTTTTTTCCGCCATGCGAAAAAATCGGACCTCCTCCGAGATGAAACGATTGAGTTTGTGAAGCTATTAAGCTTCTAATCCAAGCTTATTGATTAGTAATCTTAAGCTTTGAAGCTTGATGAAAAGAAATTACTCTGTATATCCACGACTTTGTTGATGGAGATGAGGGAGTGGTCCTCCGCCTGTACAGCCTGGTCCTTCGCGATCTGATAACAGAAACAGGCGTTCTTGATCGCTAGAAGACTGCCTATATCGACGGTTCGCGACGAGATTGACTGTAGAGCCCGATCGTTCCAGGAGCTCCGCCTTCGCACGAGATTGGTAGCAATTGGAAGCTCTTGATCTCAGCTCTGCTCTCATACCATTGGTGCGCAGATCGGTCGCTGTATGCTCACGTAGTGAATCCCGGAAGGTCCCCAAGAACAATGAACTCTACCTTTTTGCACAAATTACAATGTAAAAAGCATGAACGACAAGAGCAAGAGACCAATTGGGTTCAATCTCCCCCCATGCCTTGTGTGAGCGCTTCACAAAGCGTATATTTTATGTATATTTCCATCTTCATGCTCAATAATAGCCCAATTTACAAAAATATATCAAGCTTTTAGCTTTTGAGTTTGCTTTTACAAAAATAGGAATAAAGCTAATGGACGGTGCCCATAGAGTCTGGCACGCCCAACACAATGTCCCAAATAGAAATAACATATCCGTGCGCATAGGCGCATACAAAATAATAATAAATAATCGATGCCTCAATAGACATGACAAAATATAGGCGTGGTGCCTATCAAAATATAATCCATAGGTCGAATACTCGCTAGACTCCAATGCTTTCCTTCGCCACTGCTGCTATCTCTACACATCAACTGAAGCATTCACAATCATTAGTAAAATAATACAATTAAACCGACAAAAGTGAATACCTAGCAGTCTTCAGCTACATAAATAAATCAACTGGTTAGAAATAAATCCTAACCTTAATTTATTACGAGTGCGCACTCTAAACTCATAAATGTTTATTAATTTAATATGCATTTTGCGGAATCACCCGCTATGGAATCACCCATGTATACACTAAATTAATGAAACGCCCGAAACGGACAGGCGTCCCCATCAACTTCTCGCACAAAGAATCCACTTTGTGTATGAGCCCCGGTCATCAAAGTTTACAGAATCCACCGTAAAACCTCATGGAATCCACCGTGGAATATGCCTCCTGGCATCAGGATTGCATATATTAAATCTCTCAATCCCGAATTAAAGCATATTGCAAAATGTGAATCTACTTGCTGACATGCTATCACGTGCAATATATGACAATGAAGAAGAGCTGATGGAAGAAGATGAAGCTGAAGAATCTATGCTTGCTAAATTTCATTACATGGCTGCTGAAAATACCTTTTTAGTTACTACATATACAGGTCCAAAGCTCAAAACAATAGGATGGTCAACTAGAAGCCAGCATGGTCATTGCATTGCTCAAGTTCTAGTTCATTTCCTTAAAGAAGATTGGCTAAAGATTAGCCAATATTTGAGCACGATGAAGAAGAAGGAGACTTGGACTAATGAGGAGTCCAAACATATCAAGAGGAAAGCTTATGGCTTTTTTCGTGAAGAATGACATCTATGGAAGCACGCAAAGAATAAGAAAGGAGTGCCTGTTCGAGTTTTAGGTAACAAAAGAATGCAACAACAGGTAATGAAAGAATTTCATGAAAGCCTGTGTATTGGCCATAGAGGCATATGGGGAACCTTTAGTAAAGTCAAAGAAAAATATTGGTGGCAAAACATGTATCGGGACATAGCACGTGTTGTTGAAACCTCTTATATATTCTATAGTCAAGCATCGAGATGGGTTACAACCAACTTATCCTTTGTCTATACATAATAGATGGGTTATTGACCTTATAATCATGCCTATAGGAATATGGAATATGTGGTATTTAGTGCTTGTAAGAGAGGATCTAACCAATCAAGTTGAAGGCAAAGCCTTAACAACCAAATCCACTCAAGCTGTTTGTCATTTTTTTCTTGAAGAAGTGTTTTATAGATATGGTTGTGTGGGTAAAGTAACTACAGATAGAGGAGAGTTGGATGCTGATGAGGCACGCAACTTATTTGCTCAATTGGGTATTAAGTTGGCTTTAACATCATCCTACAACCCTGAAAGAAATGGAAAGATTGAGAGAGGTCATCAATCTATTCTCAAAGCTCTAGTAAAGTCTTGTAGAGGAAAGATCAAAGAATGGCCTAAAATGCTACCTTTTGCATTATGGGCTGACCGGACTACTCACAGTTCAGTGACTGGCTATATGCCAGCTGAACTTATGCATGGACAACAACCAATTATGCCAATTGAAGAATCTATTCTCATGTGGAGTCTTCTACCTTGGGAGGAAGGCATCGGTAGAAAAGAGTTGCTGACTTTGCGCATATGGCAACTAGAAAGAAGGCCCAAAAATGTTCAAGTAGCTATTGAGAAGCTAAAGACAGTAAGACTAAAGAACAAAAGAAGATTTGATAAGCGACATCGACTTTGGCCAAGAGCAATTCAAGAAAATGATTTGGTGCTTGTCTATGGACAACAGCCTAGACAATCAATACAGTGCTTCTAGAAAGAAAGAGTTGGTTTGGCCCATATGTGGTAAAGATCGTTCATGACAATGCCACGTATTTGTTGGCTGAATTGGATGGAACAAGCATGAAGATACCCATAGCTAGAAAAAGAATCAAGCTCTTCAAACGAAGAGAAAGTTCAACATATGAGCTAGAAGACTTGAATATAATTGAAGAGCATGAAGACATAGAGGAAGAAGAAGAGGCAAAAGATGAAGACATTGACATGCCAGAAGATACTTCTTCTGACATCACAAATCCATAAGACTTTGGCACATGCTAGAGGATGTGCAGGTTAGGAGGGGATGGATGTCATGCTGCTACGTGCACACCGTGTAAAAAAAATCTAGAGTGTGGCTTCCTTTTAGATTTAGAGAGCCAATGCCACTTTAGGCATTAGTATTAGTATCCATGGTTCAAAAAATTAGATTTTTTTGGACAAGTTTTTAGTCAATTTTTGATATTCTAGATATTATCTCTTGTAAAAATCCATAAAACTATAGATAACTTCTAGATTAGTGCATTCGATTGAAGAAGAGACCTAAACAAAATCAACATCACAAATCAATACAATTAATTATAAACAAAGTCATATTTTATATTTTTAAGGTGGAATTAAAATGTACCTTGCTGCTTGGATTCTTTTACTACAAACACCTCCTCTTGGTCTAAGGCTCTCAATATTTCTAAGAGCCTTTTGTCAATTTCAAAGTCCTAAAATAGTTTGCTTTTGTTGATAAGATTTTATGCGTTTCTCCAACAAATGAATCCTCTGTTGATAGCCTTCAGCATCTACAGTAACTTTTGTTATGTTTTGATAAAAGATGGTTCTCCAATTTGAGGACATTCTTTTCTCTAACCAAGTTAAGTGTATAGCCTAGAAACCCATTATAACCATCACCAACGATCGATGTTTTTAGGCAGTGAACATCACTTCGAAAGTGTGAGATGAAGAAGGAGTGTTCTGGCACGATTCTGGCCAAGTGTCCTGGTATTTAACCCCCCTTTCAGAGTCATTGGAAGCATCAGATTGGCGATCTAAGTAGCATAGAGGAAGGTATTATTTTGTACACGTTTTTGTCTATTAGAGTTATATTTTCTCATAATGCTAAAAGAAATTGACAGACTTCATCTCTGTTAGTATTCTTCTATATTTTCCAATTCTTTTTGGGAGTATTCTTGTACATCTTAAATCTCTTCGAACCCCTTCTCTTCTGTCTACTCCTCTCCTCGAATCTACCTACACCCTGCTGTCTCTTATCTTCAAGAACTTGGCTTGAAACCTTCAACCCTTCTCTTATCTCTACCATCTTCGAAGTCTAAGCTCTTGAACCCCCATACATTCTTATCTTGCCAAACCCCTATGGTGACCTTCAATCCTACGCGCTACGACACCACAAGTTTGATGGAAGAGATTCTCATCCATGGTAGATATTGGTGACATATAAAATGATGGAGAGGGGTTATTGGCCCTTCATTAAGAGGACCAAGGTCATTGACCCATCCAATCCTAAAGATGAAAAAGATGATGAAAGATCCCAAGCCATAATAATGTTGCTACTAGATGAATCCTTAATCCACCGCATTGATCAAACCGCAACTACAAACGAGGAGTGGGATGAGCTCAAGAAATTATATGGTGCAAGAGGAAAGAACTCCAAGATCTTCCTCAAAATAGAGTTCCTCAGCTTGGAATACATGTAAGGGGAAGACTTGGGAAATTTCATTTCCCACATAAAGTGGCTAATGTCCCAACTTTAGCTTCATTCCAAGCTCATGTTGCTAAAGAAGATGCCATCACAATACTTTTAAAGGTTGTAAGAAAAGCCTTCCCAACTCTTGTAACTACTCTAACAAATGTACCAAATCCTACACTTGAAGGTGTCATTTAGTCTTTTCTAGATGAGGAGAAACAAAATCAAAGGAAGGTGGCACTAGTTTAGAATCTACCTGCACAACTCGTGATCAACTCTTTGCAATAAAAAGGGACATCTTGTATGGAACTGTTGGAAAAAATATCCCAACAAAATGAAGTGCAATAAATGTAAGCAAACATGACATATCACTAATAAATGTCCTAACTCCTTTGAAGCACCAAAAGAATTGGAGGCCAACTATATCTTCAAAGCACCTGATGACCACCCTTTTTAGTATCCTTTGTGTCATCTTTCCATAAACATTATTGTAGCCTACTTTATAAAGGCATCTTACTAATTGATTAAAGGGAGGAGGGGGGGGGGAGAGAGACATTTCCAAACTATATGGTCCAATACCACCTTGGCATTGAGGGGTGATGTTACAAGTATGGCATCAAAACCCTATGTAAAAAAGGGTGCATGAGAGAAGCTAAGGTGTGAATAGACTAGAGGACAGGGAAAACCCTAACTCTCACTCACTTAAAGGTTATATAAACTTGGCCAAACATCACTCTTAGTAGATGAAAGAGTGTACCTTTGTGAGAAACCGAATAAGAAATATCTATGTCTTGTACTTTGTTAGCTCTCTTCTCCCTCTTGTGCACACTCTTTCATTCTCTAAAAACGGGTGGAAGACTATCCCAAGGATTGCGACAAGTATCTGCATTAAGCTTTATGGACTTGTAGGACAATTTAGAAGATGAGTATAGGGTTCATCCCTTTTCATTTGGTATATGGTGGAGAGGCCATAATTCCCATGAATTTCATGTTTCCCACAATGGAGTTTATGAAGATGTTAGTTGGATTGGTTAATAAAGGACTGAAATTGCATATACTATAGTTAAATAGGCAACAAAGAACCAATGGATTGTTATGAGAAACAAATTTTAAAAAGAAGGAAATAGTTCAATATGAAATTGAGGAGGAAGGATTTTGCCACGGAAACATTAGTTTATGAGATACAACAATAGTCTAGATTCTATATTTCAAATTAAATTTTGAGTTAGATGAGAAGGACCCTACATGATCAAGTAGATATTTGAAACTTATCTATTACAAGATCTAGATGCAATAGTTCATAAAAGCATGATCAATAGGTTCCATCTCAAGAAATATATTTGGAGAATCATGTAAATACGGATGTTATAAGTAGTGTATATACAAGTCATAGAGTAGATTGTTCTAGTCAGCAATTTTGGACAGTTTTGGTATTTTGAAATTTAGTATTAATTGGAGGTTTTTAAATTATGGATAGCATGTCCAAAGTGCACTTTTGCACCTAATGAAGATCCCTACCAAGTTTGGTATCCAACCAAGCAAGTATGTGGGAGACATGCGCTTTGGAATTTTAATGTATGTAGTAGATTACATGTAGAAATGCAGGATTACAGACTATCTTGAGGTTTTATGGGGCTGGAATCTTTGATACCTGACTCTGATGCCTTCTAACAAGTTGTAATTTGGAACCAAAGCTACAACTTTTCTTCACAAATCTCGGCAATATGAGTTATAGATCAAAAGTTATGAGCAATTTTGTGCATGGTGTCCTGATTGACAAGATTTCGGAAGTCAAAGCATGTCTTTGTTAGAGGTGGTTTGGATTTCAAATAAAGCTTCATGCATACTTTGTGTTCCAAACGAAGGGATAGGCTAATCATGGTGTGTGAAATTGCTTAACCATGGACATGTCACCGCATGCACACAAATTGGACAAGTAATGTAAATGTCATTTGTTTGACTTTTCAATGTTTACCAAGAGAGGGATAATGTTAATGCACAAGAGTCTTACATGGTAGCTTGCATGTTTGATAACCTTTCTTTTCACTTGGTTTTCAAGTGTATTCCTACTACAAGAAGTGTGGTCCTACTAGTAGGATTTGTAGTCTTGCTATGGTATTTGTCAACCCCAAGTGGAAAATTTAAGCGTTTAGTAGCATGTTTGCTACTTCGTAAAGGAGAAAAACCTTAGTAAAAAGGAAATATGCGAGAGATGTTAAAAGGGGAGAAAAACACAACGCGAGGAGAGAAAGACTTGTTGGAAAATATGGTGAGCAAGTGTGGAAGAGTAAATTATGGGGGAAAGAAGAGTAATAAGTAGGCAATCATGATAACATGAAAGAGACTTAATTAATAGTTGTGCCAAGTACGTTCTTTTATAGATTTTGAGCTTGGATACACACCTCACACTTTGCTTATGAGATTTAGTTACATGTGTCTCTAGCACAGCACTAACACATTTTAACACCCCCTCCCTTGGTGCTAGCTTATCCTCTAGATAACTACACCTAAGGATGTACATTCCCCCCTCCCCCCTAATGCTTGCAGGGCCACTAGATAATGTAGTGTCAAATAAAGTGTAGGCAATTAACTATTTAGAAGAGAGTTTTAGGACATTCTTCAAAGTTTTTTTCCTTGATAAAATTTTCTTTTTGGCTTTAGCATTCTTTCTTCATGTGTCCAAACTTGTTGCAGTTCTTACACTTTGACTTTCCTTTGTTCCAATATTCTTGTTCCTTATGTCCATTTTTCCCATGGATTCTACAAATAATTCTTGAAGTAAAGTGTAGAGATTATGGAGTTTGGTGTAGTCTCTTAGGCCGTCTCTTTGATTCTCCCCTCTTGCTCATATAAAGAAGCTTCCATTGAGTTGAGTTTTCTATTTAGCACATTCCTCAAGGTTACTACAACGTGCTCAAAACCTTCGTTAGGTTTATCCACACTATTGAGTAGCACTAAAATGGCTTCATTTTCTTTAATATCTTTAGCAACGAAAGATATTTGCACTTTCAAGCTTTTGAATTTGTTAATCAGTGAAGTTAAGGAGTCATAATTGTTTAGATCTAGCCTGAAAATTTCGATTAGAATATTTATTTTTGAGTTCTTCGCTTGGGACACAAAGATTTTATCCAATTCTTTCTAGGCTTCTTTTGCTTTTGTAATCACCGATATGTGATGAAGAACATCACGTGACAAGCCCCATGCTATTATCTTGAGTGCTTTTACTTTTTTTTACTTTTTCAATTCAGATCTCAAGCTCCTCGGTTTCCTCGAATATTTTCCAAAGGTCTTTTCACATTAGGTGATACATGATTTCCATTTTCCAAGGGTGAAAACCCTTGCCATTGAACTTTTCCACAACTTTGATTTCAAACATTTTGTGGATGGAGAAGTCTTACAAGTCACTCACATGGCAATGCCTTAACTCCAATTTACAACAAGATATTTATGTGAGAGTTACAAGGATTTTTGCTAGATTTTAATGATGAGTTCCATTTTTTTAATGGCAATTTTTGTGAAAATAGAGATTCCGCATACAATATCAATGTTTGATTGCTTACAGTATGAATTGCCTTTTAGAATGATTGCATAGACTAATTCATGATAGCAAGTAGTATGAATGGAAAATTTCGAAGTATTCAATCTGAATCAGGTCTAAATAGAACCACTTTATGGATTCTCAGTGTGAAAAAAGCTTAATTTCAAACCCCTTTGATGAGAACAAATGTGAGCAAGGGCTTAGAAAAACTAGTTTGAAGGAGGATTAAGTGTGAAAATGATTGAAGTATTAAGGTTTAACAACCTTGATAGAGAGGACAATGATGACTTATTCTCCACATATTGCTATGACCATTTCGAATCGGTGAATGTGGTCATGTCTTCAAGTTGTGTTTGTTGTCTTTGATCTGGACATAACGACAGTTACCAAATGACGAATTTTATGTAACTTTACACTCTTCCAATCTCTCTTTATTCTTCGTTTCTTCTTTTTCTTTGACTACAACAAAGACAATAGTCCCCCAAGCTTATGTTGAAATCCTATCCTTCAAGATGGCCTTTTAAGAAGCAAGTGATGAGGTTCAAGCTCTTCAAAGAAGGCTCAAATAACTCTCTCTTCTCTATTGCTGACTTAACATATGCTTTGGGCAATGGCCACCCCTTAATTGAATCAAAATAGAAGAATTGATAGATAGATAAGATATATCTTGATATCTTATTTGAAAAACATCCTCTTCACAAAAACCCATTGAGTTTCACACCCTTGCAAGCCTTCAATGTCAAGGCTTCAACCTCTTGAGCAACATCTCTTTGACTTGAGCTTCTTCACACCATCGTGTGTGACAATGAATGCCTCTCTATCTCACAACATCAAGGAAATAGGCTCTAATACCATGTTTGAAAACATGATTGAGCAAGAGTGGAAGAGTAAATTATAGGGGAAAGAAGAAGAATACGTAGGTGATAGCATGAAAGAGACATGCTTGATTGATAGTTGTGAAAAGTACATTCTTTAATAGCTTTTTAGCTTTGATACATGCCTCACACTTTGCTTATGGGATTCAGTTACATGTGCCTCTAGCACTACACACACATTTTAACAAGACCTACAATAAGTGATCGAGGCTTTCATGTATTCGAAGCTTTTTGGCAACAGGCTGAAGAATGGAGTCGTGGAATACAATTTGCTACTATAATTCCTCTATTCTCTAACTATGACAACAAGGTTTGGTTTCAACTTCTCTTTTCCTTTCTCCTACTATAGGAAGTATGGTGAGTGTGGTCTTTTATTCGACATATTATTATTGGTGAGAGGGACAACATGAAGGCTACTTCGGTCTATGTTGATGATGGTGTGTGCCACATGTTAAAGGTTTCTCATTAGTGAGAAAAGGGAAACAACAATTTTCGTATTTGAGAGATTTGTGTATTACAAAGGCTAGGTACTATTGATAAAGGCTAAATATGCTACTCAAGTCAATGAAGAATTCACGGTGACGTTGTAAAGCTTTTTGTTTGAAATTGAAAAGCCCCAGTCAAACTGTAGTTAGGTTTGATTTTTGCTAGCTTAGTTGTTTGCGTGATAGTTTGTTTTGTTATTTCGTAGTTGGATTTCTTGTGTTTTTCTAGTTTAGGATTTGTTTCTGCCATTTTGTTTGATTTGTTGAGTGTGAAACTTGATAGCCTTGGTACAGCTTGGTATTTTTTTGGACAGGTTGAAGCAAGAGTTTGCTAATAGCTACTGAACATTGAGGAGCTAGATATGTTTTCTTGTCGAGACTCTTGCACATCACAAGGGATAAAGGGTTCACGAGCACTTCACATTGCACTTGTTGATGCACTGCACTCGGGGGTCGTCTCCTGTTCTTATCAAATACTTTCATGCCATGGGTTGGGATTATGCATGTTTTGCACCATCGTTGAGCACTAGCACGGCATGAGGTCCATTGTAGCTATATGCAGTAACTTTTAGATGCATGCGCACTTGAGAGAGCACCTACCACATTGAGCACGCACAATTCTTGCACACACCATTTGGGATGCTCATCACAAAGCTAGGAACTTTTGGTTGTGAGTGTAAGGTGGTTGGGAGAGTTCGAGGGTCGTGAAGGACGCCATCAATAGTAAGAAGGGTTGTTCTTATCTGGTCAACATCTTGAGGACCACCATTTTCTAGAGTGATTGTGAGATTATTTGGATGGGTGGAGAGGAGTATATCATATTTTTTTATGAGAGTTGAGAGGTGAGGATAAGGATTTTTTAATTAATTAAGGAATTTTGTTTGCATTTTGCATGATGCACGATCACATGTAGATAGACTAGGCACAATTTCTTCAATGCATACATTATTTTTGTGTATAGCATCGATTGATTGGTTGCATATCATGGATCCAACATTGCATATTTTTTCAAATCATGAATAATTGGGCACAGAGTTCATTTCAAAAAACCATATTCTTGCTAGGGCACACTGCATAAAAAACAGATTCATATCCAGAGAATGTTTATTTTGAAGACTCAAGGATCAAAGGAAAAGATTGTACGTTTTACATCGTAAGCGAGTATTTCTTGAAGAAAAAGAGGACATGTGTGCTGAAAGTGTGTGCAATTACAAGAAAAATAGGCCAAGGAAGGGAATAAGTCGTCCAAGATAAAAGATGGAGAAAAATAATGGGATTTACGAAAATCAATATTTTTGTCCATTTTGATATATTTTCGTAATTTTGCCTGCATAGCTTGTTGACCAGATATGTTCCGATCGTTTTGATACCCTAAATGACTATATTCGGAGTTCAAATGACGAAGTTATGATCCAAATAAGTTACAAATAGGCATAGAGCAGAAAAAATGAAAATGGTGAAAAGCAAAAGCCAAAATCCTAATGTGTGTGAGTGTGGATAGAAAACTATATAAGAAGATGAGAATGGAGAGTTAAGGGCCTTTCCCCTTGATTACAATTGTATTTTGTGAGAGAGGAGAGTGGAGAGTCGCATGCTAGAGTGAGCTCTTGTCATGCCAATTTGGAAGTTAGAGCTTTTGGGTGTCAAAGCGCCGAGTATCGGCTCAAGGTTGTTAAGGTACGAAAATATATCTCACTTGGTTTGTTTTCGAATTGTTGGTATTTTCGTTGTGTTGTGGTAGTGTGATACTCTATCCACATTCGGGTTTTTACTTGTTTTGAGCTTCAAGAGGCATTGTGTTTTTTCTTGTTTTTATATGTGGCTTGTGGTGTATTATCGAATATTTTAATTTTTCAAGTTGTGTTGTGCATTCGCGAGAGAGGCTTATTCTCGATCACTGCTCATGTAACATCTCTTTTTTGGTGCCCCCGTTGAAGAGTGCCGAAATTGACATTGTTGTTATTTTGAATGTGAGGTGGTTTTGATTTCTTGTGATTGTTGAAAATGGTTGATAATTTTCCTGAGTTCCATGGTAATCATATTTTTAGACTAATCTTTTTTATTGTTGAAAATGATAAAGAGAGTGACTAATCTTGAGGATAAACTCCAGATTTTTAGATATCAATTGCAGGGAGAAGCACGAAATTGGTTGCTTGACTTTGAGATAAGCTTGAAATTTAGGAGACAAAATTTGGACTATGAGACCATTAAAAATGCATTTCTATCTAGGTTTAAAAAAAGAGAAAGTCAAAGTGAGATTTGGGCGAAAATAGAAACTTGTGTTCAAAAAGATGATCAGTGTGTGTTGAGGATTTTGCTAGGGAGTTTGAAAGGTTGTGGAATCGATGGAGTTTAACATTGTTAGAAGGTGAGATAGCCTCAGTTATGTTGAAGATAATGTATTTTGTAAATGGGTTGAAATTAGAAGATTGGAGAGTGAAATTAGAGGTAAAAAACCCTAAGACTTTTGAAGAAGCGATGAAGATAGCTCAATATCAAGAGAGGAAGACTAAAAGAAAAAAAGAGTTAGGGTTTGATGAACCAAGGGAAATGTTGAGTTCAAGGCAAGTTGAGAGAAGAGTTTTTGAGGAGAAAAGAGTTAGTTATGCCTATCGTGAGAGAGGTATACTATATTATTTATTTAGGAGAGATGAGTTGACTTGTGAGAAATCAATTGAAGTATGTGAGGAGAAACTCCCTTGGGGTAGTTGAGGAGAAAAATAATTGTTTGACTAATTGGAGTGAAGAGTCTAGGAGTGTGAATTCATACCCATTGACCACAGATACTTCTAGTTCAATGATTAGTGATTTAACTAAATAAGAGGGATCGACTGATGATACTTTGGAGCTTGAGGACTATAAAGATGAGCTAGAGTTGGATCTGAGTTGTAAAGAAGAAAATGAGAGACCATATGATTTTAAGGACCAAGAGTTTTCATGTTCTTTGGGAGAGAATGAGAGTCAAGAAAGTTTTGATATTTCTGATGAGGGAAGGTGTGATGAAAATTATGATAGTCATGGCAGTGTTGAAGAGAGTAAAGAAAATTTAGAGAGTGATCTTGTTTGCCTTGGTGATAGTATAGATGGATCTAATTGCTTGAAAGAGGAAGAGAGAATAGAGGATGAATTTTTGAGTTTGTTGGAAAACTATGAGGGGAGGGCTTAGAAACTGTAAGTTTTCGAGATGAAGTTAAGCGTTCGAATTTATTGCCTAACAAGTTTGTGGAGATTTGTTGTGAGTTTGGTTATGAGTTTGATGATCAAGAGAGTATGGAGGTTTTAGGTTCTGACTTATGTTGTGATTTTGGTGTTGGTGTTGTTGACTCAATTGAGTCTTGTGAGTTGGTTGGTGATGTTTTGAGTAGCCTGGAGAGACTTTTGTTTGTGGTGTTGATGATGTGGTTTTGAGTAGACCTAATCTCTTACTCCTTGATAGTTGTGTAGATTATTGTTTGGTTGATTTAGGCAACAATGACGAAGAGAAAACTTCATCTAATAGTCTTTTAGTTTCTTTGAGTTCTCCTAAAGGTTTTGATGTTGTTTGTGATGATTCTGATTGGGGTTTTGAGGATCTTGAGAGTGATATTGATGAGGATGTAAGAGAGAATTTGACTAAGGCTTTGAAAAGAATTGAAAATTTGAGGAAAGAGAGATTTAAAACCAAGGAAATAGAGTTGGAAGGTATTTGTGAGAAGGAAGTTAAGGATTTGGTAGTTGAGGAGTCTTTGGTTGAGGTTTTAGACCCAAAATTGTTGTACTGTGAAGATGTTATTTGTGATGATGTAGAGGTGAAAGTTTCTTCAGTTTCTTGTGAGGTTTCTTGTAAGGATACTATGGAAGGTGTTTATCACTCTTTGTATGTGAAAGACTCGATGGAATCTTGTATTGTTGATGATGAAGTGACCCCATTTGTGGATGTTGTTGGTTCTTGTGGTGTTATGAATCTAGAGTTGACTCCTTTTGATGTTGTGTTTCATTTGGATATTGAGTTGGGAGATCCTTGCATAGTATCTTTAGGAGAAGTTGTAGATGAATCAGTGGATGAATTTGAGATTGGCAACAAAGAAAGGGTCAAAATTTTATTTAAAGACTCTAAAAGTAACATGGTTTTTCTTAGGGAGGATGGGTGGGATATGAAGATGTTGGATTATGGTTTGGATTTGAAGAATTTAGAGGATGATGTATTTTCCTTAGATGGTAAGGATTATCTCAAGGATTTTGATAAGAATTTCATGGATGAGTTTTATCTACCTGTAAAGGAGTTGTTTGAGAGAAATGTGCCATTTGTGTTTGTTGAGAAGATTGTGGATAGATCATTGGATTTGATTTTTGTTTGTTGAGAATATTGTGGATAGATCATTCGATTTGATTTTTGATTGGCTCATAAATGCTGCATCATTTTATGAAAGCAACTACTGCACATGAATGTTTGCAGACTAGGAGAAAGGCTAAATATGTCAAGCATTTTTTTTGAAACTAAAAAGCCCTAGTCAAACTGTAGTTAGATTTGATTTTTGCTAGCTTAGTTGTTTGCGTGACAGTTTGTTTTGTTATTTCGTAGTTGGATTTCTTGTATTTTTCTAGCTTAGGATTTGTTTCTGTCATTTTGTTTGATTTGTTGAGTGTGAAACTTGATAGCCTTGGTACAGCTTGGTATTTTTTTGGACAAGTAGTAGGAGTTTGCTAATAGCTACTGAACACTGAGGAGCTAGGTATGTTTTCTTGTCGAGACTCTTGCACATCACAAGGGATAAAGGGTTCACGAGCACTTCACGCTGCACTTGTTGATGCACTGAACTCAGGGGTCATCTCCTGTTCTTATCAAATATTTCCATGCCATGGGTTGGGATTATGCACGTTTGCACCATCGTTGAGCACTAGCATGGCATGAGGTCTGCTGCAGCTATATGCAGTAACTTTTAGATGCACGCGTACTTGAGAGAGCACCTGTCATTGAGCACGCACAATTCTTGCACACACCATTTGGGATGTTCATCACAAAGCTAGGAACTTCTGGTTGAGAGTGTAAGGTGGTTGGGAGAGTTTGAGGGTCGTGAAGGACGCCATCAATAATGAGAAGGCTTGTTCTTATCTAGTCAACACCTTGAGGACCACCATTTTCTAGAGTGATTGTGAGATTTTTTGGATGGGTGGAGCGGAGTATATCATATTTTTTTATGAGAGTTGAGAGGTGAGGATAATGATTTTTTAATTAATTAAGGAATTTTTTTTGCATTTTGCATGATGCACGATCACATGTATGCATATATTATTTTTGTGTGTAGCATCGATTGATTGGTTGCATATCATGGATCCAACATTGCATATTTTTTCAAATCATGAATGATTGGGCACGGAGTTCATTTCAAAAAACCATATTCTTGCCAGGGCACACTGCATAAAAAACAGGTTCATATCCAGAGAATGTTTATTTTGAAGACTCAAGGATCAAAGGAAAAGATCATACGTTTTACATCGTCAGTGAGTATTTCTTGAAGAAAAAGAGGACATGTGTGCTGAAAGTGTGTGCAATTACAAGAACAATAGGCCAAGGAAGGGAATAAGTCATCCAAGATAAAAGATGGAGAAAAATGATGGGATTTACAAAAATCAGAAATTTTTCCCATTTTGATAGATTTTCGTAATTCTGCCCACGTTGGCTTGTCGACCAGATATGTTCCGATCATTTTGAGTACCCCGAACCACTATATTCGGAGTTCAAATGACGAAGTTATGATCCAAATAAGTTACAAACAGGCGTAAAGCAGAAAAAATGAAAATGGTGAAAGGCTGTAGAAAAGCAATAGCCAAAAGCTGAAAGCAAAAAGCCTAATGTGTGTGAGCGTGGATAGAAAACCATATAAGAAGATGAGAATGGAGAGTTAAGGGCCTTCCCCCTTATTACAATTATATTTTGTGAAAGAGGAGAGTGGAGGGTCGCATGCTAGAGTGAGCTCTCGTCATGCCAATTGGGAAGTTGGAGCTTTTGGGTGTCAAAGCGCCGAGCATCGGCTCATGGTTGTTAAGGTACGAAAATATATCTCACTTGGTTTGTTTTCGAATTGTTGGTATTTTCGTTGTGTTGTGGTTGTGTGATACTCTACCCACATTCGGGTTTTTACTTGTTTTGAGCTTCAAGAGGCATTGTGTTTTGTCTTGTTTTTATATGTGGCTTGTGGTGTATTATTGAATATTTTAATTTTTCAAGTTGTGTTGTGCATTCGACAAAGTCAATTACCCCAACCGGCACTCCTTAACGTCTCGTTATTGGGTTGTGAGTGAGGCTTGTTCTCATTCACTGCTTGCGTAAACGGAATAAAATTACACATTTCTTTGGGAATGGAAAGTCTTCTTGCATAGCCTTGTTTAATATTGGCATAGTCTAAAAATGTGTAGCTCCTAAAGCAAGATTATGAAGATTTTGGTACTTTATTAGGGAAAAATATATTGAAATATATGCATTCTTGTATTGGGATATAATTCTAGAATTAAAAGTGATAGTTTGTTGCCCCAACCCCATAGTTTTCACAGTGATACTCACAATTTTGTAGGAGTAGCCCTGCAACAGGTCTTGAAGCCTTGTAGTGTTCTATCAAAGAAGAGTATGATGAAATACATGCTTTTCCACATTGGAATACAAATCTGGAATAAAAAAGACAATTTATTACACCCACGATCTTGTAGTCTCCATAGCAATACTCACACCACTCCGAAGTAAGTTCTTAAGCTTCATAGTGTTTATCAAAGAAGAGCATACTCAAATATAAGCCTTTTCATGCTAAATACATATTTGGAATTAAAAAAGGCATTTAGCTATACCCAACCATGTAGTCTCCATAGCGGTGCTCACAACCCCATAGTGGGTTTGCAACTCCTAAAAATGAATAAATCTATCAATTTTGAATTAAATTTGAACTATTAGAAGGCTAGATTAAGCTTTCAATGGAAACATAATAATCTAAGGGACCTTGTTTTACTTTATAATAATCTAAGGGACTTTGTTTTACTTTCTGTAGTGTTGATTATCACCCAATTATAACCCATGTTGTTTTGGGGGCAAGAGTTAGATTGCTCAGTGGTAGTGTCATTGGCATGGATTGTTGGCTTTTGCAAGCATTATTAATATTGCAATTGCTCAATTAGACTAAGTTCCTCCATGAGGTAGTGAATGCAATCATGAAAGCATGGAACTCACTTCATCTAGTGATCTCCACCCAATCAAAGCTAGACAAGGTGTAGGATTGATTCCTATCCCATCAGGGTCTTCCCAACTGCTTTGATGCTATAGATTACACCCATATTAGCATGATTTTACTACCAAAAGAATATTCTACTACATGGTTTGATCTCTCCAAGAATAGCATGAGAATTCAAGGTATCCTTGACATCACATACATGCAAGCAATAAGCTAGTTACATGCAAACCAATATGCACCTTGCACACAAATTTGAATGAGAAAGAGAAAGGGAACGAGGAATGCTAATGTTCAAATCCCAATTTTGACCAATCTAAAAACATTGTGAACTATGTATTCAAAAATTGAGGCCTTCAAATGTTGGTAGCCCTCCATTCTAGACATTTACCAAGTATAGTAGCACACCATTCGAGAGGGGGAGGGCATGTAAATTTCTTCAAACTTTATTAGTCCTAACACAATCAATCATCATCACAATTTAGAGAATTAAAAAAATTTCAAGTGCATATTAATTTTGATAATGAAGCCCTCATTTGGTCCTAGCATGAAGGGATGTTAATCTCGACATCACGGTAGGTTAAGCTCACATGCAGTCACATAATTGAGCACTCCACCACACATGTTTTTAGGTCTACCACCATGAAGGAGGAGGCTATTGTCTATTCCATAGCCCCTATTTTTGTATGCACGCTAGAAATGAAGGGTACAATAGACAACACCATGTCAAAGAAATTACATAGTATTACATAGTAAAACAAGAGCAATCAACAGAATGTCCAACTTTGGCATGAAGAGAAGGCTATTTTACAAAGACCCCAATCACAAACACCATTGGAGTATGCATGGCAGAGCCCAGTGGCATTTCATAACACAAAAAATGACAACTAGTACTAAGGGAGAAAGGCATACCTCTTTTGTTTTTTTTTGGGGGGGGGGGGGGGGTTTGGCTAATGCAAATCCAAATTTTTGAGATCTCCTACTATCCCTACAATATGGGCCGGGTTGTGCTTGCTTGGGACTAGTGGGAGAAAGCTCATCCCTCACCCTGTGTAACTACATGGTTGCACTATAAGGGGTGGGTTGAGTAGGGGCATCATAAATACTCAAAAACCCTTATATCCAATCGAGCACACAAGGCTCTAACATGGCTCACACATAAGACATTAAATATTTTGACAAAGCTTTGACATGCTCACACACAAGACATTAAATATTTATTTTGATTCTCCTTCCCTAAACTTCTACTGCTGGTGTGTGATCGAACTATAAGTCTACCTTCCCATCCACTATGTTGGTGTGACCCAACCCTAAATAGGGTCTTGCTGTGAGTACCAATGGAGTGGAATGGTTCCACTCCATCCTCTTCCCCTATATGTGACTTCACCGTAACAACTTTGACAACTCCAGAGACAAGAGTTGTTGACTAACAATCATCTTTGGCACACATTAGAATGCATTGTTCATCAAACTCCATCTACATCTAGTGTGCTATTCCACTCCACCCACTTCCCCTAGATGTGACATCACCATAACAACTTTGACAGTTTAAGAGAAGACTTAACAAACATCTTTGGCACACATTACAATGAGATGTTATCAAATCACCAAAATTGAACCAAACTCCATCTACATATAGCCTTAAGCACATGCTTGAGATAAAGTCCATCCAATAGCTTCAACACATCCTTGAGAAAAGGGAGAGCTTCAAGCACCAAGATCCTTTTACCTAAGATAGTCCATCCAGTAGCTTTAGCACATCCTTGAGAAGTGAGAATTTGAGTTGCCCCATATATGACATTCGTGTGCCACTACTCATTAATTCATTGTCCTTAACAAAGAGGATATGCTTCTTAACAATGGGATAATCAACTAGTACTTCCTGAAATGTGAGTGTGAGTGATTCTCTAGGGGTTTCACATAGAAGTAGCATTGTAGGTTTAGCACATCCTCATGAATTGTAAGTTTAGCACATCCTCAAGAAGTGAGAGCTTGAAGAAGCAACCCTATATATAACATTTGTGTGCCACTATTGGCCTTGGCATTTAGCACATCCTGAAGAAGTGAGATCTTCAAGCACTAAGTTCCCTATACATGTGCCACTACTCCTTGGGTTACATTCATTGGCCTTGAACGGACATGCTTCTTAAAAATGGGATGATCAAGTACTACCCAAACTCAAGCATGCAAGAGTGATCTCTAGGGGTTCACGAAGTAGCCAATAAGAGATTCAAGCATTGAGTTGCCCTATACATGTGCCACTACTCAATTCATTGGCCTTGGCTAATGGACATGCTTCTTAAAAATAAGAAGAAACTCTTAAGTGAGTGATTCTCAGGGGTGGGATGAAACTCAAGTGTGAGTGATTCTCTACGGATTCATGTAGAAGTAGCTACAAACCCCCTTTGTATCACTACCTAGAATGGCACTCTTCTTTACCTTCCCCATAATGGAGAGGCTCATTATGCTTCAACAATTTTTCAAAACCAACGCATCACTACCTATAACGGCACTCTTCTTTGCCTTCCCCATATGGAGAGGCTCATTATGCTACCTTCCCCACAATGGAGAGGCTCATTATGCTTCAACAATTTTTCAAAACCAACGCATCACTACCTATAATGGCACTCTTCTTTGCCTTCCCCATATGGAGAGGCTCATTATGCTACGACAATTTTTCAAAACCATTAAAAAAAATGGCCAAAACTACAAAGATTTTTTAGGTCTTCTAATATTGACTTTTTTCTTCTAACGGAGAGATCGACCATTGTCTTCTATGCTTTAGATGATTCACATGGCCCCTTGAAAATCGTCCTCTAAATATTTCAACTATTTCCCTCGGCGTAAATCAAGTGATCAAACCCCTCCACTCTTGATAAGAACATAAAACACACTTAAAGAAAGAAAGAGGGTTCATAGGTTTAACAGAGTGGAGGGTTCGATAGGTCTCTCCATAGATCCCAACAATTTAAAAAACCACTCCACAAATAAGACGATTACCCCCGAATCAATCAATTAATTACTAGGTGGCACGCAATAGGGTCCATGTTGCAAGCTGTTTATTCAAGCATTTTTGCGGGTTCGTGATGGGTAGTATCGTTTGTCATTATGGTATACAACAGTCTCAATGATGGGGTTATGAATCTGTTGAGTCAACAACCTCAACCACACAGTTGAAATTTTCTAACTCACAACGTGATTATGAAAATTTGTTGAGTTGGTCACACACACAAAATGCATATGGGCTTTGGATAAGATTATGAAAATTTGTTGAGTTGGTCACACACACAAAATGCATATGGGCTTTGGATAAACAGCAAACACACAACCATTGTCAATCCAAAAACGACAAGCACAAATGATTTTAGACTATGATAGCACCTTAAAAAGACTTGCACAAATGGTTTAGACCTACAATATCAACCTTTCATGACGCCCTTAAAAAAGCACATAGGTCAAGCAACTTGAGCTGGCTTAATGTAATGAGAGACTTGGATATAACAAAAACGTTGGTCATTGCAATTAGAACTCATTCTCATTATTTTCATGCATTGAACTGCAAATGGGAGAGCCAGTCATGTGGCACACATTCGATGGTGGTTGCTCATACAAATTTCAACAATATTACTAGACACAAACATGATTGATACAACTTAATATTATTATAAAGTCTATAGGGAGTAGAAGTTGCAAATAAAAGAAGCTACTGATAAAAATTAAAAAAAACATTTTATACAAATTTCGACAATATTACTAGAGACACACAATTGATACGGAGTAGAAGTTACAAATAAAAGAAACTGCTCATAAAAATAACAAAAACCTTTTAGCAAAATCCTTTCTTGTATATTTACACATGTTTGGTAAAACCTATATACACACACACACAAGCCCCTCTTCATCCATACATTTTTTTAATCGGACAAGTACACCCTACATGGGGTGTTTATTCGTCTAAGATGGCACACCCACCGATCAATGGGAGAGCACTGAGTAGCGGCAACAATCCTAGTTGCGCATGTTGCGGCAAAGGTGGCCCACTTCTCTACCACCAATAAGAATCGTCCATCAACGCTTCTGCAAACAAATACAAGCAGTGCATTAAGAATTAGTAATCCATCGTATTACCCATAATAAAACTCAAAAGATAAAATCACAATATACAAAGGTTAGAGATATAACAAGCTAGTTGACAATATAGCAATAATATTATATTTAGTAGCAATATAACAACGAAGGTTAGAGATATAACAAGCTAGCTAACAATATAACAATACTATTATATTTAGTAGCTATATATATATTCAGTTATACTTGCATTGGATCAAACAGTTCAATTCAATTCAAGCTGGTTGACAATGTAGCGATAATATTATGTTGAACGATCACAAAGTTCGATTCAAGCTATTTGTGTTCGATTCAAGCTAGAGGACATGTTTTGTAGCAGTATAAGACAAATACACTAAGGATGCGCAAACTATTGTCAAATGTAGGTCGATTCAAGCTAGCGGACATGTTTTGTAGCAGTATATTATATTAGGTCCAAATCTACATTCAATCACACAGTATCTATACAACCAGTACTTCAAAACTTCCAATTTAGGTACTCGAAGACAAATACACTAAGGACGTGCAAACTATTGTCAAATGTAAGTCAAGGTACCCAACAAGGACAAAATATTCTCAAAAAACTAATAGTAGTACATAAGCTCTAGATTTGAATCTAACCATGATTCTAACGTCGACTTAAATAATTGATATATTATTAGATCAAACATTCATATGACATTCAATCATCACAAATTAAGAGAATATAATTTATATATTAAATCATATCCATAATTGATGTATTAGATCATCTTAAGAGAATATAATTTATATATTAGATCATATCCATTGCATTCATATGCCATTCAATCATGGCAAATAAATAGCAGAGACAATTACAAGAGAGAATAATTGATATATTAGATCATATCCATTATGTTCATGTGCCATTCGATCATCGCAAATAATGCATATCAATTAGATCATATCCTTTATGTTCATATGCCATTCGATCATGGCAAATAACGCAGACAATTATAAGAGAGACAATATACAATTATAAACCGATGAGAGAGAACTTGTGGCACAAACGAAATAGGTATAGATTATGTTAGGTTTAAATGACGGAATCTACTAGGTTCATATATAAAATGACGGGCAATGCATCTAAAATAGATATAGATTATAACAGACTGCTGATATATAAAATAAAATGACGGGCAATGCATCATTTAGACAACATACCTCGGGACGATCTTGCACGGCATTCGCGAGGGCGGAGGTTGCACTGCTGGAGGAGGCGAGAGGACATCTGGGCGGTCATGGTTCTCCGCTGCTGCTCCGACTCCTCTTCTCGTCGCTGCGCCCAGACGTCCTCCTCTTCATAACGACGGCGGCGCTCGCCGCCTCCGTAAGCCTGCTGGAAGGCGTAGCAGCGGTCCTGCGAGGGGATGCGCTCCACGGCCTCGCAGCACGCGCGGGACGGCTGCTGCTGCGTCACCCCTCTCCCCTCAACCGACCTCCATGACAAATACGAATTGTAATACGGCGACGACTCTCTTTCCTCCTCCACCTCTCGCCGTTGCTGCCTGAAGAAATTGTCGCACGCCCGCAGCCTCGCGTGCCACTCCTCCCTCGACCCTTCCCCTCTCCTCCTCTCCCGCTCCCTCTCCTCTTCCTCCCGACGTCGCTCCTCCTCTCGACCGCGGGACGTCGCCGACACTTCACTCACTATCACCAACAGCACCAACAGTGCTCCCAACAAAAACACACGAGCCGCCATATTGATTATCACCACCAACTACACACAAGCTAACAGGAGCTATTGTACGGGAAGCCTCGCACTAGCCGGTATGCAGGCAAAATAGCTGAGGCCTCGACCATACTTATAGGCGAGCGGCCCCTGCCCTGGCCTCGACGTGACCGCGCGTGATATTCTCGTTTCGACTCGGCGCTGCCGCCGCGTCTCCCAGTATCCTCGAGGGCGACGTTCCCTCTGGATAAGCATGCCACTCTCCTGCCATGCACCTTCCATATTGGCCCGATCCCATCAGTCAATCTCACTAAAAGATGAGCTTCTTTCATCGAATAAATATAGCGTAGTCAGGTGGAAATTTGAGAACACCAGACAACCTCTGAGGTGAAGGTGAATAGAGAAGAGTCATTGACACCACCTTGCATATTGGCTCCATCTCATCCGACAATGTTGCTAAAAGATGGTCTTCTATACTCGAGTAGATACAATCTAAACGGGTGAAAAGCCAGGCAGGGCGGAACCTACTCAAGGCTTAGAGTCATTAATATCATAGTTAGTCAATCATACGTTTGCTTCTATCCTACTCAAGGCTTAGAGTACGTATTCAAATATTCTAGCTAAATATTTGACACAACTATCTTGCACTCTTGTTTAGAAGGCCACAAACATATGCAAGTCTTAATTGCTAATGATTAGTGAAGTCTGCATCCATTACTCAACCAAATATAGAAAGTAGTTGTTAGGGTGCTACTTCCCAGTTTTGCAATGCCCTCACATAAACACCCAATATCTTTCTTATGCACACTTGGACAAAACTATTTAAAGAAGTGTTCCCATTGTCTAGAAACAATTTAAAAAAATTCTTTAATATACAAACCCTTAGCAATAATAATCTAGTTGTCTTGACACCCATATCATATATGTACCTTTCCTATACCAAAATCATATTATCAATAGTGCTATCATCCCCATTTTTGCAACAATAGGCTTGCACTTCCATTCCATGTTGGAAGTAGCTTCTCTTGATGAGTGACTATACAATGGTGGTTCTTATGAGCTAATCATCCCCATTTCCTCCTTGGTTCGCTTGCTATATGGATCATGAGTCCACCACAAGGTTGTAGAGCACATTGCAACATTTGAAATTTGGGAAAAAATGGATGGGAGTTGTTCGCATGATGTTTGACGTAGATTTTGTTATGAATTTCAAATTCAAATTTGCAACATCATTTAAGCAATGGACAAGAGTGTTACTACAAGTATCACTTATGAGACCAAGTTTTGTATATCATTCAATGTTTTTAGTGATAATGAACACTATAAGAGATGAGGAGAATTTCGACACTAGTTTCTCAAGCATTTTCCTTTAAAAAAATGGGACATGGCTATAAGCACCAATATGAGCTTTGAAAAAGTTACGCACATTATAATTGCCAATATTTCCACATGTAAATACAAGTGCTTATACTAATCCCATTTAAAATATTGGCTAACCAAAACGACAAAACATATTCCAACACTAGTAGAAAATACTTACAACCATGGGTTTCCTTTGTTCATTTTGATGATACGATCTAGCTTAAAGAAAGTCCATAAACCCTATTGCATTTTTTGTTTTAGTTTTCCTCTTCTTTGTGTCATTTAAGATAGATTAACTCACCTAAGTGCATTGTATATTGTAGATAGTAAAATTTTTCCCTTTTTTGTGTGTTCTTATGGGCTGGGTGGATGTGTGGGTGGTTGGATGGGTGCATGTGTAGGGCATATAATTTAGTAATATCATTGGAATAAGGGTGATTGTGTTCCAATTAGGCAACACGGTCAATCTTCATTAGACATATGCTAGGTACAAGCATGCGCTTGAAAATTGATACTTTGTTTTTTTTAAAATTTGATTTATAATTTGGTTTAAAATAGTGATTAATTATGAAATAAAAATTATAAAATTAATAAGTTATAATTATAAAACTAGTAAATCAATTGTAAAGTGATTTGGAGAAAGAGAGAGTAGACAATAGACAGGGGAGAGAGAAAAAAGTCGAAAGAGTGAGAGACAAAAGAGAGTAGAGAGAGAGTGGAGGGAGATTGGAAATCCGTCTAGGTTAAGTTAAAGGACCACAATGAAAATCTCCTCAAAAAGCTCTAGTTAATGAGATCTAGCCTTAAGAATAACAAGAAACCAGCAAATCAAGGAGTGGATTATGACAACATCTTTTATCTCTACAATTAATGAAATGCAAGCACATCGCAACTCTCCAAAGATTGAGAAGAGGATTGGTAGAATCTAGCAAACTATTGGACTACATCAAATCGCAAGTATACTAACAAGAGTTTCTAACGAAACTGCAAAAAAAAAGACTATGCTCGATACAGTCAGTATTTCCTATGTTAAAATTACCATAATAATTGTATCGGTATATCAATCAATAATACATGGTTGAATATTGCGACACATATTCCAATTGAGGATACCATCACATATTCTAGCATAAGTATTAGCGCATATTGTAGCATGCATTCTAACATAGTTACCAATGCACTTTAAATTTACCCTTTAAGCAAAACTTTTCTTTTATATGTATAATTTACAAGGATACGTGTACCAAGAGCGAGCTAGAGTGAAGTTGAACAAAAACACAATGGTAAGAGCTCATCCTCTCCATAATTCTCAATTTTTTGGATTCTTTATTTGCTTCATTTTTAAGCACTTTGTCTTCTCCACACTATCATTGAGAAAAGCCATGGCTTCAAGATGAAGTTTGTTGTTTTTGCATATATATACATGAAAAACCCATATTTTAAGCTTTGTTGTGATACATTTGAGTGAGAGAGTTTAAATGTGTGTGTGAACTCAAGAGAAATAAAGAAAATAACAATGTACTTTGTTATTGTCAATTTTAGTTCCTTTATTATGAAATTTGTACGTAAGCAAGAGATAGAAAGAGAAAGACATATAATATTATGGTTTGGTTGCTTTAGAAAAAGAGAGAAAGGGATGAAAGCTTATAGTTTGATCACTTTCTTGGCTTATTTTTTTCTTTAGCAGAGAAAGAGAAAGAGATAAGGAGATTAGGGCAAGAAAAGATTAAATAGAGAAGAAATCAAGGGAGATAGAAAATGATTAATAAAGAGACAAGTGTGAGGTCTTTTAAACCTAGATATAAATTATCTAGTAAGGCATATACAAGTAGAGGTAAGCTTCTTATGTGTAGAGGCAATCGAAGTAGAAAACATTGAGCATCGATATCTCCATCGAGCATCCATCAAGTATGCTAGTTAACATTGTTAATTATAGAAAATTTTATTTAGTACAATTACTAGTTTGTTATAGAAAACATGACAAGTGAATTTTAATTTCATTTTACCTTGCATTATCTAAGATTTAATATTTTGATACAGTTCTTTATAATTAGAGTTATGGTTTATGTTTTAGAGGTCTTAAGTACATTTTCATGCATTTTTGTGAAAATTGGATCTACCTCAAACAAGTTTGAAATGTTATCTCAATGAGGTGAAGCAAGCACCATTCAGCTCGTAAGTCAGACACACAAGAAACTCCTTTTTTTCAAGTATTTGGAGGTGAAGGATTTTTTCAACTTGATTGAAGAATTTTAGTACTTTTGACATTGATTCTATAATTTGGTGGTATTACTTGGTCTATATTGAATGTTGGAAATCCTTATTGTTTTCAAGATAAAGACATATTGGATATGTTGAAGGTGACCAAGATGGATGTATACTCAAATCTTAAGAACTGTAGAAAGCAATACATGGAAAAAGCTAAAAACTAATAAGAGAAACTCGTTGAGGTTTTTAAGCTTTAAAAAATGTTTGAAAGCTAAAAGGTTGTCGATTTTTGAGGGGCTAATTGAATATTTGGTCGAATGGAAAATCACAAGGAGGGCTACCAAAGGGCATTCAAGAACAACTGATATAACTAAGAGGAGATGGATTTTGCTCTTGGAGAAGATATCAATAAAGGGTGGCACTGCTTTGAAGGACATAATGTCAAAATTTGGGAAGTATTGAAGGTTCGTTATCAAGGCAAATCATCAAGGTTAAGTGCTATGGTGGTCATCAACGTGGAAGTGTTGGATTAGAAGAGTCCAACAAGGGTGGCAACATTTGTGGAGACCTTGTTTGATAGCTCGATGGCTTAAGCTCAATATTTTCTAATTTTTGAATATGAATTATTAGAAGATTCCAACAAGGGTGGCAACATTTGCAAAGACCTTGTTTCATAGCTCAATTGCTTAAGGCCTCTTCAGACACCTAAGGGAATGCTATGAGTTACTTCACAAGGGGCTCCATGAGGTGCTTGTTATCAAGTCTTATATTCTTGGATCCTTTTTTATGTGTGATTTTATTGCCTTGCACATGTTGTATTCAAAACTTTTGGGATGTGAGCAAAAGGATCTCTTTTTTTTCATCTAGCACTTTTTAATGGGATACATGTATTATACTAGGTCCCTAATTGTGAGGTGATATTTTATTTGGTTGAATGGGTGGAGTTAGGGGGATGCACATCAAAACATTGAGTTTCATGCATTCTATAAATAGTTGTTTGGATAGAAGTAATAGAATTTTTAGAGTTTTAAAGGCATTCCACTGAGCTATAACTTATACTTACACTCCTTTTTTCTTGCATGTATTGGGTTGTGTGAGGGATTTATTCTTGCTCATTGCTCACAATACATTATTATTTATGCCCCCACACCCTTGAGGAGCACCGAAAGTGGTTTGGTGCTATTTCTTTGCAGCTATTGGTTACAGACATGGCGACATTTCACAAGAGATTGGACAAAGGTGTTTATGCTTGGGTGGATTTATATGTGGAGCAGTGTATGTGTATGTTTGATATTGTTGGTGATGAAGATATGGTGAATTTTTCCTTGAAACAATTCAAGGATTATGCCTTGGAAGTTATCAGTTGTGTTCTAGATGTGTGGGAAAGTCTCTCTTGGTTTCTCGGGGAAGTTACTACATGTATATCCTCTACATCACGTGCGTTCAAGGCCTATTTATAAATATCCTTATCTGTGAACTTTTCCTAAATAAAACATAACCCTTTTCTATTCAATCTATAAATAACCCCTTTATGTTACACCCTTATGTATGTAAAAAACGTATAAAAATGGTATTTTAAAAATACCTTATTTTGAACCCAAGTGATGCACACATATATTCATGAGTAACTTACCTGAGCTTGGTCTATACAAAGCTTCTTCTTTATTCATCCTACAAGTTCTAGCATGAGTGACCAATCATATAGAAAGTTTTAAGGATTGTACCAGCTTTGACTCAATGACATTAGAGACATGGAATGCTATTATGAGGACTATATGGATGTATTGGATCCGCTTTGGCAAAAGGTATAGGATTTGGAATTTGGAGTATATCCACAAAGCAGTGATGAGTATGTTGAAGAGAAGGCATTTGTATGTGTGGATGAGAGGGAAAGATCCACATTAGTGGATTATTCTTTAGCTTTGGAGAAAGCTCAGTATTTTGCTAGAGTGACAATTTATGATAGTGATAGAGAAGGAGAGGAGGGCTTCCGAGAATCTCCTACATCTTGTGGTGATATAGGAGGTGTTTTGTCTACTGATATTGGTTTGAACTCTTTGGTTTAATGCAAGGAGGATCATGGTGTTTCTTTGGGATTTGGTGAAGTGTTGAGTGATGTGGAGAGTCATCGTGTTGAGGCGTTCAATGATGATTGTGGTAGTGTTTTTGGTATTATAGGGGATGAGTTGGGTGTAGAGTTGGTTGCTGAAGGAAGTAGACATGAGCATTTGTCTTGCATGCTAGAGGATGACGGGAGTCTTGAAGAGTACTTCTTCGAGTTGGTTGATGCTTCTAGTATTGAGAAGATATTCTTGGATAGTTTGGGAAGTGATGATGATGATGAGTTTGTTGTATGTCAAGAGCCGATGCAAAGTGATATGCATGGAGTAGAATGTCCACTTGTTATCTTTTCCTCTACTTTAGATGTAGATATATTTTATGACTTGTATTTGCAGGGTATGTTTTCAGCTTATGATAGTTCTGGGAGGGAACTTGCTATGGATATTTCTAGTGGAGGCTCTCATCTACTAAATTATGCTTATGAGTATGAAGATGATGGTACAATATTATTATTAGATAAAGCAGTGCAAGATGTATCTATTAAAGAAGACCAAGGTTTCTAGATAGAGGAGGCTAATCCTAGCCTTTGGCAAAGAAATTGTTGGATGTATGTAGCAATGTGTGGTCTACAGGGTATCAAGGAAGAATACTTGATCAAGCCTTTGGAATTACCTCTTGTAAAGGAAGTTATATGGAATATGAGGAGGAAACATCCCTATTGCATTGAGGAGTCCAAGTCAAAGTAAGAGATTGTGCTCTTTGGTTTATATGTAGGCTTTAAAGATGCAAAAGATTATTTAAAATTTCTTGGATTTCTTATTTGGATGTATGGCTATTGGTAAAGCTTGCAAGTTTTGAGGAAGTGAATATGATATTTGGAGGCAAGGATTTGAGTTTATGAGATGATGAGGTTATTATTATGGATTTGTGTTGGATAAAGCATATTGCTCGAGATACCAGACTACAAACATTTTATGCATATGAGTTATATTGATTTCCTATTTTATCTTCAGGCCTACATGAATATCTTGCATGGGATGAAGAGGATGTTATCTATATGTTTGATCCAGGAGTCCCAAAAGTTTGCTTTATAGAGAAAATTGATGAAAGAAAAATTACCTTTGTGTTTGATCTAGGTACTCGACAAAACTTCTTTGTTGACTATCATGATGAGGATCAGATTATTTATGTCATTGATCCAGGTGGATCGCTGCACATAAATGTTTGCAGACTAGGGGGTGGGATGAATATGTCAAGAATTTTTGTGAAAATTGGATCTACCTTAGACAAGAAGTTCAAAATGTTATCTCAATTAAGAGAAGCAAGCACCATTTAGCCTGTAAGTCAAACACAAGGAACTGGTTTTTTCCAACTATTTGGAGGCGAAGGATTTTTTCGGCTTTATTGAAGAATTTTAGTAGTCTTGACATTGATTCTATAATGTGGTGGTATTACTTGTTCTATATTGAATGTTGGAAATCCTTATTGTTTTCAAGATAAAGACATTCTTGGATATGTTAAAGATGACAAAGATGGGTATATACTCAAACCTTAAGAATTGAAGAAAGCAATACATGGAAAAAGCTAAAGACTAATATGAGAAACTCGTTCAGATTTTTAAGCTTTGAAAAACGTCTGAAATCTAAAAGCAATTTGGAAAGCAATTGTGTTTGAGGATAGATATTTAGAGGAGGATGGTTGTCGATTTTGAGGGGCTAATTGAACATTTGGTCGAAGGAAGAAAAAGCGAGGAGGGTTGCTGCAAGACATTTAAGAAGGATCAATATAGCTGAGAGGAGCTGGCTCTTGTTGTTGGAGGAGATATCAATAAAGGATGGCATTGTTTTGAAGGACATAGCATCAAATTTTGGGGATCATTGAAGGTTTGTTATCAAGGCAAATCATCAAGGTTAAGTACTATGGTGTTCATCAACATGCACTACAACATATAGACCCAATAGCGATGTTTAAAGGGACAAATTATTCATGGAAAAATTTGCTCATCATCGCTATTCGCATTGCTATTTGCGACGCGATAAATTTGTTAGTATATGCATCGCTATTAGCATCACTAATTAGATTAGCGACACTAATAGCGACGTTTGTAGAGTAATTTTTTGACGCAAGTAGTGATGGTTACAAAGGGGAAAACAATTAGGTGGTAGGGCTGCCTTCTAGCTCTATGCACTAAATATTCTTGTATAATTCATTTACCAATGTCATGTATACCTAATGTTTAAAAATTGTGAATCAAATTTTCTAAAAAAGAGGAATCCTTTGATTGCAAACTAAAAATAATCAATTCAAAAAGGTATTATGCAATGATCTTTTTCATTACTTGCTTAGGCCCAAGAAGAAGAGCTTCACTTCAAGCTTTCATTGCACTCAAGACCCTAAGGTATGAATAAGTCCCATTGATCTTCTACTCACTCCAGCTTATTCCATGCTTGTTATGGTTTTTTTGGGGGAGCATTTAGGCATTTGTAAGAGTTATACCATGGCATTGGAGCCAGAAACAATTATATAGGGAGTATATCTCTAAGCTCTGCTTCTTCCTTCTTGTTTTTACCTACATCTAAGTCATCTTTTTTCTTGGCATCCTTCATCAAAGGCATCTTGTGCCTCACAAGAGGGTGTCAACCTGACCTCACCCTCAATCTCAATGGATGGAGGTGTTTCAAGATCAAAAGAATCAAGCTCATCCTCCCCCTTCTCAAACTCCATTTCTTGAGCTGCAACTTGTGGTGCAAGGGTTCATCCTTCTAACATATCCACATATCTTTGTCTTCTTTGTTGTATCCTACCTCCATCATAATACTTTCTACCTTTGAAAACGCATTGATTCTCCATCCTTCTCCCTTCACATAATACTCCATTATTTCTTTCTCTTCTTGGACTCCATCAGGTTGGCATTCTTCGGGATAGGGGTGGTCGGTGTAGAGGTATTCTCCTTCTAGGTGTGGTAGTGGATGGGGAAATATTCACGATATTTGTTATAGAGGTTTTGGTCTTCATGGTAGCATTCTTGGTAGTAGTTTTTAGGGCAGTAGTCAAGGTAGCAGCAGTCAACTCCTTCTTGGGGATGAGGTATTTCAAGATATGGGTTGAGCTCATCCTCTTCCTTTTCTTCTTCTTCATCTTCATCTTACCAAAATTATTCATATTTTTTCACATTTTTCTTCTTTTCTTGGCTCCTTAGTTCTTTTTTTGTCAACTTCACTCCATTTTTCAACTCTTGGACTCTTTTGGCTCTCATCTGCTTTAAGTATGATTCGGTTTGCTCTGTGGGTTCTTCAAACCTAGAGGTAGTCTCCTAGTTCCAACTCAGTATGATTTCTTCTTGTAGCCCTATATCGGGGTCTCGAGCCATCTTCACTTGCCATAGCCCCTCTCTCTCTCTCTCTCTCTCTCTCTCTCTCTCTCTCTCTCTATGTGTGTGTGTGTGTGTATGTTCTCTCTCTCTATTTTCTCCTCTTTTATTTATTTCTCTCTCTCCCTCTCTCTATCAATTTCTCTTTATCTCTCCCCCTCCCTATCTTTATTTTTCTCCTTCCCTCCCTCCCTCCCTCTCCCTTCCACCCTCATATATATATATATATATATATGTATGTATGTATGTATGTATGTATGTATGTATGTATGTATGTATGTATGTATTCTCTCTCTCTCTCTCTCTCTCTCTCTCTCTCTTCATAAACAATAAGAAAGAGAGAAGAGATAATGCACTTATCTCAAAGCTTGAAGAAGAACCCTTTTGCACTTCTCTCCTTCTTCTTCGTCTCCTTCACAGGTCCCCTCCTTCTCCTTTGCAGTTGTCCCCTCTCTTTTCATGGTGGATGGAGATGGCAACGGCCTCTCTCTCAATCTCCCTTCCTTTGATCTCTCTCCCTTCTTCTCTCTATACATATCTTCCTCAACAAAAAAAAGAGAGAAGCAAAGAAAAAAGAAAAACAAAGAGACAAGAGATAATGCACTTTCCTCAAATCTCAAAGAAGAATCCCTTTGTACTTCCCTACTTTTTCTTGTCAGTGAATGGCGATGGCAGTAACCTCTCTCTCAATCTCCCTTGCTTTGACCTCTCTCCCTTCTTCTCTCTATATATCTCTTCATCAACAAAAAAATGAGAGAAGTAAAGAAAAGAGAAAAACAAAGAGAGAAGAGATAATACACTTTCCTCAAAGCTTGAAGACGAATCCCTCTCCACTTCCCTACTTTTTCTTGTCCTTCGTGAGTTCCTTCCTTCTCCTTTACACTTGTCTTCTCCCTCTTCATGGATGGTGGCACAATTTTTAAAGTTAGTGGGAAATTTAAAAATTAGAAAAGTAAATAACATTCATAAAAAATGCATAAAATAAACCTTTGTAAAAAAATAATTTAAAGACAAAATGAATAATACTTAAAGGTTATATTTTTCAATGCATGATCCAACGGATGTAAGCTTAGTGGCTATAAGTGTGGTGAATGATAATATGGAAAAGGACATTAACCTTTGTTAAAATATGCTTAATTGATGAATGATGCTTAACTTGGAGAAGAAAAAAGGGAAGGAGTAAAAAAAGTCTTTAATGCATACTTACATGCTTATGAGGGAGGAAAATAGAAAAAAGGATGGCTTTTATGGAATTTCTCTTCTAGAAACACTTCTACACAAGATACATAACATCTAAACTGTATTTTCTTTGTTGTCCAAGCTTCTGTTAGTGCTATAGCAACTCCTTGCATTGCTAAATTCACTCTTACAACATCATTTTCAGCTGTAAGAAAGTCATCTTCTTCCTCCTCATCCATCATCTCATCTTCATTCTCATAGCGTTCGCGAGATAACATGTCTGCCATGGGGTTATCTCTTCTTGCAATATGTTGAAATTCAGGGTTCAAAGATTTAATGTATGCAATCCACCGGAGCATAGTAATATTTGGGGTAGCACAACTAGTAATCATACCCAATATCGGCAAACAATTAGTCTCAGTGACTACACTAGCACCCATAAAATACTCCTTATCACATTTAAGGGTTGTCACAATTCCCCATAATTCTCTTTTTACATGTGGATACCTTCTCTGTCATTCAGTCAATACTTTAACACCAAAGAAAATTGCATATCCTTTCCCTTCTTCATCATCTTGCCCAATTGCCCATCCAATCCTGATTGGGCTCATATGAATAGTAATAATGATAGGCTTTCCATGTGAATAATCAGCCTTTCTCAATGTAGGAGCAGATTTCAAGAGCTGCTTCAATTTCTTCATTTCTTTTTTATACTTCCTTTCCCCATGAAATCTCTGCCCTTTCCTCAAGAGCTGATATAGAGCATCAGCTATATGTGGAAAGTTAGGAATCCATATCAAATAGAATACACATGCACCCAAGAATCTATGCGCCTTTGATACATTTGTTCATACATATTGCATTCTGTCTCTCTTCATTCTTTTCATCCACTGTACACCCTTTGATTGAAACATCATCCAAGAAGGGAATTGTCAATTGTGGTATAAAATCCCTGAATACCCTATTTATAGCATTTTTCATGTGTGCCAGTGAGTTTGTTGCACCTTGCGAGAGAGTACACATCTGTACTAACCCCAAGTGAGTCTTCATGGTTGTGATATCCTTGTTCTCAATTTTGCAAGATAAAAGTAATCGTACCCTGAGTAAAGATCACCCAAAGAATAGATCGCTCTGCTTGCAAAAGCCTCCGCAATTTCATCAACCACATGACCTACACCCACATTTCTTATGGTCACTTTATTGACCTGTTGCATGTCTTGAATAAATCTCAAAGTCCCGTTCTTTTTTGGCACAGTAAACCAACGATTTGAGTATGGGGTTGAAGAGGGCTCCAAGATCTTGATGCGAATCTTTTCATTTAGCAAATCCATTAGATTTGACAAGTAATCTTTAGGCACTCGAATAGGCCTCAAGTTCCATGGTACATGTGGCACAGTAAATATTACCATAGGAGAGACAACATTCAGATCCATACAACCTATTTCAGTTGGTTAAAATGCAAATGCTTTTCTATGCCTAGCCAACATCTACATAAAACAGTCTCTTTCAATAGGCAAAAGAAACCCTTCTGCACCAACTTTCAATTCTTATAATGTTTCAGATGTAAATCGATGACCTATATCTTTAGGATCCCGTAAACCTGGCTGCCTTGACACTTTTTCATATAGACCCATATTTTCTGGTGAAAGTGGAAAAGCAACTAGTTTCACCTTTTTGTCAACCATCTTATACTTTGTCTCCACAACTGCTTCAGCCCATTGTAATCCTTCCTGCTGAGCAAACAATGCTATAACATCATACATGTCCAAAGAACATACTTACAACACTCTATTTTCAACCTCATTTTCTGCATGTAAAGTTGCTGAAATTTCAGTCATAGTGTCATTAATATTCAGCCCATAAAATATGCTTGAAATGCCTTCATTTTCAACTAATAACCCCGGTGCTCTCAGTTTTTTAGTAGCTTGTTTCTTAGATATGCGTTCAACCTTGCACATAACTTCCATAGGCTTAAACCAACATGAATTATTTGTTGTAAACTGAGAATAACCAATAGTAAATACATGCTTCATACCATCAAGAGGCAAGTACATCCTCTAAACAACACTAGTGTAGCCCCGCATTACAACAATGCTTAATAAAAATCCAGGACTTTGAATTCCCTTGCATTTGGAGGCAAATGAGACTTTCGAAACGTATCTTGATTCCTAGAATGATTAACACAAAAAGTAAGAAATTGGATTGCTTTCCTCCTATCCTTGCTTTTGACTCTTGCATAAGTAGAACCATCATTAAGCACCTTTGTTTCCATATGCACTCCTATAATATAGGGCTATCCCAAAATCACTGCATATGAAGAATTATCTTGCACAAAGAAGTGTTGCTCTTCTTATACATCACCAATCATCACTTTTACATTAGGACATGCAGCATAGAGCTCCCTGGAAGAATTATTTGCAACCCTCATACACCAACCATGATCAGTGTCCCCACAGGCCATGCACCATTCTCATATAATCCATGCTCAATGACATTAATCTCAGACCCGTGGTCAAGCAAAGCAACACAAGAAGTTTCACACTCCCCTATTTTCACTATCGTTTCAGTCGTAGCCCTGGCCTAGTGATTTCTTGTGTAATGAGTTTGAGAAATAAATCTTAGAGTCTCTTCCCCATTTTGTTGCATCTACCTTACTCCACCATGCATATTGCTATAAAGATAATGTATTTTTAGCCACTTTCTTCTCTTTTTCACATGTTGTCCACTGATTAGTAGCATCTTGTACAGATAAACCAGTACTTACATCATGCTTATATTCAACTGGAATAGCCAAAAAACCAGTTTCCTCTTCCAATTGCAACAATGCACTAGTGGTATCACCAAGAAATTGATGCTTCCTCTTAATTATGTAAATGATTTCATCATAAAATTTCCACGTGGCAATGCCAATCACCTCTCCCAAGGTGAATTTCACTTGATTATTTCAAATCTATCCTTCAAGAAACTTCTTAAGATCAGTGGATGTCTCAATATCAGAGTGCAACTTATATTGTGGCTACTTGCCCTTCTTTTTGCCCTCTTGTTTTGCTATCATGTTTTTGCTTCTAACTAGCCTATTCCATAACATACTCGGGTGATGGTTGATTTGTAGCCTTAGGCTGATCCACACTTCTTCTTGTCAGTCTTTTAGATGTCCCTGCATTATCTTCATTTCTCTTCCACAAGTACATCCATGTTTTGCACCTTTGTTAAATATGCATACACTGAATATGCATCTACCAGTGATTCCCAACTAATTATGTTAGGAATGTCTTTCCTTGCATGAGACATTTCACTATTAGTAACTTTCCTCTGGTTAGCTGCATACAAAGCATGTGTCCATATTGCAGCCTTTGACATTACTTGGCCAGGCATTCTATCGAACTGTAGACCAAAAGTAAAAGCATGTGTAGCCGCATAAGCATTTTGGATAGCCAAGTCTTCCAATAACTTTTGTATACATCCCTTTCCAAAATTCAAAGAAAGAGGCTATCATGTTTCTTGTGCATGGATCTTTCCATCTTCCCAAAAGATGAGCTATCGTGCCAAGGCCTCTTGATAAGCAGCACAATCCTTCCTTTCATGATATCACACCGCATATATATTTTCCCTGGTTTAGGGGCTGCTGCCCGTCCCCTTTCCTTGTCCTTTCTCATCCAATTTTGCAACCTTCAACTGAAGATCCCACATTCCTTTGACCAATTCATCTAATACATCTTCTCTAATAGTAGGAAGAGCAAGTGCAACCATATGGTTGACCACAGAAGTAGGTGGCTTACTAGATACATCAACTATTTTTCCCGTAACAGTGGGCAAGCTAGATACATGTAATCTTTCTCTTCTTCTATGCTTTTTCACCACTGCAGTAATAGCTTCCTTAACATGCCTCCACGTTGTTTTAAGCCATGTCTCTATATTCTAATCCTCTAGCAAATCATCAAGTTTCTCTTGAAGCTCATGATCTACTGCTTGTAGAAACAATTCAATCTTGTGACTTGCAAGAGCTTGTTGTTCTGCAAGATCTAATTACTCAAAAAACCGACTTTCAAATTCTCTTAATAACTCTATATAGCCACAAGACCCTTATTGGGTTGTAGAACCCACTCCTGAAAAAGTCCTGCGGGTAATCAAACTAGTGTCTTTAGTGTAAAATTCTTCCCTGAGTGTCTTCTTGAAAGCTACCTAGTCACAACATCTTGAATGTATAATTCAATAATTCAAGCTTTCAATTCATATATAGTGATCCGAACAAAATACTAGCTCCATGCAAGTTGAGCCACCCCAAGCAATTCCATCTTTTGAGAATAGGTAAGCACATATGAAAATACATTCTTGCCATTGAACAACTGCATCTCACACTCAACTACTTGTAGAGCATTCATCATAACAGTTTCTATTTGAGCATAAGCCTGCATCACCTCTTGTTGGTGTACTTGCATAAACATGTTTATATTCTGCACTAACTGCTACAAAACATCACTAGAAATTGTGCTTGAAGGTTCTCCCATCCTATCTTTCATTCTAACGACCTTCCACGTCGAGTTTACCAATATCAAAGGGGTTTTAGCCGAAAGGTCATATCCAGGGGGGATCTGAGATAGAAGGAAGTAGAGAATAGGAGAGAGACATAAAAGAAGAAAAAGAATAGACAAGAAGTACACAAGATAAAGACAAAGCACAATGAGTTAAAGCACTATTTATTGATAGAACCTGAGAAGATAAACAAATATCTTGTATGGCACTACTGAGAAGCAATCTCCAAGCATTAGATCTCATAGAGCTCCCTTGTAGACCGAAAACGTGCATCAAAACAGTAGCTTCTTCTCTGTTGCTCAGACCGCAAATCTCATAGTTTCATTGGCTCCAAAAGGGGGGTAAAACCTAGTCAAAATTCTTCCTGGTCACCACTCCTCCCATTTCGGAGTGCTATCTGTAAACTGTGATCGTGATATGCGCAATTTCGCCAATCCTTATTTTTGCATGAAATCTCCAAAACTGGTTGAAAAATCAATTTTCTTTTTGCATGCCACCCTATTCTAGAAGTTTCCTACATCTTTTTAGGATATTTCCAAGAAATAATATCCAAAATATAAAAAAATGGGCTAAACTTGTCCAAAAATCTAGTATTTTTTAACCATCCATACTATGGACGCTGGCACTAATGACTAATATGGCATTGACTCTCTAGATCAATAAGAAAGCTGGATGACAATGTACTCTAGAGTTTTTCACACGGTGTCTGCATAGCGGCACGACAACATATGGAGCACAAACATGCTTCACAAAGTAAACTAGCACAGTTTTCTGATGATGTAGGCATATCAACATATCAACAATATATACAAGGAGTATATTAACACATGAAAAATATTTAGTAGGTTTAGGGATACAGAAGTAATGTGGTGAAGTTGATTAGAGAATACAAATCTAGTTGAAAGCATTTTGAAACAAAAACCATGGTTGCTCATTTGAGAATACACTTTTTTGTTGATGACATAAATTACACTTTTTATTGATGATAGTACACTATTTGTAACAACAAAGAAGTTTGTAAAGCTCTTTATTGCTCATTAGTAAAAAAATATGTAAAGCTCTATGCATCCTCACTTTTTTAGTGGAAGATCTTTTGTAAGGCTAAATCTTTTGTGATGAAAGAAGTCCTCTTCTGATGGGGATGTTATTGTTTAGCATTATTGCAGTTTTGGAACTTTCTATGATTCTTCAATTGGTATTTGGTTGAAATCATAGCTGTTATGGCAAACACATATGATAATATATTGTACATTACAACAAGTTGCATTCATATTCATATGATTGGAATTCCAAAAAATACAATATGGTACAAAGTTGTTGCATTCATACTCCTATGAAAAACACATGGAAAAATATTTCATGCTTGATCTTTTTTGGGTCAAAAGATAACACGTTTTTCTTTTTGGATTTGAGGAAATCACTGTAGTCTTATTGGTTTGGATATGTGAGTCTTTGAACCTTAAAAAGTTGAATGGTTGACATGTTAATGATGGTGATTTTTTTCTTATAGAACGTGAATAATTTAGATAATTTTTATTTAGCAAAATTTGAATTAAGTAGTTTACTTGGGTTGTTGATCAAAGTGCTTAGTCTTGTATGGATGACTACATTTACTTACAGATTCCTTAATATTTAGAATAAAAACTTAGGGCAATGTATGATCCAACCCCAAGGATTGAATCATAGTTGGTAATTAAGGTATTCTTAAATTCATTTCATACAAATACATGGTAATTTGGTGTAGCTTTTAGAGTATAGATACGACCTTTAATTGGGGCAATATATGATCCAAGCCAAGGTCTAAATCATAGTTGGTATTTAAGTATTTTAAGATGCATTTTGTACAATATGATAAATATGTGGTAGAGTACATATACAACATCTCACCTTAGTTGGTGTACTTGTACCTTGATAAACCAAGTTTGCTTCTATCTTGATATCCTAAGTTGACCTACTAGAGAGGCTTTTTGAATTGATCTAAAAACAAAGGAGGTAGATTAAGAAAAAGGAAGCATCCCATTTTTAGTTGGTTGAATGGGAAGAAAAAGAACAACGTGTTTCCACCAAAGACCTCCAAACTTTCAAATGGAATGAAATAGAACTATAAAATGAGGTTGACAAGAGACATGGAATAAATTACCAAGCCTGAAGGTCATATAGAAACTTGGAGGGAAAAAGTAGAGATTGCAAGAAGTCTTAATTTATATCTTTCAAAGTGAATTGAAATAGATCTAAGTTTCAATGATGAAATCAAAGTATTTATTGCAAAGGTATCACTAACACATAGAGCACTACTTAGTGCATCATGATACCCTTTATACACACTTGTTCCAATGGGAATAATGAAAGCTCAAAATGCATGCAAAGAAAAAGATTTTTGGATAGGATCACAATTCCATTCAACCTCCCTATTCATATAACCTCCTAGAACAAACTAGTACATTCCCTTTCTTTTGAAGGATATGCTACAACTGTTCCCCTTGACAAGTTAGTTTGGTAGTAAGCAACCACATCTTCTGCACACCTTGAAGTGTTTCAATTTTTCAAATGCCAATGTCCTCTTTACAACTACATCAGCACCGTCGTGCTCTCCCTTGTCATGCCCTATTCCAAAGAAGCACAACTAATCTGCATTCCTGTCAACCTTGCATGTCACACATAATAGAAAGGCATGGATGCCTTGAATTCTGAGGCCGCACCATTTGACTAGACCCAATGTTATGTTGGAGCAACACCCTCTTTTTGTAACCAATCACAATGCAACATGAATCAATGTTGGACAAACAATGTGTCATGCCTTTTATCATTGAATATAAAGAAGTGGATTGTTTTAACAACCTACCCCACTTTGTGGTAGTACGCTATGTGTACAAAAATGATCACCTAACTAGAGTGCGAGCGAATACTTTGGATCTGATTTTACTCCTTAAAGGCATAATGATGCGGTTGATAGTATAACTTGATAGTGATTGGATATGCTAATTGGCATGCTAGAAATGCCAATTGGCATACTAGATATGCCAATTTGCATATACTAGTTATATTAGTTAGCCTATTGGAAATGCTAGAATATTGGATACCTAGTTATCAAACAAGAAATGTTAGCTAGAAACCTGGATATGCTAGCTAGCAACAACTAGAAATTCTTGTTGGCCTGCTAACCGAATATATTAGTATGCTAATTAGAACACTAAATATGCTCTTGGTATGGTGCATATGCTCGTTACAATCTAGATAAGCTATATTGGCATTTTAAGAATGTTAAATAGCTACTTTATGCTTCATAGCATAATGATTATGGTGTATTATAAATTAAATATTGTAGGGATAATTGTGCTTAATAACTAGTATATGATGTTCAAATATTGCAGGTTGAATTTTTTCAAAAGTTTAATGAACAACATCAAGATTGAAAGATCAAAATGAGAAAGTTTAAAATATTGAATGCATTTTTTGTAGAGTGGTTGAAGGATAGATACACATGTTGTCATGAGTACCACATGCAAATGTCCTTTTTAAAGGACACTTGGAACCACATGCAGTCTCATACCTTTGGGCTTCATGGAGTGGGATGTGATTGTCAATGTGGTATTTATGTTTCCTGTGATGGCAATAGTAAGGTTTTCTTGGTTTTACATCACAATTTGATGAGTGTCACATGTGTCAGAGTCAATTTTGTTCCAAGGCAAACACATGCACTTTCCCATGATAGGAGATGCTTGGTGGGAGAATGTAAGAACTATGGTGTGAAGAACTTGGAAACATGCTCCTTGGAGACAAAAAAGCAAGATAAGACTATAATTATGAAAGTACTTGCATATGTAGAAGCAATAGATAAGCATGGAAATAGGGAAAAAATGCAGAAGAAAATGCAATGTTAGCAATTTTTACATGAGTTATTAAAGACCAAGCTAAAGGTCTTCATCACACATAACTATGTTGGTTGTTGGCATGGATAATAATTCAAGGATTGTCTACTTATATTTCCTAATGATGTTATTTCAATTGTAGATTTTGTAGAGTAGGTTATCAAGCATTTCTAGTATGGCAACTAACATATCCAATATGACAAAGTAAAAATCTAGCATGCCAACCAGGGATCATGATGACATGATTACATTCTTGCAATCTTGTAAAAATAACTTGTCAATATCTCTCCAATTTTACATTGATAACATCAAAAAAGAATATAATTGAGTGAAACTTGCTATTTTGGTAAAGTTGGAGGGATTTTGCAGTATTGCATAGGCCCATCAAGGTATGCAAATAGCTTGGCAAGCCTGCCACGCCACAAAGAAATCCCAACAAGGTTAAAACCCTAGAAAATCCACTTTATATAGACAAGCTTGACCACAATTCTTACTTTTTTGATTTCAAGGTGAGTCTCTTGAGGAGTGCATCCTTTGTGGTGGATGAAGAACTCTCTTACGGGACAACCCCTTTAGAGTATCTTCTGCTTTGAGTGGATGGTTTTGAGAATTTTTTTATGAGCCAAATTCCATTATTTGTATAGGGATACTTAAAAATGAGGGACCAAAGAGTGTGCTAATAAGATTCGGTTACTTGTTCCAACGAGAACAAAATGTAATCCTTGATTGTTTGCTAGACTTGGTCCTTGTTTTTAAACAAACAATGGGGCAATCACAAAGTGCTTTGTATCTTGGGTATTTGGTCCTTTCATGGGCCACAATTGTAATAAAGAATATGTGAAGGATTTTTATTGCGCTAACGTTGTAACTTAGGCAATGTTAGTTCATTAGTCTTTGTTTATCATTAGTTTGAAATTGTGATTTAATGTTATGCTTATTGCTTGTAAGTTGTGTACACATTGCTTATTGAATAATTATGTAATAGTACGATATAAGTATGTGCACACAATATGTATGATGTGTCTATGAATGTTCATATTGTATAAAAGCTATGAATGTTCTGAGTATTGTTGCATGTTTACATGTGTCTATATGTATACTTCAAGTAAAAAAGCAATCAATGCTCTCATCCTTATTGCATGTTTACTTATATTTTTCATGATTCTTTCATGTCATGTGAATTAAAAAGAGACAAAACATTATCATCAAAATGATTGGATTTTGTGAATTACATTACAAATTTTGAAATGATGGGAATAGTATTTACATGTGCTTGCTTGTTTTTTAATATTAAATGCACTTAACTTGTATGTTGAAGGTTATGAATTTAAATGATTGAATAATTGTTCATTTATTAGTTTATTCTACGGATTTGCTTGTTTTTTTAATTCTTATTGTTGTGAGCATTTGTTGTAAGTTGTAGCTAGTAAGATTATAAAAGAGTGATCATTGATCACTTACGTGCTATGTCCATGTGCATTGCAATATCTAAGAGCATGAGGGCACCAATTCCCCAACTTCAAAAGACAACCAATGGTTTCTATGTTGACCTGCCTTAGGTTCTAGTTGCAAGAAAAAGTCATTGGGGACAAAAGTGGTAATTTGCCAAAAGATTTTTAGGTGGATATATGCATTGGGAATGCAATTTTTCCCATATTGTGAAGTTTGGTGGTGTGCCTCACATTAGGGATCATTTTCTTCGTAGCATGAAGAAGTCAATGCATGTGTATCGACACCTAGCTACCAAGCAAGTAGGCTAAGGCCATTCAACACTACTATGAATGCAAGAAGGCTTTTGTTGTGAGAGTATTGTGCAAAGAAGTGATATGTGACTCAAATAGTAACTTTTTTAATTAAACAAACATCTCTCAATCTGGAACACCCCATGCTTCTAACTATGGAGAGCTTCAAGGATGATGACTTGGTGGGAGAAGTTATCAGTCCAAGAGCAAAGAAAGTGTCCCTCAAGCCTCTCACCATGAGAGTTTTTGCATGACACAATTAAATGAAGTGCAAGTGGCCTTGGCTAGGGCTAATTTCTTTTCTAGCCATGCAATTATGGACAACAATCACTAGAAACATGCATGGAGGAAAATTGGGGAATTTAGGATTGGCTTTTCCCCACCATCTTATGACTCAATATGGCCTGATGCTCTTGATAAATGCCACTTGAGGTGAAGGAGCGGGTTGAAAGGGTCATTTTATGCAACTTGGGACTTATTGGGTAGACCATTCTATCATATGGTTGGTCCAATGTTCAATGATACCCATTCACCAAGGGGTGACACATTCTTAAATGCCATAGATAGCACATGAAAAAAATAAAGTTAGGGGAGTACATCATAGACATTTTATGAAAGACTATTGAAGAGATAGGGTATTGTCATGTGGTGCAAGTTATTATGAATAATGCAAAGAATTGTAAAAATGTAGCTAGGCTTGTATAAGAGCAATATCCAAAGATTACATGTAATGGTTGCAACACACAGTCACTTAATTTACTATTGAAATACTAGTATGAAAAAGAGGATACATCTTGGTTTGCTAGCATTGTTGATGATTGCAAGAGAATTGCCAAGTTTGTTCTTAAGAGAAGCCAAGTTCTGTTGACATGCACAAGGCTCAGATATCATGCATGCTAAAGCTTCCTATAGAGACATGATTTTGTACACACATGCAGATTACTTGGAGAGAAAGAGTAGAATGAAGCCCTGTGGGTCCCTCGTCAAGCTTTGTTTTTATACATTTTGAAGCTCCTTGAGATTTTTTGGACCTCTCCCAGCTATGTTAAACTGCCAACAAGCCCATTGAGAAAATAAAAAAGCTTGTCAAGGTTTTTGGCTGATTTCCAGGTTACCTTTTACTTGCTCGAAATTGATCAAAGATCAATGTAAATATGTTAACATAGTAATCAAGCAGCCTAATTATAGAAAATTTTAAGTAATTATGTAAATATTCAATCATTGATGTCAACTAGAACATCCAATGTGCTCAGTAGCACATCTAATTTGCTAGCCAACATATCGAGTATACTAACTAGCTATCCACTTTGTTAACTAGCATTTCTTGTATGCTAACAAACATATCTAGCATGTTAGCTATAACATATCTCTAATGATATGTAACATATCTAGTACACTAACTAGCATTTCCAATATGATATTTAGATTTTTTATTTAATTACATAGCACAACCTCTATGCTAGGAAATAAAAAATAAAAAATGTGAGAGATGTTAGAAGGCGAGAAAAAACATAGCATGAGAGAAAGGCATATAATAGGTATCGAGCATGTGGGGGTTGTATGCCTATCAAGTGTGAAGGGAATTATACATGTTACAGATGCATGGATATATGGAAGGAAAGTTGATCAAGTTTATGTAAATGGTGGTGCACAAGTTTGTGTAATCACAGAAGAGACAATACTGCAAATGCATCTTAAAATGACATGAAAGTTAATTTTAAGGTTAAAATGGCTAACAACTCAAAGTTAAAGTGTTTGGGAGTTATTGAAACTTGGAGATTAATATTATAGGCCAGAGCACATGCTTGGACTTTCATGTTATGCCTACAAAGCTAGGGACATATTCTCTCATTTTGGGGTGACCATGGTTAATTGGTATGAGATCCGGACAGGATTGGTATAGAGGCTAATTGGAAGTTTATTTGGACAAGCCTACCCACAAGAAGGTGATTTTTAATCTAAAAATAGGGTCTATTATTCAAAGTGGATATGAAAGTGATGCTAAAAAAGATGAGAAGTAATTTAGGAAGTTCTATCATTGATCAGAAGAAGATAGAGGACGGGAAGCTAGTTTACTTTCTAGGGACATTGACCATTTTGGGTTGTTAATTCAGGGTCTAGAAGAAGAAGAGCACAAAAAAATAAATCCTATGTAGGAAATTCATAACCTACAACAAAAAATGCACAACCTAGAATAGAAAATGCATAACTAAAAGCATGAAATGAATGTTGGGTTACGTATGGTGTGATGAACACAATGGGAAATAACTTGGGTAATTGTTAAAGAGCTAAATATTTAGCAATCTTTCAAAAATATCCAAAGCTATTTACTATTGAATATTATCAGCTGAGGGTTACCAATACCATTGTGTAGAGCTAAAGTTCAAAAACTATTGGATGCAGAGTTTATTTACCCCACTGATGATACATAATGGATATATCATGTTGTAATCAAACCAAAGAACAATGAAAAATGGAGAGTATGAATAGAATTTAAGCCTCTTAATGTTGTGACCAAAAGGGATTACTATTCTCTTCCATTTCAAGATGAGATTTTGGATCAAATAGCAAGTCATGAGCTTTATAGTGTATGTGATGGGTATTATGCATACTTTCAAAGAGGAGGATTAGAAAAATATAGGATTCATTACTCCTTGGGGATGTTTCTGTTATAGGGTAATGCCTTTTGGTTTGATGAATTCATATGCTAGCTTTCAAAGATGGGTTATTTGAGTATTTGCTCCATTCATTTGGAAAATCCTTGTGAGTGTCTATGGATGACTTTTACATATACAACCCTAGAGATTTTCATGTTGAGAAGCTAGATGAGGTTTTTTCCAAGCTGAATAAAGATGGGGGACAGCTAAATCCTAATCAGTGCAAGTTAGAATGGGGTAAAGTGATACTCTTGGATCACAAAGTATTTGTTGATCTGTACCTAGTTAAGTTGAGGCTTTTCTTCTTATGGATTCTCCAAAGACTATAAAAGAGTTAATGAGCTTTATTCAAAAACTAAGGTTTTTGTCAAGATCTTTTCATATGAGATATTTTGATGCAAAAGGGGAAGGGAATGTCTTATATGCGACTTGTGTTTTACTACGTAGACCTATTGAAGCAACCAAAAACACTTGGATGAAAGAAGAGCTCTTACTATGGGGACTAGTATATGTAGTTAAAATATGAAAATCAGATCTAATTCAAAAGCCATTCATAGTACTTACTAGTTTCCAATTACTCCCACAAGTTTTTCCATCTGCTCAAAATGCCTCGAGGGTAACTAAATGGCTTTGGGTTTGACAAGATTTTGAATTTACTTATCTAAAAGAGGATATTGTAAGACCTAATTTAGCTAGCATATGGACTTATAAAGATCTTGTTAAAAGTGCAGTTGTTAAGCTAATTTAGCTAGCATATTGACTTATAAAGATCTTGTTAAAAGTGCAGTTGTTATGAAATAAAGATCCTCTAATTCATGAGAACATGAAGGATAAAGATGCCACTTTGTTTTTTTTATGGCAACTATAGAAGAATGTTGAAAAATGGAAATTTGGGATTTGCCATTTTGAGTGGTGAAGGTCAAGAAGTCAAGAAAGAAAGGATATACAAAGCAATAATGAGGATGAATATACAACCTTACATGCTAGTTTAAAACAATGTACTCAATTGGGATATAGAAAGGTAATGGCAAAGGGGGATTATATGTTAGTTGTCACGCAAGTTCAAAATGTCTAGAAAGCTAACAAATAAGTTTTAAGGAATTGATTGTTCAAGATAAAGGGGTTGGTTAAGTAGATACACAAATTTGAAATTTGGCATATTGGGAGGGAAACTAACATTAAAACTCATGAGTTGGTTGAAAATGTTGCTTCAAATTATGTTGTTACCATGAGAATAGACAATCCTATATATGAAGGCAAGGAAAGTCTTGATTTGATTGAAGGGTTCCTAAGAATTAGCAAGTTGAAATGGTCGGCTAATAAGTGTAAAAGGTATGCAATTGTTAAAAAGGCCAAGTCATGAATGCTCATAGATGACCAACTGTATATGAGAGGGATTGATAATGTACTGAGAATAGTATTGGATAATTTTGAAATTCCTACTTTTTCATCTTTTTGTCATAAAGAAGGATGTGGAGGTCACTTTGGATTTAAGCTTACCAAAAGAAAAATCTTGTTAGCAAGACTTGCTTGGCCTAGTTGTAGTAATGAGGTTACTCACTAGTGTAAAAGTTTTCGTGCTTTATCAGTCATTCACTAAGAGGGTATTGATTCCAGAACTTGCTTAAGCTATTGTTACCTACATGTCATTTTTAGAATGGGATTTTGATTTCATTGGACATTTTCCTGATACTAAGATAGGAAAGTCTTATATCCTTATTGCAGTTGATTACATTGCCAAATGGCTTGAAGCAAAAGCTACTCAAAAATGTAAGAAAGAGGATGTAACCTAATTTTTTATGGAGTATATATACTTTAGGTTTGGGATGCCATTGAAAATAGTGACAAATTAGGGTCTCAATTTCAAGAATAAGCTAGTTTGGGAATTGACAAGGAAGTTAGATTTTAAGCATAGGTTTGTTACTCATTTACTGTTAGAAATATAGCATAAGAACCCAATGTAAGTAAGGGTGCATGAGGGAAGCATGGTGTGAATAGACTAGAGGACAAGGGAAACACTAACCCTAGCTCACTCAAAGACTATATAAACATGGCCAAAGGTAATTCTCAGTAGATGAGAGGGAGTACCAATTGTACTTTCATGAGCAACTGACTAAGCAAGATCTTCTTCTTGTACTTTGTGTGCTCTCTTCTCCCTCTTGTGCACACTCTTCCATGCTATAACTCTGATATTCCAACATGGTATTAGAGGCACATTTGATCCATTAAGCTTCCGCTAATCCTATCTCAGTTGAATGCATAAGAAAGTTTCATTTCTCATCTTATCTTATCAACCTCCATAGCTAGTTCTGGACCTGCTGACCTTGGAGGAGTTGGTGTGGCCAAAGAAGGGCATTTCAACTCTCGTGATTTCTTTTGGAGACTTCTTTCTCACCTCAAGCCACAACATCCTATCACTTAAAACCTTGACACTGGCCACGTAGGAGCCTGACATTGTGGGAATTGCTGATCTGGAACAATCTAAAATAGCATGTTCCTTCTCTATTGCTCACAGTCTATAAAAGGCGCAATCTTATCAGCTATCACGGGGTATTTGTGAGCTATCCTTATCTAAAAGGGTTTGCCAAAATTCCTTCTCTGCTGTCACACCAAGTGAAAACCTAGCTACAATGACTAATTACTCTTCTCTAGATTTTATTCTAGATTTGGAAGCTCCATCTCAGGGATAAAAACACTTGGTGGACATTATTAAGTCCATCAAAATACCGACATTTCACATCTCAAGTGAGGCATAAACTATCAGATGAGTGCTTGTAAACACTAATGATACATTTCTCAATCATTGCTTGCTGATGATAATTAGAATCCGAATGTTAAGTTAGAGATATGAATACCATTTAGCATGTTAGCATGATCATTAAGTACTCTTCTCATTAAGTGACATTGTAAGGCCATGTGTAAAATTATAAACACATACACGATGCTCCTCTCCAAACATTGTCTTGTTGATTTCTAAATTAGATTTTAAATCCCTTTCATCTTGTTACTCATTTGGTTTAAATATCATTTCATTTACTTTTGCTCTTATTTCTAGTTTTGTAAAGGATTAGACGCTGCCATTGCCTTGTGCCATTGGTAAGACCTTCCTATCATGGCCTATGTTGATGTAAAACCTCAAATCCACACCGTGTAAAAAAATCTAGAGTGTGGCTTCCTTTTAGATTTAGAGAGCCAATGCCACTTTAGGCATTAGTATTAGTATCCATGGTTCAAAATATGAGATTTTTTTGGACAAGTTTTTAGTCAATTTTTGATATTCTAGATATTATCTCTTGTAAAAATCCATAAAACTATAGATAACTTCTAGATTAGGATGACATGTAAAAAAAAGCATGTAGCTTTTAGCTAATTTGAGAGCATTTTATATAAAAAGAGAGATTAGCAAAATCGTGCGACGCATGATCACTGTTTTCAGGCAGTGAACAGCACTCCGAAAGTGGAAGATGAAGGAGTGATCTGGCACGATTCTGACCAGGTATCCTAGTATTTAACCCCCTTTCGGAGCCATTGGAAGCATCAGATTGGCGATCTGAGCAGCATAGAGGAAGGTTTTATCTTGTAGACGTTTTTGTCTATTAGAGTTATATTTTCTCATAATGCTAAAAGAAACTAACAGGCTTCATCTCTTTAGTATTCTTCTATATTTTCTAATTATTTTGGGGAGTATTCTTCTACATCTTCAATCTCTTCAAACCCCTTCTCTTCCGTCTACTCCTCTCCTCTAATCTACCTACACCTTGTTGTCTCTTATCTTCAAGAACTTGGCTTGAAACCTTCAACCCTTCTCTTATCTCTACCATCTCCGAAGTCTAAGCTCTTGAACCCCCATACATTCTTCTCTTGCCAAACCCCTGTGGTGACCTTCAACCCTACGTGCTATGACATTGGTGAACCCGACGTGAAGGTCGGTGTAAGAGAACTCCAAGATGGGGGATACTTCAGGAGATATTCTACAACAATTGGTGCGCATACTGCAGCAAACTCAACAACAACAACAAAGGCAAGACGAAGAGAATATTGATTCCACAGCTATCAAGGCCCTAGAGGAAGTTGGGCGTGAATTAAAACAATTTAATGGTCAAAATGTCTCTATTTTATTCGCTTATATATTGAAAAAATGCTCTTCTTTGGTGTACCACAACATGCATGGAGCCGTTATTTTGCCAAACTAGCCAAGCATGGTTAAGAATCCATGGTCTTTTTTGACAAGATGCGGATTGGGCTACATTGAAAAAAGCCCTATGCGAAGAATTCTTCTTAGAAGACTCTGGCCTAATGACGAATAAAAGTTTCACTGAATGGGTTGAAAACCCCAACAAAGATTTAGCTTCGATAGGTCTATACCATGAGTTTGAAAGTAAATTTGGACAACTTGATGTTGAAGACCAAAAAATAAGGTCAGAAGATTGAATTATTCCTCAAGGCTGCAGATCCCATTCTGCAAGAGAAGCTTGCTAATTGCCTAAAAGATTCTGCCTCCGAATCAAGAGTCAAGACTGCATGGACATATGTTATTGATGCAGTTAACATGATTGCTTGAAGAGAGCGAATGCGATTAAGATTGGGCTCTACTTCAACTTCAACAACTCCATTGATGGAGCTTGTTCCACCTTCAAAATCCCCTATTCCTTTAACTAATCAACCAACTCTTTCTTTTTCTATTCCTTCTAAAAATAATGTAATGGATGAACTCATTAAAAGCATGCGTGACCTTCATCTGAATCTTACAGAAATTAGTTCCAAAGTAGAGAAGCTGGATGTCAAAGTCAAAGAGCGAGGACGAGCATAAACTCAAAGACCCATGAGAGAAGGCTTTAAGAGGCGCTGTATTTGGTGTGACAGCCCCAACAACATGACAAGAGGGAGTGTTTTGCCTTCCATGAGGCTGAAGCACAGAAGCTCATCTTTTGGAAGGATGAAAAAATTCATGCAGCTGAAACTGGTCTTCCACTGGAGCCAAATTTTGGCAATGGTGAAATGAAGAAAATATTAGAATATTTAGCTGTAAAGAATGCCTATGCAACAATTGATACAGCTACCTATGGGCTACAAATTGAGCCAATTAAATCAAGTTTGAAAGCATGTAAAGATAATGTGCAATCTAAAGTATGGATGTAGGCACTAGATCAAATGGAACATGGTAAAGCAGCCAAAGAAGAGTTGGCTAACGCCAGTCAATATATTCGAGGAATAACTGATTGGAAAGAACCGGTAGATTTTTTTTCTGCCTTTGCACATTTGGCTGACGTCAATCATAAAGAAGTCTTGATTGAAGAAAAGAGAAGAAGAGAAGATGAACCAGGGCCTTCCTCTTATGGCCCTCCAAAACGGGTAACTAGAAGAACACGTGAACAACCAAAGCTTGCTAAAAATATAACCCCAGATCAAGAGATGGAAGATGTACCACAAACAAAGAAGACCAAAGAAAAGAAAAAAGGCAAGCAGCCAGGCTACAAATTGCAGTCTGACATAGAATCTGCAACCGATCTCAAACGAGTCTTAGAAGAACTAATTCTAGGAAGCAAAATTGAATTCACCTTAGGCGAAATTCTTGGAATTGCCAAACGTGAATTCCATGATGTAATTATTAATGTAATCAAAAGGAAAAGACAATGTGTTGGTGATGAAGAAACAGTGCATGCTTTTTTGCAAGCTCTTCAAGTTTTTGTGCAAGATGAAGAGAAGTTGACTTCACAAGGAATTCAACTTGAAGCAGTTAAAGAATTAATTGCAGCAATTGAAGCTGAAGATAAAGAAAAAATGAATGTAAAAATTAAAGAAGTGAAAGTTAAAAATGTAATGGTCGGCTGGTCCAAACCAGTTGGGCAGCCCACCTCTCAAAAAGAAGGCCGTCTATAGCACATGCATGAGGAAGAATAGGCTCGGTTCATTCCAAGCAGTCACTACTCCCATACGCATTGGGAAAGAGCAACAACGGAGACAGTCGTCAAAATTGGAGAAAAAGAAACACCATGTATTGCACTCTTAGACCATGGCTCAGAGATAAACGTCATGGCAAGGAGTCTTTATGAAAGTGACGGATGGCCCATAGATGTTGATCCAGGTTAGCGAATGAGAGCTGCAAACAACTCTTCTGGAGAGTTATATGCTGCATGTCCTAATGTGCAAGTAACTATTGGAGACATAAAAGACAATTTTCACTTTTTTGTCCAAGACTCTTGTAGTTACCCTATCATTCTTGGGTAACCTTACATTTTTGAAGCCCGCTTGGAAACAAAAGCTCTTGATGATGGTTCTTCCTATGCTCGAATCCGAAGCAAGGAGAATGAACGAGCTATCCAATTTCTTACTGTTGTGTTAACCATCATCGAAACATAGATCGACTGCGTGATTATCATGTGCCTCCTAATGCCCGAGAATTCAAGGGTTTTCGAGCTGCACTACTATAAAGGGAGTCTATGATAGTGCGTCATGTAAAAAGATTGAACCTCCTCATGCAACAAAAACTGTGTCTCTAGCAAATTTATATGTATGTACAGCCAATAGTACGAGCTGTTATAAGTCTCTTCCGGCCGTGACTAAGGCTGAAAGAAAATATTTATGTCTTGTAAAAAGGGAGCTTAAACTTATGACATGATGGCTGAAAATGAAGATATTTCGGGTTTTTTTTTTGGACTAATTACTACTTACACATTAGCTGAAATATATGCAGCTGCTTATGTAGAAAATCAGTCCATAAAAGTATGTATATTGGATTTTTATCAAACTACAAGATATAGACGTTATACCGACGTTTAAAGCGACGAAAATGCAAATAACAAAATTTTCCCCCGTCGTCACAAAAAGCGTCGTTATTGACGATGCCATAGAACAGTCGGTATCACCGTTGCTATCAGCGTCGTATTGGCGTCCGTATTAGTGTCGCAAAAATATCAACGCTGATAGCGACGGTCTGCGACATATATAATGACACCGATAAACGATGCAAGCAGTAAAATTTGTGATACTAATAGCGACGGTAAATAGGGAAAAAAAAATTGTGCTAGGGCAGCAAGCTGCACTGCCACATAGAGCACTATGTGCTTTATGAGAGCCATACAAAATAGTTTCTGCATTGTGTACAATGCCCTTGTAAACAAAAACAATGCATACTGAAATTATAACACTGATACATGAAATAAATACATGATCGCATAATAAGTGATTGGTACAATTATGACAAGATATCACTAATACATAGAAAATGTCTACATAGATCAGACGACTCAAAAATAAAGGTGTGTGAGCTCCATGGATCCAAGGGCGAGCTACATATCCTCATCCCCTGAAAACTCGTCCCACCGCAAAGGAGCATTGAACGAACTCTGTAGAAAAAGAAACAACACATCAGTCCACCATACAATAATGCATTCAAATATCTCATGGTAACTACGAACAAGAAAGATGGGTGACTTATAGGGCCGCCGCGTCTATACAATCGGTCGATCAATGAAGTGAGACCATGCCTCTCTGCATATCGAGTCTCAAGGCCAGTTCGAACGAACTCTGCAAAAAAAGAAATAACACATCAGTCCACCATACAATAATGCATTCAAATATCTCATGGTAACTACGAACAAGAAAGATGGGTGACTTATAGGGCCGCCGCGTCTATACAATCGGTCGATCAATGAAGTGAGACCATGCCTCTCTGCATATCGAGTCTCAAGGCCAGTCGGATTGCGATTTGTAATGGAGTGCTGCAAAGAAAACAAAATACTAATTGTTAGAAATATGATTGTCAGTACAAAGAATTTTCAAAAAAAAAAACAAGCAAAACAAAAGAAAAACTTAGAAAGTCCTCCAAATATGTCCTGTGGCCGCCACTCCCAAGATGATGGACCACTCCAACCTTGAGTCATGCCCTCGCCACCTTGCGCTACTAACTCCAACAACCTGGAGAATCTGTAGCCTCCTCCCTTAGTCGGCGCCAGTCATCTACATCTAACCACTCGGCATTACAGTCCCACTCTTGATTGCCTTGCGTGCGTCGGATCGTCTATGTGACATGTATGCACGCATACAATCCATCATCCAGCTCGTAGAGAATCTATCTACTGAGGATGGCACCGGAAACTCCTCATGCAAGGATGCTACTATGTAGTCCTTGCTCCCCTCTAGTATGTTCTTCCAATGATCCAAGACATTGTGCCGAAAAACTTGCTGGCACAACTCTCTCATGCGAGCCATCACCCTCCTCCCCTCATCATTCATGATGATGGCTCCTGACCTACTATCGACTAGATATCCATAACCCCCTGGAGTCTGCCTAAGATGGGTCCTCTTCCATCTGCGTCCACGCTCCTGGGCATATCCAGGAGACCCCTGTGCATCTGGTGTACTGACCAGGGTAATATCTCTCGAAGTGGTAACCCACAGGGATGCCACCTACTGTCGCTACGCAAAAGCCGGAGTAACTGGAGTAGATGTCCCCACAGGTGTGACAAATCCCTAAGGTGATACACCTCCAGCTGAACAATGAGATGGAGACACTGCATCCATGCCTCCACAGCATCCATCTGAGCCTGAGCCATGCTCCCTGGAAGGGCCACGAGAGCGAGGAGTCGCACCTATATCCCGTGTCGACCATGGGCTCACTGCCTTTGTATCTCTACAGTATCCCCTAATCCCGATGCACTCCCTCCCTCTGGCCCAAGTCGTGAGCGTCGAGCTCGTCTGCTCGAAGCCGAAGCATCCGATCGCGGTGAAGTAGATCTAGCAGAGCGCCCTGACGAAGATCGAGATAGCTCCTGGTTTGCCATCTCTCTGAATCTTGCGATCTAGTTTGGAGACATGCGTGTGAAGATGTCCTATAACTCCTCATCGCTCATCCCTCGACTCATCCTGAAAACGTCACCTGCACAGACAAACAATGATGTTAGAATAATCAATTTAAATCATACAAAGCACAGTAATAGAAATCAATTTTTAAAAATCTCACTTAAAATGCATATCTTATGTATCCTTATAAGCGATTAGTCAATGAATTGAGTAAGTGGATACTCCAAGTATGAAGTATCCTATGGTCCCATGTTAATCTCCTAATACAACTCCGCATACACTGGAAGGTCGATAGACATGTCACCAGAAAAGAATGAGTCCACCTCGTTCTCAAAGAATTCTTGGACTCCTATATTTCCATCATTGTTAGCCGATGTTGGCTCCAAGCTTTCGACGGCCTCCACCCCTTGCAATATCGACCCCTCTATTTGCATATTATCTTCATCTATGCTCGAAACATCGCTTTGATCATATACTCTCGCACTTTGGGGAGTTGAAGGTATAACATACTACCATCGAGATTGTCGGGGGTTTTGATAGAATATTACCTATTCACAAACACGTACAAGAGAGTTCAAACCATTGTGACATAAACCATGTCATAATACAATTAGTAAGCAAATGAGTCCATGCACTTGTTCACAATGGGCCGACAACACAAAGGTGTCACACAAATCTGTCCATTTTTTTCGGAATCTATTTCGAGAAATCCAGATGGACCTCATCGAACTGTTGCTCCAACTCCTCCAAGTATCACTTTGAACCACTGCACATCGAATAGTATCATGGAAAAGCTACGGTAATCCACCGTAACAATACTTTGCAAGTTCCCAAAATACTTCATCTCATCCACAACCGTCTTTGGATCTGTTGCTGGTCGCCGGCTCTCTTGATCGAACCTTGCCATGATACCACAGTCCATTGTGGAGCACATTTTGTCAATACGCTCCACGCGAGAATCCCGTCCGCACGACCACGTTGCACTATATATTTTGTATTGTACATTGAAATACTCAAATTAGATGTGGCATATAAAATTTAGATACGACAGATTCTAAACCCCTCATCACCTTTGGACTACATCCCCTCGAGAATTCCCATTCCTCCATTGAGACCTCTGTCCCTTCGCGAGACGTTGCGGTCAAAGCTCCATGCAACCATCGCGTTGACATGAACCACGGCATCTCCTCCATGCCTTCGGGATATCGAATCGGTCGATGACGCATACTACATCGGAATTTAGCTTGCGCTTTCTCTCGATCTTGCCTAGAGAACTTGGTGAGCCACATCTCCATAGAGGCATGGTGCAATATACAAAAGCGATTCACCTTCTCCTCCATTGAGACATCCATTCTTTTTTCTACCCCATTTTCAACCACCACATCTCTAGTCAATCTATCATCATCCTTCAGCGACCATAGCATTTCATTGTCTAGCTCCACCGTTGGTAGCCATTGTGAACTATGCACTAGTGCCTCAGACACCAACCAACCTTTAACCATGCTACCTTCTGGCCGAGCTCGTTGTTGCACAAAGCATTTCAGGGTTTTCATGAAGTGCTCCAAGAAGAACATCCATCGCGTATTGACAGGTCCAACAATCTCCACTTCATCTACAAGATGCACACAAAGGTGGATTTGTATCGTGAGCATGGTGGTGGGCAGGTATTTCTCAAAGAGACAGACCATCTCCACTGCTCCCCGCCTCGCGGATTCAATAGAGGATGTCTTAATCTCCTTCTGTGAGATCCATTGTACCAAAGTCAACAACCTGTAAAATGGCCCCGCATATTTCTGGAGTAAGACATCCTGCAATCACGATCGATAGTACAAACTGCCACAAATGAGAAAGCATTATGAATAATGGCTACATTCCAAATAGCAAAATGCCCACGCCAATTACAATCCATTCGAAGTACAAACCTGACATATCTTATGCCAGTCATGGGATTTTAGCCCTGATAATTAGTCGTCTTTAGGAAATGCAAACCTGAGAGAACGCATCATACCCGTCGGAGTGCGGATAGACTTGATTACTTGCTTCACAATGCGCTCTTCTTTAGTGGACAAAACCCAAGGAGCGCGAGGAAGCTGCACGCGACCATCAGTACTCGACTGTGGCCAAAGCGCCTCCATCTTACCTACCTCCTTCAAATCCATTCATGCCCCTATAGTGTCCCTCTTTCCTGTGATGTGGTCCCATAACAAGCGGCCCACATTCTTGAAAATATGCATGGAATCCAATAAGTGGTTGACCTGTAAGTGGGTTCAATATGGCAACTCGTAGAAAACTGAGAACCGCCCGCATTCCATTTGGATGTGATTCCACGTGAACCATTTTCAGCTCGTACCAGCTTGCGGCGTTCATATGTGTTGGAGGTCGTCCAAGGAAACCTTCCTTGAGTTCATGATCCTCTAGCAAGAAAGCAGTGTGTCCTTGATATACCATCTTCTTCATGGTTGGTGACCTTCGGGAGTCTAACTGTGGCCCACACAATAGACATGCATGATAACCTGAGGTAACCAGACCCGTTTCAACACCACGACCTAGTGAATACTTGCTTGAACGAGATAAAATATAGATATTACCAGCGAGAACGGAGACCTACTCACCTGAGCACTCTCTGAATCCCGGAAAGTCATGCATCGTTCACATGAGAATGGCTCGAATATTGGCTGACTGCCGACCATCGTGCCTACTCATATCTTGCACGGTGACCCCCTCCTCCCACAAAATCTTAAGCTCATCGACTAATGGACGAAGATACATGTCCATATTTTTAACTTTGTAGCGGCTGGGGACGAGCAAGCTAAGGATGAGATGTCCTTTCTTCGTAGAAAGCCATGGAGGGATATTGTAGTTGACAAGGACTATAGGCCACACACTGTAAGAAGTTGAGCGCAGACCGAATGGGTTCATGCCATCCATTGCAAGACCGGACCAAAGATTCCTTGGCTCTTGGGCAAAGCCTGGGAAGGTAGAGTCAATGTGGCTCCATGCACGTGAATCCGCTGATATTCGTTGAACTCCATCCGTGGACCTATTCTGCGTATGCGTCGTTGTTAAGCTTGCCATGCCAGACGTACGAAACATGTGGTTTATACGGGGGATAAGCGAAAAGTGTCTAATAACTTTTTGAGGGATTGTTTGCCCTTGCAAGTCCTATCGATACCTGTGAGCACTACACTTTGGACATATCTCCATAGTCTCATATTCTCCTCGAAATAGTATGCAATTGTTGATACATGCATGGATATTATTGTAGTCCATGCCAAGCTTTCATAAAACATGTCGTGCATCATCACGAGACTCAGGCATGATATTTGCAGGTGGTAATATATGATATTTCAATAACCTTAAAAAAAGCATAAAACACCTTGAAAAATCATAAATGTTTGTAATAATAGTGCTGAAAAAAAAATGAAGCGTATGTACAAGGTACCTGAACAACTCGGTCACACTCGTATCGCTCCACCCATATTTTGCTTGCACACTTAAGAGTGCAAGTAGTTTCTTCAGCCAAGATACTCGGCACCCATCATATAATGGTATGGATGCTTCCTCTCTAAGCGGATCAGAAGTCTCGACATCCATGGGAATCAATGCATCGATCATTGCCTCCATCTGAAGCTCCAAGATTGTAGGTAGGTCTGGAAGGTTGCCTGTCTTCTCTAGCATTGATGGTATAGATTGGCCTTGCGAGTGGTGGATTGGCTCCTGCACTCCATCCATCGCACGCCCATGTACTCTTCTAATTGGCTGCAAAGGGTGCACTCCCCCTTGGGACGAGACATCACCTCCCCGGATAGAAAATTTACCAGTGAGACCCAATCTTATTGTATATGGTATTCAATTAGCTTGCGAGTACAATGCATAATTGATATTAACTTCAAATTACCGTTTGCTGAAAATCCGCAATCGCTTGATCAATTTTCTCAGATTGAAACTCGCCAAATTGTCGTACGTGTTCTATAGACAATCGGTGTTTTTGTCTAATTGCCAGCTTGCATTGAGAGCAAGGACATGGGACACGCTGATTAAGATACGCCTCGCGATCTTGAACAACAGGACTTTCTTCGTTTTCCATTTTGTCTACATTATAATAAACAATTTGTTTTTGTTATCATTCTTTTCTTTTCTTAGATTGTTATCCTCTCCTTCCATCTCTCTCTTTTTCTATGACCTAGCATATAGTATCATAGAACACTAGTATTTAGTATCTAGTACTCAGTACCTAGCACATAATATTTCATTTTCTCTCTTCCTCTCCCTCTCTCATTTCCTCTCCCTCCCTCACCCTCACCCTCTCTTTCTCTCTTTCCCTATTAGGTTTAATGATTTTTCTCTCTCCTCTCTCTCTTTCTCATTTCCTTTTCTCTCTCCTATCCCTCTCTTATTTCCCTTTCTCTCTTTCTCTCCCTCTCTCATTTCATGTCCCTCCCTCACCATGACCCTCTCTTTCTCCTTTTCTCTATTAGATTTAATGATTTTTTTCTCTTTTTCTCTCCTCTCCCTCTCTCATTTTTTTCTCTCTCCTCTCGCTCTCTCATTTCCCTTTCTCTCTTTCTCTCCCTCTCTCATTTCTTATCCCTCCCTCACCATGACCCTCTCTTTCTCCCTTTCTCTATTAGATTTAATGATTTTTTTCTCTCTTCTCTCCCTCTCTCATTTTTTCTCTCTCCTCTCCCTCCCTCACCCTAACCCTCTCTTTCTCTCTCCTCTCTTTTTCTATTTCATTCCTTTTCTCTCTCCTCTCCCTCTCATTTCTCTCTCTCCCTCTCTCTTTTTCTCTCTCCTCTCTCTCTCATTCCTTTTTCTCTCTCCTCTCCCTCTCTCATTTCCTCTCCCTCCCTCGCCCTCACCCTCTCTTTCTCTCTTTCCCTATTAGATTTAATGATTTTTCTCTCTTTTTCTCTCTCCTCTCTCTCTCTGATTTTTTCTCTCTCATCTCCCTCTCTCATTTCGCTTTCTCTCTTTCTCTCCCTCCCTCACCCTCACCCTCTCTTTCTCTCTTTCCCTATTAGGTTTAATGATTTTTCTCTCTTTTTCTCTCTCCTCTCTCTCTCTCATTTTTTTCTCTCTCTCCTCTCCCTCTCTCATTTACCTTTCTCTCCCTCTCTCATTTCTTGTCCCTTCCTCACCCTGACCCTCTCTTTTTCTCTTTCTCTATTAGATTTAATAAATTTTTCTCTTTTTCTCTCTCCTCTCTCTCTCTCTCTCATTTTTTTGTCTCTCCGCTCCCTGTCTCATTTCCCTTTCTTTCTTTCTCTCCCTCTCTCATTTCCTCTCCCTCCCTCACCCTGACTCTCTCTTTCTCTATTCTTCCATTAGGTTTAATGATCTTTCTCTCTTTTTCTCTCTCCTCTCTCTCTCATTTCTTTTTCTCTCTCCTCTCCCTCTCTCATTTCCTTTTCTCTCTTCCTCTCCCTCTCTCATTTCCTCTCCCTCCCTCGCCCTCGCCCTCACCCACACCCTCTCTTTCTCTATTTGTCTATTATGTTTAACATCTTATCTCTTTTTCTCTCTCCTCTCATTCTCTCTCTTTTTTCTCTCTCCTCTCCCTCTCTCATTTCCTTTTGCTCTCTTCCTCTCCTTCTCTCATTTCTTCTCCCTCCCTCTCCCTCTCTCATTTCCCTATTATGTTTTCGTCTCCCCCCCTCTCCCTCTCCCTCTCCCTCTCTCATTTTCTCTCTCTCTGCCTCCCCCTCCCTCTCTCATTTCCTCTCGCCCTCCTCTCTCTCCTATTTCCTCCCTCTCCCTCTATTTAATTTCCCTCTCCTTCTCCCTCTCCCTCTCCCTCCTTTCTTCTCCCTCTCTCATTATATACAAATTATACAGAAAATAAATAAAAAAGAGAGAGAATACACTCTCCCTTCCTCTCGTTCTCTCATTTCATCCCCCTCCCTCTTCCATTTCCTCCCTCTCCCTCTCCCTCTCGCTCCCTCTCCCTCTCCCTCTCTTTCTCTCTCTCTCCCTCCCTCTCCCATTTCCTCCCTCTCCCTCTCCCTCTCCCTCTCTTTCTCTCTCATTTCCTCTCCCTCTCTCAATATATATACACAAATCATATAAGCAAAAGTAAAAGAGAGAGAGAATGCACTCTCCCTCCCTCTCCCTCTCCCTCTCCCTCTCTTTCTCTTTCTCTTTCTCTTTCTCTTTCTCTTTCTCTTTATCTCCCTCTCTCATTTCCTCCCCCGTCCCTCTCCCTCTCTTTCTCTTTCTCTTTCTCTTTCTCTCTCCCTCTCTCATTTCCTCTCTCTTCCTCCCTCTCCCTCTCTCATTTCCTCCCCCTCCCTCTCCCATTTCCTCCCCCTCCCTCTCTTTAATTTCCCTCTCTTTCTCCCTCTCCCTCTTCCTCATTTCTTCTCCCTCTCTCATTATATACAAATTATACAAAAAATAAATAAAAAAGAGAGAGAATACGCTCTCCCTCCCTCTCGTTCTCTCATTTCATCCCCCTCCCTCTTCCATTTCCTCCCTCTCTCTCTCCCTCTCCCTCCCTCCCCCTCCCTCTCCCATCTCCTCCCTCTCCCTCTCCCTCTATTTCTCTCTCATTTCCTCTCTCTCTCTCAATATATATACACAAATCATATAAGAAAAAGTAAAAGAGAGAGAGAATGCACTCTCCCTCCCTCTCCCTCTCTCATTTCCTCCCTATCCCTCTCCCTCTCCCTCTCCCTCTCTTTCTCTTTCTCTTTCTCTCCCTCTCTCATTTCCTCCCCTCTCCCTCTCCCTCTCCCTCTCCCTCTCCCCCTCTTTCTCTTTCTCTTTCTCTTTCTCTTTCTCTTTCTCTCTCATTTCCTCTCATAAACAAGCAAAATAAGGAGAGAATTAAACCCTAAACAAGCAAAAGAAGGAGAGAATGGACTCACCGATGAGATATGGCGAGGGTTTGGCGGCTCCTCTTCGCAATAAAGGCTCCTTCTCTCCTTTTCGAACAGCGGTGTCGTATTGCTGCGCATTCGAGATGTGAAAACCACCCGAAAGTTGTGTGTGCGATTTAATACTTTATGCACACTTAGTTGTTGTGATTACATTTATTCTCTGCGTATGAGTATAGAAGCGAGTATGAAGGGTTGCTTTCAGTCTATGTTGAACAGGATCAAGGAGACAAGACAATACAATTATTCAAACAAATGCATGAGGAGGATTTTTTTTTGGATAGTATCACACTTGTCTGCACCTTAAAAGCTTGTGGCATGGCTGGAGCTATAAACAAGGGCCAAGAAATACATGCTGAGATTGATAGGATAGGGCTATTGAAGACAAATGTGGATGTGGGCATTGCATTAGTTGATATGTATGCTAAATGTGGTTGGCAGAGGCACAAGCAGTGTTTGATATGCTTCCTTATCGAGATCTAGGCACATGAATGCCCTAATCACAGGATATGCACAACTTGGAAAGGCTAAAGATGTATTTTATATATTTGACAAAATGAGGGCATAAGGCATAAAACCAAACTTGATAACATTCAGTAGTGTGCTTAAAGCATGCAGTCACACAGGTCAACTGGGTAAGGCACAAATCGCCGTGCTTTGAGGGGGAAAAGAGAAGCTTTTGGGCTATTTTTAAATGGAGGCTTTTTGGGGGGAAACTGAGAATTATGGAATAAAAAATGGACAGAATTCGGAGGAGAGAAAAAGTCGTATGGAAGAGAAAAGATTGAAGGATGAAAAACAGGGGAGCGCGGACTGAGTGAAAAAGGCTGGCACGAGAGAGAATTGGGAGATGAAAACAGGGGAAGAAAGGAGGACGGTACTCTGCACTGGACGAGGGAAGAAGAGGAGTTCAGGATGAAGAAGATAGGGGATGATGAGGGAAGAGAAGGAGTGGACACGCAGAGAGGAAGCAGAAGTTCAGAGGGAGCCTGATCTGACACCTCTAAGTTTTTGATGGGCTCGTTTAAGTGAAATTCTCAGCATTGCTGTCGGGCGGAATCACCAGTGATTTTCTGGGGTGTGTTTTTCCTCTTCATCGTAGCGCAATCCAAGTAAAAAGGAGGATGGCTGGGTATGGCGATTAAAATCAGAAGATCGATTACGTGTTCAAGGTCGTGCTGATTGGTGACTCAACGGATCGCAGATTGACAAAGCTGATCGGACGGAGAAGAAGTCAAGGCAGAAGGACGAGAAGACGAAGGAGCGAGTCGACGGCATCGGCAAGCTCGGAGAGACAACGGAGAAGGTGACCTGCAAACAAAGACGGAGGACAACGAAGAAGAAGCAATACCTGCAGACAAAGATGAAAAGACAACGAAGCTGCAGACGAGCCAGAAGGAGAAGGTGACAAAGAAAAAGCTGAGACGAATGAAGCAGAAGATGAAGGTGATGAAGCAGAAGACGAAGTCAAAGATGATGAGGAAGAAGAAGACAAAGGTGACAAGAGAAGCGTGATGAAGGAGAGGAATGGGGAATCAAAGAGGCTCTGCAACTGGGAAGATGGAACTCGGCGCAGGAATAATCAGAGAGACTTTTGGTTATCACCTCGTTGCACACTTTTGGGATCAATAAGCATTGACAGCTGCTTGTGACTGATGCTGTGAGGAGGAGGCTTCAACGGAAAAGCATCGATTTCAGAAGAGCCCGTCCATCACAAGTTCACATATCACGTCCGAAATACCCTGGTCAACCTAGATTCTGCACCTTTCTGGTTCGTTTCCGCAGCCTCTCGTCATCACTTGAGTGCTCAGTAAGCTCGCAGTATCGCGCAGACCGTGGGCCCAGTATACTTGCTTTTTGTGCCTACTAGTGTTGATTATGAGCAGAATCCACTGAGTGTCTACTTTTGCTTCGATGGAAATGAGAAAAATCTATCCTGCTGCATTGCAGAGGTCACCAACACACCATGGGCAGAGAGAGTTACCTTTATATTTGATGCAGGAGGTGATACTGTTGCAAAACCCCTTCATGTTAGCCATTCATGGATATGTCAGGGACTTGGAAAATCAAAACCTCTGTGCTTGACAAAGAATTGGTGTTCACAATAACTGTGCAGAATTCTGAATTTGGTAACTGTTTCACAGCAGCTTTGAAAGCAAAGAGAATAGAGAAGCCTTTACTGGTTGCAGAGGCCTTTTTCTAATTGATGCCTCACAAAACAGCACTGGGAATTTATTGCAGGAACATAACCAGGCTCTGTATAACAGTGCAAAAAGCAAAGAGAAGATCATACGAGTTTATAAAGGGATGATGCAATTTCTTCGGCAAGGGAAGTCTGATGACAATGTGACCATCATATTTAATGATATCTCATCGTGGTTGGATGACAGAATAAGGTTCCAGTCTGTTCATGACTGAAAATTTCCATTCATATGTACTAAATTATTGTTACTCGAGGGAAGACTTACCGAGTATTGATGTTTCGTATTAAGGAGTGATTTTGCTAGTTTTTCTCCTATGCCAAGAACAGATTTATAACTTCAAATTCCTTATAGTATTGGACATTATTATGATCTGTACTAAAACTATTTTCTAAACCTCTTGTATATACCTCTGAGGATTTTCTGTATTCGTCTTTTATTGCTGCTGCAACTATTCTGAAGAAATATAAATATGATCCTTTGTGGAGGCCGCTACAATTGACGATCTATCCTTCTATCCTGAAATTATTCAAAGTCCTCAGTGGTCGCGACTTGGCTTTCGAAAACCCTTCGACAGCGGCGATGGTGGCGGCAAGCCTTCTTCCTCTCCCTCTCTCACCCTATGCAAGACGGTCGCTCTCCCTCTCGAAACGTTTGATGAAAATGCGCGAAATGAACCGCGCTTGGGTTTCGGCTTGTTTTTTTCCCTGTGGGGCATCACTATTTGTGTCACTATTTGCGACACAAATAGCGATACAAATAGCGACACCGCTATTCCTGCGTCGCTACCCACCGTCGCTATACGTTACAATCCTTGTAGTGTGGTTTACTCAACAAGGCTGAAGCACAAGTGGAGACAAAATACAAGACAGTGGATAAGAAATTCAAACCTGTGGCAATCCCATTGCCTCTTGAAAGTGAAGGGCTCGCTGATAGGGCAGCAAATTAGCCAAGTCTTCATGATCCTTCCAACATTGGTCACAAGTTCACATCTGAAAGTATAAAAGAGCTCAAAATAGGTGAAAATTATTTCCTTTCATCGACTGAAAAACACTCTTTTATGCAAATGCTAATGAAACATGGAAAAGCTTTTGCATTTCAACCAAGTGAAATAGGCTGTGTGGATCCAAATATTGTGGCTCCTATGGTCATTTTTACCATCCCACATATGCCTTGGAACCTCAAGCCCATTCTCGTTCCAAGGGCGCATCTGCTCAAATTATTGGAACTTGTAAATGAGAATATCAGAATGAAGATTTTAGAACCTTCTTCAGCACCTTACTCCAACCGATGGTTTATTGTGCCTAAGAAAAATGGATCTTTATGATTCATTCAAGATCTATAGTCTGTCAATCCCGTCACAATCTGAAATGTTGATTCAGTCCAATTGTTGATGAGTTTGCTAAAGCTTTTGCAGGTAGAGAAATTTATTCTATGGGCGATCTATATTCAGGATATGACCAATTTTAGCTATCATTAGAAAACTGAGACATTACCACAATGAAGACACCTCTTGGATTGGTCCGCATGTGCACTCTACCACAAGGTGCAACAAACTCCGTAGCCCATATGATGAATGCCATGCACAAAGTCTTAAGGGACTTTATTCCACAACTTACTCTTTCATTTCTTGATGATGTACCTATCAAGGGATGTGAAGTCAATGAAAAGAATGAGGAGCTTGACAAAGATGGTTGCATGACATTTGTAGTTAACCATATTCATGATTGTGACAGGATTTTGACAAGGCTAGAAGAGGTACATCTTACCCTTTCTAGAGCTAAGTCGAGTTTTGGAGTAGAAGAAGTCCTAGTGGTTGGTCATCTATGTGGCCCCTATGGACGCAAACCTTCTCCAATTAAGATAGATGCCATCAGAAGAATGCAAGAAAAATACACAAATGTTTTAGAGGTGAGAAGATTTCTTGGCGCATGTGTATTCTATCTCATATGGATACCACATTTTGCTCATGTAGCCGAAAATATTTATCAATTATTAAGAAAAGGCCAAAGATTCTCTTGGAATAAAGAGCATACTCTCACTATGCATAATTAAAGAAGCTATTAATTTCAGCCCCCACTCTCAAAAGGGCTGACTATTCAAATGTTTAACCCATCATCCTTACTATGGATACAAGTCCCATTGGGATAGGATGGGCTGTTGGCCAAGAGGATCTTGAAGGTAACAGATATGCAATTATTTTTAGAGCAAAAGTTCTCAATGAACATCAAAGAAGGTATGCACAAGTAAAAAGGGAATTGTGGGGAGTTGTAACAGCATTAAAGTGTGATGATTGCCAACTGCTCTACACCCGACATTGCTATGCTAAGATGGATTCCATATATTAAATCTCTCAACCCCGAATTAAAGCATATTGCAGGAAATGTGAATCTAGTTGCTGACATGCTATCACGTGCAATATATGACAATGAAGAAGAGCTGATGGAAGAAGATGAAGCTGAAGAATCTATGCTTGTTGAATTTCATTGCATAGCTGCTGAAAATACCTTTTCAGTTAGTGCATATATAGATCCAAAGCTAAAAACAACAGGATGGTCAACTAGAAGCCAGCATGCTCATTGCATTTCTCAAGTTCTAGTTCATTTCCTTGAAGAAGATTGCCTAAAGATTGGCCAATATTTGAGCACGATGAAGAAGAAGGAGACTTGGACTAATGAGGAGTCCAAACATATCAAGAGGAAAGCTTATGGATTTTTCGTGAAGAATGACATCTATGGAAGCACGCAAAGAAGAAGAAAGGAGTGCCTGTCCGATTTTTAGGTAATAAAAGAATGCAACAATACATAATGAAGGAATTTCATGAAAGCATGTGTGCTGGCCATAGAGGCATATGGGGAACCTTTAGTAAAGTCAAAGAAAAATATTGGTGGCAAAACATATATCGGGACATAGCACGTGTTGTTGAAACCTGTTATGTATGTCAAATGTATTCTATGGTCAAGCATTGAGATGGGTTACAACCAACTTATCCTTTGTCTATACATAATAGATGGGTTATTGACCTTATAATCATGCCTATAGGAATATGGAATATGTGGTATTTAGTGCTTATAAGAGAGGATCTAACCAATCAAGTTGAAGGCAAAGCCTTAACAACCAAATCCACTCAAGCTATTTGTCATTTTTTTCTTGAAGAAGTGTTTTGTAGATATGGTTGTGTGGGTAAAGTAACTACAGATAGAGGAGAGTTGGATGCTGATGAGGCACGCAAATTATTTGCTCAATTGGGTATTAAGTTGTCTTTAACATCATCCTACAACCTTGAAGGCAATGGAAAGTGTCAGAGAGGTCATCAATCTATTCTCAAAGCTCTAGCAAAGTCTTGTAGAGGAAAGATCAAAGAATGGCCTAAAATGCTACCTTTTGCATTATGGGCTGACCGGACTACTCACAGTTCAGTGACTGGCTATATGCCAGCTGAACTTATGCATGGACAACAACCAATTATGCCAATTGAAGAATCTATTCTCACGTTGTCGTACTGCTGCGCATCCGAGGTGTGGAATCCACCCAAAAGTTGTGTGTGTGGGAGTTGATATTTTGTACATATTTAGTTGTTATGTTTGCATCTTTATTCTGCGTGGTAATATGGTAAAGAGGGGTCTTTTAATATCTTTTCTTTCAGCTATGGTTGACCTTGGAGATGTTCATATGTCCTTTCCATTGTCATCTGGAAGGCACAGTAAGAAGGGATGAGTTGGTTATCACAGATCAAAACAGAGGATTCTTCAACACCTTCTTTCAGGATGCATCTCAGCTGCTATTCCACGGATAGTGGTAGCTCCACTTGAATGTTGTAAGATTTCATCAATGGTGAACTCAAACAATATAAGAAAGGGTTTCACTTTGGCCATCTCAGATCTATGGAGCAAGGATGGCTTCAGGGCTCTGTATAGAGGAAATTTCCTGAATGTGCTTCAGATTGCTCCAACTAAGGATTGTGGACAAGGATATTGAAAAGCTGGTAAATAAATTGCACAGGAAGGGAGGGGCTGTAGGTTCTTTAGGTCTGAACCATCGAAGCCAGCTGCTTGAATTTTCAGAATACAGAGGCTTTCTAATGCTTTCGACTTTCAAAGATCTAAGGGATATTTTTCAAATTTGGGGAAGAGGCAAAAGGGGACGTAAGAAAGAAAAAGCAAGAGGACTATTTTTGAAAGAGGGAGTTTGGAGGCAAAAAAGCGGCTGGAAGAGGGATCGAAATAGCTCTACGAGACAGTACAAATCAAGGCGACAAGAAGGAGTCACAAGGCAATCGAGGGAGAATTAATTGGCACAAGAGCAGAGCATATTCAATACCCTGCATCTATGCATGAAAGGAAAAGGATTTTTGATGGACGTGCTATGGCAGCGTTCATGGCATCGTTCAATGCACTGTTAGGATTGAGACTGCAAAATCTCAGTGCCCAAGGATCTATGATTCGAGAACACATAGGAAAATTTCAGCGAGGCTCCGGCTAGGATTGCAACAGTTTTCAACCCTTTGGTGTACTGTGGTAGCTGCTTGTTTTTCTCCAGATATGTGGTGTTTTACAACAAGCTCTATCTCAAGTGCTGCTTCAATCGCAAGGAAGAAGATGGGACTCACTGGTTATCTGCAGTGGTGAGAACAGCTCTTTTCGTCTGCGTGTGGTGATACTTCTCTACTTCAAATGCTGCCTCGGTGGTATCCAAAAGGTCTGCGGAGATTACTGTAGTTAGCTGTCCAGGGACCTATGGGAGGAGGACAGAGCCTTATTCAAGGAGGAAATGACCTGGTGCTGCATTCTGGAATGACCATGAATGATCTTGATCCAATGTCATGGGAGTTTTCAGTACAGAAAAGCATCGAAGAAGAACTATATGCATCCTCAAAAATCGAGGGATAAGCCAAAGGGTGGAATTGTATGTAAAAACAAGCCTCAAACGCATTGTTCAAGTCAAAGAAACACATATAGATGCAGATTATTCGATTGGCTTCTTCAATGGGATCAAGGCATTAGAGGATTGTTGATTCCTCCCCGTTCGGTCTCTTTGGACTTGATCTCAGAAGATCCCGCAACAGAGAGGAGAAGCAATCGAAGGAGGCATTATTGACACAAGAGCATAGCATATTCATTACCCTGCATCTATACGTGGAAGGAACAGAGGACTGGAGAGAAAACGCGAAAAGCAGAAAGTGGGAGAGTCGAAGGGGAAACAAGGCGATGGAAGACGCTGGCTGTTGATGGGCTTTTCGAGTCTGGTGATAGTTCTTGATGGCAGCGATTGTAAAATCCTATTTATGATGACTGTCAGAAGCTTATCAGAAGGTTGCATGTACAGGACTCGTTCCCACCCAACTGGCTTAGCTGAAGGAAAGAACGTAGAGATGGAAGATTATCTGCCTAACCAGCTCTTGGACTGATTTGATTAATGGAGATTACCATTGCAATGCAAAAGGACACATCACAAACATGGAGGACCTGTATACAGCATCTTGGTCTGTTGAAATCATGTACCTCAAGCTGATATAATTTGTAGTACCTGGCTATGATCCTAAACTATCTGGATGTAGAAAGATGTGTCTGGGACATTGATGCCTGGGGATTCGAAAAATCAATTAACAAATGGGCGATCAAGGCAAATTAGTTTCCCCACTCTATCATGGAGATAAATTTATTGCTAATGTTGCCCTTTTCCCTCAAACAAAAGAGCTGCCATTTAAGCCTGGTGAAGAGCTGCGAGTCTCTTAATTTTCAACTGCCAGTGATCGGTGCCTTCCTCTGGTTGTCCTCCACATAGTAGCAACCGAGGGTGTATTGTCTAAGCTGAAGCCTTGTATATCTTCAAGATTGGCTTAGTTGCCATTTTAAACCTTATATACTGGATAACAGAATTTATAACTGTTTTTGCTCAGACAGACTTTATTGAATGTATTCTGAAATTGCCTTGTGGCTATTAGAAATTATATGATTCAGAGTTGAAGGCCAGTTTGATGATGACTCTAATTTTGGATTATTCACTTGATTGATCTTCCATCTTGAAATTTATCAAGGTCTTCTGTAGACACGACTTTGCTTTCGCAAATCCTTCAACAACATGGAGTCTTCTACCTTGGAAGGAAGGCATCAGTAGAGAAGAGTTGCTGACTTTGCACATATGGCAACTAGAAAGAAGGCCTGAAGATGTTCAAGTAGCTATTGAGAAGCTAAAGACAGCAAGACTAAAGAACAAAAGAAGATTTGATAAGCGACATCGACTTCGGCCAAGAGCAATTCAAGAAAATGATTGGGTGCTTGTCTATGACAGCAGCCTAGACAATCAATACAGTGCTTCTAGAAAGAAAGCATTGGTTTGGCCCATATGTGGTAAAGATTGTTCATGACAATGCCACGTATTCGTTGGCTGAATTGGATGGAACAAGCATGAAGATACCCATAGCTGGAAAAATAATCAAGCTCTTCAAATGAAGAGAAAGTTCAATATATGAGCTAGAATACTTGAATATAATTGAAGAGCATGAAGACATAGAGGAAGAAGAAGAGGCAAAAGATGAAGACATTGACATGGCAGAAGATACTTCTTCTGACATCGCAAATCCGTAAGACTTTGGCACATGCTAGAGGATGTGCAGGTTAGGAGGGGATGGATGTCGTGCTGCTACGCGCACACCGTGTAAAAAAATCTAGAGTGTGGCTTCCTTTTAGATTTAGAGAGCCAATGCCACTTTAGGCATTAGTATTAGTATCCATGGTTCAAAATATTATATTTTTTTGGACAAGTTTTTAGTCAATTTTTGATATTCTAGATATTATCTCTTGTAAAAATCCATAAAACTATAGATAACTTCTAGATTAGGATGACATGTAAAAGAAAGCATGTAGCTTTCAGCTAATTTGAGAGCATTTTATATAAAAAGAGAGATTAGCAAAATCGCACGACGCTCGATCACTATTTTCAGGTAGTGAACAGCACTTCGAAAGTGGGAGATAAAGAAGGAGTGATCTGGCACGATTCTGGCCAGGTGTCCTAGTATTGAACCCCCCTTTCGGAGTCATTGGAAGCATCAGATTGGCGATCTGAGCAGCATAGAGGAAGGTATTATTTTGTACACGTTTTTGTCTATTAGAGTTATATTTTCTCATAATGCTAAAAGAAGTTGACAGACTTCATCTTTGTTAGTATTCTTCTATATTTTCCAATTCTTTTTGGGAGTATTCTTCTATGTCTTCAATCTCTTCGAACCCCTTCTCTTTTGTCTACTCCTCTCCTCGAATCTACCTACACCCTGCTGTCTCTTATCTTCAAGAACTTGGCTTGAAACCTTCAACCCTTCTCTTATCTCTACCATCTCCGAAGTCTAAGCTCTTGAACCCCCATACATTCTTCTCTTGCCAAACCCCTATGATGAGCTTCAACCCTACGCGCTACAACACCACAAGTTTGATGGAAGAGATTTTCATCCATGGTAGATATTGGTGAAATATAAAATGATGGAGAGGGTTTATTAGCCCTTCATTAAGAGGACCAAGGTCATTGACCCATCCAATCCTAAAGATGTAAAAGATGATGAAAGATCCCAAGCCATAATAATGTTACTACTAGATGAATCCTTAATCCACCACATTGATCAAATCGCAACTACAAAGGAGGAGTGGGATGAGCTCAAGAAATTATATGGTGCAAGAGGAAAGAACTCCAAAATCTTCCTCAAAATAGAGTTCCTCAGCTTGGAATACATGTAAGGGGAGGACTTGGGAAATTTCATTTCCCACATGAAGTGGCTAATGTCCCAACTTTAGCTTCATTCCAAGCTCATGTTGCTAAAGAAGATGCCATCACAATACTTTTAAAGGTTGTAAGGACAGCCTTCCCAACTCTTGTAACTAATTTGACAAATGTACCAAATCCTACACTTGAAGGTGTCATTTAGTCTTTTCTAGATGAGGAGAAAAGAAATCAAAGGAAGGTGGCACTAGTTTAGAATCTACCTGTACAACTCGTGATCAACTCTTTGCAATAAAAAGGGACATATTGTATGGAATTGTTGGAAAAAATATCCCAACAAAATGAAGTGCAATAAATGTAAGCAAACATGACATATCACTAATAAATGTCATAACTCCCTTGAAGCACCAAAAGAATTGGAGGCCAACTATATCTTCAAAGCACACGATGACCACCCTTTTTAGTATCCTTTGTATCATCTTTCCATAAACATTATTGTAGCCTACTTTATAAAGGCATCTTACTGATTGATTAAAGGGAGGGGGGAGGGGAGGGGGGGCATTTCCAAACTATATGGTCCAATACCACCTTGGCATTGAGGGGGGATGTTACAAGTATGGCATCAAAACCCTATGTAAAAAAGGGTGCATGAGAGAAGCTAAGGTGTGAATAGACTAGAGGACATGGAAAACCCTAACTCTCACTCACTTAAAGGTTATATAAACATGGCCAAACATCACTCTTAGTAGATGAAAGAGAGTACCTTTGTGAGCAACCGAATAAGCAATACCTATGTCTTGTACTTTGTTAGCTCTCTTCTCCCTCTTGTGCACACTCTTTCATGTTGCAACTCTGATATTTCAACAATTATTACCCTCGATGTAATGGGCTAGTAGAATCATTCAATGGAACTTTGTTGAAGATTCTCTAAAAACGGGTGGAAGATTATCCCAAGGATTGCGACAAGTATCTGCATTAATCTTTATGCACTTGTAGGAAAATTTAGAAGTTGAGTATAGGGTTCACCCCTTTTCATTTGGTATATGGTGGAGAGGCTATAATTCCCATGAATTTCATGTTTCCTAGAATGGAGTTAATGAAGATGTTAGTTGGATTGGTTAACAAAGGACTGAAATTGCATATACTATAGTTAAATAGGCAATAAAGAACCAATGGATTGTTATGAGAAACAGATTTTCAAAAGAAGGCAATAGTTCAATATGAAATTGAGGAGGAAGGATTTTGCCACGGAAACATTAGTTTATGAGATATGAAAATAGTCTAGATTCTATATTTCAAATTAAATTTTGAGTTAGATGAGAAGGACCCTACATGATCAAGTAGATATTTGAAACTTATCTATTACAAGATCTAGATGCAATAGTTCATAAAAGTATGATCAATAGGTTCCATCTCAAGAAATATATTTGGAGAATCATGTAAATACGGATGTTATAAGTAGTGTATATACAAGTCATAGAGTAGATTGTTCTAGTCAGCAATTTTGGACAGTTTTGGTATTTTGAAATTTAGTATTAATTGGAGGGTTTTAAATTATGGATAGCATGTCCAAAGTGCACTTTTGCACCTAATGAAGATCCCTACCAAGTTTGGTATCCAACCAAGCAAGTATGTGGGAGACATGTGCTTTGGAATTTTAATGTATGTAGTAGATTACATGTAGAAATGCACGATTACATACTGTCTTGAGGTTTTATGGGGTTGTAATCTTTGATATCTGACTCTGATGCCTTCTAATAAGTTGTAATTTGGAACCAAAGCTACAACTTTTCTTCACAAATCTCGGCAATATGAGCTATAGATCAAAAGTTATGAGCAATTTTGTGCATGGTGTCCTGATTCACAAGATTTTGAAAGTCAAAGCATGTCTTTGTTAGAGGTGGTTTGGATTTTCAAATAAAGGTACATGCATACTTTGTGTTCCAAATGAAGGGATAGGCTAATCATGGTGTATGAAATTGCTTAACCATGGACATGTCACCACATGCACACAAATTGGACAAGTAATGTAAATGTCATTTGTTTGACTTTTCAATGTTTAACCAGAGAGGGATCATGTTAATGCACAAGAGTCTTACATGGCAGCTTGCATGTTTGATAACCTTTCTTTTCACTTGGTTTTCAAGTGCATTCCTACTACAAGAAGTGTGGTCCTACTAGTAGGATTTGTAGTCTTGCTATGGTTTTTGTGAACCCGAAGTGGAATTTTTAAGTGTTGCTACTTCGTAAAGGAGAAAAACATTAGTAAAAAGGAAAAATGCGAGAGATGTTAAAAGGGGAGAAAAACACAACATGAGGAGAGAAAGACTTGTTGGAAAATATGGTGAGCAAGAGTGGAAGAGTAAATTATGGGGGAAAGAAGAGTAATAAGTAGGCAATCATGATAACATGACACAGACTTAGTTAATAGTTATGCCAAGTATGTTCTTTTATAGATTTTTAGCTTGGATACACACCTCACACTTTGCTTATGAGATTTAGTTACATGTGTCTCTAGCACAGCACTAACACATTTTAACACCCCCTCCCTTGGTGCTACCTTATCCTCTAGATAACTACACCTCACACTTTGCTTATGAGATTTAGTTACATGTGTCTCTAGTACAGCACTAACACATTTTAACACCCCCTCCCTTGGTGCTAGCTTATCCTCTAGATAACTACACCTAAGGATGTACATTCCCCCCTCCCCCCTAATGCTTGCAAGGCCTCTAGCTCATGTAGTGTCAAATAAAGTGTAGGCAATTTACTATTTAGAAGACAGTTTTAGGACATTCTTCAAAGTTTTTTTCCTTGATAAATTTTGCTTTTTGGCTTTAGCATTCTTTCTTCGTGTGTCCAAACTTGTTGCAGTTCTTACACTTTGACTTTCCTTTGTTCCAATATTCTTGTTCCTTATGTCCATTTTTCCCATGGATTCTACAAATAATTCTTGAAGTAAAGTGTAGAGATTATGGAGTTTGGTGTAGTCTCTTAGGCCGTCTCTTTGATTTTCCCCTCTTGCTCATATAAAGAAGCTTCCATTGAGTTGAGTTTTCTATTTAGCACATTCCTCAAGGTTACTACCACATGCTCAAAACCTTCGTTAGGTTTATCCACACTATTGAGTAGCACTGAAATGGCTTCATTTTCTTTAATATCTTTAACAACAGAAGATATTTGCACTTTCAAGCTTTTGAATTTGTTAATCAGTGAAGTTAAGGAGTCATAATTGTTTAGATCTAGCCTGAAAATTTCGATTAGAATATTTATTTTTGAGTTCTTCGCTTGGGACACAAAGGTTTTATCCAATTCTTTCTAGGCTTCTTTTGCTTTTGTAATCACCGATATGTGATGAAGAACATCATGTGACAAGCCCCATGCTATTATCTTGAGTGCTTTTACTTTTTTTTACTTTTTCAATTCAGATCTCAAGCTCCTCGGGTTCCTTGAATATTTTCCAAAGGTCTTTTCACATTAGGTGATACATGATTTCCATTTTCCAAGGGTGAAAACCCTTGCCATTGAACTTTTCCACAACTTTGATTTAAAACATTTTGTGGATGAAGAAGTCTTACAAGTCACTCACATGGCAATGCCTTAACTCCAATTTACAACAAGATATTTATGTGAGAGTTACAAGGATTTTTGCTAGATTTTAATGATGAGCTCCATTTTTTTAATGGCAATTTTTGTGAAAAGAGAGATTCCGCATACAATATCAACATTTGATTGCTTACAGTATGAATTGCCTTTTAGAATGATTGCATAGACTAATTCATGATAGCAAGCACTATGAATGGAAAATTTCAAAGTATTCAATCTGAATCAGGTTTAAATAGAACCACTTTATGGATTCTCATTGTGAATAGCGCTTAATTTCAAACCACTTTGATGAGAACAAATGTGAGCAAGGGCTTAGAAAAACTAGTTTGAAGGAGGATTAAGTGTGAAAGTGATTGAAGTATTAAGGTTTAACAACCTTCATAGAGAGGACAATGATGACTTATTCTCCACATATTGCTATGGCCATTTCAAATCGGTGAATGTGGTCATGTCTTCAAGGTGTGTTTGTTGTCTTTGATCTGGACATAACGAGAGTTACCAAATGACGAATTTTATGTGGCTTTACACTCTTCCAATCTCTCTTTATTCTTCGTTTCTTCTTTTTCTTTGACTACAACAAAGAGAGTAGTCCCCCAAGCTTATGTTGAAATCCTATCCTTCAAGATGGCCTTTTAAGCAGCAAGTGATGAAGTTCAAGCTCTTCAAAGAAGGCTCAAATAACTCTCTCTTCTCTATTCCTGACTTAACATATGCTTTGGGCAATGGCCACCCATTAATTGAATCAAAATAGAAGAATTGATAGATAGATAAGATATACCTTGATATCTTATTTGAACAACATCCTCTTCACAAAAACCCATTGAGTTTCACACCCTTGCAAGCCTTCAATCTCAAGGCTTCAACCTCTTGAGCAACATCTCTTTGACTTGAGCTTCTTCACACCATCGTGTGTGACAATGAATGCCTCTCTATCTCACAACATGAAGGAAAGAGGCTCTGATACCATGTTAGAAAACATGATTGAGCAAGAGTGGAAGAGTAAATTATAAGGGAAAGAAGAAGAATAAGTAGGTGATAGCATGAAAGAGACATGCTTGATTGATAGTTGTGAAAAGTACATTCTTTAATAGCTTTTTAGCTTTGATACATGCATCGCACTTTGCTTATGGGATTCAGTTACATGTGCCTCTAGCACTACACATACATTTTAACAAGACCTACAATAAGTGATTGAGGCTTTCATGTATTCGAAGCTTTTTGGCAACATGCTGAAGAATGGAGTCGTGGAATACAATTTGCTGCTATAATTCCTCTATTCTCTAACTACGACAACAAGGTTTGGTTTCAACTTCTCTTTTCCTTTCTTCTACTATAGGAAGTATGGTGAGTGTGGTCTTTTATTCGACATATTATTATTGGTGAGAGGGATAGCATGAAGGCTACTTCGGTCTATGTTGATGATGGTGTGTGCCACATCTTAAAGGTTTCCTATTAGTGAGAAAAGGGAAACAACAATTTTAGTGTTTGAGATATTTGTGTATTACAAAGGCTAGGTACTATTGATAAAGGCTAAATATGCTACTCAAGTCAATGAAGAAATCACGGCGACGTTGTCAAGCTTTTTTTTTGAAACTGAAAAGCCCCAGTCAAACTGTAGTTAGGTTTGATTTTTGCTAGCTTAGTTGTTTGCGTGACAATTTGTTTTGTTATTTCGTAGTTGGATTTCTTGTGTTTTTCTAGTTTAGGATTTGTTTCTGTGATTTTTTTGATTTGTTGAGTGTGAAACTTGATAGCCTTGGTATAGCTTGGTATTTTTTTGGACAGGTTGAAGTAGAAGTTTGCTAATAGCTACTGAACATTGAGGAGCTAGATATGTTTTCTTGTCGAGACTCTTGCACATCACAAGGGATAAAGGGTTCACAAGCACTTCACGTTGCACTTGTTGATGCATTGCACTCGGGGGTCGTCTCCTGTTATTCTCAAATACTTCCATGCCATGGGTTGGGATTATGCACGTTTTGCACCATCGTTGAGCACTAGCACAGCATGAGGTCCGTTATAGCTATATGCAGTAACTTATAGATGCACGCGCACTTGCGAGAGCACCTGTCATTGAGCACGCACAATTCTTGCACACACCATTTGGGATGTTCATCACAAAGCTAGGAACTTCTAGTTCAGAGTGTAAGGTGGTTGGGAGAGGTTGAGGGTCGTGAAGGACGCCATCAATAGTGAGAAGGGTTGTTCTTATCTGGTCAACATCTTGAGGACCACCATTTTCTAGAGTGATTGTGAGATTTTTTGGATGGGTGGAGCGGAGTATATCATATTTTTTTATGAGAGTTGAGAGGTGAGGATAAGGATTTTTTAATTAATTAAGGAATTTTGTTTGCATTTGCATGATGCACGATCACATGTAGATAGACTAGGCACAATTTCTTCAATGCATACATTATTTTTGTGTGTAGCATCAATTGATTGGTTGCATATCATGGATCCAACATTGCATATTTTTTAAAATCATGAATAATTGGGCACAGAGTTCATTTCAAAAAACCATATTCTTGCCAGGGCACACTGCATAAAAAACAGGTTCATATCCAGAGAATGTTTATTTTGAAGACTCAAGGATCAAAGGAAAAGATCGTACGTTTTACATCGTCAGTGAGTATTTCTTGAAGAAAAAGAGGACATGTGTGCTGAAAGTGTGTGCAATTACAAGAACAATAGGCCAAGGAAGGGAATAAGTCGTCCAAGATAAAAGATGGAGAAAAATAATGGGATTTACGAAAATCAATATTTTTGCCCATTTTGATATATTTTCGTAATTCTGCCCGCATTGGCTTATCGATCAGATATGTTTCAATCATTTTGAGTACCCCGAACGACTATATTTGGAGTTCAAATGATGAAGTTATCATCCAAATAAGTTACAAACAGGCATAGAGCAGAAAAAACGAAAATGGTGAAAAGCAGTAGAAAAGCAAAAGCCAAAATCCTAATGTGTGTGAGTGTGGATAGAAAACTATATAAGAAGATGAGAATGGAGAGTTAAGGGCCTTCCCCCTTGATTACAATTGTATTTTGTGAGAGAGGAGAGTGGACGGTCGCATGCTAGAGTGAGCTCTTGTCATGCCAATTTGGAAGTTGGAGCTTTTGGGTGTCAAAGCGCCGAGCATTGGCTTAAGGTTGTTAAGATACAAAAATATATCTCACTTGGTTTGTTTTCGAATTGTTGGTATTTTTGTTGTGTTGTGGTAGTGTGATACTCTACCAACATTCGGGTTTTTACTTGTTTTGAGCTTCAAGAGGCATTGTGTTTTTTCTTGTTTTTATATTTTTAATTTTTCAAGTTGTGTTGTGCATTCGACAAAGTCAATTACCCCAACTGGCACTCCTTAACGTCTCGTTATCGGGTTGTGAGTGAGGCTTGTTCTGGATCACTGCTCATGTAACATCTCTTAAAATTTTGTGCCCCCATTGAGGAGTGCCGAAATTGACATTGTTGTTATTTTGAATGTGAGTTTGTTTTGATTTCTTGTGATTGTTGAAAATGTTTGATAATTTTCCTGAGTTTCATGGTAATCATATTGAAGATCCTGAAAGATTTTTAGAAAAAATAGAGTTGTGTTTTTTGATAAAGAGAGTGACTAATCTTCAGGATAAACTATAGATTTTTAGATATCAATTGCAGGGAGAAGCACGAAATTGGTTGCTTGACTATGAGAGAAGCTTGAAATTTAGGAGACAAAATTTGAACTATGAGACCATTAAAAATGCATTTCTATCGAGGTTTAAAAAAAGAGAAACTCAAAGTGAGATTTGGGCGAAAATAGAAACTTGTGTTCAAAAAGATGATCAGTGTGTTGAGATTTTTGCTAGGGAGTTTGAAAGGTTGTGGAATCGATGGAGTTTAACATTGTTAGAAGGTGAGATAACCTCAGTTATGTTGAACATAATGTATTTTGTAAATGGGTTGAAATTAGAAGATTGGAGAGTGAAATTAGAGGTAAAAAACCCTAAGACTTTTGAGGAAGCGGTGAAGATAGCTCAATATCAAGAGAGGAAGACCAAAAGAAAAAAAGAGTTAGGGTTTGATGAACCAAGGGAAATGTTGAGTTCAAGGCAAGTTGAGAGAAGAGTTTTTGAGGAGAAAAGAGTTAGTTATGCCTATCCTGAGAGAGGTATACTATATTCTCTATTTAGGAGAGATGAGTTGACTTGTGAGAAATCAATTGAAGTATGTGAGGAGAAACTCCCTTGGGGTGGTTGAGGAGAAAAATAATTGTTTGACTGATTGGAGTGAAGAGTCTAGGAGTGTGAATTCATACCCATTGACCACAGATACTTCTAGTTCAGTGATTAGTGATTTAACTAAAGAAGAGGGATCGACTGATGATACTTTGGAGCTTGAGGACTATAAAGATGAGCTAGAGTTGGATCTGAGTTGTAAAGAAGAAAATGAGAGACCATATGATTTTAAGGACCAAGAGTTTTCATGTTCTTTGGGAGAGGATGAGAGTCAAGAAAGTTTTGATATTTCTGATGAGAGGGAAGGTGTGATGAAAATTATGATAGTCATGGCAGTGTTGAAGAGAGTAAAGACAATTTAGAGAGTGAGCTTGTTTGCCTTGGTGATAGTATAGATGGATCTAATTGCTTGAAAGAGGAAGAGAGAATAGAGGATGAATTTTTGAGTTTGTTGGAAAACTATGAGGGGAGGGCTTAGAAACTGTAAGTTTTCAAGATGAAGTTAAGGGTTCGAATTTGTTGCCTAACAAGTTTGTAGAGATTTGTTGTGAGTTTGGTTTTGAGTTTGATGATCAAGAGAGTATGGAGGTTTTAGGTTCTGACTCATGTTGTGATTTTGGTGTTGGTGTTGTTGACTCAGTTGAGTCTTGTGAGTTGGTTGGTGATGTTTTGAGTAGGTTGGAGAGGCTATTGTTTGTGGTGTTGATGATGTGGTTTTGAGTAGACCTAATCTCTTACTCCTTGATAGTTGTGTAGATAATTGTTTGGTTGATTTAGTTAACAATGATGAAGAGAAAACTTCATCTAATAGTCTTTTAGTTTCTTTGAGTTCTCCTAAAGGTTTTGATGTTGTTTGTGATGATTCTGATTGGGATTTTGAGGATCTTGAGAGTGACATTGATAAGGATCTAAGAGAGAATTTGAGTAAGGCTTTGAAAAGAATTGAAATTTTGAGGGAAGAGAGATTTAAAACCAACGAAATAGAGTTGGAAGGTATTTGTGAGGAGGAAGTTAAGGATTTGGTAGTTGAGGAGTCTTTGGTTGAGGTTTTAGACCCAAATTTGTTGTATTGTGAAGATGTTATTTGTGATGATGTAGAGGTGAAAGTTTCTTCAGTTTCTTGTGAGGTTTCTTGTAAGGATACTATGGAAGGTGTTTACCACTCTTTCTATGTGAAAGACTCGATAGAGTGTTGTATTGTTGATGATGAAGTGACCCCATTTGTGGATGTTGTTGGTTCTTGTGGTGTTATGAGTCTAGAGTTGACTCCTTTTGATGTTGTGTGTCATTTGGATATTGAGTTGGGAGATCCTTGCATAGTATCTTTAGGAGAAGCTGTAGATGAATCAGAGGATGAATTTGAGATTGGCAACAAAGAAAGGGTCAAAATTTTATTTAAACACTCTAAAAGTAACATGGTTTTTTTTAGGGAGGATGGGTGGGATATGAAGATGTTGGATTATGGTTGGGATTTGAAGAATCTAGAGGATGATGTATTTTCCTTAGATCGTAAGGATTTCTTAAGGATTTTGATAAGAATTTCATGGATGAGTTTTATCTACCTGTAAAGGAGTTGTTTGAGAGAAATGTCCCCTTTGTGTTTGTTGAGAAGATTGTGGATAGATCATTGGATTTTATTTTTGATTGGCTCGTAAATGCTGCATCATTTTATGAAAGCAACTGCTGCACATGAATGTTTGCAGACTAGGAGAAGGGCTAAATATGTCAAGCATTTTTTTTGAAACTAAAAAGCCCTAGTCAAACTGTAGTTAGATTTGATTTTTGCTACCTTAGTTGTTTGCGTGACAGTTTGTTTTGTTATTTCGTAGTTGGATTTCTTGTATTTTTCTAGCTTAGGATTTGTTTCTATCATTTTGTTTGATTTGTTGAGTGTGAAACCTGATAGCCTTAGTACAGCTTGGTATTTTTTTGGACAGGTTGAAGTAGGAGTTTGCTAATAGCTACTGACCATTGAGGAGCTAGGTATGTTTTCTTGTCGAGACTCTTGCACATCACAAGGGATAAAGGGTTCACGAGCACTTCACGTTGCACTTGTTGATGCACTAAACTCGGGGGTCATCTCGTGTTCTTATCAAATACTTCCATGCCATGAGTTGGGATTATGCACGTTTGCACCATCATTGAGCACTAGCACGGCATGAGGTCCGCTGCAGCTATATGCAGTAACTTTTAGATGCACACGCAGTTGAGAGAGCACCTGTCATTGATCACGCACAATTCTTGCACACACCATTTGGGATGTTCATCACAAAGCTAGGAACTTTTGGTTCAGAGTGTAAGGTGGTTGGGAAAGTTCGAGGGTTGATTACAATTGTATTTTGTGAGAGAGGAGAGTGGAGGGTCGCATGCTAGAGTGAGCTCTTGTCATGCCAATGTGGAAGTTGGAGCTTTTGGGTGTCAAAGCGCCGAGCATCGGCTCAAGGTTGCTAAGGTACGAAAATATATCTCACTTGGTTTGCTTTTGAATTGTTGGTATTTTCGTTGTGTTGTGGTAGTGTGATACTCTACCCACATTTGGGTTTTTACTTGTTTTGAGCTTCAAGAGGCATTGTGTTTTTTCTTGTTTTTACAATTACCCCGACTGGCACTCCTTAACGTCTCGTTATCGGGTTGTGAGTGAGGCTTGTTCTCGATCACTGCTCATGTAACATCTCTTTTTTGGTGCCCCCGTTGAGGAGTGCCGAAATTGACATTGTCGTTATTTTGAATGTGAGTTTGTTTTGATTTCTTTGATTGTTGAAAATGGTTGATAATTTTCCTGAGTTCCATGGTAATCATATTGATGATCCTGAAAGATTTTTAGAAAAAATAGAGCTGTGTTGTTTGATAAAGAGAGTGACTAATCTTGAGGATAAACTATAGATTTTCAGATATCAATTGCGAGGAGAAGCACGAAATTGGTTGCTTGACTTTGAGAGAAGCTTGAAATTTAGGAGACAAAATCTGGACTATGAGACCATTAAAAATGCATTTCTATTTAGGTTTAAAAAAAGAGAAAGTCAAAGTGAGATTTGGGCGAAAATAGAAACTTGTGTTCGAAAAGATGATCAGTGTGTTGAGGATTTTGCTAAGGAGTTTGAAAGGTTGTGGAATCGATGGAGTTTAACATTGTTAGAAGGTGAGATAGCCTCAGTTATGTTGAACATAATGTATTTTGTAAATGGGTTGAAATTAGAAGATTGGAGAGTGAAATTAGAGGTAAAAAACCCTAAGACTTTTGAGGAAGCGGTGAAGATAGCTCAATATCAAGAGAGGAAGACCAAAAGAAAAAAAGAGTTAGGGTTTGATGAACCAAGGGAAATGTTGAGTTCAAGGCAAGTTGAGAGAAGAGTTTTTGAGGAGAAAAGAGTTAGTTATGCCTATCCTGAGAGAGGTATACTATATTCTCTATTTAGGAGAGATGAGTTGACTTGTGAGAAATCAATTGAAGCATGTGAGGAGAAACTCCCTTGGGGTGATTGAGGAGAAAAATAATTATTTGACTGATTGGAGTGAAGAGTCTAGGAGTGTGAACTCATACCCATTGACCAAAGATACTTCTAGTTCAGTGATTAGTGATTTAACTAAAGAAGAGGGATCGACTGATGATACTTTGGAGCTTGAGGACTATAAAGATGAGCTAGAGTTGGATCTGAGTTGTAAAGAAGAAAATGAGAGACCATATGATTTTAAGGACCAAGAGTTTTCATGTTCTTTGGGAGAGGATGAGAGTCAAGAAAGTTTTGATATTTCTGATGAGAGGGAAGGTGTGATGAAAATTATGATAGTCACGGCAGTGTTGAAGAGAGTAAAGACAATTTAGAGAGTGAGCTTGTTTGCCTTGGTGATAATATAGATGGATCTAATTGCTTGAAAGAGGAAGAGAGAATAGAGGATGAATTTTTGAGTTTGTTGGAAAACTATGAGGGGAGGGCTTAGAAACTGTAAGTTTTCAAGATGAAGTTAAGGGTTCGAATTTGTTGCCTAACAAGTTTGTGGAGATTTGTTGTGAGTTTGGTTATGAGTTTGATGATCAAGAGAGTATGGAGGTTTTAGGTTCTGATTCATATTGTGATTTTGGTGTTGGTGTTGTTGACTCAGTTGAGTCTTGTGAGTTGGTTGGTGATGTTTTGAGTAGGCTGGAGAGGCTTTTGTTTGTGGTGTTGATAATGTGGTTTTGAGTAGACCTAATCTCTTACTCCTTGATAGTTGTGTAGATAATTGTTTGGTTGATTTAGTTAACAATGACGAGGAGAAAACTTCATCTAATAGTCTATTAGTTTCTTTGAGTTCTTCTAAAGGTTTTAATGTTGTTTGTGATGATTCTGATTGGGATTTTGAGGATCTTGAGAGTGACATTGATAAGGATCTAAGAGAGAATTTGAGTAAGGATTGAAAATTTGAGGGAAGAGAGATTTAACACCAAGGAAACAGAGTTGGAAGGTATTTGTGAGGAGGAAGTTAAGGATTTGGTAGTTGAGGAGTCTTTGGTTGAGGTTTTAGACCCAAAATTGTTGTATTGTGAAGATGTTATTTGTGATGATATAGAGGTGAAAGTTTCTTCAGTTTCTTGTGAGGTTTCTTGTAAGGATACTATGGAAGGTGTTTACCACTCTTTGTATGTGAAAGAATCGATGGAGTGTTGTATTGTTGATTATGAAGTGACCCCATTTGTGGATGTTGTTGGTTCTTGTGGTGTTATGAGTCTAGAGTTGACTCCTTTTGATGTTGTGTTTCATTTGGATATTGAGTTGGGAGATCCTTGCATAGTATCTTTAGGAGAAGTTGTAGATGAATCAATGGATCAATTTGAGATTGGCAACAAAGAAAGGGTCAAAATTTTATTTAAAGACTCTAAAAGTAACATGGTTTTTCTTAGGGAGGATGGGTGGGATATGAAGATGTTGGATTATGGTTGGGATTTGAAGAATTTAGAGGATGATGTATTTTCCTTAGATGTTAAGGATTGTCTCAAGGATTTTGATAAGAATTTCATGGATGAGTTTTATCTACCTGTAAAGGAGTTGTTTGAGAGAAATTTGGCATTTGTGTTTCTTGAGAAGATTGTGGATAGATCATTGGATTTGATTTTTGATTGGCTCATAAATGCTACATCATTTTATGAAAGCAACTGCTGCACATGAATGTTTGCAGACTAGGAGAAGGGCTAAACATGTCAAGCATTTTTTTTTAAACTAAAAAGCCCTAGTCAAACTGTAGTTAGATTTGATTTTTTCTACCTTAGTTGTTTGCGTGACAGTTTGTTTTGTTATTTTGTAGTTGGATTTCTTGTATTTTTCTAGCTTAGGATTTGTTTTTGTGATTTTGTTTGATTTGTTGAGTGTGAAACTTGATGACCTTGGTACACCTTGGTATTTTTTTGGACAGGTTGAAGTAGGAGTTTGCTAATAGCTACTGAACATTGAGGAGCTAGGTATGTTTTCTTGTCGAGACTCTTGCACATCACAAGGGATAAAGGGTTCACGAGCACTTCATGTTGCACTTGTTGATGCACTGAACTTAGGGGTCATCTCCTGTTCTTATCAAATACTTCCATGCCATGGGTTGGGATTATGCACGTTTGCACCATCGTTGAGCACTAGCACGGCATGAGGTCCGTTGCAGCTATATGCAGTAACTTTTAGATGCAGGCGCACTTGAGAGAGCACCTGTCATTGAGCACGCACAATTCTTGCACACACCATTTGGGATGTTCATCACAAAGCTAGGAACTTCTGGTTCAGAGTGTAAGGTGGTTGGGAGAGGTTGAGGGTCGTGAAGGACACCATCAATAGTGACAAGGGTTATTCTTATCTGGTCAACATCTTGATGACCACCATTTTCTAGAGTGATTGTGAGATTTTTTGGATGGGTGGAGCGGAGTATATCATATTTTTTTATGAGAGTTGAGAGGTGAGGATAAGGATTTTTTAATTAATTAAGGAATTTTGTTTGCATTTTGCATTATGCACGATCACATGTAGATAGACTAGGCACAATTTCTTCAATGCATACATTATTTTTGTGTGTAGCATCGATTGATTGGTTGCATATCATGGATCCAACATTGCATATTTTTTAAAATCATGAATAATTGAGCACAGAGTTCATTTCAAAAAACCATATTCTTGCCAGGGCACACTGCATAAAAAACAGGTTCATATCCAGAGAAAATTTATTTTGAAGACTCAAGGATCAAAGGAAAAGATCGTACGTTTTACATCGTCAGCGAGTATTTCTTGAAGAAAAAAAGGACATGTGTGCTGAAAGTGTGTGCAATTACAAGAACAATAGGCCAAGGAAGGGAATAAGTCGTCCAAGATAAAAGATGGAGAAAAATAATGGGATTTACGAAAATCAATATTTTTGCCCATTTTGATATATTTTCGTAATTCTGCCCACATTGGCTTATCGATCAGATATGTTTCAATCATTTTGAGTACCCTGAACGACTATATTCGGAGTTCAAATGACGAAGTTATGATCCAAATAAGTTACAAACAGGCATAGAGCAGAAAAAACGAAAATGGTGAAAAGCAGTAGAAAAGCAAAAGCCAAAATCCTAATATGTGTGAGCGTGGATAGAAAACTATATAAGAAAATGAGAATGGAGAGTTAAGGGCCTTCCCCCTTGATTACAATTGTATTTTGTGAGAGAGGAGAGTGGAGGGTCGCATGCTAGAGTGAGCTCTTGTCATGCCAATTTGGAAGTTGGAGCTTTTGGGTGTCAAAGCGCCGAGCATCGGCTTAAGGTTGTTAAGGTACAAAAATATATCTCACTTGGTTTGTTTTCGAATTGTTGGTATTTTCGTTGTGTTGTGGTAGTGTGATACTCTACCAACATTCGGGTTTTTACTTGTTTTGACCTTCAAGAGGCATTGTTTTTTCTCTTGTTTTTATATTTTTACTTTTTCAAGTTGTGTTGTGCATTCGACAAAGTCAATTACCCCAACTGGCACTCCTTAACGTCTCGTTATCGGGTTGTGAGTGAGGCTTGTTCTGGATCACTGCTCATGTAACATCTCTTTTAACATCATATTGGGGAATATGGGAATTCTCCATAAGTTTGGGACACGTGGTCAAATCTTTGGATTTGTCATAACTTGAACACTATAACTCCAAATTGAGCGCTCTATAGCTCAATAGATTCCATTTTTCAAGCGCTTTCCAATTATATGTCACATCATATGGTTTTGAGAAACTTATGGGTATGTTATCCGGGTGCCACCTTTTTAGTATTCAAAAAATGGGAATTGGGAAATTCCCAAATTCATTGATATTGTGTTTTTTTTTGTGCCCCCATTGAGGAGTGCCGAAATTGACATTGTTGTTATTTTGAATGTGAGTTTGTTTTGATTTCTTATGATTGTTGAAAATGGTTGATAATTTTCCTGAGTTCCATGGTAATCATATTGAAGATCCTGAAAGATTTTTAGAAAAAATAGAGCTGTGTTGTTTGATAAAGAGAGTGACTAATCTTGAGGATAAACTATAGATTTTTAGATATCAATTGCATGGAGAAGCACGAAATTGGTTGCTTGAATTTGAGAGAAGCTTGAAATTTAGGAGACAAAATTTGAACTATGAGACCATTAAAAATGCATTTCTATCTAGGTTTAAAAAAAGAGAAAGTCAAAGTGAGATTTGGGCGAAAATAGAAACTTTTGTTCAAAAAGATGATCAGTGTGTTGAGGATTTTGCTAGGGAGTTTGAAAGGTTGTGGAATCGATGGAGTTTAACATTGTTAGAAGGTGAGATAGCCTCAGTTATGTTGAACATAATGTATTTTGTAAATGGGTTGAAATTAGAAGATTGGAGAGTGAAATTAGAGGTAAAAAACCCTAAGACTTTTGAGGAAGCGGTGAAGATAGCTCAATATCAAGAGAGGAAGACCAAAAGAAAAAAAGAGTTAGGGTTTGATGAACCAAGGGAAATGTTGAGTTCAAGGCAAGTTGAGAGAAGAGTTTTTGAGGAGAAAAGAGTTAGTTATGCTTATCCTGAGAGAGGTATACTATATTCTCTATTTAGGAGAGATGAGTTGACTTGTGAGAAATCAATTGAAGTATGTGAGGAGAAACTCCCTTGGGGTGGTTGAGGAGAAAAATAATTATTTGACTGATTGGAGTGAAGAGTCTAGGAGTGTGAATTCATACCCATTGACCACAGATACTTCTAGTTCAGTGATTAGTGATTTAACTAAAGAAGAGGGATCGACTGATGATACTTTGGAGCTTGAGAACTATAAAGATGAGCTAGAGTTGGATCTGAGTTGTAAAGAAGAAAATGAGAGACCATATGATTTTAAGGACCAAGAGTTTTCATGTTCTTTGGGAGAGGATGAGAGTCAAGAAAGTTTTGATATTTCTGATGAGAGGGAAAGTGTGATGAAAATTATGATAGTCATGGCAGTGTTGAAAAGAGTAAAGACAATTTAGAGAGTGATCTTATTTGCCTTGGTGATAGTATAGATGGATCTAATTGCTTGAAAGAGGAAGAGAGAATAGAGGATGAATTTTTGAGTTTGTTGGAAAACTATGAGGGGAGGGCTTAGAAACTGTAAGTTTTCAAGATGGAGTTCAGGGTTCGAATTTGTTGCCTAACAAGTTTGTAGAGATTTGTTGTGAGTTTGGTTATGAGTTTGATGATCAAGAGAGTATGGAGGTTTTAGGTTCTGACTCATGTTGTGATTTTGGTGTTAGTGTTGTTGACTCAGTTGAGTCTTGTGAGTTGGTTGGTGATGTTTTGAGTAGCCTGGAGGGGCTATTGTTTGTGGTGTTGATGATGTGGTTTTGAGTAGACCTAATCTCTTACTCCTTGATAGTTGTGTAGATAATTGTTTGGTTGATTTAGTTAACAATGATGAAGAGAAAATTCATCTAATAGTCTTTTAGTTTCTTTGAGTTCTCCTAAAGGTTTTGATGTTGTTTGTGATGATTCTGATTGGGATTTTGAGGATCTTGAGAGTGACATTGATAAGGATCTAGGAGAGAATTCGAGTAAGGATTGAAAATTTGAGGGAAGAGAGATTTAAAACCAAGGAAATAGAGTTGGAAGGTATTTGTGAGGAGGAAGTTAAGGATTTGGTAGTTGAGGAGTCTTTGGTTGAGGTTTTAGACCCAAAATTGTTGTATTGTGAAGATGTTATTTGTAATGATGTAGAGGTGAAAGTTTATTCAGTTTCTTGTGAGGTTTCTTGTAAGGATACTATGGAAGGTGTTTACCACTCTTTGTATGTGAAAGACTCGATGGAGTCTTGTATTGTTGAGGATGAAGTGACCCTATTTGTGGATGTTGTTGGTTCTTGTGGTGTTATGAGTCTAGAGTTGACTCCTTTTGATGTTGTGTTTCATTTGGATATTGAGTTGGGAGATCCTTGCATAGTATCTTTAGGAGAAGTTGTAGATGAATCAGAGGATGAATTTGAGATTGGCAACAAAGAAAGGGTCAAAATTTTATTTAAAGACTCTAAAAGTAACATGGTTTTTCGTAGGGACGATGGGTGGGATATGAAGATGTTGGATTATGGTTGGGATTTGAAGAATCTAGAGGATGATGTATTTTCCTTAGATCGTAAGGATTGTCTTAAGGATTTTGATAAGAATTTCATGGATGAGTTTTATCTACCTGTAAAGGAGTTGTTTGAGAGAAATGTCCCCTTTGTGTTTGTTGAGAAGATTGTGGATAGATCATTGCATTTGATTTTTGATTGGCTTATAAATGCTGCATCATTTTATGAAAGCAACTGCTGCACATGAATGTTTGCAGACTAGGAGAAGGGCTAAATATGTCAAGCATTTTTTTTGAAACTAAAAAGCCCTAGTCAAACTGTAGTTAGATTTGATTTTTACTACCTTAGTTGTTTGCGTGACAGTTTGTTTTGTTATTTCGTAGTTGGATTTCTTGTATTTTTCTAGCTTAGGATTTGTTTCTGTCATTTTGTTTGATTTGTTGAGTGTGAAACTTGATAGCCTTAGTACAGCTTGGTATTTTTTTGGACAGGTTGAAGTAGGAGTTTGCTAATAGCTACTGACCATTGAGGAGCTAGGTATGTTTTCTTGTCGAGACTCTTGCACATCACAAGGGATAAAGGGTTCACGAGCACTTCACGTTGCACTTGTTGATGCACTGAACTCGAGGGTCATCTCTTGTTCTTATCAAATACTTCCATGCCATGGGTTGGGATTATGCACGTTTGCACCATCATTGAGCACTAGCACGGCATGAGGTCCGCTGCAGCTATATGCAGTAACTTTTAGATGCACGCGCACTTGAGAGAGCACCTGTCATTGATCACGCACAATTCTTGCCACACCATTTGGGATGTTCATCACAAAGCTAGGAACTTTTGGTTCAGAGTGTAAGGTGGTTGGGAAAGTTTGAGCGTTGATTACAATTGTATTTTGTGAGAGAGGAGAGTGGAGGGTTGCATGCTAGAGTGAGCTCTTGTCATGCCAATTTGGAAGTTGGAGCATTTGGGTGTCAAAGCGCCGAGCATCGGCTCAAGGTTGCTAAGGTACGAAAATATATCTCACTTGGTTTGCTTTCGAATTGTTGGAATTTTTGTTGTGTTGTGGTAGTGTGATACTCTACCCACATTTGGGTTTTTACTTGTTTTGAGCTTCAAGAGGCATTGTGTTTTTTCTTATTTTTACAATTACCCCAACTGGCACTCCTTAACGTCTCGTTATCCGGTTGTGAGTGAGGCTTGTTCTCGATCACTGCTCATGTAACATCTCTTTTTTGGTGCCCCCGTTGAGGAGTGCCGAAATTGACATTGTCGTTATTTTGAATGTGAGTTTGTTTTGATTTCTTGTGATTGTTGAAAATGGTTGATAATTTTCCTGAGTTCCATGGTAATCATATTGAAGATCCTGAAAGATTTTTAGAAAAAATAGAGCTGTGTTGTCTGATAAAGAGAGTGACTAATCTTGAGGATAAACTATAGATTTTCAGATATCAATTGCAGGGAGAAGCACGAAATTGGTTGCTTGACTTTGAGAGAAGCTTGAAATTTAGGAGACAAAATTTGGACTATGAGACCATTAAAAATGCATTTCTATCTAGGTTTAAAAAAAGAGAAAGTCAAAGTGAGATTTGGGCGAAAATAGAAACTTGTGTTCGAAAAGATGATCAGTGTGTTGAGGATTTTGCTAAGGAGTTTGAAAGGTTGTGGAATCGATGGAGTTTAACAATGTTAGAAGGTGAGATAGCCTCAGTTATGTTGAACATAATGTATTTGGTAAATGGGTTGAAATTAGAAGATTGGAGAGTGAAATTAGAGCTAAAAAACCCTAAGACTTTTGAGGAAGCGGTGAAGATAGCTCAATATCAAGAGAGGAAGACCAAAAGAAAAAAAGAGTTAGGGTTTCATGAATCAAGGGAAATGTTGAGTTCAAGGCAAGTAGAGAGGAGAGTTTTTGAGGAGAAAAGAGTTAGTTATGCTTATCCTGAGAGAGGTATACTATATTCTCTATTTAGGAGAGATGAGTTGACTTGTGAGAAATCAATTGAAGTATGTGAGGAGAAACTTCCTTGGGGTGGTTGAGGAGAAAAATAATTGTTTGGCTGATTGGAGTGAAGAGTCTAGGAGTGTGAATTCATACCCATTGACCACAGATACTTCTAGTTCAGTGATTAGTGATTTAACTAAAGAAGAGGGATCGACTGATGATACTTTGGAGCTTGAGGACTATAAAGATGAGCTAGAGTTGGATCTGAGTTGTAAAGAAGAAAATGAGAGACCATATGATTTTAAGGACCAAGAGTTTTCATGTTCTTTGGGAGAGGATGAGAGTCAAGAAAGTTTTGATATTTCTGATGAGAGGGAAGGTGTGATGAAATTTATGATAGTCACGGCAGTGTTGAAGAGAGTAAAGACAATTTAGAGAGTGGGCTTGTTTGCCTTGGTGATAGTATAGATGGATCTAATTGCTTGAAAGAGGAAGAGAGAATAGAGGATGAATTTTGAGTTTGTTGGAAAACTATGAGGGGAGGGCTTAGAAACTGTAAGTTTTCAAGATGAAGCTAAGGGTTCGAATTTGTTGCCTAACAAGTTTGTGGAGATTTGTTGTGAGTTTGGTTATGAGTTTGATGATCAAGAGAGTATGGAGGTTTTAGGTTCTGATTCATATTGTGATTTTGGTGTTGGTGTTGTTGACTCAGTTGAGTCTTGTGAGTTGGTTGGTGATGTTTTGAGTAGGCTGGAGAGGCTTTTGTTTGTGGTGTTGATGATGTGGTTTTGAGTAGACCTAATCTCTTACTCCTTGATAGTTGTGTAGATAATTGTTTGGTTGATTTATTTAACAATGACGAAGAGAAAACTTCATCTAATAGTCTATTAGTTACTTTGAGTTCTCCTAAAGGTTTTGATGTTGTTTGTGATGATTCTGATTGGGATTTTGAGGATCTTGAGAGTGACATTGATAAGGATCTAAGAGAGAATTTGAGTAAGGATTGAAAATTTGAGGGAAGAGAGATTTGAGACCAAGGAAATAGAGTTGGAAGGTATTTGTGAGGAGGAAGTTAAGGATTTGGTAGTTGAGGAGTCTTTGGTTGAGGTTTTAGACCCAAAATTGTTGTATTGTGAAGATGTTATTTGTGATGATGTAGAGGTGAAAGTTTCTTCAGTTTCTTGTGAGGTTTCTTGTAAGGATACTATGGAAGGTGTTTACCACTCTTTGTATGTGAAAAACTCGATGGAGTCTTGTATTGTTGATGATGAAGTGACCCCATTTGTGGATGTTGTTGGTTCTTGTGGTGTTATGAGTCTAGAGTTGACTCCTTTTGATGTTGTGTTTCATTTGGATATTGAGTTGGGAGATCCTTGCATAGTATCTTTAGTAGAAGTTGTAGATGAATCAATGGATGAATTTGAGATTGGCAACAAAGAAAGGGTCAAAATTTTATTTAAAGACTCTAAAAGTAACATGGTTTTTCTTACGGAGGATGGGTGGGATATGAAGATGTTGGATTATGGTTGGGATTTGAAGAATTTAGAGGATGATGTATTTTCCTTAGATGGTAAGGATTGTCTCAAGGATTTTGATAAGAATTTCATGGATGAGTTTTATCTACCTGTAAAGGAGTTGTTTAAGAGAAAGTTGGCATTTGTGTTTCTTGAGAAGATTGTGGATAGATCATTGGATTTGATTTTTGATTGGCTCATAAATGCTACATCATTTTATGAAAGCAACTGCTGCACATGAATGTTTGCAGACTAGGAGAAGGGCTAAACATGTCAAGCATTTTTTTTGAAACTAAAAAGCCCTAGTCAAACTGTAGTTAGATTTGATTTTTTCTACCTTAGTTGTTTGCGTGACAGTTTGTTTTGTTATTTTGTAGTTGGATTTCTTGTATTTTTCTAGCTTAGGATTTGTTTTTGTGATTTTGTTTGATTTGTTGAGTGTGAAACTTGATGACCTTGGTACACCTTGGTATTTTTTTGGACAGGTTGAAGTAGGAGTTTGCTAATAGCTACTGAACATTGAGGAGCTAGGTATGTTTTCTTGTCGAGACTCTTGCACATCACAAGGGATAAAGGGTTCACGAGCACTTCACGTTGCACTTGTTGATGCACTGAACTTAGGGGTCATCTCCTGTTCTTATCAAATACTTCCATGCCATGGGTTGGGATTATGCACGTTTGCACCATCGTTGAGCATTAGCACGGCATGTGGTCCACTGCAGCTATATGCAGTAACTTTTAGATGCATGCACACTTGGGAGAGCACCTATCATTGAGCACACACAATTCTTGCACACACCATTTGGGATGTTCATCACAAAGCTAGGAACTTCTGGTTCAGAGTGTAAGGTGGTTGGGAAAGTTCGAGGGTTGATTATAATTGTATTTTGTGAGAGAGGAGAGTGGAGGGTCGCATGCTAGAGTGAGCTCTTGTCATGCCAATTTGGAAGTTGGAGCTTTTGGGTGTCAAAGCGCCGAGCATTGGCTCAAGGTTGTTAAGGTATGAAAATATATCTCATTTGTTTTGTTTTTGAATTGTTGGTATTTTCGTTGTGTTGTGGTAGTGTCATACTCTACCCACATTCGGGTTTTTACTTGTTTTGAGCTTGAAGAGGCATTGTGTTTTTTCTTGTTTTTATATGTGGCTTGTGGTGTATTACTGAATATTTTAATTTTTCAAGTTGTGTTGTGCATTCGACAAAGTCAATTACCCCAAGTGGCACCCCTTAACGTCTCGTTATCGGGTTGTGAGTGAGGCTTGTTCTCGATCACTGCTCATGTAACATCTCTTTTTTGGTGCCCCCATTGACGAGTACCGAAATTGACATTGTTGTTATTTTGAATGTGAGTTTCTTTTGATTTCTTGTGATTGTTGAAAATGGTTGATAATTTTCCTGAGTTCCATGGTAATCATATTGAAGATCCTGAAAGATTTTTAGAAAAAATAGAGCTGCGTTGTTTGATAAAGAGAGTGACTAATCTTGAGGATAAACTCCAGATTTCTAGATATCAATTGCAGGGAGAAGCACGAAATTGGTTGCTTGACTTTGAGAGAAGCTTGAAATTTAGGAGACAAAATTTGGACTATGAGACCATTAAAAATGCATTTCTATCTAGGTTTAAAAAAAGAGAAAGTCAAAGTGAGATTTGGGCGAAAATAGAAACTTGTGTTCAAAAAGATGATCAGTGTGTTGAGGATTTTGCTAGGGAGTTTGAAAGGTTGTGGAATCGATGGAGTTTAACATTGTTAGAAGGTGAGATAGCCTCAGTTATGTTGAAGATAATGTATTTTGTAAATGGGTAGTTATGCTTATCCTGAGAGAGGTATACTATATTCTCTATTTAGGAGAGATGAGTTGACTTGTGAGAAATCAATTGAAGTATGTGAGGAGAAACTTCCTTGGGGTGGTTGAGGAGAAAAATAATTGTTTGACTAATTGGAGTGAAGAGTCTAGGAGTGTGAACTCATACCCATTGACCACAGATACTTCTAGTTCAGTGATTAGTGATTTAACTAAAGAAGAGGGATCGACTGATGATACTTTGGAGCTTGAGGACTATAAAGATGAGCTACAGTTGGATCTGAGTTGTAAAGAAGAAAATGAGAGACCATATGATTTTAAGGACCAAGAGTTTTCATGTTCTTTGGGAGAGGATGAGAGTCAAGAAAGTTTTGATATTTCTGATGAGAGGGAAGGTGTGATGAAAATTATGATAGTCACGGCAATGTTGAAGAGAGTAAAGACAATTTAGAGAGTGAGATTGTTTGCCTTGGTGATAGTATAGATGGATCTAGTTGCTTGAAAGAGGAAGAGAGAATAGAGGATGAATTTTTGAGTTTGTTGGAAAACTATGAGGGGAGGGCTTAGAAACTATAAGTTTTCAAGATGAAGTTAAGGGTTTGAATTTGTTGCCTAACAAGTTTGTGGAGATTTGTTGTGAGTTTGGTTATGAGTTTGATGATGACGAGAGTATGGAGGTTTTAGGTTCTGAATCATGTTGTGATTTTGGTGTTGGTGTTGTTGACTCAATCGAGTCTTTTGAGTTGGTTGGTGATGTTTTCAGTAGCCTAGAGAGGCTTTTGTTTGTGGTTTTGAGTAGACCTAATCTCTTACTCCTTGATAGTTGTGTAGATAATTGTTTGGTTGATTTAGTAAACAATGACGAAGAGAAAACTTCATCTAATAGTCTTTTAGTTTCTTTGAGTTCTCCTAAAGGTTTTGATGTTGTTTGTGATGATTCTGATTGGGGTTTTGAGGATCTTGAGAGTGACATTGATAAGGATCTAAGAGAGAATTTGAGTAAGGCTTTGAAAAGAATTGAAAATTTGAGGGAAGAGAGATTTAAAACCAAGGAAATAGAGTTGGAAGGTATTTGTGAGGAGGAAGTTAAGGATTTGGTAGTTGAGGAGTCTTTGGTTGAGGTTTTAGACCCAAAATTGTTGTATTATGAAGATGTTATTTGTGATGATGTAGAGGTGAAAGTTTCTTCAATTTCTTGTGAGGTTTCTTCTAAGGATACTATGGAAGGTGTTTACCACTCTTTGCATGTGAAAGACTCGATGGAGACTTGTATTGTTGAGGATGAAGTGACCCCATTTGTGGATGTTGTTGGTTCTTGTGGTGTTATGAGTCTAGAGTTGACTCCTTTTGATGTTGTGTTTCATTTGGATATTGAGTTGGGAGATCCTTGCATAGTATCTTTAGGAGAAGTTGTAGATGAATCAGTGGATGAATTTGAGATTGGCAACAAAGAAATCAAAAATTTATTTAAAGACTCTAAAAGTAACATGGTTTTTCTTAGGGAGCATGGGTGGGATATTAAGATGTTAGATTATGGTTGGGATTTGAAGAATTTAGAGGATGATTTATTTTCCTTAGACTGTAAGGATTGTCTCAAGGATTTTGATAAGAATTTCATGGATGAGTTTTATCTACCTATAAAGGAGTTGTTTGAGAGAAATGTGCCATTTGTGTTTGTTGAGAAGATTGTGGGTAGGTCATTGGATTTGATTTTTGATTCGCTCATAAATGTTGCATCATTTTATGAAAGCAACTACTGCACATGAATGTTTGCAGACTAGGGGAAGGGCTAAATATGTCAAGCATTGTTTTTGAAACTGAAAAGCCCTAGTCAAACTATAGTTAGATTTTATTTTTGTTAGCTTAGTTGTTTGCGTGCCAGTTTGTTTTGTTATTTCGTAGTTGGATTTCTTGTATTTTTCTAGCTCAGGATTTGTTTCTGTGATTTGTTTGATTTGTTGAGTGTGAAACTTGATAGCCTTGGTACAGTTTGGTATTTTTTTCGACAGGTTGAAGTAGGAGTTTGCTAATAGCTACTGAACATTGAGGAGCTAGGTATGTTTTCTTGTCGAGACTCTTGCACATCACAAGGGATAAAGGGTTCACGAGCACTTCACGTTGCACTTGTGGATGCACTGAACTCGGGGGTCATCTCCTGTTCTTATCAAATACTTCCATGCCATGGGTTGGGATTATGCACGTTGTCGAAGAGTTTCGAAAGCAAAGTCGCAACCACAGAGGACCTGTCAGAAAATCTCATCGACTCCTCCCTGCATCTCACAGTACTACCATCATCAATCCTACTTGAAGGAATTACTTTGTAATCTGTGCGTCGAAGAATACCAGAGCGGCAACTCAAGAAAGGTAGTCCAAAAAGAGTTCTTGAACAACGGATGGAGAAAAAAACTCCATCAAATTTCAACGAGGGGTGTGAAAGCCTCAATTGTGGCATCAGAACAGGCTCTCAGCCTTCAATTTTAATCTGTAAAAGTGCGTAACCTGCAACCTCCATAGCCCTTCATAGAGAGTACAATACGCAGGGGTTTAAATTGTTCTCGTAGCAACATTTCAGTAATGAATAAGTTTGATGGATGAAGTAACTATATAAGTGCTTCGAATAGATTTTAATGGATTTCTGCGCCTCCATAGCCTTTCCCCAGAGAGCATTCCCCTCTGTTCCGTGTAGTAGTTGCCTACTTTTTCCGTGCCTTTTTCCCCCCCAAAAAGCCTGCTTTTGAAAATAGCCATCCGTGGCTTTATTTTTTTCTTTCCCCAGGCATTCGATCCTTCCACAATAGGCCCTCAAAAAGCGGCCCTTTTTTTTTCATCAGAAAAGCGGTTCAACTCTTTTGGCAGGCCGCTCTATAGGTCTTGCTGGCAAAGGTCCCCTTTTTTACTAGAAAAAGCAATAGTGTTTTGAAGTTGATCATAGAGTTGCTGTAGCTCTATTGTCCAGATCAAATCAGTATCTGCTTGTACAGTCACTCTGTTGCTCTCAGGAATTTTTGATGTACTGATAATGCCAGTGAAATGTTAAGAACACTTATCTATATTCCACTTCAAACCGGTTGTAGAGATGTTAGAGGGACCAGTTAATGGAATTAGACCACAATGAGGACCTTCAACTGATGTTATTTCTGGTAATGTGTCATTCAAATACGACAAGCATTTCCAAAGATCTATGGTATCATGATTCCCTGAGTTGTCCAGGACTTTCGTGCCTAGCCCAGCATAGAACTCCTTCACCTCAGGTTGAATAGAATCCAAGTCTCCTTTGATCACTTCAAGTTGGTACCGTTTACGAACTTCAAATGCATCCTCAGATGGTAGAAAATCAAGGGCACCATCATAAATCCGATTTGCTCCCCCATCTACGCATATTCAAAAACATGCTTTATCCCATAAAAACCGTGTCAATAAAGGCAGTTGATGGTTCAGCACTACAAGTGCAAATGTCAAACTAGGCTACTCTTGGTTCAGAAAAGAACTAGAAAGAAAAGTGGAACTATGGCCCATTGTTGGAATGGAGACTATACTTACACAAGATTTCCAACTGCACAAAAATTTGCCAACATCCAAGGATAGGCCTTCTTCTTGCATCTCCCTGAAATAGTTGAGCACATCCTCACTGAGCCCATATTTGGAGTATCCAGCAGTTATAGTAGGCACATTGAATGTATCAAACATTATTTGTGTCATCTTCTCTCTATTAGCCTTGGGATTCAGTGGCGCTTCTGTAAGGAGGACTGCTTGCTCTTCCTTAATGACCTCTATTGCAGCCCTTTACTTTTCAACTGCAGAAACCTCCATTGCAAGATCCAAGGTAGATGGTAATCAATCTTCTAGTGCTTCTAAAACCGATCCAAACTTCCCAAACATATCCATCACTATGCTTCCAAACTTCTCTCCACTATACTCGCACGCAGAAAAAAAAATGTAAACACAACGACTAAGTATGTACAAAGTAACAATTCCCACACACACAACTTTTTGGTGGATTCCACACCTTGGATGCGCAGCAGTACGACATCCACCCCCTCTAATCCTGCGCATCCTCCGGATGGGCCAACTACCCATGATCATTATCATCAAGATCCACGAACAGATCAATCTCTTCATTGTGTATTTCCGGTACTTCAGCAAGATTATCTGTCATATCATCTGTCTCTTCTACTGGAGTTTCTTCTTGTTGCTCTTCTCTTGCAAATTCTTCTAATGCATAATCCTCATCATCTCTTTTCTTGAAAATCTTGATTCCTTTTCCTGCAATAGGCACTCTAAGCATTGTCCCATCCAATTCTGTCAGCTCATATGTTGCATTATCAAACGGCCCAAACCATCTTTTCACCATCTTCCGAAGTGCAATATGCTGATTTTCAAGGCTGCTATCAAAGACTAATACCCAGTCTCCCTCTTCTATTGCTATAGGCCGCATGCAATGCCTAGTGTCAAATCTGTCCTTATTTCTTAGTCTAGCAACCTTCAACCTGTCAATAGCTAGCTAAATATCCTCTAGTCTTCTCTCCAATTGTCGGATCTGAAGCGCTAAGAGCTCCTCTCTCGTCAAATCCTCCTACCAAGGTAAAACTGACCAAGTCAAAGCACAAGTCTCAGTCGGCATAACCGGTTTCTCACCATACATCAACTCTATGGGCATATATCCTATGATAACATTATGAGTCGTACGATCAGCCCACAAAGCAAATGGTAGAAGTCTCGGCCATTCTCCAATCCATCCTCTGCATGCTTTGGCTAATGCTTTCACTATCGGCGGATGTCCTCTTTCACTCTTCCTATTTCCCTCTGGATTGTATGCTGTGGTTAGAGCCAACTTGATTCCTAGTTGAGAGAAAAACTCCCTAGCTTCATATGCATCCAATTCACCGCAATCTGCAGTGATCTTACCCACACAGCCATACCTGCAGAAAATTTCTTCCAATAAGAACTTACACACTGCACTAGTGGTCTTCGTTCTCAAAGGTCTGCCCTCAACATGATTGGTAAGATCCTCTCTATCCAAAACAATATATCTCATCTGCTATAGACCCATAGGCATAGCAATCAAGTCAACTACCCACTTATAATGAATGCATAGCGGATAGGTCGGATGAAGCTCATCTCGATGACGCACTACCGAATACATCTGGCAGTCTCTACAAAGTGAGAAACATCTCTATACATGCCTTTCCACCAATATTTCTTCTTTATTTTCTCATAAGTAGCCCACACTCCTCTATTACCAGCCCAAGGACTCTCATGAAACTCCCTCATCACCTGTAACTGTGTCTCTTTATCGCAGACAACCCGCAAGGGTAATCCACCTCTTTTCTTTGGATGCTTCCAAAGAAATCCGTCCTTGAGAAAATAACCATAGGATTTTCTTCTGATCTTCTTGAACTCTTCATCTGTCCATTCATCTCTTTTGCTTAGTGTACTAAGGTACTTGACAATCTGCAACCAATCTCCAACATAGAGTTCTTCTATGAACGCCACAATATCATAGACATGGCAAACATGATCAACCATAGTGGCTGAAATTTCTGCATCATCCTCTTCTGCAAGTAGTATCTCCTCATCATCATATCTGGCTCTAGACAGCATATCTGCCACTGCATTATCCTTTCCTGCTATATGTTTAAATTCTGGATTTAATGACTTAATGTATGCAATCCATCTCAGCATAGCTATATTTGGAGTAGAGCAACTTGTAATCATACCTATCAATGGAAAGCAATCTGTCTCTACAACAGCTAAGGCTCCAATAAAGTACTCCTTGTCACATTTGAGAGCCGTAACAATTCCCAGTAATTCCCTCTTGATTTGCGGATACCTCCTTTGTCTCTCGTTTAGGACTTTCGCCCCAAACTAAATAGCATACATGTTTCCATTTGCATCATCTTGAACCATAGCCCAACCTATGCCAATTGGACTAGTGTCAACTGTCAATACAATAGGCCTTCCACAATTATAATCCACTTTCCTGAGAGTAGGAGCAATCTGCAATAACTTCTTCAATTTCCGCATGGCTCTAGTGTGGCTCTCATCCCAATAAAATTTATGCACCTTTTGAAGGAGCTGACATAAACAATCTGCTATGTGTGCAAAATGGGGTATCCAAATCATATAAAACACACAAGCTCCAATGAATCTCTGTACCTCTGAAGTGGTAGAACAATACTCCGTAATCTTGCCTATAGTATCCACCTTCTCAGGTGAGGGTTTCCTGCCATAATACCCACACATATTTCCAACAATGACAACCTCATTTACTCCAAAAACAGATTTTTGCCTTGATAGTGTCAAGTTCACTTCTTCTAACCTGGCCAAAATCTTTTCACAAGCTGAAATATGATCAGCCACAAAGTATCTGCATCCCTGCTCATTTAAACTCTCATTCTTCTCTTCTTCTACACACCCCTTAATGGGCACATCATCCAAGAAAGGCATGGTAAGCTGAGGTATGTAATCAAGAAGGACCTTATGCATGGCATTCATCATATGCGCAACAGAACTAGTGGCACCTTGAGGCAAGGTACACCTCCTGACAAGCCCAATAGGGGTTCTCATAGTGGTTATGTCCCTACTTTCCAAAGCCAGCTCAAACTGATCATATCCCAAATACAAATCACCTAAAGAATAGATGGCACGTCCAGCAAATGCTTCTGCAAACTCATTCACAACTGGACCTATACCAACATTCCTAATAGTAACTCTGTTTACTGGCTGCATGTCCTGTATAAATCGGAGAGTACCATTCTTCTTTGGAACCGTAAACCACTTATTTGAGTATGGTGTAGATGAAGGCTCTAGGATTCCCATCTTGATTTTCTCATTCAACAAGTCAATTAGCTTTGGCAGGTGTGCCTTAGGCCCTGGAATAGGTCGGAGGTTCCATGGAATATGAGGAATAGTAAAGATGACCATAGGAGCAACAATACCTGGATTCACACATCCAATCTCATGCGGGAAAAAAGCAAACCCCCTTCCATGTCGCTCAAGCATCTCCTGAAAGCATTGCTTCTCTGTGGGTAGCAAGAAATCGCCATTTTCAATTTTTAATTCAGCAAGAGTCTCTGCTGAAAATTTATGGCCTATATGCTTTGGATTCCTCAAAATTGGTTGTTTGGCAGCCCTCTCTATTTGCTGATCACTGTTAAGTGGAAGCGGTACAACTATCGACTTTACCTTCTTATCCGCAGTCTTGTATTTCGTGTCAATCATGGCTTCATTATGATCCTCTGCATTACTCAAATCTTGCTGTAAATCAACAATTCTGCACTCCAGTGAGACTGAATATCCTCAACCCTCTGCTCTATGGACTGCATAGGAACAGCCCTAAACTCTGGATGCTGAAATATTTCAGCAGTAAATTCTGTTGGCTGAAAGTTTTCAGCCCTCTGTGTCTCTGTAAGCTGATCATAATCAGCTGGAAACTCTGTTTGCTGAATTTCTTCAGCACTCAATACTTTCTGCTGAGTCACCTCATCCTCTGACTCTATTTGTGACACAAAATCTGCAATTTCATGAAATATGTCCAGGGATTGCACTAATACATTACTGTGACAACTCTGCATATCAGTTTTCAGCATATTTTCCATCTCTGTCATCGTATCTGCACAAATGATACTATCATACATCCCATCTATATGCTCATTATCCTCTAAAATACCTGCATTTTTCAAATTTTTCTCCTCCCTACATATGAACTACCTGGCAACTCTAGGCAACTTAGAAGTCTTTTGATAACTCATCGAACTGTTTGCTGGAATTCCAACAAAATTGGAAAAGAAAACACTGCTGCTAGGAGGCGAGAACTCGAATCTCCTCTGCTCTGTACCATCGTCGTCTCGCGAAACAGTGGTACCTAATGAAAACCCGAATCTCTCACAGTGGGCAAAGGTGCATCTCTAAGAGTATCCATGTTTTTAACATGGTTCACACACACAGTCATAAACTGAACTGCTCTCATGCCATCTTTACTGCGAATTCGTGCATAAGCAGATTCATCATCCATTACTTTTATTTCCATGCGCATCTCTGTGATGAATGGCTGTCCAAGAATTATGGGATAAGAGCATGAATCCTGCACAAAGAAATGGAAATCCTCCTCTATATCTCCAATAGAAACCCTGACACTGGGACAGGCAATATACAAATCACTTGCAGTGTTGTTGGCAGCTCTCATATGCCACCCATACTCTACATCCATAGGCCATCTGTTACTTTCATAAACTCCACGAACTATGAGATTAATCTCTGAACCATGATCCACCAAAGCAACATAAGGCACCTGTTTCTCTCCAATTTTTACCATCGTTTCTGTAGTTGCCCTAGCCCAATGACTCCGCGAAAAGTGACTACGTGGTATCAAGACAGGCTCACCAGTTTCAACATAATGCATAGGCTGAACCCTCTTCTCTATCTGTGGAAAAACAGAAGCATTATCAACCATAACCTCATCCTCATCCTCATCCAACTCCCCAATCAAAACTCCCTGTGTATCAGTAGTAGGCAATGCATGTCTTTTCCTCTTCAGGACTTCTTGGAACTGATCTTAAAACTCTCTTTTCGAGATGCCCAAAACCTCAGAAATAGTAAAAGTCACCTCACTGCCAAGTATCTTGTCATTAAAGATTTTCTTCATGTCCGTAGATGTCTCAATATCAGAGATCAATCTAAACCCTGGCTGCTTTCTCTCTCTAGGCTCTTGCCTCTTTTCTTTCTTTTGAGCATCTTCCATCTGTCATTCTGGCCCTGGTCTCAAAGACAGTCCTGCAATAGGTAGAGTAACAAACTCACCCCCTCTAGTCTTTTTAGCTGCATTTGGATTTTCTTCATCCCTCTTATGCTTCTTCTCAACAAGTGCACTTGCTCCCTGAGACTTAGCCAAGTAGGCATAAATAGTGTACCTGTCAACAGGCGAATTCCAACCTGTCTCAGATCTGATGCTAGAGCCTGCACTAGTCAAAACAGTTTGTTGAATTTTTCCCTTGTTTGCTGTCTCCATAGTATAAGTCCATAATGTTGACTGATTCTCTAGTCCTTTCTCAATCTGAACTCCATATGCAGAAGCATCTCCTCTAGCTGCCACATAAGAAGTATGCGCAGCCATGTCATCCACTAATTTCTTCATTCCATCTTTCCCAAAGTTGGTAGCATGCGGAGCTCCTGTTTCAGTCAACCAGATCTTACCATCTTGTCCCCAAAATACCAAATTCTTCCTCCTTGCATCCTGAAAAGATTCACAATCCCTGCAATGCTGATGGTCCGTACTATCACACCAAATATATATTCGATATCTCCTAGGTGCACTAGGAGCACTCCTAGGTGCAGTAGGAGTACTAGAAGAAATAGTATACGCAGTCGAAGCAAACTGATCTTTCAAATTTCCCACCAATTTTTCCTTAACTGACTCTAGTGTCAAATCCGTTATGCCTTTGATTATGTCATCAAGAGAGGAAGGCACGGATGGAGCGGATGGTTTTGGAGCAGAAGGAGTCGGCATCGGTCTTGGAACAGGAGGAACAGGAGGAGTAGAAATAGTAGGCACTGGCATAGGCCAAGAAACTGGCTTAGGAAGAGAAGAAATAACAGGGATAGAAGCAGGCATAGGAGCAGAAGACGGCATCGGTGTCATAGATCCATTCTGTAGGCGGGTCTTCCATAGCCTCCTCTTGGTCAAAGTCGAGACTGCATCCTGGGCATCTTGCCAATCCGTTTTAAGACCCATATGCTTCGTGCGATCCTCAAGAAGCTCTCCTAATTCTTCCTGAAGAGCAGGATCTACAGCTTGCAAGAAAAGCTCAACTTTCTCAACATCCAATGCTCTTTGTTCAATGGCATCAAGTTGACTATACCTCTCTTCAAATTCTCGTATCAACTCTGAAGCAGCTAGAACTTTGTTTGGCATGTAGACCCACTCTCGGAATGACTGCCATGTAGCCATCCCAAAGTCCTTCTTAAAATCTTGCCAATGCGAATTTTGAATAAAAAGATCAGTCACTTTTGCCCTCAGGGCGGGTGTCTCAATTGCTTCAATCGCCTTAGTCGTGTTGATTGCATTCTCCTGCTCCGAATATAGTTGCCTTTGCTGAGACAACTGTTGTTGATACAATTGCTGCTGCTGCTGCATATACAACAGTGTCTGCTGATTTTGAAGCTGCATATACATAGATATATTCTGTAAAATCTGCTTTAAATCATCCGTTGAAGTACTTGAAGCAGCATCAATGATGAAGCTGAAGTAGAGGACAAAGCAGGAATCGTAGAAGAGGCTGAAACTGATGCTGAAGTATCTCCCATCCTGAAATTTATGTGACGCTTTCACGTCGGGTTCACCAAAGATGTCGAAGAGTTTTCGAAAGCAAAGTCGCAACCACAGAGGACCTGTTAGAAAATCTCATCGACTCGTCCTTGCATCTCGCAATACTACCATCATCAATCCTACTTGAAGGAATTACTCTGTAATCTGTGCGTCGAAGAATACCAGAGCGGCAACTCAAGAAAGGTAGTCCAAAAAGCATTCTTGAACGACGGATGGAGAAAACAACTCCATCAAATTTCAACCAGGGGTGTGAAAGCCTCAATTGTGGCATCAGAACAAGATCTCAGCCTTCAATTTTAATCTGTAAAAGTGCGTAACCTGCAACCTCCATAGCCCTTCATAGAGAGTACACTACGCAGGGGCTCAAATTGTTCTTGTAGCAGCATTTCAGTAATGAATAAGTTTGATGGATGAAGTAACTGTATAAGTGCTTCGAATAGATTTCAATGGATTTCTGCGCCTCCATAGCCTTTCCCCAGAGAGCATTCCACTCTGTTCCATGTAGCAGTTGCCTACTTTTTCCGTGCCTTTTTTCCCCCCAAAAAGCCTCCTTTTGAAAATAGCCATCGGTGGCTTTATTTTTTTCTTTCCCCAGGAATTAGATCCTTCCACAATAGGCCCTCAAAAATCGGCCCTTTTTTTTATATCAGAAAATCGGCTCAACTCTTTTGGCAGGCCGCTCTATAGGTCCTGCTGGCAAAGGTCCCCTTTTTTACCAGAAAAAGCAATAGTGTTTCGAAGTTGATCATAGAGTTGCTGTAGCTCTATTGTCCAGATCAAATCAGTATCTGCTTGTACAGTCACTCTGTTGCTCTCAGGAATCTTTGATGTACTGATAATGCCACCGAAATGTGAAGAACACTTATCTATATTCCACTTCAAACCGGTTCTAGAGATGTTAGACGGACCAGTTAATGGAATTAAACCACAATGAGGACCTTCAACTGATGTTATTTCTGGTAATGTGTCATTCAATTACCACAAGCATTTCCAAAGATCTATGGTATCCTGATTCCCTGAGTTGTTCAGGACTTTCGTGCCTAGCCCAGCATAGAACTCCTTCACCTCAGGTCGAATAGAATCCAAGTCTCCTTTTATCACTTCAGGTTTGTACCGTTTACGAACTTCAAATGCATCCTCAGATGGCAGAAAATCAAGGGCACCATCATAAATCCGATTTGCTCCCCCATCTACGCATATTTAAAAACATGCTTTATCCCATAAAAACCGTGTCAATAAAGGCAGTTGATGGTTCAGCACTACAAGTGCAAATGTCAAACTAGGCTGCTCTTGGTTCAGAAAAGCACTAGAAAGAAAAGTGGAACTATGGCCCATTGTTGGAATGGAGACTATACTGACACAAGATTTCAAACTGCACAAAAATTTGCCAACATCCAAGGATAGGCCTTCTTCTTGCATCTCCCTGAAACAGTTGAGCACATCCTCACTGAGCCCATATTTAGAGTATCCAGCAGTTATAGCAGGCACATTGAATGTATCAAACATTATTTGTGTCATCTTCTCTTTATTAGCCTTGGGATTCAGTGGCGCTTCTATGAGGAGGACTGCTTGCTCTTCCTTAATGACCTCTATTGTAGCCCTTTACTTTTCAACTGCAGAAACCTCCATTGCAAGATCCAAGGTAGATGGTAATCGATCTTCTAGTGCTTCTGAAACTGATCCAAACTTCCTAAACATATCCATCACTATGCTTCCAAACTTCTCTCCACTATACTTGCACGCAGAAAAAAAAATGTAAACACAACAACTAAGTATGTACAAAGTAACAATTCCCACACACACAACTTTTTGGTGGATTCCACACCTTGGATGCGCAGCAATACGACATCCACCCCCTCTAATCCTGTGCATCCTCCAGATGGGCCAACTACCCATGATCATTATCATCAAGATCCACGAACAGATCAATCTCTTCATTGTGTATTTCCGGTACTTCAACAAGATTATCTGTCATATCATCTGTCTCTTCTACTGGAGTTTCTTCTCGTTGCTCTTCTCTTGCAAATTCTTCCAATGCATAATCCTCATCATCTCTTTTCTTGAAAATCTTGCTTCCTTTTCCTACAATACGCACTCTAAGCACTTTCCCATCCAATTTTGTCAGCTCATATGTTTCATTATCAAAGACATGTCTGACTATGTACGGCCCAAACCATCTTTTCACCATCTTCCGAAGTGCAATATGCTGATTTTCAAGGCTGCTATCAAAGACTAATACCCAGTCTCCCTCTTCTATTGCTCTAGGCCGCAAGCAATGCCTAGTGTCAAATCTGTCCTTATTTCTTAGTCTAACAACCTTCAACCTGTCAATAGCTAGCTGAATATCCTCTCGTCTTCTCTCCAATTGTCGGATCTGAAGCGCTAAGAGCTCCTCTCTCGTCAAATCCTCCTACCAAGGTAAAACTGACCAAGTCAAAGCACAAGTCTCAGTCGGCATAACCGGTTTCTGACCATACATCAACTCTGTGGGCATATATCCGGTGATAACACTATGAGTCGTACGATCAGCCCACAAAGCAAATGGTAGAAGTCTCGGCCATTCTCCAATCCGTCCTCTGCATGCTTTGGCTAATGCTTTCACTATCGGCGGATGTCCTCTTTCACTCTTCCTATTTCCCTCTGGATTGTATGCTGTGGTTAGAGCCAACTTGATTCCTAGTTGAGAGAAAAACTCCCTAGCTTCATCTACATCCAATTCACCGCGATCTGCAGTGATCTTACCCACACAGCCATACCTGCAGAAAATTTCTTCCAATAAGAACTTACATACTGCACTAGTGGTCTTCGTTCTCAAAGGTCTGCCCTCAACATGATTGGTAAGATCCTCTCTAGCCAAAACAATATATCTCATCTGCCATAGACCCATAGGCAAAGTAATCAAGTTAACTACCCACTTATAATGAATGCATAGCAGATAGGTCGGATGAAGTTCATCTCGATGACGCACTACCGAATACATCTGGCAGTCTCTGCAAGTCTCTACAAAGTGAGAAACATCTCTATATATGCCTTTCCACCAATATTTCTCCTTGATTTTCTCATAAGTTGCCCACACTCCTCTATTACCAGCCCAAGGACTCTCATGAAACTCCCTTATCACTTGTAATTGTGTCTCTTTATCGCAAACAACCCACAAGGGTAATCCACCTCTTTTCTTTAGATGCTTCCAAAGAAATCCGTCCTTGAGAAAATAACCATAGGCTTTTCTTCTGATCTTCTTGAACTCTTCATCTGTCCATTCATCTCTTTTGCTTAGTGTACTAAGGTACTTGCCAATCTGCAACCAATCTCCAACATAGAGTTCTTCTATGAAAGCCACAATATCATAGACATGGCAAACATGATCAACCATAGCCGGCTGAAATTTCTGCATCATCCTCTTCTGCAAGTAGTGTCTCCTCATCATCATATATGGCTCTAGATAGCATATCTGCCACTGCATTATCCTTTCCTGCTATATGTTTAAATTCTCGATTTAATGACTTAATGTATGTAATCCATCTCAACATAGCTATATCCGGAGTAGAGCAACTCGTAATCATACCTATCAATGGCAAGCAATATGTCTCTACCACAACTGAGGCTCCAATAAAGTACTCCTTGTCACATTTGAGAGCCGTAACAATTCCCAGTAATTCCCTCTTGATTTGTAGATACCTCCTTTGTCTCTCGTTTAGGACTTTCGCCCCAAACTGAATAGCATACCTGTTTCCATCTGCATCATCTTGACCCACAGCCCAACCTATGCCAATTGGACTAGTGTCAACTGTCAATACAATAGGCCTTCCACAATTATAATCTGCTTTCCTGAGAGTAGGAGCAATCTGCAATAACTTCTTCAATTTCCGCATGGCTCTAGTGTGGCTCTCATCCCAATAAAATTTATGCCCCTTTTGAAGGAGCTGATATAAACAATCTGCTATGTGTGCAAAATGGGGTATCCAAATCATATAAAACACACAAGCTCCAATGAATCTCCGTACCTCTAAAGTGGTAGAACAATACTCCGTAATCTTGCCTATAGCATCCACCTTCTCAGGTGAGGGTTTCCTGCCATAATACCCACACATATGTCCAACAATAACAACCTCATTTACTCCAAAAATAGATTTTTGCCCTAATAGTGTCAAGTTCACTTCTTCTAACCTGGCCAAAATCTTTTCACAAGCTGAAATATGATCAGCCACAAAGTATCTGCATCCCTGCTCATTTAAACTCTCATTCTTCTCTTCTTCTACACACCCCTTAATGGGCACATCATCCAAGAAAGGCATGGTAAGCTGAGGTATGTAATCACGAAGGACCTTATGCATGGCATTCATCATATGCGCAACAGAATTAGTGGCACCTTGAGGCAAGGTACACATCCTGACAAGCCCCATAAGGGTTCTCATAGTGGTTATGTCCCTACTTTCCAAAGCCAGCTGAAACTGATCATATCCCGAATACAAATAACCTAAAGAATAGATGGCATGTCCAGCAAATGCTTCTGCAAACTCATTCACAACTGGACCTATACCAACATTCCTAATAGTAACTCTGTTTACTGGTTGCATGTCCTATATAAATCGGAGAGTACCATTCTTCTTTGGAACCGTAAACCACTTATTTGAGTATGGTGTAGATGAAGGCTCTAGGATTCCCATCTTGATTTTCTCATTCAACAAGTCAATTAGCTTTGGCAGGTGTGCCTTAGGCACTGGCATAGGTCGAAGGTTCCATGGAATATGAGGAATAGTAAAGATGACCATAGGAGCAACAATACCTGGATTCACACATCCAATCTCTTCCGGGAAAAGCAAATCCCCTTCCATGTCGCTCAAGCATCTCCTGAAAGCATTGCTTCTTTGTGGGTAGCAAGAAATCACCATTTCCAATTTTTAATTCAGCAAGAGTCTCTGCTGAAAATTTATGGCCTATATGCTCTGGATTCCTCAAAATTGGTTGTTTGGCAGCCCTCTCTATTTGCTGATCACTGTTAAGTGGAAGCGGTACCGGCTTCACCTTCTTATCCACAGTCTTGTATTTCGTGTCAACCGTGGCTTCATTATGATCCTCTGCAATACTCAAACCTTGTTGTAAATCAATAATTCTGCACTCCAGTGTGACTGAATATCCTCAACCCTCTGCTCTATGGACTGCATAGGAACAACCCTAAACTCTGGATGCTGAAATATTTTAGCAGTAAACTCTGTTGGCTGAAAGTTTTCAGCCCTCTGTGTCTCTATAAGCTGATCATAATCAGCTGGAAACTCTGTTTGCTGAATTTCTTCAGTACTCGATACTTTTTGCTGAGTCACCTCAGCCTCTGACTCTATTTGTGACACAAAATCTGCAATTTCATGAAACATGTCCAGGGATTGCACTAATACATTACTGTGACAACTCTGCATATCAATTTTCAGCATATTTTCCATCTCTGTCATCGTATCTACACAAATCATACTATTATACATCCCATCTATATGCTCATCATCCTCTAAAATACCTGCATTTTTCAAATTTTTCTCCTTCCTGCATATGTACTGCCTGGCAGCTCTAGGCAACTTAAAAGTCTTCTGATAACTCATCGAACTGTTTGCTGAAATTCCAACAAAATTGGAGGAGAAAGCACTGCTGCCAGGAGGTGAGAACTCCAATTTCCTCTGCTCTGTACCACCGTCGTCTCGCGAAACAGTGGTACCTAATGAAAACCCAAATCTCTCACAGTGGGCAAAGGTGCATCTCTAGGAGTATCCCTATTTCTAACATGGTTCACACACATAGTCATAAACTGAACTGCTCTCATGCCATCTTTACTGCGAATCCGTGCATAAGCAGAACCATCATCCATTACTTTTGTTTCCATGCGCATCTCTATGATGAATGGCTGTCCAAGAATTATGGAATAAGAGCATGAATCCTGCACAAAGAAATGGAAATCCTCCTCTACATCTCCAATAGAAACCGTGACACTGGGACAGGCAGCATACAAATCACCTGCAGTGTTGTTGGCGGCTCTCATATGCCACCCATGCTCTACATCCATAGGTCATCTATTACTTTCATAAACTCCACGAACTATGAGATTAATCTCTGAACCACGATCCACCAAAGCAACATAAGGCACCTGTTTCTCTCCAATTTTTACCATCGTTTATGTAGTTTCCCTAGCCCAATGACTCCACGGAAAGTGACTACGCGGTATCAAGACAGGCTCATCAGTTTCAGTATAATGCATTGGCTGAACCCTCTTCTCTATCTGTGGAAAAATAGAAACATTCTCAACCATAACCTCATCCTCATCCTCATCTAACTCCCCAATCAAAACTCCTTGTGTATCAGTAGTAGGCAATGCATGTCTTTTCCTCTTTAGGACTTCTTGGAATTGATCTTGAAACTCTCTTTTCGAGATGCCCGAAACCTCAGAAATAGTAAAAGTCACCTCACTGCCAAGTATCTTGTCATTAAAGATTTTCTTCATGTTCGTAGATGTCTATCGGAGATCAATCTAAACCCTGGTTGCTTTCTCTCTCTAGGCTCTTGCCTCTTTTCTTTCTTTTGAGCATCTTCCATCTGTCATTCTGGCCCTGGTCTCAAAGACGGTTCTGCAGTAGGTGGAGTAACAAACTCACCCCCTCTAGTCTTTTTAGCTGCATTTGGATTTTCTTCATCCCTCTTACGCTTCTCCTCAACAAGTGTATCTACTCCCTGAGACTTAGCTAAGTAGGCATAAATAGTGTACTTGTCAACAGGCGAATCCCAACCTGTCTCAGATCTGATGCTAGAGCCTGCACTAGTCAAAAAAGTTTGCTGAATTTTTCCCTTGTTTGCCGTCTCCATAGCATAAGTCCATAATGCTGACTGATTCTTTGATCCTTTCTCAATCTGAACTCCATATGCAGAAGCATCTCCTCTAGCTGCCACATAAGAAGTATGCGCAGCCATGTCATCCACTAATTTCTTCATTCCACCTTTCCCAAAGTTGGTAGCAAGCGGAGCTCCTGTTTCAGTCAACCAGATCTTACCATCTTGTCCCCAAAATACCAAATTCTTCCTCCTTGCATCCTGAAAAGATTCACAATCCCTGCAATGCTGATGGTCCGTACTATCACACCAAAAACATCTTCGATCTCTCCTAGGTGCACTAGGAGCACTCCTAGGTGCAGTAGGAGCACTAGAAGAAATAGTAGGCGCAGTCGAAGCAAACTACTCTTTGAATTTTCCCACCAATTTTGCCTTAACTGACTCCCGTGTCAAATCCGTTATGCCTTTGATGTTCATCACAAAGCTAGGAACTTCTGGTTGAGAGTGTAAGGTGGTTGGGAGAGTTTGAGGGTCGTGAAGGATGCCATCAATAGTGAGAAGGCTTGTTCTTATCTGGTCAACATCTTGAGGACCACCATTTTCTAGAGTGATTGTGAGATTTTTTGGATGGGTGGAGCAGAGTATATCATATTTTTTTATGAGAGTTGAGAGGTGAGGATAAGGATTTTTTAATTAATTAAGGAATTTTTTTTGCATTTTGCATGATGCACGATCACATGTAGATAGACTCTAGGCACAATTTCTTCAATGCATACATTATTTTTGTGTGTAGCATCGATTGATTGGTTGCATATCATGGATCCAACATTGCATATTTTTTCAAATCATGAATGATTGGGCATGGAGTTCATTTCAAAAAACCATATTCTTGCCAGGGCACACTGCATAAAAAACAGGTTCATATCCAGAGAATGTTTATTTTGAAGACTCAAGGATCAAAGGAAAAGATCATACGTTTTACATCGTCAGCGAGTATTTCTTGAAGAAAAATAGGACATGTGTGCTGAAGGTGTGTGCAATTACAAGAACAATAGGCCAAGGAAGGGAATAAGTCATCCAAGATAAAAGATGGAGAAAAATGATGGGATTTACGAAAATCAGAAATTTTTTCCATTTTGATAGATTTTCGTAATTCTGCTCGCGTTGGCTTGTCGACCAGATATGTTCCGATCATTTTGAGTATCCCGAACGGCTATATTCAGAGTTCAAATGACGAAGTTATGATCCAAATAAGTTACAAACAGGCATAAAGCAGAAAAAATGAAAATGGTGAAAAGCAGTAGAAAAGCAAAAGCCAAAAGCTGAAAGCAAAAAGCCTAATGTGTGTGAGCGTGGATAGAAAACCATATAAGAAGATGAGAATGGAGAGTTAAGGGCCTTCCCCCTTATTACAATTATATTTTGTGAAAGAGGAGAGTGGAGGGTCGCATGCTAGAGTGAGCTCTCGTCATGCCAATTTGGAAGTTGGAGCTTTTGGGTGTCAAAGCACCGAGCATCGGCTCAAGGTTGTTAAGGTATGAAAATATATCTCACTTGGTTTGTTTTCGAATTGTTGGTATTTTCGTTGTGTTGTGGTTGTGTGATACTCTACCCACATTCGGGTTTTTACTTGTTTTGAGCTTCAAGAGGCATTGTGTTTTGTCTTGTCTTTATATGTGGCTTGTGGTGTATTATCGAATATTTTAATTTTTCAAGTTGTGTTGTGCATTCGACAAAGTCAATTACCCGAACCGGCACTCCTTAACGTCTCGTTATTGGGTTGTGAGTGAGGCTTGTTCTCATTCACTGCTTGCGTAAACGGAATAAAATTACACATTTCTTTGGGAATGGAAAGTCTTCTTGCATAGCCTTGTTTAATACTGGCATAGTCTAAAAATGTGTAGCTCCTAAAGCAAGATTATGAAGATTTTGGTACTTTATTAGGGAAAAATATATTGAAATATATGCATTCTTGTATTGGGATATAATTCTAGAATTAAAAGTGATAGTTTGTTGCACCAACCCCATAGTTTTCACAGTGATACTCACAATTTCGTAGCAGTAGCCCTGCAACAGGTCTTGAAGCCTTGTAGTGTTCTATCAAAGAAGAGTATGATGAAATACATGCTTTTCCACATTGGAATAAAAATCTGGAATAAAAAAGACAATTTATTACACCCACGATCTTGTAGTCTCCATAGCAATACTCACCACTCCGAAGTAAGTTCTTAAGCTTCCTAGTGTTTATCAAAGAAGAGCATACTCAAATATAAGCCTTTTCATGCTAAATACATATTTGGAATTAAAAAAGGCATTTAGCTATACCCAACCATGTAGTCTCCATAGCGGTGCTCACAACCCCATAGTGGGTTTGCAACTCCTAAAAATGAATAAATCTATCAATTTTGAATTAAATTTGAACTATTAGAAGGCTAGATTAAGCTTTCAATGGAAAGATAATAATCTAAGGGACCTTGTTTTACTTTATAATAATCTAAGGGACTTTGTTTTACTTTCTGTAGTGTTGATTATCACCAAATTATAACCCATGTTGTTTTGGGGGCAAGAGTTAGATTGCTCAGTGGTAGTGTCATTGGCATGGATTGTTGGCTTTTGCAAGCATTATTAATATTGCAATTGCTCAATTAGACTAAGTTCCTCCATGAGGTAGTGAATGCAATCATGAAAGCATGGAACTCACTTCATCTAGTGATCTCCACCCAATCAAAGCTAGACAAGGTGTAGGATTGATTCCTACCCCATCAGGGTCTTCCCAACTGCTTTGATGCTATAGATTACACCCATATTAGCATGATTTTACTACCAAAATAATATTCTACTACATGGTTTGATCTCTCCAAGAATAGCATGAGAATTCAAGGTAGCCTTGACATCACATACATGCAAGTAATAAGCTAGTTACATGCAAACCAATATGCACCTTGCACACATATTTTAATGAGAAAGAAAAAGGGAACGAGGAATGCTAATGTTCAAATCCCAATTTTGACCAATCTAAAAACATTGTGAACTATGTATTCAAAAATTGAGGCCTTCAAATGTTAGTAGCCCTCCATTCTAGACATTTACCAAGTATAGTAGCACACCATTCGAGAGGGGGAGGGCATGTAAATTTCTTCAAACTTTGATTAGTCCTAACACAATCAATCATCATCACAATTTAGAGAATTAAAAAAATTTCAAGTGCATATTAATTTTGATAATGAAGCCCTCATTTGGTCCTAGCATGAAGGGATGTTAATCTCGACATCACGATAGGTTAAGCTCACATGCAGTCACATAATTGAGCACTCCACCACACATGTTTTTAGGTCTACCACCATGAAGGAGGAGGCTATTGTCTATTCCATAGCCGCTATTTTTGTATGCACGCTAGAAATGAAGGGTACAATAGACAACACCATGTCAAAGAAATTACATAGTATTACATAGTAAAACAAGAGTAATCAACAAAATGTCCAACTTTGGCATGAAGAGAAGGCTATTTTACAAAGACCCCAATCACAAACACCATTTGAGTATGCATGGCAGAGCCCAGTGGCATTTCATAACACAAAAAAATACAACTAATACTAAGGGAGAAAGGCATACCTCTTCTTTTTTTTTGGGGGGGGGTTGGCTAATGCAGATCCAAATTTTTGAGATCTCCTACTATCCCTACAATATGGGCCGGGTTGTGCTTGCTTGGGACTAGTGGGAGAAAGCTCATCCCTCACCCTGTGTAACTACATGGTTGCACTATAAGGGGTGGGTTGAGTAGGGGCATCATAAATACTCAAAAACCCTTATAAGCACCTCTTCAAAAGGGGGTTCTAAGAGCAAGGTTAAGGATTCCCATTCGCTAATGAACAAGATCTTCCATCTCCTGACAAATAAGGCTAATCCAATCGAGCACACAAGGCTCTAACATGGCTCACACATAAGACATTAAATATTTTGACAAATCTTTGACATGCTCACACACAAGACATTAAATATTTATTTTGATTCTCCTTCCCTAAACTTCTACTGCTGGTGTGTGATCGAACTATAAGTCTACCTTCCCATCCACTATGTTGGTGTGACCCAACCCTAAATAGGGTCTTGCTGTGAGTACCAATGGAGTGGAATGGTTCCACTCCATCCTCTTCCCCTATATGTGACTTCACTGTAACAACTTTGACAACTCCAGAGACAAGAGTTGTTGACTAACAATCATCTTTGGCACACATTAGAATGCATTGTTCATCAAACTCCATCTACATCTAGTGTGCTATTCCACTCCACCCACTTCCCCTAGATGTGACTTCACCATAACAACTTTGACAGTTTAAGAGAAGACTTAACAAACATCTTTGGCACACATTACAATGAGATGTTATCAAATCACCAAAATTGAACCAAACTCCATCTACATCTAGCCTTAAGCACATGCTTGAGATAAAGTCCATCCAATAGCTTCAACACATCCTTGAGAAAAGGGAGAGCTTCAAGCACCGAGATCTTTTTACTTAAGATAGTCCATCCAGTAGCTTTAGCACATCCTTGAGAAGTGAGAATTTGAGTTGCCCCATATATGACATTCGTGTGCCACTACTCATTAATTCATTGTCCTTAACAAAGGGGATATGCTTCTTAACAATGGGATAATCAACTAGTACTTCCTGAAATGTGAGTGTGAGTGATTCTCTAGGGGTTTCACATAGAAGTGGCATTGTAGGTTTAGCACATCCTCATGAATTGTAAGTTTAGCACATCCTTAAGAAGTGAGAGCTTGAAGAAGCAACCCTATATATAACATTTGTGTGCCACTATTGGCCTTGGCATTTAGCACATCCTCAAGAAGTGAGATCTTCAAGCACTAAGATCCCTATACATGTGCCACTACTCCTTGGGTTACATTCATTGGCCTTGAATGGACATGCTTCTTAAAAATGGGATGATCAAGTACTACCCAAACTCAACATGCATGACTGATCTCTAGGGGTTCACGAAGTAGCCAATAAGAGCTTCAAGCATTGAGTTGCCCTATACATGTGCCACTACTCCTTTGGGTCAATTCATTGGCCTTGGCTAATGGACATGCTTCTTAACAATAAGAATAAACTCTTAAGTGTGTGGTTCTCAGGGGTGGGATGAAACTCAAGCGTGAGTGATTCTCTAGGGATTCATGTTGAAGTAGCTACAAACCCCCTTTGTATCACTACCTAGAATGGCACTCTTCTTTGCCTTCCCCATAATGGAGAGGCTCATTATGCTTCAAAAATTCTTCAAAACCAACACATCACTACCTATAATGGCACTCTTCTTTGCCTTCCCCATATGGAGAGGCTCATTATGCTTCAAGTGTTTTTCAAAACCAACGCATCACTACCTATAATGGCACTCTTCTTTGCCTTCCCCATATGGAGAGGCTCATTATGCTACGAAATTGTTTCAAAACAATCACAAAAAATGGCCAAAACTACAAAGATTTTTTAGGTATTCTAATATTGACTTTTTTCTTCTAACGGAGAGATCGACCATTGTCTTCTATGCTTCAGATGATTCACACGGCCCCTTGAAAATCATCCTCTAAATATTTCAACTATTTCCCTCGGCATAAATCAAGTGATCAAACCCCTCCACTCTTAATAAGAACATAAAACACACTTAAAGAAAGAAAGACGGTTCATAGGTCTAACAGAGTGGAGGGCTCGATAGGTCTCTCCATAGATCCCAACAATTTAAAAAACCACTCCACAAATCAAACGATTACCCCCGAATCAATCAATTAATTACTAGGTAGCACGCAATAGGGTCCATGTTGCAAGCTGTTTATTCAAGCATTTTTGCGGGTTTGTGATGGGTAGTATCGTTTGTCATGATGGTGTACAGTAGTCTCAATCATGGGGTTGTGAATATGTTGAGTCAAAACAACCTCAACCACACGGTTGAAATTTTCTAACTCACAACGTGATTATGAAAATTTGTTGAGTTGGTCACACACACAAAATGCATATGGGCTTTGGATAAGATTATGAAAATTTGTTGAGTTGGTCACACACACAAAATGCATATGGGCTTTGGATAAGATTATGAAAATTTGTTGAGTTGGTCACACACACAAAATGCATATGGGCTTTGGATAAATCGCAAACACACAACCATTGTCAATCCAAAAATGACCAGCACAAATGATTTTAGACTGCGATAGCACCTTAAAAAGACTTGCACAAATGGTTTAGACCTACAATATCAACCTTTCATGACGCCCTTAAAAAAGCACATAGGTCATGCAACTTGAGCTCGCTTAATGTAATGAGACTTGGATATAACAAAAACGTTGGTCGTTACAAGTAGAACTCATCCTCATTATTTTCATGCATTGAACTGCAAATGGGAGAGCCAGTCATGTGGTTATCTTCATGCATGCAACTTCGATCATCTCATAAAAATTCGATGTCAATAAAGGTAGTTGATGGTTCAGCACTACAAGTACAAATGTCAAACTAGGTTGCTCTTGGTTCAGAAAAGCACTAGAAAGAAAAGTGGAACTATGGCCCATTGTTGGAATGGAGACTATACTGACACAAGATTTCAAACTACACAAAAATTTGCCAACATCCAAGGATAGGCCTTCTTCTTGCATCTCCCTGAAACAGTTGAGCACATCCTCACTGAGCCCATATTTAGAGTATCCAGCAGTTATAACAGGCACATTGAATGTATCAAACATTATTTGTGTCATCTTCTCTCTATTAGCCTTGGGATTCAGTGGCGCTTCTGTGAAGAGGACTGCTTGTTCTTCCTTAATGACCTCTATTGCAGCCCTTTACTTTTCAACTGCAGAAACCTCCATTGCAAGATCCAAGGTAGATGGTAATCGATCTTCTAGTGCTTCTGAAACTGATCCAAACTTCCCAAACATATCCGTCACTATGCTTCCAAACTTCTCTCCACTATACTCGCACGCAGAAAAAAAAATGTAAATACAACGACTAAGTATGTACAAAGTAACAATTCCCACACACACAACTTTTTGGTGGATTCCACACCTTGGATGCGCAACAGTACGACAACATTTGCACCATTGTTGAGCACTAGCACGGCATGAGGTCCGCTGCAGCTATATGCAGTAACTTCTAGATGCACGCGCACTTGAGAGAGCACCTGTCATTGAGCACGCACAATTCTTGCACACACCATTTGGGATGTTCATCACAAAGCTAGGAACTTTTGGTTGAGAGTGTAAGGTGGTTGGGAGAGTTTGAGGGTCGTGAAGGACGCCATCAATAGTGAGAAGGGTTGTTCTTATCTGGTCAACATCTTGAGGACCACCATTTTCTAGAGTGATTGTGAGATTTTTTGGATGGGTGGAGCGGAGTATATCATATTTTTTTATGAGAGTTGAGAGGTGAGGATAAGGATTTTTTAATTAATTAAGGAATTTTGTTTGCATTTGCATGATGCACGATCACATGTAGATAGACTAGGCACAATTTCTTCAATGCATACATTATTTTTGTGTGTAGCATCGATTGATTGGTTGCATATCATGGATCCAACATTGCATATTTTTTCAAATCATGAATGATTGGGCATGGAGTTCATTTCAAAAAACTATATTCTTGCCAGGGCACACTACATAAAAAACAGGTTCATATCCAGAGAATGTTTATTTTGAAGACTCAAGGATCAAAGGAAAAGATTGTACATTTTACATCGTCAACAAGTATTTCTTGAAGAAAAAGAGGACGTGATCACTGAAAGTGTGTGCAATTACAAGAACAATAGGCCAAGGAAGGGAATAAGTCATCCAAGATAAAAGATGGAGAAAAATGATGGGATTTACGAAAATCGGTATTTTTTTCCATTTTGATAGATTTTCGTAATTCTGCCCGCGTTGGCTTGTCGACCAGATATGTTCCGATCATTTTGAGTACCCCGAACGACTATATTTGGAGTTCAAATGACGAAGTTATGATCCAAATAAGTTACAAACAGGCCCTGCAACAGGTCTTGAAGCCTTGTAGTGTTCTATCAAAGAAGAGTATGATGAAACACATGCTTTTCCACATTGGAATACAAATCTGGAATAAAAGACAATTTGTTACACCCACGATCTTGTAGTCTCCATAGCAATACTCACCACTCCGAAGTAAATTCTTAAGCTTCATAGTGTTTATCAAAGAAGAGTATACTCAAATATAAGCCTTTTCATGCTAAATACATATTTGGAATTAAAAAAGGCATTTAGCTATACCCAACCATGTAGTCTCCATAGCGGTGCTCACAACCCCATAGTGGGTTTGCAGCTCCTAAAAATGAATAAATCTATCAATTTTGAATTAAATTTGAACTATTAGAAGGCATGGTTTGTTGGCTTTTGCAAGCATTATTGATATTGCAATTGCTCAATTAGACTAAGTTCCTCCATGAGGTAGTGAATGCATTCATGAAAGCATGGAACTCACTTCATCTAGTGGTCTCCACCCAATCAAAGCTAGACAAGGTGTAGGATTGATTCCTATCCCATCAGGGTCTTCCCAATTGCTTTGATGCTATAGATTACACCCATATTAGCATGATTTTACTACCAAAGAAATATTCTACTACATGGTTTGATCACTCCAAGAATAGCATGAGAATTAAAGGTATCCTTGATGTCACATACGTGCAAGCAACAAGCTAGTTACATGCAAACCAATATGGACCTTGCACACAGATTTTAATGAGAAAGAAAAAGGGAACGAGGAATGCTAATGTTCAAATCCCAATTTTGACCAATCTAAAAACATTGTGAACTATGTATTCAAAAATTGAGGCCTTCAAATGTTGGTAGCCCTCCATTCTAGACATTTACCAAGTATAGTAGCACACCATTCGAGAGGGGGAGGGCAGGTAAATTTCTTCAAACTTTGATTAGTCCTAACACACTCAATCATCATCACAATTCAGAAAATTAAAAAAATTTCAAGTGTATGTTAATTTTGATAATGAAGCCCTCATTTGGTCCTAACATGAAGGGATGTTAATCTCGACATCACAGTAGGTTAAGCTCACATGCAGTCACATAATTGAGCACTCCACCACACATGTTTAGGTCTACCACAATGAAGGAGGAGGCTATTGTCTATTCCATAGCCCCTATTTTTGTATGCACGCTAGAAATGAAGGGTACAATAGACAACACCATGTCAAAGAAATTACATAGTATTACATAGTAAAACAAGAGCAATCAACAGAATGTCCAACTTTGGCATGAAGAGAAGGCTATTTTACAAAGACCCCAATCACAAACACCATTTGAGTATGCATGGCAGAGCCCAGTGGCATTTCATAACACAAAAGAATACAACTAATACTAAGGGAGAAAGGCATACCTCTTCTTTTTTTTTGGGGGGGGGGGGGGGGGGGGTTGGCTAATGCAGATCCAAATTTTTGAGATCTCCTACTATCCCTACAATATGGGCCGGGTTGTGCTTGCTTGGGACTAGTGGGAGAAAGCTCATCCCTCACCCTGTGTAACTACATGGTTGCACTATAAGGGGTGGGTTGAGTAGGGGCATCATAAATACTCAAAAACCCTTATAAGCACCTCTTCAAAAGGGGGTTCTAAGAGCAAGGTTAAGGATTCCCATTCGCTAATGAACAAGATCTTCCATCTCCTGACAAATAAGGCTAATCCAATCGAGCACACAAGGCTCTAACATGGCTCACACATAAGACATTAAATATTTTGACAAATCTTTGACATGCTCACACACAAGACATTAAATATTTATTTTGATTCTCCTTCCCTAAACTTCTACTGCTGGTGTGTGATCGAACTATAAGTCTACCTTCCCATCCACTATGTTGGTGTGACCCAACCCTAAATAGGGTCTTGCTGTGAGTACCAATGGAGTGGAATGGTTCCACTCCATCCTCTTCCCCTATATGTGACTTCACCGTAACAACTTTGACAACTCCAGAGACAAGAGTTGTTGACTAACAATCATCTTTGGCACACATTAGAATGCATTGTTCATCAAACTCCATCTACATCTAGTGTGCTATTCCACTCCACCCACTTCCCCTAGATGTGACTTCACCATAACAACTTTGACAGTTTAAGAGAAGACTTAACAAACATCTTTGGCACACATTACAATGAGATGTTATCAAATCACCAAAATTGAACCAAACTCCATCTACATCTAGCCTTAAGCACATGCTTGAGATAAAGTCCATCCAATAGCTTCAACACATCCTTGAGAAAAGGGAGAGCTTCAAGCACCGAGATCTTTTTACCTAAGATAGTCCATTCAGTAGCTTTAGCACATCCTTGAGAAGTGAGAATTTGAGTTGCCCCATATAGGACATTCGTGTGCCACTACTCATTAATTCATTGTCCTTAACAAAGGGGATATGCTTCTTAACAATGGGATAATCAACTAGTACTTCCTGAAATGTGAGTGTGAGTGATTCTCTAGGGGTTTCACATAGAAGTGGCATTGTAGGTTTAGCGCATCCTCATGAATTGTAAGTTTAGCACATCCTCAAGAAGTGAGAGCTCGAAGAAGCAACCCTATATATAACATTTGTGTGCCACTATTGGCCTTGGCATTTAGCACATCCTCAGGAAGTGAGATCTTCAAGCACTAAGTTCCCTATACATGTGCCACTACTCCTTGGGTTACATTCATTGGCCTTGAACATACATGCTTCTTAAAAATGGGATGATCAAGTACTACCCAAACTCAAGCATGCATGAGTGATCTCTAGGGGTTCACGAAGTAGCCAATAAGAGCTTCAAGCATTGAGTTGCCCTATACATGTGCCACTACTCCTTTGGGTCAATTCATTGGCCTTGGCTAATGGACATGCTTCTTAACAATAAGAAGAAACTCTTAAGTGAGTGATTCTCAGGGGTAATCGTTTCAAGTCCTAACACAATCAATCATCATCACAATTTAGAGAATTAAAACAAATTCAAGTGCATATTAATTTTGATAATGAAGCCCTGATTTGGTCCTAGCATGAAGGGATGTTAATCTCGACATCACGGTAGGTTAAGCTCACATGCAGTCACATAATTGAGCACTCCACCACACATGTTTTTAGGTCTACCACCATGAAGGAGGAGGCTATTGTCTATTCCATAGCCCCTATTTTTGTATGCACGCTAGAAATGAAGGGTACAATAGACAACACCATGTCAAAGAAATTACATAGTATTACATAGTAAAACAAGAGCAATCAACAAAATGTCCAACTTTGGCATGAAGAGAAGGCTATTTTACAAAGACCCCAATCACAAACACCATTTGAGTATGATGGCAGAGCCCAGTGGCATTTCATAACACAAAAAATGACAACTAGTACTAAGGGAGAAAGGCATACCTCTTTTGTTTTTTTGGGGGGGGGTTTTGGCTAATGCAAATCCAAATTTTTGAGATCTCCTACTATCCCTACAATATGGGCCGGGTTGTGCTTGCTTGGGACTAGTGGGAGAAAGCTCATCCCTCACCCTGTGTAACTACATGGTTGCACTATAAGGGGTGGGTTGAGTAGGGGCATCATAAATACTCAAAAACCCTTATAAGCACCTCTTCAAAAGGGGGTTCTAAGAGCAAGGTTAAGGATTCCCATTTGCTAATGAACAAGATCTTCCATCTCCTGACAAATAAGGCTAATCCAATCGAGCACACAAGGCTCTAACATGGCTCACACATAAGACATTAAATATTTTGACAAATCTTTGACATGCTCACACACAAGACATTAAATATTTATTTTGATTCTCCTTCCCTAAACTTCTACTGCTGGTGTGTGATCGAACTATAAGTCTACCTTCCCATCCACTATGTTGGTGTGACCCAACCCTAAATAGGGTCTTGCTGTGAGTACCAATGGAGTGGAATGGTTCCACTCCATCCTCTTCCCCTATATGTGACTTCACCGTAACAACTTTGACAACTCCAGAGACAAGAGTTGTTGACTAACAATCATCTTTGGCACACATTAGAATGCATTGTTCATCAAACTCCATCTACATCTAGTGTGCTATTCCACTCCACCCACTTCCCCTAGATGTGACTTCACCATAACAACTTTGACAGTTTAAGAGAAGACTTAACAAACATCTTTGGCACACATTACAATGAGATGTTATCAAATCACCAAAATTGAACCAAACTCCATCTACATCTAGCCTTAAGCACATGCTTGAGATAAAGTCCATCCAATAGCTTCAACACATCCTTGAGAAAAGGGAGAGCTTCAAGCACCGAGATCTTTTTACTTAAGATAGTCCATCCAGTAGCTTTAGCACATCCTTGAGAAGTGAGAATTTGAGTTGCCCCATATATGACATTCGTGTGCCACTACTCATTAATTCATTGTCCTTAACAAAGGGGATATGCTTCTTAACAATGGGATAATCAACTAGTACTTCCTGAAATGTGAGTGTGAGTGATTCTCTAGGGGTTTCACATAGAAGTGGCATTGTAGGTTTAGCACATCCTCATGAATTGTAAGTTTAGCACATCCTTAAGAAGTGAGAGCTTGAAGAAGCAACCCTATATATAACATTTGTGTGCCACTATTGGCCTTGGCATTTAGCACATCCTCAAGAAGTGAGATCTTCAAGCACTAAGATCCCTATACATGTGCCACTACTCCTTGGGTTACATTCATTGGCCTTGAATGGACATGCTTCTTAAAAATGGGATGATCAAGTACTACCCAAACTCAACATGCATGACTGATCTCTAGGGGTTCACGAAGTAGCCAATAAGAGCTTCAAGCATTGAGTTGCCCTATACATGTGCCACTACTCCTTTGGGTCAATTCATTGGCCTTGGCTAATGGACATGCTTCTTAACAATAAGAATAAACTCTTAAGTGTGTGGTTCTCAGGGGTGGGATGAAACTCAAGCGTGAGTGATTCTCTAGGGATTCATGTTGAAGTAGCTACAAACCCCCTTTGTATCACTACCTAGAATGGCACTCTTCTTTGCCTTCCCCATAATGGAGAGGCTCATTATGCTTCAAAAATTCTTCAAAACCAACACATCACTACCTATAATGGCACTCTTCTTTGCCTTCCCCATATGGAGAGGCTCATTATGCTTCAAGTGTTTTTCAAAACCAACGCATCACTACCTATAATGGCACTCTTCTTTGCCTTCCCCATATGGAGAGGCTCATTATGCTACGAAATTGTTTCAAAACAATCACAAAAAATGGCCAAAACTACAAAGATTTTTTAGGTATTCTAATATTGACTTTTTTCTTCTAACGGAGAGATCGACCATTGTCTTCTATGCTTCAGATGATTCACACGGCCCCTTGAAAATCATCCTCTAAATATTTCAACTATTTCCCTCGGCATAAATCAAGTGATCAAACCCCTCCACTCTTAATAAGAACATAAAACACACTTAAAGAAAGAAAGACGGTTCATAGGTCTAACAGAGTGGAGGGCTCGATAGGTCTCTCCATAGATCCCAACAATTTAAAAAACCACTCCACAAATCAAACGATTACCCCCGAATCAATCAATTAATTACTAGGTAGCACGCAATAGGGTCCATGTTGCAAGCTGTTTATTCAAGCATTTTTGCGGGTTTGTGATGGGTAGTATCGTTTGTCATGATGGTGTACAGTAGTCTCAATCATGGGGTTGTGAATATGTTGAGTCAAAACAACCTCAACCACACGGTTGAAATTTTCTAACTCACAACGTGATTATGAAAATTTGTTGAGTTGGTCACACACACAAAATGCATATGGGCTTTGGATAAGATTATGAAAATTTGTTGAGTTGGTCACACACACAAAATGCATATGGGCTTTGGATAAGATTATGAAAATTTGTTGAGTTGGTCACACACACAAAATGCATATGGGCTTTGGATAAATAGCAAACACACAACCATTGTCAATCCAAAAATGACCAGCACAAATGATTTTAGACTGCGATAGCACCTTAAAAAGACTTGCACAAATGGTTTAGACCTACAATATCAACCTTTCATGACGCCCTTAAAAAAGCACATAGGTCATGCAACTTGAGCTCGCTTAATGTAATGAGACTTGGATATAACAAAAACGTTGGTCGTTACAAGTAGAACTCATCCTCATTATTTTCATGCATTGAACTGCAAATGGGAGAGCCAGTCATGTGGTTATCTTCATGCATGCAACTTCGATCATCTCATAAAAATTCGATGTCAATAAAGGTAGTTGATGGTTCAGCACTACAAGTACAAATGTCAAACTAGGTTGCTCTTGGTTCAGAAAAGCACTAGAAAGAAAAGTGGAACTATGGCCCATTGTTGGAATGGAGACTATACTGACACAAGATTTCAAACTACACAAAAATTTGCCAACATCCAAGGATAGGCCTTCTTCTTGCATCTCCCTGAAACAGTTGAGCACATCCTCACTGAGCCCATATTTAGAGTATCCAGCAGTTATAACAGGCACATTGAATGTATCAAACATTATTTGTGTCATCTTCTCTCTATTAGCCTTGGGATTCAGTGGCGCTTCTGTGAAGAGGACTGCTTGTTCTTCCTTAATGACCTCTATTGCAGCCCTTTACTTTTCAACTGCAGAAACCTCCATTGCAAGATCCAAGGTAGATGGTAATCGATCTTCTAGTGCTTCTGAAACTGATCCAAACTTCCCAAACATATCCGTCACTATGCTTCCAAACTTCTCTCCACTATACTCGCACGCAGAAAAAAAAATGTAAATACAACGACTAAGTATGTACAAAGTAACAATTCCCACACACACAACTTTTTGGTGGATTCCACACCTTGGATGCGCAACAGTACGACAACATTTGCACCATTGTTGAGCACTAGCACGGCATGAGGTCCGCTGCAGCTATATGCAGTAACTTCTAGATGCACGCGCACTTGAGAGAGCACCTGTCATTGAGCACGCACAATTCTTGCACACACCATTTGGGATGTTCATCACAAAGCTAGGAACTTTTGGTTGAGAGTGTAAGGTGGTTGGGAGAGTTTGAGGGTCGTGAAGGACGCCATCAATAGTGAGAAGGGTTGTTCTTATCTGGTCAACATCTTGAGGACCACCATTTTCTAGAGTGATTGTGAGATTTTTTGGATGGGTGGAGCGGAGTATATCATATTTTTTTATGAGAGTTGAGAGGTGAGGATAAGGATTTTTTAATTAATTAAGGAATTTTGTTTGCATTTGCATGATGCACGATCACATGTAGATAGACTAGGCACAATTTCTTCAATGCATACATTATTTTTGTGTGTAGCATCGATTGATTGGTTGCATATCATGGATCCAACATTGCATATTTTTTCAAATCATGAATGATTGGGCATGGAGTTCATTTCAAAAAACTATATTCTTGCCAGGGCACACTACATAAAAAACAGGTTCATATCCAGAGAATGTTTATTTTGAAGACTCAAGGATCAAAGGAAAAGATTGTACATTTTACATCGTCAACAAGTATTTCTTGAAGAAAAAGAGGACGTGATCACTGAAAGTGTGTGCAATTACAAGAACAATAGGCCAAGGAAGGGAATAAGTCATCCAAGATAAAAGATGGAGAAAAATGATGGGATTTACGAAAATCGGTATTTTTTTCCATTTTGATAGATTTTCGTAATTCTGCCCGCGTTGGCTTGTCGACCAGATATGTTCCGATCATTTTGAGTACCCCGAACGACTATATTTGGAGTTCAAATGACGAAGTTATGATCCAAATAAGTTACAAACAGGCCCTGCAACAGGTCTTGAAGCCTTGTAGTGTTCTATCAAAGAAGAGTATGATGAAACACATGCTTTTCCACATTGGAATACAAATCTGGAATAAAAGACAATTTGTTACACCCACGATCTTGTAGTCTCCATAGCAATACTCACCACTCCGAAGTAAATTCTTAAGCTTCATAGTGTTTATCAAAGAAGAGTATACTCAAATATAAGCCTTTTCATGCTAAATACATATTTGGAATTAAAAAAGGCATTTAGCTATACCCAACCATGTAGTCTCCATAGCGGTGCTCACAACCCCATAGTGGGTTTGCAGCTCCTAAAAATGAATAAATCTATCAATTTTGAATTAAATTTGAACTATTAGAAGGCATGGTTTGTTGGCTTTTGCAAGCATTATTGATATTGCAATTGCTCAATTAGACTAAGTTCCTCCATGAGGTAGTGAATGCATTCATGAAAGCATGGAACTCACTTCATCTAGTGGTCTCCACCCAATCAAAGCTAGACAAGGTGTAGGATTGATTCCTATCCCATCAGGGTCTTCCCAATTGCTTTGATGCTATAGATTACACCCATATTAGCATGATTTTACTACCAAAGAAATATTCTACTACATGGTTTGATCACTCCAAGAATAGCATGAGAATTAAAGGTATCCTTGATGTCACATACGTGCAAGCAACAAGCTAGTTACATGCAAACCAATATGGACCTTGCACACAGATTTTAATGAGAAAGAAAAAGGGAACGAGGAATGCTAATGTTCAAATCCCAATTTTGACCAATCTAAAAACATTGTGAACTATGTATTCAAAAATTGAGGCCTTCAAATGTTGGTAGCCCTCCATTCTAGACATTTACCAAGTATAGTAGCACACCATTCGAGAGGGGGAGGGCAGGTAAATTTCTTCAAACTTTGATTAGTCCTAACACACTCAATCATCATCACAATTCAGAAAATTAAAAAAATTTCAAGTGTATGTTAATTTTGATAATGAAGCCCTCATTTGGTCCTAACATGAAGGGATGTTAATCTCGACATCACAGTAGGTTAAGCTCACATGCAGTCACATAATTGAGCACTCCACCACACATGTTTAGGTCTACCACAATGAAGGAGGAGGCTATTGTCTATTCCATAGCCCCTATTTTTGTATGCACGCTAGAAATGAAGGGTACAATAGACAACACCATGTCAAAGAAATTACATAGTATTACATAGTAAAACAAGAGCAATCAACAGAATGTCCAACTTTGGCATGAAGAGAAGGCTATTTTACAAAGACCCCAATCACAAACACCATTTGAGTATGCATGGCAGAGCCCAGTGGCATTTCATAACACAAAAGAATACAACTAATACTAAGGGAGAAAGGCATACCTCTTCTTTTTTTTTGGGGGGGGGGGGGGGGGGGGGTTGGCTAATGCAGATCCAAATTTTTGAGATCTCCTACTATCCCTACAATATGGGCCGGGTTGTGCTTGCTTGGGACTAGTGGGAGAAAGCTCATCCCTCACCCTGTGTAACTACATGGTTGCACTATAAGGGGTGGGTTGAGTAGGGGCATCATAAATACTCAAAAACCCTTATAAGCACCTCTTCAAAAGGGGGTTCTAAGAGCAAGGTTAAGGATTCCCATTCGCTAATGAACAAGATCTTCCATCTCCTGACAAATAAGGCTAATCCAATCGAGCACACAAGGCTCTAACATGGCTCACACATAAGACATTAAATATTTTGACAAATCTTTGACATGCTCACACACAAGACATTAAATATTTATTTTGATTCTCCTTCCCTAAACTTCTACTGCTGGTGTGTGATCGAACTATAAGTCTACCTTCCCATCCACTATGTTGGTGTGACCCAACCCTAAATAGGGTCTTGCTGTGAGTACCAATGGAGTGGAATGGTTCCACTCCATCCTCTTCCCCTATATGTGACTTCACCGTAACAACTTTGACAACTCCAGAGACAAGAGTTGTTGACTAACAATCATCTTTGGCACACATTAGAATGCATTGTTCATCAAACTCCATCTACATCTAGTGTGCTATTCCACTCCACCCACTTCCCCTAGATGTGACTTCACCATAACAACTTTGACAGTTTAAGAGAAGACTTAACAAACATCTTTGGCACACATTACAATGAGATGTTATCAAATCACCAAAATTGAACCAAACTCCATCTACATCTAGCCTTAAGCACATGCTTGAGATAAAGTCCATCCAATAGCTTCAACACATCCTTGAGAAAAGGGAGAGCTTCAAGCACCGAGATCTTTTTACCTAAGATAGTCCATTCAGTAGCTTTAGCACATCCTTGAGAAGTGAGAATTTGAGTTGCCCCATATAGGACATTCGTGTGCCACTACTCATTAATTCATTGTCCTTAACAAAGGGGATATGCTTCTTAACAATGGGATAATCAACTAGTACTTCCTGAAATGTGAGTGTGAGTGATTCTCTAGGGGTTTCACATAGAAGTGGCATTGTAGGTTTAGCGCATCCTCATGAATTGTAAGTTTAGCACATCCTCAAGAAGTGAGAGCTCGAAGAAGCAACCCTATATATAACATTTGTGTGCCACTATTGGCCTTGGCATTTAGCACATCCTCAGGAAGTGAGATCTTCAAGCACTAAGTTCCCTATACATGTGCCACTACTCCTTGGGTTACATTCATTGGCCTTGAACATACATGCTTCTTAAAAATGGGATGATCAAGTACTACCCAAACTCAAGCATGCATGAGTGATCTCTAGGGGTTCACGAAGTAGCCAATAAGAGCTTCAAGCATTGAGTTGCCCTATACATGTGCCACTACTCCTTTGGGTCAATTCATTGGCCTTGGCTAATGGACATGCTTCTTAACAATAAGAAGAAACTCTTAAGTGAGTGATTCTCAGGGGTAATCGTTTCAAGTCCTAACACAATCAATCATCATCACAATTTAGAGAATTAAAACAAATTCAAGTGCATATTAATTTTGATAATGAAGCCCTGATTTGGTCCTAGCATGAAGGGATGTTAATCTCGACATCACGGTAGGTTAAGCTCACATGCAGTCACATAATTGAGCACTCCACCACACATGTTTTTAGGTCTACCACCATGAAGGAGGAGGCTATTGTCTATTCCATAGCCCCTATTTTTGTATGCACGCTAGAAATGAAGGGTACAATAGACAACACCATGTCAAAGAAATTACATAGTATTACATAGTAAAACAAGAGCAATCAACAAAATGTCCAACTTTGGCATGAAGAGAAGGCTATTTTACAAAGACCCCAATCACAAACACCATTTGAGTATGATGGCAGAGCCCAGTGGCATTTCATAACACAAAAAATGACAACTAGTACTAAGGGAGAAAGGCATACCTCTTTTGTTTTTTTGGGGGGGGGTTTTGGCTAATGCAAATCCAAATTTTTGAGATCTCCTACTATCCCTACAATATGGGCCGGGTTGTGCTTGCTTGGGACTAGTGGGAGAAAGCTCATCCCTCACCCTGTGTAACTACATGGTTGCACTATAAGGGGTGGGTTGAGTAGGGGCATCATAAATACTCAAAAACCCTTATAAGCACCTCTTCAAAAGGGGGTTCTAAGAGCAAGGTTAAGGATTCCCATTCGCTAATGAACAAGATCTTCCATCTCCTGACAAATAAGGCTAATCCAATCGAGCACACAAGGCTCTAACATGGCTCACACATAAGACATTAAATATTTTGACAAATCTTTGACATGCTCACACACAAGACATTAAATATTTATTTTGATTCTCCTTCCCTAAACTTCTACTGCTGGTGTGTGATCGAACTATAAGTCTACCTTCCCATCCACTATGTTGGTGTGACCCAACCCTAAATAGGGTCTTGCTGTGAGTACCAATGGAGTGGAATGGTTCCACTCCATCCTCTTCCCCTATATGTGACTTCACCGTAACAACTTTGACAACTCCAGAGACAAGAGTTGTTGACTAACAATCATCTTTGGCACACATTAGAATGCATTGTTCATCAAACTCCATCTACATCTAGTGTGCTATTCCACTCCACCCACTTCCCCTAGATGTGACTTCACCATAACAACTTTGACAGTTTAAGAGAAGACTTAACAAACATCTTTGGCACACATTACAATGAGATGTTATCAAATCATCAAAATTGAACCAAACTCCATCTACATCTAGCCTTAAGCACATGCTTGAGATAAAGTCCATCCAATAGCTTCAACACATCCTTGAGAAAAGGGAGAGCTTCAAGCACCGAGATCTTTTTACCTAAGATAGTCCATTCAGTAGCTTTAGCACATCCTTGAGAAGTGAGAATTTGAGTTGCCCCATATATGACATTCGTGTGCCACTACTCATTAATTCATTGTCCTTAACAAAGGGGATATGCTTCTTAACAATGGGATAATCAGCTAGTACTTCCTGAAATGTGAGTGTGAGTGATTCTCTAGGGGTTTCACATAGAAGTGGCATTGTAGGTTTAGCACATCCTCATGAATTGTAAGTTTAGCACATCCTCAAGAAGTGAGAGCTTGAAGAAGCAACCCTATATATAACATTCGTGTGCCACTATTGGCCTTGGCATTTAGCACATCCTCAAGAAGTGAGATCTTCAAGCACTAAGTTCCCTATACATGTGCCACTACTCCTTGGGTTACATTCATTGGCCTTGAACGGACATGCTTCTTAAAAATGGGATGATCAAGTACTACCCAAACTCAAGCATGCAAGAGTGATCTCTAGGGGTTCACGAAGTAGCCAATAAGAGCTTCAAGCATTGAGTTGCCCTATACATGTGCCACTACACAATTCATTGGCCTTGGCTAATGGACATGCTTCTTAAAAATAAGAAGAAACTCTTAAGTGAGTGATTCTCAGGGGTGGGATGAAACTCAAGCGTGAGTGATTCTCTAGGGATTCATGTTGAAGTAGCTACAAACCCCCTTTGTATCACTACCTAGAATGGCACTCTTCTTTGCCTTCCCCATAATGGAGAGGCTCATTATGCTTCAACAATTTTTCAAAACCAATGCATCACTACCTATAATGGCACTCTTCTTTGCCTTCCCCATATGGAGAGGCTCATTATGCTACCTTCCCCACAATGGAGAGGCTCATTATGCTTCAACAATTTTTCAAAACCAACGCATCACTACCTATAATGGCACTCTTCTTTGCCTTCCCCATATGGAGAGGCTCATTATGCTACGACAATTTTTCAAAACCATTTAAAAAAATGGCCAAAACTACAAAGATTTTTTAGGTCTTCTAATATTGACTTTTTTCTTCTAACGGAGAGATCGACCATTGTCTTCTATGCTTTAGATGATTCACACGGCCCCTTGAAAATCGTCCTCTAAATATTTCAACTATTTCCCTCGGCGTCAATCAAGTGATCAAACCCCTCCACTCTTGATAAGAACATAAAACACACTTAAAGAAAGAAAGAGGGTTCATAGGTTTAACAAAGTGGAGGGTTCGATAGGTCTCTCCATAGATCCCAACAATTTAAAAAACCACTCCACAAATAAGACGATTACCCCCGAATCAATCAATTAATTACTAGGTGGCACGCAATAGGGTCCATGTTGCAAGCTGTTTATTCAAGCATTTTTGCGGGTTCGTGATGGGTAGTATCGTTTGTCATTATGGTATACAACAGTCTCAATGATGGGGTTATGAATCTGTTGAGTCAACAACCTCAACCACACAGTTGAAATTTTCTAACTCACAACGTGATTATGAAAATTTGTTGAGTTGGTCACACACACAAAATGCATATGGGCTTTGGATAAGATTATGAAAATTTGTTGAGTTGGTCACACACACAAAATGCATATGGGCTTTGGATAAACAGCAAACACACAACCATTGTCAATCCAAAAACGACAAGCACAAATGATTTTAGACTATGATAGCACCTTAAAAAGACTTGCACAAATGGTTTAGACCTACAATATCAACCTTTCATGACGCCCTTAAAAAAGCACATAGGTCAAGCAACTTGAGCTGGCTTAATGTAATGAGAGACTTGGATATAACAAAAACGTTGGTCATTGCAATTAGAACTCATTCTCATTATTTTCATGCATTGAACTGCAAATGGGAGAGCCAGTCATGTGGCACACATTCGATGGTGGTTGCTCATACAAATTTCAACAATATTACTAGACACAAACATGATTGATACAACTTAATATTATTATAAAGTCTATAGGGAGTAGAAGTTGCAAATAAAAGAAGCTACTGATAAAAATAAAAAAAAACCTTTTATACAAATTTCGACAATATTACTAGAGACACACAATTGATATGGAGTAGAAGTTACAAATAAAAGAAACTGCTCATAAAAATAACAAAAACCTTTTAGCAACCTCAAACAAAAACCTTTTAGCAAAATCCTTTCTTGTATATTTACACATGTTTGGTAAAACCTATATACACACACACACAAACCCCTCTTCATCCATACATTTTTTTAATCGGACAAGTACACCCTACATGGGGTGTTTATTCGTCTAAGATGGCACACCCACCGATCAATGGGAGAGCACTGAGTAGCGGCAACAATCCTAGTTGCGCATGTTGCGGCAAAGGTGGCCCACTTCTCTACCACCAATAAGAATCGTCCATCAACGCTTCTGCAAACAAATACAAGCAATGCATTAAGAATTAGTAATCCATCGTATTTCCCATAATAAAACTCAAAAGATAAAATCACAATATACGAAGATTAGAGATATAACAAGCTAGTTGACAATATAGCAATAATATTATATTTAGTAGCAATATAACAACGAAGGTTAGAGATATAACAAGCTAGCTAACAATATAACAATAATATTATATTTAGTAGCTATATATATATTCAATTTTACTTGCATTGGATCAAACAGTTCAATTCAAGCTGGTTGACAATATAGCGATAATATTATGTTGAACGATCACAAAGTTCGATTCAAGCTATTTGTGTTCGATTCAAGCTAGAGGACATGTTTTGTAGCAGTATATTATATTAGGTCCAAATCTACATTCAATCACACAGTATCTATACAACCAATACTTCAAAACTTCCAATTTAGGTACTCGAAGACAAATACACTAAGGACGTGCAAACTATTGTCAAATGTAGGTCGATTCAAGCTAGCGGACATGTTTTGTAGCAGTATATTATATTAGGTCCAAATCTACATTCGATCACACAGTATCTATACAACCAGTACTTCAAAACTTCCAATTTAGGTACTCGAAGACAAATACACTAAGGACGTGCAAACTATTGTCAAATGTAAGTCAAGGTACCCAACAAGGACAAAATATTCTCAAAAAACTAATAGTAGTACATAAGCTCTAGATTTGAATCTAACCATGATTCTAACATCGACTTAAATAATTGATATATTATTAGATCAAACATTCATATGACATTCAATCATCACAAATTAAGAGAATATAATTTATATATTAAATCATATCCATAATTGATATATTAGATCATCTTAAGAGAATATAATTTATATATTAGATCATATCCATTGCATTCATATGCCATTCAATCATGGCAAATAAATAGGAGAGACAATTACAAGAGAGAATAATTGATATATTAGATCATATCCATTATGTTCATGTGCCATTCGATCATCGCAAATAATGCATATCAATTAGATCATATCCTTTATGTTCATATGCCATTCGATCATGGCAAATAACGCAGACAATTATAAGAGAGACAATATACAATTATAAACCGATGAGAGAGAACTTGTGGCACAAACGAAATAGGTATAGATTATGTTAGGTTTAAATGACGGAATCTACTAGGTTCATATATAAAATGACGGGCAATGCATCTAAAATAGATATAGATTATAACAGACTGCTGATATATAAAATAAAATGACGGGCAATGCATCATTTAGACAACATACCTCGGGACGATCTTGCACGGCATTCGCGAGGGCGAAGGTTGCACTGCTGGAGGAGGCGAGAGGACATCTGGGCGGTCATGGTTCTCCGCTGCTGCTCCGACTCCTCTTCTCGTCGCTGCGCCCAGACGTCCTCCTCTTCATAACGACGGCGGCGCTCGCCGCCTCCGTAAGCCTGCTGGAAGGCGTAGCAGCGGTCCTGCGAGGGGATGCGCTCCACGGCCTCGCAGCACGCGCGGGACGGCTGCTGCTGCGTCACCCCTCTCCCCTCAACCGACCTCCATGACAAATACGAATTGTAATACGGCGACGACTCTCTTTCCTCCTCCACCTCTCGCCGTTGCTGCCTGAAGAAATTGTCGCACGCCCGCAGCCTCGCGTGCCACTCCTCCCTCGACCCTTCCCCTCTCCTCCTCTCCCGCTCCCTCTCCTCTTCCTCCCGACGTCGCTCCTCCTCTCGACCGCGGGACGTCGCCGACACTTCACTCACTATCACCAACAGCACCAACAGTGCTCCCAACAAAAACACACGAGCCGCCATATTGATTATCACCACCAACTACACACAAGCTAACAGGAGCTATTGTACGGGAAGCCTCGCACTAGCCGGTATGCAGGCAAAATAGCTGAGGCCTCGACCATACTTATAGGCGAGCGGCCCCTGCCCTGGCCTCGACGTGACCGCGCGTGATATTCTCGTTTCGACTCGGCGCTGCCGCCGCGTCTCCCAGTATCCTCGAGGGCGACGTTCCCTCTGGATAAGCATGCCACTCTCCTGCCATGCACCTTCCATAGTGGCACCTTCCATATTGGCCCTCTGAGGTGAAGGTGAATAGAGAAGAGTCATTGACACCACCTTGCATATTGGCTCCATCTCATCCGACAATGTTGCTAAAAGATGGTCTTCTATACTCGAGTAGATACAATCTAAACGGGTGAAAAGCCAGGCAGGGCGGAACCTACTCAAGGCTTAGAGTCATTAATATCATAGTTAGACAATCATATGTTTGCTTCTATCCTACTCAAGGCTTAGAGTACGTATTCAAATATTCTAGCTAAATATTTGACACAACTATCTTGCACTCTTGTTTAGAAGGCCACAAACATATGCAAGTCTTCATTGCTAATGATTAGTGAGGTCTGCATCCATTACTCAACCAAACATAGAAAGTAGTTGTTAGGGTGCTACTTCTCAGTTTTGCAATGCTCTCACATAAACGCCCAATATCTTTCTTATGCACACTTGGACAAAACTATTTAAAGAAGTGTTCCCATTGTCTAGAAACAATTAAACAAAATTCTTTAATATACAAACCCTTAGCAATAATAATCTAGTTGTCTTGACACCCATATCATATATGTACCTTTCCTATACCAAAATCATATTATCAATAGTGCTATCATCCCCATTTTTGCAACAATAGGCTTGCACTTCCATTCCATGTTGGAAGTAGCTTCTCTTGATGAGTGACTATACAATGGTGGTTCTTATGAGCTAATCATCCCCATTTCCTCCTTGGTTCGCTTGTTATATGGATCATGAGTCCACCACAAGGTTGTAGAGCACATTGCAACATTTGAAATTTGGGAAAAAATGGATGGGAGTTGTTCGCATGATGTTTGGCGTAGATTTTGTTATGAATTTCAAATTCAAATTTGCAACATCATTTAAGCAATGGACAAGAGTGTTACTACAAGTATCACTTATGAGACCAAGTTTTGTATATCATTCAATGTTTTTAGTGACAATGAACACTATAAGAGATGAGGAGAATTTCGACACTAGTTTCTCAAGCATTTTCCTTTAAAAAAATGGGACATGGCTATAAGCACCAATATGAGCTTTGAAAAAGTTACGCACATTATAATTGCCAATATTTCCACATGTAAATACAAGTGCTTATACTAATCCCACTAGAAAATACTTACAACCATGGGTTTCCTTTGTTCATTTTGATGATACGATCTAGCTTAAAGAAAGTCCATAAACCCTATTGCATTTTTTGTTTTAGTTTTCCTCTTCTTTGTGTCATTTAAGATAGATTAACTCACCTAAGTGTATTGTATATTGTAGATAGTAGAATTTTTCCCTTTTTTGTGTGTTCTTATGGGCTGGGTGGATGTGTGGGTGGTTGGATGGGTGCATGTGTAGGGCATATAATTTAGTAATATCATTGGAATAAGGGTGATTGTGTTCCAATTAGGCAACACGGTCAATCTTCACTAGACATATGCTAGGTACAAGCATGCGCTTGAAAATTGATACTTTGTTTTTTTTTTAATTTGATTTATAATTTGGTTTAAAATAGTGATTAATTATGAAATAAAAATTATAAAATTAATTAGTTATAATTATAAAACTAGTAAATCAATTGTAAAGTGATTTGGAGAAAGAGAGAGTAGACAGTAGACAGGGGAGAGAGAAAAAAGTCGAAAGAGTGAGAGACAAAGAGAGTAGAGAGAGTAGAGAGAGAGTGGAGGGAGATTGGAAATCCGTCTAGGTTAAGTTAAAGGACCACAATGAAAATCTCCTCAAAAAGCTCTAGTTAATGAGATCTAGCCTTAAGAATAACAAGAAACCAGCAAATCAAGGAGTGGATTATGACAACATCTTTTATCTCTACAATTAATGAAATGCAAGCACATCGCAACTCTCCAAAGATTGAGAAGAGGATTGGTAGAATCTAGCAAACTATTGGACTACATCAAATCGCAAGTATACTAACAAGAGTTTCTAACGAAACTGCAAAAAAAAAGACTATGCTCGATACAGTCAGTATTTCCTATGTTAAAATTACCATAATAATTGTATCGGTATATCAATCAATAATACATGGTTGAATATTGCGACACATATTCCAATTGAGGATACCATCACATATTCTAGCATAAGTATTAGCGCATATTGTAGCATGCATTCTAACATAGTTACCAATGCACTTTAAATTTACCCTTTAAGCAAAACTTTTCTTTTATATGTATAATTTACAAGGATACGTGTACCAAGAGCGAGCTAGAGTGAAGTTGAACAAAAACACAATGGTAAGAGCTCATCCTCTCCATAATTCTCAATTTTTTGGATTCTTTATTTGCTTCATTTTTAAGCACTTTGTCTTCTCCACACTATCATTGAGAAAAGCCATGGCTTCAAGATGAAGTTTGTTGTTTTTGCATATATATACATGAAAAACCCATATTTTAAGCTTTGTTGTGATACATTTGAGTGAGAGAGTTTAAATGTGTGTGTGAACTCAAGAGAAATAAAGAAAATAACAATGTACTTTGTTATTGTCAATTTTAGTTCCTTTATTATGAAATTTGTAGGTAAGCAAGAGATAGAAAGAGAAAGACATATAATATTATGGTTTGGTTGCTTTAGAAAAAGAGAGAAAGGGATGAAAGCTTATAGTTTGATCACTTTCTTGGCTTATTTTTTTCTTTAGAAGAGAAAGAGAAAGAGATAAGGAGATTAGGGCAAGAAAAGATTAAATAGAGAAGAAATCAAGGGAGATAGAAAATGATTAATAAAGAGACAAGTGTGAGGTCTTTTAAACCTAGATATAAATTATCTAGTAAGGCATATACAAGTAGAGGTAAGCTTCTTATGTGTAGAGCCAATCGAAGTAGAAAACATTGAGCATCGATATCTCCATCGAGCATCCATCAAGTATGCTAGTTAACGTTGTTAATTATAGAAAATTTTATTTAGTACAATTACTAGTTTGTTATAGAAAACATGACAAGTGAATTTTAATTTCATTTTACCTTGCATTATCTAAGATTTAATATTTTGATACAGTTCTTTATAATTAGAGTTATGGTTTATGTTTTAGAGGTCTTAAGTACATTTTCATGCATTTTTGTGAAAATTGGATCTACCTCAAACAAGTTTGAAATGTTATCTCAATGAGGTGAAGCAAGCACCATTCAGCTCGTAAGTCAGACACACAAGAAACTCCTTTTTTTCAAGTATTTGGAGGTGAAGGATTTTTTCAACTTGATTGAAGAATTTTAGTACTTTTGACATTGATTCTATAATTTGGTGGTATTACTTGGTCTATATTGAATGTTGGAAATCCTTATTGTTTTCAAGATAAAGACATATTGGATATGTTGAAGGTGACCAAGATGGATGTATACTCAAATCTTAAGAACTGTAGAAAGCAATACATGGAAAAAGCTAAAAACTAATAAGAGAAACTCGTTGAGGTTTTTAAGCTTTAAAAAATGTTTGAAAGCTAAAAGGTTGTCGATTTTTGAGGGGCTAATTGAATATTTGGTCGAATGAAAAATCACAAGGAGGGCTACCAAAGGGCATTCAAGAACAATTGATATAACTAAGAGGAGATGGCTTTTGCTCTTGGAGAAGATATCAATAAAGGGTGGCACTGCTTTGAAGGACATAATGTCAAATTTTGGGAAGTATTGAAGGTTCGTTATCAAGGCAAATCATCAAGGTTAAGTGCTATGGTGGTCATCAACGTGAAAGTGCTGGATTAGAAGAGTCCAACAAGGGTGGCAACATTTGTGAAGACCTTGTTTGATAGCTCGATGGCTTAAGCTCAATATTTTCTAATTTTTGAATATGAATTATTAGAAGATTCCAACAAGGGTGGCAACATTTGCAAAGACCTTGTTTCATAGCTCAATTGCTTAAGGCCTCTTCAGACACCTAAGGGAATGCTATGAGTTACTTCACAAGGGGCTCCATGAGGTGCTTGTTATCAAGTATTATATTCTTGGATCCTTTTTTATGTGTGATTTTATTGCCTTGCACATGTTGTATTCAAAACTTTTGGGATGTGAGCAAAAGGATCTCTTTTTTTTCATCTAGCACTTTTTAATGGGATACATGTATTATACTAGGTCCCTAATTGTGAGGTGATATTTTATTTGGTTGAATGGGTGGAGTTAGGGGGATGCACATCAAAACATTAAGTTTCATGCATTCTATAAATAGTTGTTTGGATAGAAGTAATAGAATTTTTAGAGTTTTAAAGGCATTCCACTGAGCTATAACTTATACTTACACTCCTTTTTTCTTGCATGTATTGGGTTGTGTGAGGGATTTATTCTTGCTCATTGCTCACAATACATTATTATTTATGCCCCCACACCCTTGAGGAGCACCGAAAGTGGTTTGGTGCTATTTCTTTGCATTTATTGGTTACAGACGTGGCGACATTTCACAAGAGATTGGACAAAGGTGTTTATGCTTGGGTGGATTTATATGTGGAGCAGTGTATGTGTATGTTTGATATTGTTGGTGATGAAGATATGGTGAATTTTTCCTTGAAACAATTCAAGGATTATGCCTTGGAAGTTATCAGTTGTGTTCTAGATGTGTGGGAAAGTCTCTCTTGGTTTCTCGGGGAAGTTACTATATGTATATCCTCTACATCACGTGCGTTCAAGGCCTATTTATAAATATCCTTATCTATGAACTTTTCCTAAATAAAGCATAACCCTTTTCTATTCAATCTATAAATAACCCATTTATATTACACCCTTATGTATGTAAAAAATGTATAAAAATGGTATTTTAAAAATACCTTATTTTGAACCCAAGTGATGCACACATATATTCATGAGTAACTTACCTGAGCTTGGTCTATACAAAGCTTCTTCTTTATTCGTCCTACAAGTTCTAGCATGAGTGACCAATCATATAGAAAGTTTTAAGGATTGTACCAGCTTTGACTCAATGACATTAGAGACATGGAATGCTATTATTAGGACTATATGGATGTATTGGATTCGCTTTGGCAAAAGGTATAGGATTTGGAATTTGGAGTATATCCACAAAGCAGTGATGAGTATGTTGAAGAGAAGGCATTTGCATGTGTGGATGAGAGGGAAAGATCCACATTAGTGGATTATTCTTTAGCTTTGGAGAAAGCTCAGTATTTTGCTAGAGTGACAATTTATGATAGTGATAGAGAAGGAGAGGAGGGCTTCCGAGAGTCTCCTACATCTTGTTGTGATATAGGAGGTGTTTTGTCTACTGATATTGGTTTGAACTCTTTGGTTTACTGCAAGGAGGATCATGGTGTTTCTTTGGGATTTGGTGAAGTGTTGAGTGATGTGGAGAGTCATCATGTTGAGGTGTTCAATGATGATTGTGGTGGTGTTTTTGGTATTATAGGGGATGAGTTGGGTGTAGAGTTGGTTGCTGAAGGAAGTAGACATGAGCATTTGTCTTGTATGCTAGAGGATGACGGGAGTCTTGAAGAGTACTCCTTGGAGTTGGTTGATGCTTCTAGTATTGAGAAGATATTCTTGGATAGTTTGGGAAGTGATGATGATGATGAGTTTGTTGTATGTCAAGAGCCGATGCAAAGTGATATGCATGGAGTAGAATGTCCACTTGTTATCTTTTCCTCTACTTTAGATGTAGATATATTTTATGACTTGTATTTGCAGGGTATGTTTTCAGCTTATGATAGTTCTGGGAGGGAACTTGCTATGGATATTTCTAGTGGAGGCTCTCATCTACTAAATTATGCTTATGAGTATGAAGATGATGGTACAATATTATTATTGGATAAAGTAGTGCAAGATGTATCTATTAAAGAAGACCAAGGTTTCTAGATAGAGGAGGCTAATCCTAGCCTTTGGCAAAGAAATTGTTGGATGTATGTAGCAATGTGTGGTCTACAGGGTATCAAGGAAGAATACTTGATCAAGCCTTTGGAATTACCTCTTGTAAAGGAAGTTATATGGAATATGAGGAGGAAACATCCCTATTGCATTGAGGAGTCCAAGTCAAAGTAAGAGATTGTGCTTATTGGTTTATATGTAGGCTTTAAAGATGCAAAAGATTATTTAAAATTTCTTGGATTTCTTATTTGGATGTATGGCTATTGGTAAAGCTTGCAAGTTTTGAGGAAGTGAATATGATATTTGGAGGCAAGGATTTGAGTTTATGAGATGATGAGGTTATTATTATGGATTTGTGTTGGATAAAGCATATTGCTCGAGATACCAGACGACAAACATTTTATGCATATGAGTTATATTGATTTCCTATTTTATCTTCAGGCCTACATGAGTATCTTGCATGGGATGAAGAGGATGTTATCTATATGTTTGATCCAGGAGTCCCAAAAGTTTGCTTTATAGAGAAAATTGATGAAAGCAGAATTACCTTTGTGTTTGATCTAGGTACTCGACAAAACTTCTTTGTTGACTATCATGATGAGGGTCATATTATTTATGTCATTGATCCAGGTGGATCGCTGCACATAAATGTTTGCAGACTAGGGGGTGGGATGAATATGTCAAGAATTTTTGTGAAAATTGGATCTACCTTAGACAAGAAGTTCAAAATGTTATCTCAATTAAGAGAAGCAAGCACCATTTAGCCTGTAAGTCAAACACAAGGAACTGGTTTTTTCCAACTATTTGGAGGCGAAGGATTTTTTCGGCTTTATTGAAGAATTTTAGTAGTCTTGACATTGATTCTATAATGTGGTGGTATTACTTGTTCTATATTGAATGTTGGAAATCCTTATTGTTTTCAAGATGAAGACATTCTTGGATATGTTAAAGATGACAAAGATGGGTATATACTCAAACCTTAAGAATTGTAGAAAGCAATACATGGAAAAAGCTAAAGACTAATATGAGAAACTCGTTCAGATTTTTAAGCTTTGAAAAACGTCTGAAATCTAAAAGCAATTTGGAAAGCAATTGTGTTTGAGGATAGATATTTAGAGGAGGATGGTTGTCGATTTTGAGGGGCTAATTGAACATTTGGTCGAAGGAAGAAAAAGCGAGGAGGATTGCTGCAAGACATTTAAGAAGGATCAATATAGCTGAGAGGAGCTGGCTTTTGTTGTTGGAGGAGATATCAATAAAGGATGGCATTGTTTTGAAGGACATAGCATCAAATTTTGGGGATCATTGAAGGTTTGTTATCAAGGCAAATCATCAAGGTTAAGTACTATGGTGTTCATCAACATGCACTACAACATATAGACCCAATAGCGATGTTTAAAGGGACAAATTATTCATGGAAAAATTTGCTCATCATCGCTATTCGCATTGCTATTTGCGACGCGATAAATTTGTTAGTATAAGCATCGCTATTAGCATCACTAATTAGATTAGCGACACTAATAGTGACGTTTGTAGAGTAATTTTTTGACGCAAGTAGTGATGGTTACAAAGGGGAAAACAATTAGGTGGTAGGGCTGCCTTCTAGCTCTATGCACTAAATATTCTTGTATAATTCATTTACCAATGTCATGTATACCTAATGTTTAAAAATTGTGAATCAAATTTTCTAAAAAAGAGGAATCCTTTGATTGCAAACTAAAAATAATCAATTCAAAAAGGTATTATGCAATGATCTTTTTCATTACTTGCTTAGGCCCAAGAAGAAGAGCTTCACTTCAAGCTTTCATTGCACTCAAGACCCTAAGGTATGAATAAGTCCCATTGATCTTCTACTCACTCCAGCTTATTCCATGCTTGTTAAGGTTTTTTTGGGGGAGCATTTAGGCATTTGTAAGAGTTATACCATGGCATTGGAGCCAGAAACAATTATATAGGGAGTAGTAGTATCTCTAAGCTCTGCTTCTTCCTTCTTGTTTTTACCTACATCTAAGTCATCTTTTTTCTTGGCATCCTTCATCAAAGGCATCTTGTGCTTCACAAGAGGGTGTCAACCTGACCTCACCCTCAATCTCAATGGATGGAGGTGTTTCAAGATCAAAAGACTCAAGCTCATCCTCCCCCTTCTCAAACTCCATTTCTTGAGCTGCAACTTGTGGTGCAAGGGTTCATCCTTCTAACATATCCACATATCTTTGTCTTCTTTGTTGTATCCTACCTCCATCATAATACTTTCTACCTTTGAAAACACATTGATTCTCCATCCTTCTCGCTTCACATAATACTCCATTATTTCTTTCTCTTCTTGGACTCCATCAGGTTGGCATTCTTCGGGATAGGGGTGGTTGGTGTAGAGGTATTCTCCTTCTAGGTGTGGTAGTGGATGGGGAAATATTCACGATATTTGTTATAGAGGTTTTGGTCTTCATGGTAGCATTCTTGGTAGTAGTTTTTAGGGCAGTAGTCAAGGTAGCAGCAGTCAACTCCTTCTTGGGGATGAGGTATTTCAAGATATGGGTTGAGCTCATCCTCTTCCTTTTCTTCTTCTTCATCTTCATCTTACCAAAATTATTCATATTTTTTCACATTTTTCTTCTTTTCTTGGCTCCTTAGTTCTTTTTTTGTCAACTTCACTCCATTTTTCAACTCTTGGACTCTTTTGGCTCTCATCTGCTTTAAGTATGATTCGGTTTGCTCTGTGGGTTCTTCAAACCTAGAGGTAGTCTCCTAGTTCCACCTCAGTATGATTTCTTCTTGTAGCCCTATATCGGGGTCTCGAGCCATCTTCACTTGCCATAGCCCCTCTCTCTCTCTCTCTCTCTGTCTCTCTCTCTCTCTCTCTCTCTCTCTCTATGTGTGTGTGTGTGTGTGTATGTTCTCTCTCTCTATTTTCTCCTCTTTTATTTATTTCTCTCTCTCCCTCTCTCTATCAATTTTTCTTTATCTCTCCCCCTCCCTATCTTTATTTTTCTCCTTCCCTCCCTCCCTCCCTCCCCCTTCCACCCTCATATATATATATATATATATATATATATATATATATATATATATATATATATATATATATATATATATATATATGTATGTATGTATGTATGTATGTATGTATGTATGTATGTATGTATTCTCTCTCTCTCTCTCTCTCTTCATAAACAATAAGAAAGAGAGAAGAGATAATGCACTTTCCTCAAATCTCAAAGAAGAATCCCTTTGTACTTCCCTACTTTTTCTTGTCAGTGAATGGCGATGGCAGCAACCTCTCTCTCAATCTCCCTTGCTTTGACCTCTCTCCCTTCTTCTCTCTATATATCTCTTCATCAACAAAAAAATGAGAGAAGTAAAGAAAAGAGAAAAACAAAGAGAGAAGAGATAATACACTTTCCTCAAAGCTTGAAGACGAATCCCTCTCCACTTCCCTACTTTTTCTTGTCCTTCGTGAGTTCCTTCCTTCTCCTTTACACTTGTCTTCTCCCTCTTCATGGATGGTGGCACAATTTTTAAAGTTAGTGGGAAATTTAAAAATTAGAAAAGTAAATAACATTCATAAAAAATGCATAAAATAAACCTTTGTAAAAAAAATTTAAAGAAAAAATGAATAATACTTAAAGGTTATATTTTTCAATGCATGATCCAAGGGATGTAAGCTTAGTGGCTATAAGTGTGGTGAATGATAATATGAAAAAGGACATTAACCTTTGTTAAAATATGCTTAATTGATGAATGATGCTTAACTTGGAGAAGAAAAAAGGGAAGGAGTAAAAAAAGTCTTTAATGCATACTTACATGCTTATGAGGGAGGAAAATAGAAAAAAGGATGGCTTTTATGGAATTTCTCTTCTAGAAACACTTCTACACAAGATACATAACATCTAAACTGTATTTTCTTTGTTGTCCAAGCTTCTGTTAGTGCTATAGCAACTCCTTGCATTGCTAAATTCACTCTTAGAACATCATTTTCAGCTGTAAGAAAGTCATCTTCTTCCTCCTCATCCATCATCCCATCTTCATTCTCATAGCGTTCCCGAGATAACATGTCTGCCATTGGGTTATCTCTTCTTGCAATATGCTAAAATTCAGGATTCAAAGATTTAATGTATGCAATCCACCGGAGCATAGTAATATTTGGGGTAGCACAACTAGTAATCATACCCAATATCGGCAAACAATTAGTCTCAGTGACTACACTAGCACCCATAAAATACTCCTTATCACATTTAAGGGTTGTCACAATTCCCCATAATTCTCTTTTTACATGTGGATACCTTCTCTGTCATTTAGTCAATACTTTAACACCAAAGAAAATTGCATATCCTTTCCCTTCTTCATCATCTTGCCCAATTGCCCATCCAATCCTGATTGGGCTCATATGAATAGTAATAATTATAGGCTTTCCATGTGAATAATCAGCCTTTCTCAATGTAGGAGCAGATTTCAAGAGCTGCTTCAATTTCTTCATTTCTTTTTTATGCTTCCTTTCCCCATGAAATCTCTGACCTTTCCTCAAGAGCTGATATAGAGCATCAGCTATATGTGGAAAGTTAGGAATCCATATCAAATAGAACACACATGCACCCAAGAATCTACGCGCCTTTGATACATTTGTTCATACATATTGCATTCTGTCTCTCTTCATTCTTTTCATCCACTGTACACCCTGTGATTGAAACATCATCCAAGAAGGGAATTGTCAATTGTGGTATAAAATCCCTGAATACCCTATTTATAGCATTTTTCATGTGTGCCACTGAGTTTGTTGCACCTTGCGAGAGAGTACACATTTGTACTAACCCCAAGTGAGTCTTCATGGTTGTGATATCCTTGTTCTCAATTTTGCAAGATAAAAGTAATCGTACCCTGAGTAAAGATCACCCAAAGAATAGATCGCTCTGCTTGCAAAATCCTCCGCAATTTCATCAACCACATGACCTACACCCACATTTCTTATGGTCACTTTATTGACCTGTTGCATGTCTTGAATAAATCTCAAAGTCCCGTTCTTTTTTGGCACAGTAAACCAACGATTTGAGTATGGGGTTGAAGAGGGCTCCAAGATCTTCATGCGAATCTTTTCATTTAGCAAATCCATTAGATTTGACAAGTAATCTTTAGGCACTCGAATAGGCCTCAAGTTCCATGGTACATGTGGCACAGTAAATATTACCATAGGAGAGACAACATTCAGATCCATACAACCTATTTCAGTTGGTTAAAATGCAAATGCTTTTCTATGCCTAGCCAACATCTACATAAAACAGTCTCTTTCAATAGGCAAAAGAAACCCTTCTGCACCAACTTTCAATTCTTATAATGTTTCAGATGTAAATCGATGACCTATATCTTTAGGATCCCGTAAACCTGGCTGCCTTGACACTTTTTCATATAGACCCATATTTTCTGGTGAAAGTGGCAAAGCAACTAGTTTCACCTTTTTGTCAACCATCTTATACTTTGTCTCCACAACTGCTTCAGCCCATTGTAATCCTTCCTGCTGAGCAAACAATGCTATAACATCATACATGTCCAAAGAACATACTTACAACACTCTATTTTCAGCCTCATTTTCTACATGTAAAGTTGCTGAAATTTCAGTCATAGTGTCATTAATATTCAGCCCATAAAATATGCTTGAAATGCCTTCATTTTCAACTAATAACCCCAGTGCTCTCAGTTTTTTAGTAGCTTGTTTCATAGATATGCGTTCAACCTTGCACATAACTTCCATAGGCTTAAACCAACATGAATTGTTTGTTGTAAACTGAGAATAACCAATAGTAAATACATGCTTCATACCATCAAGAGGCAAGTACATCCTCTAAACAACACTAGTGTAGCCCTGCATTACAACAATGCTTAATAAAAATCCAGGACTTTGAATTCCCTTGCATTTGGAGGCAAATGAGACTTTCGAAACGTATGTTGATTCCTAGAATGATTAACACAAAAAGTAAGAAATTGGATTGCTTTCCTCCCATCCTTGCTTTTGACTCTTGCATAAGTAGAACCATCATCAAGCACCTTTGTTTCCATATGCACTCCTATAATATAGGGCTATCCCAAAATCACTGCATATGAAGAATTATCTTGGACAAAGAAGTGTTGCTCTTCTTGTACATCACCAATCATCACTTTTACATTAGGACATGCAGCATAGAGCTCCCTGGAAGAATTATTTGCAACCCTCATACACCAACCATGATCAGTGTCCCCACAGGCCATGCACCATTCTCATATGATCCATGCTCAATGACATTAATCTCAGACCCGTGGTCAAGCAAAGCAACACAAGAAGTTTCACACTCCCCTATTTTCACTATCATTTCAGTCGTAGCCCTGGCCTAGTGATTTCTTGTGTAATGAGTTTGAGAAATAAATCTTAGAGTCTCTTCCCCATTTTGTTGCATCTACCTTACTCCACCATGCATATTGCTATAAAGATAATGTATTTTTAGCCACTTTCTTCTCTTTTCCACATGTTGTCCACTGATTAGTAGCATCTTGTACAGATAAACCAGTACTTACATCATGCTTATATTCAACTGGAATAGCCAAAAAACCAGTTTCCTCTTCCAATTGCAACAATGCACTAGTGGTATCACCAAGAAATTGATGCTTCCTCTTAATTATGTAAATGATTTCATCATAAAATTTCCACTTGGCAATGCCAATCACCTCTCCCAAGGTGAATTTCACTTGATTATTTCAAATCTATCCTTCAAGAAACTTCTTAAGATCAGTGGATGTCTCAATATCAGAGTGCAACTTATATTGTGGCTACTTGCCCTTCTTTTTGCCCTCTTGTTTTGCTATCATGTTTTTGCTCCTAACTAGCCTATTCCATAACATACTCGGGAGATGGTTGATTTGTAGCCTTAGGCTGATCCACACTTCTTCTTGTCAATCTTTTAGATGTCCCTGCATTATCTTCATTTCTCTTGCACAAGTACATCCGTGTTTTGCACCTTTGCTAAATATGCATACACTGAATATGCATCTAACAGTGATTCCCAACTAATTATGTTAGGAATGTCTTTCCTTGCATGAGACATTTCACTATTAGTAACTTTCCTCTGGTTAGCTGCATACAAAGCATGTGTCCATATTGCAGCCTTTGACATCACTTGGCCAGGCATTCTATCGAACTGTAGACTAAAAGTAGAAGCATGTGCAGCCGCATAAGCATTTTGGACAGCCAAGTCTTCCAATAACTTTTGTATACATCCCTTTCCAAAATTCAAAGAAAGAGGCTATCATGTTTCTTGTGCATGGATCTTTCCATCTTCCCAAAAGATGAGCTATCGTGCCAAGGCCTCTTGATAAGCAGCACAATCCTTCCTTTCATGATATCACACCACATATATCTTTTCCCTGGTTTAGGGGCTGCTGCCCGTCCCCTTTCCTCGTCCTTTCTCATCCAAATTTGCAACCTTCAACTGAAGATCCCACATGCCTTTGACCAATTCATCTAATACATCTTCTCTAATAGTAGGAAGAGCAAGTGCAACCATATGGTTGACCACAGAAGTAGGTGGCTTACTAGATACATCAACTATTTTTCCCGTAACAGTGGGCAAGCTAGATACATGTAATATTTCTCTTCTTCTATGATTTTTCACCACTGCAGTAATAGCTTCCTTAACATGCCTCCACGTTGTTTTAAGCCATGTCTCTATATTCTAATCCTCTAGCAAATCATCAAGTTTCTCTTGAAGCTCAGGATCTACTGCTTGTAGAAACAATTCAATCTTGTGACTTGCAAGAGCTTGTTGTTCTGCAAGATCTAATTACTCAAAAAATCGACTTTCAAATTCTCTTAATAACTCAATATAGCCACAAGACCCTTATTGGGTTGTAGAACCCACTCCTGAAAAAGTCCTGCGGGCAATCAAACTAGTGTCTTTAGTGTAAAATTCTTCCCTGAGTGTCTTCTTGAAAGCTACCTAGTCACAACATCTTGAATGTATAATTCAATAATTCAAGCTTTCAATTCATATATAGTGATCCGAACAAAATACTAGCTCCATGCAAGTTGAGCCACCCCAAGCAATTCCATCTTTTGAGAATAGGTAAGCACATATGAAAACACATTCTTGCCATTGAACAACTGCATCTCACACTCAACTACTTATAGAGCATTCATCATAACAGTTTCTATTTGAGCATAAGCCTGCATCACCTCTTGTTGGTGTACTTGCATAAACATGTTTATATTCTGCACTAACTGCTACAAAACATCACTAGAAATTGTGCTTGAAGGTTCTCCCATCCTATCTTTCATTCTAACGACCTTCCACGTCGAGTTTACCAATATCAAAGGGGTTTTAGCCGAAAGGTCATATCCAGGGGGGATCTGAGATAGAAGGAAGTAGAGAATAGGAGAGAGACATAAAAGAAGAAAAAGAATAGACAAGAAGTACACAAGATAAAGACAAAGCACAATGAATTAAAGCACTATTTATTGATAGAACCTGAGAAGATAAACAAATATCTTGTATGGCACTACTGAGAAGCAATCTCCAAGCATTAGATCTCATAGAGCTCCCTTGTAGACCAAAAACGTGCATCAAAACAGTAGCTTCTTCTCTGTTGCTCAAACCGCAAATCTCATAGTTCCATTGGCTCCAAAAGGGGGGTAAAACCTAGTCAAAATTCTTCCTGGTCACCACTCCTCCCATTTCGGAGTGCTATTTGTAAACTGTGATCGTGATATGCGCAATTTCGCCAATCCTTATTTTTGCATGAAATCTCCAAAGCTGGTTGAAAAATCAATTTTCTTTTTGCATGCCACCCTATTCTAGAAGTTTCCTACATCTTTTTAGGATATTTCCAAGAAATAATATCCAAAATATAAAAAAATGGGCTAAACTTGTCAAAAAATCTAGTATTTTTTAACCATCCATACTATGGACGCTGGCACTAATGACTAATATGGCATTGACTCTCTAGATCAATAAGAAAGCTGGATGACAATGTACTCTAGAGTTTTTCACACGGTGTCTGCATAGCGGCACGACAACATATGGAGCACAAACATGCTTCACAAAGTAAACTAGCACAGTTTTCTTATGATGTAGGCATATCAACATATCAACAATATATACAAGGAGTATATTAGCACATGAAAAATATTTAGTAGGTTTAGGGATACAGAAGTAATGTGGTGAAGTTGATTAGAGAATACAAATCTAGTTGAAAGCATTTTGAAACAAAAACCATGGTTGCTCATTTGAGAATACACTTTTTTGTTGATGACATAAATTACACTTTTTATTGATGATAGTACACTATTTGTAACAACAAAGAAGTTTGTAAAGCTCTTTATTGCTCATTAGTAAAAAAATATGTAAAGCTCTATGCATCCTCACTTTTTTAGTTGAAGATCTTTTGTAAGGCTAAATCTTTTGTGATGAAAGAAGTCCTCTTCTGATGGGGATGTTATTGTTTAGCATTATTGCAGTTTTGGAACTTTCTATGATTCTTCAATTGGTATTTGGTTGAAATCATAGTTGTTATGGCAAACACATATGATAATATATTGTACATTACAACAAGTTGCATTCATACTCATATGATTGGAATTCCAAACAATACAATATGGTACAAAGTTGTTGCATTCATACTCCTATGAAAAACACATGGAAAAATATTTCATGCTTGATCTTTTTTGGGTCAAAAGATAACACGTTTTTCTTTTTGGATTTGAGGAAATCACTGTAGTCTTATTGGTTTGGATATGCGAGTCTTTGAACCTTAAAAAGTTGAATGGTTGACATGTTAATGATGGTGATTTTTTTCTTATAGAACGTGAATAATTTAGATAATTTTTATTTAGCAAAATTTGAATTAAGTAGTTTACTTGGGTTGTTGATCAAAGTGCTTAGTCTTGTATGGATGACTACATTTACTTACAGATTCCTTAATATTTAGAATAAAAACTTAGGGCAATGTATGATCCAACCCCAAGGGTTGAATCATAGTTGGTAATTAAGGTATTCTTAAATTCATTTCATACAAATACATGGTAATTTGGTGTAGCTTTTAGAGTATAGATACGACCTTTAATTGGGGCAATATATGATCCAAGCCAAGGTCTAAATCATAGTTGGTATTTAAGTATTTTAAGATGCATTTTGTACAATATGATAAATATGTGGTCGAGTACATATACAACATCTCACCTTAGTTGGTGTACTTGTACCTTGATAAACCAAGTTTGCTTCTATCTTGATATCCTAAGTTGACCTACTAGAGAGGCTTTTTGAATTGATCTAAAAACAAAGGAGGTAGATTAAGAAAAAGGAAGCATCCCATTTTTAGTTGGTTGAATGGGAAGAAAAAGAACAACGTGTTTCCACCAAAGACCTCCAAACTTTCAAATGGAATGAAATAGAACTATAAAATGAGGTTGACAAGAGACATGGAATAAATTACCAAGCCTGAAGGTCATATAGAAACTTGGAGGGAAAAAGTAGAGATTGCAAGAAGTCTTAATTTATATCTTTCAAAGTGAATTGAAATAGATCTAAGTTTCAATTATGAAATCAAAGTATTTATTGCAAAGGTATCACTAACACATAGAGCACTACTTAGTGCATCATGATACCCTTTATACACACTTGTTCCAATGGGAATAATGAAAGCTCAAAATGCATGCAAAGAAAAAGATTTTTGGATAGGATCACAATTCCATTCAACCTCCCTATTCATATAACCTCCTAGAACAAACTAGTACATTCCCTTTCTTTTGAAGGATATGCTACAACTGTTCCCCTTGACAAGTTAGTTTGGTAGTAAGCAACCACATCTTCTGCACACCTTGAAGTGTTTCAATTTTTCAAATGCCAATGTCCTCTTTACAACTACATCAGCACCGTTGTGCTCTCCCTTGTCATGCCCTATTCCAAAGAAGCACAACTAATCTGCATTCCTGTCAACCTTGCATGTCACACATAATAGAAAGGCATGGATGCCTTGAATTCTGAGGCCGCACCATTTTACTAGACCCAATGTTATGTTGGAGCAACACCCTCTTTTTGTAACCAATCACAATGCAACATGAATCAATGTTGGACAAACAATGTGTCATGCCTTTTATCATTGAATATAAAGAAGTGGATTGTTTTAACAACCTACCCCACTTTGTGGTAGTACGCTATGTGTACAAAAATGATCACCTAACTAGAGTGCGAGTGAATACTTTGGATCTGATTTTACTCCTTAAAGGCATAATGATGTGGTTGATAGTATAACTTGATAGTGATTGGATATGCTAATTGGTATGCTAGAAATGCCAATTGGCATACTAGATATGCCAATTTGCATATACTAGTTATATTAGTTAGCCTATTGGAAATGCTAGAATATTGGATACCTAGTTATCAAACAAGAAATGTTAGCTAGAAACCTGGATATGCTAGCTAGCAACAACTAGAAATTCTTGTTGGCCTGCTAACCGAATATATTAGTATGCTAATTAGAACACTAAATATGCTCTTGGTATGGTGCATATGCTCGTTACAATCTAGATAAGCTATATTGGCATTTTAAGAATGTTAAATAGCTACTTTATGCTTCATAGCATAATGATTATGGTGTATTATAAATTAAATATTGTAGGGATAATTGTGCTTAATAACTAGTATATGATGTTCAAATATTGCAAGTTGAATTTTTTCAAAAGTTTAATGAACAACATCAAGATTGAAAGATCAAAATGAGAAAGTTTAAAATATTGAATGCATTTTTTGTAGAGTGGTTGAAGGATAGATACACATGTTGTCATGAGTACCACATGCAAATGTCCTTTTTAAAGGACACTTGGAACCACATGCAGTCTCATACCTTTGGGCTTCATGGAGTGGGATGTGATTGTCAATGTGGTATTTATGTTTCCTGTGATGGCAATAGTAAGGTTTTCTTGGTTTTACATCACAATTTGATGAGTGTCACATGTGTCAGAGTCAATTTTGTTCCAAGGCAAACACATGCACTTTCCCATGATAGGAGATGCTTGGTGGGAGAATGTAAGGACTATTGTGTGAAGAACTTGGAAACATGCTCCTTGGAGACAAAAAAGCAAGATAAGACTATAATTATGAAAGTACTTGCATATGTAGAAGCAATAGATAAGCATGGAAATAGGGAAAAAATGCAGAAGAAAATGCAATGTTAGCAATTTTTACATGAGTTATTAAAGACCAAGCTAAAGGTCTTCATCACACATAACTATGTTGGTTGTTGGCATGGATAATAATTCAAGGATTGTCTACTTATATTTCCTAATGATGTTATTTCAATTGTAGATTTTGTAGAGTAGGTTATCAAGCATTTCTAGTATGGCAACTAACATATCCAATATGACAAAGTAAAAATCTAGCATGCCAACCAGGGATCATGATGACATGATTACATTCTTGCAATCTTGTAAAAATAACTTGTCAATATCTCTCCAATTTTACATTGATAACATCAAAAAAGAATATAATTGAGTGAAACTTGCTATTTTGGTAAAGTTGGAGGGATTTTGCAGTATTGCATAGGCCCATCAAGGTATGCAAATAGCTTGGCAAGCTTGCCACGCCACAAAGAAATCCCAACAAGGTTAAAACCCTAGAAAATCCACTTTATATAGACAAGCTTCACCACAATTCTTACTTTTTTGATTTCAAGGTGAGTCTCTTGAGGAGTGCATCCTTTGTGGTGGATGAAGAACTCTCTTACGGGACAACCCCTTTAGAGTATCTTGTGCTTTGAGTGGATGGTTTTGAGAATTTTTTTATGAGCCAAATTCCATTATTTGTATAGGGATACTTAAAAATGAGGGACCAAAGAGTGTGCTAATAAGATTCGGTTACTTGTTCCAACGAGAACAAAATGTAATCCTTGATTGTTTGCTAGACTTGGTCCTTGTTTTTAAACAAACAATGGGGCAATCACAAAGTGCTTTGTATCTTGGGTATTTGGTCCTTTCATGGGCCACAATTGTAATAAAGAATATGTGAAGGATTTTTATTGCGCTAACGTTGTAACTTAGGCAATGTTAGTTCATTAGTCTTGAAAGGTGAGAAGGATCGAAGCTTGCACGCGAGCTATGGCGGGAGAGCAAGAGCAAGAAAGAGAGAGACAAGAAATGGGAACTCCAACAGTCACAATGTGTGACCGGGCCTTCCTTTATTCAAACTGTCACTAAAAGAATAAAGAATAAAGTGACGTGACGGGCGCCCGCCACCTGCAGTGTGCAGTGGCGGGTACTGTCAGTGTAGTAATACACGGGGCGGCACGGCGGAGGCGCCTTTACCCCCAACAACCTCCCACTTAAAGGCGAATCTGCCCTAGTGAGAGAGAAAAGAAAAAGAAAAGACAGTACAAATGTACATAGGTGAGGAAAGGTGACATCTCATCCAACGCCCATCAACCTCCTGAGGAAGGCAAAGCGCTCAGTAGTGAGGCTCTTCGTGAGCAAATCTGCAGGATTCTCGTCAGTGGAGATCTTGACAAGGTCAACAGACCTGTCCTCCACGACACCACGTATGAAGTGATACCTCACCTCAATGCGTTTCGTCTTCGCATGGAAGACCGGATTCTTAGCCAACTGAATGGCACTCATAGAATCCGAATGCAGTGTAGGTGTAGCATCAATCCCAAGGTCAGCAACTAGACGGCCTAACCATATGGCCTCCTTGCAAGCCTCAGTGGCTGCAACATACTCGGCCTCAGTGGTAGACAAAGTCGTACACTTCTGAACCCTAGACATCCAAGAGATAGCCCCTCCAGCATAGGTGAATACATAGCCAGAAGTGGACTTCCTACTATCTGCATGTCCTGCATAATCGGAGTCAGTGTACCCCACAACCCCTGTATCCTGGCTGCCATAGCAAATACACATATCTGCTGTGCCCTTCAGGTACCTCATGATACCCTTCACGGCATCCCAATGTCTGCTGCCAGGTGTAGCCATATAGCGTGCCACAACACCAACTGCATGTGCAATATCTGGACGAGTGGCTATCATGGCATACATCAAACTGCCCACGGCTGATGCATAAGGGATCTTGGCCATCTCGGCCCTCTGCTCATCTGTCTGCGGACAATCGGCCTGTGATACCTTTACATAAGAAGGTAATGGATAGCCAATAGGCTTTACGTCCTGCATGCGGAAGTGCTCAAGGACTTTATGAATGTACTCCCGCTGTGAGAGATACAAAAGTCCCTGATGCCTATCGCGCTTAATGCGCATCCCAAGTATATGTGAGGCCTGTCCCAAATCCTTCATCTCAAAGCTCTTCTTTAGCTGAGATTTAAGAGCATCTAGCTCATCATGAGCTTTCCCTACTATCAGCATATCATCAACATAGAGTACCAAGATAAGCAAACTGCCATCACGGGCTTTCTTCATGTAAAGACACGGATCCATAGCACTCCTGCTGTAGCCCTGTGACTGCATAAAGGCATCAAACTTATGATACCATTCCCTAGGTGCCTGCTTCAAGCCATACAAGCTCTTCTTCAACTTGCACACTAGGTGCTCCCTGCCAGGTTCTGCAAAGCCCTTAGGCTGATCCATATAGATCTCATCATGCAAGTCCCCATGTAGAAAAGCCGTCTTGACATCCATCTGATATAGATCTAAGTCAAGCTGTGCAACCAAAGCCAAGACTAAGCGCAGGGTGGTCATCTTAACCACAGGAGAGAAGACCTCATCAAAGTCCACACCATGTTCCTGCTTAAAACCCTTTGCTACCAATCTAGCCTTGTATGCCGGCTTGGGGTGTCCAGGGGTACTTTTCAGCTTGTACACCCACTTGCATGGCAAAGCCTTCTTGCCCTTAGGCAAGGCAACCAAATCCCAAGTCTCATTCTTATGCAGGGAGTCTATCTCAGACTGCATAGCCCTCTCCCAGGAGTGACTGTCACCCCTGCGCATAGCCTCATCATAAGTGAAAGGCTCTCCTGCATCTGTAACCAAAACATAATGCATAGAGGGCTGAAATCTGTCAGGTGGACGTCTATCTCTAGCAGACCGTCTCACCGCAGGCTCTGCTGCCTGTCTAACTACTTGTCCAACATCCTGGCCCTGTGGAGGAACTGCTGCAGGCTGTACTACTGGCTGTGCTGGAGCTTTAGGCTCCTCCTGAAAGATCACTCTGTGGATCTCAACCACCTTCTCAGGCTGCCTGTGCATCTTGTCTTCATGGAAGACGACATCATGGCTGCGTACTATTTTCCGCGCCTGCGGATCCCATAGGCGATAGCCCATCTCTCCTGACTCACCATAGCCAAGGAATATGCATTTAATGCTCTTTGGATCCAATTTACTCCTCTTGTCCTTGGGCACATGGCAGAATGCCTCACATCCAAAGACACGGAGATGCGCATAAGAGGGTGGCTTACCAGCCCAAACTTCCTCTGCAACCTGGAAATCCAATCCACTGGAAGGCGATCGGTTTATGACATGCACTGACGTACTAACTGCCTCAGCCCAAAAACTCGGGGGTAGGCCTGCATGGCTAAGCATAGAGCGCACACGCTCCTGAATAGTCCTGTTCATGCGCTCAGCCAAACCATTCTGGGGTGGGGTGTAAGGGGCGGTCAACTGACGCTTAATACCCCTGTCATCACAAAATTGCTCAAAAGCATGCGAGACATATTCTCCCCCATTATCTGTCCTAAGGCATTTCAGCCTATACCCAGTCTGGTTCTCAACAAGAGCAAGCCATCTCTGAAAAACTGCCAAGACATCGGACTTCTGCTTTATGGGATAAGCCCACACTTTCCTAGAAAAATCATCAATGAAGGTAACGAAGTACTTCGCGCCACCCATAGACATGCAAGGCATAGGCCCACAAACATTGGAATGCACCAATGCCAAGGGCTCACTCATGCGTGGCCTACCCGATTTCTTATGCGTAGACCTATTCTGCTTACCATAAAGACAATGATCACACGAGTCAAAACATGCATAATCCAAAGGCAGAAGATACTGCAAACCAGATAACATTTTCATTCCTTTCAAAGACATATGCCCCAAACGGGCATGCCAAAGTGATACATGTGGGATAGAGCCCACTGCCAAAACATGGTCTACAGAAGACCCACATACAACAAGAGGATAGAGGCTGCCAGCCTTGGCGCCTCTAGCAAGCACAAGTCTGCCTTTGGTAATCTTCCAGGCAGAATCCCCAAAACAGACATGAAATCCTGCATCATCCAACTGTCCTACAGACATAAGACTACGCGTAAGCGCAGGTACATGACGTACATCCCTGAGCAAAAAGGAACTACCAGTGGAAAACTGCAACTGAATATCTCCACAGCCCACAATATCAAGAGACCTGTCATCTCCAAGTTTGACTGATCCAGACACAGTACGGTAAGAGTGAAACCACTCACGGTAAGGCGTCACATGGAAGGACGCACCTGAATCCAATAACCAGCACTGTGCATACATACTAGGTGTCTCAGTCAAGTGTGAAGCATCAGAAGAACTAGCTGCAAGTATAAACTCATCACCACCATCGGACTCTTCAGTCTGCGTGACATTAATTTCCTCAATCTTGACGTTGGACTTCGCAGGTACTATGCTGCGATCAGAGGACTTCTCCTGCACTTTATCTTTCCCCTTATCCTTGCGCTTCTCATTGCGCAACTCATGACACTGTGGTCTAATATGGCCCTTTTTCCCACAATGATGACAAGTGACATTTGCATTGCGTCCACGCGACTTACTACGCGACTTGCCACCACGAGATTTAGACCGACCCTTCTGCGAGTCACGGCCTCGGCCATTACCACGGTCATACCTGTCATTCCTGCCTCTAACTGTCAAAGCATGACTACCATGAGAGGCATCCAAGTTTTTGCGATTCACCTCTTCCTGAAGAAGAGCACTCTCAACATCTGCCAATTTTAGAGTAGCACTAGAGGCACAAAGAGCAGTGCGGAATACATCCCATGACTCATTCAGAGTTCCAAGCAAGAAAAGAGGAGTTACTTCCTCTCCAAAGGTGATATCCTGCGAAGTCAGGTTCTTCAGTATAGCATGGAACTGGCTCAAGTGAGCAGACATAGTCGCATTATCCTTCATGCGCAGATCCATAAGCTGCTTCAACCAGTACATCTGACTCGCCGGACTTTTCTTATCATAAAGATTCTTGATCTTATTCCATAGATCCCATGCACTCTGTGCTTCCTCAAATACATTATAATGTACCTGTTCAATGAGAGACAATACAATCGTGGACTTGCATAGCTCATCAAGTTCAAGCCAGTCGTCAATGTCCATAGTTTCAGGCTGCTCCCCACTCAACCGAAGTGGCTTAATCTGAGATTTCTGCACCAAAACCTGCCATATTTGACTCTTCCAGTAAGAGTAGTTGATACCATCCAACTTTGTAATGTTAAAGATGGCACTATCATGCGAAGATGACGCCATTATGCAGGCTGGAAATGCCCAAACAGTCCAAAACTGCTTGTTGTTTTACTGCAGAAACTGCCCAAAAATGACCAAAACGGGGTCCAAAGGGTGAGCAAAGTGTGCCAAAAGTTGCTGCCCACTTAGTACTAGGTGCGGTACACCAAATCAGGATATTTCAGCATGAAAAGTACACCTCAGTCCACCAATAACTGCTTGCTATAATAAATTGCAGGTATGCAGTCTAGAGAGCAAACTGTCCCAAAATAGGATCCAATGTCAAGCAAACAATGCTAGGTCCAAAGCCGGCATGAAACGGACATAAGCAAGGCCAATGACAGTGAAAAGAACATGAGCTCAACACCAAGCATGTCAAAATAACATCTGCCAGTGAAAGGCACACCCCCAGACACTCTAGGCAAAGTGTTCCTGTAACTGCCAAAACCTGACACAAATAGGTATCTGCTCAAAGAGAAAGATCCAAATATGAGACTCAGCTCATAAGCATCCTGTGAACCAAGAGTACATCAATGCATATCCATAAAGATCGGAGTATGATCCCAAAGTCTCAATGTGTATGTAGCTGCTCAAGACATAAACTGCTTCAAATACATGTAAGTGCTCCAATAGCATGCAACTGTCAAAGGTCAAGAAAGCATGTAAAATGCTCCCACTGGCACAAAAGGCATACAAAGCGAGCTCAGAAACTCAAACAACCCAAGAGAAAGCACCAGTGATAAGTGACCCTGTCAATGCATCAAGCGCATCCGAGAGAGCATGACATACATGAAGCACCGGTCGTATTAACCATGAAGCAATACATAAGCCCAAATAAGCTCTCGGTCAACTCAATGACATCCAAATAGCAACCAAGATCAGTGATCAAGTAAGCCAGGAATGCTCAAATACATCCAAATCCAAGCTCCAAATGTCGGTATGGCATACACGAACCAAATAGCATATGTCACGAACCAAAGCATGTAATGCAAAAGCCTAACTGTCAAGCAGAGACATGAGGCATAGGTGGTCCACGAGCATGCCGAGTCGGTCCAAATGCCAGTGAAGACGGAGCTAATGCGAAGCTCAAAAGCATCCCATAATCTCATACATATGCTCCAAGTCGTCCCCAAATGTCAGAGATATCATGCCAAAGCTCAAAGCATACATCCGGTATCGGTAGGTAAGTGCCAAAGCATGTAAAGTACCTTCAGCCCACTGTTATTCCAGCATGTATTTACTGTTCTAAACAGTAGATTTCAGCCCCAAATTCAAGCCAAAATCATGGTCAAACCAAATGCATACATCCCCAATACATCCGGGTAGGAAGTAGACCGCATACGGGCATCAAACAAGGTAACCGGAGTAGAGTATAAGCATTAAATGCCAATGCCAAGTGTGGCTGCCCTGTTTCCAGCACTGTATAACAGTAAATAACAGTCCCAAATCAGCCAATATTTCAAGCCAAAATCATGGCATAATCATGTGCATACATTCCCAAGGCACTAGGCATCATGTAGAACGCATACGGGCATCAAATAGCACAACCGGAATGGAGTATAAGCAACAAATGCTAATGCCAATGGTGCTGCCCTATTTTCAGCCTGTTATGACAGTTTATGACAGTCCCAAATCTGAAGAAATCAGCCCCGAAAGATCAAGACCAATACCCAAAGCTTGAATGACATCAAACATGAAGTCTATAGCCTTCTTGATCAAGGTAGAGAGCAAGAAGCAATGGCCAAGTGTGGAGCTGAAGTAGATGAGTGCTCACAGCCTGGAAAAAAATGATGCAATCTGCCCTGTTGGTGCTGAACTTGCTGTTGCTCCACATGGGCTGAAAAGGGGGTAATGGGGGGCTCAATGATGGCCCAAGGTAGGCACATACCAAGCCATGAAGGCCCAATGCAAAGGGGAGGGAAGATATGAGCTATGGAGCTCAAGAAGAGTGGCTGCCCTTTGTTCCTGCCCTGTTTCAATCTGAGAATACACTCAAATGCCTGCAAATGCTGAAGCAATACCTCAAGGGCAAGGCCCTGATGAAGCTCAAGAAGGCCAGGATGGAGCTCGGAAAGCCGGGGAGAGTCGGGAGCTCAAGAGGTCGGCTATGGCTGCCGAGATGGAGACCCAATGCGTGAAGCGAGTCGATGCGAAGGTCGGGAAGCACCGAGTCGAGCTCAAGCAAGAGAATGCCAAGCTCTGATACCAGTTGAAAGGTGAGAAGGATCGAAGCTTGCACGCGAGCTATGGCGGGAGAGCAAGAGCAAGAAAGAGAGAGACAAGAAATGGGAACTCCAACAGTCACAATGTGTGACCGGGCCTTCCTTTATTCAAACTGTCACTAAAAGAATAAAGAATAAAGTGACGTGACGGGCGCCCGCCACCTGCAGTGTGCAGTGGCGGGTACTGTCAGTGTAGTAATACACGGGGCGGCACGGCGGAGGCGCCTTTACCCCCAACAAGTCTTTGTTTATCATTAGTTTGAAATTGTGATTTAATGTTATGCTTATTGCTTGTAAGTTGTGTACACATTGCTTATTGAATAATTATGTAATAGTACGATATAAGTATGTGCACACAATATGTATGATGTGTCTATGAATGTTCATATTGTATAAAAGCTATGAATGTTCTGAGTATTGTTGCATGTTTACATGTGTCTATATGTATACTTCAAGTAAAAAAGCAATCAATGCTCTCATCCTTATTGCATGTTTACTTATATTTTTCATGATTCTTTCATGTCATGTGAATTAAAAAGAGACAAAACATTATCATCAAAATGATTGGATTTTGTGAATTACATTACAAATTTTGAAATGATGGGAATAGTATTTACATGTGCTTGCTTGTTTTTTAATATTAAATGCACTTAACTTGTATGTTGAAGGTTATGAATTTAAATGATTGAATAATTGTTCATTTATTAGTTTATTCTACGGATTTGCTTGTTTTTTTAATTCTTATTGTTGTGAGCATTTGTTGTAAGTTGTAGCTAGTAAGATTATAAAAGAGTGATCATTGATCACTTACGTGCTATGTCCATGTGCATTGCAATATCTAAGAGCATGAGGGCACCAATTCCCCAACTTCAAAAGACAACCAATGGTTTCTATGTTGACCTGCCTTAGGTTCTAGTTGCAAGAAAAAGTCATTGGGGACAAAAGTGGTAATTTGCCAAAAGATTTTTAGGTGGATATATGCATTGGGAATGCAATTTTTCCCATATTGTGAAGTTTGGTGGTGTGCCTCACATTAGGGATCATTTTCTTCGTAGCATGAAGAAGTCAATGCATGTGTATCGACACCTAGCTACCAAGCAAGTAGGCTAAGGCCATTAAACACTACTATGAATGCAAGAAGGCTTTTGTTGTGAGAGTATTGTGCAAAGAAGTGATATGTGACTCAAATAGTAACTTTTTTAATTAAACAAACATCTCTCAATCTGGAACACCCCATGCTTCTAACTATGGAGAGCTTCAAGGATGATGACTTGGTGGGAGAAGTTATCAGTCCAAGAGCAAAGAAAGTGTCCCTCAAGCCTCTCACCATGAGAGTTTTTGCATGACACAATTAAATGAAGTGCAAGTGGCCTTGGCTAGGGCTAATTTCTTTTCTAGCCATGCAATTATGGACAACAATCACTAGAAACATGCATGGAGGAAAATTGGGGAATTTAGGATTGGCTTTTCCCCACCATCTTATGACTCAATATGGCCTGATGCTCTTGATAAATGCCACTTGAGGTGAAGGAGTGGGTTGAAAGGGTCATTTTATGCAACTTGGGACTTATTGGGTAGACCATTCTATCATATGGTTGGTCCAATGTTCAATGATACCCATTCACCAAGGGGTGACACATTCTTAAATGCCATAGATAGCACATGAAAAAAATAAAGTTAGGGGAGTACATCATAGACATTTTATGAAAGACTATTGAAGAGATAGGGTATTGTCATGTGGTGCAAGTTATTATGAATAATGCAAAGAATTGTAAAAATGTAGCTAGGCTTGTATAAGAGCAATATCCAAAGATTACATGTAATGGTTGCAACACACAGTCACTTAATTTACTATTGAAATACTAGTATGAAAAAGAGGATACATCTTGGTTTGCTAGCATTGTTGATGATTGCAAGAGAATTGTCAAGTTTGTTCTTAAGAGAAGCCAAGTTCTGTTGACATGCACAAGGCTCAGATATCATGCATGCTAAAGCTTCCTATAGAGACATGATTTTGTACACACATGCAGATTACTTGGAGAGAAAGAGTAGAATGAAGCCCTGTGGGTCCCTCGTCAAGCTTTGTTTTTATACATTTTGAAGCTCCTTGAGATTTTTTGGGCCTCTCCCAGCTATGTTAAACTGCCAACAAGCCCATTGAGAAAATAAAAAAGCTTGTCAAGGTTTTTGGCTGATTTCCAAGTTACCTTTTACTTGCTCGAAATTGATCAAAGATCAATGTAAATATGTTAACATAGTAATCAAGCAGCCTAATTATAGAAAATTTTAAGTAATTATGTAAATATTCAATCATTGATGTCAACTAGAACATCCATTGTGCTCAGTAGCACATCTAATTTGCTAGCCAACATATCGAGTATACTAACTAGCTATCCACTTTGTTAACTAGCATTTCTTGTATGCTAACAAACATATCTAGCATGTTAGCTATAACATATCTCTAATGATATGTAACATATCTAGTACACTAACTAGCATTTCCAATATGATATTTAGATTTTTTATTTAATTACATAGCACAACCTCTATGCTAGGAAATAAAAAATAAAAAATGTGAGAGATGTTAGAAGGCGAGAAAAAACATAGCATGAGAGAGAGGCATATAATAGGTATCGAGCATGTGGGGGTTGTATGCCTATCAAGTGTGAAGGGAATTATACATGTTACAGATGCATGGATATATGGAAGGAAAGTTGATCAAGTTTATGTAAATGGTGGTGCACAAGTTTGTGTAATCACAGAAGAGACAATACTGCAAATGCATCTTAAAATGACATGAAAGTTAATTTTAAGGTTAAAGTGGCTAACAACTCAAAGTTAAAGTGTTTGGGAGTTATTGAAACTTGGAGATTAATATTATAGGCCAGAGTGCATGCTTGGACTTTCATGTTATGCCTACAAAGCTAGGGACATATTCTCTCATTTTGGGGTGACCATGGTTAATTGGTATGAGATCCGGACAGGATTGGTATAGAGGCTAATTTGAAGTTTATTTGGACAAGCCTACCCACAAGAAGGTGATTTTTAATCTAAAAATAGGGTCTATTATTCAAAGTGGATATGAAAGTGATGCTAAAAAATATGAGAAGTAATTTAGGAAGTTCTATCATTGATGAGAAGAAGATAGAGGACGGGAAGCTAGTTTACTTTCTAGGGACATTGACCATTTTGGGTTGTTAATTCAGGGTCCAGAAGAAGAAGAGCACAAAACAATAAATCCTATGTAGGAAATTCATAACCTACAACAAAAAATGCACAACCTAGAATAGAAAATGCATAACTAAAAGCATGAAATGAATGTTGGGTTACGTATGGTGTGATGAACACAATGGGAAATAACTTGGGTAATTGTTAAAGAGCTAAATATTTAGCAATCTTTCAAAAATATCCAAAGCTATTTACTATTGAATATTATCAGCTGAGGGTTACCAATACCATTGTGTAGAGCTAAAGTTCAAAAACTATTGGATGCAGAGTTTATTTACCCCACTGATGATACATAATGGATATATCATGTTGTAATCAAACCAAAGAACAATGAAAAATGGAGAGTATGAATAGAATTTAAGCCTCTTAATGTTGTGACCAAAAGGGATTACTATTCTCTTCCATTTCAAGATGAGATTTTGGATCAAATAGCAAGTCATGAGCTTTATAGTGTATGTGATGGGTATTATGCATACTTTCAAAGAGGAGGATTAGAAAAATATAGGATTCATTACTCCTTGGGGATGTTTCTGTTATAGGGTAATGCCTTTTGGTTTGATGAATTCATATGCTAGCTTTCAAAGATAGGTTATTTGAGTATTTGCTCCATTCATTTGGAAAATCCTTGTGAGTGTCTATGGATGACTTTTACATATACAACCCTAGAGATTTTCATGTTGAGAAGCTAGATGAGGTTTTTTCCAAGCCGAATAAAGATGGGGGACAGCTAAATCCTAATCAGTGCAAGTTAGAATGGGGTAAAGTGATACTCTTGGATCACAAAGTATTTGTTGATCTGTACCTAGTTAAGTTGAGGCTTTTCTTCTTATGGATTCTCCAAAGACTATAAAAGAGTTAATGAGCTTTATTCAAAAACTAAGGTTTTTGTCAAGATCTTTTCATATGAGATATTTTGATGCAAAAGGGGAAGGGAATGTCTTATATGCGACTTGTGTTTTACTACTAGACCTATTGAAGCAACCAAAAACACTTGGATGAAAGAAGAGCTCTTACTATGGGGACTGGTATATGTAGTTAAAATATGAAAATCAGATCTAATTCAAAAGCCATTCATAGTACTTACTAGTTTCCAATTACTCCCACAAGTTTTTCCATCTGCTCAAAATGCCTCGAGGGTAACTAAATGGCTTTGGGTTTGACAAGATTTTGAATTTACTTATCTGAAAGAGGATATTGTAAGACCTAATTTAGCTAGCATATGGACTTATAAAGATCTTGTTAAAAGTGCAGTTGTTAAGCTAATTTAGCTAGCATATGGACTTATAAAGATCTTGTTAAAAGTGCAGTTGTTATGAAATAAAGATCCTCTAATTCATGAGAACATGAAGGATAAAGATGCCACTTTGTTTTTTTTATGGCAACTATAGAAGAATGTTGAAAAATGGAAATTTGGGATTTGCCATTTTGAGTGGTGAAGGTCAAGAAGTCAAGAAAGAAAGGATATACAAAGCAATAATGAGGATGAATATACAACCTTACATGCTAGTTTAAAACAATGTACTCAATTGGGATATAGAAAGGTAATGGCAAAGGGGGATTATATGTTAGTTGTCACGCAAGTTCAAAATGTCTAGAAAGCTAACAAATAAGTTTTAAGGAATTGATTGTTCAAGATAAAGGGGTTGGTTAAGTAGATACACAAATTTGAAATTTGGCATATTGGGAGGGAAACTAACATTAAAACTCATGAGTTGGTTGAAAATGTTGCTTCAAATTATGTTGTTACCATGAGAATAGACAATCCTATATATGAAGGCAATGAAAGCCTTGATTTGATTGAAGGGTTCCTAAGAATTAGCGAGCTGAAATGGTCGGCTAATAAGTGTAAAAGGTATGCAATTGTTAAAAAGGCCAAGTCAAGCATGCTCATAGATGACCAACTGTATATGAGAGGGACTGATAATGTACTGAGAATAGTATTGGATAATTTTGAAATTCCTACTTTTTCATCTTTTTGTCATAAAGAAGGATGTGGAGGTCACTTTGGATTTAAGCTTACCAAAAGAAAAATCTTGTTAGCAAGACTTGCTTGGCCTAGTTGTAGTAATGAGGTTACTCACTAGTGTAAAAGTTTTCGTGCTTTATCAGTCATTCACTAAGAGGGTATTGATTCCAGAACTTGCTTAAGCTATTGTTACCTACATGTCATTTTTAGAATGAGATTTTGATTTCATTGGACCTTTTCCTGATACTAAGATAGGAAAGTCTTATATCCTTATTGCAGTTGATTACATTGCCAAATGGCTTGAAGCAAAAGCTACTCAAAAATGTAAGAAAGAGGATGTAACCTAATTTTTTATGGAGTATATATACTTTAGGTTTGGGATGCCATTGAAAATAGTGACAAATTAGGGTCTCAATTTCAAGAATAAGCTAGTTTGGGAATTGACAAGGTAGTTAGATTTGAAGCATAGGTTTGTTACTCATTTACTGTTAGAAATATAGCATAAGAACCCTATGTAAGTAAGGGTGCATGAGGGAAGTGTGGTGTAAATAGACTAGAGGACAAGGGAAACACTAACCCTAGCTCACTCAAAGGCTATATAAACATGGCCAAAGGTAATTCTCAGTAGATGAGAGGGAGTACCAATTGTACTTTCATGAGCAACTGACTAAGCAAGATCTTCTTCTTGTACTTTGTGCGCTCTCTTCTCCCTCTTGTGCACACTCTTCCATGCTATAACTCTGATATTCCAACATGGTATTAGAGGCATATTTGATCCATTAAGCTTCCGCTAATCCTATCTCAGTTGAATGCATAAGAAAGTTTCATTTCTCATCTTATCTTATCAACCTCCATAGCTAGTTCTGGACCTGCTGACCTTGGAGGAGTTGGTGTGGCCAAAGAAGGGCATTTCAACTCTCGTGATTTCTTTTGGAGACTTCTTTCTCACCTCAAGCCACAACATCCTATCACTTAAAACCTTGACACTGGCCACGTAGGAGCCTGACATTGTGGGAATTGCTGATCTGGAACAATCTGAAATAGCATGTTCCTTCTCTATTGCTCACAGTCTATAAAAGGCGCAATCTTATCAGCTATCACAGGGTATTTGTGAGCTATCCTTATCTAAAAGGGTTTGCCAAAATTCCTTCTCTGCTGCTCACACCAAGTGAAAACCTAGCTACAATGACTAATTACTCTTCTCTAGATTTTATTCTAGATTTGGAAGCTCCATCTCAGGGATAAAAACACTTGGTGGACATTATTAAGTCCATCAAAATACCAACATTTCACATCTCAAGTGAGGCATAAATTATAAGATGAGTGCTTGTAAACACTAATGCTACATTTCTCAATCATTGCTTGCTGATGATAATTAGAATCCGAATGTTAAGTTAGAGATATGAATACCATTTAGCATGTTAGCATGATCATTAAGTACTCTTCTCATTAAGTGACACTGTAAGGCCATGTGTAAAAGTATAAACACATACACCATGCTCCTCTCCAAACATTGTCTTGTTGATTTTTAAATTAGATTTTAAATCCCTTTCATCTTGTTACTCATTTGGTTTAAATATCATTTCATTTACTTCTGCTCTTATTTCTAGTTTTGTAAAGGATTAGACACTGCCATTGCCTTGTGCCATTGGTAAGACCTTCCTATCATGGACTATGTTGATGTAAAACCTCAAATCCACACCGTGTAAAAAAATCTAGAGTGTGGCTTCCTTTTAGATTTAGAGAGCCAATGCCACTTTAGGCATTAGTATTAGTATCCATGGTTCAAAATATGAGATTTTTTTGGACAAGTTTTTAGTCAATTTTTGATATTCTAGATATTATCTCTTGTAAAAATCCATAAAACTATAGATAACTTCTAGATTAGGATGACATGTAAAAAAAAGCATGTAGCTTTCAGCTAATTTGAGAGCATTTTATATAAAAAGAGAGATTAGCAAAATCGTGTGACGCATGATCATTGTTTTCAGGCAGTGAACAGCACTCCGAAAGTGGAAGATGAAGGAGTGATCTGGCACGATTCTGACCAGGTGTCCTAGTATTTAACCCCCCTTTCGGAGCCATTGGAAGCATCAGATTGGCGATCTGAGCAGCATAGAGGAAGGTTTTATTTTGTAGACGTTTTTGTCTATTAGAGTTATATTTTCTCATAATGCTAAAAGAAACTAACAGGCTTCATCTCTTTAGTATTCTTCTATATTTTCTAATTATTTTGGGGAGTATTCATCTACATCTTCAATCTCTTCAAACCCCTTCTCTTCCGTCTACTCCTCTCCTCTAATCTACCTACACCTTGTTGTCTCTTATCTTCAAGAACTTGGCTTGAAACCTTCAACCCTTCTCTTATCTCTACCATCTCCGAAGTCTAAGCTCTTGAACCCCCATACATTCTTCTCTTGCCAAACCCCTGTGGTGACCTTCAACCCTACGTGCTACGACATTGGTGAACCCGATGTGAAGGTCGGTGTAAGAGAACTCCAAGATGGGGGATACTTCAGGAGATATTCTACAACAATTGGTGTGCATATTGCAGCAAACTCAACAACAACAACAAAGGCAAGACGAAGAGAAGATTGATTCCATAGCTATCAAGGCCCTAGAGGAAGTTGGGCGTGAATTAAAACAATTTAATGGTCAAAATGTCTTTATTTTATTCGCTTATATATTGAAAAAATGCTCTTCTTTGGTGTACCACAACATGCATGGAGCCGTTATTTTGCCAAACTAGCCAAGCATGGTTAAGAATCCATGGTCTTTTTTGACAAGATGCGGATTGGGCTACATTGAAAAAATCCCTATGCGAAGAATTCTTCTTAGAAGACTCTGGCCTAATGACGAATAAAAGTTTCACTGAATGGGTTGAAAACCCCAACAAAGATTTAGCTTCGATAGGTCTATACCATGAGTTTGAAAGTAAATTTGGACAACTTGATGTTGAAGACCAAAAAATAAGGTCAGAAGATTGAATTATTCCTTAAGGCTGCAGATCCCATTCTGCAAGAGAAGCTTGCTAATTGCCTAAAAGATTCTACCTCCGAATCAAGAGTCAAGACTGCATGGACATATGTTATTGATGCAGTTAACATGATTGCTTGAAGAGAGCGAATGCAATTAAGATTGGGCTCTACTTCAACTTCAACAACTCCATTGATGGAGCTTGTTCCACCTTCAAAATCCCCTATTCCTTTAACTAATCAACCAACTCTTTCTTTTTCTATTCCTTCTAAAAATAATGTAATGGATGAACTCATTAAAAGCATGCGTGACCTTCATCTGAATCTTATAGAAATTAGTTCCAAAGTAGAGAAGCTGGATGTCAAAGTCGAAGAGCGAGGACGAGCATAAACTCAAAGACCCATGAGAGAAGGCTTTAAGAGGCGCTGTATTTGGTGTGACAGCCCCAACAACATGACAAGAGGGAGTGTTTTGCCTTCCATGAGGCTGAAGCACAGAAGCTCATCTTTTGGAAGGATGAAAAAATTCATGCAGCTGAAGCTGGTCTTCCACTGGAGCCAAATTTTGGCAATGGTGAAATGAAGAAAAGATTAGAATATTTAGCTGTAAAGAATGCCTATGCAACAATTGATGCAGCTACCTATGGGCTACAAATTGAGCCAATTAAATGAAGTTTGAAAGCATGTAAAGCAAATGTGCAATCTAAAGTATGGATGTAGGCACTAGATCAAATGGAACATGGTAAAGCAGCCAAAGAAGAGTTGGCTAACGCCAGTCAATATATTCGAGGAATAACTGATTGGAAAGAACCGGTAGATTCTTTTTCTGCCTTTGCACATTTGGCTGACGTCAATCATAAAGAAGTCTTGATTGAAGAAAAGAGAAGAAGAGAAGATGAACCAGGGCCTTCCTCTTCTGGCCCTCCAAAACGGGTAACTAGAAGAACACCTGAACAACCAAAGCTTGCTAAAAATATAACCCCAGATCAAGAGATGGAAGATGCACCACAAACAAAGAAGACCAAAGAAAAGAAAAAAGGCAAGCAGCCAGGCTACAAATTGTAGTCTGACATAGAATCTGCAACCGATCTCAAACGAGTCTTAGAAGAACGAATTCTAGGAAGCAAAATTGAATTCACCTTAGGCGAAATTCTTGGAATTGCCAAACGTGAATTCCATGATGTAATTATTAATGTAATCAAAAGGAAAAGACAATGTGTTGGTGATGAAGAAACAGTGCATGCTTTTTTGCAAGCTCTTCGAGTTTTTGTGCAGGATGAAGAGAAGCTGACTTCACAAGGAATTCAACTTGAAGCAGTTAAAGAATTAATTGCAGCAATTGAAGCTGAAGATAAAGAAAAAATGAATGTAAAAATTAAAGAAGTGAAAGTTAAAAATGTAATGGTCGGCTGGTCCAAACCAGTTGGGCAGCCCACCTCTCAAAAAGAAGGCCGTCTATAGCACATGCATGAGGAAGAATAGGCTCGGTTCATTCCAAGCAGTCACTACTCCCATACGCATTGGGAAAGAGCAACAACGGAGACAGTCATCAAAATTGGAGAAAAAGAAACACCATGTATTGCACTCTTAGACCATGGCTCAGAGATAAACGTCATGGCAAGGAGTCTTTATGAAAGTAACGGATGGCCCATAGATGTTGATCCAGGTTAGCGAATGAGAGCTGCAAACAACTCTTCTGGAGAGTTATATGCTGCATGTCCTAATGTGCAAGTAACTATTGGAGACATAAAAGATAATTTTCACTTTTTTGTCCAAGACTCTTGTAGTTACCCTATCATTCTTGGGCAACCTTACATTTATGAAGCCCGCTTGGAAACAAAAGCTCTTGATGATGGTTCTTCCTATGCTCGAATCCGAAGCAAGGAGAATGAACGAGCTATCCAATTTCTTATTGTTGTGTTAACCATCATCGAAACATAGATCGACTGCGTGATTATCATGTGCCTCCTAATGCCCGAGAATTCAAGGGTTTTCGAGCTGCACTACTATAAAGGGAGTCTATGATAGTGCGTCATGTAAAAAGATTGAACCTCCTCATGCAACAGAAACTGTGTCTCTAGCAAATTTATATGTATGTACAGCCAATAGTACGAGCTGTTATAAGTCTCTTCCGGCCGTGACTAAGGCTGAAAGAAAATATTTATGTCTTGTAAAAAGGGAGCTGAAACTTATGACATGATGGCTGAAAATGAAGATATTTCAGGTTTTTTTTTGGACTATTTACTACTAACACATTAGCTGAAATATATGCAGCTGCTCATGTAGAAAATCAGTCCATAAAAGTATGTAAATTGGATTTTTATCAAACAATTCAAGAATTTGTTGAACAGGAAGACAATGGCACTACAAGATATAGACGTTATACCGACGTTTAAAGCGACGAAAATGCAAATAACAAAATTTTCCCCCGTCGTCATAAAAAGCGTCGTTATTGACGATGCCATAGAAGAGTCGGTATCACCGTTGCTATCAGCGTCGTATTGGCGTCCGTATCAGTGTCGCAAAAATACCGACGCTGATAGCGACGGTCTGCGACGTATATAACGACGCCGATAAACGATGCAAGCAGTAAAATTTGTGATACTAATAGCGACGGTAAATAGGGGAAAAAAATTTGTGCCAGGGCAGCAAGCTGCCCTGCCACATAGAGCACTATGTGCTTTATGAGAGCCATACAAAATAGTTTCTGCATTGTGTACAATGCGCTTGTAAACAAAAACAATGTATACTGAAATTATAACACTGATACATGAAATAAATACATGATCGCATAATAAGTGATTGGTACAATTATGACAAGATATCACTAATACATAGAAAATGTCTACATAGATCAGACGACTAAAAAATAAAGGTGTGTGAGCTCCATGGATCCAAGGGCGAGCTACATATCCTCATCCCCTGAAAACTCGTCCCACCCCAAAGGAGCATCGAAAGAACTCTGTAGAAAAAGAAACAACACATCAATCCACCATACAATAATGCATTCAAATATCTCATGGTAACTACGAACAAGAAAGATGGGTGACTTATAGGGCCGCCGCGTCTATACAATCGGTCGATCAATGAAGTGAGACCATGCCTCTCTGCATATCGAGTCTCAAGGCCAGTCGGATTGCGATTTGTAATGGAGTGCTGCAAAGAAAACAAAATGCTAATTGTTAGAAATATGATTGTCAGTACAAAGAATATTTCAAAAAAAAAAAAGCAAAACAAAAGAAAAACTTAGAAAGTCCTCCAAATATGTCCTGTGGCCGCCACTCCCAAGATGATGGACCACTCCGACCTTGAGTCGTGCCCTCACCACCTCGCGCTACTAACTCCAACAACCTGGAGAATCTGTAGCCTCCTCCCTTAGTCGGCGCCAGTCATCTACATCTAACCACTCGGCATTACAGTCCCACTCTTGATTGCCTTGCATGCGTCGGATCGTCTATGTGACATGTATACACTCATACAATCCATCATCCAGCTCATAGAGAATCTATCTACTGAGGCTGGCACCGGAAACTCCTCATGCAAGGATGCTACTATGTAGTCCTTACTCCCCTCTATTATGTTCTTCCAATGATCCAAGACATTGTGCCGAAAAACTTGTTGGCACAACTCTCTCATGCGAGCCATCACCCTCCTCCCCTCATCATTCATGATGATGGCTCCTGATCTACTATCGACTAGATATCCATAACCCCCTGGAGTCTGCCTAAGATGGGTCCTCTTCCATCTGCGTCCACGCTCCTGGGCATATCCAGGAGACCCCTGTGCATCTGGTGTACCGACCAGGGTAATATCTCTCGAAGTGGTACCCACAGGGATGCCACCTACTGTCGCTGCGCAAAAGCCGGAGTAACTGGAGTAGATGTCCCCACAGGTGTGACAAATCCCTGAGGTGATACACCTCCAGCTGAACAATGAGATGGACACACCGCATCCATGCCTCCACAGCGTCCATCTGAGCCTGAGCCATGCTCCCTGGAAGGGCCACGAGAGCGAGGAGTCGCACCTATATCCCGTGTCGACCGTGGGCTCACTGCCTTTGTATCTCTACAGCATCCCCTAATCCCGATGCACTCCCTCCCTCTGGTCCAAGTCGTGAGCGTCGAGCTCGTCTGCTCGAAGCCGAAGCATCCGATCGCGGTGAAGTAGATCTAGCAGAGCGCCCTGACGAAGATCGAGATAGCTCCTGGTCTGCCATCTCTCTGAATCTTGCGATCTAGTTTGGAGACATGCGTGTGAAGATGTCCTATAACTCCTCATCGCTCATCCCTCGACTCATCCTGAAAACGTCACCTGCACAGACAAACAATGATGTTAGAATAATCAATTTAAATCATACAAAGCACAGTAATATAAATCAATTTTTAAAAATCTCACTTAAAATGCATATCTTATGTACCCTTATAAGCGATTAGTCAATGAATTGAGTAAGAGGATACTCCAAGTATGAAGTATCCTATGGTCCCATGTTAATCTCCTGACACAACTCCGCATACACTGGAAGGTCGATAGACATGTCACCAGAAAAAAATGAGTCCACTCGTTCTCAAAGAATTCTTGGACTCCTATATTTCCATCATTGTTAGCCGATGCTGGCTCCAAGCTTTCGACGGCCTCCACCCCTTGCAATATCGACCCCTCTATTTGCATATTATCTTCATCTCTGCTCGAAACATCGCTTTGATCATATACTCTCGCACTTCGGGGAGTTGAAGGTATAACATACTACCATCGAGATTGTCGGGGGTTTTGATAGAATATTACCTATTCACAAACACGTACAAGAGAGTTCAAACCATTGTGACATAAACCATATTATAATACAATTAGCAAGCAAATGAGTCCATGCACTTGTTCACAATGGGCCGACAACACAAAGGTGTCACACAAATCTGTCCATTTTTTTTCAGAATCTATTTCGAGAAATCCAGATGGACCTCATCGAACTGTTGCTCCAACTCCTCCAAGTACCACTTTGAACCACTGCACATCGAATAGTATCATGGAAAAGCTACGGTAATCCACCGTAACAATACTTTGCAAGTTTCCAAAATACTTCATCTCATCCACAACCGTCTTTGGATCTGTTGCTCGTCGCCGGCTCTCTTGATCGAACCTTGCCATGATACCACAGTCCATTGTGGAGCACATTTTGTCAATACGCTCCATGCGAGAATGCCGTCCGCGCGACCACGTTGCACTATATATTTTGTATTGTACATTGAAACACTCAAATTAGATGTGGCATATAAAATTTAGATACGACAGATTCTAAACCCCTCATCACCTTTGGACTACATCCCCTCGAGAATTCCCATTCCTCCATTGAGACCTCTGTCCCTTCGCGAGACATTGCGGTCAAAGCTCCATGCAACCATCGCGTTGACATGAACCGCGGCATCTCCTCCATGCCTTCGGGATATCGAATCGGTCGATGACGCGTACTACGTCGGAATTCAGCTTGCGCTTTCTCTCGATCTTGCCTAGAGAACTTGGTGAGCCACATCTCCATAGAGGCATGGTGCAATATACAAAAGCGATTCACCTTCTCCTCCATTGAGGCATCCATTCTTTTTTCTACCCCATTTTCAACCACCACATCTCTAGTCAATCTATCATCATCCTTCAGCGACCATAGCATTTCATTGTCTAGCTCCACCGTTGGTAGCCATTGTGAACTATGCACTAGTGCCTCAGACACCAACCAACCTTTAACCATGCTACCTTCTGGCCGAGCTCGTTGTTGCACAAAGCCTTTCAGGGTTTTCATGAAGTGCTCCAAGAAGAACATCCATCGTGTATTGACAGGTCCAACAATCTCCACTTCATCTACAAGATGCACACAAAGGTGGATTTGTATCGTGAGCATGCTGGTGGGCAAGTATTTCTCAAAGAGACAGACCGTCTCCACTGCTCCCTGCCTCGCGGATTCAATAGAGGATGTCTTAATCTCCTTCTCTGAGATCCATTGCACCAAAGTCAACAACCTGTAAAATGGCCCCGCATATTTCTAGAGTAAGACATCCTGCAAACACGATCGGTAGTACAAACTGCCACAAATGAGAAAGCATTATGAATAATGGGTACATTCCAAATAGCAAAATGCCCACGCCAATTACAATCCATTCGAAGTACAAACCTGACATATCTTATGCCAGTCATGGGATTTTAGCCCTGATAATTAGTCGTCTTTAGAAAATGCGAACCTGAGAGAACGGATCATACCCGTCGGAGTGCGGATAGACTTGATTACTTGCTTCACAATGCGCTCTTCTTTAGTGGACAAAACCCAAGGAGCGCGAGGAAGCTGCACGCGACCATCAGTACTCGACTGCGGCCAAAGCACCTCCATCTTACCTACCTCCTTCAAATCCATTCATGCCCCTATAGTGTCTCTCTTTCCTGTGATGTGGTCCCATAACAAGTGGCCCACATTCTTGAAAATATGCATGGAATCCAATAAGTGGTTGACTTGTAAGTGGGTTCAATATGGCAACTCGTAGAAAACTGAGAACCGCCGCATTCCATTTGGATGTGATTCCGCGTGAACCATTTTCAGCTCGTACCAGCTTGCGACGTTCATATGTGTTGGAGGTCGTCCAAGGAAACCTTCCCTGAGTTCATGATCCTCTAGCAAGAAAGCAGTGTGTCCTTGATATACCATCTTCTTCATGGTTCGTGACCTTCGGGAGTCTAACTGTGGCCCACACAATAGACATGCATGATAACCTGAGGTAACCAGACCCGTTTCAACACCACGACCTAGTGAATACTTGCTTGAACGAGATAAAATATAGATATTACCAGCGAGAACAGAGACCTACTCACATGAGCACTCTCTGAATCCCGGGAAGTCATGCATCGTTCACATGAGAATGGCTCGAATATTGGCTGACTGCGGACCATCGTGCCTACTCATATCTTGCACGGTGACCCCCTCCTCCCACAAAATCTTAAGCTCATCGACTAATGGACGAAGATACATGTCCATATTTTTAACTTTATAGCGATTGGGGACGAGCAAGCTAAGGATGAGATGTCCTTTCTTCGTAGAAAGTCATGGAGGGATATTGTAGTTGACAAGGACTATAGGCCACACACTGTAAGAAGTTGAGCGCAGACCGAATGGGTTCATGCCATCCATTGCAAGACCGGACCAAAGATTCCTTGGCTCTTGGGCAAAGCCTGGGAAGGTAGAGTCAATATGGCTCCATGCACGTGAATCCGCTGATATTCGTTGAACTCCATCCGTGGACCTATTCTGCGTATGCGTCGTTGTTAAGCTCGCCATGCCAGACGTACGAAACATGTGGCTTATACGGGGGATAAGCGAAAAGTGTCTAAGAGCTTTTTGAGGGATGGTTTGCCCTTGCAAGTCCTGTCGATACCTGTGAGCACCACACTTTGGACATATCTCCATAGTCTCATATTCTCCTCGAAACAGTATGCAATCGTTGATACATGCATGGATATTATTGTAGTCCATGCCAAGCTTTCGTAAAACATGTCGTGCATCATCACGAGACTCAGGCATGATATTTGCAGGTGGTAATATATGATATTTCAATAACCTTAAAAAAAGCATAAAACACCTTGAAAAATCACAAATGTTTGTAATAATAGTGCCGAAAAAAAAATGAAGCGTATGTACAAGGTACCTGAACAACTCGGTCACATTCGTATCGCTCCACCCATATTTTGCTTGCACACTTAAGAGTGCAAGTAATTTCTTCAGCCGAGATACTCGGCACCCATCATATAATGGTATGGATGCTTCCTCTCTAAGCGGATCAGAAGTCTCGACATCCATGGGAATCAATGCATCGATCATTGCCTCCATCTGAAGCTCCAAGATTGTAGGTAGGTCTAGAAGGTTGCCTGTCTTCTCTAGCATTGATGGTATAGATTGGCCTTGCGAGTGGTGGATTGGCTCCTGCACTCTATCCATCGCACGCCCACATACTCTTCTAATTGGCCGCAAAGGGTGCACTCCCCCTTGGGACGAGACATCACCTCCCTGGATAGAAAATTTACCAGCGAGACCCAATCTTATTGTATATGGTATTCAATTAGCTTGCCAGTACAATGCATAATTGATATTAACTTCAAATTACCATTTGCTGAAAATCTGCAATCGCTTGATCAAATTTCTCAGATTGAAACTCGCCAAATTGTCGTACGTGTTCTATAGACAATCGGTGTTTTCGTCTAATTGCCAGCTTGCATTGAGAGCAAGGACATGGGACACGCTGATTAAGATACGCCTCGCGATCTTGAACAACAGGACCTTCTTCGTTTTCCATTTTGTCTACATTATAATAAACAATTTGTTTTTGTTATCATTCTTTTCTTTTCTTAGATTGTTATCCTCTCCTTCCATCTCTCTTTTTTTCTATGACCTAGCATATAGTATCATAGAACACTAGTATTTAGTATCTAGTACTCAGTACCTAGCACATAATATTTCGTTTTCTCTCTTCCTCTCCCTCTCTCATTTCCTCTCCCTCCCTCACCCTCACCCTCTCTTTCTCTCTTTCCCTATTAGGTTTAATGATTTTTCTCTCTCCTCTCTCTCTTTCTCATTTCCTTTTCTCTCTCCTCTCCCTCTCTCATTTCCCTTTCTCTCTTTCTCTCCGTCTCTCATTTCATGTCCCTCCCTCACCATGACCCTCTCTTTCTCCTTTTCTCTATTAGATTTAATGATTTTTTTCTCTTTTTCTCTCTCCTCTCCCTCTCTCATTTTTTTCTCTCTCCTCTCGCTCTCTCATTTTCCTTTCTCTCTTTCTCTCCCTCTCTCATTTCCTGTCCCTCCCTCACCATGACCCTCTCTTTCTCCCTTTCTCTATTAGATTTAATGATTTTTTTCTCTCTCCTCTCCCTCTCTCATTTTTTCTCTCTCCTCTCCCTCCCTCACCCTAACCCTCTCTTTCTCTCTCCTATCTTTTTCTATTTCATTCCTTTTCTCTCTCCTCTCCCTCTCATTTCTCTCTCTCCCTCTCTCTTTTTCTCTCTCCTCTCTCTCTCATTCCTCTCCCTCCCTCGCCCTCTCTCACTTATTTTTCTCTCTCCTCTCTCTCTCATTCCTTTTTCTCTCTCCTCTCCCTCTCTCATTTCCTCTCCCTCCCTCGCCCTCACCCTCTCTTTCTCTCTTTCCCTATTAGATTTAATGATTTTTCTCTCTTTTTCTCTCTCCTCTCTCTCTGATTTTTTCTCTCTCATCTCCCTCTCTCATTTCATTTTCTCTCTTCCTCTCCCTCTCCCTCCCTCACCCTCACCCTCTCTTTCTCTCTTTCCCTATTAGGTTTAATGATTTTTCTCTCTTTTTCTCTCTCCTCTCTCTCTCTCTCATTTTTTTCTCTCTCCTCTCCCTCTCTCATTTACCTTTCTCTCCCTCTCTCATTTCCTGTCCCTTCCTCACCCTGACCCTCTCTTTTTCTCTTTCTCTATTAGATTTAATAATTTTTTCTCTTTTTCTCTCTCCTCTCTCTCTCTCATTTTTTTGTCTCTCCGCTCCCTGTCTCATTTCCCTTTCTTTCTTTCTCTCCCTCTCTCATTTCCTCTCCCTCCCTCACCCTGACTCTCTCTTTCTCTATTCTTCCATTAGGTTTAATGATCTTTCTCTCTTTTTCTCTCTCCTCTCTCTCTCATTTCTTTTTCTCTCTCCTCTCCCTCTCTCATTTCCTTTTCTCTCTTCCTCTCCCTCTCTCATTTCCTCTCCCTCCCTCGCCCTCGCCCTCACCCACACCCTCTCTCTATTTGTCTATTATGTTTAACATCTTATCTCTTTTTCTCTCTCCTCTCATTCTCTCTTTTTTCTCTCTCCTCTCCCTCTCTCATTTCCTTTTGCTCTTTTCCTCTCCTTCTCTCATTTCTTCTCCCTCCCTCTCCCTCTCTCATTTCCCTATTATATTTTCGTCTCCCCCCCTCTCCCTCTCCCTCTCCCTCTCTCATTTTCTCTCTCTCTGCCTCCCCCTCCCTCTCTCATTTCCTCTCACCCTCCTCTCTCTCCTATTTCCTCCCTCTCCCTCTCTTTAATTTCCCTCTCCTTCTCCCTCTCCCTCTCCCTCCTTTCTTCTCCCTCTCTCATTATATACAAATTATACAGAAAATAAATAAAAAAAGAGAGAATACACTCTCCCTTCCTCTCGTTCTCTCATTTCATCCCCCTCCCTCTTCCATTTCCTCCCTCTCCCTCTCCCTCTCGCTCCCTCTCCCTCTCCCTCTCTTTCTCTCTCTCTCCCTCCTTCTCCCATTTCCTCCCTCTCCCTCTCCCTCTCTTTCTCTCTCATTTCCTCTCCCTCTCTTTCTCTCTCATTTCCTCTCCCTCTCTCAATATATATACACAAATCATATAAGCAAAAGTAAAAGAGAGAGAGAATGCACTCTCCCTCCCTCTCCCTCTCCCTCTCCCTCTCTTTCTCTTTCTCTTTCTCTTTCTCTTTCTCTTTATCTCCCTCTTTCATTTCCTCCCCCGTCCCTCTCCCTCTCTTTCTCTTTCTCTTTCTCTTTCTCTCTCCCTCTCTCATTCCCTCTCCCTCTCCCTCTCTCATTTCCTCTCTCTCTTCCTCCCTCTCCCTCTCTCATTTCCTCCCCCTCCCTCTCCCATTTCCTCCCTCTCCCTCTCTTTAATTTCCCTCTCTTTCTCCCTCTCCCTCTTCCTCATTTCTTCTCCCTCTCTCATTATATACAAATTATACAAAAAATAAATAAAAAAGAGAGAGAATACGCTCTCCCTCCCTCTCGTTCTCTCATTTCATCCCCCTCCCTCTTCCATTTCCTCCCTCTCTCTCTCCCTCTCCCTCCCTCCCCCTCCCTCTCCCTCTCCCTCTATTTCTCTCTCATTTCCTCTCGCTCTCTCAATATATATTCACAAATCATATAAGCAAAAGTAAAAGAGAGAGAGAATGCACTCTCCCTCCCTCTCCCTCTCTCATTTCCTCCCTCTCCCTCTCCCTCTCCCTCTCCCTCTCTTTCTCTTTCTCTTTCTCTCCCTCTCTCATTTCCTCCCCTCTCCCTCTCCCTCTCCCTCTCTTTCTCTTTCTCTTTCTCTTTCTCTTTCTCTCTCATTTCCTCTCATAAACAAGCAAAATAAGGAGAGAATTAAACCCTAAACAAGCAAAAGAAGGAGAGAATGGACTCACCGATGAGATATGGCGAGGGTTTGGAAGCTCCTCTTCGCAATAAAGGCTCCTTCTCTCCTTTTCGAACAGCGGCGGTGGTGGCGGCGGTGGCGGCAAGCCTTCTTCCTCTCCCTCTCTCACCCTATGCAAGACGGTCGCTCTCCCTCTCGAAACGTTTGATGAAAATGCGCGAAATGAACCGTGCTCGGGTTTCGGCTTGTTTTTTTCCCTGTGGGGCATCACTATTTGTGTCACTATTTGCGACACAAATAGCGATACAAATAGCGACGCCGCTATTCCTGTGTCGCTACCCACCATCGCTATACGTTACAATCCTTGTAGTGTAGTTTACTCAGCAAGGCTGAACACAAGTGGAGACAAAATACAAGACAATGGATAAGAAAGTCAAACCTGTGGCAGTCCCATTGCCTCTTGAAAGTGAAGGGCTCGCTCATAGGGCAGCAAATTAGCCAAGTCTTCGTGATCCTTCCAACATTGGTCACAAGTTCACATCTGAAAGTATAAAAGAGCTCAAAATAGGTGAAAATTATTTCCTTTCATCGACTGAAAAACACTCTTTTATGCAAATGCTAATGAAATATGGAAAATCTTTTGCATTTCAACCAAGTGAAATAGGCTGTGTGGATCCAAATATTGTGGCTCCTATGGTCATTTTTACCATCCCACATATGCCTTGGAACCTCAAGCCCATTCCCGTTCCAAGGGCGCATCTACTCAAATTATTGGAAATTGTAAATGAGAAGATCAGAATGAAGATTTTAGAACCTTCTTCAGCACCTTACTCCAACCGATGGTTTATTGTGCCTAAGAAAAATGGATCTTTATGATTCATTCAAGATCTATAGTCTGTCAATCGTGTCACAATCCAAAATGTTGATTCAGTCCAATTGTTGATGAGTTTGCTAAAGCTTTTGCAGGTAGAGAAATTTATTCTATGGGTGATCTATATTCAGGATATGACCAATTTTAGCTATCATTAGAAAACTGAGACATTACCACAATGAAGACACCTCTTGGATTGGTCCGCATGTGCACTCTACCACAAGGTGCAACAAACTCCGTAGCCCATATGATGAATGCCATGCACAAAGTCTTAAGGGACTTTATTCCACAACTTACTCTTCCATTTCTTGATTATGTACCTATCAAGGGATGTGAAGTCAATGAAAAGAATGAGGAGCTTGATAAAGATGGTTGCATGACATTTGTAGTTAACCATATTCATGATTGTGACAGGATTTTGACAAGGCTAGAAGAGGTACATCTTACCCTTTCTGGAGCTAAGTCGAGTTTTGGAGTAGAAGAAGTCCTAGTGGTCGGTCATCTATGTGGCCCCTATGGACGCAAACCTTCTCCAATTAAGATAGATGCCATCAGAAGAATGCAAGAAAAATACACAAATGTTTTAGAGGTGAGAAGATTTCTTGGCGCATGTGTATTCTATCTCATATGGATACCACATTTTTCTCATGTAGCCGAAAATATTTATCAATTATTAAGAAAAGGCCAAAGATTCTCTTGAAATAAAGAGCATACTCTCACTATGCGTAATTAAAGAAGCTATTAATTTCAGCCCCCACTCTCAAAAGGGCTGACTATTCAAATGTTCAACCCATCATCCTTACTATGGATACAAGTCCCATTGGGATAGGATGGGCTGTTGGCCAAGAGGATCTTGAAGGTAACAGATATGCAATTCTTTTTAGAGAAAAAGTTCTCAATGAACATCAAAGAAGGTATGCACAAGTAAAAAGGGAATTGTGGGGAGTTGTAACAGCATTAAAGTGTGATGATTGCCAACTGCTCTACACCCGACATTGCTATGCTAAGATGGATTCCATATATTAAATATCTCAACCCCGAATTAAAGCATATTGCAAGAAATGTGAATCTAGTTGCTGACATGCTATCACGTGCAATATATGACAATGAAGAAGAGCTGATGGAAGAAGATGAAGCTGAAGAATCTATGCTTGCTGAATTTCATTGCATGGCTGCTGAAAATACATTTTCAGTTACTGCATATATAGGTCCAAAGCTAAAAACAACAGGATGGTCAACTAGAAGCCAGCATGCTCATTGCATTTCTCAAGTTCTAGTTCATTTCCTTGAAGAAAATTGCCTAAAGATTGGCCAATATTTGAGCACGATGAAGAAGAAGGAGACTTGGACTAATGAGGAGTCCAAACATATCAAGAGGAAAGCTTATGGATTTTTCGTGAAGAATGACATCTATGGAAGCACGCAAAGAAGAAGAAAGGAGTGCATGTCCGAGTTTTAAGTAATAAAAGAATGCAACAATACATAATGAAGGAATTTCATGAAAGCATGTGTGCTGGCCATAGAGGCATATGGGGAACCTTTAGTAAAGTCAAAGAAAAATATTGGTGGCAAAACATATATCGGGACATAGCACGTGTTGTTGAAACCTGTTATGTATGTCAAATGTATTCTATGGTCAAGCATTGAGATGGGTTACAACCAACTTATCCTTTGTCTATACATAATAGATGGGTTATTGACCTTATAATCATGCCTATAGGAATATGGAATATGTGGTATTTAGTGCTTGTAAGAGAGGATCTAACCAATTAAGTTGAAGGCAAAGCCTTAACAACCGAATCCACTCAAGCTATTTGTCATTTTTTTCTTGAAGAAGTGCTTTGTAGATATGGTTGTGTGGGTAAAGTAACTACAGATAGAGGAGAGTTGGATGCTGATGAGGCATGCAAATTATTTGCTCAATTGGGTATTAAGTTGGCTTTAACATCATCCTACAACCCTGAAGGCAATGGAAAGAGTGAGAGAGGTCATCAATCTATTGTCAAAGCTCTAGCAAAGTCTTGTAGAGGAAAGATCAAAGAATGGCCTAAAATGCTACCTTTTGCATTATGGGCTGACCGGACTACTCACAGTTCACTGACTGGCTATATGCCAGCTGAACTTATGCATGGACAACAACCAATTATGCCAATTGAAGAATCTATTCTCACGTTGTCGTACTGTTGCGCATCCGAGGTGTGGAATCCACCCAAAAGTTGTGTGTGTGGGAGTTGATATTTTGTACATATTTAGTTGTTATGTTTGCATCTTTATTCTGCGTGGTAATATGGTAAAGAGGGGTCTTTTAATATCTTTTCTTTCAGCTATGGTTGACCTTGGAGATGTTCATATGTCCTTTCCATTGTCATCTGGAAGGCACAGTAAGAAGGGATGAGTTGGTTATCACAGATCAAAACAGAGGATTCTTCAACACCTTCTTTCAGGATGCATCTCAGCTGCTATTTCACGGATAGTGGTAGCTCCACTTGAATGTTGTAAGATTTCATCAATGGTGAACTCAAACAATATAAGAAAGGGTTTCACTTTGGCCATCTCAGATCTATGGAGCAAGGATGGCTTCAGGGCTCTGTATAGAGGAAATTTCCTAAATGTGCTTCAGATTGCTCCAACTAAGGATTGCGGACAAGGATATTGAAAAGCTGGTAAATAAATTGCACAGGAAGGGAGGGGCTATAGGTTCTTTAGGTCTGAACCGTCGAAGCCAGCTGCTTGAATTTTCAGAATACAGAGGCTTTCTAATGCTTTCGACTTTCAAAGATCTAAGGGATATTTTTCAAATTTGGGGAAGAGGCAAAAGGGGACGTAAGAAAGAAAAAGCAAGAGGACTATTTTTGAAAGAGGGAGTTTGGAGGCAAAAAAGCGGCTGGAAGAGGGATCGAAATAGCTCTACGGGACAGCACAAATCAAGGCGACAAGAAGGAGTCACAAGGCAATCGAGGGAGAATTAATTGGCACAAGAGCAGAGCATATTCAATACCCTGCATCTATGCATGAAAGGAAAAGGATTTTTGATGGACGTGCTATGGCAGCGTTCATGGCATCGTTCAATGCACTGTTAGGATTGAGACTGCAAAATCTCAGTGCCCAAGGATCTATGATTCGAGAACACATAGGAAAATTTCAGCGAGGCTCCGGCCAGGATTGCAACAGTTTTCAACCCTTTGGTGTACTGTGGTAGTTGCTTGTTTTTCTCCAGATATGTGGTGTTTTACAACAAGCTCTATCTCAAGTGTTGCTTCAATCGCAAGGAAGAAGATGGGACTCGCTGGTTATCTGCAGTGGTGAGAACAGCTCTTTTCGTCTGCGTGTGGTGATACTTCTCTACTTCAAATGCTGCCTCGGTGGTATCCAAAAGGTGTGTGGAGATTACTGTAGTTAGCTGTCCAGGGACCTGTGGGAGGAGGACAGAGCCTTATTCAAGGAGGAAATGACCTGGTGCTGCATTCTGGAATGACCATGAATGATCTTGATCCAATGTCATGGGAGTTTTCAGTACAGAAAAGCATCGAAGAAGAACTATATGCATCCTCAAAAATCGAGGGATAAGCCAAAGGGTGGAATTGTATGTAAAAACAAGCCTCAAACGCATTGTTCAAGTCAAAGAAACACATATAGATGCAGATTATTCGATTGGCTTCTTCAATGGGATCAAGGCATTAGAGGATTGTTGATTCCTCCCCGTTCGGTCTCTTTGGACTTGATCTCAGAAGGTCCCGCAACAGAGAGGAGAAGCAATCGAAGGAGGCATTATTGACACAAGAGCATAGCATATTCATTACCTTGCATCTATACGTGGAAGGAACAGAGGACTGGAGAGAAAACGTGAAAAGCAGAAAGTGGGAGAGTCGAAGGGGAAACAAGGCGATGGAAGACGCTGGCTATTGATGGGCTTTTCGAGTCTGGTGATAGTTCTTGATGGCAGCGATTGTAAAATCCTATTTATGATGACTGTCAGAAGCTTATCAGAAGGTTGCATGTACAGGACTCGTTCCCACCCAACTGGCTTAGCTGAAGGAAAGAACGTAGAGATGGAAGATTATCTGCCTAGGCAGCTCTTGGACTGATTTGATTAATGGATATTACCATTGCAATGCAAAAGGACACATCACAAACATGGAGGACCTGTATACAGCATCTTGGTCTGTTGAAATCATGTATCTCAAGCTGATATAATTTGTAGTACCTGGCTATGATCCTAAACTATCTGGATGTAGAAAGATGTGTCTGGGACATTGATGCCTGGGGATTCGAAAAATCAATCAACAAATGGGCGATCAAGGCAAATTAGTTTCCCCACTCTATCATGGAGATCAATTTATTGCTAATGTTGCCCTTTTCCCTCAAACAAAAGAGCTGCCATTTAAGCCTGGTGAAGAGCTGCGAGTCTCTTAATTTTCAACTGCCAGTGATCGCTGCCTTCCTCTGGTTGTCCTCCACATAGTAGCAACCGAGGGTGTATTGTCTAAGCTGAAGCCTTGTATATCTTCAAGATTGGCTTAGTTGCCATTTTAAACCTTATATACTGGATAACAGAATTTATAACTGTTTTTGCTCAGACAGACTTTATTGAATGTATTCTGAAATTGCCTTGTGGCTATTAGAAATTATATGATTCAGAGTTGAAGGCCAGTTTGATGATGACTCTAATTTTGGATTATTCACTTGATTGATCTTCCATCTTGAAATTTATCAAGGTCTTCTGTAGACACGACTTTGCTTTCGCAAATCCTTCGACAACATGGAGTCTTCTACCTTGGAAGGAAGGCATCAGTAGAGAAGAGTTGCTGACTTTGCGCATATGGCAACTAGAAAGAAGGCCTGAAGATGTTCAAGCAGCTATTCAGAAGCTAAAGACAGCAAGACTAAAGAACAAAAGAAGATTTGATAAGCAACATCGACTTCGGCCAAGAGAAATTCAAGAAAATGATTGGGTGCTTGTCTATGACAGCAGCCCAGACAATCAATACAGTGCTTCTAGAAAGAAAGCATTGGTTTGGCCCATATGTGGTAAAGATTGTTCATGACAATGCCACGTATTCGTTGGCTGAATTGGATGGAACAAGCATGAAGATACCCATAGCTGGAAAAATAATCAAGCTCTTCAAATGAAGAGAAAGTTCAACATATGAGCTAGAAGACTTGAATATAATTGAAGAGCATGAAGACATAGAGGAAGAAGAAGAGGCAAAAGATGAAGACATTGACATGGCAGAAGATACTTCTTCTGACATCGCAAATCCGTAAGACTTTGGCACATGCTAGAGGATGTGCAGGTTAGGAGGGGATGGATGTCGTGCTGCTACGCGCACACCGTGTAAAAAAATCTAGAGTGTGGCTTCCTTTTAGATTTAGAGAGCCAATGCCACTTTAGGCATTAGTATTAGTATCCATGGTTCAAAAAATTAGATTTTTTTGGACAAGTTTTTAGTCAATTTTTGATATTCTAGATATTATCTCTTGTAAAAATCCATAAAACTATAGATAACTTCTAGATTAGGATGACATGTAAAAGAAAGCATGTAGCTTTCAGCTAATTTGAGAGCATTTTATATAAAAAGAGAGATTAGCAAAATCGCACGACGCTCGATCGTTGTTTTCAGGCAGTGAACAGCACTTCGAAAGTGGGAGATAAACAAGGAGTGATCTGGCACGATTCTGGCCAGGTGTCCTAGTATTTAACCCCCCTTTTGGAGTCATTGGAAGCATCAGATTGGCGATCTGAGCAGCATAGAGGAATGTATTATTTTGTACACGTTTTTGTCTATTAGAGTTATATTTTCTCATAATGCTAAAAGAAATTGACAGACTTCATCTCTGTTAGTATTCTTCTATATTTTCCAATTCTTTTTGGGAGTATTCTTCTATATCTTCAATCTCTTCGAACCCCTTCTCTTCTATCTACTCCTCTCCTCGAATCTACCTACACCCTGCTGTCTCTTATCTTCAAGAACTTGGCTTGAAACCTTCAACCCTTCTCTTATCTCTACCATCTCCGAAGTCTAAGCTCTTGAACCCCCATACATTCTTCTCTTGCCAAACCCCTATGATGAGCTTCAACCCTACGCGCTACGACACCACAAGTTTGATGGAAGAGATTTTCATCCATGGTAGATATTGGTGAAATATAAAATGATGGAGAGGGTTTATTAGCCCTTCATTAAGAGGACCAAGGCCATTGACCCATCCAATCCTAAAGATGTAAAAGATGATGAAATATCCCAAGCCATAATAATGTTACTACTAGATGAATCCTTAATCCACCACATTGATGAAATCGCAACTACAAAGGAGGAGTGGGATGAGCTCAAGAAATTATATGGTGCAAGAGGAAAGAACTCCAAAATCTTCCTCAAAATAGAGTTCCTCAGCTTGGAATACATGTAAGGGGAGGACTTGGGAAATTTCATTTCCCACATGAAGTGGCTAATGTCCCAACTTTAGCTTCATTCCAAGCTCATGTTGCTAAAGAAGATGCCATCACAATACTTTTAAAGGTTGTAAGGACAGCCTTCCCAACTCTTGTAACTAATCTAAAAAATGTACCAAATCCTACACTTGAAGGTGTCATTTAGTCTTTTCTAGATGAGGAGAAAAGAAATCAAAGGAAGGTGGCACTAGTTTAGAATCTACCTGTACAACTCGTGATCAACTCTTTGCAATAAAAAGGGACATATTGTATGGAATTGTTGGAAAAAATATCCCAACAAAATGAAGTGCAATAAATGTAAGCAAACATGACATATCACTAATAAATGTCCTAACTCCCTTGAAGCACCAAAAGAATTGGAGGCCAACTATATCTTCAAAGCACACGATGACCACCCTTTTTAGTATCCTTTGTATCATCTTTCCATAAACATTATTGTAGCCTACTTTATAAAGGCATCTTACTGATTGATTAAAGGGAGGGGGGAGGGGGGGGGGGGACATTTCCAAACTATATGGTCCAATACCACCTTGGCATTGAGGGGGGATGTTACAAGTATGGCATCAAAACCCTATGTAAAAAAGGGTGCATGAGAGAAGCTAAGGTGTGAATAGACTAGAGGACATGGAAAACCCTAACTCTCACTCACTTAAAGGTTATATAAACATGGCCAAACATCACTCTTAGTAGATGAAAGAGTGTACCTTTGTGAGCAACCGAATAAGCAATACCTATGTCTTGTACTTTGTTAGCTCTCTTCTCCCTCTTGTGCACACTCTTTCATGTTGCAACTCTGATATTTCAACAATTATTACCCTCGATGTAATTGGCTAGTAGAATCATTCAATGGAACTTTGTTGAAGATTCTCTAAAAACGGGTGGAAGACTATCCCAAGGATTGCGACAAGTATCTGCATTAATCTTTATGCACTTGTAGGAAAATTTAGAAGTTGAGTATAGGGTTCACCCCTTTTCATTTGGTATATGGTGGAGAGGCTATAATTCCCATGAATTTCATGTTTCCTAGAATGGAGTTAATGAAGATGTTAGTTGGATTGGTTAACAAAGGACTGAAATTGCATATACTATAGTTAAATAGGCAACAAAGAACCAATGGATTGTTATGAGAAACAGATTTTCAAAAGAAGGCAATAGTTCAATATGAAATTGAGGAGGAAGGATTTTGCCACGGAAACATTAGTTTATGAGATATGACAATAGTCTAGATTCTATATTTCAAATTAAATTTTGAGTTAGATGAGAAGGACCCTACATGATCAAGTAGATATTTGAAACTTATCTATTACAAGATCTAGATGCAATAGTTCATAAAAGTATGATCAATAGGTTCCATCTCAAGAAATATATTTGGAGAATCATGTAAATACGGATGTTATAAGTAGTGTATATACAAGTCATAGAGTAGATTGTTCTAGTCAGCAATTTTGGACAGTTTTGGTATTTTGAAATTTAGTATTAATTGGAGGGTTTTAAATTATGGATAGCATGTCCAAAGTGCACTTTTGCACCTAATGAAGATCCCTACCAAGTTTGGTATCCAACCAAGCAAGTATGTGGGAGACATGCACTTTGGAATTTTAATGTATGTAGTAGATTACATGTAGAAATGCAGGATTACATACTGTCTTGAGGTTTTATGGGGCTGTAATCTTTGATATCTGACTCTGATGCCTTCTAACAAGTTGTAATTTGGAACCAAAGCTACAACTTTTCTTCACAAATCTCGGCAATATGAGTTATAGATCAAAAGTTATGAGCAATTTTGTGCATTGTGTCCTGATTGACAAGATTTTGAAAGTCAAAGCATGTCTTTGTTAGAGGTGGTTTGGATTTTCAAATAAAGGTACATGCATACTTTGTGTTCCAAATGAAGGGATAGGCTAATCATGGTGTATGAAATTGCTTAACCATGGACATGTCACCGCATGCACACAAATTGGACAAGTAATGTAAATGTCATTTGTTTGACTTTTCAATGTTTACCCAGAGAGGGATCATGTTAATGCACAAGAGTCTTACATGGCAGCTTGCATGTTTGATAACCTTTCTTTTCACTTGGTTTTCAAGTGCATTCCTACTACAAGAAGTGTGGTCCTACTAGTAGGATTTGTAGTCTTGCTATGGTTTTTGTGAACCCGAAGTGGAATTTTTAAGTGTTGCTACTTCGTAAAGGAGAAAAACATTAGTAAAAAGGAAAAATGTGAGAGATGTTAAAAGGGGAGAAAAACACAACGTGAGGAGAGAAAGACTTGTTGGAAAATATGGTGAGCAAGAGTGGAAGAGTAAATTATGGGGGAAAGAAGAGTAATAAGTAGGCAATCATGATAACATGAAAGAGACTTAATTAATAGTTATGCCAAGTATGTTCTTTTATAGATTTTTAGCTTGGATACACACCTCACACTTTGCTTATGAGATTTAGTTACATGTGTCTCTAGCACAGCACTAACACATTTTAACACCCCCTCCCTTGGTGCTACCTTATCCTCTAGATAACTACACCTCACACTTTGCTTATGAGATTTAGTTACATGTGTCTCTAGCACAGCACTAACACATTTTAACACCCCCTCCCTTGGTGCTAGCTTATCCTCTAGATAACTACACCTAAGGATGTACATTCCCCCCTCCCCCCTAATGCTTGCAAGGCCTCTAGCTCATGTAGTGTCAAATAAAGTGTAGGCAATTTACTATTTAGAAGACAGTTTTAGGACATTCTTCAAAGTTTTTTTACTTGATAAATTTTGCTTTTTGGCTTTAGCATTCTTTCTTCGTGTGTCCAAACTTGTTGCAGTTCTTACACTTTGACTTTCCTTTGTTCCAATATTCTTGTTCCTTATGTCCATTTTTCCCATGGATTCTACAAATAATTCTTGAAGTAAAGTGTAGAGATTATGGAGTTTGGTGTAGTCTCTTAGGCCGTCTCTTTGATTTTCCCCTCTTGCTCATATAAAGAAGCTTCCATTGAGTTGAGTTTTCTATTTAGCACATTCCTCAAGGTTACTACCACGTGCTCAAAACCTTCGTTAGGTTTATCCACACTATTGAGTAGCACTGAAATGGCTTCATTTTCTTTAATATCTTTAGCAACGGAAGATATTTGCACTTTCAAGCTTTTGAATTTGTTAATCAGTGAAGTTAAGGAGTCATAATTGTTTAGATCTAGCCTGAAAATTTCGATTAGAATATTTATTTTTGAGTTCTTCGCTTGGGACACAAAGGTTTTATCCAATTCTTTCTAGGCTTCTTTTGCTTTTGTAATCACCGATATGTGATGAAGAACATCATGTGACAAGCCCCATGCTATTATCTTGAGTGCTTTTACTTTTTTTTACTTTTTCAATTCAGATCTCAAGCTCCTGGGGTTCCTTGAATATTTTCCAAAGGTCTTTTCACATTAGGTGATACATGATTTCCATTTTCCAAGGGTGAAAACCCTTGCCATTGAACTTTTCCACAACTTTGATTTAAAACATTTTGTGGATGGAGAAGTCTTACAAGTCACTCACATGGCAATGCCTTAACTCCAATTTACAACAAGATATTTATGTGAGAGTTACAAGGATTTTTGCTAGATTTTAATGATGAGCTCCATTTTTTTAATGGCAATTTTTGTGAAAAGAGAGATTCTGCATACAATATCAACATTTGATTGCTTACAGTATGAATTGCCTTTTAGAATGATTGCATAGACTAATTCATGATAGCAAGTACTATGAATGGAAAATTTCGAAGTATTCAGTCTGAATCAGGTCTAAATAGAACCACTTTATGGATTCTCATTATGAATAGCGCTTAATTTCAAACCACTTTGATGAGAACAAATGTGAGCAAGGGCTTAGAAAAACTAGTTTGAAGGAGGATTAAGTGTGAAAGTGATTGAAGTATTTAGGTTTAACAACCTTAATAGAGAGGACAATGATGACTTATTCTCCACATATTGCTATGGCCATTTCAAATTGGTGAATGTGGTCATGTCTTCAAGGTGTGTTTGTTGTCTTTGATCTGGACATAACGAGAGTTACCAAATGACGAATTTTATGTGGCTTTACACTCTTCCAATCTCTCTTTATTCTTCGTTTCTTCTTTTTCTTTGACTACAACAAAGAGAGTAGTCCCCCAAGCTTATGTTGAAATCCGATCCTTCAAGATGGCCTTTTAAGCAACAAGTGATGAAATTCAAGCTCTTCAAAGAAGGCTCAAATAACTCTCTCTTCTCTATTCCTGACTTAACATATGCTTTGGGCAATGGCCACCCATTAATTGAATCAAAATAGAAGAATTGATAGATAGATAAGATATACCTTGATATCTTATTTGAACAACATCCTCTTCACAAAAACCCATTGAGTTTGACACCCTTGCAAGCCTTCAATCTCAAGGCTTCAACCTCTTGAGCAACATCTCTTTTACTTGAGCTTCTTCACACCATCGTGTGTGATAATGAATGCCTCTCTATCTCACAACATCAAGGAAAGAGGCTCTGATACCATGTTAGAAAACATGATTGAGCAAGAGTGGAAGAGTAAATTATAAGGGAAAGAAGAAGAATAAGTAGGTGATAGCATGAAAGAGACATGCTTGATTGATAGTTGTGAAAAGTACATTCTTTAATAGCTTTTTAGCTTTGATACATGCATCACACTTTGCTTATGGGATTCAGTTACATGTTCTTCTAGCACTACACACACATTTTAACAAGACCTACAATAAGTGATTGAGGCTTTCATGTATTCGAAGCTTTTTGGCAACATGCTGAAGAATGGAGTCGTGGAATACAATTTGCTGCTATAATTCCTCTATTCTCTAACTACGACAACAAGGTTTGGTTTCAACTTCTCTTTTCCTTTCTTCTACTATAGGAAGTATGGTGAGTGTGGTCTTTTATTCGACATATTATTATTGGTGAGAGGGATAGCATGAAGGCTACTTCGGTCTATGTTGATGATGGTGTGTGCCACATGTTAAAGGTTTCTCATTAGTGAGAAAAGGGAAACAACAATTTTAGTGTTTGAGAGATTTGTGTATTACAAAGGCTAGGTACTATTGATAAAGGCTAAATATGCTACTCAAGTCAATGAAGAATTCACGGTGACGTTGTCAAGCTTTTTTTTTGAAACTGAAAAGCCCCAGTCAAACTATAGTTAGGTTTGATTTTTGCTAGCTTAGTTGTTTGCGTGACAATTTGTTTTGTTATTTCGTAGTTGGATTTCTTGTGTTTTTCTAGTTTAGGATTTGTTTCTGTGATTTTTTTGATTTGTTGAGTGTGAAACTTGATAGCCTTGGTACAGCTTGGTATTTTTTTGGACAGGTTGAAGTAGGAGTTTGCTAATAGCTACTGAACATTGAGGAGCTAGATATGTTTTCTTGTCGAGACTCTTGCACATCACAAGGGATAAAGGGTTCACAAGCACTTCACGTTGCACTTGTTGATGCATTGCACTCGGGGGTCGTCTCCTGTTCTTCTCAAATACTTCCATGCCATGGGTTGGGATTATGCACGTTTTGCACCATCGTTGAGCACTAGCACAGCATGAGGTCCGTTGTAGCTATATGCAGTAACTTATAGATGCACGCGCACTTGAGAGAGTACCTATCATTGAGCACGCACAATTCTTGCATACACCATTTGGGATGTTCATCACAAAGCTAGGAACTTCTGGTTCAGAGTGTAAGGTCGTTGGGAGAGGTTGAGGGTCGTGAAGGACGCCATCAATAGTGAGAAGGGTTGTTCTTATCTGGTCAACATCTTGAGGACCACCATTTTCTAGAGTGATTGTGAGATTTTTTGGATGGGTGGAGCGGAGTATATCATATTCTTTTATGAGAGTTGAGAGGTGAGGATAAGGATTTTTTAATTAATTAAGGAATTTTGTTTGCATTTTGCATTATGCACGATCACATGTAGATAGACTAGGCACAATTTCTTCAATGCATACATTATTTTTGTGTGTAGCATCGATTGATTAGTTGCATATCATGGATCCAACATTGCATATTTTTTTAAATCATGAATAATTGGGCACAGAGTTCATTTCAAAAAACCATATTCTTGCCAGGGCACACTGCATAAAAAACAGGTTCATATCCAGAGAATATTTATTTTGAAGACTCAAGGATCAAAGGAAAAGATCGTACGTTTTACATCGTCAGCGAGTATTTCTTGAAGAAAAAGAGGACATGTGTGCTGAAAGTGTGTGCAATTACAAGAACAATAGGCCAAGGAAGGGAATAAGTCGTCCAAGATAAAAGATGGAGAAAAATAATGGGATTTACGAAAATCAATATTTTTGCCCATTTTGATATATTTTCGTAATTCTGCCCGCATTGGCTTATCGATCAGATATGTTTCAATCATTTTGAGTACCCCGAACGACTATATTCGGAGTTCAAATGACGAAGTTATGATCGAAATAAGTTACAAACAGGCATAGAGCAGAAAAAACGAAAATGGTGAAAAGCAGTAGAAAAGCAAAAGCCAAAATCCTAATGTGTGTGAGCGTGGATAGAAAACTATATAAGAAGATGAGAATGGAGAGTTAAGGGCCTTCCCCCTTGATTACAATTGTATTTTGTGAGAGAGGAGAGTGGAGGGTCGCATGCTAGAGTGAGCTCTTGTCATGCCAATTTGGAAGTTGGAGCTTTTGGGTGTCAAAGCACCGAGGATCGGCTTAAGGTTGTTAAGGTACAAAAATATATCTCACTTGGTTTGTTTTCGAATTGTTGGTATTTTCGTTGTGTTGTGGTAGTGTGATACTCTACCAACATTCGGGTTTTTACTTGTTTTGAGCTTCAAGAGGCATTGTGTTTTTTCTTGTTTTTATATTTTTAATTTTTCAAGTTGTGTTGTGCATTCGACAAAGTCAATTACCCCAACTGGCACTCCTTAACGTCTCGTTATCGGGTTGTGAGTGAGGCTTGTTCTCGATCACTGCTCATGTAACATCTCTTTTAACATCATATTGGGGAATATGGGAATTTTCCATAAGTTTGGGACACGTGGTCAAGTCTTTGGATTTGTCATAACTTGAACACTATAACTCCAAATTGAGCGCTCTATAGCTCAATAGATTCCGTTTTTCAAGCGCTTTCCAATTATATGTCACATCATATGGTTTTGAGAAACTTATGGGTATGTTATCCGGGTGCCACCTTTTTAGTATTCAAAAAATGGGAATTGGGAGATTCCCAAATTCATTGATATTGTGTTTTTTTTTGTGCCCCCATTGAGGAGTGCCGAAATTGACATTGTTGTTATTTTGAATGTGAGTTTGTTTTGATTTCTTGTGATTGTTGAAAATGGTTGATAATTTTCCTGAGTTCCATGGTAATCATATTGAAGATCCTGAAAGATTTTTAGAAAAAATAGAGCTGTGTTGTTTGATAAAGAGAGTGACTAATCTTGAGGATAAACTATAGATTTTTAGATATCAATTGCATGGAGAAGCACGAAATTGGTTGCTTGACTTTGAGAGAAGCTTGAAATTTAGGAGACAAAATTTGAACTATGAGACCATTAAAAATGCATTTCTATCTTGGTTTAAAAAAACAGAAAGTCAAAGTGAGATTTGGGCGAAAATAGAAACTTGTGTTCAAAAAGATGATCAATGTGTTGAGGATTTTGCTAGGGAGTTTGAAAGGTTGTGGAATCGATGGAGTTTAACATTGTTAGAAGGTGAGATAGCCTCAGTTATGTTGAACATAATGTATTTTGTAAATGGGTTGAAATTAGAAGATTGGAGAGTGAAATTAGAGGTAAAAAACCCTAAGACTTTTGAGGAAGCGGTGAAGATAGCTCAATATCAAGAGAGGAAGACCAAAAGAAAAAAAGAGTTAGGGTTTGATGAACCAAGGGAAATGTTGAGTTCAAGGCAAGTTGAGAGAAGAGTTTTTGAGGAGAAAAGAGTTAGTTATGCTTATCCTGAGAGAGGTATACTATATTCTCTATTTAGGAGAGATGAGTTGACTTGTGAGAAATCCATTGACGTATGTGAGGAGAAACTCCCTTGGGGTGGTTGAGGAGAAAAATAATTATTTGACTGATTGGAGTGAAGAGTCTAGGAGTGTGAATTCATACCCATTGACCACAGATACTTCTAGTTCAGTGATTAGTGATTTAACTAAAGAAGAGGGATCGATTGATGATAATTTGGAGCTTGAGGACTATAAAGATGAGCTAGAGTTGGATCTGAGTTGTAAAGAAGAAAATGAGAGACCATATGATTTTAAGGACCAAGAGTTTTCATGTTCTTTGGGAGAGGATGAGAGTCAAGAAAGTTTTGATATTTCTGATGAGAGGGAAGGTGTGATGAAAATTATGATAGTCACGGCAGTGTTGAAGAGAGTAAAGACAATTTAGAGAGTGAGCTTGTTTGCCTTGGTGATAGTATAGATGGATCTAATTGCTTGAAAGAGGAAGAGAGAATAGAGGATGAATTTTTGAGTTTGTTGGAAAACTATGAGGGGAGGGCTTAGAAACTGTAAGTTTTCAAGATGAAGCTAAGTGTTCGAATTTGTTGCCTAACAAGTTTGTAGAGATTTGTTGTGAGTTTGGTTATGAGTTTGATGATCAAGAGAGTATGGAGGTTTTAGGATCTGACTCATGTTGTGATTTTGGTGTTGGTGTTGTTGACTCAGTTGAGTCTCGTGAGTTGGTTGGTGATGTTTTGAGTAGGCTGGAGAGGCTTTTGTTTGTGGTGTTGATGATGTGGTTTTGAGTAGACCTAATCTCTTAGTCCTTGATAGTTGTGTAGATAATTGTTTAGTTGATTTAGTTAACAATGATGAAGAGAAAAATTCATCTAATAGTCTTTTAGTTTCTTTGAGTTCTCCTAAAGGTTTTGATGTTGTTTGTGATGATTGTGATTGGGATTTTGAGGATCTTGAGAGTGACATTGATAAGGATCTAAGAGAGAATTCGAGTAAGGATTGAAAATTTGAGGGAAGAGAGATTTAACACCAAGGAAATAGAGTTGGAAGGTATGTGTGAGGAGGAAGTTAAGGATTTGGTAGTTGAGGAGTCTTTGGTTGAGGTTTTAGACCCAAAATTGTTGTATTGTGAAGATGTTATTTGTGATGATGTAGAGGTGAAAGTTTCTTCAGTTTCTTGTGAGGTTTCTTGTAAGGATACTATGGAAGGTGTTTACCACTCTTTGTATGTGAAAGACTCGATGGAGTCTTGTATTGTTGATGATGAAGTGACCCTATTTGTGGATGTTGTTGGTTCTTGTGGTGTTATGAGTCTAGAGTTGACTCCTTTTGATGTTGTGTTTCATTTGGATATTGAGTTGGGAGATCCTTGCATAGTATCTTTAGGAGAAGTTGTAGATGAATCAGAGGATGAATTTGAGATTGGCAACAAAGAAAGGGTCGAAATTTTATTTAAAGACTCTAAAAGTAACATGGTTTTTCTTAGGGAGGATGGGTGGGATACAAAGATGTTGGATTATGGTTGGGATTTGAAGAATCTAGAGGATGATGTATTTTCCTTAGATGGTAAGGATTGACTTAAGGATTTTGATAAGAATTTCATGGATGAGTTTTATCTACCTGTAAAGGAGTTGTTTGAGAGAAATGTCCCCTTTGTGTTTGTTGAGAAGATTGTGGATAGATCATTGGATTTGATTTTTGATTGGCTTATAAATGCTGCATCATTTTATGAAAGCAACTGCTGCACATGAATGTTTGCAGACTAGGAGAAGGGCTAAATATGTCAAGCATTTTTTTTGAAACTAAAAAGCCCTAGTCAAACTGTAGTTAGATTTGATTTTTGCTACCTTAGTTGTTTGCGTGACAGTTTGTTTTGTTATTTCGTAGTTGGATTTCTTGTATTTTTCTAGCTTAGGATTGGTTTCTGTCATTTTGTTTGATTTGTTGAGTGTGAAACTTGATGGCCTTGGTACTGCTTGGTATTTTTTTGGACAGGTTGAAGTAGGAGTTTGCTAATAGCTACTGACCATTGAGGAGCTAGGTATGTTTTCTTGTCGCGACTCTTGCACATCACAAGGGATAAAGGGTTCACGAGCACTTCACGTTGCACTTGTTGATGCACTGAACTCGGGGGTCATCTCCTGTTCTTATCAAATACTTCCATGCCATGGGTTGGGATTATGCACGTTTGCACCATCATTGAGCACTAGCACGGCATGAGGTCCGCTGCATCTATATGCAGTAACTTTTAGGTGCACGCGCACTTGAGAGAGCACCTATCATTGATCACGCACAATTCTTGCCACACCATTTGGGATGTTCATCACAAAGCTATGAACTTTTGGTTCAGAGTGTTAGGTGGTTGGGAAAGTTTGAGCGTTGATTACAATTGTATTTTGTGAGAGAGGAGAGTGGAGGGTCGCATGCTAGAGTGAGCTCTTGTCATTCCAATTTGGAAGTTGGAGCTTTTGGGTGTCAAAGCGCCGAGCATCGGCTCAAGGTTGCTAAGGTACGAAAATATATCTCACTTGGTTTGCTTTCGAATTGTTGGTATTTTTCGTTGTGTTGTGGTAGTGTGATACTCTACCCACATTTGGGTTTTTACTTGTTTTGAGCTTCAAGAGGCATTGTGTTTTTTCTTGTTTTTACAATTACCCCAACTGGCACTCCTTAACGTCTCGTTATCGGGTTGTGAGTGAGGCTTGTTCTCGATCACTGCTCATGTAACATCTCTTTTTTGGTGCCCCCGTTGAGGAGTGCCGAAATTGACATTGTTGTTATTTTGAATGTGAGTTTGTTTTGATTTCTTGTGATTGTTGAAAATGGTTGATAATTTTCCTGAGTTCCATGGTAATCATATTGAAGATCCTGAAAGATTTTTAGAAAAAATAGAGCTGTGTTGTCTGATAAAGAGAGTGACTAATCTTGAGGATAAACTCCAGATTTCTAGATATCAATTGCAGGGAGAAGCACGAAATTGGTTGCTTGACTTTGAGAGAAGCTTGAAATTTAGGAGACAAAATTTGGACTATGAGACCATTAAAAATGCATTTCTATCTAGGTTTAAAAAAAGAGAAAGTCAAAGTGAGATTTGGGCGAAAATAGAAACTTGTGTTCAAAAAGATGATCAGTGTGTTGAGGATTTTTCTAGGGAGTTTGAAAGGTTGTGGAATCGATGGAGTTTAACATTGTTAGAAGGTGCGATAGCCTCAGTTATGTTGAAGATAATGTATTTTGTAAATGGGTTGAAATTAGAAGATTGGAGAGTGAAATTAGATGTAAAAAACCTTAAGACTTTTGAGGAAGCGGTGAAGATAGCTCAATATCAAGAGAGGAAGACCAAAAGAAAAAAAGAGTTAGGGTTTGATGAACCAAGGGAAATGTTGAGTTCAAGGAAAGTTGAGAGAAGAGTTTTTGAGGAGAAAAGAGTTAGTTATGCCTATCCTGAGAGAGGTATACTATATTCTCTATTTAGGAGAGATGAGTTGACTTGTGAGAAATCATTTGAAGTATGTGAGGAGAAACTCCCTTGGGGTGGTTGAGGAGAAAAATAATTGTTTGACTCATTGGAGTGAAGAGTCTAGGAGTGTGAATTCATACCCATTGACCACAGATACTTCTAGTTCAGTGATTAGTGATTTAACTAAAGAAGAGGGATCGACTGATGATACTTTGGAGCTTGAGGACTATAAAGATGAGCTAGAGTTGGATCTGAGTTGTAAAGAAGAAAATGAGAGACCATATGATTTTAAGGACCAAGAGTTTTGATGTTCTTTGGGAGAGGATGAGAGTCAAGAAAGTTTTGATATTTCTGATGAGAGGGAAGGTGTGATGAAAATTATGATAGTCACGGCAATGTTGAAGAAAGTAAAGACAATTTAGAGAGTGAGATTGTTTGCCTTGGTGATAGTATAGATGGATATAGTTGCTTGATAGAGGAAGAGAGAATAGAGGATGAATTTTTGAGTTTGTTGGAAAACTATGAGGGGAGGGCTTAGAAACTGTAAGTTTTCAAGATGAAGTTAAGGGTTCGAATTTGTTGCCTAACAAGTTTGTGGAGATTTGTTGTGAGTTTGGTTATGAGTTTGATGATCACGAGAGTATGGAGGTTTTAGGTTCTGAATCATGTTGTGATTTTGGTGTTGGTGTTGTTGACTTAGTTGACTCTTTTGAGTTGGTTGGTGATGTTTTCAGTAGCCTAGAGAGGCTTTTGTTTGTGGTATTGATGATGTGGTTTTGAGTAGACCTAATCTCTTACTCCTTCATAGTTGTGTAGATAATTGTTTGGTTGATTTAGTAAACAATGACGAAGAGAAAACTTCATCTAATAGTCTTTTAGTTTCTTTGAGTTCTCCTAAAGGTTTTGATGTTGTTTGTGATGATTCTGATTGGGGTTTTGAGGATCTTGAGAGTGACATTGATAAGGATCTAAGAGAGAATTTGAGTAAGGCTTTGAAAAGAATTGAAAATTTGAGGGAAGAGAGATTTAAAACCAAGGAAATAGAGTTGGAAGGTATTTGTGAGGAGGAAGTTAAGGATTTGGTAGTTGAGGAGTCTTTGGTTGAGGTTTTAGACCCAAAATTGTTGTATTATGAAGATGTTATTTGTGATGATGTAGAGGTGAAAGTTTCTTCAGTTTCTTGTGAGGTTTCTTGTAAGGATACTATGGAAGGTGTTTACCACTCTTTGCATGTGAAAGACTCGATGGAGACTTGTATTGTTGATGATGAAGTGACCCCATTTGTGGATGTTGTTGGTTCTTGTGGTGTTATGAGTCTAGAGTTGACTCCTTTTGATGTTGTGTTTCATTTGGATATTGAGTTGGGAGATCCTTGCATAGTATCTTTAGGAGAAGTTGTAGATGAATCAGTGGATGAATTTGAGATTGGCAACAAAGAAATCAAAATTTTATTTAAAGACTCTAAAAGTAACATGGTTTTTCTTAGGGAGCATGGGTGGGATATTAAGATGTTGGATTATGGTTGGGATTTGAAGAATTTAGAGGATGATTTATTTTCCTTAGACTGTAAGGATTGTCTCAAGGATTTTGATAAGAATTTCATGGATGAGTTTTATCTACCTATAAAGGAGTTGTTTGAGAGAAATGTGCCATTTGTGTTTGTTGAGAAGATTGTGGATAGATCATTGGATTTGATTTTTGATTCGCTCATAAATGTTGCATCATTTTATGAAAGCAACTGCTGCACATGAATGTTTGCAGACTAGGGGAAGGGCTAAATATGTCAAGCATTTTTTTTGAAACTGAAAAGCCCTAGTCAAACTGTAGTTAGATTTGATTTTTGCTAGCTTAGTTGTTTGCGTGACAGTTTGTTTTGTTATTTCGTAGTTGGATTTCTTGTATTTTTCTAGCTTAGGATTTGTTTCTGTCATTTTGTTTGATTTGTTGAGTGTGAAACTTGATAGCCTTGGTACAGCTTGGTATTTTTTTGGACAGGTTGAAGTAGGAGTTTGCTAATAGCTACTGAACATTGAGGAGCTAGGTATGTTTTCTTGTCGAGACTCTTGCACATCACAAGGGATAAAGGGTTCACAAGCACTTCACATTGCACTTGTTGATGCACTGAACTCGGGGGTCATCTCCTGTTCTTATCAAATACTTCCATGCCATGGGTTGGGATTATGCACGTTGTCGAAGAGTTTTCGAAAGCAAAGTCGCAACCACAGAGGACCTATCAGAAAATCTCATCGACTCCTCCCTGCATCTCACAGTACTACCATCATCAATCCTACTTGAAGGAATTACTTTGTAATCTGTGCGTCGAGGAATACCAGAGCGGCAACTCAAGAAAGTTAGTCAAAAAAGAGTTCTTGAACAACGGATGGAGAAAACAACTCCATCAAATTTCAACGAGGGGTGTGAAAAGAAATCTCAATGGATGGAGGTGTTTCAAGATCAAAAGAATCAAGCTCATCCTCCCCCTTCTCAAACTCCATTTCTTGAGCTGCAACTTGTGGTGCAAGGGTTCATCCTTCTAACATATCCACATATCTTTGTCTTCTTTGTTGTATCCTACCTCCATCATAATACTTTGTACCTTTGAAAACACATTGATTCTCCATCCTTCTCCCTTCACATAATACTCCATTATTTCTTTCTCTTCTTGGACTCCATCAGGTTGGCATTCTTCGGGATAGGGGTGGTTGGTGTAGAGGTATTCTCCTTCTAGGTGTGGTAGTGGATGGGGAAATATTCACGATATTTGTTATAGAGGTTTTGGTCTTCATGGTAGCATTCTTGGTAGTAGTTTTTAGGGCAGTAGTCAAGGTAGCAGCAGTCAACTCCTTCTTGGGGATGAGGTATTTCAAGATATGGGTTGAGCTCATCCTCTTCCTTTTCTTCTTCTTCATCTTCATCTTACCAAAATTATTCATATTTTTTCACATTTTTCTTCTTTTCTTGGCTCCTTAGTTCTTTTTTTGTCAACTTCACTCCATTTTTCAACTCTTGGACTCTTTTGGCTCTCATCTGCTTTAAGTATGATTCGGTTTGATCTGTGGGTTCTTCAAACCTAGAGGTAGTCTCCTAGTTCCACCTCAGTATGATTTCTTCTTGTAGCCCTATATCGGGGTCTCGAGCCATCTTCACTTGCCATAGCCCCTCTCTCTCTCTCTCTCTCTCTCTCTCTCTCTCTCTCTCTCTCTCTCTCTCTCTCTCTCTCTCTCTGTGTGTGTATGTTCTCTCTCTCTATTTTCTCCTCTTTTATTTATTTCTCTCTCTCCCTCTCTCTATCAATTTCTCTTTATCTCTCCCCCTCCCTATCTTTATTTTTCTCCTTCCCTCCCTCCCTCCCTCCCTCCCTCCCTCCCCCTTCCACCCTCATATATATATATATATATATATATATATATATATATGTATGTATGTATGTATGTATGTATGTATGTATGTATGTATGTATGTATGTATTCTCTCTCTCTCTCTCTCTCTCTTCATAAACAATAAGAAAGAGAGAAGAGATAATGCACTTATCTCAAAGCTTGAAGAAGAACCCTTTCGCACTTCTCTCCTTCTTCTTCGTCTCCTTCACAGGTCCCCTCCTTCTCCTTTGTGTTGTCCCCTCTCTTTTCATGGTGGATGGAGATGGCAACAGCCTCTCTCTCAATCTCCGTTCCTTTGATCTCTCTCCCTTCTTCTCTCTATACATCTCTTCCTCAACAAAAAAAAGAGAGAAGCAAAGAAAAAAGAAAAACAAAGAGAGAAGAGATAATGCACTTTCCTCAAATCTCAAAGAAGAATCCCTTTGTACTTCCCTACTTTTTCTTGTCAGTGAATGGCGATGGCAGCAACCTCTCTCTCAATCTCCCTTGCTTTGACCTCTCTCCCTTCTTCTCTCTATATATCTCTTCATCAACAAAAAAATGAGAGAAGTAAAGAAAAGAGAAAAACAAAGAGAGAAGAGATAATACACTTTCCTCAAAGCTTGAAGACGAATCCCTCTCCACTTCCCTACTTTTTCTTGTCCTTCGTGAGTTCCTTCCTTCTCCTTTACACTTGTCTTCTCCCTCTTCATGGATGGTGGCACAATTTTTAAAGTTAGTGGGAAATTTAAAAATTAGAAAAGTAAATAACATTCATAAAAAATGCATAAAATAAACCTTTGTAAAAAAAAAATTTAAAGACAAAATGAATAATACTTAAAGGTGATATTTTTCAATGCATGATCCAACGGATGTAAGCTTAGTGGCTATAAGTGTGGTGAATGATAATATGAAAAAGGACATTAACCTTTGTTAAAATATGCTTAATTGATGAATGATGCTTAACTTGGAGAAGAAAAAAGGGAAGGAGTAAAAAAAGTCTTTAATGCATACTTACATGCTTATGAGGGAGGAAAATAGAAAAAAGGATGGCTTTTATGGAATTTCTCTTCTAGAAACACTTCTACACAAGATACATAACATCTAAACTGTATTTTCTTTGTTGTCCAAGCTTCTGTTAGTGCTATAGCAACTCCTTGCATTGCTAAATTCACTCTTACAACATCATTTTCAGCTGTAAGAAAGTCATCTTCTTCCTCCTCATCCATCATCCCGTCTTCATTCTCATAGCGTTCCCGAGATAACATGTCTGCCATTGGGTTATCTCTTCTTGCAATATGCTAAAATTCAGGATTCAAAGATTTAATGTATGCAATCCACCGGAGCATAGTAATATTTGGGGTAGCACAACTAGTAATCATACCCAATATCGGCAAACAATTAGTCTCAGTGACTACACTAGCACCCATAAAATACTCCTTATCACATTTAAGGGTTGTCACAATTCCCCATAATTCTCTTTTTACATGTGGATACCTTCTCTGTCATTCAGTCAATACTTTAACACCAAAGAAAATTGCATATCCTTTCCCTTCTTCATCATCTTGCCCAATTGCCCATCCAATCCTGATTGGGCTCATATGAATAGTAATAATTATAGGCTTTCCATGTGAATAATCAGCATTTCTCAATGTAGGAGCAGATTTCAAGAGCTGCTTCAATTTCTTCATTTCTTTTTTATGCTTCCTTTCCCCATGAAATCTCTGACCTTTCCTCAAGAGCTGATATAGAGCATCAGCTATATGTGGAAAGTTAGGAATCCATATCAAATAGAACACACATGCACCCAAGAATCTACGCGCCTTTGATACATTTGTTCATACATATTGCATTCTGTCTCTCTTCATTCTTTTCATCCACTGTACACCCTTTGATTGAAACATCATCCAAGAAGGGAATTGTCAATTGTGGTATAAAATCCCTGAATACCCTATTTATAGCATTTTTCATGTGTGCCACTGAGTTTGTTGCACCTTGCGAGAGAGTACACATTTGTACTAACCCCAAGTGAGTCTTCATGGTTGTGATATCCTTGTTCTCAATTTTGCAAGATAAAAGTAATCGTACCCTGAGTAAAGATCACCCAAAGAATAGATCGCTCTGCTTGCAAAAGCCTCCGCAATTTCATCAACCACATGACCTACACCCACATTTCTTATGGTCACTTTATTGACCTGTTGCATGTCTTGAATAAATCTCAAAGTCCCGTTCTTTTTTGGCACAGTAAACCAATGATTTGAGTATGGGGTTGAAGAGGGCTCCAAGATCTTCATGCGAATCTTTTCATTTAGCAAATCCATTAGATTTGACAAGTAATCTTTAGGCACTCGAATAGGCCTCAAGTTCCATGGTACATGTGGCACAGTAAATATTACCATAGGAGAGACAACATTCAGATCCATACAACCTATTTCAGTTGGTTAAAATGCAAATGCTTTTCTATGCCTAGCCAACATCTACATAAAACAGTCTCTTTCAATAGGCAAAAGAAACCCTTCTGCACCAACTTTCAATTCTTATAATGTTTCAGATGTAAATCGATGACCTATATCTTTAGGATCCCGTAAACCTGGCTGCCTTGACACTTTTTCATATAGACCCATATTTTCTGGTGAAAGTGGCAAAGCAACTAGTTTCACCTTTTTGTCAACCATCTTATACTTTGTCTCCACAACTGCTTCAACCCATTGTAATCCTTCCTGCTGAGCAAACAATGCTATAACATCATACATGTCCAAAGAACATACTTACAACACTCTATTTTCAGCCTCATTTTCTGCATGTAAAGTTGCTGAAATTTCAGTCATAGTGTCATTAATATTCAGCCCATAAAATATGCTTGAAATGCCTTCATTTTCAACTAATAACCCCAGTGCTCTCAGTTTTTTAGTAGCTTGTTTCATAGATATGCGTCCAACCTTGCACATAACTTCCATAGGCTTAAACCAACATGAATTGTTTGTTGTAAACTGAGAATAACCAATAGTAAATACATGCTTCATACCATCAAGAGGCAAGTACATCCTCTAAACAACACTAGTGTAGCCCCGCATTACAACAATGCTTAATAAAAATCCAGGACTTTGAATTCCCTTGCATTTGGAGGCAAATGAGACTTTCGAAACGTATGTTGATTCCTAGAATGATTAACACAAAAAGTAAGAAATTGGATTGCTTTCCTCCCATCCTTGCTTTTGACTCTTGCATAAGTAGAACCATCATCAAGCACCTTTGTTTCCATATGCACTCCTATAATATAGGGCTATCCCAAAATCACTGCATATGAAGAATTATCTTGCACAAAGAAGTGTTGCTCTTCTTGTACATCACCAATCATCACTTTTACATTAGGACATGCAGCATAGAGCTCCCTGGAAGAATTATTTGCAACCCTCATACACCAACCATGATCAGTGTCCCCACAGGCCATGCACCATTCTCATATGATCCATGCTCAATGACATTAATCTCAGACCCGTGGTCAAGCAAAGCAACACAAGAAGTTTCACACTCCCCTATTTTCACTATCATTTCAGTCGTAGCCCTGGCCTAGTGATTTCTTGTGTAATGAGTTTGAGAAATAAATCTTAGAGTCTCTTCCCCATTTTGTTGCATCTACCTTACTCCACCATGCATATTGCTATAAAGATAATGTATTTTTAGCCACTTTCTTCTCTTTTCCACATGTTGTCCACTGATTAGTAGCATCTTGTATAGATAAACCAGTACTTACATCATGCTTATATTCAACTGGAATAGCCAAAAAACCAGTTTCCTCTTCCAATTGCAACAATGCACTAGTGGTATCACCAAGAAATTGATGCTTCCTCTTAATTATGTAAATGATTTCATCATAAAATTTCCACTTGGCAATGCCAATCACCTCTCCCAAGGTGAATTTCACTTGATTATTTCAAATCTATCCTTCAAGAAACTTCTTAAGATCAGTGGATGTCTCAATATCAGAGTGCAACTTATATTGTGGCTACTTGCCCTTCTTTTTGCCCTCTTGTTTTGCTATCATGTTTTTGCTCCTAACTAGCCTATTCCATAACATACTCGGGAGATGGTTGATTTGTAGCCTTAGGCTGATCCACACTTCTTCTTGTCAATCTTTTAGATGTCCCTGCATTATCTTCATTTCTCTTCCACAAGTACATCCGTGTTTTGCACCTTTGCTAAATATGCATACACTGAATATGCATCTAACAGTGATTCCCAACTAATTATGTTAGGAATGTCTTTCCTTGCATGAGACATTTCACTATTAGTAACTTTCCTCTGGTTAGCTGCATACAAAGCATGTGTCCATATTGCAGCCTTTGACATCACTTGGCCAGGCATTCTATCGAACTGTAGACCAAAAGTAGAAGCATGTGCAGCCGCATAAGCATTTTGGACAGCCAAGTCTTCCAATAACTTTTGTATACATCCCTTTCCAAAATTCAAAGAAAGAGGCTATCATGTTTCTTGTGCATGGATCTTTCCATCTTCCCAAAAGATGAGCTATCGTGCCAAGGCCTCTTGATAAGCAGCACAATCCTTCCTTTCATGATATCACACCACATATATCTTTTCCCTGGTTTAGGGGCTGCTGCCCGTTCCCTTTCCTCGTCCTTTCTCATCCAAATTTGCAACCTTCAACTGAAGATCCCACATGCCTTTGACCAATTCATCTAATACATCTTCTCTAATAGTAGGAAGAGCAAGTGCAACCATATGGTTGACCACAGAAGTAGGTGGCTTACTAGATACATCAACTATTTTTCCTGTAACAGTGGGCAAGCTAGATACATGTAATATTTCTCTTCTTCTATGATTTTTCACCACTGCAGTAATAGCTTCCTTAACATGCCTCCACGTTGTTTTAAGCCATGTCTCTATATTCTAATCCTCTAGCAAATCATCAAGTTTCTCTTGAAGCTCAGGATCTACTGCTTGTAGAAACAATTCAATCTTGTGACTTGCAAGAGCTTGTTGTTCTGCAAGATCTAATTACTCAAAAAATCGACTTTCAAATTCTCTTAATAACTCAATATAGCCACAAGACCCTTATTGGGTTGTAGAACCCACTCCTGAAAAAGTCCTGCGGGCAATCAAACTAGTGTCTTTAGTGTAAAATTCTTCCCTGAGTGTCTTCTTGAAAGCTACCTAGTCACAACATCTTGAATGTATAATTCAATAATTCAAGCTTTCAATTCATATATAGTGATCCGAACAAAATACTAGCTCCATGCAAGTTGAGCCACCCCAAGCAATTCCATCTTTTGAGAATAGGTAAGCACATATGAAAACACATTCTTGCCATTGAACAACTGCATCTCACACTCAACTACTTATAGAGCATTCATCATAACAGTTTCTATTTGAGCATAAGCCTGCATCACCTCTTGTTGGTGTACTTGCATAAACATGTTTATATTCTGCACTAACTGCTACAAAACATCACTAGAAATTGTGCTTGAAGGTTCTCCCATCCTATCTTTCATTCTAACGACCTTCCACGTCGAGTTTACCAATATCAAAGGGGTTTTAGCCGAAAGGTCATATCCAGGGGGGATCTGAGATAGAAGGAAGTAGAGAATAGGAGAGAGACATAAAAGAAGAAAAAGAATAGACAAGAAGTACACAAGATAAAGACAAAGCACAATGAATTAAAGCACTATTTATTGATAGAACTTGAGAAGATAAACAAATATCTTGTATGGCACTACTGAGAAGCAATCTCCAAGCATTAGATCTCATAGAGCTCCCTTGTAGACCAAAAACGTGCATCAAAACAGTAGCTTCTTCTCTGTTGCTCAAACCGCAAATCTCATAGTTCCATTGGCTCCAAAAGGGGGGTAAAACCTAGTCAAAATTCTTCCTGGTCACCACTCCTCCCATTTCGGAGTGCTATTTGTAAACTGTGATCGTGATATGCGCAATTTCGCCAATCCTTATTTTTGCATGAAATCTCCAAAGCTGGTTGAAAAATCAATTTTCTTTTTGCATGCCACCCTATTCTAGAAGTTTCCTTCATCTTTTTAGGATATTTCCAAGAAATAATATCCAAAATATAAAAAAATGGGCTAAACTTGTCAAAAAATCTAGTATTTTTTAACCATCCATACTATGGACGCTGGCACTAATGACTAATATGGCATTGACTCTCTAGATCAATAAGAAAGCTGGATGACAATGTACTCTAGAGTTTTTCACACGGTGTCTGCATAGCGGCACGACAACATATGGAGCACAAACATGCTTCACAAAGTAAACTAGCACAGTTTTCTTATGATGTAGGCATATCAACATATCAACAATATATACAAGGAGTATATTAGCACATGAAAAATATTTAGTAGGTTTAGGGATACAGAAGTAATGTGGTGAAGTTGATTAGAGAATACAAATCTAGTTGAAAGCATTTTGAAACAAAAACCATGGTTGCTCATTTGAGAATACACTTTTTTGTTGATGACATAAATTACACTTTTTATTGATGATAGTACACTATTTGTAACAACAAAGAAGTTTGTAAAGCTCTTTATTGCTCATTAGTAAAAAAATATGTAAAGCTCTATGCATCCTCACTTTTTTAGTTGAAGATCTTTTGTAAGGCTAAATCTTTTGTGATGAAAGAAGTCCTCTTCTGATGGGGATGTTATTGTTTAGCATTATTGCAGTTTTGGAACTTTCTATGATTCTTCAATTGGTATTTGGTTGAAATCATAGTTGTTATGGCAAACACATAAGATAATAGATTGTACATTACAACAAGTTGCATTCATACTCATATGATTGGAATTCCAAACAATACAATATGGTACAAAGTTGTTGCATTCATACTCCTATGAAAAACACATGGAAAAATATTTCATGCTTGATCTTTTTTGGGTCAAAAGATAACACGTTTTTCTTTTTGGATTTGAGGAAATCACTGTAGTCTTATTGGTTTGGATATGTGAGTCTTTGAACCTTAAAAAGTTGAATGGTTGACATGTTAATGATGGTGATTTTTTTCTTATAGAACGTGAATAATTTAGATAATTTTTATTTAGCAAAATTTGAATTAAGTAGTTTACTTGGGTTGTTGATCAAAGTGCTTAGTCTTGTATGGATGACTACATTTACTTACAGATTCCTTAATATTTAGAATAAAAACTTAGGGCAATGTATGATCCAACCCCAAGGGTTGAATCATAGTTGGTAATTAAGGTATTCTTAAATTCATTTCATACAAATACATGGTAATTTGGTGTAGCTTTTAGAGTATAGATACGACCTTTAATTGGGGCAATATATGATCCAAGCCAAGGTCTAAATCATAGTTGGTATTTAAGTATTTTAAGATGCATTTTGTACAATATGATAAATATGTGGTAGAGTACATATACAACATCTCACCTTAGTTGGTGTACTTGTACCTTGATAAACCAAGTTTGCTTCTATCTTGATATCCTAAGTTGACCTACTAGAGAGGCTTTTTGAATTGATCTAAAAACAAAGGAGGTAGATTAAGAAAAAGGAAGCATCCCATTTTTAGTTGGTTGAATGGGAAGAAAAAGAACAACGTGTTTCCACCAAAGACCTCCAAACTTTCAAATGGAATGAAATAGAACTATAAAATGAGGTTGACAAGAGACATGGAATAAATTACCAAGCCTGAAGGTCATATAGAAACTTGGAGGGAAAAAGTAGAGATTGCAAGAAGTCTTAATTTATATCTTTCAAAGTGAATTGAAATAGATCTAAGTTTCAATTATGAAATCAAAGTATTTATTGCAAAGGTATCACTAACACATAGAGCACTACTTAGTGCATCATGATACCCTTTATACACACTTGTTCCAATGGGAATAATGAAAGCTCAAAATGCATGCAAAGAAAAAGATTTTTGGATAGGATCACAATTCCATTCAACCTCCCTATTCATATAACCTCCTAGAACAAACTAGTACATTCCCTTTCTTTTGAAGGATATGCTACAACTGTTCCCCTTGACAAGTTAGTTTGGTAGTAAGCAACCACATCTTCTGCACACCTTGAAGTGTTTCAATTTTTCAAATGCCAATGTCCTCTTTACAACTACATCAGCACCGTCGTGCTCTCCCTTGTCATGCCCTATTCCAAAGAAGCACAACTAATCTGCATTCCTGTCAACCTTGCATGTCACACATAATAGAAAGGCATGGATGCCTTGAATTCTGAGGCCGCACCAAACAATGTGTCATGCCTTTTATCATTGAATATAAAGAAGTGGATTGTTTTAACAACCTACCCCACTTTGTGGTAGTACGCTATGTGTACAAAAATGATCACCTAACTAGAGTGCGAGTGAATACTTTGGATCTGATTTTACTCCTTAAAGGCATAATGATGTGGTTGATAGTATAACTTGATAGTGATTGGATATGCTAATTGGTATGCTAGAAATGCCAATTGGCATACTAGATATGCCAATTTGCATATACTAGTTATATTAGTTAGCCTATTGGAAATGCTAGAATATTGGATACCTAGTTATCAAACAAGAAATGTTAGCTAGAAACCTGGATATGCTAGCTAGCAACAACTAGAAATTCTTGTTGGCCTGCTAACCGAATATATTAGTATGCTAATTAGAACACTAAATATGCTCTTGGTATGGTGCATATGCTCGTTACAATCTAGATAAGCTATATTGGCATTTTAAGAATGTTAAATAGCCACTTTATGCTTCATAGCATAATGATTATGGTGTATTATAAATTAAATATTGTAGGGATAATTGTGCTTAATAACTAGTATATGATGTTCAAATATTGCAAGTTGAATTTTTTCAAAAGTTTAATGAACAACATCAAGATTGAAAGATCAAAATGAGAAAGTTTAAAATATTGAATGCATTTTTTGTAGAGTGGTTGAAGGATAGATACACATGTTGTCATGAGTACCACATGCAAATGTCCTTTTTAAAGGACACTTGGAACCACATGCAGTCTCATACCTTTGGGCTTCATGGAGTGGGATGTGATTGTCAATGTGGTATTTATGTTTCCTGTGATGGCAATAGTAAGGTTTTCTTGGTTTTACATCACAATTTGATGAGTGTCACATGTGTCAGAGTCAATTTTGTTCCAAGGCAAACACATGCACTTTCCCATGATAGGAGATGCTTGGTGGGAGAATGTAAGAACTATGGTGTGAAGAACTTGGAAACATGCTCCTTGGAGACAAAAAAGCAAGATAAGACTATAATTATGAAAGTACTTGCATATGTAGAAGCAATAGATAAGCATGGAAATAGGGAAAAAATGCAGAAGAAAATGCAATGTTAGCAATTTTTACATGAGTTATTAAAGACCAAGCTAAAGGTCTTCATCACACATAACTATGTTGGTTGTTGGCATGGATAATAATTCAAGGATTGTCTACTTATATTTCCTAATGATGTTATTTCAATTGTAGATTTTGTAGAGTAGGTTATCAAGCATTTCTAGTATGGCAACTAACATATCCAATATGACAAAGTAAAAATCTAGCTTGCCAACCAGGGATCATGATGACATGATTACATTCTTGCAATCTTGTAAAAATAACTTGTCAATATCTCTCCAATTTTACATTGATAACATCAAAAAAGAATATAATTGAGTGAAACTTGCTATTTTGGTAAAGTTGGAGGGATTTTGCAGTATTGCATAGGCCCATCAAGGTATGCAAATAGCTTGGCAAGCCTGCCACGCCACAAAGAAATCCCAACAAGGTTAAAACCCTAGAAAATCCACTTTATATAGACAAGCTTGACCACAATTCTTACTTTTTTGATTTCAAGGTGAGTCTCTTGAGGAGTGCATCCTTTGTGGTGGATGAAGAACTCTCTTACGGGACAACCCCTTTAGAGTATCTTGTGCTTTGAGTGGATGGTTTTGAGAATTTTTTTATGAGCCAAATTCCATTATTTGTATAGGGATACTTAAAAATGAGGGACCAAAGAGTGTGCTAATAAGATTCGGTTACTTGTTCCAACGAGAACAAAATGTAATCCTTGATTGTTTGCTAGACTTGGTCCTTGTTTTTAAACAAACAATGGGGCAATCACAAAGTGCTTTGTATCTTGGGTATTTGGTCCTTTCATGGGCCACAATTGTAATAAAGAATATGTGAAGGATTTTTATTGCGCTAACGTTGTAACTTAGGCAATGTTAGTTCATTAGTCTTTGTTTATCATTAGTTTGAAATTGTGATTTAATGTTATGCTTATTGCTTGTAAGTTGTGTACACATTGCTTATTGAATAATTATGTAATAGTACGATATAAGTATGTGCACACAATATGTATGATGTGTCTATGAATGTTCATATTGTATAAAAGCTATGAATGTTCTGAGTATTGTTGCATGTTTACATGTGTCTATATGTATACTTCAAGTAAAAAAGCAATCAATGCTCTCATCCTTATTGCATGTTTACTTATATTTTTCATGATTCTTTCATGTCATGTGAATTAAAAAGAGACAAAACATTATCATCAAAATGATTGGATTTTGTGAATTACATTACAAATTTTGAAATGATGGGAATAGTATTTACATGTGCTTGCTTGTTTTTTAATATTAAATGCACTTAACTTGTATGTTGAAGGTTATGAATTTAAATGATTGAATAATTGTTCATTTATTAGTTTATTCTACGGATTTGCTTGTTTTTTTAATTCTTATTGTTGTGAGCATTTGTTGTAAGTTGTAGCTAGTAAGATTATAAAAGAGTGATCATTGATCACTTACGTGCTATGTCCATGTGCATTGCAATATCTAAGAGCATGAGGGCACCAATTCCCCAACTTCAAAAGACAACCAATGGTTTCTATGTTGACCTGCCTTAGGTTCTAGTTGCAAGAAAAAGTCATTGGGGACAAAAGTGGTAATTTGCCAAAAGATTTTTAGGTGGATATATGCATTGGGAATGCAATTTTTCCCATATTGTGAATTTTGGTGGTGTGCCTCACATTAGGGATCATTTTCTTCGTAGCATGAAGAAGTCAATGCATGTGTATCGACACCTAGCTACCAAGCAAGTAGGCTAAGGCCATTAAACACTACTATGAATGCAAGAAGGCTTTTGTTGTGAGAGTATTGTGCAAAGAAGTGATATGTGACTCAAATAGTAACTTTTTTAATTAAACAAACATCTCTCAATCTGGAACACCCCATGCTTCTAACTATGGAGAGCTTCAAGGATGATGACTTGGTGGGAGAAGTTATCAGTCCAAGAGCAAAGAAAGTGTCCCTCAAGCCTCTCACCATGAGAGTTTTTGCATGACACAATTAAATGAAGTGCAAGTGGCCTTGGCTAGGGCTAATTTCTTTTCTAGCCATGCAATTATGGACAACAATCACTAGAAACATGCATGGAGGAAAATTGGGGAATTTAGGATTGGCTTTTCCCCACCATCTTATGACTCAATATGGCCTGATGCTCTTGATAAATGCCACTTGAGGTGAAGGAGCGGGTTGAAAGGGTCATTTTATGCAACTTGGGACTTATTGGGTAGACCATTCTATCATATGGTTGGTCCAATGTTCAATGATACCCATTCACCAAGGGGTGACACATTCTTAAATGCCATAGATAGCACATGAAAAAAATAAAGTTAGGGGAGTACATCATAGACATTTTATGAAAGACTATTGAAGAGATAGGATATTGTCATGTGGTGCAAGTTATTATGAATAATGCAAAGAATTGTAAAAATGTAGCTAGGCTTGTATAAGAGCAATATCCAAAGATTACATGTAATGGTTGCAACACACAGTCACTTAATTTACTATTGAAATACTAGTATGAAAAAGAGGATACATCTTGGTTTGCTAGCATTGTTGATGATTGCAAGAGAATTGTCAAGTTTGTTCTTAAGAGAAGCCAAGTTCTGTTGACATGCACAAGGCTCAGATATCATGCATGCTAAAGCTTCCTATAGAGACATGATTTTGTACACACATGCAGATTACTTGGAGAGAAAGAGTAGAATGAAGCCCTGTGGGTCCCTCGTCAAGCTTTGTTTTTATACATTTTGAAGCTCCTTGAGATTTTTTGGGCCTCTCCCAGCTATGTTAAACTGCCAACAAGCCCATTGAGAAAATAAAAAAGCTTGTCAAGGTTTTTGGCTGATTTCCAAGTTACCTTTTACTTGCTCGAAATTGATCAAAGATCAATGTAAATATGTTAACATAGTAATCAAGCAGCCTAATTATAGAAAATTTTAAGTAATTATGTAAATATTCAATCATTGATGTCAACTAGAACATCCATTGTGCTCAGTAGCACATCTAATTTGCTAGCCAACATATCGAGTATACTAACTAGCTATCCACTTTGTTAACTAGCATTTCTTGTATGCTAACAAACATATCTAGCATGTTAGCTATAACATATCTCTAATGATATGTAACATATCTAGTACACTAACTAGCATTTCCAATATGATATTTAGATTTTTTATTTAATTACATAGCACAACCTCTATGCTAGGAAATAAAAAATAAAAAATGTGAGAGATGTTAGAAGGCGAGAAAAAACATAGCATGAGAGAGAGGCATATAATAGGTATCGAGCATGTGGGGGTTGTATGCCTATCAAGTGTGAAGGGAATTATACATGTTACAGATGCATGGATATATGGAAGGAAAGTTGATCAAGTTTATGTAAATGGTGGTGCACAAGTTTGTGTAATCACAGAAGAGACAATACTGCAAATGCATCTTAAAATGACATGAAAGTTAATTTTAAGGTTAAAGTGGCTAACAACTCAAAGTTAAAGTGTTTGGGAGTTATTGAAACTTGGAGATTAATATTATAGGCCAGAGCGCATGCTTGGACTTTCATGTTATGCCTACAAAGCTAGGGACATATTCTCTCATTTTGGGGTGACCATGGTTAATTGGTATGAGATCCGGACAGGATTGGTATAGAGGCTAATTTGAAGTTTATTTGGACAAGCCTACCCACAAGAAGGTGATTTTTAATCTAAAAATAGGGTCTATTATTCAAAGTGGATATGAAAGTGATGCTAAAAAATATGAGAAGTAATTTAGGAAGTTCTATCATTGATGAGAAGAAGATAGAGGACGGGAAGCTAGTTTACTTTCTAGGGACATTGACCATTTTGGGTTGTTAATTCAGGGTCCAGAAGAAGAAGAGCACAAAACAATAAATCCTATGTAGGAAATTCATAACCTACAACAAAAAATGCACAACCTAGAATAGAAAATGCATAACTAAAAGCATGAAATGAATGTTGGGTTACGTATGGTGTGATGAACACAATGGGAAATAACTTGGGTAATTGTTAAAGAGCTAAATATTTAGCAATCTTTCAAAAATATCCAAAGCTATTTACTATTGAATATTATCAGCTGAGGGTTACCAATACCATTGTGTAGAGCTAAAGTTCAAAAACTATTGGATGCAGAGTTTATTTACCCCACTGATGATACATAATGGATATATCATGTTGTAATCAAACCAAAGAACAATGAAAAATGGAGAGTATGAATAGAATTTAAGCCTCTTAATGTTGTGATCAAAAGGGATTACTATTCTCTTCCATTTCAAGATGAGATTTTGGATCAAATAGCAAGTCATGAGCTTTATAGTGTATGTGATGGGTATTATGCATACTTTCAAAGAGGAGGATTAGAAAAATATAGGATTCATTACTCCTTGGGGATGTTTCTGTTATAGGGTAATGCCTTTTGGTTTGATGAATTCATATGCTAGCTTTCAAAGATAGGTTATTTGAGTATTTGCTCCATTCATTTGGAAAATCCTTGTGAGTGTCTATGGATGACTTTTACATATACAACCCTAGAGATTTTCATGTTGAGAAGCTAGATGAGGTTTTTTCCAAGCCAAATAAAGATGGGGGACAGCTAAATCCTAATCAGTGCAAGTTAGAATGGGGTAAAGTGATACTCTTGGATCACAAAGTATTTGTTGATCTGTACCTAATTAAGTTGAGGCTTTTCTTCTTATGGATTCTCCAAAGACTATAAAAGAGTTAATGAGCTTTATTCAAAAACTAAGGTTTTTGTCAAGATCTTTTCATATGAGATATTTTGATGCAAAAGGGGAAGGGAATGTCTTATATGCGACTTGTGTTTTACTACTAGACCTATTGAAGCAACCAAAAACACTTGGATGAAAGAAGAGCTCTTACTATGGGGACTGGTATATGTAGTTAAAATATGAAAATCAGATCTAATTCAAAAGCCATTCATAGTACTTACTAGTTTCCAATTACTCCCACAAGTTTTTCCATCTGCTCAAAATGCCTCGAGGGTAACTAAATGGCTTTGGGTTTGACAAGATTTTGAATTTACTTATCTGAAAGAGGATATTGTAAGACCTAATTTAGCTAGCATATGGACTTATAAAGATCTTGTTAAAAGTGCAGTTGTTAAGCTAATTTAGCTAGCATATGGACTTATAAAGATCTTGTTAAAAGTGCAGTTGTTATGAAATAAAGATCCTCTAATTCATGAGAACATGAAGGATAAAGATGCCACTTTGTTTTTTTTATGGCAACTATAGAAGAATGTTGAAAAATGGAAATTTGGGATTTGCCATTTTGAGTGGTGAAGGTCAAGAAGTCAAGAAAGAAAGGATATACAAAGCAATAATGAGGATGAATATACAACCTTACATGCTAGTTTAAAACAATGTACTCAATTGGGATATAGAAAGGTAATGGCAAAGGGGGATTATATGTTAGTTGTCACGCAAGTTCAAAATGTCTAGAAAGCTAACAAATAAGTTTTAAGGAATTGATTGTTCAAGATAAAGGGGTTGGTTAAGTAGATACACAAATTTGAAATTTGGCATATTGGGAGGGAAACTAACATTAAAACTCATGAGTTGGTTGAAAATGTTGCTTCAAATTATGTTGTTACCATGAGAATAGACAATCCTATATATGAAGGCAATGAAAGCCTTGATTTGATTGAAGGGTTCCTAAGAATTAGCGAGCTGAAATGGTCGGCTAATAAGTGTAAAGGTATGCAATTGTTAAAAAGGCCAAGTCAAGCATGCTCATAGATGACCAACTGTATATGAGAGGGACTGATAATGTACTGAGAATAGTATTGGATAATTTTGAAATTCCTACTTTTTCATCTTTTTGTCATAAAGAAGGATGTGGAGGTCACTTTGGATTTAAGCTTACCAAAAGAAAAATCTTGTTAGCAAGACTTGCTTGGCCTAGTTGTAGTAATGAGGTTACTCACTAGTGTAAAAGTTTTCGTGCTTTATCAGTCATTCACTAAGAGGGTATTGATTCCAGAACTTGCTTAAGCTATTGTTACCTACATGTCATTTTTAGAATGGGATTTTGATTTCATTGGACCTTTTCCTGATACTAAGATAGGAAAGTCTTATATCCTTATTGCAGTTGATTACATTGCCAAATGGCTTGAAGCAAAAGCTACTCAAAAATGTAAGAAAGAGGATGTAACCTAATTTTTTATGGAGTATATATACTTTAGGTTTGGGATGCCATTGAAAATAGTGACAAATTAGGGTCTCAATTTCAAGAATAAGCTAGTTTGGGAATTGACAAGGAAGTTAGATTTGAAGCATAGGTTTGTTACTCATTTACTGTTAGAAATATAGCATAAGAACCCTATGTAAGTAAGGGTGCATGAGGGAAGTGTGGTGTGAATAGACTAGAGGACAAGGGAAACACTAACCCTAGCTCACTCAAAGGCTATATAAACATGCCCAAAGGTAATTCTCAGTAGATGAGAGGGAGTACCAATTGTACTTTCATGAGCAACTGACTAAGCAAGATCTTCTTCTTGTACTTTGTGCGCTCTCTTCTCCCTCTTGTGCACACTCTTCCATGCTATAACTCTGATATTCCAACATGGTATTAGAGGCATATTTGATCCATTAAGCTTCCGCTAATCCTATCTCAGTTGAATGCATAAGAAAGTTTCATTTCTCATCTTATCTTATCAACCTCCATAGCTAGTTCTGGACCTGCTGACCTTGGAGGAGTTGGTGTGGCCAAAGAAGGGCATTTCAACTCTCGTGATTTCTTTTGGAGACTTCTTTCTCACCTCAAGCCACAACATCCTATCACTTAAAACCTTGACACTGGCCACGTAGGAGCCTGACATTGTGGGAATTGCTGATCTGGAACAATCTGAAATAGCATGTTCCTTCTCTATTGCTCACAATCTATAAAAGGCGCAATCTTATCAGCTATCACAGGGTATTTGTGAGCTATCCTTATCTAAAAGGGTTTGCCAAAATTCCTTCTTTGCTGCTCACACCAAGTGAAAACCTAGCTACAATGACTAATTACTCTTCTCTAGATTTTATTCTAGATTTGGAAGCTCCATCTCAGGGATAAAAACACTTGGTGGACATTATTAAGTCCATCAAAATACCAACATTTCACATCTCAAGTGAGGCATAAACTATAAGATGAGTGCTTGTAAACACTAATGCTACATTTCTCAATCATTGCTTGCTGATGATAATTAGAATCGGAATGTTAAGTTAGAGATATGAATACCATTTAGCATGTTAGCATGATCATTAAGTACTCTTCTCATTAAGTGACACTGTAAGGCCATGTGTAAAATTATAAACACATACACCATGCTCCTCTCCAAACATTGTCTTGTTGATTTCTAAATTAGATTTTAAATCCCTTTCATCTTGTTACTCATTTGGTTTAAATATCATTTCATTTACTTCTGCTCTTATTTCTAGTTTTGTAAAGGATTAGACACTGCCATTGCCTTATGCCATTGGTAAGACCTTCCTATCATGGACTATGTTGATGTAAAACCTCAAATCCACACCGTGTAAAAAAATCTAGAGTGTGGCTTCCTTTTAGATTTAGAGAGCCAATGCCACTTTAGGCATTAGTATTAGTATCCATGGTTCAAAATATGAGATTTTTTTGGACAAGTTTTTAGTCAATTTTTGATATTCTAGATATTATCTCTTGTAAAAATCCATAAAACTATAGATAACTTCTAGATTAGGATGACATGTAAAAGAAAGCATGTAGCTTTCAGCTAATTTGAGAGCATTTTATATAAAAAGAGAGATTAGCAAAATCGCACGACGCTCGATCGTTGTTTTCAGGCAGTGAACAGCACTTCGAAAGTGGGAGATAAACAAGGAGTGATCTGGCACGATTCTGGCCAGGTGTCCTAGTATTTAACCCCCCTTTCGGAGCCATTGGAAGCATCAGATTGGCGATCTGAGTAGCATAGAGGAAGGTTTTATTTTGTAGACGTTTTTGTCTATTAGAGTTATATTTTCTCATAATGCTAAAAGAAACTAATAGGCTTCATCTCTTTAGTATTCTTCTATATTTTCTAATTATTTTGGGGAGTATTCATCTACATCTTCAATCTCTTCAAAACCCTTCTCTTCCGTCTACTCCTCTCCTCTAATCTACCTACACCTTGTTGTCTCTTATCTTCAAGAACTTGGCTTGAAACCTTCAACCCTTCTCTTATCTCTACCATCTCCGAAGTCTAAGCTCTTGAACCCCCATACATTCTTCTCTTGCCAAACCCTTGTGGTGACCTTCAACCCTACGTGCTACGACATTGGTGAACCCAACGTGAAGGTCGGTGTAAGAGAACTCCAAGATGGGGGATACTTCAGGAGATATTCTACAACAATTGGTGCGCATATTGCAGCAAACTCAACAACAACAACAAAGGCAAGACGAAGAGAAGATTGATTCCATAGCTATCAAGGCCCTAGAGGAAGTTGGGCGTGAATTAAAACAATTTAATGGTCAAAATGTCTCTATTTTATTCGCTTATATATTGAAAAAATGCTCTTCTTTGGTGTACCACAACATGCATGGAGCCGTTATTTTGCCAAACTAGCCAAGCATGGTTAAGAATCCATGGTCTTTTTTGACAAGATGCGGATTGGGCTACATTGAAAAAAGCCCTACGCGAAGAATTCTTCTTAGAAAACTCTGGCCTAATGACGAATAAAAGTTTCACTGAATGGGTTGAAAACCCCAACAAAGATTTAGCTTCGATAGGTCTATACCATGAGTTTGAAAGTAAATTTGGACAACTTGATGTTGAAGACCAAAAAATAAGGTCAGAAGATTGAATTATTCCTTAAGGATGCAGATCCCATTCTGCAAGAGAAGCTTGCTAATTGCCTAAAAGATTCTACCTCCGAATCAAGAGTCAAGACTGCATGGACATATGTTATTGATGCAGCTAACATGATTGCTTGAAGAGAGCGAATGCAATTAAGATTGGGCTCTACTTCAACTTCAACAACTCCATTGATGGAGCTTGTTCCACCTTCAAAATCCCCTATTCCTTTAACTAATCAACCAACTCTTTCTTTTTCTATTCCTTCTAAAAATAATGTAATGGATGAACTCATTAAAAGCATGCGTGACCTTTATCTGAATCTTATAGAAATTAGTTCCAAAGTAGAGAAGCTGGATGTCAAAGTCGAAGAGCGAGGACGAGCATAAACTCAAAGACCCATGAGAGGAGGCTTTAAGAGGCGCTGTATTTGGTGTGACAGCCCCAACAACATGACAAGAGGGAGTGTTTTGCCTTCCATGAGGCTGAAGCACAGAAGCTCATCTTTTGGAAAGGATGAAAAAATTCATGCAGCTGAAGCTGGTCTTCCACTGGAGCCAAATTTTGGCAATGGTGAAATGAAGAAAAGATTATAATATTTAGCTGTAAAGAATGCCTATGCAACAATTGATGCAGCTACCTATGGGCTACAAATTGAGCCAATTAAATCAAGTTTGAAAGCATGTAAAGCTAATGTGCAATCTAAAGTATGGATGTAGGCACTAGATCAAATGGAACATGGTAAAGCAGCCAAAGAAGAGTTCGCTAACGCCAGTCAATATATTCGAGGAATAACTGATTGGAAAGAACCGGTATATTCTTTTTCTGCCTTTGCACATTTGGCTGACGTCAATCATAAAGAAGTCTTGATTGAAGAAAAGAGAAGAAGAGAAGATGAACCAGGGCCTTCCTCTTCTGGCCCTCCAAAACGGGTAACTAGAAGAACACCTGAACAACCAAAGCTTGCTAAAAATATAACCCCAGATCAAGAGATGGAAGATGCACCACAAACAAAGAAGACCAAAGAAAAGAAAAAAGGCAAGCAGCCAGGCTACAAATTGCAGTCTGACATAGAATCTGCAACCGATCTCAAACGAGTCTTAGAAGAACGAATTCTAGGAAGCAAAATTGAATTCACCTTAGGCGAAATTCTTGGAATTGCCAAACGTGAATTCCATGATGTAATTATTAATGTAATCAAAAGGAAAAGACAATGTGTTGGTGATGAAGAAACAGTGCATGCTTTTTTGCAAGCTCTTTGAGTTTTTGTGCAGGATGAAGAGAAGCTGACTTCACAAGGAATTCAACTTGAAGCAGTTAAAGAATTAATTGCAGCAATTGAAGCTGAAGATAAAGAAAAAATGAATGTAAAAATTAAAGAAGTGAAAGTTAAAAATGTAATGGTCGGCTGGTCCAAACCAGTTGGGCAGCCCACCTCTCAAAAAGAAGGCCGTCTATAGCACATGCATGAGGAAGAATAGGCTCGGTTCATTCCAAGCAGTCACTACTCCCATACGCATTGGGAAAGAGCAACAACAGAGACAGTCATCAAAATTGGAGAAAAAGAAACACCATGTATTGCACTCTTAGACCATGGCTCAGAGATAAACGTCATGGCAAGGAGTCTTTATGAAAGTGACGGATGGCCCATAGATGTTGATCCAGGTTAGTGAATGAGAGCTGCAAACAACTCTTTTAGAGAGTTATATGCTGCATGTCCTAATGTGCAAGTAACTATTGGAGACATAAAAGACAATTTTCACTTTTTTGTCCAAGACTCTTGTAGTTACCCTATCATTCTTGGGCAACCTTACATTTCTGAAGCCCGCTTGGAAACAAAAGCTCTTGATGATGGTTCTTCCTATGCTCGAATCCGAAGCAAGGAGAATGAACGAGCTATCCAATTTCTTACTGTTGTGTTAACCATCATCGAAACATAGATCGACTGCGTGATTATCATGTGCCTCCTAATGCTCGAGAATTCAAGGGTTTTCGAGCTGCACTACTATAAAGGGAGTCTATGATAGTGCGTCATGTAAAAAGATTGAACCTCCTCATGCAACAGAAACTGTGTCTCTAGCAAATTTATATGTATGTACAGCCAATAGTACGAGCTGTTATAAGTCTCTTCCGGCCGTGACTAAGGCTGAAAGAAAATATTTATGTCTTGTAAAAAGGGAGCTGAAACTTATGACATGATGGCTGAAAATGAAGATATTTCAGGTTTTTTTTTGGACTATTTACTACTGACACATTAGCTGAAATATATGCAGCTGCTCATGTAGAAAATCAGTCCATAAAAGTATGTATATTGGATTTTTATCAAACAATTCAAGAATTTGTTGAACAGGAAGACAATGGCACTACAAGATATAGACGTTATACCGACGTTTAAAGCGACGAAAATGCAAATAACAAAATTTTCCCCCGTCGTCACAAAAAGCGTCGTTATTGACGATGCCATAGAAGAGTCAGTATCACCGTTGCTATCAGCATCGTATTGGCGTCCGTATCAGTGTCGCAAAAATACCGACGCTGATAGCGACGGTCTGCGACGTATATAACGACGCCGATAAACGATGCAAGCAGTAAAATTTGTGATACTAATAGCGATGGTAAATAGGGGAAAAAAATTTGTGCCAGGGCAGCAAGCTGCCCTGCCACATAGAGCACTATGTGCTTTATGAGAGCCATACAAAATAGTTTCTGCATTGTGTACAATGCGCTTGTAAACAAAAACAATGTATACTGAAATTATAACACTGATACATGAAATAAATACATGATCGCATAATAAGTGATTGGTACAATTATGACAAGATATCACTAATACATAGAAAATGTCTACATAGATCAGACGACTAAAAAATAAAGGTGTGTGAGCTCCATGGATCCAAGGGCGAGCTACATATCCTCATCCCCTAAAAACTCGTCCCACCGCAAAGGAGCATCGAAAGAACTCTGCAGAAAAAGAAACAACACATCAATCCACCATACAATAATGCATTCAAATATCTCATGGTAACTACGAACAAGAAAGATGGGTGACTTATAGGGCCGCCGCGTCTATACAATCGGTCGATCAATGAAGTGAGACCATGCCTCTCTGCATATCGAGTCTCAAGGCCAGTCGGATTGCGATTTGTAATGGAGTGCTGCAAAGAAAACAAAATGCTAATTGTTAGAAATATGATTGTCAGTACAAAGAATATTTCAAAAAAAAAAAAGCAAAACAAAAGAAAAACTTAGAAAGTCCTCCAAATATGTCCTGTGGCCGCCACTCCCAAGATGATGGACCACTCTGACCTTGAGTTGTGCCCTCACCACCTCGCGCTACTGACTCAAACAACCTGGAGAATCTGTAGCCTCCTCCCTTAGTCGGCGCCAGTCATCTACATCTAACCACTCGGCATTACAGTCCCACTCTTGATTGCCTTGCATGCGTCGGATCGTCTATGTGACATGTATGCATGCATACAATCCATCATCCAGCTCGTAGAGAATCTATCTACTGAGGCTGGCACCGGAAACTCCTCATGCAAGGATGCTACTATGTAGTCATTACTCCCCTCTATTATGTTCTTCCAATGATCCAAGACATTGTGCCGAAAATTTTGTTGGCACAACTCTCTCATGCGAGCCATCACCCTTCTCCCCTCATCATTCATGATGATGGCTCCTGATCTACTATCGACTAGATATCCATAACCCCTTGGAGTCTGCCTAAGATGGGTCCTCTTCCATCTGCGTCCACGCTCCTGGGCATATCCAGGAGACCCCTGTGCATCTGGTGTACCGACCAGGGTAATATCTCTCGAAGTGGTACCCACAGGGATGCCACCTACTGTCGCTGCGCAAAAGCCGGAGTAACTGGAGTAGATGTCCCCACAGGTGTGACAAATCCCTGAGGTGATACACCTCCAGCTGAACAATGAGATGGAGACACCGCATCCATGCCTCCACAGCATCCATCTGAGCCTGAGCCACACTCCCTGGAAGGGCCACGAGAGCGAGGAGTCGCACCTATATCCCGTGTCGACCGTGGGCTCACTGCCTTTGTATCTCTACAGCATCCCCTAATCCCGATGCACTCCCTCCCTCTGGCCCAAGTCGTGAGCGTCGAGCTCGTCTGCTCGAAGCCGAAGCATCCGATCGCGGTGAAGTAGATCTAGCAGAGCGCCCTGACGAAGATCGAGATAGCTCCTGGTCTGCCATCTCTCTGAATCTTGCGATCTAGTTTGGAGACATGCGTGTGAAGATGTCCTATAACTCCTCATCGCTCATCCCTCGACTCATCCTGAAAACGTCACCTGCACAGACAAACAATGATGTTAGAATAATCAATTTAAATCATACAAAGCACAGTAATATAAATCAATTTTTAAAAATCTCACTTAAAATGCATATCTTATGTACCCTTATAAGCGATTAGTCAATGAATTGAGTAAGAGGATACTCCAAGTATGAAGTATCCTATGGTCCCATGTTAATCTCCTGACACAACTCCGCATACACTGGAAGGTCGATAGACATGTCACCAGAAAAGAATGAGTCCACTCGTTCTCAAAGAATTCTTGGACTCCTATATTTCCATCATTGTTAGCCGATGCTGGCTCCAAGCTTTCGACGGCCTCCACCCCTTGCAATATCGACCCCTCTATTTGCATATTATCTTCATCTCTGCTCGAAACATCGCTTTGATCATATACTCTCGCACTTCGGGGAGTTGAAGGTATAACATACTACCATCGAGATTGTCGGGGGTTTTGATAGAATATTACCTATTCACAAACACGTACAAGAGAGTTCAAACCATTGTGACATAAACCATGTTATAATACAATTAGCAAGCAAATGAGTCCATGCACTTGTTCACAATGGGCCGACAACACAAAGGTGTCACACAAATCTGTCCATTTTTTTTCGAAATCTATTTCGAGAAATCCAGATGGACCTCATCGAACTGTTGCTCCAACTCCTCCAAGTACCACTTTGAACCACTGCACATCGAATAGTATCATGGAAAAGCTACGGTAATCCACCGTAACAATACTTTGCAAGTTCCCAAAATACTTCATCTCATCCACAACCGTCTTTGGATCTGTTGCTCGTCGCCGGCTCTCTTGATCGAACCTTGCCATGATACCACAGTCCATTGTGGAGCACATTTTGTCAATACGCTCCATGCGAGAATGCCGTCCGCGCGACCACGTTGCACTATATATTTTGTATTGTACATTGAAACACTCAAATTAGATGTGGCATATAAAATTTAGATACGATAGATTCTAAACCCCTCATCACCTTTGGACTACATCCCCTCGAGAATTCCCATTCCTCCATTGAGACCTCTGTCCCTTCGCGAGACATTGCGGTCAAAGCTCCATGCAACCATCACGTTGACATGAACCGCGGCATCTCCTCCATGCCTTCGGGATATCGAATTAGTCGATGACGCGTACTACGTCAGAATTCAGCTTGCGCTTTCTCTCGATCTTGCCTAGAGAACTTGGTGAGCCACATCTCCATAGAGGCATGGTGCAATATACAAAAGCGATTCACCTTCTCCTCCATTGAGGCATCCATTCTTTTTTCTACCCCATTTTCAACCACCACATCTCTAGTCAATCTATCATCATCCTTCAGCGACCATAGCATTTCATTGTCTAGCTCCACCGTTGGTAGCCATTGTGAACTATGCACTAGTGCCTCAGACACCAACCAACCTTTAACCATGCTACCTTCTGGCCGAGCTCGTTGTTGCACAAAGCCTTTCAGGGTTTTCATGAAGTGCTCCAAGAAGAACATCCATCGTGTATTGACAGGTCCAACAATCTCCACTTCATCTACAAGATGCACACAAAGGTGGATTTGTATCGTGAGCATGCTGGTGGGCAAGTATTTCTCAAAGAGACAGACCGTCTCCACTGCTCCCTGCCTCGCGGATTCAATAGAGGATGTCTTAATCTCCTTCTCTGAGATCCATTGCACCAAAGTCAACAACCTGTAAAATGGCCCCGCATATTTCTGGAGTAAGACATCCTGCAAACACGATCGGTAGTACAAACTGCCACAAATGAGAAAGCATTATGAATAATGGCTACATTCCAAATAGCAAAATGCCCACGCCAATTACAATCCATTCGAAGTACAAACCTGACATATCTTATGCCAGTCATGGGATTTTAGCCCTGATAATTAGTCGTCTTTAGAAAATGTGAACCTGAGAGAACGCATCATACCCGTCGGAGTGCGGATAGACTTGATTACTTGCTTCACAATGCGCTCTTCTTTAGTGGACAAAACCCAAGGAGCGCGAGGAAGCTGCACGCGACCATCAGTACTCGACTGCGGCCAAAGCACCTCCATCTTACCTACCTCCTTCAAATCCATTCATGCCCCTATAGTGTCTCTCTTTCCTGTGATGTGGTCCCATAACAAGTGGCCCACATTCTTGAAAATATGCATGGAATCCAATAAGTGGTTGACCTGTAAGTGGGTTCAATATGGCAACTCGTAGAAAACTGAGAACCGCCGCATTCCATTTGGATGTGATTCCGCGTGAACCATTTTCAGCTCGTACCAGCTTGCGACGTTCATATGTGTTGGAGGTCGTCCAAGGAAACCTTCCCTGAGTTCATGATCCTCTAGCAAGAAAGTAGTGTGTCCTTGATATACCATCTTCTTCATGGTTCGTGACCTTCGGGAGTCTAACTGTGGCCCACACAATAGACATGCATGATAACCTGAGGTAACCAGACCCGTTTCAACACCACGACCTAGTGAATACTTGCTTGAACGAGATAACATATAGATATTACCAGCGAGAACGGAGACCTACTCACCTGAGCACTCTCTGAATCCCGGAAAGTCATGCATCGTTCACATGAGAATGGCTCGAATATTGGCTGACTGCCGACCATCGTGCCTACTCATATCTTGCACGGTGACCCCCTCCTCCCACAAAATCTTAAGCTCATCGACTAATGGACGAAGATACATGTCCATATTTTTAACTTTGTAGCGACTGGGGACGAGCAAGCTAAGGATGAGATGTCCTTTCTTCGTAGAAAGCCATGGAGGGATATTGTAGTTGACAAGGACTATAGGCCACACATTGTAAGAAGTTGAGCGCAGACCGAATGGGTTCATGCCATCCATTGCAAGACCGGACCAAAGATTCCTTGGCTCTTGGGCAAAGCCTGGGAAGGTAGAGTCAATATGGCTCCATGCACGTGAATCCGCTGATATTCATTGAACTCCATCCGTGGACCTATTCTGCGTATGCGTCGTTGTTAAGCTCGCCATGCCAGACGTACGAAACATGTGGTTTATACGGGGGATAAGCGAAAAGTGTCTAAGAACTTTTTGAGGGATGGTTTGCCCTTGCAAGTCCTGTCAATACCTGTGAGCACCACACTTTGGACATATCTCCATAGTCTCATATTCTCCTCGAAACAGTATGCAATCGTTGATACATGCATGGATATTATTGTAGTCCATGCCAAGCTTTCGTAAAACATGTCGTGCATCATTACGAGACTCAGGCATGATATTTGCAGGTGGTAATATATGATATTTCAATAACCTTAAAAAAGCATAAAACACCTTGAAAAATCACAAATGTTTGTAATAATAGTGCCGAAAAAAAAATGAAGCGTATGTACAAGGTACCTGAACAACTCGGTCACACTCGTATCGCTCCACCCATATTTTGCTTGCACACTTAAGAGTGCAAGTAATTTCTTCAGCCAAGATACTCGGCACCCATCATATAATGGTATGGATGCTTCCTCTCTAAGCGGATCAGAAGTCTCGACATCCATGGGAATCAATGCATCGATCATTGCCTCCATCTGAAGCTCCAAGATTGTAGGTAGGTCTAGAAGGTTGCCTGTCTTCTCTAGCATTGATGGTATAGATTGGCCTTGCGAGTGGTGGATTGGCTCCTGCACTCTATCCATCGCACGCCCACATACTCTTCTAATTGGCCGCAAAGGGTGCACTCCCCCTTGGGACGAGACATCACCTCCCTGGATAGAAAATTTACCAGCGAGACCCAATCTTATTGTATATGGTATTCAATTAGCTTGCCAGTACAATGCATAATTGATATTAACTTCAAATTACCATTTGCTGAAAATCTGCAATCGCTTGATCAAATTTCTCAGATTGAAACTCGCCAAATTGTCGTACGTGTTCTATAGACAATCGGTGTTTTCGTCTAATTGCCAGCTTGCATTGAGAGCAAGGACATGGGACACGCTGATTAAGATACGCCTCGCGATCTTGAACAATAGGACCTTCTTCGTTTTCCATTTTGTCTACATTATAATAAACAATTTGTTTTTGTTATCATTCTTTTCTTTTCTTAGATTGTTATCCTCTCCTTCCATCTCTCTTTTTTTCTATGACCTAGCATATAGTAGCATAGAACACTAGTATTTAGTATCTAGTACTCAGTACCTAGCACATAATATTTCGTTTTCTCTCTTCCTCTCCCTCTCTCATTTCCTCTCCCTCCCTCACCCTCACCCTCTCTTTCTCTCTTTCCCTATTAGGTTTAATGATTTTTCTCTCTCCTCTCTCTCTTTCTCATTTCCTTTTCTCTCTCCTCTCCCTCTCTCATTTCCCTTTCTCTCTTTCTCTCCCTCTCTCATTTCATGTCCCTCCCTCACCATGACCCTCTCTTTCTCCTTTTCTCTATTAGATTTAATGATTTTTTTCTCTTTTTCTCTCTCCTCTCTCTCTCATTCCTTTTTCTCTCTCCTCTCCCTCTCTCATTTCCTCTCCCTCCCTCGCCCTCACCCTCTCTTTCTCTCTTTCCCTATTAGATTTAATGATTTTTCTCTCTTTTTCTCTCTCCTCTCTCTCTCTGATTTTTTCTCTCTCATCTCCCTCTCTCATTTCGTTTTCTCTCTTCCTCTCCCTCCCTCACCCTCACCCTCTCTTTCTCTCTTTCCCTATTAGGTTTAATGATTTTTCTCTCTTTTTCTCTCTCCTCTCTCTCTCTCTCATTTTTTTCTCTCTCCTCTCCCTCTCTCATTTACCTTTCTCTCCCTCTCTCATTTCCTGTCCCTTCCTCACCCTGACCCTCTCTTTTTCTCTTTCTCTATTAGATTTAATAATTTTTTCTCTTTTTCTCTCTCCTCTCTCTCTCTCATTTTTTTGTCTCTCCGCTCCCTGTCTCATTTCCCTTTCTTTCTTTCTCTCCCTCTCTCATTTCCTCTCCCTCCCTCACCCTGACTCTCTCTTTCTCTATTCTTCCATTAGGTTTAATGATCTTTCTCTCTTTTTCTCTCTCCTCTCTCTCTCATTTCTTTTTCTCTCTCCTCTCCCTCTCTCATTTCCTTTTCTCTCTTCCTCTCCCTCTCTCATTTCCTCTCCCTCCCTCGCCCTCGCCCTCACCCACACCCTCTCTCTATTTGTCTATTATGTTTAACATCTTATCTCTTTTTCTCTCTCCTCTCATTCTCTCTCTTTTTTCTCTCTCCTCTCCCTCTCTCATTTCCTTTTGCTCTCTTCCTCTCCTTCTCTCATTTCTTCTCCCTCCCTCTCCCTCTCTCATTTCCCTATTATGTTTTCGTCTCCCCCCCTCTCCCTCTCCCTCTCTCATTTTCTCTCTCTCTGCCTCCCCCTCCCTCTCTCATTTCCTCTCGCCCTCCTCTCTCTCCTATTTCCTCCCTCTCCCTCTCTTTAATTTCCCTCTCCTTCTCCCTCTCCCTCTCCCTCCTTTCTTCTCCCTCTCTCATTATATACAAATTATACAGAAAATAAATAAAAAAAGAGAGAATACACTCTCCCTTCCTCTCGTTCTCTCATTTCATCCCCCTCCCTCTTCCATTTCCTCCCTCTCCCTCTCCCTCTCGCTCCCTCTCCCTCTCCCTCTCTTTCTCTCTCTCTCCCTCCTTCTCCCATTTCCTCCCTCTCCCTCTCCCTCTCTTTCTCTCTCATTTCCTCTCCCTCTCTTTCTCTCTCATTTCCTCTCCCTCTCTCAATATATATACACAAACCATATAAGCAAAAGTAAAAGAGAGAGAGAATGCACTCTCCCTCCCTCTCCCTCTCCCTCTCCCTCTCCCTCTCTTTCTCTTTCTCTTTCTCTTTCTCTTTCTCTTTATCTCCCTCTCTCATTTCCTCCCCCGTCCCTCTCCCTCTCTTTCTCTTTCTCTTTCTCTTTCTCTCTCCCTCTCTCATTCCCTCTCCCTCTCCCTCTCTCATTTCCTCTCTCTCTTCCTCCCTCTCCCTCTCTCATTTCCTCCCCCTCCCTCTCCCATTTCCTTCCTCTCCCTCTCTTTAATTTCCCTCTCTTTCTCCCTCTCCCTCTTCCTCATTTCTTCTTCCTCTCTCATTATATACAAATTATACAAAAAATAAATAAAAAAGAGAGAGAATACGCTCTCCCTCCCTCTCGTTCTCTCATTTCATCCCCCTCCCTCTTCCATTTCCTCCCTCTCTCTCTCCCTCTCCCTCCCTCCCCCTCCCTCTCCCATTTCCTCCCTCTCCCTCTCCCTCTATTTCTCTCTCATTTCCTCTCGCTCTCTCAATATATATTCACAAATCATATAAGCAAAAGTAAAAGAGAGAGAGAATGCACTCTCCCTCCCTCTCCCTCTCTCATTTCCTCCCTATCCCTCTCCCTCTCCCTCTCCCTCTCCCTCTCTTTCTCTTTCTCTTTCTCTCCCTCTCTCATTTCCTCCCCTCTCCCTCTCCTCTCCCCCTCTTTCTCTTTCTCTTTCTCTTTCTCTTTCTCTTTCTCTTTCTCTCTCATTTCCTCTCATAAACAAGCAAAATAAGGAGAGAATTAAACCCTAAACAAGCAAAAGAAGGAGAGAATGGACTCACCGATGAGATATGACGAGGGTTTGGCAGCTCCTCTTCGCAATAAAGGCTCCTTCTCTCCTTTTTGAACAGCGGCGGTGGTGGCGGCGGTGGCGGCAAGCCTTCTTCCTCTCCCTCTCTCACCCTATGCAAGACGGTCGCTCTCCCTCTCGAAACGTTTGATGAAAATGCGCGAAATGAACCGCGCTCGGGTTTCGGCTTGTTTTTTTCCTTGTGGGGCATCACTATTTGTGTCACTATTTGCGACACAAATAGCGATACAAATAGCGATGCCGCTATTCCTGTGTCGCTACCCACCGTCACTATACGTTACAATCCTTGTAGTGTAGTTTACTCAACAAGGCTGAACACAAGTGGAGACAAAATACAAGACAGTGGATAAGAAAGTCAAACCTGTGGCAGTCCCATTGCCTCTTGAAAGTGAAGGGCTCGCTGATAGGGCAGCAAATTAGCCAAGTCTTCGTGATCCTTCCAACATTGGTCACAAGTTCACATCTGAAAGTATAAAAGAGCTCAAAATAGGTGAAAATTATTTCCTTTCATCGACTGAAAAACACTCTTTTATGCAAATGCTAATGAAATATGGAAAATCTTTTGCATTTCAACCAAGTGAAATAGGCTGTGTGGATCCAAATATTGTGGCTCCTATGGTCATTTTTACCATCCCACATATGCCTTGGAACCTCAAGCCCATTCCCGTTCCAAGGGCGCATCTACTCAAATTATTGAAACTTGTAAATGAGAAGATCAGAATGAAGATTTTAGAACCTTCTTCAGCACCTTACTCCAACCGATGGTTTATTGTGCCTAAGAAAAATGGATCTTTATGATTCATTCAAGATCTATAGTCTGTCAATCATGTCACAATCCAAAATGTTGATTCAGTCCAATTGTTGATGAGTTTGCTAAAGCTTTTGCAGGTAGAGAAATTTATTCTATGGGTGATCTATATTCAGGATATGACCAATTTTAGCTATCATTAGAAAACTGAGACATTACCACAATGAAGACACCTCTTGGATTGGTCCGCATGTGCACTCTACCACAAGGTGCAACAAACTCCGTAGCCCATATGATGAATGCCATGCACAAAGTCTTAAGGGACTTTATTCCACAACTTACTCTTCCATTTCTTGATTATGTACCTATCAAGGGATGTGAAGTCAATGAAAAGAATGAGGAGCTTGATAAAGATGGTTGCATGACATTTGTAGTTAACCATATTCATGATTGTGACAGGATTTTGACAAGGCTAGAAGAGGTACATCTTACCCTTTCTGGAGCTAAGTCGAGTTTTGGAGTAGAAGAAGTCCTAGTGGTCGGTCATCTATGTGGCCCCTATGGACGCAAACCTTCTCCAATTAAGATAGATGCCATCAGAAGAATGCAAGAAAAATACACAAATGTTTTAGAGGTGAGAAGATTTCTTGGCGCATGTGTATTCTATCTCATATGGATACCACATTTTGCTCATGTAGCCGAAAATATTTATCAATTATTAAGAAAAGGCCAAAGATTCTCTTGGAATAAAGAGCATACTCTCACTATGCGTAATTAAAGAAGCTATTAATTTCAGCCCCCACTCTCAAAAGGGCTGACTATTCAAATGTTCAACCCATCATCCTTACTATGGATACAAGTCCCATTGGGATAGGATGGGCTGTTGGCCAAGAGGATCTTGAAGGTAACAGATATGCAATTCTTTTTAGAGCAAAAGTTCTCAATGAACATCAAAGAAGGTATGCACAAGTAAAAAGGGAATTGTGGGGAGTTGTAACAACATTAAAGTGTGATGATTGCCAACTGCTCTACACCCGACATTGCTATGCTAAGATGGATTCCATATATTAAATCTCTCAACCCCGAATTAAAGCATATTGCAGGAAATGTGAATCTAGTTGCTGACATGCTATCACGTGCAATATATGACAATGAAGAAGAGCTGATGGAAGAAGATGAAGCTGAAGAATCTATGCTTGCTGAATTTCATTGCATGGCTGCTGAAAATACATTTTCAGTTACTGCATATATAGGTCCAAAGCTAAAAACAACAGGATGGTCAACTAGAAGCCAGCATGCTCATTGCATTTCTCAAGTTCTAGTTCATTTCCTTGAAGAAAATTGCCTAAAGATTGGCCAATATTTGAGCACGATGAAGAAGAAGGAGACTTGGACTAATGAGGAGTCCAAACATATCAAGAGGAAAGCTTATGGATTTTTCGTGAAGAATGACATCTATGGAAGCACGCAAAGAAGAAGAAAGGAGTGCCTGTCCGAGTTTTAGGTAATAAAAGAATGCAACAATACATAATGAAGGAATTTCATGAAAGCATGTGTGCTGGCCATAGAGGCATATGGGGAACCTTTAGTAAAGTCAAAGAAAAATATTGGTGGCAAAACATATATCGGGACATAGCACGTGTTGTTGAAACCTGTTATGTATGTCAAATGTATTCTATGGTCAAGCATTGACATGGGTTACAACCAACTTATCCTTTGTCTATACATAATAGATGGGTTATTGACCTTATAATCATGCCTATAGGAATATGGAATATGTGGTATTTAGTGCTTGTAAGAGAGGATCTAACCAATCAAGTTGAAGGCAAAGCCTTAACAACCAAATCCACTCAAGCTATTTGTCATTTTTTCTTGAAGAAGTGTTTTGTAGATATGGTTGTGTGGGTAAAGTAACTACAGATAGAGGAGAGTTGGATGCTGATGAGGCACGCAAATTATTTGCTCAATTGGGTATTAAGTTGGCTTTAACATCATCCTACAACCCTGAAGGCAATGGAAAGAGTGAGAGAGGTCATCAATCTATTCTCAAAGCTCTAGCAAAGTCTTGTAGAGGAAAGATAAAAGAATGGCCTAAAATGCTACCTTTTGCATTATGGGCTGACCGGACTACTCACAGTTCAGTGACTGGCTATATGCCAACTGAACTTATGCATGGACAACAACCAATTATGCCAATTGAAGAATCTATTCTCACGTTGTCGTACTGCTGCGCATCCGAGGTGTGGAATCCACCCAAAAGTTGTGTGTGTGGGAGTTGATATTTTGTACATATTTAGTTGTTATGTTTGAATCTTTATTCTGCGTGGTAATATGGTAAAGAGGGGTCTTTTAATATCTTTTCTTTCAGCTATGGTTGACCTTGGAGATGTTCATATGTCCTTTCCATTGTCATCTGGAAGGCACAGTAAGAAGGGATGAGTTGGTTATCACAGATCAAAACAGAGGATTCTTCAACACCTTCTTTCAGGATGCATCTCAGCTGCTATTTCACGGATAGTGGTAGCTCCACTTGAATGTTGTAAGATTTCATCAATGGTGAACTCAAACAATATAAGAAAGGGTTTCACTTTGGCCATCTCAGATCTATGGAGCAAGGATGGCTTCAAGGCTCTATATAGAGGAAATTTCCTAAATGTGCTTCAGATTGCTCCAACTAAGGATTGCGGACAAGGATATTGAAAAGCTGGTAAATAAATTGCACAGGAAGGGAGGGGCTGTAGGTTCTTTAGGTCTGAACCGTCGAAGCCAGCTGCTTGAATTTTCAGAATACAGAGGCTTTCTAATGCTTTCGACTTTCAAAGATCTAAGGGATATTTTTCAAATTTGGGGAAGAGGGAAAAGGGGACGTAAGAAAGAAAAAGCAAGAGGACTATTTTTGAAAGAGGGAGTTTGGAGGCAAAAAAGCGGCTGGAAGAGGGATCGAAATAGCTCTACGGGACAGCACAAATCAAGGCGACAAGAAGGAGTCACAAGGCAATCGAGGGAGAATTAATTGGCACAAGAGCAGAGCATATTCAATACCCTGCATCTATGCATGAAAGGAAAAGGATTTTTGATGGACGTGCTATGGCAGCATTCATGGCATCGTTCAATGCACTGTTAGGATTGAGACTGCAAAATCTCAGTGCCCAAGGATCTATGATTCGAGAACACATAGGAAAATTTCAGCGAGGCTCCGGCCAGGATTGCAACAGTTTTCAACCCTTTGGTGTACTGTGGTAGTTGCTTGTTTTTCTCCAGATATGTGGTGTTTTACAACAAGATCTATCTCAAGTGTTGCTTCAATCGCAAGGAAGAAGATGGGACTCGCTGGTTATCTGCAGTGGTGAGAACAGCTCTTTTCGTCTGCGTGTGGTGATACTTCTCTACTTCAAATGCTGCCTCGGTGGTATCCAAAAGGTGTGCGGAGATTACTGTAGTTAGCTGTCCAGGGACCTGTGGGAGGAGGACAGAGCCTTATTCAAGGAGGAAATGACCTGGTGCTGCATTCTGGAATGACCATGAATGATCTTGATCCAATGTCATGGGAGTTTTCAGTACAGAAAAGCATCGAAGAAGAACTATATGCATCCTCAAAAATCGAGGGATAAGCCAAAGGGTGGAATTGTATGTAAAAACAAGCCTCAAACGCATTGTTCAAGTCAAAGAAACACATATAGATGTAGATTATTCGATTGGCTTCTTCAATGGGATCAAGGCATTAGAGGATTGTTGATTCCTCCCCGTTCGGTCTCTTGGGACTTGATCTCAGAAGGTCCCGCAACAGAGAGGAGAAGCAATCGAAGGAGGCATTATTGACACAAGAGCATAGCATATTCATTACCTTGCATCTATACGTGGAAGGAACAGAGGACTGGAGAGAAAACGCGAAAAGCAAAAAGTGGGAGAGTCGAAGGGGAAACAAGGCGATGGAAGACGCTGGCTGTTGATGGGCTTTTCGAGTCTGGTGATAGTTCTTGATGGCAGCGATTGTAAAATCCTATTTATGATGACTGTCAGAAGCTTATCAGAAGGTTGCATGTACAGGACTCGTTCCCACCCAACTGGCTTAGCTGAAGGAAAGAACGTAGAGATGGAAGATTATCTGCCTAGGCAGCTCTTGGACTGATTTGATTAATGGATATTACCATTGCAATGCAAAAGGACACATCACAAACATGGAGGACCTGTATACATCATCTTGGTCTGTTGAAATCATGTACCTCAAGCTGATATAATTTGTAGTACCTGGCTATGATCCTAAACTATCTGGATGTAGAAAGATGTGTCTGGGACATTGATGCCTGGGGATTTGAAAAATCAATCAACAAATGGGCGATCAAGGCAAATTAGTTTCCCCACTCTATCATGGAGATCAATTTATTGCTAATGTTGCCCTTTTCCCTCAAACAAAAGAGCTGCCATTTAAGCCTGGTGAAGAGCTGCGAGTCTCTTAATTTTCAACTGCCAGTGATCGCTGCCTTCCTCTGGTTGTCCTCCACATAGTAGCAACCGAGGGTGTATTGTCTAAGCTGAAGCCTTGTATATCTTCAAGATTGGCTTAGTTGCCATTTTAAACCTTATATACTGGATAACAGAATTTATAACTGTTTTTGCTCAGACAGACTTTATTGAATGTATTCTGAAATTGCCTTGTGGCTATTAGAAATTATATGATTCAGAGTTGAAGGCCAGTTTGATGATGACTCTAATTTTGGATTATTCACTTGATTGATCTTCCATCTTGAAATTTATCAAGGTCTTCTGTAGACACGACATTGCTTTCGCAAATCCTTCGACAACATGGAGTCTTCTACCTTGGAAGGAAGGCATCAGTAGAGAAGAGTTGCTGACTTTGCGCATATGGCAACTAGAAAGAAGGCCTGAAGATGTTCAAGCAGCTATTCAGAAGCTAAAGACAGTAAGACTAAAGAACAAAAGAAGATTTGATAAGCAACATCGACTTCGGCCAAGAGCAATTCAAGAAAATGATTGGGTGCTTGTCTATGACAGCAGCCCAGACAATCAATACAGTGCTTCTAGAAAGAAAGCATTGGTTTGGCCCATATGTGGTAAAGATTGTTCATGACAATGCCACGTATTCGTTGGCTGAATTGGATGGAACAAGCATGAAGATACCCATAGTTGGAAAAATAATCAAGCTCTTCAAATGAAGAGAAAGTTCAACATATGAGCTAGAAGACTTGAATATAATTGAAGAGCATGAAGACATAGAGGAAGAAGAAGAGGCAAAAGATGAAGACATTGACATGGCAGAAGATACTTCTTCTGACATCGCAAATCCGTAAGACTTTGGCACATGCTAGAGGATGTGCAGGTTAGGAGGGGATGGATGTCGTGCTGCTACGCGCACACCGTGTAAAAAAATCTAGAGTGTGGCTTCCTTTTAGATTTAGAGAGCCAATGCCACTTTAGGCATTAGTATTAGTATCCATGGTTCAAAAAATTAGATTTTTTTGGACAAGTTTTTAGTCAATTTTTGATATTCTAGATATTATCTCTTGTAAAAATCCATAAAACTATAGATAACTTCTAGATTAGGATGACATGTAAAAGAAAGCATGTAGCTTTCAGCTAATTTGAGAGCATTTTATATAAAAAGAGAGATTAGCAAAATCGCACGACGCTCGATCGTTGTTTTCAGGCAGTGAACAGCACTTCGAAAGTGGGAGATAAACAAGGAGTGATCTGGCACGATTCTGGCCAGGTGTCCTAGTATTTAACCCCCCTTTCGGAGTCATTGGAAGCATCAGATTGGTGATCTGAGCAGCATAGAGGAAGGTATTATTTTGTACACGTTTTTGTCTATTAGAGTTATATTTTCTCATAATGCTAAAAGAAATTGACAGACTTCATCTCTGTTAGTATTCTTCTATATTTTCCAATTCTTTTTGGGAGTATTCTTCTATATCTTCAATCTCTTCGAACCCCTTCTCTTCTGTCTACTCCTCTCCTCGAATCTACCTACACCCTGCTGTCTCTTATCTTCAAGAACTTGGCTTGAAACCTTCAACCCTTCTCTTATCTCTACCATCTCCGAAGTCTAAGCTCTTGAACCCCCATACATTCTTCTCTTGCCAAACCCCTATGATGAGCTTCAACCCTACGCGCTACGACACCACAAGTTTGATGGAAGAGATTTTCATCCATGGTAGATATTGGTGAAATATAAATGATGGAGAGGGTTTATTAGCCCTTCATTAAGAGGACCAAGGCCATTGACCCATCCAATCCTAAAGATGTAAAAGATGATGAAATATCCCAAGCCATAATAATGTTACTACTAGATGAATCCTTAATCCACCACATTGATCAAATCGCAACTACAAAGGAGGAGTGGGATGAGCTCAAGAAATTATATGGTGCAAGAGGAAAGAACTCCAAAATCTTCCTCAAAATAGAGTTCCTCAGCTTGGAATACATGTAAGGGGAGGACTTGGGAAATTTCATTTCCCACATGAAGTGGCTAATGTCCCAACTTTAGCTTCATTCCAAGCTCATGTTGCTAAAGAAGATGCCATCACAATACTTTTAAAGGTTGTAAGGACAGCCTTCCCAACTCTTGTAACTAATCTAACAAATGTACCAAATCCTACACTTGAAGGTGTCATTTAGTCTTTTCTAGATGAGGAGAAAAGAAATCAAAGGAAGGTGGCACTAGTTTAGAATCTACCTGTACAACTCGTGATCAACTCTTTGCAATAAAAAGGGACATATTGTATGGAATTGTTGGAAAAAATATCCCAACAAAATGAAGTTCAATAAATGTAAGCAAACATGACATATCACTAATAAATGTCCTAACTCCCTTGAAGCACCAAAAGAATTGGAGGCCAACTATATCTTCAAAGCACACGATGACCACCCTTTTTAGTATCCTTTGTATCATCTTTCCATAAACATTATTGTAGCCTACTTTATAAAGGCATCTTACTGATTGATTAAAGGGAGGGGGGAGGGGGGAGGGAGGGGGGGGGACATTTCCAAACTATATGGTCCAATACCACCTTGGCATTGAGGGGGGATGTTACAAGTATGGCATCAAAACCCTATGTAAAAAAGGGTGCATGAGAGAAGCTAAGGTGTGAATAGACTAGAGGACATGGAAAACCCTAACTCTCACTCACTTAAAGGTTATATAAACATGGCCAAACATCACTCTTAGTAGATGAAAGAGTGTACCTTTGTGAGCAACCGAATAAGCAATACCTGTGTCTTGTACTTTGTTAGCTCTCTTCTCCCTCTTGTGCACACTCTTTCATGTCGCAACTCTGATATTTCAACAATTATTACCCTCGATGTAATGGGCTAGTAGAATCATTCAATGGAACTTTGTTGAAGATTCTCTAAAAACGGGTGGAAGACTATCCCAAGGATTGCGACAAGTATCTGCATTAATCTTTATGCACTTGTAGGAAAATTTAGAAGTTGAGTATAGGGTTCACCCCTTTTCATTTGGTATATGGTGGAGAGGCTATAATTCCCATGAATTTCATGTTTCCTAGAATGGAGTTAATGAAGATGTTAGTTGGATTGGTTAACAAAGGACTGAAATTGCATATACTATAGTTAAATAGGCAACAAAGAACCAATGGATTGTTATGAGAAACAGATTTTCAAAAGAAGGCAATAGTTCAATATGAAATTGAGGAGGAAGGATTTTGCCACGGAAACATTAGTTTATGAGATATGACAATAGTCTAGATTCTATATTTCAAATTAAATTTTGAGTTAGATGAGAAGGACCCTACATGATCAAGTAGATATTTGAAACTTATCTATTACAAGATCTAGATGCAATAGTTCATAAAAGTATGATCAATAGGTTCCATCTCAAGAAATATATTTGGAGAATCATGTAAATACGGATGTTATAAGTAGTGTATATACAAGTCATAGAGTAGATTGTTCTAGTCAGCAATTTTGGACAGTTTTGGTATTTTGAAATTTAGTATTAATTGGAGGGTTTTAAATTATGGATAGCATGTCCAAAGTGCACTTTTGCACCTAATGAAGATCCCTACCAAGTTTGGTATCCAACCAAGCAAGTATGTGGGAGACATGCGCTTTGGAATTTTAATGTATGTAGTAGATTACATGTAGAAATGCAGGATTACATACTGTCTTGAGGTTTTATGGGGCTGTAATCTTTGATATCTGACTCTGATGCCTTCTAACAAGTTGTAATTTGCAACCAAAGCTACAACTTTTCTTCACAAATCTCGGCAATATGAGTTATAGATCAAAAGTTATGAGCAATTTTGTGCATGGTGTCCTGATTGACAAGATTTTGAAAGTCAAAGCATGTCTTTGTTAGAGGTGGTTTGGATTTTCAAATAAAGGTACATGCATACTTTGTGTTCCAAATGAAGGGATAGGCTAATCATGGTGTATGAAATTGCTTAACCATGGACATGTCACCGCATGCACACAAATTGGACAAGTAATGTAAATGTCATTTGTTTGACTTTTCAATGTTTACCCAGAGAGGGATCATGTTAATGCACAAGAGTCTTACATGGCAGCTTGCATGTTTGATAACCTTTCTTTTCACTTGGTTTTCAAGTGCATTCCTACTACAAGAAGTGTGGTCCTACTAGTAGGATTTGTAGTCTTGCTATGGTTTTTGTGAACCCGAAGTGGAATTTTTAAGTGTTGCTACTTCGTAAAGGAGAAAAACATTAGTAAAAAGGAAAAATGTGAGAGATGTTAAAAGGGGAGAAAAACACAACGTGAGGAGAGAAAGACTTGTTGGAAAATATGGTGAGCAAGAGTGGAAGAGTAAATTATGGGGGAAAGAAGAGTAATAAGTAGGCAATCATGATAACATGAAAGAGACTTAATTAATAGTTATGCCAAGTATGTTCTTTTATAGATTTTTAGCTTGGATACACACCTCACACTTTGCTTATGAGATTTAGTTACATGTGTCTCTAGCACAGCACTAACACATTTTAACACCCCCTCCCTTGGTGCTACCTTATCCTCTAGATAACTACACCTCACACTTTGCTTATGAGATTTAGTTACATGTGTCTCTAGCACAGCACTAACACATTTTAACACCCCCTCCCTTGGTGCTACCTTATCCTCTAGATAACTACACCTCACACTTTGCTTATGAGATTTAGTTACATGTGTCTCTAGCACAGCACTAACACATTTTAACACCCCCTCCCTTAGTGCTAGCTTATCCTCTAGATAACTACACCTAAGGATGTACATTCCCCCCTCCCCCCTAATGCTTGCAAGGCCTCTAGCTCATGTAGTGTCAAATAAAGTGTAGGCAATTTACTATTTAGAAGACAGTTTTAGGACATTCTTCAAAGTTTTTTTCCTTGATAAATTTTGCTTTTTGGCTTTAGCATTCTTTCTTCGTGTGTCCAAACTTGTTGCAGTTCTTACACTTTGACTTTCCTTTGTTCCAATATTCTTGTTCCTTATGTCCCATTTTCCCATGGATTCTACAAATAATTCTTGAAGTAAAGTGTAGAGATTATGGAGTTTGGTGTAGTCTCTTAGGCCGTCTCTTTGATTTTCCCCTCTTGCTCATATAAAGACGCTTCCATTGAGTTGAGTTTTCTATTTAGCACATTCCTCAAGGTTACTACCACGTGCTCAAAACCTTCGTTAGGTTTATCCACACTATTGAGTAGCACTGAAATGGCTTCATTTTCTTTAATATCTTTAGCAACGGAAGATATTTGCACTTTCAAGATTTTGAATTTGTTAATCAGTGAAGTTAAGGAGTCATAATTGTTTAGATCTAGCCTGAAAATTTCGATCAGAATATTTATTTTTGAGTTCTTCGCTTGGGACACAAAGGTTTTATCCAATTCTTTCTAGGCTTCTTTTGCTTTTGTAATCACCGATATGTGATGAAGAACATCATGTGACAAGCCCCATGCTATTATCTTGAGTGCTTTTACTTTTTTTTACTTTTTCAATTCAGATCTCAAGCTCCTCGGGTTCCTTGAATATTTTCCAAAGGTCTTTTCACATTAGGTGATACATGATTTCCATTTTCCAAGGGTGAAAACCCTTGCCATTGAACTTTTCCACAACTTTGATTTAAAACATTTTGTGGATGGAGAAGTCTTACAAGTCACTCACATGGCAATGCCTTAACTCCAATTTACAACAAGATATTTATGTGAGAGTTACAAGGATTTTTGCTAGATTTTAATGATGAGCTCCATTTTTTTAATGGCAATTTTTGTGAAAAGAGAGATTCCGCATACAATATCAACATTTGATTGCTTACAGTATGAATTGCCTTTTAGAATGATTGCATAGACTAATTCATGATAGCAAGTACTATGAATGGAAAATTTGGAAGTATTCAATCTGAATCAGGTCTAAATAGAACCACTTTATGGATTCTCATTGTGAATAGCGCTTAATTTCAAACCACTTTGATGAGAACAAATGTGAGCAAGGGCTTAGAAAAACTAGTTTGAAGGAGGATTAAGTGTGAAAGTGATTGAAGTATTAAGGTTTAACAACCTTAATAGAGAGGACAATGATGACTTATTCTCCACATATTGCTATGGCCATTTCAAATCGGTGAATGTGGTCATGTCTTCAAGGTGTGTTTGTTGTCTTTGATCTGGACATAACGAGAGTTACCAAATGACGAATTTTATGTGGCTTTACACTCTTCCAATCTCTCTTTATTCTTCGTTTCTTCTTTTTCTTTGACTACAACAAAGAGAGTAGTCCCCCAAGCTTATGTTGAAATCCTATCCTTCAAGATGGCCTTTTAAGCAACAAGTGATGAAATTCAAGCTCTTCAAAGAAGGCTCAAATAACTCTCTCTTCTCTATTCCTGACTTAACATATGCTTTGGGCAATGGCCACCCATTAATTGAATCAAAATAGAAGAATTGATAGATAGATAAGATATACCTTGATATCTTATTTGAACAACATCCTCTTCACAAAAACCCATTGAGTTTGACACCCTTGCAAGCCTTCAATCTCAAGGCTTCAACCTCTTGAGCAACATCTCTTTTACTTGAGCTTCTTCACACCATCGTGTGTGACAATGAATGCCTCTCTATCTCACAACATCAAGGAAAGAGGCTCTGATACCATGTTAGAAAACATGATTGAGCAAGAGTGGAAGAGTAAATTATAAGGGAAAGAAGAAGAATAAGTAGGTGATAGCATGAAAGAGACATGCTTGATTGATAGTTGTGAAAAGTACATTCTTTAATAGCTTTTTAGCTTTGATACATGCATCACACTTTGCTTATGGGATTCAGTTACATGTTCTTCTAGCACTACACACACATTTTAACAAGACCTACAATAAGTGATTGAGGCTTTCATGTATTCGAAGCTTTTTGGCAACATGCTGAAGAATGGAGTCGTGGAATACAATTTGCTGCTATAATTCCTCTATTCTCTAACTACGACAACAAGGTTTGGTTTCAACTTCTCTTTTCCTTTCTTCTACTATAGGAAGTATGGTGAGTGTGGTCTTTTATTCGACATATTATTATTGGTGAGAGGGATAGCATGAAGGCTACTTCGGTCTATGTTGATGATGGTGTGTGCCACATGTTAAAGGTTTCTCATTAGTGAGAAAAGGGAAACAACAATTTTAGTGTTTGAGAGATTTGTGTATTACAAAGGCTAGGTACTATTGATAAAGGCTAAATATGCTACTCAAGTCAATGAAGAATTCACGGCGACATTGTCAAGCTTTTTTTTTGAAACTGAAAAGCCCCAGTCAAACTGTAGTTAGGTTTGATTTTTGCTAGCTTAGTTGTTTGCGTGACAATTTGTTTTGTTATTTCGTAGTTGGATTTCTTGTGTTTTTCTAGTTTAGGATTTGTTTCTGTGATTTTTTTGATTTGTTGAGTGTGAAACTTGATAGCCTTGGTACAGCTTGGTATTTTTTTGGACAGGTTGAAGTAGGAGTTTGCTAATAGCTACTGAACATTGAGGAGCTAGATATGTTTTCTTGTCGAGACTCTTGCACATCACAAGGGATAAAGGGTTCACAAGCACTTCACGTTGCACTTGTTGATGCATTGCACTCGGGGGTCGTCTCCTGTTCTTCTCAAATACTTCCATGCCATGGGTTGGGATTATGCACGTTTTGCACCATCGTTGAGCACTAGCACAGCATGAGGTCCGTTGTAGCTATATGCAGTAACTTATAGATGCACGCGCACTTGAGAGAGCACCTATCATTGAGCACGCACAATTCTTGCACACACCATTTGGGATGTTCATCACAAAGCTAGGAACTTCTGGTTCAGAGTGTAAGGTGGTTGGGAGAGGTTGAGGGTCGTGAAGGACGCCATCAATAGTGAGAAGGGTTGTTCTTATCTGGTCAACATCTTGAGGACCACCATTTTCTAGAGTGATTGTGAGATTTTTTGGATGGGTGGAGCGGAGTATATCATATTCTTTTATGAGAGTTGAGAGGTGAGGATAAGGATTTTTTTATTAATTAAGGAATTTTGTTTGCATTTTGCATTATGCACGATCACATGTAGATAGACTAGGCACAATTTCTTCAATGCATACAATATTTTTGTGTGTAGCATCGATTGATTAGTTGCATATCATGGATCCAACATTGCATATTTTTTTAAATCATGAATAATTGGGCACAGAGTTCATTTCAAAAAACCATATTCTTGCCAGGGCACACTGCATAAAAAACAGGTTCATATCCAGAGAAAATTTATTTTGAAGACTCAAGGATCAAAGGAAAAGATCGTACGTTTTACATCGTCAGCGAGTATTTCTTGAAGAAAAAGAGGACATGTGTGCTGAAAGTGTGTGCAATTACAAGAACAATAGGCCAAGGAAGGGAATAAGTCGTCCAAGATAAAAGATGGAGAAAAATAATGGGATTTACGAAAATCAATATTTTTGCCCATTTTGATATATTTTCGTAATTCTGCCCGCATTGGCTTATCGATCAGATATGTTTCAATCATTTTGAGTACCCCGAACGACTATATTCGGAGTTCAAATGACGAAGTTATGATCGAAATAAGTTACAAACAGGCATAGAGCAGAAAAAACGAAAATGGTGAAAAGCAGTAGAAAAGCAAAAGCCAAAATCCTAATGTGTGTGAGTGTGGATAGAAAACTATATAAGAAGATGAGAATGGAGAGTTAAGGGCCTTCCCCCTTGATTACAATTGTATTTTGTGAGAGAGGAGAGTGGAGGGTCGCATGCTAGAGTGAGCTCTTGTCATGCCAATTTGGAAGTTGGAGCTTTTGGGTGTCAAAGCGCCGAGCATTGGCTTAAGGTTGTTAAGGTACAAAAATATATCTCACTTGGTTTGTTTTCGAATTGTTGGTATTTTCGTTGTGTTGTGGTAGTGTGATACTCTACCAACATTCGGGTTTTTACTTGTTTTGAGCTTCAAGAGGCATTGTGTTTTTTCTTGTTTTATATTTTTAATTTTTCAAGTTGTGTTGTGCATTCGACAAAGTCAATTACCCCAACTAGCACTCCTTAACGTCTCGTTATCGGGTTGTGAGTGAGGCTTGTTCTCGATCACTGCTCATGTAACATCTCTTAAAATTTTGTGCCCCCATTGAGGAGTGCCGAAATTGACATTGTTGTTATTTTGAATGTGAGTTTGTTTTGATTTCTTGTGATTGTTGAAAATGGTTGATAATTTTCCTGAATTTCATGGTAATCATATTGAAGATCTTGAAAGATTTTTAGAAAAAAAAAAGTTGTGTTGTTTGATAAAGAGAGTGACTAATCTTCAGGATAAACTATACATTTTTAGATATCAATTGCAGGGAGAAGCACGAAATTGGTTGCTTGACTTTGAGAGAAGCTTGAAATTTAGGAGACAAAATTTGAACTATGAGACCATTAAAAATGCATTTCTATCTAGGTTTAAAAAAAGAGAAAGTCAAAGTGAGATTTGGGCGAAAATAGAAACTTGTGTTCAAAAAGATGATCAGTGTGTTGAGGATTTTGCTAGGGAGTTTGAAAGGTTGTGGAATCGATGGAGTTTAACATTGTTAGAAGGTGAGATAACCTCAGTTATGTTGAACATAATGTATTTTGTAAATGGGTTGAAATTAGAAGATTGGAGAGTGAAATTAGAGGTAAAAAACCCTAAGACTTTTGAGGAAGCGGTGAAGATAGCTCAATATCAAGAGAGGAAGACCAAAAGAAAAAAAGAGTTAGGGTTTGATGAACCAAGGGAAATGTGGAGTTCAAGGCAAGTTGAGAGAAGAGTTTTTGAGGAGAAAAGAGTTAGTTATGTCTATCCTGAGAGAGGTATACTATATTCTCTATTTAGGAGAGATGAGTTGACTTGTGAGAAATCAATTGAAGTATGTGAGGAGAAACTCCCTTGGGGTGGTTGAGGAGAAAAATAATTGTTTGACTGATTGGAGTGAAGAGTCTAGGAGTGTGAATTCATACCCATTGACCACAGATACTTCTAGTTCAGTGATTAGTGATTTAACTAAAGAAGAGGGATCAACTGATGATACTTTGGAGCTTGAGGACTATAAAGATGAGCTAGAGTTGGATCTGAGTTGTAAAGAAGAAAATGAGAGACCATATGATTTTAAGGACCAAGAGTTTTCATGTTCTTTGGGAGAGGATGAGAGTCAAGAAAGTTTTGATATTTCTGATGAGAGGGAAGGTGTGATGAAAATTATGATAGTCACGGCAATGTTGAAGAAAGTAAAGACAATTTAGAGAGTGAGATTGTTTGCCTTGGTGATAGTATAGATGGATATAGTTGCTTGAAAGAGGAAGAGAGAATAGAGGATGAATTTTTGAGTTTGTTGGAAAACTATGAGGGGAGGGCTTAGAAACTCTAAGTTTTCAAGATGAAGTTAAGGGTTCGAATTTGTTGCCTAACAAGTTTGTGGAGATTTGTTGTGAGTTTGGTTATGAGTTTGATGATCACGAGAGTATGGAGGTTTTAGGTTCTGAATCATGTTGTGATTTTGGTGTTGGTGTTGTTGACTCAGTTGAGTCTTGTGAGTTGGTTGGTGATGTTTTGAGTAGCCTGGAGAGGCTATTGTTTGTGGTGTTGATGATGTGGTTTTGAGTAGACCTAATCTCTTACTCCTTCATAGTTGTGTAGATAATTGTTTGGTTGATCTAGTTAACAATGATGAAGAGAAAACTTCATCTAATAGTCTTTTAGTTTCTTTGAGTTCTCCTAAAGGTTTTGATGTTGTTTGTGATGATTCTGATTGGGATTTTGAGGATCTTCAGAGTGACATTGATAAGGATCTAAGAGAGAATTTGAGTAAGGCTTTGAAAAGAATTGAAATTTTGAGGGAAGAGAGATTTAAAACCAAGGAAATAGAGTTGGAAGGTATTTGTGAGGAGGAAGTTAAGGATTTGGTAGTTGAGGAGTCTTTGGTTGAGGTTTTAGACCCAAAATTGTTGTATGGTGAAGATGTTATTTGTGATGATGTAGAGGTGAAAGTTTCTTCAGTTTCTTGTGAGGTTTCTTGTAAGGATACTATGGAAGGTGTTTACCACTCTTTGTATGTGAAAGACTCGATGGAGTGTTGTATTGTTGATGATGAAGTGACCCCATTTGTGGATGTTGTTGGTTCTTGTGGTGTTATGAGTCTAGAGTTGACTCCTTTTGATGTTGTGTTTCATTTGGATATTGAGTTGGGAGATCCTTGCATAATATCTTTAGGAGAAGTTGTAGATGAATCAGAGGATGAATTCGAGATTGGCAACAAAGAAAGGGTCAAAATTTTATTTAAAGACTCTAAAAGTAACATGGTTTTTCTTAGGGAGGATGGGTGGGATATGAAGATGTTGGATTATGGTTGGGATTTGAAGAATCTAGAGAATGATGTATTTTCCTTAGATGGTAACGATTGTCTTAAGGATTTTGATAAGAATTTCATGGATGAGTTTTATCTACCTGTAAAGGAGTTGTTTGAGAGAAATGTCCCCTTTGTGTTTGTTGAGAAGATTGTGGATAGATCATTGGATTTGATTTTTGATTGGCTCATAAATGCTGCATCATTTTATGAAAGCAACTGCTGCACATGAATGTTTGCAGACTAGGAGAAGGGCTAAATATGTCAAGCATTTTTTTTGAAACTAAAAAGCCCTAGTCAAACTGTAGTTAGATTTGATTTTTGCTACCTTAGTTGTTTGCGTGACAGTTTGTTTTGTTATTTCATAGTTGGATTTCTTGTATTTTTCTAGCTTAGGATTTGTTTCTGTCATTTTGTTTGATTTGTTGAGTGTAAAACTTGATAGCCTTAGTACAGCTTGGAATTGTTTTGGACAGGTTGAAGTAGGAGTTTGCTAATAGCTACTGACCATTTGAGGAGCTAGGTATGTTTTCTTGTCGAGACTCTTGCACATCACAAGGGATAAAGGGTTCACGAGCACTTCACGTTGCACTTGTTGATGCACTAAACTCGGGGGTCATCTTCTGTTCTTATCAAATACTTCCATGCCATGAGTTGGGATTATGCACGTTTGCACCATCATCGAGCACTAGCATGGCATGAGGTCCGCTACAGCTATATGCAGTAACTTTTAGATGCACGCGCAGTTGAGAGAGCACGTGTCATTGATCACGCACAATTCTTGCACACACCATTTGGGATGTTCATCATAAAGCTAGGAACTTTTGGTTCAGAGTGTAAGGTGGTTGGGAAAGTTCGAGGGTTGATTACAATTGTATTTTGTGAGAGAGGAGAGTGGAGGGTCGCATGCTAGAGTGAGCTCTTGTCATGCCAATGTGGAAGTTGGAGCTTTTGGGTGTCAAAGGGCCGAGCATCGGCTCAAGGTTGCTAAGGTACGAAAATATATCTCACTTGGTTTGCTTTCGAATTGTTGGTATTTTGGTTGTGTTGTGGTAGTGTGATACTCTACCCACATTTGGGTTTTTACTTGTTTTGAGCTTCAAGAGGCATTGTGTTTTTTCTTGTTTTTACAATTACCCCAACTGGCACTCCTTAACGTCTCGTTATCGGGTTGTGAGTGAGGCTTGTTCTCGATCACTGCTCATGTAACATCTCCTTTTTGGTGCCCCGTTGAGGAGTGCCGAAATTGACATTGTTGTTATTTTGAATGTGAGTTTGTTTTGATTTCTTGTGATTGTTGAAAATGGGTGATAATTTTGCTGAGTTCCATGGTAATCATATTGATGATCCTGAAAGATTTTTAGAAAAAATAGAGCTGTGTTGTTTGATAAAGAGAGTGACTAATCTTGAGAATAAACTATAGATTTTCAGATATCAATTGCGGGGAGAAGCACGAAATTGGTTGCTTGACTTTGAGAGAAGCTTGAAATTTAGGAGACAAAATTTGGACTATGAGACCATTAAAAATGCATTTCTATCTAGGTTTAAAAAAAGAGAAAGTCAAAGTGATATTTGGGCGAAAATAGAAACTTGTGTTCGAAAAGATGATCAGTGTGTTCAGGATTTTGCTAAGGAGTTTGAAAGGTTGTGGAATCGATGGAGATTAACATTGTTAGAAGGTGAGATAGCCTCAGTTATGTTGAACATAATGTATTTTGTAAATGGGTTGAAATTAGAAGATTGGAGAGTGAAATTAGAGGTAAAAAACCCTAAGACTTTTGAGGAAGCGGTGAAGATAGCTCAATATCAAGAGAGGAAGACCAAAAGAAAAAAAGAGTTAGGGTTTGATGAACCAAGGGAAATGTTGAGTTCAAGGCAAGTTGAGAGAAGAGTTTTTGAGGAGAAAAGAGTTAGTTATGCCTATCCTGAGAGAGGTATACTATATTCTCTATTTAGGAGAGATGAGTTGACTTGTGAGAAATCAATTGAAGTATGTGAGGAGAAACTCCCTTGGGGTGATTGAGGAGAAAAATAATTGTTTGACTGATTGGAGTGAAGAGTCTAGGAGTGTGAATTCATACCCATTGACCACAGATACTTCTAGTTCAGTGATTAGTGATTTAACTAAAGAAGAGGGATCGACTGATGATACTTTGGAGCTTGAGGACTATAAAGATGAGCTAGAGTTGGATCTGAGTTGTAAAGAAGAAAATGAGAGACCATATGATTTTAAGGACCAAGAGTTTTCATGTTCTTTGGGAGAGGATGAGAGTCAAGAAAGTTTTGATATTTCTGATGAGAGGGAAGGTGTGATGAAAATTATGATAGTCACGGCAGTGTTGAAGAGAGTAAAGACAATTTAGAGAGTGAGCTTGTTTGCCTTGGTGATAATATAGATGGATCTAATTGCTTGAAAGAGGAAGAGAGAATAGAGGATGAATTTTTGAGTTTGTTGGAAAACTATGAGGGGAGGGCTTAGAAACTGTAAGTTTTCAAGATGAAGTTAAGGGTTCGAATTTGTTGCCTAACAAGTTTGTGGAGATTTGTTGTGAGTTTGGTTATGAGTTTGATGATCAAGAGAGTATGGAGGTTTTAGGTTCTGATTCATATTGTGATTTTGGTGTTGGTGTTGTTGACTCAGTTGAGTCTTGTGAGTTGGTTGGTGATGTTTTGAGTAGGCTGGAGAGGCTTTTGTTTGTGGTGTTGATGATGTGGTTTTGAGTAGACCTAATCTCTTACTCCTTGATAGTTGTGTAGATAACTGTTTGGTTGATTTAGTTAACAATGACGAAGAGAAAACTTCATCTAATAGTCTTTTAGTTTCTTTGAGTTCTCCTAAAGGTTCTAATGTTGTTTGTGATGATTCTGATTGGGATTTTGAGGATCTTGAGAGTGACATTGATAAGGATCTAAGAGAGAATTTGAGTAAGGCTTTGAAAAGAATTGAAAATTTGAGGGAAGAGAGATTTAAGACCAAGGAAATAGAGTTGGAAGGTATTTGTGAGGAGGAAGTTAAGGATTTGGTAGTTGAGGAGTCTTTGGTTGAGGTTTTAGAACCAAAATTGTTGTATTGTGAAGATGTTATTTGTGATGATGTAGAGGTGAAAGTTTCTTCAGTTTCTTGTGAGGTTTCTTGTAAGGATACTATGGAAGGTGTTTACCACTCTTTGTATGTGAAAGACTCGATGGAGTCTTGTATTGTTGATGATGAAGTGACCCCATTTGTGGATGTTGTTGGTTCTTGTGGTGTTATGAGTCTAGAGTTGACTCCTTTTGATGTTGTGTTTCATTTGGATATTGAGTTGGGAGATCCTTGCATAGTATCTTTAGGAGAAGTTGTAGATGAATCAATGGATCAATTTGAGATTGGCAACAAAGAAAGGGTCAAAATTTTATTTAAAGACTCTAAAAGTAACATGGTTTTTCTTAGGGAGGATGGGTGGGATATGAAGATGTTGGATTATGGTTGGGATTTGAAGAATTTAGAGGATGATGTATTTTCCTTAGATGGTAAGGATTGTCTCAAGGATTTTGATAAGAATTTCATGGATGAGTTTTATCTACCTGTAAAGGAGTTGTTTGAGAGAAATGTGGCATTTGTGTTTGTTGAGAAGATTATGGATAGATCATTGGATTTGATTTTTGATTGGCTCATAAATGCTGCATCATTTTATGAAAGCAACTGCTACACATGAATGTTTGCAGACTAGGAGAAGGGCTAAACATGTCAAGCTTTTTTTTTGAAACTAAAAAGCCCTAGTCAAACTGTAGTTAGATTTGATTTTTGCTACCTTAGTTGTTTGCGTGACAGTTTGTTTTGTTATTTCGTAGTTGGATTTCTTGTATTTTTTTAGCTTAGGATTGGTTTCTGTCATTTTGTTTGATTTGTTGAGTGTAAAACTTGATAGCCTTAGTACAGCTTGGTATTTTTTTGGACAGGTTGAAGTAGGAGTTTGCTAATAGCTACTGACCATTTGAGGAGCTAGGTATGTTTTCTTGTCGAGACTCTTGCACATCACAAGGGATAAAGGGTTCACGAGCACTTCACGTTGCACTTGTTGATGCACTGAACTCGGGGGTCATCTCCTGTTCTTATCAAATACTTCCATGCCATGGGTTGAGATTATGCACGTTTGCACCATCGTTGAGCACTAGCATGGCATGAGGTCCGCTGCAGCTATATGCAGTAACTTTTAGATGCACGCGCACTTGAGAGAGCACCTCTCATTGAGCACACACAATTCTTGCACACACCATTTGGGATGTTCATCACAAAGCTAGGAACTTCTGGTTCAGAGTGTAAGGTGGTTGGGAGAGGTTGAGGGTCGTGAAGGACGCCATCAATAGTGAGAAGGGTTGTTCTTATCTGGTCAACATCTTGATGACCACCATTTTCTAGAGTGATTGTGAGATTTTTTGGATGGGTGGAGCGGAGTATATCATATTTTTTTATGAGAGTTGAGAGGTGAGGATAAGGATTTTTTAATTAATTAAGGAATTTTGTTTGCATTTTGCATTATGCACGATCACATGTAGATAGACTAGGCACAATTTCTTCAATGCATACATTATTTATGTGTGTAGCATCAATTGATTGGTTGCATATCATGGATCCAACATTGCATATTTTTTCAAATCATGAATAATTGGGCACAGAGTTCATTTCAAAAAACCATATTCTTGCCAGGGCACACTGCATAAAAAACAGGTTCATATCCAGAGAAAATTTATTTTGAAGACTCAAGGATCAAAGGAAAAGATCGTACGTTTTACATCGTCAGCGAGTATTTCTTGAAGAAAAAAAGGACATGTGTGCTGAAAGTGTGTGCAATTACAAGAACAATAGGCCAAGGAAGGGAATAAGTCGTCCAAGATAAAAGATGGAGAAAAATAATGGGATTTACGAAAATCAATATTTTTGCCCATTTTGATATATTTTCGTAATTCTGCCCACATTGGCTTATTGATCAGATATGTTTCAATCATTTTGAGTACCCTGAACGACTATATTCGGAGTTCAAATGACGAATTTATGATCGAAATAAGTTACAAACATGCATAGAGCAGAAAAAACGAAAATGGTGAAAAGCAGTAGAAAAGCAAAAGCCAAAATCCTAATGTGTGTGAGCGTGGATAGAAAACTATATAAGAAGATGAGAATGGAGAGTTAAGGGACTTCCCCCTTGATTACAATTGTATTTTGTGAGAGAGGAGAGTGGAGGGTTGCATGCTAGAGTGAGCTCTTGTCATGCCAATTTGGAAGTTGGAGCTTTTGGGTGTCAAAGCACCGAGCATCGGCTTAAGGTTGTTAAGGTACAAAAATATATCTCACTTGGTTTGTTTTCGAATTGTTGGTATTTTCGTTGTGTTGTGGTAGTGTGATACTCTACCAACAGTCGGGTTTTTACTTGTTTTGAGCTTCAAGAGGCATTGTGTTTTTTCTTGTTTTTATATTTTTAATTTTTCAAGTTGTGTTGTGCATTCGACAAAGTCAATTACCCCAACTGGCACTCCTTAACGTCTCGTTATTGGGTTGTGAGTGAGGCTTGTTCTCGATCACTGCTCATGTAACATCTCTTTTAACATCATATTGGGGAATATGGGAATTTTCCATAAGTTTGGGACACGTGGTCAAATCTTTGGATTTGTCATAACTTGAACACTATAACTCCAAATTGAGCGCTCTATAGCTCAATAAATTCCATTTTTCAAGCGCTTTCCAATTATATGTCACATCATATGGTTTTGAGAAACTTATGGGTATGTTATCCGGGTGCCACCTTTTTAGTATTCAAAAAATGGGAATTGGGAGATTCCCAAATTCATTGATATTGTGTTTTTTTTTGTGCCCCCATTGAGGAGTGCCGAAATTGACATTGTTGTTATTTTGAATGTGAGTTTGTTTTGATTTCTTGTGATTGTTGAAAATGGTTGATAATTTTCCTGAGTTCCATGGTAATCATATTGAAGATCCTGAAAGATTTTTAGAAAAAATAGAGCTGTGTTATTTGATAAAGAGAGTGACTAATCTTCAGGATAAACTATACATTTTTAGATATCAATTGCATGGAGAAGCACGAAATTGGTTGATTGACTTTGAGAGAAGCTTGAAATTTAGGAGACAAAATTTGAACTATGAGACCATTAAAAATGCATTTCTATCTTGGTTTAAAAAAAGAGAAAGTCAAAGTGAGATTTGGGCGAAAATAGAAACTTGTGTTCAAAAAGATGATCAGTGTGTTGAGGATTTTGCTAGGGAGTTTGAAAGGTTGTGGAATCGATGGAGTTTAACATTGTTAGAAGGTGAGATAGCCTCAGTTATGTTGAACATAATGTATTTTGTAAATGGGTTGAAATTAGAAGATTGGAGAGTGAAATTAGAGGTAAAAAACCCTAAGACTTTTGAGGAAGCGGTGAAGATAGCTCAATATCAAGAGAGGAAGACCAAAAGAAAAAAAGAGTTAGGGTTTGATGAACCAAGGGAAATGTTGAGTTCAAGGCAAGTTGAGAGAAGAGTTTTTGAGGAGAAAAGAGTTAGTTATGCTTGTCCTGAGAGAGGTATACTATATTCTCTATTTAGGAGAGATGAGTTGACTTGTGAGAAATCAATTGACGTATGTGAGGAGAAACTCCCTTGGGGTGGTTGAGGAGAAAAATAATTGTTTGACTGATTGGAGTGAAGAGTCTAGGAGTGTGAATTCATACCCATTGACCACAGATACTTCTAGTTCAGTGATTAGTGATTTAACTAAAGAAGAGGGATCGATTGATGATACTTTGGAGCTTGAGGACTATAAAGATGAGCTAGAGTTGGATCTGAGTTGTAAAGAAGAAAATGAGAGACCATATGATTTTAAGGACCAAGAGTTTTCATGTTCTTTGGGAGAGGATGAGAGTCAATAAAGTTTTGATATTTCTGATGAGAGGGAAGGTGTGATGAAAATTATGATAGTCACGGCAGTGTTGAAGAGAGTAAAGACAATTTAGAGAGTGAGCTTGTTTGCCTTGGTGATAGTATAGATGGATCTAATTTCTTGAAAGAGGAAGAGAGAATAGAGGATGAATTTTTGAGTTTGTTGGAAAACTATGAGGGGAGGGCTTAGAAACTGTAAGTTTTCAAGATGAAGCTAAGTGTTCGAATTTGTTGCCTAACAAGTTTGTAGAGATTTGTTGTGAGTTTGGTTATGAGTTTGATGATCAAGAGAGTATGGAGGTTTTAGGATCTGACTCATGTTGTGATTTTGTTGTTGGTGTTGTTGACTCAGTTGAGTCTTGTGAGTTGGTTGGTGATGTTTTGAGTAGGCTGGAGAGGCTTTTGTTTGTGGTGTTGATGATGTGGTTTTGAGTAGACCTAATCTCTTACTCCTTGATAGTTGTGTAGATAATTGTTTAGTTGATTTAGTTAACAATGATGAAGAGAAAAATTCATCTAATAGTCTTTTAGTTTCTTTGAGTTCTCCTAAAGGTTTTGATGTTGTTTGTGATGATTGTGATTGGGATTTTGAGGATCTTGAGAGTGACATTGATAAGGATCTAAGAGAGAATTCGAGTAAGGATTGAAAATTTGAGGGAAGAGAGATTTAACACCAAGGAAATAGAGTTGGAAGGTATTTGTGAGGAGGAAGTTAAGGATTTGGTAGTTGAGGAGTCTTTGGTTGAGGTTTTAGACCCAAAATTGTTGTATTGTGAAGATGTTATTTGTGATGATGTAGAGGTGAAAGTTTCTTCAGTTTCTTGTGAGGTTTCTTGTAAGGATACTATGGAAGGTGTTTACTACTCTTTGTATGTGAAAGACTCGATGGAGTCTTGTATTGTTGATGATGAAGTGACCCGATTTGTGGATGTTGTTGGTTCTTGTGGTGTTATGAGTCTAGAGTTGACTCCTTTTGATGTTGTGTTTCATTTGGATATTGAGTTGGGAGATCCTTGCATAGTATCTTTAGGAGAAGTTGTAGATGAATCAGAGGATGAATTTGAGATTGGCAACAAAGAAAGGGTCGAAATTTTATTTAAAGACTCTAAAAGTAACATGGTTTTTCTTAGGGAGGATGGGTGGGATACAAAGATGTTGGATTATGGTTGGGATTTGAAGAATCTAGAGGATGATGTATTTTCCTTAGATGGTAAGGATTGTCTTAAGGATTTTGATAAGAATTTCATGGATGAGTTTTATCTACCTGTAAAGGAGTTGTTTGAGAGAAATGTCCCCTTTGTGTTTGTTGAGAAGATTGTGGATAGATCATTGGATTTGATTTTTGATTGGCTTATAAATGCTGCATCATTTTATGAAAGCAACTGCTGCACATGAATGTTTGCAGACTAGGAGAAGGGCTAAATATGTCAAGCATTTTTTTTGAAACTAAAAAGCCCTAGTCAAACTGTAGTTAGATTTGATTTTTGCTACCTTAGTTGTTTGCATGACAGTTTGTTTTGTTATTTCGTAGTTGGATTTCTTGTATTTTTCTAGCTTAGGATTTGTTTCTGTCATTTTGTTTGATTTGTTGAGTGTGAAACTTGATGGCCTTGGTACAGCTTGGTATTTTTTTGACAGGTTGAAGTAGGAGTTTGCTAATAGCTACTGACCATTGAGGAGCTAGGTATGTTTTCTTGTCGCGACTCTTGCACATCACAAGGGATAAAGGGTTCACGAGCACTTCACGTTGCACTTGTTGATGCACTGAACTTCGGGGTCATCTCCTGTTCTTATCAAATACTTCCATGCCATGGGTTGGGATTATGCACGTTTGCACAATCATTGAGCACTAGCACGGCATGAGGTCCGCTGCAGCTATATGCAGTAACTTTTAGATGCACGCGCACTTGAGAGAGAACCTGTCATTGATCACGCACAATTCTTGCCACACCATTTGGGATGTTCATCACAAAGCTATGAACTTTTGGTTCAAAGTGTTAGGTGGTTGGGAAAGTTTGAGCGTTAATTACAATTGTATTTTGTGAGAGAGGAGAGTGGAGGGTCGCATGCTAGAGTGAGCTCTTGTCATTCCAATTTGGAAGTTGGAGCTTTTGGGTGTCAAAGCGCCGAGCATCGGCTCAAGGTTGCTAAGGTACGAAAATATATCTCACTTGGTTTGCTTTCGAATTGTTGGTTATTTTCGTTGTGTTGTGGTAGTGTGATACTCTACCCACATTTGGGTTTTTACTTGTTTTGAGCTTCAAGAGGCATTGTGTTTTTTCTTGTTTTTACAATTACCCCAACTGGCACTCCTTAACGTCTCGTTATCGGGTTGTGAGTGAGGCTTGTTCTCGATCACTGCTCATGTAACATCTCTTTTTTGGTGCCCCCGTTGAGGAGTGCCGAAATTGACATTGTTGTTATTTTGAATGTGAGTTTGTTTTGATTTCTTGTGATTGTTGAAAATGGTTGATAATTTTCCTGAGTTCCATGGTAATCATATTGAAGATCCTGAAAGATTTTTAGAAAAAATAGAGCTGCGTTGTCTGATAAAGAGAGTGACTAATCTTGAGGATAAACTCCAGATTTCTAGATATCAATTGCAGGGAGAAGCACGAAATTGGTTGCTTGACTTTGAGAGAAGCTTGAAATTTAGGAGACAAAATTTGGACTATGAGACCATTAAAAATGCATTTCTATCTAGATTTAAAAAAAGAGAAAGTCAAAGTGAGATTTGGGCGAAAATAGAAACTTGTGTTCAAAAAGATGATCAGTGTGTTGAGGATTTTGCTAGGGAGTTTGAAAGGTTGTGGAATCGATGGAGTTTAACATTGTTAGAAGGTGAGATAGCCTCAGTTATGTTGAAGATAATGTATTTTGTAAATGGGTTGAAATTAGAAGATTGGAGAGTGAAATTAGATGTAAAAAACCCTAAGACTTTTGAGGAAGCGGTGAAGATAGCTCAATATCAAGAGAGGAAGACCAAAAGAAAAAAAGAGTTAGGGTTTGATGAACCAAGGGAAATGTTGAGTTCAAGGAAAGTTGAGAGAAGAGTTTTTGAGGAGAAAAGAGTTAGTTATGCCTATCCTGAGAGAGGTATACTATATTCTCTATTTAGGAGAGATGAGTTGACTTGTGAGAAATCATTTGAAGTATGTGAGGAGAAACTCCCTTGGGGTGGTTGAGGAGAAAAATAATTGTTTGACTAATTGGAGTGAAGAGTCTAGGAGTGTGAATTCATACCCATTGACCACAGATACTTCTAGTTCAGTGATTAGTGATTTAACTAAAGAAGAGGGATCGATTGATGATACTTTGGAGCTTGAGGACTATAAAGATGAGCTAGAGTTGGATCTGAGTTGTAAAGAAGAAAATGAGAGACCATATGATTTTAAGGACCAAGAGTTTTCATGTTCTTTGGGAGAGGATGAGAGTCAATAAAGTTTTGATATTTCTAATGAGAGGGAAGGTGTGATGAAAATTATGATAGTCACGGCAATGTTGAAGAAAGTAAAGACAATTTAGAGAGTGAGATTGTTTGCCTTGGTGATAGTATAGATGGATATAGTTGCTTGAAAGAGGAAGAGAGAATAGAGGATGAATTTTTGAGTTTGTTGGAAAACTATGAGGGGAGGGCTTAGAAACTATAAGTTTTCAAGATGAAGTTAAGGGTTCGAATTTGTTGCCTAACAAGTTTGTGGAGATTTGTTGTGAGTTTGGTTATGAGTTTGATGATCACGAGAGTATGGAGGTTTTAGGTTCTGAATCATGTTGTGATTTTGGTGTTGGTGTTGTTGACTCAGTTGACTCTTTTGAGTTGGTTGGTGATGTTTTCAGTAGCCTAGAGAGGCTTTTGTTTGTGGTATTGATGATGTGGTTTTGAGTAGACCTAATCTCTTACTCCTTGATAGTTGTGTAGATAATTGTTTGGTTGATTTAGTAAACAATGACGAAGAGAAAACTTCATCTAATAGTCTTTTAGTTTCTTTGAGTTCTCCTAAAGGTTTTGATGTTGTTTGTGATGATTCTGATTGGGGTTTTGAGGATCTTGAGAGTGACATTGATAAGGATCTAAGAGAGAATTTGAGTAAGGCTTTGAAAAGAATTGAAAATTTGAGGGAAGAGAGATTTAAAACCAAGGAAATAGAGTTGGAAGGTATTTGTGAGGAGGAAGTTAAGGATTTGGTAGTTGAGGAGTCTTTGGTTGAGGTTTTAGACCCAAAATTGTTGTATTATGAAGATGTTATTTGTGATGATGTAGAGGTGAAAGTTTCTTCAGTTTCTTGTGAGGTTTCTTGTAAGGATACTATGGAAGGTGTTTACCACTCTTTGCATGTGAAAGACTCGATGGAGACTTGTATTGTTGATGATGAAGTGACCCCATTTGTGGATGTTGTTGGTTCTTGTGGTGTTATGAGTCTAGAGTTGACTCCTTTTGATGTTGTGTTTCATTTGGATATTGAGTTGGGAGATCCTTGCATAGTATCTTTAGGAGAAGTTGTAGATGAATCAGTGGATGAATTTGAGATTGGCAACAAAGAAATCAAAATTTTATTTAAAGACTCTAAAAGTAACATGGTTTTTCTTAGGGAGCATGGGTGGGATATTAAGATGTTGGATTATGGTTGGGATTTGAAGAATTTAGAGGATGATTTATTTTCCTTAGACTGTAAGGATTGTCTCAAGGATTTTGATAAGAATTTCATGGATGAGTTTTATCTACCTATAAAGGAGTTGTTTGAGAGAAATGTGCCATTTGTGTTTGTTGAGAAGATTGTGGATAGATCATTGGATTTGATTTTTGATTCGCTCATAAATGTTGCATCATTTTATGAAAGCAACTGCTGCACATGAATGTTTGCAGACTAGGGGAAGGGCTGAATATGTCAAGCATTTTTTTTGAAACTCAAAAGCCCTAGTCAAACTGTAGTTAGATTTGATTTTTTCTAGCTTAGTTGTTTGCGTGACAGTTTGTTTTGTTATTTCGTAGTTGGATTTCTTGTATTTTTCTAGCTTAGGATTTGTTTCTGTCATTTTGTTTGATTTGTTGAGTGTGAAACTTGATAGCCTTGGTACAGCTTGGTATTTTTTTGGACAGGTTGAAGTAGGAGTTTGCTAATAGCTACTGAACATTGAGGAGCTAGGTATGTTTTCTTGTCGAGACTCTTGCACATCACAAGGGATAAAGGGTTCACAAGCACTTCACATTGCACTTGTTGATGCACTGAACTCGGGGGTCATCTCCTGTTCTTATCAAATACTTCCATGCCATGGGTTGGGATTATGCACGTTGTCGAAGAGTTTTCGAAAGCAAAGTCGCAACCACAGAGGACCTGTCAGAAAATCTCATCGACTCCTCCCTGCATCTCACAGTACTACCATCATCAATCCTACTTGAAGGAATTACTTTGTAATCTGTGCGTCGAGGAATACCAGAGCGGCAACTCAAGAAAGTTAGTCCAAAAAGAGTTCTTGAACAACGGATGGAGAAAACAACTCCATCAAATTTCAACGAGGGGTGTGAAAGCCTCAATTGTGGCATCAGAACAGGCTCTTAGCCTTCAATTTTAATCTGTAAAAGTGCATAACCTGCAACGTCCATAGCCGTTCATAGAGAGTACAATACGCAGGGGTTTAAATTGTTCTCGTAGCAGCATTTCAATAATGAATAAGTTTGATGGATGAAGTAACTGTATAAGTGCTTCGAATAGATTTCAATGGATTTCTGCGCCTCCATAGCCTTTCCCCAGAGAGCATTCCCCTCTGTTCCCTGTAGCAGTTGCCTACTTTTTCCGTGCCTTTTTTCCCCCCAAAAAGCCTGCTTTTGAAAATAGCCATCCGTGGCTTTATTTTTTTCTTTGCCCAGGCATTCGATCCTTCCACAATAGGCCCTCAAAAAGCGGCCCTTTTTTTTCCATCAGAAAAGCGGTTCAACTCTTTTGGCAGGCCGCTCTATAGGTCTTGCTGGCAAAGGTCCCCTTTTTTACCAGAAAAAGCAATAGTGTTTTGAAGTTGATCATAGAGTTGCTGTAGCTCTATTGTCCAGATAAGATCAATATCGGCTTGTACAGTCACTCTGTTGCTCTCAGGAATTTTTGATGTACTGATAATGCCAGTGAAATGTTAAGAACACTTATCTATATTCCACTTCAAACCGATTGTAGAGATGTAAGAGGGACCAGTTAATGGAATTAGACCACAATGAGGACCTTCAACTAATGTTATTTCTAGTAATGTGTCATTCAAATACGACAAGCATTTCCAAAGATCTATGGTATCATGATTCCCTGAGTTGTCCAGGACTTCCGTGCCTAGCCCAGCATAGAACTCCTTCACCTCAGGTCGAATAGAATCCAAGTCTCCTTTGATCACTTCAGGTTGGTACCGTTTACAAACTTCAAATGCATCCTCAGATGGCAGAAAATCAAGGGCACCATCATAAATCCGATTTTCTCCCCCATCAACGCATATTCAAAAACATGCTTTATCCCATAAAAATCGTGTCAATAAAGGCAGTTGATGGTTCAGCACTACAAGTGCAAATGTCAAACTAGGCTGCTCTTGGTTCAGAAAACACTAGAAAGAAAAGTGGAACTATGGCCCATTGTTGGAATGGAGACTATACTGACACAAGATTTCAAACTGCACAAAAATTTGCCAACATCCAAGGATAGGCCTTCTTCTTGCATCTCCCTGAAATAGTTGAGCACATCCTCACTGAGCCCATATTTGGAGTATCCAGCAGTTATAGTAGGCACATTGAATGTATCAAACATTATTTGTGTCATCTTCTCTCTATTAGCCTTGGGATTCAGTGGCGCTTCTGTGAGGAGGAGTGCTTGCTCTTCCTTAATGACCTCTATTGCAGCCCTTTACTTTTCAACTGCAGAAACCTCCATTGCAAGATCCAAGGTAGATGGTAATCGATCTTCTAGTGCTTCTAAAACTGATCCAAACTTCCCAAACATATCCATCACTATGCTTCCAAACTTCTCTCCACTATACTCGCACGCAGAAAAAAAAATGTAAACACAACGACTAAGTATGTACAAAGTAACAATTCCCACACACACAACTTTTTGGTGGATTCCACACCTTGGATGCGCAGCAGTACGACATCCACCCCCTCTAATCCTGCGCATCCTCCGGATGGGCCAACTACCCATGATCATTATCATCAAGATCCACGAACAGATCAATCTCTTCATTGTGTATTTCCGGTACTTCAGCAAGATTATCTGTCATATCATCTGTCTCTTCTACTGGAGTTTCTTCTTGTTGCTCTTCTCTTGCAAATTCTTCCAATGCATAATCCTCATCATCTCTTTTCTTGAAAATCTTGATTCCTTTTCCTGCAATAGGCACTCTAAGCATTGTCCCATCCAATTCTGTCAGCTCATATGTTGCATTATCAAACGGCCCAAACCATCTTTTCACCATCTTCCGAAGTGCAATATGCTGATTTTCAAGGCTGCTATCAAAGACTAATACCGAGTCTCCCTCTTCTATTGCTCTAGGCCGCAAGCAATGCCTAGTGTCAAATCTGTCCTTATTTCTTAGTCTAGCAACCTTCAACTTGTCAATAGCTAGCTAAATATCCTCTAGTCTTCTCTCCAATTGTCGGATCCGAAGCGCTAAGAGCTCCTCTCTCGTCAAATCCTCCTACCAAGGTAAAACTGACCAAGTCAAAGCACAAGTCTCAGTCAGCATAACCAGTTTCTGACCATACATCAACTCTGTGGGCATATATCCTGTGATAACACTATGAGTCGTACGATCAGCCCACAAAGCAAATGGTAGAAGTCTCGGCCATTCTCCAATCCCTCCTCTGCATGCTTTGGCTAATGCTTTCACTATCGGCGGATGTCCTCTTTCACTCTTCCTATTATCCTCTGGATTGTATGCTGTGGTTAGAGCTAACTTGATTCCTAGTTGAGAGAAAAACTCCCTAGCTTCATATGCATCCAATTCACCGCAATCTGCAGTGATCTTACCCACACAGCCATACCTGCAGAAAATTTCTTCCAATAAGAACTTACACATTGCACTAGTGGTCTTCGTTCTCAAAGGTCTGCCCTCAACATGATTGATAAGATCCTCTCTAGCCAAAACAATATATCTCATCTGCCATAGACCCATAGGCATAGTAATCAAGTCAACTACCCACTTATAATGAATGCATAGCGGATAGGTCGGATGAAGCTCATCTCGATGACGCACTACTGAATACATCTGGCAGTCTCTGCAAGTCTCTTCAAAGTGAGAAACATCTCTATAGATGCCTTTCCACCAATATTTCTTCTTGATTTTCTCATAAGTAGCCCACACTCCTCTATTACCAGCCCAAGGACTCTCATGAAACTCCCTCATCACCTGTAACTGTGTCTCTTTATCGCAGACAACCCGCAAGGGTAATCCACCTCTTTTCTTTGGATGCTTCCAAAGAAATCCGTCCTTGAGAAAATAACCATAGGATTTTCTTCTGATCTTCTTGAACTCTTCATCTGTCCATTCATCTCTTTTGCTTAGTGTACTAAGGTACTTGCCAATCTGCAACCAATCTCCAACATAGAGTTCTTCTATGAACGCTACAATATCATACACATGGCAAACATGATCAACCATAGTGGCTGAAATTTCTACATCATCCTCTTCTGCAAGTAGTATCTCCTCATCATCATATCTGGCTCTAGACAGCATATCTGCCGCTGCATTATCCTTTCCTGCTATATGTTTAAATTCTGGATTTAATGACTTAATGTATGCAATCCATATCAGCATAGCTATATCCGGAGTAGAGCAACTTGTAATCATACCTATCAATGGAAAGCAATCTGTCTCTACCACAGCTAAGGCTCCAATAAAGTACTCCTTGTCACATTTGAGAGCCGTAACAATTCCCAGTAATTCCCTCTTGATTTGCGGATACCTCCATTGTCTCTCGTTTAGGACTTTCGCCCCAAACTAAATAGCATACATGTTTCCATCTGCATCATCTTGAACCACAGCCCAACCTATGCCAATTGGACTAGTGTCAACTGTCAATACAATAGGCCTTCCGCAATTATAATCCACTTTCCTGAGAGTAGGAGCAATCTGCAATAACTTCTTCAATTTCCGCATGGCTCTAGTGTGGCTCTCATCCCAATAAAATTTATGCCCCTTTTGAAGGAGTTGATATAAACAATCTGCTATGTGTGCAAAATGGGGTATCCAAATCATATAAAACACACAAGCTCCAATGAATCTCTGTACCTCTGAAGTGATAGAACAATACTCCGTAATCTTGCCTATAGCATCAACCTTCTCAGGTGAGGGTTTCCTGCCATAATACCCACACATATTTCCAACAATGACAACCTCATTTACTCCAAAAACAGATTTTTGCCTTGATAGTGTCAAGTTCACTTCTTCTAACCTGGCCAAAATCTTTTCACAAGCTGAAATATGATCAGCCACAAAGTATCTGCATCCCTGCTCATTTAAACTCTCATTCTTCTCTTCTTCTACACACCCCTTAATGGGCACATCATCCAAGAAAGGCATGGTACGCTGAGGTATGTAATCAAGAAGGACCTTATGCATGGCATTCATCATATGCGCAACAGAATTAGTGGCACCTTGAGGCAAGGTACACATCCTCACAAGCCCAATAGGGGTTCTCATAGTGGTTATGTCCCTACTTTCCAAAGCCAGCTCAAACTGATCATATCCCAAATACAAATCACCTAAAGAATAGATGGCACGTCCAGCAAATGCTTCTGCAAACTCATTCACAACTGGACCTATACCAACATTCCTAATAGTAACTCTGTTTACTGGCTGCATGTCCTGTATAAATCGGAGAGTACCATTCTTCTTTGGAACCATAAACCACTTATTTGAGTATGGTGTAGATGAAGGCTCTAGGATTCCCATCTTGATTTTCTCATTCAACAAGTCAATTAGCTTTGGCAGGTGTGCCTTAGGCCCTGGAATAGGTCAGAGGTTCCATGGAATATGAGGAATAGTAAAGATGACCATAGGAGCAACAATACCTGGATTCACACATCCAATCTCATGCGGGAAAAAAGCAAACCCCCTTCCATGTCGCTCAAGCATCTCCTAAAAGCATTGCTTCTCTGTGGGTAGCAAGAAATCGCCATTTCCAATTTTTAATTCAGCAAGAGTCTCTACTGAAAATTTATGGCCTATATGCTCTGGATTCCTCAAAATTGGCTGTTTGGCAGCCCTCTCTATTTGCTGATCACTGTTAAGTGGAAGCGGTACAACTATGGCTTTACCTTCTTATCCACAGTATTGTATTTCGTGTCAATCATGGCTTCATTATGATCCTCTGCATTACCCAAATCTTGCTGTAAATCACACAATTCTGCACTCCAGTGAGACTGAATATCCTCAACCCTCTGCTCTATGGACTGCATAGGAACAGCTCTGAACTCTGGATGCTGAAATATTTCAGCAGTAAACTCTGTTGGCTGAAAGTTTTCAGCCCTCTGTGTCTCTGTAAGCTGATCATAATCAGCTGGAAACTCTGTTTGCTGAATTTCTTCAGCACTCAATACTTTCTACTGAGTCACCTCATCCTCTGACTCTATTTGTGACACAAAATCTGCAATTTCATGAAATATGTCCAGGGATTGCACTAATACATTACTGTGACAACTCTACATATCAGTTTTCAGCATATTTTCCATCTCTGTCATCGTATCTGCACAAATGATACTATCATACATCCCATCTATATGCTCATTATCCTCTAAAATACCTGCATTTTTCAAAATTTTCTCCTTCCTACATATGTACTGCCTGGCAGCTCTAGGCAACTTAGAAGTCTTTTGATAACTCATCGAACTGTTTACTGGAATTCCAACAAAATTGGAAGAGAAAACACTGCTGCCAGGAGGCGAGAACTCGAATCTCCTCTGCTCTGTACCACCGTCGTCTCGCGAAACAGCGGTACCTAATGAAAACCCGAATCTCTCACAGTGGGCAAAGATGCATCTCTAAGAGTATCCCTGTTTTTAACATGGTTCACACACACAGTCATAAACTGAACTGCTCTCATGCCATCTTTACTGCGAATCCGTGCATAAGCAGATTCATCATCCATTACTTTTATTTCCATGCGCATCTCTGTGATGAATGGCTGTCCAAGAATTATGGGATAAGAGCATGAATCCTGCACAAAGAAATGGAAATCCTCCTCTATATCTCCAATAGAAACCCTGACACTGGGACAGGCAATATACAAATCACTTGCAGTGTTGTTGGCAGCTCTCATATGCCACCCATGCTCTACATCCATAGGCCATCTGTTACTTTCATAAACTCCACGAACTATGAGATTAATCTCTGAACCATGATCCACCAAAGCAACATAAGGCACCTGTTTCTCTCCAATTTTTACCATCGTTTCTGTAGTTGCCCTAGCCCAATGACTCCGCGAAAAGTGACTACGTGGTATCAAGACAGGCTCACCAGTTTCAACATAATGCATAGGCTGAACCCTCTTCTCTATCTGTGGAAAAACAGAAGCATTATCAACCATAACCTCATCCTCATCCTCATCCAACTCCCCAATCAAAACTCCATGTGTATCAGTAGTAGGCAATGCATGTCTTTTCCTCTTCAGGACTTCTTGGAACTGATCTTAAAACTCTCTTTTCGAGATGCCCAAAACCTCAGAAATAGTAAAAGTCACCTCACTGCCAAGTATCTTGTCATTAAAGATTTTCCTCATGTCCGTAGATGTCTCAATATCAGAGATCAATCTAAACCCTGGCTGCTTTCTCTCTCTAGGCTCTTGCCTCTTTTCTTTCTTTTGAGCATCTTCCATCTGTCATTCTGGCCCTAGTCTCAAAGACGGTCCTGCAGTAGGTGGAGTAACAAACTCACCCCCTCTAGTCTTTTTAGCTGCATTTGGATTTTCTTCATCCCTCTTATGATTCTTCTCAACAAGTGCACCTGCTCCCTGAGACTTAGCCAAGTAGGCATAAATAGTGTACCTGTCAACAGGCGAATCCCAACCTGTCTCAGATCTGATGCTAGAGCCTGCACTAGTCAAAACAGTTTGTTGAATTTTTCCCTTGTTTGCCGTCTCCATAGTATAAGTCCATAATGTTGACTGATTCTCTAGTCCTTTCTCAATCTGAACTCCATATGCAGAAGCATCTCCTCTAGCTGCCACATAAGAAGTATGTGCAGCCATGTCATCCACTAATTTCTTCATTCCGCCTTTCCCAAAGTTGGTAGCATGCGGAGCTCTTGTTTCAGTCAACTAGATCTTACCATCTTGTCCCCAAAATACCAAATTCTTCCTCCTTGCATCCTGAAAAGATTCACAATCCCTGCAATGCTGATGGTGCGTACTATCACACCAAATATATCTTTGATCTCTCCTAAGTGCACTAGGAGTACTCCTAGGTGCAGTAGGAGCACTAGAAGAAATAGTAGACGCAGTCGAAGCAAACTGATCTTTCAATTTTCCCACCAATTTTGCTTTAACTGACTCCAGTGTCAAATCCGTTATGCCTTTGATTATGTCATCAAGAGAGGAAGGCACCGATGGCGCGGATGGTTTTGGAGCAGAAGGAGTCGGCATCGGTCTTGGAACAGGAGGAACAGGAGGAGTAGAAATAGTAGGCACTGGCATAGGCCAAGAAACTGGCTTAGGAAGAGAATAAATAACAGGGATAGAAGCAGGCATAGGAGCAGAAGAAGGCATCGGTGTCATAGATCCATTCTGTAGGCGGGTCTTCCATAGCCTCCTCTTGGTCAAAGTCGAGACTGCATCCTGGGCATCTTGCCAATCCGTTTTAAGACCCATAGGCTTTGTGCGATCCTCAAGAAGCTCTCCTAATTCTTCCTGAAGAGAAGGATCTACAGCTTGCAAGAAAAGCTCAACTTTCTCAACATCCAATGCTCTTTGTTCAATGGCATCAAGTTGACTATACCTCTCTTCAAATTCTCGTATCAACTCTGAAGCAGCTAGAACTTTGTTTGGCATGTAGACCCACTCTCGGAATGACCGCCATGTAGCCATCCCAAAGTCCTCAAGGAAATACTCTTCTTTTAGGACCTTCTTAAAATCTTGCCAATGCGAATTTTGAATAAAAAGATCAGTCACTTTTGCCCTCAGGGCGGGTGTCTCAACTGCTTCAATTGCCTTAGTCGCGCTGATTGCATTCTCCTGCTCCGAATATAGTTGCCTTTTGCTGAGACAACTATTGTTGATACAATTGCTGCTGCTGCTACATATACAACAGTGTCTGCTGATTTTGAAGCTGCATATACATAGATATATTCTGTAAAATCTTCTTTAAATCATCTGTTGAAGTACTTGAAGCAGCATCAATGATGAAGCTGAAGTAGAGGACAAAGCAAGAATCGTAGAAGAGGCTGAAACTGATGCTGAAGTATCTCCCATCTTGAAATTTATGTGACGCTTTCACGTCGGGTTCACCAAAGATGTCGAAGAGTTTTCGAAAGCAAAGTCGCAACCACAGAGGACCTGTTAGAAAATCTCATCGACTCCTCCCTGCATCTCGCAGTACTACCATCATCAATCCTACTTGAAGGAATTACTCTGTAATCTGTGCGTCGAAGAATACCAGAGCGGCAACTCAAGAAAGGTAGTCCAAAAAGAGTTCTTGAACGACGGATGGAGAAAACAACTCCATCAAATTTCAACCAGGAGTGTGAAAGCCTCAATTGTGGCATCAGAACAAGATCTCAGCCTTCAATTTTAATCTGTAAAAGTGTGTAACCTGCAACCTCCATAGCCCTTCACAGAGAGTACAATACGCAGGGGTTCAAATTGTTCTTGTAGCAGCATTTCAGTAATGAATAAGTTTGATGGATGAAGTAACTGTATAAGTGCTTCGAATAGATTTCAATGGATTTCTGCGCCTCCATAGCCTTTCCCCAGAGAGCATTCCACTCTGTTCCCTGTAGCAGTTGCCTACTTTTTCCGTGCCTTTTTTCCCCCCAAAAAGCCTCCTTTTGAAAATAGCCATCCGTGGCTTTATTTTTTTCTTTCCCCAGGAATTCGATCCTTCCACAATAGGCCCTAAAAAATCGGCCCTTTTTTTATATCAGAAAAGCGGCTCAACTCTTTTGGCAGGCCGCTCTATAGGTCCTGCTGGCAAAGGTCCCCTTTTTTACCAGAAAAAGCAATAGTGTTTCGAAGTTGATCATAGAGTTGCTGTAGCTCTATTGTCCAGATCAAATCAGTATCTGCTTGTACAGTCACTCTGTTGCTCTCAGGAATCTTTGATGTACTGATAATGCCACCGAAATGTGAAGAACACTTATCTATATTCCACTTCAAACCGGTTGTAGAGATGTTAGAGGGACGAGTTAATGGAATTAGACCACAATGAGGACCTTCAACTGATGTTATTTCTGGTAATGTGTCATTCAATTACGACAAGCATTTCCAAAGATCTGTGGTATCCTGATTCCCTGAGTTGTTCAGGACTTTCGTGCCTAGCCCAGCATAGAACTCCTTCACCTCAGGTCGAATAGAATCCAAATCTCCTTTTATCACTTCAGGTTTGTACCGTTTACGAACTTCAAATGCATCCTCAGATGGCAGAAAATCAAGGGCACCATCATAAATCCGATTTGCTCCCCCATCTACGCATATTCAAAAACATGCTTTATCCCATAAAAACCGTGTCAATAAAGGCAGTTGATGGTTCAGCACTACAAGTGCAAATGTCAAACTAGGCTGCTCTTGGTTCAGAAAAGCACTAGAAAGAAAAGTGGAACTATGGCCCATTGTTGGAATGGAGACTATACTGACACAAGATTTCAAACTGCACAAAAATTTGCCAACATCCAAGGATAGGCCTTCTTCTTGCATCTCCCTGAAACAGTTGAGCACATCCTCACTGAGCCCATATTTAGAGTATCCAGCAGTTATAGCAGGCACATTGAATGTATCAAACATTATTTGTGTCATCTTCTCTTTATTAGCCTTGGGATTCAGTGGCGCTTCTGTGAGGAGGAGTGCTTGCTCTTCCTTAATGACCTCTATTGCAGCCCTTTACTTTTCAACTGCAGAAACCTCCATTGCAAGATCCAAGGTAGATGGTAATCGATCTTCTAGTGCTTCTAAAACTGATCCAAACTTCCCAAACATATCCATCACTATGCTTCCAAACTTCTCTCCACTATACTCGCACGTAGAAAAAAAAATGTAAACACAACAACTAAGTATGTACAAAGTAACAATTCCCACACACACAACTTTTTGGTGGATTCCACACCTTGGATGCGCAGCAATACGACATCCACCCCCTCTAATCCTGCGCATCCTCCGGATGGGCCAACTACCCATGATCATTATCATCAAGATCCACGAACAGATCAATCTCTTCATTGTGTATTTCCGGTACTTCAACAAGATTATCTGTCATATCATCTGTCTCTTCTACTAGAGTTTCTTCTCGTTGCTCTTCTCTTGCAAATTCTTCCAATGCATAATCCTCATCATCTCTTTTCTTGAAAATCTTGATTCCTTTTCCTACAATACGCACTCTAAGCACTGTCCCATCCAATTCTGTCAGCTCATATGTTTCATTATCAAAGACATGTCTGACTATGTACGGCCCAAACCATCTTTTCACCATCTTCTGAAGTGCAATATGCTGATTTTCAAGGCTGCTATCAAAGACTAATACCCAGTCTCCCTCTTCTATTGCTCTAGGCCGCAAGCAATGCCTAGTGTCAAATCTATCCTTATTTCTTAGTCTAGCAACCTTCAACCTGTCAATAGCTAGCTGAATATCCTCTGGTTTTCTCTCCAATTGTCGGATCCGAAGCGCTAAGAGCTCCTCTCTCGTCAAATCCTCCTACCAAGGTAAAACTGACCAAGTCAAAGCACAAGTCTCAGTCGGCATAACCGGTTTCTGACCATACATCAACTCTGTGGGCATTTATCTTGTGATAACACTGAGTCGTACGATCAGCCCACAAAGCAAATGGTAGAAGTCTCAGCCATTCTCCAATCCGTCCTCTGCATGCTTTGGCTAATGCTTTCACTATCGGCAGATGTCCTCTTTCACTCTTCCTATTATCCTCTGGATTGTATGCTGTGGTTAGAGCCAACTTGATTCCTAGTTGAGAGAAAAACTCCCTAGCTTCATCTGCATCCAATTCACCGCGATCTGCAGTGATCTTACCCACACAGCCATACCTGCAGAAAATTTCTTCCAATAAGAACTTACATACTGCACTAGTGGTCTTCGTTCTCAAAGGTCTGCCCTCAACATGATTGGTAAGATCCTCTCTAGCCAAAACAATATATCTCATCTGCCATAGACCCATAGGCAAAGTAATCAAGTTAACTACCCACTTATAATGAATGCATAGCAGATAGGTCGGATGAAGCTCATCTCGATGACGCACTACCGAATACATCTGGCAGTCTCTGCAAGTCTCTACAAAGTGAGAAACATCTCTATATATGTCTTTCCACCAATATTTCTCCTTGATTTTCTCATAAGTTGCCCACACTCCTCTATTACCAGCCCAAGGACTCTCATGAAACTCCCTTATCACTTGTAATTGTGTCTCTTTATCGCAAACGACCCACAAGGGTAATCCACCTCTTTTCTTTAGATGCTTCCAAAGAAATCCGTCCTTGAGAAAATAACCATAGGCTTTTCTTCTGATCTTCTTGAACTCTTCATCTGTCCATTCATCTCTTTTGCTTAGTGTACTAAGGTACTTGCCAATCTGCAACCAATCTCCAACATAGAGTTCTTCTATGAAAGCCACAATATCATAGACATGGCAAACATGATCAACCATAGCCGGCTGAAATTTCTGCATCATCCTCTTCTGCAAGTAGTGTCTCCTCATCATCATATATGGCTCTAGACAGCATATCTGCCACTGCATTATCCTTTCCTGCTATATGTTTAAATTCTCGATTTAATGACTTAATGTATGTAATCCATCTCAACATAGCTATATCCGGAGTAGAGCAACTCATAATCATACCTATCAATGGCAAGCAATCTGTCTCTACCATAACTGAGGCTCCAATAAAGTACTCCTTGTCACATTTGAGAGCCGTAACAATTCCCAGTAATTCCCTCTTGATTTGCAGATACCTCCTTTGTCTCTCGTTTAGGACTTTCACCATAAACTGAATAGCATACCTGTTTCCATCTACATCATCTTGACCCACAGCCCAACCTATGCCAATTGGACTAGTGTCAACTGTCAATACAATAGGCCTTCCGCAATTATAATCTGCTTTCCTGAGAGTAGGAGCAATCTGCAATAACTTCTTCAATTTCTGCATGGCTCTAGTGTGGCTCTCATCCCAATAAAATTTATGCCCCTTTTGAAGGAGCTGATATAAACAATCTGCTATGTGTGCAAAATGGGGTATCCAAATCATATAAAACACACAAGCTCCAATGAATCTCTGTACCTCTAAAGTGGTAGAACAATACTCCATAATCTTGCCTATAGCATCCACCTTCTCAAGTGAGGGTTTCCTGCCATAATACCCACACATATGTCCAACAATAACAACCTCATTTACTCCAAAAACAGATTTTTGCCCTAATAGTGTCAAGTTCACTTCTTCTAACCTGGCCAAAATCTTTTCACAAGCTGAAATATGATCAGCCACAAAGTATCTGCATCCCTGCTCATTTAAACTCTCATTCTTCTCTTCTTCTGCACACCCCTTAATGGGCACATCATCCAAGAAAGGCATGGTAAGCTGAGGTATGTAATCACGGACCTTATGCATGGCATTCATCATATGCGCAACAGAATTAGTGACACCTTGAGGCAAGGTACACATCCTGACAAGCCCCATAAGGGTTCTCATAGTGGTTATGTCCCTGCTTTCCAAAGCCAGCTGAAACTGATCATATCTCGAATACAAATAACCTAAAGAATAGATGGCACGTCCAGCAAATGCTTCTGCAAACTCATTCACAACTGGATCTATACCAACATTCCTAATAGTAACTCTGTTTACTGGTTGCATGTCCTGTATAAATCAGAGAGTACCATTCTTCTTTGGAACCGTAAACCACTTATTTGAGTATGGTGTAGATGAAGGCTCTAGGATTCCCATCTTGATTTTCTCATTCAACAAGTCAATTAGCTTTGGCAGGTGTGCCTTAGGCACTGGAATAGGTCGGAGGTTCCATGGAATATGAGGAATAGTAAAGATGACCATAGGAGCAATAATACCTGGATTCACACATCCAATCTCATGCAGGAAAAGCAAATCCCCTTCCATGTCGCTCAAGCATCTCCTGAAAGCATTGCTTCTTTGTGGGTAGCAAGAAATCACCATTTCCAATTTTTAATTCAGCAAGAGTCTCTGCTGAAAATTTATGGCCTATATGATCTGGATTCCTCAAAATTGGCTGTTTGGCAGCCCTCTCTATTTGCTGATCACTGTTAAGTGGAAGCGGTACAGCTACCGGCTTCACCTTCTTATCCACAGTCTTGTATTTCGTGTCAACCCTGGCTTCATTATGATCCTCTGCAATACTCAAACCTTGTTGTAAATCAATAATTCTGCACTCCAGTGTGACTGAATATCCTCAGCCCTCTGCTCCATGGACTGCATAGGAACAACCCTAAACTCTGGATACTGAAATATTTTAGCAGTAAACTCTGTTGGCTGAAAGTTTTCAGCCCTCTGTGTCTCTATAAGCTGATCATAATCAGCTAGAAACTCTGTTTGCTGAATTTCTTCAGCACTCGATACTTTTTGCTGAGTCACCTCAGCCTCTGACTCTATTTGTGACACAAAATCTCCAATTTCATGAAACATGTCCAGGGATTGCACTAATACATTACTGTGACAACTCTGCATATCAGTTTTCAGCATATTTTCCATCTTTGTCATCGTATCTACACAAATCATACTATCATACATCCCATCTATATGCTCATCATCCTCTAAAATACCTGCATTTTTTAAATTTTTCTCCTTCCTGCATAAGTAACCTGGCAGCTCTAGGCAACTTAGAAGTCTTTTGATAACTCATCGAACTGTTTGCTGAAAATTCCAACAAAATTGGAGGAGAAAGCACTGCTGCCAGGAGGCGAGAACTCCAATTTCCTCTGCTCTGTACCACTGTCGTCTCGCGAAACAGTGGTACCTAATGAAAACCCGAATCTCTCACAGTGGGCAAAGGTGCATCTCTAGGAGTACCCCTGTTTCTAACATGGTTCACACACACAGTCATAAACTGAACTGCTCTCATGCCATCTTTACTGCGAATCCGTGCATAAGCAGAACCATCATCCATTACTTTTGTTTCCATGCGCATCTCTGTGATGAATGGTTGTCCAAGAATTATGGAATAAGAGCATGAATCCTGCACAAAGAAATGGAAATCCTCCTCTACATCTCCAATAGAAACCGTGACATTGGGACAGGCAGCATACAAATCACCTGTAGTGTTGTTGGCGGCTCTCATATGCCACCCATGCTCTACATCCATAGGTCATCTATTACTTTCATAAACTCCACGAACTATGAGATTAATCTCTGAACCACGATCCACCAAAGCAACATAAGGCACCTGTTTCTCTCCAATTTTTACCATCGTTTCTGTAGTTTCCCTAGCCCAATGACTCCACGAAAAGTGACTACGCGGTATCAAGACAGGCTCATCAGTTTCAGTATAATGCATTGGCTGAACCCTCTTCTCTATCTGTGGAAAAATAGAAACATTCTCAACCATAACCTCATTCTCATCCTCATCTAACTCCCCAATCAAAACTCCCTGTGTATCAGTAGTAGGCAATGCATGTCTTTTCCTCTTTAGGACTTCTTGGAACTGATCTTGAAACTCTCTTTTCGAGATGCCCAAAACCTTAGAAATAGTAAAAGTCACCTCACTGCCAAGTATCTTGTCATTAAAGATTTTCTTCATGTCTGTAGATGTCTCAATATCGGAGATCAATCTAAACCCTGGCTGCTTTCTCTCTCTAGGCTCTTGCCTCTTTTCTTTCTTTTGAGCATCTTCCATCTGTCATTCTGGCCCTGGTCTCAAAGATGGTCCTGCAGTAGGTGGAGTAACAAACTCACCCCCTCTAGTCTTCTTAGCTGCATTTGGATTTTCTTCATCCCTCTTACGCTTCTCCTCAACAAGTGTATCTACTCCCTGAGACTTAGCTAAGTAGGCATAAATAGTGTTCCTGTCAACAGGCGAATCCCAACCTGTCTCAGATCTGATGCTAGAGCCTGCACTAGTCAAAAAAGTTTGCTAAATTTTTCCCTTGTTTGCCGTCTTCATAGCATAAGTCCATAATGCTGACTGATTCTCTAGTCCTTTCTCAATCTGAACTCCATATGCATAAGTATCTCCTCTAGCTGCCACATAAGAAGTATGCGCAGCCATGTCATCCACTAATTTCTTCATTCCGCCTTTCCCAAAGTTGGTAGCAAGCGAAGCTCCTGTTTCACTCAACCAGATCTTACCATCTTGTCCCCAAAATACCAAATTCTTCCTCCTTGCATCCTGAAAAGATTCACAATCCCTGCAATGCTGATGGTCCGTACTATCACACCAAATACATCTTCGATCTCTCCTAGGTGCACTAGGAGCACTCCTAGGTGCAGTAGGAGCACTAGAAGAAATAGTAGGCACAGTCGAAGCAAACTGCTCTTTGAATTTTCCCACCAATTTTGCCTTAACTAACTCCAGTGTCAAATCCGTTATGCCTTTGATGTTCATCGCAAAGCTAGGAACTTCTGGTTGAGAGTGTAAGGTGGTTGGGAGAGTTTGAGGGTCGTGAAGGACGCCATCAGTAGGGAGAAGGCTTGTTCTTATCTGGTCAACATCTTGAGGACCACCATTTTCTAGAGTGATTGTGAGATTTTTTGGATGGGTGGAGAGGAGTATATCATATTTTTTTATGAGAGTTGAGAGGTGAGGATAAGGATTTTTTAATTAATTAAGGATTTTTTTTTGCATTTTGCATGATGCACGATCACATGTAGATAGACTCTAGGCACAATTTCTTCAATGCATACATTATTTTTGTGTGTAGCATCGATTGATTGGTTGCATATCATGGATCCAACATTGCATATTTTTTCAAATCATGAATGATTGGGCATGGAGTTCATTTCAAAAAACCATATTCTTGCCAGGGCACACTGCATAAAAAACAGGTTCATATCCAGAGAATGTTTATTTTGAAGACTCAAGGATCAAAGAAAAAGATCATACGTTTTACATGGTCAACGAGTATTTCTTGAAGAAAAACAAGACATGTGTGCTGAAAGTGTGTGCAATTACAAGAACAATAGGCCAAGGAAGGGAATAAGTCATCCAAGATAAAAGATGGAGAAAAATGATGGGATTTACGAAAATCAGAAATTTTTCCCATTTTGATAGATTTTCGTAATTCTGCCCGCGTTGGCTTGTCGACCAGATATGTTTCGATCATTTTGAGTACCCCGAACGACTATATTCAGAGTTCAAATGATGAAGTTATGATCCAAATAAGTTACAAACAGGCATAAAGCAGAAAAAATGAAAATGGTGAAAAGCAGTAGAAAAGCAAAAGCCAAAAGCTGAAAGCAAAAAGCCTAATGTGTGTGAGCGTGGATAGAAAACCATATAAGAAGATGAGAATGGAGAGTTAAGGGCCTTCCCCCTTATTACAATTATATTTTGTGAAAGAGGAGAGTGGAGGGTCGCATGCTAGAGTGAGCTCTCGTCATGCCAATTTGGAAGTTGGAGCTTTTGGGTGTCAAAGCGCCGAGCATCGGCTCAAGGTTGTTAAGGTACGAAAATATATCTCACTTGGTTTGTTTTTGAATTGTTGGTATTTTCGTTGTGTTGTGGTTGTGTGATACTCTACCCACATTTGGGTTTTTACTTGTTTTGAGCTTCAAGAGGCATTGTGTTTTGTCTTGTCTTTATATGTGGCTTGTGGTGTATTATCGAATATTTTAATTTTTCAAGTTGTGTTGTGCATTCGACAAAGTCAATTACCCCAACTGGCACTCCTTAACGTCTCGTTATTGGGTTGTGAGTGAGGCTTGTTCTCATTCACTGCTTGCATAAACGGAATAAAATTACACATTTCTTTGGGAATGCAAAGTCTTCTTGCATAGCCTTGTTTAATACTGGCATAGTCTAAAAATGTGTAGCTCCTAAAGCAAGATTATGAAGATTTTGGTACTTTATTAGGGAAAAATATATTGAAATATATGCATTCTTGTATTGGGATATAATTCTAGAATTAAAAGTGATAGTTTGTTGCCTCAACCCCATAGTTTTCACAGTGATACTCACAATTTCGTAGCAGTAGCCCTGCAACAGGTCTTGAAGCCTTGTAGTGTTCTATCAAAGAAGAGTATGATGAAATACATGCTTTTCCACATTGGAATACAAATCTGGAATAAAAAAGACAATTTATTACACCCACGATCTTGTAGTCTCCATAGCAATACTCACCACTCCGAAGTAAGTTCTTAAGCTTCCTAGTGTTTATCAAAGAAGAGCATACTCAAATATAAGCCTTTTCATTCTAAATACATATTTGGAATTAAAAAAGGCATTTAGCTATACCCAACCATGTAGTCTCCATAGCGGTGCTCACAACCCCATAGTGGGTTTGCAACTCCTAAAAATGAATAAATCTATCAATTTTGAATTAAATTTGAACTATTAGAAGGCTAGATTAAGCTTTCAATGGAAAGATAATAATCTAAGGGACCTTGTTTTACTTTATAATAATCTAAGGGACTTTGTTTTACTTTCTGTAGTGTTGATTATCACCCAATTATAACCCATGTTGTTTTGGGGGCAAGAGTTAGATTGCTCAGTGGTAGTGTCATTGGCATGGATTGTTGGCTTTTGCAAGCATTATTAATATTGCAATTGCTCAATTAGACTAAGTTCCTCCATGAGGTAGTGAATGCAATCATGAAAGCATGGAACTCACTTCATCTAGTGATCTCCACCCAATCAAAGCTAGACAAGGTGTAGGATTGATTCCTATCCCATCAGGGTCTTCCCAACTGCTTTGATGCTATAGATTACACCCATATTAGCATGATTTTACTACCAAAAGAATATTCTACTACATGGTTTGATCTCTCCAAGAATAGCATGAGAATTCAAGGTATCCTTGACATCACATACATGCAAGCAATAAGCTAGTTACATGCAAACCAATATGCACCTTGCACACAGATTTTAATGAGAAAGAAAAAGGGAACGAGGAATGATAATGTTCAAATCCCAATTTTGACCACTCTAAAAACATTGTGAACTATGTATTCAAAAATTGAGGCCTTCAAATGTTGGTAGCCCTCCATTCTAGACATTTACCAAGTATAGTAGCACACCATTCGAGAGGGGGAGGGCATGTAAATTTCTTCAAACTTTGATTAGTCCTAACACAATCAATCATCATCACAATTTAGAGAATTAAAAAAATATCAAGTGCATATTAATTTTGATAATGAAGCCCTCATTTGGTCCTAGCATGAAGGGATGTTAATCTCCACATCACGGTAGGTTAAGCTCACATGCAGTCACATAATTGAGCACTCCACCACACATGTTTTTAGGTCTACCACCATGAAGGAGGAGGCTATTGTCTATTCCATAGCCCCTATTTTTGTATGCACGCTAGAAATGAAGGGTACAATAGACAACACCATGTCAAAGAAATTACATAGTATTACATAGTAAAACAAGAGCAATCAACAGAATGTCCAACTTTGGCATGAAGAGAAGGCTATTTTACAAATACCCCAATCACAAACACCATTTGAGTATGCATGGCAGAGCCCAGTGGCATTTCATAACACAAAAAATGACAACTAGTACTAAGGGAGAAAGGCATACCTCTTTTGTTTGTTTTTTGGGGGGGGGGGGGGGGGTTGGCTAATGCAAATCCAAATTTTTGAGATCTCCTACTATCCCTACAATATGGGCCGGGTTGTGCTTGCTTGGGACTAGTGGGAGAAAGCTCATCCCTCACCCTGTGTAACTACATGGTTGCACTATAAGGGGTGGGTTGAGTAGGGGCATCATAAATACTCAAAAACCCTTATAAGCACCTCTTCAAAAGGGGGTTCTAAGAGCAAGGTTAATGATTCCCATTCGCTAATGAACAAGATCTTCCATCTCCTGACAAAGAAGGCTAATCCAATCGAGCACACAAGGCTCTAACATGGCTCACACATAAGACATTAAATATTTTGACAAAGCTTTGACATGCTCACACACAAGACATTAAATATTTATTTTGATTCTCCTTCTCTAAACTTCTACTGCTGGTGTGTGATCGAACTATAAGTCTACCTTCCCATCCACTATGTTGGTGTGACCCAACCCTAAATAGGGTCTTGCTGTGAGTACCAATGGAGTGGAATGGCTCCATTCCATCCTCTTCCCCTATATGTGACTTCACCGTAACAACTTTGACAACTCCAGAGACAAGAGTTGTTGACTAACAATCATCTTTGGCACACATTAGAATGCATTGTTCATCAAACTCCATCTACATCTAGTGTGCTATTCCACTCCACCCACTTCCCCTAGATGTGACTTCACCATAACAACTTTGACAGTTTTAAGAGAAGACTTAACAAACATCTTTGGCACACATTACAATGAGATGTTATCAAATCACCAAAATTGAACCAAACTCCATCTACATCTAGCCTTAAGCACATGCTTGAGATAAAGTCCATCCAATAGCTTCAACACATCCTTGAGAAAAGGGAGAGCTTCAAGCACCGAGATCTTTTTACCTAAGATAGTACATCCAGTAGCTTTAGCACATCCTTGAGAAGTGAGAATTTGAGTTGCCCCATATATGACATTCGTGTGCCACTACTCATTAATTCATTGTCCTTAACAAAGGGGATATGCTTCTTAACAATGGGATAATCAACTAGTACTTCCTGAAATGTGAGTGTGAGTGATTCTCTAGGGGTTTCACATAGAAGTGGCATTGTAGGTTTAGCACATCCTCATGAATTGTAAGTTTAGTACATCCTTAAGAAGTGAGAGCTTGAAGAAGCAACCCTATATATAACATTTGTGTGCCACTATTGGCCTTAGCATTAGCACATCCTCAAGAAGTGAGATATTCAAGCACTAAGCTCCCTATACATGTGCCACTACTCCTTGGGTTACATTCATTGGCCTTGAATGGACATGCTTCTTAAAAATGGGATGATCAAGTACTACCCAAACTCAATATGCATGAGTGATCTCTAGGGGTTCACGAAGTAGCCAATAAGAGCTTCAAGCATTGAGTTGCCCTATACATGTGCCACTACTCCTTTGGGTCAATTCATTGGCCTTGGCTAATGGACATGCTTCTTAACAATAAGAAGAAACTCTTAAGTGCGTGGTTCTCAGGGGTGGGATGAAACTCAAGCGTGAGTGATTCTCTAGGGATTCATGTAGAAGTAGCTACAAACCCCCTTTGTATCACTACCTAGAATGGCACTCTTCTTTGCCTTCCCCATAATGGAGAGGCTCATTATGCTTCAAAATTTCTTCAAAACCAACACATCACTACCTATAATGGCACTCTTCTTTGCCTTCCCCATATGGAGAGGCTCATTATGCTACCTTCCCCACAATGGAGAGGCTCATTATGCTTCAAGTGTTTTTCAAAATCAACGCATCACTTCCTATAATGGCACTCTTCTTTGCCTTCCCCATATGGAGAGGCTTATTATGCTACGAATTTTTTTCAAAATGATCACAAAAAATGGCCAAAACTACAAAGATTTTTTAGGTCTTCTAATATTGACTTTTTTCTTCTAACGGAGAGATCGACCATTGTCTTCTATGCTTCAGATGATTCACACGGCCCCTTGAAAATCATCCTCTAAATATTTCAACTATTTCCCTCGGCATAAATCAAGTGATCAAACCCCTCCACTCTTGATAAGAACATAAAACACACTTAAAGAAAGAAAGACGGTTCATAGGTCTAACAGAGTGGAGGGTTCGATAGGTCTCTCCATAGATCCCAACAATTTAAAAAACCACTCCACAAATCAAACGATTACCCCCGAATCAATCAATTAATTACTAGGTAGCACGCAATAGGGTCCATGTTGCAAGCTGTTTATTCAAGCATTTTTGCGGGTTCGTGATGGGTAGTATCGTTTGTCATGATGATGTACAGCAGTGTCAATCATGGGGTTATGAATATGTCGAGTCAAAACAACCTCAACCACACAGTTGAAATTTTCTAACTCACAACGTGATTATGAAAATTTGTTGAGTTGGTAACACACACAAAATGCATATGGGCTTTGGATAAGATTATGAAAATTTGTTGAGTTGGTCACACACACAAAATGCATATGGGCTTTGGATAAACAGCAAACACACAACCATTGTCAATCCAAAAGCGACCAGCACAAATGATTTTAGACTGCGATAGCACCTTAAAAAGACTTGCACAAATGGTTTACACCTACAATATCAACCTTTGATGACGCCCTTAAAAAAGCACATAGGTCATGCAACTTGAGCTCGCTTAATGTAATAAGACTTGGATATAACAAAAACGTTGGTCGTTGCAATTAGAACTCATCCTCATTATTTTCATGCATTGAACTGCAAATGGGAGAGCCAGTCATGTGGTTATCTTCATGCATGCAACTTTGATCATCTCATAAAAATTCGATGTCAATAAAGGTAGTTGATGGTTCAGCACTACAAGTACAAATGTCAAACTAGGTTGCTCTTGGTTCAGAAAAGCACTAGAAAGAAAAGTGGAAATATGGCCCATTGTTGGAATGGAGACTATACTGACACAAGATTTCAAACTACACAAAAATTTGCCAACATCCAAGGATAGGCCTTCTTCTTGCATCTCCCTGAAACAGTTGAGCACATCCTCACTGAGCCCATATTTAGAGTATCCAATAGTTATAACAGGCACATTGAATGTATCAAACATTATTTGTGTCATCTTCTCTCTATTAGCCTTGGGATTCAGTGGCTCTTCTGTGAAGAGGACTGCTTGCTCTTCCTTAATGACCTCTATTGCAGCCCTTTACTTTTCAACTGCAGAAACCTCCATTGCAAGATCCAAGGTAGATGGTAATCGATCTTATAGTGCTTCTGAAACTGATCCAAACTTCCCAAACATATCCATCACTATGCTTCCAAACTTCTCTCCACTATACTTGCACGTAGAAAAAAAAATGTAAACACAACGACTAAGTATGTACAAAGTAACAATTCCCACACACAACTTTTTGGTGGATTCCACACCTTGGATGTGCAATAGTACGACAACATTTGCACCATTGTTGAGCAGTAGGACGGCATGAGGTCCGCTACAGCTATATGCACTAACTTTTAGATGCACGCGCACTTGAGAGAGCACCTGTCATTGAGCACGCACGATTCTTGCACACACCATTTGGGATGTTCATCAGAAAGCTAGGAACTTTTGGTTGAGAGTGTAAGGTGTTGGGAGAGTTTGAGGGTTGTGAAGGATGCCATCAATAGTGAGAAGGGTTGTTCTTATTTGGTCAACATCTTGAGGACCACCATTTTCTAGAGTGATTGTGAGATTTTTTGGATGGGTGGAGCGGAGTATATCATATTTTTTTATGAAAGTTGAGAGATGAGGATAAGGATTTTTTAATTAATTAAGGAATTTTGTTTGCATTTGCATGATGCACGATCACATGTAGATAGACTAGGCACAATTTCTTCAATGCATACATTATTTTTATGTGTAGCATCGATTGATAGGTTGCATATCATGGATCCAACATTGCATATTTTTTCAAATCATGAATGATTGGGCATGGAGTTCATTTCAAAAAACTATATTCTTGCCAGGGCACACTACATAAAAAACAGGTTCATATCCAGAGAATGTTTATTTTGAAGACTCAAGGATCAAAGGAAAAGATCATACGTTTTACATCATCAACAAGTATTTCTTGAAGAAAAAGAGGACGTGTGCACTGAAAGTGTGTGCAATTACAAGAACAATAGGCCAAGGAAGGGAATAAGTCATCCAAGATAAAAGATGGAGAAAAATGATGGGATTTACGAAAATCGGTATTTTTTTCCATTTTGATAAATTTTCGTAATTTTGCCCGCGTTGACTTGTCGACCAGATATGTTCCGATCATTTTGAGTACCCCAAACGACTATATTTGGAGTTCAAATGACGAAGTTATGATCCAAATAAGTTACAAATAGGCATAAAGAAAAAAAAATAAAAATGGTGAAAAGCAGTAGAAAAGCAAAAGCCAAAAGCTAAAAGCAAAAAGCCTAATGTTTGTGAGTGTGGATAGAAAACCATATAAGAAGATGAGAATGGAGAGTTAAGGGCCTTCCCCCTTATTACAATTGTATTTTGTGAGAGAGGAGAGTGGAGGGTCACATGCTAGAGTGAGCTCTTGTCATGCCAATTTGGAAGTTGGAGCTTTTGGGTGTCAAAGCACCGAGCATCGGCTCAAGGTTGTTAAGGTACGAAAATATATCTCACTTGGTTTGTTTTCGAATTGTTGGTATTTTCGTTGTGTTGTGGTTGTGTGATACTCTACCCACATTTGGGTTTTTACTTGTTTTGAGCTTCAAGAGGCATTGTGTTTTGTCTTGGTTTTATATGTGGCTTGTGGTGTATTATCAAATATTTTAATTTTTCAAGTTGTATTGTGTATTCGACAAAGTCAATTACCCCAACCGGCACTCCTTAACGTCTCGTTATTGGGTTGTGAGTGAGGCTTGTTCTCGATCACTACTCGCGTAAGAACGGAATAAAATTAAACATTTCTTTGGGAATGGAAAGTCTTCTTGCATAGCCTTGTTTAATACTAGCATAGTCTAAAAATGTGTAGCTCCTAAAGCAAGATTATGAAGATTTTGTACTTTATTAGGGAAAAATATATTGAAATATATGCATTCTTGTATTGGGATATAATTCTAGAATTAAAAGTGATAGTTTGTTGCCCTAACCCCATAGTTTTCACAGTGATACTCACAATTTCGTAGTAGTAGCCCTGCAACAGGTCTTGAAGCCTTGTAGTGTTCAATCAAAGAAGAGTATGATGAAATATATGCTTTTCCACATTGGAATACAAATCTGGAATAAAAGACAATTTGTTACACCCACGATCTTGTAGTCTCCATAGCAATACTCACCACTCCGAAGTAAATTCTTAAGCTTCATAGTGTTTATCAAAGAAGAGCATACTCAAATCTAAGCCTTTTCATGCTAAATACATATTTGGAATTAAAAAAGGCATTTAGCTATACCCAACCATGTAGTCTCCATAGCGGTGCTCACAACCCCATAGTGGGTTCTCAGCTCCTAAAAATGAATAAATCTATCAATTTTGAATTAAACTTGAACTATTAGAAGGCTTGATTAAGCTTTCAATGGAAAGATAATAATCTAAGGGACCTTGTTTTACTTTATAATAATCTAAGGGACTTTGTTTTACTTTCTGTAGTGTTGATTATCACCCCATTATAACCCATGTTGTTTTGGGGGCAAGAGTTAGATTGCTCAATGGTAGTGTCATTGGCATGGTTTGTTGGCTTTTGCAAGCATTATTGATATTGCAATTGCTCAATTAGACTAAGTTCCTCCATGAGGTAGTGAATGCAATCATGAAAGCATGGAACTCACTTCATCTAGTGGTCTCCACCCAATCAAAGCTAGACAAGGTGTAGGATTGATTCCTATCCCATCAGGGTCTTCCCAATTGCTTAGATGCTATAGATTACACCCATATTAGCATGATTTTACTACCAAAGAAATATTCTACTACATGGTTTGATCACTCCAAGAAAAGCATGAGAATTAAAGGTATCCTTGATGTCACATACGTGCAAGCAACAAGCTAGTTACATGCAAACCAATATGCACCTTGCACACAGATTTTAATGAGAAAGAAAAAGGGAACGAGGAATGCTAATGTTCAAATCCCAATTTTGACCAATCTAAAAACATTGTGAACTATGTATTCAAAAATTGAGGCCTTCAAATGTTGGTAGCCCTCCATTCTAGACATTTACCAAGTATAGTAGCACACCATTCGAGAGGGGGAGGGCAGGTAAATTTCTTCAAACTTTGATTAGTCCTAACACACTCAATTATCATCACAATTCAGAAAATTAAAAAAATTTCAAGTGTATGTTAATTTTGATAATGAAGCCCTCATTTGGTCCTAACATGAAGGGATGTTAATTTCGACATCACAGTAGGTTAAGCTCACATGCAGTCACATAATTGAGCACTCCACCACACATGTTTAGGTCTACCACAATGAAGGAGGAGGCTATTGTCTATTCCATAGGCCCTATTTTTGTATGCACGCTAGAAATGAAGGGTACAATAGACAACACCATGTCAAAGAAATTACATAGTATTACATAGTAAAAAGAGAGCAATCAACACGATGTCCAACTTTGGCATGAAGAGAAGGCTATTTTAAAAAGACCCCAATCACAAACACCATTTGAGTATGCATGGCAAAGCCCAGTGGCATTTCATAACACAAAAAAATACAACTAGTACTAAGGGAGAAAGGCATACCTCTTCTTCTTTTTTGGCTAATGCAGATCCAAATTATTGAGATCTCCTACTATCCCTACAATATGGGCCGGGTTGTGCTTGCTTGGGACTAGTGGGAGAAAGCTCATCCCTCACCCTGTGTAACTACATGGTTGCACTATAAGGGGTGGGTTGAGTAGGGGCATCATAAATACTCAAAAACCCTTATAAGCACCTCTTCAAAAGGGGGTTCTAAGAGCAAGGTTAAGGATTCCCATTCGCTAATGAACAAGATCTTCCATCTCCTGACAAAGAAGGCTAATCCAATCGAGCACACAAGGCTCTAACATGGCTCACACATAAGACATTAAATATTTTGACAAAGCTTTGACATGCTCACACACAAGACATTAAATATTTATTTTGATTCTCCTTCCCTACCTTCCCATCCACTATGTTGGTGTGACCCAACCCTAAATAGGGTCTTGCTGTGAGTACCAATGGAGTGGAATGGTTCCACTCCATCCTCTTCCCCTATATGTGACTTCACCGTAACAACTTTGACAACTCCAGAGACAAGAGTTGTTGACTAACAATCATCTTTGGCACACATTAGAATGCATTGTTCATCAAACTCCATCTACATCTAGTGTGCTATTCCACTCCACCCACTTCCCCTAGATGTGACTTCACCATAACAACTATGACAATTTAAGAGAAGACTTAACAAACATCTTTGGCACACATTACAATGAGATGTTATCAAATCACCAAAATTGAACCAAACTCCATCTACATCTAGCCTTAAGCACATGCTTGAGATAAAGTCCATCCAATAGCTTCAACACATCCTTGAGAAAAGGGAGAGCTTCAAGCACTGAGATCTTTTAACCTAAGATAGTCCATCCAATAGCTTTAGCACATCCTTGAGAAGTGAGAATTTGAGTTGCCCCATATATGACATTCGTGTGCCACTACTCATTAATTCATTGTCCTTAACAAAGGGGATATGCTTCTTAACAATAGGATAATCAACTAGTATTTCCTGAAATGTGAGTGTGAGTGATTCTCTAGGGGTTTCACATAGAAGTGGCATTGTAGGTTAGCGCATCCTCATGAATTGTAAGTTTAGCACATCCTCAAGAAGTGAGAGCTCGAAGAAGCAACCCTATATATAACATTTGTGTGCCACTATTGGCCTTGGCATTTAGCACATCCTGAAGAAGTGAGATCTTCAAGCACTAAGTTCCCTATACATGTGCCACTACTCCTTGGGTTACATTCATTGGCCTTGAACATACATGCTTCTTAAAAATGGGATGATCAAGTACTACCCAAACTCAAGCATGCATGAGTGATCTCTAGGGGTTCACGAAGTAGCCAATAAGAGCTTCAAGCATTGAGTTGCCCTATACATGTGCCACTACTCCTTTGGGTCAATTCATTGGCCTTGGCTAATGGACATGCTTCTTAACAATAAGAAGAAACTCTTAAGTGAGTGATTCCAGGGGTAATCGTTTCAAGTCCTAACACAATCAATCATCATCACAATTTAGAGAATTAAAAAAATTTCAAGTGCATATTAATTTTGATAATGAAGCCCTCATTTGGTCCTAGCATGAAGGGATGTTAATCTCGACATCACGGTAGGTTAAGCTCACATGCAGTCACATAATTGAGCACTCCACCACACATGTTTTTAGGTCTACCACCATGAAGGAGGAGGCTATTGTCTATTCCATAGCCCCTATTTTTGTATGCACGCTAGAAATGAAGGGTACAATAGACAACACCATGTCAAAGAAATTACATAGTATTACATAGTAAAACAAGAGCAATCAACAGAATGTCCAACTTTGGCATGAAGAGAAGGCTATTTTACAAAGACCCCAATCACAAACACCATTTGAGTATGCATGGCAGAGCCCAGTGGCATTTCATAACACAAAAAATGACAACTAGTACTAAGGGAGAAAGGCATACCTCTTTTGTTTGTTTTTTGGGGGGGGGGGGTTTGGCTAATGCAAATCCAAATTTTTGAGATCTCCTACTATCCCTACAATATGGGCCGGGTTGTGCTTGCTTGGGACTAGTGGGATAAAGCTCATCCCTCACCCTGTGTAACTACATGGTTGCACTATAAGGGGTGGGTTGAGTAGGGGCATCATAAATACTCAAAAACCCTTATAAGCACCTCTTCAAAAGGGGGTTCTAAGAGCAACGTTAAGGATTCCCATTCGCTAATGAACAAGATCTTCCATCTCCTGACAAAGAAGGCTAATCCAATTGAGCGCACAAGGCTCTAACATGGCTCACACATAAGACATTAAACATTTTGACAAAGCTTTGACATGCTCACACACAAGACATTAAATATTTATTTTGATTCTCCTTCCCTAAACTTCTACTGCTGGTGTGTGATCAAACTATAAGTCTACCTTCCCATCCACTATGTTGGTGTGACCCAACCCTAAATAGGGTCTTGCTGTGAGTACCAATGGAGTGGAATGGTTCCACTCCATCCTCTTCCCCTATATGTGACTTCACCGTAACAACTTTGACAACTCCAAAGACAAGAGTTGTTGACTAACAATCATCTTTGGCACACATTAGAATGCATTGTTCATCAAACTCCATCTACATCTAGTGTGCTATTCCACTCCACCCACTTCCCCTAGATGTGACTTCACCATAACAACTTTGATAGTTTTAAGAGAAGACTTAACAAACATCTTTGACACACATTACAATGAGATGTTATCAAATCACCAAAATTGAACCAAACTCCATCTACATCTAGCCTTAAGCACATGCTTGAGATAAAGTCCATCCAATAGCTTCAACACATCCTTGAGAAAAGGGAGAGCTTCAAGCACCGAGATCTTTTTACCTAAGATAGTCCATCCAGTAGCTTTAGCACATCCTTGAGAAGTGAGAATTTGAGTTGCCCCATATATGACATTCGTGTGCCACTAATTAATTCATTGTCCTTAACAAAGGGGATATGCTTCTTAACAATGGGATAATCAACTAGTACTTCCTGAAATGTGAGTGAGTGATTCTCTAGGGGTTTCACATAGAAGTGGCATTGTAGGTTTAGCACATGCTCATGAATTGTAAGTTTAGCACATCCTCAAGAAGTGAGAGCTTGAAGAAGCAACCCTATATATAACATTTGTGTGCCACTATTGGCCTTGGCATTTAGCACATCCTCAAGAAGTGAGATCTTCAAGCACTAAGTTCCCTGTACATGTGCCACTACTCCTTGGGTTACATTCATTGGCCTTGAATGGACATGCTTCTTAAAAATGGGATGATCAAGTGTTACCCAAACTCAAGCATGCAAGATTGATCTCTAGGGGTTCACGAAGTAGCCAATAAGAGCTTCAAGCATTGAGTTGCCCTATACATGTGCCACTACTCCTTTGGGTCAATTCATTGGCCTTGGCTAATGGACATGCTTCTTAAAAATAAGAAGAAACTCTTAAGTGAGTGATTCTCAGGGGTGGGATGAAACTCAAGCGTGAGTGATTCTCTACGGATTCATGTAGAAGTAGCTACAAACCCCCTTTGTATCACTACCTAGAATGGCACTCTTCTTTGCCTTCCCCATCATGGAGAGGCTCATTATGCTTCAACAATTTTTCAAAACCAACGCATCACTACCTATAATGGCACTCTTCTTTGCCTTCCCCATATGGAGAGGCTCATTATGCTACCTTCCCCACAATGGAGAGGCTCATTATGCTTCAACAATTTTTCAAAACCAACGCATCACTACCTATAATGGCACTCTTCTTTGCCTTCCCCATATGGAGAGGCTCATTATGCTACGACAATTTTTCAAAACCATTAAAAAAAAAGGCCAAAACTACAAAGATTTTTTAGGTCTTCTAATATTGACTTTTTTCTTCTAACGGAGAGATCAACCATTGTCTTCTATGCTTTAGATGATTCACACGGCCCCTTGAAAATCGTCCTCTAAATATTTCAACTATTTCCCTCGGCGTAAATCAAGTGATCAAACCCCTCCACTCTTGATAAGAACATAAAACACACTAAAGAAAGAAAGAGGGTTCATAGGTTTAACAGAGTGGAGGGTTCGATAGGTCTCTCCATAGATCCCAACAATTTAAAAAACCACTCCACAAATAAGACGATTACCCCCGAATCAATCAATTAATTACTAGGTGGCACGCAATAGGGTCCATGTTGCAAGCTGTTTATTCAAGCATTTTTGCGGGTTCGTGATGGGTAGTATCGTTTGTCATTATGGTATACAAGAGTCTCAATCATGGGGTTATGAATCTGTTGAGTCAACAACCTCAACCACACAATTGAAATTTTCTAACTCACAATGTGATTATGAAAATTTGTTGAGTTGGTCACACACACAAAATGCATATGGGCTTTGGATAAGATTATGAAAATTTGTTGAGTTGGTCACACACACAAAATGCATATGGGCTTTGGATAAACAGCAAACACACAACCATTGTCAATCCAAAAATGACAAGCACAAATGATTTTAGACTGCGATAGCACCTTAAAAAGACTTGCACAAATGGTTAAGACCTACAATATCAACCTTTCATGACGCCCTTAAAAAAGCACATAGGTCAAGCAACTTGAGCTGGCTTAATGTAATGAGACACTTGGATATAACAAAAACGTTGGTCGTTGCAATTAGAACTCATTCTCATTATTTTCATGCATTGAACTGCAAATGGGAGAGCCAGTCATGTGGCACACATTCGATGGTGGTTGCTCATACAAATTTCAACAATATTACTAGACACAAACATGATTGATACAACTTAATATTATTATAAAGTCTATAGGGAGTAGAAGTTGCAAATAAAAGAAGCTACTGATTTAAAAAAAAAAACCTTTTATACAAATTTCGACAATATTACTAGACACACACAATTGATATGGAGTAGAAGTTACAAATAAAAGAATCTGCTCATAAAAATAACAAAAACCTTTTAGCAACCTCAAACAAAAAGCTTTTAGCAAAATCCTTTCTTGTATATTTACACATGTTTGGTAAAACCTATACACACACACACACAAACCCCTCTTCATCCATACATTTTTTTAATCGGACAAGTACACCCTACATGGGGTGTTTATTCGTCTAAGATGGCACACCCACCGATCAATGGGAGAGCACTGAGTAGCGGCAACAATCCTAGTTGCGCATGTGGCGGCAAAGGTGGCCCACTTCTCTACCACCAATAAGAATCGTCCATCAACGCTTCTGCAAACAAATACAAGTAGTGCATTAAGAATTAGTAATCCATCGTATTTCCCATAATAAAACTCAAAAGATAAAATCACAATATACGAAGGTTAGAGATATAACAAGCTAGTTGACAATATAGCAATAATATTATATTTAGTAGCAATATAACAACGAAGGTTAGAGATATAACAGTTCAATTCAAGCTGGTTGACAATATAGCGATAATATTATGTTGAACGATCACAAAGTTCGATTCAAGCTATTTGTGTTGGACATGTTTTGTAGCAGTATATTATATTAGGTCCAAATCTACATTCAATCACACAGTATCTATACAACCAATACTTCAAAACTTCCAATTTAGGTACTCGAAGACAAATACACTAAGGACGCGCAAACTATTGTCAAATGTAGGTCGATTCAAGCTAGCGGACATGTTTTGTAGCAGTATATTATATTAGGTCCAAATCTACATTCGATCACACAGTATCTATACAACCAGTACTTCAAAACTTCCAATTTAGGTACTCGAAGACAAATACACTAAGGACGTGCAAACTATTGTCAAATGTAAGTCAAGGTACCCAACAAGGACAAAATATTCTCAAAAAACTAATAGTAGTACATAAGCTCTAGATTTGAATCTAACCATGATTCTAACATCGACTTAAATAATTGATATATTATTAGATCAAACATTCATATGACATTCAATCATCACAAATTAAGAGAATATAATTTATATATTAAATCATATCCATAATTGATATATTAGATCATCTTAAGAGAATATAATTTATATATTAGATCATATCCATTGCATTCATATGCCATTCAATCATGGCAAATAAATAGCAGAGACAATTACAAGAGAGAATAATTGATATATTAGATCATATCCATTATGTTCATGTGCCATTCGATCATCGCAAATAATGCATATCAATTAGATCATATCCTTTATGTTCATATGCCATTCGATCATGGCAAATAACGCAGACAATTATAAGAGAGACAATATACAATTATAAACCGATGAGAGAGAACTTGTGGCACAAACGAAATAGGTATAGATTATGTTAGGTTTAAATGACGGAATCTACTAGGTTCATATATAAAATGACGGGCAATGCATCTAAAATAGATATAGATTATAACAGACTGCTGATATATAAAATAAAATGACGGGCAATGCATCATTTAGACAACATACCTCGGGACGATCTTGCACGGCATTCGCGAGGGCGAAGGTTGCACTGCTGGAGGAGGCGAGAGGACATCTGGGCGGTCATGGTTCTCCGCTGCTGCTCCGACTCCTCTTCTCGTCGCTGCGCCCAGACGTCCTCCTCTTCATAACGACGGCGGCGCTCGCCGCCTCCGTAAGCCTGCTGGAAGGCGTAGCAGCGGTCCTGCGAGGGGATGCGCTCCACGGCCTCGCAGCACGCGCGGGACGGCTGCTGCTGCGTCACCCCTCTCCCCTCAACCGACCTCCATGACAAATACGAATTGTAATACGGCGACGACTCTCTTTCCTCCTCCACCTCTCGCCGTTGCTGCCTGAAGAAATTGTCGCACGCCCGCAGCCTCGCGTGCCACTCCTCCCTCGACCCTTCCCCTCTCCTCCTCTCCCGCTCCCTCTCCTCTTCCTCCCGACGTCGCTCCTCCTCTCGACCGCGGGACGTCGCCGACACTTCACTCACTATCACCAACAGCACCAACAGTGCTCCCAACAAAAACACACGAGCCGCCATATTGATTATCACCACCAACTACACACAAGCTAACAGGAGCTATTGTACGGGAAGCCTCGCACTAGCCGGTATGCAGGCAAAATAGCTGAGGCCTCGACCATACTTATAGGCGAGCGGCCCCTGCCCTGGCCTCGACGTGACCGCGCGTGATATTCTCGTTTCGACTCGGCGCTGCCGCCGCGTCTCCCAGTATCCTCGAGGGCGACGTTCCCTCTGGATAAGCATGCCACTCTCCTGCCATGCACCTTCCATAGTGGCACCTTCCATATTGGCCCGATCCCATCAGCCAATCTTACTAAAAGATGAGCTTCTTTCATCGAATAAATATAGCGTAGTCAGGTGGAAATTTGAGAACACCAGACAACCTCTGAGGTGAAGGTGAATAGAGAAGAGTCATTGACACCACCTTGCATATTGGCTCCATCTCATCCGACAATGTTGCTAAAAGATGGTCTTCTATACTCGAGTAGATACAATCTAAACGGGTGAAAAGCCAGGCAGGGCGGAACCTACTCAAGGCTTAGAGTCATTAATATCATAGTTAGACAATCATATGTTTGCTTCTATCCTACTCAAGGCTTAGAGTACGTATTCAAATATTCTAGCTAAATATTTGACACAACTATCTTGCACTCTTGTTTAGAAGGCCACAAACATATGCAAGTCTTCATTGCTAATGATTAGTGAGGTCTGCATCCATTACTCAACCAAACATAGAAAGTAGTTGTTAGGGTGCTACTTCCCAGTTTTGCAATGCTCTCACATAAACGCCCAATATCTTTCTTATGCACACTTGGACAAAACTATTTAAAGAAGTGTTCCCATTGTCTAGAAACAATTAAACAAAATTCTTTAATATACAAACCCTTAGCAATAATAATCTAGTTGTCTTGACACCCATATCATATATGTACCTTTCCTATACCAAAATCATATTATCAATAGTGCTATCATCCCCATTTTTGCAACAATAGGCTTGCACTTCCATTCCATGTTGGAAGTAGCTTCTCTTGATGAGTGACTATACAATGGTGGTTCTTATGAGCTAATCATCCCCATTTCCTCCTTGGTTCGCTTGTTATATGGATCATGAGTCCACCACAAGGTTGTAGAGCACATTGCAACATTTGAAATTTGGGAAAAAATGGATGGGAGTTGTTCGCATGATGTTTGGCGTAGATTTTGTTATGAATTTCAAATTCAAATTTGCAACATCATTTAAGCAATGGACAAGAGTGTTACTACAAGTATCACTTATGAGACCAAGTTTTGTATATCATTCAATGTTTTTAGTGACAATGAACACTATAAGAGATGAGGAGAATTTCGACACTAGTTTCTCAAGCATTTTCCTTTAAAAAAATGGGACATGGCTATAAGCACCAATATGAGCTTTGAAAAAGTTACGCACATTATAATTGCCAATATTTCCACATGTAAATACAAGTGCTTATACTAATCCCACTAGAAAATACTTACAACCATGGGTTTCCTTTGTTCATTTTGATGATACGATCTAGCTTAAAGAAAGTCCATAAACCCTATTGCATTTTTTGTTTTAGTTTTCCTCTTCTTTGTGTCATTTAAGATAGATTAACTCACCTAAGTGCATTGTATATTGTAGATAGTAGAAATTTTCCCTTTTTTGTGTGTTCTTATGGGCTGGGTGGATGTGTGGGTGGTTGGATGGGTGCATGTGTAGGGCATATAATTTAGTAATATCATTGGAATAAGGGTGATTGTGTTCCAATTAGGCAACACGGTCAATCTTCATTAGACATATGCTAGGTACAAGCATGCGCTTGAAAATTGATACTTTGTTTTTTTAAAAATTTGATTTATAATTTGGTTTAAAATAGTGATTAATTATGAAATAAAAATTATAAAATTAATTAGTTATAATTATAAAACTAGTAAATCAATTGAAAGTGATTTGGAGAAAGAGAGAGTAGACAGTAGACAGGGGAGAGAGAAAAAAGTTGAAAGAGTGAGAGACAAAGAGAGTAGAGAGAGTAGAGAGAGAGTGGAGGGAGATTGGAAATCCGTCTAGGTTAAGTTAAAGGACCACAATGAAAATCTCCTCAAAAAGCTCTAGTTAATGAGATCTAGCCTTAAGAATAACAAGAAACCAGCAAATCAAGGAGTGGATTATGACAACATCTTTTATCTCTACAATTAATGAAATGCAAGCACATCGCAACTCTCCAAAGATTGAGAAGAGGATTGGTAGAATCTAGCAAACTATTGGACTACATCAAATCGCAAGTATACTAACAAGAGTTTCTAACGAAACTGCAAAAAAAAAGACTATGCTCGATACAGTCAGTATTTCCTATGTTAAAATTACCATAATAATTGTATCAGTATATCAATCAATAATACATGGTTGAATATTGCGACACATATTCCAATTGAGGATACCATCACATATTCTAGCATAAGTATTAGCGCATATTGTAGCATGCATTCTAACATAGTTACCAATGCACTTTAAATTTACCCTTTAAGCAAAACTTTTCTTTTATATGTATAATTTACAAGGATACGTGTACCAAGAGCGAGCTAGAGTGAAGTTGAACAAAAACACAATGGTAAGAGCTCATCCTCTCCATAATTCTCAATTTTTTGGATTCTTTATTTGCTTCATTTTTAAGCACTTTGTCTTCTCCACACTATCATTGAGAAAAGCCATGGCTTCAAGATGAAGTTTGTTGTTTTTGCATATATATACATGAAAAACCCATATTTTAAGCTTTGTTGTGATACATTTGAGTGAGAGAGTTTAAATGTGTGTGTGAACTCAAGAGAAATAAAGAAAATAACAATGTACTTTGTTATTGTCAATTTTAGTTCCTTTATTATGAAATTTGTACGTAAGCAAGAGATAGAAAGAGAAAGACATATAATATTATGGTTTGGTTGCTTTAGAAAAAGAGAGAAAGGGATGAAAGCTTATAGTTTGATCACTTTCTTGGCTTATTTTTTTCTTTAGAAGAGAAAGAGAAAGAGATAAGGAGATTAGGGCAAGAAAAGATTAAATAGAGAAGAAATCAAGGGAGATAGAAAATGATTAATAAAGAGACAAGTGTGAGGTCTTTTAAACCTAGATATAAATTATCTAGTAAGGCATATACAAGTAGAGGTAAGCTTCTTATGTGTAGAGGCAATCGAAGTAGAAAACATTGAGCATCGATATCTCCATCGAGCATCCATCAAGTATGCTAGTTAACGTTGTTAATTATAGAAAATTTTATTTAGTACAATTACTAGTTTGTTATAGAAAACATGACAAGTGAATTTTAATTTCATTTTACCTTGCATTATCTAAGATTTAATATTTTGATACAGTTCTTTATAATTAGAGTTATGGTTTATGTTTTAGAGGTCTTAAGTACATTTTCATGCATTTTTGTGAAAATTGGATCTACCTCAAACAAGTTTGAAATGTTATCTCAATGAGGTGAAGCAAGCACCATTCAGCTCGTAAGTCAGACACACAAGAAACTCCTTTTTTTCAAGTATTTGGATGTGAAGGATTTTTTCAACTTGATTGAAGAATTTTAGTACTTTTGACATTGATTCTATAATTTGGTGGTATTAGTTGGTCTATATTGAATGTTGGAAATCCTTATTGTTTTCAAGATAAAGACATATTGGATATGTTGAAGGTGACCAAGATGGATGTATACTCAAATCTTAAGAATTGTAGAAAGCAATACATGGAAAAAGCTAAAAACTAATAAGAGAAACTCGTTGAGGTTTTTAAGCTTTAAAAAATGTTTGAAAGCTAAAAGGTTGTCGATTTTTGAGGGGCTAATTGAATATTTGGTCGAATGAAAAATCACAAGGAGGGCTACCAAAGGGCATTCAAGAACAACTGATATAACTAAGAGGAGATGGCTTTTGCTCTTGGAGAAGATATCAATAAAGGGTGGCACTGCTTTGAAGGACATAATGTCAAATTTTGGGAAGTATTGAAGGTTCGTTATCAAGGCAAATCATCAAGGTTAAGTGCTATGGTGGTCATCAACGTGAAAGTGCTGGATTAGAAGAGTCCAACAAGGGTGGCAACATTTGTGAAGACCTTGTTTGATAGCTCGATGGCTTAAGCTCAATATTTTCTAATTTTTGAATATGAATTATTAGAAGATTCCAACAAGGGTGGCAACATTTGCAAAGACCTTGTTTCATAGCTCAATTGCTTAAGGCCTCTTCAGACACCTAAGGGAATGCTATGAGTTACTTCACAAGGGGCTCCATGAGGTGCTTGTTATCAAGTCTTATATTCTTGGATCCTTTTTTATGTGTGATTTTATTGCCTTGCACATGTTGTATTCAAAACTTTTGGGATGTGAGCAAAAGGATCTCTTTTTTTTCATCTAGCACTTTTTAATGGGATACATGTATTATACTAGGTCCCTAATTGTGAGGTGATATTTTATTTGGCTGAATGGGTGGAGTTAGGGGGATGCACATCAAAACATTGAGTTTCATGCATTCTATAAATAGTTGTTTGGATAGAAGTAATAGAATTTTTAGAGTTTTAAAGGCATTCCACTGAGCTATAACTTATACTTACACTCCTTTTTTCTTGCATGTATTGGGTTGTGTGAGGGATTTATTCTTGCTCATTGCTCACAATACATTATTATTTATGCCCCCACACCCTTGAGGAGCACCGAAAGTGGTTTGGTGCTATTTCTTTGCAGTTATTGGTTACAGACGTGGCGACATTTCACAAGAGATTGGACAAAGGTGTTTATGCTTGGGTGGATTTATATGTGGAGCAGTGTATGTGTATGTTTGATATTGTTGGTGATGAAGATATGGTGAATTTTTCCTTGAAACAATTCAAGGATTATGCCTTGGAAGTTATCAGTTGTGTTCTAGATGTGTGGGAAAGTCTCTCTTGGTTTCTCGGGGAAGTTACTATATGTATATCCTCTACATCACGTGTGTTCAAGGCCTATTTATAAATATCCTTATCTGTGAACTTTTCCTAAATAAAACATAACCCTTTTCTATTCAATATATAAATAACCCCTTTATATTACACCCTTATGTATGTAAAACATGGCATTTTAAAAATACCTTATTTTGAACCCAAGTGATGCACACATATATTCATGAGTAACTTACCTGAGCTTGGTCTATACAAAGCTTCTTCTTTATTCGTCCTACAAGTTCTAGCATGAGTGACCAATCATATAGAAAGTTTTAAGGATTGTACCAGCTTTGACTCAATGACATTAGAGACATGGAATGCTATTATGAGGACTATATGGATGTATTGGATCCGCTTTGGCAAAAGGTATAGGATTTGGAATTTGGAGTATATCCACAAAGCAGTGATGAGTATGTTGAAGAGAAGGCATTTGTATGTGTGGATGAGAGGGAAAGATCCACATTAGTGGATTATTCTTTAGCTTTTGAGAAAGCTCAGTATTTTGCTAGAGTGACAATTTACGATAGTGATAGAGAAGGAGACGAGGGCTTCCGAGAGTCTCCTGCATCTTGTGGTGATATAGGAGGTGTTTTGTCTACTGATATTGGTTTGAACTCTTTGGTTTAATGCAAGGAGGATCATGGTGTTTCTTTGGGATTTGGTGAAGTGTTGAGTGATGTGGAGAGTCATCGTGTTGAGGTGTTCAATGATGATTGTGGTGGTGTTTTTGGTATTACAGGGGATGAGTTGGGTGTAGAGTTGGTTGCTGAAGGAAGTAGACATGAGCATTTGTCTTGTATGCTAGAGGATGACGGGAGTCTTGAAGAGTACTCCTTGGAGTTGGTTGATGCTTCTAGTATTGAGAAGATATTCTTGGATAGTTTGGGAAGTGATGATGATGATGAGTTTGTTGTATGTCAAGAGCCGATGCAAAGTGATATGCATGGAGTAGAATGTCCACTTGTTATCTTTTCCTCTACTTTAGATGTAGATATATTTTATGACTTGTATTTGCAGGGTATGTTTTCAGCTTATGATAGTTCTGGGAGGGAACTTGCTATGGATATTTCTAGTGGAGGCTCTCATCTACTAAATTATGCTTATGAGTATGAAGATGATGGTACAATATTATTATTGGATAAAGCAGTGCAAGATGTATCTATTAAAGAAGACCAAGGTTTCTAGATAGAGGATGCTAATCCTAGCCTTTGGCAAAGAAATTGTTGGATGTATGTAGCAATGTGTGGTCTATAGGGTATCAAGGAAGAATACTTGATCAAGCCTTTGGAATTACCTCTTGTAAAGGAAGTTATATGGAATATGAGGAGGAAACATCCCTATTGCATTGAGGAGTCCAAGTCAAAGTAAGAGATTGTGCTTATTGGTTTATATGTAGGCTTTAAAGATGCAAAAGATTATTTAAAATTTCTTGGATTTCTTATTTGGATGTATGGCTATTGGTAAAGCTTGCAAGTTTTGAGGAAGTGAATATGATATTTGGAGGCAAGGATTTGAGTTTATGAGATGATGAGGTTATTATTATGGATTTGTGTTGGATAAAGCATATTGCTCGAGATACCAGACTACAAACATTTTATGCATATGAGTTATATTGATTTCCTATTTTATCTTCAGGCCTACATGAGTATCTTGCATGGGATGAAGAGGATGTTATCTATATGTTTGATCCAGGAGTCCCAAAAGTTTGCTTTATAGAGAAAATTGATGAAAGCAGAATTACCTTTGTGTTTGATCTAGGTACTTGACAAAACTTCTTTGTTGACTATCATGATGAGGGTCAGATTATTTATGTCATTGATCCAGGTGGATCGCTGCACATAAATGTTTGCAGACTAGGGGGTGGGATGAATATGTCAAGAATTTTTGTGAAAAATGGATCTACCTTAGACAAGAAGTTCAAAATGTTATCTCAATTAAGAGAAGCAAGCACCATTTAGCCTGTAAGTCAGACACAAGGAACTGGTTTTTTCCAACTATTTGGCGGCGAAGGATTTTTTCAGCTTTATTGAAGAATTTTAGTAGTCTTGACATTGATTCTATAATGTGGTGGTATTACTTGTTCTATATTGAATGTTGGAAATCCTTATTGTTTTCAAGATAAAGACATTCTTGGATATGTTAAAGATGACAAAGATGGGTATATACTCAAACCTTAAGAATTGTAGAAAGCAATACATGGAAAAAGCTAAAGACTAATATGAGAAACTCGTTTAGATTTTTAAGCTTTGAAAAACGTCTGAAATCTAAAAGCAATTTGGAAAGCAATTGTGTTTGAGGATAGATATTTAGAGGAGGATGGTTGTCGATTTTTAGGGGCTAATTGAATATTTGGTCGAAGGAAGAAAAAGCGAGGAGGGTTGCTGCAAGACATTTAAGAAGGATCAATATAGCTGAGAGGAGGGTTGTTGCAAGACATTTTGTTGTTGGAGGAGATATCAATAAAGGATGGCATTGTTTTGAAGGACATAGCATCAAATTTTGGGGATCATTGAAGGTTTGTTATCAAGGCAAATCATCAAGGTTAAGTACTATGGTGTTCATCAACATGCACTACAACATATAGACCCAATAGCGATGTTTAAAGGGACAAATTATTCATGGAAAAATTTGCTCATCATCGCTATTCGCATTGCTATTTGCGACGCGATAAATTTGTTAGTATATGCATCGATATTAGCATCACTAATTAGATTAGCAACACTAATAGCGACGTTTGTAGAGTAATTTTTTGACGCAAGTAGTGATGGTTACAAAGGGGAAAACAATTAGGTGGTAGGGCTGCCTTCTAGCTCTATGCACTAAATATTCTTGTATAATTCATTTACCAATGTCATGTATACCTAATGTTTAAAAATTGTGAATCAAATTTTCTAAAAAAGAGGAATCCTTTGATTGCAAACTAAAAATAATCAATTCAAAAAGGTATTATGCAATGATCTTTTTCATTTACTTGCTTAGGCCCAAGAAGAAGAGCTTCACTTCAAGCTTTCATTGCAGTCAAGACCCTAAGGTATGAATAAGTCCCATTGATCTTCTGCTCACTCCAGCTTATTCCATGCTTGTTAAGGTCTTTTTGGGGGAGTATTTAGGCATTTGTAAGAGTTATACCATGGCATTGGAGCCAGAAACAATTATATAGGGAGTAGTAGTATCTCTAAGCTCTGCTTCTTCCTTCTTGTTTTTACCTACATCTAAGTCATCTTTTTTCTTGGCATCCTTCATCAAAGGCATCTTGTGCCTCACAAGAGGGTGTCAACCTAACCTCACCCTCAATCTCAATGGATGGAGGTGTTTCAAGATCAAAAGAATCAAGCTTATCCTCCCCCTTCTCAAACTCCATTTCTTGAGCTGCAACTTGTGGTGCAAGGATTCATCCTTCTAACATATCCACATATCTTTGTCTTCTTTGTTGTATCCTACCTCCATCATAATACTTTCTACCTTTGAAAACACATTGATTCTCCATCCTTCTCCCTTCACATAATACTCCATTATTTCTTTCTCTTCTTGGACTCCATTAGGTTGACATTCTTCCGGATAGGGGTGGTCGATGTAGAGGTATTCTCCTTCTAGGTGTGGTAGTGGATGGGGAAATATTCACGATATTTGTTATAGAGGTTTTGGTCTTCATGGTAGCATTCTTGGTAGTAGTTTTTAGGGCAGTAGTCAAGGTAGCAACAGTCAACTCCTTCTTGGGGATGAGGTATTTCAAGATATGGGTTGAGCTCATCCTCTTCCTTTTCTTCTTCTTCATCTTCATCTTACCAAAATTATTCATATTTTTTCACATTTCTCTTCTTTTCTTGGCTCCTTAGTTCTTTTTTTGTCAACTTCACTCCATTTTTCAACTCTTGGACTCTTTTGGCTCTCATCTGCTTTAAGTATGATTCGGTTTGCTCTGTGGGTTCTTCAAACCTAGAGGTAGTCTCCTAGTTCCACCTCAGTATGATTTCTTCTTGTAGCCCTATATCGGGGTCTCGAGCCATCTTCACTTGCCATAGCCTCTCTCTCTCTCTCTCTCTCTCTCTCTCTATGTGTGTGTGTGTGTGTGTGTGTGTATGTTCTTTCTCTCTATTTTCTCCTCTTTTATTTATTTCTCTCTCTCCCTCTCTCTATCAATTTCTCTTTATCTCTCCCCCTCCCTATCTTTATTTTTCTCCTTCCCTCCCTCCCTCCCTCCCCCTTCCACCCTCATATATATATATATATATATATATATATATATATATATGTATGTATGTATGTATGTATGTATGTATGTATGTATGTATGTATTCTCTCTCTCTCTCTCTCTCTCTCTCTCTCTCTCTCTCTTCATAAACAACAAGAAAGAGAGAAGAGATAATGCACTTATCTCAAAGCTTGAAGAAGAACCCTTTCGCACTTCTCTCCTTCTTCTTCATCTCCTTCACAGGTCCCCTCCTTCTCCTTTGCAGTTGTCCCCTCTCTTTTCATGGTGGATGGAGATGGCAACGGCCTCTCTCTCAATCTCCCTTCCTTTGATCTCTCTCCCTTCTTCTCTCTATACATCTCTTCCTCAACAAAAAAAAGAGAGAAGAAAATAAAAAAGAGAAACAAAGAGAGAAGAGATAATGCACTTTCCTCAAATCTCAAAGAAGAATCCCTTTGTACTTCCCTACTTTTTCTTGTCAGTGAATGGCGATGGCAGCAACCTCTCTCTCAATCTCCCTTGCTTTGACCTCTCTCCCTTCTTCTCTCTATATATCTCTTCATCAACAAAAAAACGAGAGAAGTAAAGAAAAGAGAAAAACAAAGAGAGAAGAGATAATACACTTTCCTCAAAGCTTGAAGACGAATCCCTCTCCACTTCCTTACTTTTTCTTGTCCTTCGTGAGTTCCTTCCTTCTCCTTTACACTTGTCTTCTCCCTCTTCATGGATGGTGGCACAATTTTTAAAGTTAGTGGGAAATTTAAAAATTAGAAAAGTAAATAACATTCATAAAAAATGCATAAAATAAACCTTTGTAAAAAAAAATTTAAAGACAAAATGAATAATACTTAAAGGTTATATTTTTCAATGCATGATCCAACGGATGTAAGCTTAGTGGCTATAAGTGTGGTGAATGATAATATGGAAAAGGACATTAACCTTTGTTAAAATATGCTTAATTGATGAATGATGCTTAACTTGGAGAAGAAAAAAGGGAAGGAGTAAAAAAAGTCTTTAATGCATACTTACATGCTTATGAGGGAGGAAAATAGAAAAAAGGATGGCTTTTATGGAATTTCTATTCTAGAAACACTTCTATACAAGATACATAACATCTAAACTGTATTTTCTTTGTTGTCCAAGCTTCTGTTAGTGCTATAGCAACTCCTTGCATTGCTAAATTCACTCTTACAACATCATTTTCAGCTGTAAGAAAGTCATCTTCTTCCTCCTCATCCATCATCCCATCTTCATTCTCATAGCGTTCCCGAGATAACATGTCTGCCATTGGGTTATCTCTTCTTGCAATATGCTGAAATTCAGGGTTCAAAGATTTAATGTATGCAATCCACCGGAGCATAGTAATATTTGGGGTAGCACAACTAGTAATCATACCCAATATCGGCAAACAATTAGTCTCAGTGACTACACTAGCACCCATAAAATACTCCTTATCACATTTAAGGGTTGTCACAATTCCCCATAATTCTCTTTTTACATGTGGATACCTTCTCTGTCATTCAGTCAATACTTTAACACCAAAGAAAATTGCATATCCTTTCCCTTCTTCATCATCTTCCCCAATTGCCCATCCAATCCTGATTGGGCTCATATAAATAGTAATAATGATAGGCTTTCCATGTGAATAATCAGCCTTTCTCAATATAGGAGCAGATTTCAAGAGCTGCTTCAATTTCTTCATTTCTTTTTTATGCTTCCTTTCCCCATGAAATCTCTGACCTTTCCTCAAGAGCTGATATAGAGCATCAGCTATATGTGGAAAGTTAGGAATCCATATCAAATAGAACACACATGCACCCAAGAATCTACGCGCCTTTGATACGTTTGTTCATACATATTGCATTATGTCTCTCTTCATTCTTTTCATCCACTGTACACCCTTTGATTGAAACATCATCCAAGAAGGGAATTGTCAATTGTGGTATAAAATCCCTAAATACCCTATTTATAGCATTTTTCATGTGTGCCATTGAGTTTGTTGCACCTTGCGAGAGAGTACACATCTGTACTAACCCCAAGTGAGTCTTCATGGTTGTGATATCCTTGTTCTCAATTTTGCAAGATAAAAGTAATCGTACCCTAAGTAAAGATCACCCAAAGAATAGATCGCTCTGCTTGCAAAAGCCTCCGCAATTTCATCAACCGCATGACCTACACCCACATTTCTTATGGTCACTTTATTGACCTGTTGCATGTCTTGAATAAATCTCAAAGTCCCGTTCTTTTTTGGCACAGTAAACCAACGATTTGAGTATGGGGTTGAAGAGGGCTCCAAGATCTTCATGCGAATCTTTTCATTTAGCAAATCCATTAGATTTGACAAGTGATCTTTAGGCACTTGAATAGGCCTCAAGTTCCATGGTACATGTGGCACAGTAAATATTACCATAGGAGAGACAACATTCAGATCCATACAACCTATTTCAGTTGGTTAAAATGCAAATGCTTTTCTATGCCTAGCCAACATCTACATTAAACAGTCTCTTTCAATAGGCAAAAGAAACCCTTCTGCACCAACTTTCAATTCTTATAATGTTTCAGATGTAAATCGATGACCTATATCTTTAGGATCCCGTAAACCTGGCTGCCTTGACACTTTTTCATATAGACCCATATTTTCTGGTGAAAGTGGCAAAGCAACTAGTTTCACCTTTTTGTCAACCATCTTATACTTTGTCTCCACAACTGCTTCAGCCCATTGTAATCCTTCCTGCTGAGCAAACAATGCTATAACATCATACATGTCCAAAGAACATACTTACAACACTCTATTTTTAGACTCATTTTCTGCATGTAAAGTTGCTGAAATTTCAGTCATAGTGTCATTAATATTCAGCCCATAAAATATGCTTGAAATGCCTTCATTTTCAACTAATAACCCCAGTGCTCTCAGTTTTTTAGTAGCTTGTTTCATAGATATGCGTCCAACCTTGCACATAACTTCCATAGGCTTAAACCAACATGAATTGTTTGTTGTAAACTGAGAATAACCAATAGTAAATACATGCTTCATACCATCAAGAGGCAAGTACATCCTCTAAACAACACTAGTGTAGCCCCGCATTACAACAATGCTTAATAAAAATCCAGGACTTTGAATTCCCTTGCATTTGGAGGCAAATGAGACTTTCGAAACGTATCTTGATTCCTAGAATGATTAACACAAAAAGTAAGAAATTGGATTGCTTTCCTCCCATCCTTGCTTTTGACTCTTGCATAAGTAGAACCATCATCAAGCACCTTTGTTTCCATATGCACTCCTATAATATAGGGCTATCCCAAAATCACTGCATATGAAGAATTATCTTGCACAAAGAAGTGTTGCTCTTCTTGTACATCACCAATCATCACTTTTACATTAGGACATGCAGCATAGAGCTCCCTGGAAGAATTATTTGCAACCCTCATACACCAACCATGATCAGTGTCCCCACAGGCCATGCACCATTCTCATATGATCCATGCTCAATGACATTAATCTCAAACCCATGGTCAAGCAAAGCAACACAAGAAGTTTCACACTCCCCTATTTTCACTATCGTTTCAGTCGTAGCCCTGGCCTAGTGATTTCTTGTGTAATGAGTTTGAGAAATAAATCTTAGAGTCTCTTCCCCATTTTGTTGCATCTACCTTACTCCACCATGCATATTGCTATAAAGATAATGTATTTTTAGCCACTTTCTTCTCTTTTCCACATGTTGTCCACTGATTAGTAGCATCTTGTACAGATAAACCAATACTTACATCATGCTTATATTCAACTGGAATAGCCAAAAAACCAGTTTCCTCTTCCAATTGCAACAATGCACTAGTGGTATCACCAAGAAATTGATGCTTCCTCTTAATTATGTAAATGATTTCATCATAAAATTTCCACTTGGCAATGCCAATCACCTCTCCCAAGGTGAATTTCACTTGATTATTTCAAATCTATCCTTCAAGAAACTTCTTAAGATTAGTGGATGTCTCAATATCAGAGTGCAACTTATATTGTGGCTACTTGCCCTTCTTTTTGCCCTCTTGTTTTGCTATCATGTTTTTGCTCCTAACTAGCCTATTCCATAACATACTCGGGAGATGGTTGACTTGTAGCCTTAGGCTGATCCACACTTCTTCTTGTCAGTCTTTTAGATGTCCCTGCATTATCTTCATTTCTCTTCCACAAGTACATCCGTGTTTTGCACCTTTGCTAAATATGCATACACTGAATATGCATCTACCAGTGATTCCCAACTAATTATGTTAGGAATGTCTTTCCTTGCATGAGACATTTCACTATTAGTAACTTTCCTCTGGTTAGCTGCATACAAAGCATGTGTCCATATTGCAGCCTTTGACATCACTTGGCCAGGCATTCTATCGAACTGTAGACCAAAAGTAGAAGCATGTGCAACCGCATAAGCATTTTGGACAGCCAAGTCTTCCAATAACTTTTGCATACATCCCTTTCCAAAATTCAAAGAAAGAGGCTATCATGTTTCTTGTGCATGGATCTTTCCATCTTCCCAAAAGATGAGCTATCATGCCAAGGCCTCTTGATAAGCAGCACAATCCTTCCTTTCATGATATCACACCACATATATCTTTTCCCTGGTTTAGGGGCTACTGCCCGTCCCCTTTCCTCGTCCTTTCTCATCCAATTCTGCAACCTTCAACTGAAGACCCCACATGCCTTTGACCAATTCATCTAATACATCTTCTCTAATAGTAGGAAGAGCAAGTGCAACCTTATGGTTGACCACAGAAGTAGGTGGCTTACTAGATACATCAACTATTTTTCCCGTAACAATGGGCAAGCTAGATACATGTAATCTTTCTCTTCTTCTATGCTTTTTCACCACTGCAGTAATAGCTTCCTTAACATGCCTCCACGTTGTTTTAAGCCATGTCTCTATATTCTAATCCTCTAGCAAATCATCAAGTTTCTCTTGAAGCTCAGGATCTACTGCTTGTAGAAACAATTCAATCTTGTGACTTGCAAGAGCTTGTTGTTCTGCAAGATCTAATTACTCAAAAAACCGACTTTCAAATTCTCTTAATAACTCTATATAGCCACAAGACCCTTATTGGGTTGTAGAACCCACTCCTGAAAAAGTCCTGCGGGTAATCAAACTAGTGTCTTTAGTGTAAAATTCTTCCCTGAGTGTCTTCTTGAAAGCTACCTAGTCACAACATCTTGAATGTATAATTCAATAATTCAAGCTTTCAATTCATATATAGTGATCCGAACAAAATACTAGCTCCATGCAAGTTGAGCCACCCCAAGCAATTCCATCTTTTGAGAATAGGTAAGCACATATGAAAATACATTCTTGCCATTGAACAACTGCATCTCACACTCAACTACTTGTAGAGCATTCATCATAACAGTTTCTATTTGAGCATAAGCCTGCATCACCTCTTGTTGGTGTACTTGCATAAACATGTTTATATTCTGCACTAACTGCTACAAAACATCACTAGAAATTGTGCTTGAAGGTTCTCCCATCCTATCTTTCATTCTAATGACCTTCCACGTCGAGTTTACCAATATCAAAGGGGTTTTAGCCGAAAGGTCATATCCAGGGGGGATCTGAGATAGAAGGAAGTAGAGAATAGGAGAGAGACATAAAAGAAGAAAAAGAATAGACAAGAAGTACACAAGATAAAGACAAAGCACAATGAATTAAAGCACTATGTATTGATAGAACCTGAGAAGATAAACAAATATCTTGTATGGCACTACTGAGAAGCAATCTCCAAGCATTAGATCTCATAGAGCTCCCTTGTAGACCAAAAACGTGCATCAAAACAGTAGCTTCTTCTCTGTTGCTCAGACCGCAAATCTCATAGTCCCATTGGCTCCAAAAGGGGGGTAAAACCTAGTCAAAATTCTTCCTAGTCACCACTCCTCCCATTTCGGAGTGCTATCTGTAAACTGTGATCGTGATATGCGCAATTTTGCCAATCCTTATTTTTGCATGAAATCTCCAAAACTAGTTGAAAAATCAATTTTCTTTTTGCATGCCACCCTATTCTAGAAGTTTCCTACATCATTTTAGGATATTTCCAAGAAATAATATCCAAAATATTAAAAAAATGGGCTAAACTTGTCCAAAAATCTAGTATTTTTTAACCATCCATACTATGGATGCTGGCACTAATGACTAATATGGCATTGACTCTCTAGATCAATAAGAAAGCTGGATGACAATGTACTCTAGAGTTTTTCACACGGTGTCTGCATAGCGGCACGACAACATATGGAGCACAAACATGCTTCACAAAGTAAACTAGCACAGTTTTCTTATGATGTAGGCATATCAACATATCAACAATATATACAAGGAGTATATTAGCACATGAAAAATATTTAGTAGGTTTAGGGATACAGAAGTAATGTGGTGAAGTTGATTAGAGAATACAAATCTAGTTGAAAGCATTTTGAAACAAAAACCATGGTTGCTCATTTGAGAATACACTTTTTTGTTGATGACATAAATTACACTTTTTATTGATGATAGTACACTATTTGTAACAACAAAGAATTTTGTAAAGCTCTTTATTGCTCATTAGTAAAAAAATATGTAAAGCTCTATGCATCCTCACTTTTTTAGTGGAAGATCTTTTGTAAGGCTAAATCTTTGTGATGAAAGAAGTCCTCTTCTGATGGGGATGTTATTGTTTAGCATTATTGCAGTTTTGGAACTTTCTATGATTCTTCAATTGGTATTTGGTTGAAATCATAGTTGTTATGGCAAACACATATGATAATATATTGTACATTACAACAAGTTGCATTCATATTCATATGATTGGAATTCCAAACAATACAATATGGTACAAAGTTGTTGCATTCATACTCCTATGAAAAACACATGGAAAAATATTTCATGCTTGATCTTTTTTGGGTCAAAAGATAACACGTTTTTCTTTTTGGATTTGAGGAAATCACTGTAGTCTTATTGGTTTGGATATGTGAGTCTTTGAACCTTAAAAAGTTGAATGGTTGACATGTTAATGATGGTGATTTTTTTCTTATAGAACGTGAATAATTTAGATAATTTTTATTTAGCAAAATTTGAATTAAGTAGTTTACTTGGGTTGTTGATCAAAGTGCTTAGTCTTGTATGGATGACTACATTTACTTACAGATTCCTTAATATTTAGAATAAAAACTTAGGGCAATGTATGATCCAACCCCAAGGATTGAATCATAGTTGGTAATTAAGGTATTATTAAATTCATTTCATACAAATACATGGTAATTTGGTGTAGCTTTTAGAGTATAGATACGACCTTTAATTGGGGCAATATATGATCCAAGCCAAGGTCTAAATCATAGTTGGTATTTAAGTATTTTAAGATGCATTTTGTAGAATATGATAAATATGTGGTAGAGTATATATACAACATCTCACCTTAGTTGGTGTACTTGTACCTTGATAAACCAGTTTGCTTCTATCTTGATATCCTAAGTTGACCTACTAGAGAGGCTTTTTGAATTAATCTAAAAACAAAGGAGGTAGATTAAGAAAAAGGAAGCATCCCATTTTTAGTTGGTTGAATGGGAAGAAAAAGAATAACGTGTTTCCACCAAAGACCTCCAAACTTTCAAATGGAATGAAATAGAACTGTAAAATGAGGTTGACAAGAGACATGGAATAAATCACCAAGCCTGAAGGTCATATAGAAACTTGGAGGGAAAAAGTAGAGACTGCAAGAAGTCTTAATTTATATCTTTCAAAGTGAATTGAAATAGATCTAAGTTTCAATGATGAAATCAAACTATTTATTGCAAAGGTATCACTAACACATAGAGCACTACTTAGTGCATCATGATACCCTTTATACACACTTGTTCCAATGGGAATAATGAAAGCTCAAAATGCATGCAAAGAAAAAGATTTTTGGATAGGATCACAATTCCATTCAACCTCCCTATTCATATAACCTCCTAGAACAAACTAGTACATTCCCTTTCTTTTGAAGGATATGCTACAACTGTTCCCCTTGACAAGTTAGTTTGGTAGTAAGCAACCACATCTTCTGCACACCTTGAAGTGTTTCAATTTTTCAAATGCCAATGTCCTCTTTACAACTACATCAGCACCGTCGTGCTCTCCCTTGTCATGCCCTATTCCAAAGAAGCACAACTAATCTGCATTCCTGTCAACCTTGCATGTCACACATAATAGAAAGGCATGGATGCCTTGAATTCTGAGGCCGCACCATTTGACTAGACCCAATGTTATGTTGGAGCAACACCCTCTTTTTGTAACCAATCACAATGCAACATGAATCAATGTTGGTCAAACAATGTGTCATGCCTTTTATCATTGAATATAAAGAAGTGGATTGTTTTAACAACCTACCCCACTTTGTGGTAGTACGCTATGTGTACAAAAATGATCACCTAACTAGAGTGCGAGTGAATACTTTGGATCTGATTTTACTCCTTAAAGGCATAATGATGCGATTGATAGTATAACTTGATAGTGATTGGATATGCTAATTGCCATGCTAGAAATGCCAATTGGCATACTAGATATGCCAATTTGCATATACTAGTTATATTAGTTAGCCTATTGGAAATGCTAGAATATTGGATACCTAGTTATCAAACAAGAAATGTTAGCTAGAAACCTGGATATGCTAGCTAGCAACAACTAGAAATTCTTGTTGGCCTGCTAACCGAATATATTAGTATGCTAATTAGAACACTAAATATGCTCTTGATATGGTGCATATGCTCGTTACAATCTAGATAAGCTATATTGGCATTTTAAGAATGTTAAATAGCTACTTTATGCTTCATAGCATAATGATTATGGTATATTATAAATTAAATATTGTAGGGATAATTGTGCTTAATAACTAGTATATGATGTTCAAATATTGCAGGTTGAATTTTTTCAAAAGTTTAATGAACAACATCAAGATTGAAAGATCAAAATGAGAAAGTTTAAAATATTGAATGCATTTTTTGTATAGTGGTTGAAGGATAGATACACATGTTGTCATGAGTACCACATGCAAATGTCCTTTTTAAAGGACACTTGGAACCACATGCAGTCTCATACCTTTGGGCTTCATGGAGTGGGATGTGATTGTCAATGTGGTATTTATGTTTCTTGTGATGGCAATAGTAAGGTTTTCTTGGTTTTACATCACAATTTGATGAGTGTCACATGTGTTGGAGTCAATTTTGTTCCAAGGCAAACACATGCACTTTCCCATGATAGGAGATGCTTGGTGGGAGAATGTAAGAACTATGGTGTGAAGAACTTGGAAACATGCTCCTGGGAGACAAAAAAGCAAGATAAGACTATAATTATGAAAGTACTTGCATATGTAGAAGCAATAGATAAGCATGGAAATAGGGAAAAAATGCAGAAGAAAATGCAATGTTAGCAATTTTTACATGAGTTATTAAAGACCAAGCTAAAGGTCTTCATCACACATAACTATGTTGGTTGTTGGCATGGATAATAATTCAAGGATTGTCTACTTATATTTCCTAATGATGTTATTTCAATTGTAGATTTTGTAGAGTAGGTTATCAAGCATTTCTAGTATGGCAACTAACATATCCAATATGACAAAGTAAAAATCTAGCATGCCAACCAGGGATCATGATGACATGATTACATTCTTGCAATCTTGTAAAAATAACTTGTCAATATCTCTCCAATTTTACATTGATAACATCAAAAAAGAATATAATTGAGTGAAACTTGCTATTTTGGTAAAGTTGGAGGGATTTTGCAGTATTGCATAGGCCCATCAAGGTATGCAAATAGCTTGGCAAGCCTGCCACGGCACAAAGAAATCCCAACAAGGTTAAAACCCTACAAAATCCACTTTATATAGACAAGCTTGACCACAATTCTCACTTTTTTGATTTCAAGGTGAGTCTCTTGAGGAGTGCATCCTTTGTGGTGGATGAAGAACTCTCTTACGGGACAACCCCTTTAGAGTATCTTGTGCTTTGAGTGGATGGTTTTGAGAATTTTTTTATGAGCCAAATTCCATTATTTGTATAGGGATACTTAAAAATGAGGGACCAAAGAGTGTGCTAATAAGATTCGGTTACTTGTTCCAACGAGAACAAAATGTAATCCTTGATTGTTTGCTAGACTTGGTCCTTGTTTTTAAACAAACAATGGGGCAATCACAAAGTGCTTTGTATCTTGGGTATTTGGTCCTTTCATGGGCCACAATTGTAATAAAGAATATGTGAAGGATTTTTATTGCGCTAACGTTGTAACTTAGGCAATGTTAGTTCATTAGTCTTTGTTTATCATTAGTTTGAAATTGTGATTTAATGTTATGCTTATTGCTTGTAAGTTGTGTACACATTGCTTATTGAATAATTATGTAATAGTACGATATAAGTATGTGCACACAATATGTATGATGTGTCTATGAATGTTCATATTGTATAAAAGCTATTAATGTTCTGAGTATTGTTGCATGTTTACATGTGTCTATATGTATACTTCAAGTAAAAAAGCAATCAATGCTCTCATCCTTATTGCATGTTTACTTATATTTTTCATGATTCTTTCATGTCATGTGAATTAAAAAGAGACAAAACATTATCATCAAAATGATTGGATTTTGTGAATTACATTACAAATTTTGAAATGATGGGAATAGTATTTACATGTGCTTGCATGTTTTTTAATATTAAATGCACTTAACTTGTATGTTGAAGGTTATGAATTTAAATGATTGAATAATTGTTCATTTATTAGTTTATTCTAGGGATTTGCTTGTTTTTTTAATTCTTATTGTTGTGAGCATTTGTTGTAAGTTGTAGCTAGTAAGATTATAAAAGAGTGATCATTGATCACTTACGTGCTATGTCCATGTGCATTGCAATATCTAAGAGCATGAGGGCACCAATTCCCCAACTTCAAAAGACAACCAATGGTTTCTACGTTGACCTGCCTTAGGTTCTAGTTGCAAGAAAAAGTCATTGGGGACAAAAGTGGTAATTTTCCAAAAGATTTTTAGGTGGATATATGCATTGGGAATGCAATTTTTCCCATATTGTGAAGTTTGGTGGTGTGCCTCACATTAGGGATCATTTTCTTCGTAGCATGAAGAAGTCAATGCATGTGTATCGACACCTAGCTACCAAGCAAGTAGGCTAAGGCCATTCAACACTACTATGAATGCAAGAAGGCTTTTGTTGTGAGAGTATTGTGCAAAGAAGTGATATGTGACTCAAATAGTAACTTTTTTAATTAAACAAACATCTCTCAATCTGGAACACCCCATGCTTCTAACTATGGAGAGCTTCAAGGATGATGACTTGGTGGGAGAAGTTATCAGTCCAAGAGCAAAGAAAGTGTCCCTCAAGCCTCTCACCATGAGAGTTTTTGCATGACACAATTAAATGAAGTGCAAATGGCCTTGGCTAGGGCTAATTTCTTTTCTAGCCATGCAATTATGGACAGCAATCACTAGAAACATGCATGGAGGAAAATTGGGGAATTTAGGATTGGCTTTTCCCCACCATCTTATGACTCAATATGGCCTGATGCTCTTGATAAATGCCACTTGAGGTGAAGGAGCGGGTTGAAAGGGTCATTTTATGCAACTTGGGACTTATTGGGTAGACCATTCTATCATATGGTTGGTCCAATGTTCAATGATACCCATTCACCAAGGGGTGACACATTCTTAAATGCCATAGATAGCACATGAAAAAAATAAAGTTAGGGGAGTACATCATAGACATTTTATGAAAGACTATTGAAGAGATAGGGTATTGTCATGTGGTGCAAGTTATTATGAATAATGCAAAGATTGTAAAAATGTAGCTAGGCTTGTATAAGAGCAATATCCAAAGATTACATGTAATGGTTGCAGCACACAGTCACTTAATTTACTATTGAAATACTAGTATGAAAAAGAGGATACATCTTGGTTTGCTAGCATTGTTGATGATTGCAAGAGAATTGTCAAGTTTGTTCTTAAGAGAAGCCAAGTTCTGTTGACATGCACAAGGCTCAGATATCATGCATGCTAAAGCTTCCTATAGAGACATGATTTTGTACACACATGCAGATTACTTGGAGAGAAAGAGTAGAATGAAGCCCTGTGGGTCCCTCGTCAAGCTTTGTTTTTATACATTTTTAAGCTCCTCGAGATTTTTTGGGCCTCTCCCAACTATGTTAAACTGCCAACAAGCCCATTGAGAAAATAAAAAAGCTTGTCAAGGTTTTTGGCTGATTTCCAGGTTACCTTTTACTTGCTCGAAATTGATCAAAGATCAATGTAAATATGTTAACATAGTAATCAAGCAGCCTAATTATAGAAAATTTTAAGTAATTATGTAAATATTCAATCATTGATGTCAACTAGCACATCCAATGTGCTTAGTAGCACATCTAATTTGCTAGCCAACATATGGAGTATACTAACTAGCTATCCACTTTGTTAACTAACATTTCTTGTATGCTAACAAACATATCTAGCATGTTAGCTATAACATATCTCTAATGATATGTAACATATCTAGTACACTAACTAGCATTTCCAATATGATATTTAGATTTTTTATTTAATTACATAGCACAACCTCTATGCTAGGAAATAAAAAATAAAAAATGTGAGAGATGTTAGAAGGCGAGAAAAAACATAGCATGAGAGAAAGGCATATAATAGGTATCGAGCATGTGGGGATTGTATGCCTATCAAGTGTGAAGGGAATTATACATGCTACAGATGCATGGATATATGGAAGGAAAGTTGATCAAGTTTATGTAAATGGTGGTGCACAAGTTTGTGTAATCACAGAAGAGACAATACTGCAAATGCATCTTAAAATGACATGAAAGTTAATTTTAAGGTTAAAATGGCTAACAACTCAAAGTTAAAGTGTTTGGGAGTTATTGAAACTTGGAGATTAATATTATAGGCCAGAGCGCATGCTTGGACTTTCATGTTATGCCTACAAAGCTAGGGACATATTCTCTCATTTTGGGGTGACCATGGTTAATTGGTATGAGATCCGGACAGGATTGGTATAGAGGCTAATTGGAAGTTTATTTTGACAAGCCTACCGACAAGAAGGTGATTTTTAATCTAAAAATAGGGTCTATTATTCAAAGTGGATATGAAAGTGATGCTAAAAAAGATGAGAAGTAATTTAGGAAGTTCTATCATTGATGAGAAGAAGATAGAGGACGAGAAGCTAGTTTACTTTCTAGGGACATTGACCATTTTGGGTTGTTAATTCAGGGTCCAGAAGAAGAAGAGCACAAAACAATAAATCCTATGTAGGAAATTCATAACCTACAACAAAAAATGCACAACCTAGAATAGAAAATGCATAACTAAAAGCATGAAATGAATGTTGGGTTACGTATGGTGTGATGAACACAATGGGAAATAACTTGGGTAATTGTTAAAGAGCTAAATATTTAGCAATCTTTCAAAAATATCCAAAGCTATTTACGATTGAATATTATCAGCTGAGGGTTACCAATACCATTGTGTAGAGCTAAAGTTCAAAAACTATTGGATGCAGGGTTTTTTCCAAGCCGAATAAAGATGGGGGACAGCTAAATCCTAATCACTGCAAGTTAGAATGGGGTAAAGTGATACTCTTGGATCACAAAGTATTTGTTGATCTGTACCTAGTTAAGTTGAGGCTTTTCTTCTTATGGATTCTCCAAAGACTATAAAAGAGTTAATGAGCTTTATTCAAAAACTAAGGTTTTTGTCAAGATCTTTTCATATGAGATATTTTGATGCAAAAAGGGAAGGGAATGTCTTATATGCGACTTGTGTTTTACTACTTAGACCTATTGAAGCAACCAAAAACACTTGGATGAAAGAAGAGCTCTTACTATGGGGACTGGTATATGTAGTTAAAATATGAAAATCAGATCTAATTCAAAAGCCATTCATAGTACTTACTAGTTTCCAATTACTCCCACAAGTTTTTCCATCTGCTCAAAATGCCTCGAGGGTAACTAAATGGCTTTGGGTTTGACAAGATTTTGAATTTACTTATCTGAAAGAGGATATTGTAAGACCTAATTTAGCTAGCATATGGACTTATAAAGATCTTGTTAAAAGTGCAGTTGTTAAGCTAATTTAGCTAGCATATGGACTTATAAAGATCTTGTTAAAAGTGCAGTTGTTATGAAATAAAGATCCTCTAATTCATGAGAACATGAAGGATAAAGATGCCACTTTGTTTTTTTTATGGCAACTATAGAAGAATGTTGAAAAATGGAAATTTGGGATTTGCCATTTTGAGTGGTGAAGGTCAAGAAGTCAAGAAAGAAAGGATATACAAAGCAATAATGAGGATGAATATACAACCTTACATGCTAGTTTAAAACAATGTACTCAATTGGGATATAGAAAGGTAATGGCAAAGGGGGATTATATGTTAGTTGTCACGCAAGTTCAAAATGTCTAGAAAGCTAACAAATAAATTTTAAGGAATTGATTGTTCAAGATAAAGGGGTTGGTTAAGTAGATACACAAATTTGAAATTTGGCATATTGGGAGGGAAACTAACATTAAAACTCATGAGTTGGTTGAAAATGTTGCTTCAAATTATGTTGTTACCATGAGAATAGACAATCCTATATATGAAGGCAAGGAAAGCCTTGATTTGATTGAAGGGTTCCTAAGAATTAGCGAGCTGAAATGGTCGGCTAATAAGTGTAAAAGGTATGCAATTGTTAAAAAGGCCAAGTCATGCATGCTCATAGATGACCAACTGTATATGAGAGGGACTGATAATGTACTGAGAATAGTATTGGATAATTTTGAAATTCCTACTTTTTCATCTTTTTGTCATAAAGAAGGATGTGGAGGTCACTTTGGATTTAAGCTTACCAAAAGAAAAATCTTGTTAGCAAGACTTGCTTGGCCTAGTTGTAGTAATGAGGTTACTCACTAGTGTAAAAGTTTTCGTGCTTTATCAGTCATTCACTAAGAGGGTATTGATTCCAGAACTTGCTTAAGCTATTGTTACCTACATGTCATTTTTAGAATGGGATTTTGATTTCATTGGACCTTTTCCTGATACTAAGATAGGAAAGTCTTATATCCTTATTGCAGTTGATTACATTGCCAAATGGCTTGAAGCAAAAGCTACTCAAAAATGTAAGAAAGAGGATGTAACCTAATTTTTTATGGAGTATATATACTTTAGGTTTGGGATGCCATTGAAAATAGTGGCAAATTAGGGTCTCAATTTCAAGAATAAGCTAGTTTGGGAATTGACAAGGAAGTTAGATTTGAAGCATAGGTTTGTTACTCATTTACTGTTAGAAATATAGCATAAGAACCCTATGTAAGTAAGGGTGCATGAGGGAAGTGTGGTGTGAATAGACTAGAGGACAAGGGAAACACTAACCCTAGCTCACTCAAAGGCTATATAAACATGGCCAAAGGTAATTCTCAGTAGATGAGAGGGAGTACCAATTGTACTTTCATGAGCAACTGACTAAGCAAGATCTTCTTCTTGTACTTTGTGTGCTCTCTTCTCCCTCTTGTGCACACTCTTCCATGCTACAACTCTGATATTCCAACATGGTATTAGAGGCATATTTGATCCATTAAGCTTTTGCTAATCCTATCTCAGTTGAATGCATAAGAAAGTTTCATTTCTCATCTTATCTTATCAACCTCCATAGCTAGTTCTGGACCTGCTGACCTTGGAGGAGTTGGTGTGGCCAAAGAAGGGCATTTCAACTCTCGTGATTTCTTTTGGAGACTTCTTTCTCACCTCAAGCCACAACATCCTATCACTTAAAACCTTGACACTGGCCACGTAGGAGCCTGACATTGTGGGAATTCCTGATCTGGAACAATCTGAAATAGCATGTTCCTTCTCTATTGCTCACAGTCTATAAAAGGCGCAATCTTATCAGCTATCACAGGGTATTTGTGAGCTATCCTTATCTAAAAGGGTTTGCCAAAATTCCTTCTCTGCTGCTCACACCAAGTGAAAACCTAGCTACAATGACTAATTACTCTTCTCTAGATTTTATTCTAGATTTGGAAGCTCCATCTCAGGGATAAAAACACTTGGTGGACATTATTAAGTCCATCAAAATACCAACATTTCACATCTCAAGTGAGGCATAAACTATAAGATGAGTGCTTGTAAACACTAATGCTACATTTCTCAATCATTGCTTGCTGATGATAATTAGAATCCGAATGTTAAGTTAGAGATATGAATAACATTTAGCGTGTTAGCATGATCATTAAGTACTCTTCTCATTAAGTGACACTGTAAGGCCATGTGTAAAATTATAAACACATACACCATGCTCCTCTCCAAACATTGTCTTGTTGATTTCTAAATTAGATTTTAAATCCCTTTCAGCTTGTTACTCATTTGGTTTAAATATCATTTCATTTACTTCTGCTCTTATTTCTAGTTTTGTAAAGGATTAGACACTGCCATTGCCTTGTGCCATTGGTAAGACCTTCCTATCATGGCCTATGTTGATGTAAAACCTCAAATCCACACCGTGTAAAAAAATCTAGAGTGTGGCTTCCTTTTAGATTTAGAGAGCCAATGCCACTTTAGGCATTAGTATTAGTATCCATGGTTCAAAATATGAGATTTTTTTGGACAAGTTTTTAGTCAATTTTTGATATTCTAGATATTATCTCTTGTAAAAATCCATAAAACTATAGATAACTTCTAGATTAGGATGACATGTAAAAAAAAGCATGTAGCTTTCAGCTAATTTGAGAGCATTTTATATAAAAAGAGAGATTAGCAAAATTGTGCGACGCATGATCACTGTTTTCAGGCAGTGAACAGCACTCCGAAAGTGGAAGATGAAGGAGTGATCTGGTACGATTCTGACCAGGTGTCCTAGTATTTAACCCCCCTTTCGGAGCCATTGGAAGCATCAGATTGGCAATCTGAGCAGCATAGAGGAAGGTTTTATTTTGTAGACGTTTTTGTCTATTAGAGTTATATTTTCTCATAATGCTAAAAGAAACTAACAGGCTTCATCTCTTTAGTATTCTTCTATATTTTCTAATTATTTTGGGGAGTATTCTTCTACATCTTCAATCTCTTCAAACCCCTTCTCTTCCGTCTACTCCTCTCCTCTAATCTACCTACACCTTGTTGTCTCTTATCTTCAAGAACTTGGCTTGAAACCTTCAACCCTTCTCTTATCTCTACCATCTCCGAAGTCTAAGCTCTTGAACCCCCATACATTCTTCTCTTGCTAAACCCCTGTGGTGACCTTCAACCCTACGTGCTACGACATTGGTGAACCCGACGTGAAGGTCGGTGTAAGAGAACTCCAAGATGGGGGATACTTCAGGAGATACTCTACAACAATTGGTGCACATAGTGCAGCAAACTCAACAATAACAACAAAGGCAAGACGAAGAGAAGATTGATTCCATAGCTATCAAGGCCCTAGAGGAAGTTGGGCGTGAATTAAAACAATTTAATGGTCAAAATGTCTCTATTTTATTCGCTTATATATTGAAAAAAATGCTCTTCTTTGGTGTACCACAACATGCATGGAGCCGTTATTTTGCCAAACTAGCCAAGCATGGTTAAGAATCCATGGTCTTTTTTGACAAGATGCGGATTGGGCTACATTGAAAAAAGCCCTACGCGAAGAATTCTTCTTAGAAGACTCTAGCCTAATGACGAATAAAAGTTTCACTGAATGGGTTGAAAACCCCAACAAAGATTTAGCTTCAATAGGTCTATACCATGAGTTTGAAAGTAAATTTGGACAACTTGATGTTGAAGACAAAAAAATAAGGTCAGAAGATTGAATTATTCCTTAAGGCTGCAGATCCCATTCTGCAAGAGAAGCTTGCTGATTGCCTAAAAGATTCTACCTCCGAATCAAGAGTCAAGACTGCATGGACATATGTTATTGATGCAGTTAACATGATTGCTTGAAGAGAGCGAATGCGATTAAGATTGGGCTCTACTTCAACTTCAACAACTCCATTGATGGAGCTTGTTCCACCTTCAAAATCCCCTATTTCTTTAACTAATCAACCAACTCTTTCTTTTTCTATTCCTTCTAAAAATAATGTAATGGATGAACTCATTAAAAGCATGCGTGACCTTCATCTGAATCTTACAAAAATTAGTTCCAAAGTAGAGAAGCTGGATGTCAAAGTCGAAGAGCGAGGACGAGCATAAACTCAAAGACCCATGAGAGAAGGCTTTAAGAGGCGCTGTATTTGGTGTGACAGCCCCAACAACATGACAAGAGGGAGTGTTTTGCCTTCCATGAGGTTGAAGCACAGAAGCTCATCTTTTGGAAGGATGAAAAAATTCATGCAGCTGAAACTGGTCTTCCACTGGAGCCAAATTTTGGCAATGGTGAAATGAAGAAAAGATTAGAATATTTAGCTGTAAAGAATGCCTATGCAACAATTGATGCAGCTACCTATGGGCTACAAATTGAGCCAATTAAATCAAGTTTGAAAGCATGTAAAGCTAATGTGCAATCTAAAGTATGGATGTAGGCACTAGATCAAATGGAACATGGTAAAGCAGCCAAAGAAGAGTTGGCAAACGCCAGTCAATATATTCGAGGAATAATTGATTGGAAAGAACCGGTAGATTCTTTTTCTGCCTTTGCACATTTGGCTGACGTCAATCATAAAGAAGTCTTGATTGAAGAAAAGAGAAGAAGAGAAGATGAACCAGGGCCTTCCTCTTCTGGCCCTCCAAAACGGGTGATTAGAAGAACACCTGAACAACCAAAGCTTGCTAAAAATATAACCCCAGATCAAGAGATGGAAGATGCACCACAAACAAAGAAGATCAAAGAAAAGAAAAATGGCAAGCAGCCAGGCTACAAATTGCAGTCTGACATAGAATCTGCAACCGATCTCAAACGAGTCTTAGAAGAACGAATTCTAGGAAGCAAAATTGAATTCACCTTAGGCGAAATTCTTGGAATTGCCAAACGTGAATTCCATGATGTAATTATTAATGTAATGAAAAGGAAAAGACAATGTGTTGGTGATGAAGAAACACTGCATGCTTTTTTGCAAGCTCTTCGAGTTTTTGTGCAGGATGAAGAGAAGCTGACTTCACAAGGAATTCAACTTGAAGCAGTTAAAGAATTAATTGCAGCAATTGAAGTTGAAGATAAAGAAAAAATGAATGTAAAAATTAAAGAAGTGAAAGTTAAAAATGTAATGGTCGGCTGGTCCAAACCAGTTGGGCAGTCCACCTCTCAAAAAGAAGGCCGTCTATAGCACATGCATGAGGAAGAATCGGCTCGGTTCATTCCAAGCAGTCACTACTCCCATACGCATTGGGAAAGAGCAACAACGGAGACAGTCGTCAAAATTGGAGAAAAAGAAACACCATGTATTGCACTCTTAGACCATGGCTTAGAGATAAACGTCATGGCAAGGAGTCTTTATGAAAGTGACGGATGGCCCATAGATGTTGATCCAGGTTAGCGAATGAGAGCTGCAAACAACTCTTCTGGAGAGTTATATGCTACATGTCCTAATGTGCAAGTAACTATTGGAGACATAAAAGACAATTTTCACTTTTTTGTCCAAGACTCTTGTAGTTACCCTATCATTCTTGGGCAACCTTACATTTCTGAAGCCCGCTTGGAAACAAAAGCTCTTGATGATGGTTCTTCCTATGCTCGAATCCGAAGCAAGGAGAATGAAGGAGCTATCCAATTTCTTACTGTTGTGTTAACCATCATCGAAACATAGATCGACTGTGTGATTATCATGTGCCTCCTAATGCCCGAGAATTCAAGGGTTTTCGAGTTGCACTACTATAAAGGGAGTCTATGATAGTGCGTCATGTAAAAAGATTGAACCTCCTCATGCAACAGAAACTGTGTCTCTAGCAAATTTATATGTATGTACAGCCAATAGTACGAGCTGTTATAAGTCTCTTTCGGCCGTGACTAAGGCTGAAAGAAAATATTTATGTCTTGTAAAAAGGGAGCTGAAACTTATGACATGATGGCTGAAAATGAAGATATTTCGGGTTTTTTTTTGGACTAATTACTACTGACACATTAGCTGAAATATATGCAGCTGCTCATGTAGAAAATCAGTCCATAAAAGTATGTATATTGGATTTTTATCAAACAATTCAAGAATTTGTTGAACACGAAGACAATGGCACTACAAGATATAGACATTATACCGACGTTTAAAGCAACGAAAATGCAAATAACAAAATTTGCCCCCGTCATCATAAAAAGTGTCGTTATTGACGATGCCATAGAACAGTCAGTATCACCATTGCTATCAGCGTCGTATTGGCGTCCGTATCAGTGTCGCAAAAATACCGACGCTGATCGCGACGGTCTGCGACGTATATAACGACGCCCATAAACGATGCAAGCAGTAAAATTTGTGATACTAATAGTGACGGTAAATAGGAAAAAAAAAATTGTGGCAGGGCAGCAAGCTGCCTTGCCACATAGAGCACTATGTGCTTTATGAGAGCCATACAAAATAGTTTCTGCATTGTGTACAATGCGCTTGTAAACAAAAACAATGTATATTGAAATTATAACACTGATACATGAAATAAATACATGATCGCATAATAAGTGATTGGTACAATTATGACAAGATATCACTAATACATAGAAAATGTCTACATAGATCAGACGACTCAAAAATAAAGGTGTGTGAGCTCCATGGATCCAAGGGCAAGCTACATATCCTCATCCCCTGAAAGCTCGTCCCACCACAAAGGAGCATCGAACGAACTCTGCAGAAAAAGAAACAACACATTAGTCCACCATACAATAATGCATTCAAATATCTCATGGTAACTACGAACAAGAAAGATGGGTGACTTATAGGGCCGCCGCGTCTATACAATCGGTCGATCAATGAAGTGAGACCATGCCTCTCTGCATATCGAGTCTCAAGGCCAGTCGGATTGTGATTTGTAATGGAGTGCTGCAAAGAAAACAAAATGCTAATTGTTAGAAATATGATTGTTAGTACAAAGAATATTTCAAAAAAAGAAACAAGCAAAACAAAAGAAAAACTTACAAAGTCCTCCAAATATGTCCTGTGGCCGCCACTCCCAAGATGATGGACCACTCCGACCTTGAGTCGTGCCCTCGCCACCTCGCGCTACTGACTCCAACAGCCTAGAGAATTTGTAGCCTCCTCCCTTAGTCGGCGCCAGTCATCTACATCTAACCACTCGGCACTACAATCCCACTCTTGATTGCCTTGCGTGCGTCGGATCGTCTATGTGACATGTATGCACGCATACAATCCATCATCCAGCTCGTAGAGAATCTATCTACTGAGGCTGGCACCGGAAACTCCTCATGCAAGGATGCTACTATGTAGTCCTTGCTCCCCTCTAGTATGTTCTTCCAATGATCCAAGACATTGTGCCGAAAAACTTGTTGGCACAACTCTCTCATGCGAGCCATCACCCTCCTCCCCTCATCATTCATGATGATGGCTCCTGACCTACTATCGACTAGATATCCATAACCCCCTGGAGTCTGCCTAAGATGGGTCCTCTTCCATCTGCGTCCACGCTCTTGGGCATATCCAGGAGACCCTTGTGCATCTGGTGTACCGACAAGGGTAATATCTCTCGAAGTGGTACCCACATGGATGCCACCTACTGTCGGCTGCGCAAAAGCCGGAGTAATTGGAGTAGATGTCCCCACAGGTGTGACAAATCCCTGAGGTGATACACCTCCAACTGAACAATGAGATGGAGACACCGCATCCATGCCTCCATAGCATCCATCTGAGCCTGAGCCACGCTCCCTGGAAGGGCCACGAGAGCGAGGAGTCACACCTATATCCCGTGTCGACCGTGGGCTCACTGCCTTTGTATCTCTACAGCATCCCCTAATCCCGATGCACTCCCTCCCTCTGGCCCAAGTCGTGAGCGTCGAGCTCATCTGCTCGAAGCCGAAGCATCCGATCGCGGTGAAGTAGATCTAGCAGAGCGCCCTGACGAAGATCGAGATAGCTCCTGGTCTGCCATCTCTCTGAATCTTGCGATCTAGTTTGGAGACATGCGTGTGAAGATGTCCTATAACTCCTCATCGCTCATCCCTCGACTCATCCTGAAAATGTCACCTGCACAGACAAACAATGATGTTAGAATAATCAATTTAAATCATACAAAGCACAGTAATATAAATCAATTTTTAAAAATCTCACTTAAAATGCATATCTTATGTACCCTTATAAGCGATTAGTCAATGAATTGAGTAAGTGGATACTCCAAGTATGAAGTATCCTATGGTCCCATGTTAATCTCCTGACACAACTCCGCATACACTGGAAGGTCGATAGACATGTCACTAGAAAAGAATGAGTCCACCTCGTTCTCAAAGAATTCTTGGACTCCTATATTTCCATCATTGTTAGTCGACGCTGGTTCCAAGCTTTCAACGGCCTCCACCCCTTGCAATATCGACCCCTCTATTTGCATATTATCTTCATCTATGCTCGAAACATCGCTTTGATCATATACTCTCGCACTTCGGGGAGTTGAAGGTATAACATACTACCATCGAGATTGTCGGGGGTTTTGATAGAATATTACCTATTCACAAACACGTACAAAAGAGTTCAAACAATTGTGACATAAACCATGTCATAATACAATTAGCAAGCAAATGAGTCCATGCACTTGTTCACAATGGGCCGACAACACAAAGGTGTCACACAAATCTGTCCATTTTTTTTCGGAATCTATTTCGAGAAATCCAGATGGACCTCATCGAACTGTTGCTCCAACTCCTCCAAGTACCACTTTGAACCACTGCACATCGAATAGTATCATGGAAAAGCTACGGTAATCCACTGTAACAATACTTTGCAAGTTCCCAAAATACTTCATCTCATCCACAACCATCTTTGGATCTGTTGCTCGTCGTCGGCTCTCTTGATCGAACCTTGCCATGATACCACAGTCCATTGTGGAGCACATTTTGTCAATACGCTCCATGTGAGAATGCCGTCCGCGCGACCACGTTGCACTATATATTTTGTATTGTATATTGAAACACTCAAATTAGATGTGGCATATAAAATTTAGATACAACAGATTCTAAACCCCTCATCACCTTTGGACTACATCCCCTCGAGAATTCCCATTCCTCCATTGAGACCTCTGTCCCTTCGCGAGACGTTGCGATCAAAGCTCCATGCAACCATCGCGTTGACATGAACCGCGGCATCTCCTCCATGCCTTTGGGATATCGAATCGGTCGATGACGCGTACTACGTCGGAATTCAGCTTTCACTTTCTCTCGATCTTGCCTAGAGAACTTGGTGAGCCACATCTCCATAGAGGCATGGTGCAATATACAAAAGCGATTCACCCTCTCTTCCATTGAGGCATCCATTCTTTTTTCTACCCCATTTTCAACCACCACATCTCTAGTCAATCTATCATCATCCTTCAGCGACCATAGCATTTCATTGTCTGGCTCCACCGTTGGTAGCCATTGTGAACTATGCACTAGTGCCTCAGACACCAACTAAACTTTAACCATGCTACCTTCTGGCCGAGCTCGTTGTTGCACAAAGCCTTTCAGGGTTTTCATGAAGTGCTCCAAGAAGAACATCCATCGCGTATTGACAGGTCCAACAATCTCCACTTCATCTACAATATGCACACAAAGGTGGATTTGTATCGTGAGCATGCTGGTGGGTAGGTATTTCTCAAAGAGACAGACCGTCTCCACTGCTCCCCGCCTCGCGGATTCAATAGAGGATGTCTTAATCTCCTTCTATGAGATCCATTGCACCCAAGTCAACAACCTGTAAAATGGCCCCACATATTTCTGGAGTAAGACATCCTGCAATCACGATCGGTAGTACAAACTGCCACAAATGAGAAAGCATTATGAATAATGGCTACATTCCAAATAGCAAAATGCCCACGCCAATTACAATCCATTCGAAGTACAAACCTGACATATCTTATGCCAGTCATGGGATTTTAGCCCTGATAATTAGTCGTCTTTAGAAAATGCGAACCTGAGAGAACGCATCATACCCGTCGGAGTGCGGATAGACTTGATTACTTGCTTCACAATGCGCTCTTCTTTAGTGGACAAAACCCAAGGAGCGCGAGGAAGCTGCACGCGACCATCAGTACTCGACTGCGGCCAAAGCGCCTCCATCTTACCTACCTCCTTCAAATCCATTCATCCCCCTATAGTGTCTCTCTTTCCTGTGATGTGGTCCCATAACAAGCTGCCCACATTCTTGAAAATATGCATGGAATCCAATAAGTGGTTGACCTGTAAGTGGGTTCAATATGGCAACTCGTGGAAAACTGAGAACCACCACATTCCATTTGGATGTGATTCTGCGTGAACCATTTTCAGCTCGTACCAGCTTGCGGCGTTCATATGTGTTGGAGGTCGTCCAAGGAAACCTTCCCTGAGTTCATGATCCTCTAGCAAGAAAGCAGTGTGTCCTTGATATACCATCTTCTTCATGGTTCGTGACCTTCGGGAGTCTAACTGTGGCCCGCACAATAGACATACATGATAACCTGAGGTAACCAGACCTGTTTCAACACCACGACCTAGTGAATACTTGCTTGAACGAGATAAAATATAGATATTACCAGCGAGAACGGAGACCTACTCACCTGAGCACTCTCTGAATCCCGGAAAGTCATGCATCGTTCACATGAGAATGGCTCGAATATTGGCTGACTGCCAACCATCTTGCCTACTCATATCTTGCACGGTGACCCCCTCCTCCCACAAAATCTTAAGCTCATTGACTAATGGACGAAGATACATGTCCATATTTTTAACTTTGTAGCGGCTGGGGATGAGCAAGCTAAGGATGAGATTTCCTTTCTTCGTAGAAAGCCATGGAGGGATATTGTAGTTGACAAGGACTATAGGCCACACACTGTAAGAAGTTGAGTCCAGACCGAATGGGTTCATGCCATCCATTGCAAGACCGGACCAAAGATTCCTTGGCTCTTGGGCAAAGCCTGGGAAGGTAGAGTCAATGTGGCTCCATGCACGTGAATTCGCTGATATTCGTTGAACTCCATCCGTGGACCTATTCTGCGTATATGTCGTTGTCAAGCTCGCCATGCTAGACGTACGAAACATGTGGTTTATACGGGGGATAAGCGAAAAGTGTCTAAGAACTTTTTGAGGGATGGTTTGCCCTTGCATGTCCTGTCAATACCTGTGAGCACCACACTTTGGACATATCTCCATAGTCTCATATTCTCCTCGAAACAGTATGCAATCGTTGATACATGCATGGATATTATTGTAGTCCATGCCAAGCTTTCGTAAAACATGTCGTGCATCATCACGAGACTCAGGCATGATATTTGCAAATGGTAATATATGATATTTCAATAACCTTAAAAAAAGCATAAAACACCTTGAAAAATCATAAATGCTTGTAATAAGTGCCGAAAAAAAAATGAAGCGTATGTACAAGGTACTTGAACAACTCGGTCACACTCGTATCGCTCCACCCATATTTTGCTTGCACACTTAAGAGTGCAAGTAGTTTCTTCAGCCGAGATACTCGGCACCCATCATATAATGGTATGGATGCTTCCTCTCTAAGCGGATCAGAAGTCTCGACATCCATGGAAATCAATGCATCGATCATTGCCTCCATCTAAAGCTCCAAGATTGTAGGTAGGTCTAGAAGGTTGCCTGTCTTCTCTAGCATTGATGGTATAGATTGGCCTTGCGAGTGGTGGATTGGCTCTTGCACTCCATCCATCGCACGCCCACGTACTCTTCTAATTGGTCGCAAAGGGTGCACTCCCCCTTGGGACGAGACATCACCTCCCTGGATAGAAAATTTGCCAGTGAGTTCCAATCTTATTGTATATGGTATTCAATTAGCTTGCGAGTACAATGCATAATTGATATTAACTTCAAATTACCGTTTGCTGAAAATCCGCAATCGCTTGATCAATTTTCTCAGATTGAAACTCGCCAAATCGTCGTAGGTGTTCTATAGACAATCGGTGTTTTCGTCTAATTGCCAGCTTGCATTGAGAGCAAGGACATGGGACACGCTGATTAAGATATGCCTCGCGATCTTGAACAATAGGACCTTCTTCGTTTTCCATTTTGTCTACATTACGATAAACAATTTGTTTTTGTTATCATTCTTTTCTTTTCTTAGATTGTTATCCTCTCCTTCCATCTCTCTCTTTTTCTATGACCTAGCATATAGTATCATAGACCACTAGTATTTAGTATCTAGTACTCAGTACCTAGCACATAATATTTCATTTTCTCTCTTCCTCTCCCTCTCTCATTTCCTCTCCCTCCCTCACTCTCACCCTCTCTTTCTCTCTTTCCCTATTAGGTTTAATGATTTTTCTCTCTCCTCTCTCTCTCTCTCTCTCATTTTCTTTTCTCTCTCCTCTCCCTCTCATTTCCCTTTCTCTCTTTCTCTCCCTCTCTCATTTCATGTCCCTCCCTCACCATGACCCTCTCTTTCTCCCTTTCTCTATTAGATTTAATGATTTTTTTCTCTTTTTCTCTCTCCTCTCCCTCTCTCATTTTTTTTCTCTCTCCTCTCGCTCTCTCATTTCCCTTTCTCTCTTTCTCTCCCTCTCTCATTTCCTGTCCCTCCCTCACCATGACCCTCTCTTTCTCCCTTTCTCTATTAGATTTAATGATTTTTTTTCTCTCCTCTCCCTCTCTCATTTTTTATCTCTCCTCTCCCTCCCTCACCCTAACCCTCTCTTTCTCTCTCCTCTCTTTTTCTATTTCATTCCTTTTCTCTCTCCTCTCCCTCTCATTTCTCTCTCTCCCTCTCTCTTTTTCTCTCTCCTCTCTCTCTCATTCCTCTCCCTCCCTCGCCCTCTCTCACTTATTTTTCTCTCTCCTCTCTCTCTCATTCCTTTTTCTCTCTCCTCTCTCTCTCTCATTTCCTCTCCCTCCCTCGCCCTCACCCTCTCTTTCTCTCTTTCCCTATTAGATTTAATGATTTTTCTCTCTTTTTCTCTCTCCTCTCTCTCTCTGATTTTTTCTCTCTCATTTCGTTTTCTCTCTTCCTCTCCCTCCCTCACCCTCACCCTCTCTTTCTCTGTTTCCCTATTAGGTTTAATGATTTTTCTCTCTTTTTCTCTCTCCTCTCTCTCTCTCTCATTTTTTTCTCTCTCTCCTCTCCCTCTCTCATTTACCTTTCTCTCCCTCTCTCATTTCCTGTCCCTTCCTCACCCTGACCCTCTCTTTTTCTCTTTCTCTATTAGATTTAATAAAATTTTCTCTTTTTTTCTCTCCTCTCTCTCTCTCTCATTTTTTTCTCTCTCCTCTCCCTGTCTCATTTCCCTTTCTTTCTTTCTCTCCCTCTCTCATTTCCTCTCCCTCCCTCACCCTGACTCTCTCTTTCCCTATTCTTCCATTAGGTTTAATGATCTTTCTCTCTTTTTCTCTCTCCTCTCTCTCTCATTTCTTTTTCTCTCTCCTCTCCCTCTCTCATTTCCTTTTCTCTCTTTCTCTCCCTCTCTCATTTGCTCTCCCTCCCTCGCCCTCGCCCTCACCCACACCCTCTCTTTCTCTATTTGTCTATTATGTTTAACATCTTATCTCTTTTTCTCTCTCCTCTCATTCTCTCTCTTTTTTCTCTCTCCTCTCCCTCTCTCATTTCCTTTTGCTCTCTTCCTCTCCTTCTCTCATTTCTTCTCCCTCCCTCTCCCTCTCTCATTTCCCTATTATGTTTTCGTCTCCCTCCCTCTCCCTCTCCCTCTCCCTCTCTCTGCCTCCCCCTCCCTCTCTCATTTCCTCTCGCCCTCCTCTCTCTCCTATTTCCTCCCTCTCCCTCTCTTTAATTTCCCTCTCCTTCTCCTTCTCCCTCTCCCTCCTTTCTTCTCCCTCTCTCATTATATACAAATTATACAGAAAATATATAAAAAAGAGAGAGAATACACTCTCCCTTCCTCTAGTTCTCTCATTTCATCCCCCTCCCTCTCCCTCTCCCTCTCGCTCCCTCTCCCTCTCCCTCTCTTTCTCTCTCTCTCCCTCCCTCTCCCATTTCCTCCCTCTCCCTCTCCCTCTCTTTCTCTCTCATTTCCTCTCCCTCTCTCAATATATATACACAAATCATATAAGCAAAAGTAAAAGAGAGAGAGAATGCACTCTCCCTCCCTCTCCCTCTCCCTCTCCCTCTCCCTCTCTTTCTCTTTCTCTTTCGCTTTCTCTTTCTCTTTATCTCCCTCTCTCATTTCCTCCCCCGTCCCTCTCCCTCTCTTTCTCTTTCTCTTTCTCTTTCTCTCTCCCTCTCTCATTCCCTCTCCCTCTCTCATTTCCTCTCTCTCTTCCTCCCTCTCCCTCTCTCATTTCCTCCCCCTCCCTCTCCCATTTCCTCCCTCTCCCTCTCTTTAATTTCCCTCTCTTTCTCCCTCTCCCTCTTCCTCATTTCTTCTCCCTCTCTCATTATATACAAATTATACAAAAAATAAATAAAAAAGAGAGAGAATACGCTCTCCCTCCCTCTCGTTCTCTCATTTCATCCCCCTCCCTCTTCCATTTCCTCCCTCTCTCTCTCTCTCTCCCTCCCTCTCCCATTTCCTCCCTCTCCCTCTCCCTCTATTTCTCTCTCATTTCCTCTCGCTCTCTCAATATATATACACAAATCATATAAGCAAAAGTAAAAGAGAGAGAGAATGCACTCTCCCTCCCTCTCCCTCTCTCATTCCCTCCCTATCCCTCTCCCTCTCCCTCTCTTTCTCTTTCTCTTTCTCTCCCTCTCTCATTTCCTCCCCTCTCCCTCTCCCTCTCCCTCTCCCTCTCCCTCTCCCCCTCTTTCTCTTTCTCTTTCTCTTTCTCTCTCATTTCCTCTCATAAACAAGCAAAATTAAACCCTAAACAAGCAAAAGAAGGAGAAAATGGACTCACCGATGAGATATGGCGAGGGTTTGGCGGCTCCTCTTTGCAATAAAGGCTCCTCCTCTCCTTTTCGAACAACGGCGGTGGCGGCGGTGGTGGCGGAAAGCCTTCTTCCTCTCCCTCTCTCACCCTATGCAAGACGGTCGCTCTCCCTCTCAAAACGTTTGATGAAAATGCGTGAAATGAACCGCGCTCGGGTTTCAGCTTGTTTTTTTCCCTGTGGGGCATCACTATTTGTGTCACTATTTGCGACACAAATAGCGATACAAATAGCGACGCCGCTATTCCTGCGTCGCTACCCACCGTCGCTATACGTTACAATCCTTGTAGTGTGGTTTACTCAACAAGGCTGAAGCACAAGTGGAGACAAAATACAAGACAGTGGATAAGAAAGTAAAACCTGTGGCAGTCCCATTGCCTCTTGAAAGTGAAGGGCTCGCTGATAGGGCAGCAAATTAGCCAAGTCTTCGTGATCCTTCCAACATTGGTCACAAGTTCACATCTGAAAGTATAAAAGAGCTCAAAATAGGTGAAAATTATTTCCTTTCATCGACTGAAAAACACTCTTTTATGCAAATGCTAATGAAACATGGAAAAGCTTTTGCATTTCAACCAAGTGAAATAGGCTGTGTGGATCCAAATATTGTGGCTCCTATGGTCATTTTTACCATCCCACATATGCCTTGGAACCTCAAGCCCATTCCCGTTCCAAGGGTGCATCTGCTCAAATTATTGGTGTAAATGAGAAGATCGGAATGAAGATTTTAGAACCTTCTTCAACACCTTACTCCAACTGATGGTTTATTGTGCCTAAGAAAAATGGATCTTTATGATTCATTCAAGATCTATAGTCTGTCAATCGTGTCACAATCCGAAATGTTGATTCAGTCCAATTGTTGATGAGTTTGCTAAAGCTTTTGCAGATAGAGAAATTTATTCTATGGGCGATCTATATTCAGGATATGACCAATTTTAACTATCATTAGAAAACTGAGACATTACCACAATGAAGACACCTCTTGGATTGGTCCGCATGTGCACTCTACCACAAGGTGCAACAAACTCCGTAGCCCATATGATGAATGCCATGCACAAAGTCTTAAGGGACTTTATTCCACAACTTACTCTTCCATTTCTTGATGATGTACCTATCAAGGGATGTGAAGTCAATGAAAAGAATGAGGAGCTTGACAAAGATGGTTGCATGGCATTTGTAGTTAACCATATTCATGATTGTGACAGGATTTTGACAAGGCTAGAAGAGGTACATCTTACCCTTTCTGGAGCTAAGTCGATTTTTGGAGTAGAAGAAGTCCTAGTGGTCGGTCATCTATGTGGCCTCTATGTACGTAAACCTTCTCCAATTAAGATAGATGCCATCAGAAGAATGCAAGAAAAATACACAAATGTTTTAGAGGTGAGAAGATTTCTTGGCGCATGTGTATTCTATCTCATATGGATACCACATTTTGCTCATGTAGCCGAAAATATTTATCAATTATTAAGAAAAGGCCAAAGATTCTCTTGGAATAAAGAGCATACTCTCACTATGCGTAATTAAAGAAGCTATTAATTTCAGCCCCCACTCTCAAAAGGGCTGACTATTCAAATGTTCAACCCATCATCCTTACTATGGATACAAGTCCCATTGGGATAGGATGGGCTGTTGGCCAAGAGGATCTTGAAGGTAACAGATATGCAATTCTTTTTAGAGCAAAAGTTCTCAATGAATATCAAAGAAGGTATGCACAAGTAAAAAGGGAATTGTGGGGAGTTGTAACAGCATTAAAGTGTGATGATTGCCAACTGCTCTACACCCGACATTGCTATGCTAAGATGGATTCCATATATTAAATCTCTCAACCCCGAATTAAAGCATATTGCAGGAAATGTGAATCTAGTTGTTGACATGCTATCACGTACAATATATGACAATGAAGAAGAGCTGATGGAAGAAGATGAAGCTAAAGAATCTATGCTTGCTGAATTTCATTGCATGGCTGCTGAAAATACCTTTTCAGTTACTGCATATATAGGTCCAAAGCTAAAAACAACAGGATGGTCAACTAGAAGCCAGCATGCTCATTGCATTTCTCAAGTTCTAGTTCATTTCCTTGAAGAAGATTGCCTAAAGATTGGTCAATATTTGAGCACGATGAAGAAGAAGGAGACTTGGACTAATGAGGAGTCCAAACATATCAAGAGGAAAGCTTATGGATTTTTGGTGAAGAAGGACATCTATGGAAGCACGCAAAGAAGAAGAAAGGAGCGTCTGTCCGAGTTTTAGGTAACAAAAGAATGCAACAATACGTAATGAAGGAATTTCATGAAAGCATGTGTGCTGGCCATAGAGGCATATGGGGAACCTTTAGTAAAGTCAAAGAAAAATATTGGTGGCAAAACATATATCGGGACATAGCACGTGTTGTTGAAACCTGTTATGTATGTCAAATGTATTCTATGGTCAAGCATTGAGATGGGTTACAACCAACTTATCCTTTGTCTATACATAATAGATGGGTTATTGACCTTATAATCATGCCTATAGGAATATGGAATATGTGGTATTTAGTGCTTGTAAGAGAGGATCTAACCAATCAAGTTGAAGGCAAAGCCTTAACAACCAAATCCACTCAAGCTATTTGTCATTTTTTTCTTGAAGAAGTGTTTTGTAGATATGGTTGTGTGGGTAAAGTAACTACAGATAGAGGAGAGTTGGATGCTGATGAGGCACGCAAATTATTTGCTCAATTGGGTATTAAGTTGGCTTTAACATCATCCTACAACCCTGAAGGCAATGGAAAGAGTGAGAGAGGTCATCAATCTATTCTCAAAGCTCTAGCAAAGTCTTGTAGAGGAAAGATCAAAGAATGGCCTAAAATGCTACCTTTTGCATTATGGGCTGACCGGACTACTCACAGTTCAGTGACTGGCTATATGCCAGCTGAACTTATGCATGGACAACAACCAATTATGCCAATTGAAGAATCTATTCTCACGTTGTCGTACTGCTGCGCATCCGAGGTGTGGAATCCACCCAAAAGTTGTGTGTGTGGGAGTTGATATTTTGTACATATTTAGTTGTTATGTTTGCATCTTTATTCTGCATGGTAATATGGTAAAGAGGGGTCTTTTAATATCTTTTCTTTCAGCTATGGTTGACCTTGGAGATGTTCATATGTCCTTTCCATTGTCATCTGGAAGGCACAGTAAGAAGGGATGAGTTGGTTATCACAGATCAAAACAGAGGATTCTTCAACACCTTCTTTCAGGATGCATCCCAGCTGCTATTTCACGGATAGTGGTAGCTCCACTTGAATGTTGTAAGATTTTATCAATGGTGAACTCAAACAATATAAGAAAGGGTTTCACTTTGGCCATCTCAGATCTATGGAGCAAGGATGGCTTCAGGGCTCTGTATAGAGGAAATTTCCTAAATGTGCTTCAGATTGCTCCAACGAAGGATTGCAGACAAGGATATTGAAAAGCTGGTAAATAAATTGCACAGGAAGGGAGGGGCTGTAGGTTCTTTAGGTCTGAACCGTCGAAGCCAACTGCTTGAATTTTCAGAATACAGAGGCTTTCTAATGCTTTCGACTTTCAAAGATCTAAGGGATATTTTTCAAATTTGGGGAAGAGGCAAAAGGGGACGTAAGAAAGAAAAAGCAAGAGGACTATTTTTGAAAGAGGGAGTTTGGAGGCAAAAAAGCGGCTGGAAGAGGGATCGAAATAGCTCTACGTGACAGCACAAATCAAGGCGACAAAAGAAGGAGTCACAAGGCAATCGAGGGAGAATTAATTGGCACAAGAGTAGAGCATATTCAATACCCTGCATCTATGCATGAAAGGAAAATGATTTTTGATGGACGTGCTATGGCAGCGTTCATGGCATCGTTCAATGCACTGTTAGGATTGAGATTGCAAAATCTCAGTGCCCAAGGATCTATGATTCGAGAACACATAGGAAAATTTCAGCGAGGCTCCGGCCAGGATTGCAACAGTTTTCAACCCTTTGGTGTACTGTGGTAGCTGCTTGTTTTTCTCTAGATATGTGGTGTTTTACAACAAGCTCTATCTCAAGTGCTGCTTCAATCGCAAGGAAGAAGATGGGACTCGCTGGTTATCTGCAGTGGCGAGAACAGCTCTTTTCGTCTGCGTGTGGTGATACTTCTCTACTTCAAATGCTGCCTCGGTGGTATCCAAAAGGTGTGCGGAGATTACTGTAGTTAGCTGTCCAGGGACCTGTGGGAGGAGGACAGAGCCTTATTCAAGGAGGAAATGACCTGGTGCTGCATTCTGGAATGACCATGAATGATCTTGATCCAATGTCATGGGAGTTTTCAGTACAGAAAAGCATCGAAGAAGAACTATATGCAACCTCAAAAATCGAAAGATAAGCCAAAGGGTGGAATTGTATGTAAAAACAAGCCTCAAACGCATTGTTCAAGTCAAAGAAACACATATAGATGCAAATTATTCGATTGGCTTCTTCAATGGGATCAAGGCATTAGAGGATTGTTGATTCCTCCCCGTTCGGTCTCTTTGGACTTGATCTCAGAAGGTCCCGCAACAGAGAGGAGAAGCAATCGAAGGAGGCATTATTGACACAAGAGCATAGCATATTCATTACCCTGCATCTATACGTGGAAGGAACAGAGGACTGGGGAGAAAACGCGAAAAGCAGAAAGTGGGAGAGTCGAAGGGGAAACAAGGCGATGGAAGACGCTGGCTGTTGATGGGCTTTTCGAGTCTGGTGACAGTTCTTGATGGCAGCGATTGTAAAATCCTATTTATGATGACTGTCAGAAGCTTATCAAAAGGTTGCATGTACAGGACTCGTTCCCACCCAACTGGCTTAGCTGAAGGAAAGAACGTAGAGATGGAAGATTATCTGCCTAGGCAGCTCTTGGACTGATTTGATTAATGGAGATTACCATTGCAATGCAAAAGGACACATCACAAACATGGAGGACCTGTATACAGCATCTTGGTCTGTTGAAATCATGTACCTCAAGCTGATATAATTTGTAGTACCTGGCTATGATCCTAAACTATCTGGATGTAGAAAGATGTGTCTGGGACATTGATGCCTGGGGATTCGAAAAATCAATCAACAAATGGGCGATCAAGGCAAATTAGTTTCCCCACTCTATCATGGAGATAAATTTATTGCTAATGTTGCCCTTTTCCCTCAAACAAAAGAGCTGCCATTTAAGCATGGTGAAGAGCTGCGAGTCTCTTAATTTTCAACTGCCAGTGATCGCTGCCTTCCTCTGGTTGTCCTCCACATAGTAGCAACCGAGGGTGTATTGTCTAAGCTGAAGCCTTGTATATCTTCAAGATTGGCTTAGTTGCCATTTTAAACCTTATATACTAGATAACAGAATTTATAACTGTTTTTGCTCAGATAGACTTTATTGAATGTATTCTGAAATTGCCTTGTGGCTATTAGAAATTATATGATTCAGAGTTGAAGGCCAGTTTGATGATGACTCTAATTTTGGATTATTCACTTGATTGATCTTCCATCTTGAAATTTATCAAGGTCTTCTGTAGACACGACTTTGCTTTCGCAAATCCTTCGACAACGTGGAGTCTTCTACCTTGGAAGGAAGGCATCAGTAGAGAAGAGTTGCTGACTTTGCGCATATGGCAACTAGAAAGAAGGCCTGAGAAGCTAAAGACAGCAAGACTAAAGAACAAAAGAAGATTTGATAAGTGACATCGACGTCGGCCAAGAGCAATTCAAGAAAATGATTGGGTGCTTGTCTATGACAGCAGCCTAGACAATCAATACAGTGCTTCTAGAAAGAAAGCATTGGTTTGGCCCATATGTGGTAAAGATTGTTCATGACAATGCCACGTATTCGTTGGCTGAATTGGATGGAACAAGCATGAAGATACCCATAGCTGGAAAAATAATCAAGCTCTTCAAATGAAGAGAAAGTTCAACATATGAGCTAGAAGACTTGAATATAATTGAAGAGCATGAAGACATAGAGGAAGAAGAAGAGGCAAAAGATGAAGACATTGACATGGCAGAAGATACTTCTTCTGACATCGCAAATCCGTAAGACTTTGGCACATGCTAGAGGATGTGCAGGTTAGGAGGGGATGGATGTCGTGCTGCTACGCGCACACCGTGTAAAAAAATCTAGAGTGTGGCTTCCTTTTAGATTTAGAGAGTCAATGTCACTTTAGGCATTAGTATTAGTATCCATGGTTCAAAATATTAGATTTTTTTGGACAAGTTTTTAGTCAATTTTTGATATTCTAGATATTATCTCTTGTAAAAATCCATAAAACTATAGATAACTTCTAGATTAGGATGACATGTAAAAGAAAGCATGTAGCTTTCAGCTAATTTGAGAGCATTTTATGTAAAAAGAGAGATTAGCAAAATCGCACGACGCTCGATCGCTGTTTTCAGGCAGTGAAGAGCACTTCAAAAGTGGGAGATAAAGAAGGAGTGATCTGGCACGATTCTGGCCAAGTGTCCTAGTATTTAACCCCCCTTTCGAAGTCATTGGAAGCATCAGATTGGCAATCTGAGCAGCATAGAGGAAGGTATTATTTTGTACACGTTTTTGTCTATTAGAGTTATATTTTCTCATAATGCTAAAAGAAATTGACAGACTTCATCTCTGTTAGTATTCTTCTATATTTTCCAATTCTTTTTGGGAGTATTCTTCTATATCTTCAATCTCTTCGAACCCCTTCTCTTCTGTCTACTCCTCTCCTCGAATCTACCTACACCCTGCTGTCTCTTATCTTCAAGAACTTGGCTTGAAACCTTCAACCCTTCTCTTATCTCTACCATCTCCGAAGTCTAAGCTCTTGAACCCCCATACATTCTTCTCTTGCCAAACCCCTATGATGAGCTTCAACCCTATGCGCTACGACACCACAAGTTTGATGGAAGAGATTTTCATCCATGGTAGATATTGGTGAAATATAAAATGATGGAGAGGGTTTATTAGCCCTTCATTAAGAGGACCAAGGCCATTGACCCATCCAATCCTAAAGATGTAAAAGATGATGAAAGATCCCAATCCATAATAATGTTGCTACTAGATGAATCCTTAATCCACCACATTGATCAAATCGCAACTACAAAGGAGGAGTGGGATGAGCTCAAGAAATTATATGGTGCAAGAGGAAAGAACTCCAAAATCTTCCTCGAAATAGAGTTCCTCAGCTTGGAATACATGTAAGGGGAAGACTTGGGAAATTTCATTTCCCACATGAAGTGGCTAATGTCCCAACTTTAGCTTCATTCCAAGCTCATGTTGCTAAAGAAGATGCCATCACAATACTTTTAAAGGTTGTAAGGACAGTCTTCCCACCTCTTGTAACTAATCTAACAAATGTACCAAATCCTACACTTGAAGGTGTCATTTAGTCTTTTCTAGATGAGGAGAAAAGAAATCAAAGGAAGATGGCACTAGTTTAGAATCTACCTGTACAACTCGTGATCAACTCTTTGCAATAAAAAGGGACATATTGTATGGAATTGTTGGAAAAAATATCCCAACAAAATGAAGTGCAATAAATGTAAGCAAACATGACATATCACTAATAAATGTCCTAACTCCCTTAAAGCACCAAAAGAATTGGAGGCCAACTATATCTTCAAAGCACACGATGACCACCCTTTTTAGTATCCTTTGTATCATCTTTCCATAAACATTATTGTAGCCTACTTTTTAAAGGCATCTTACTGATTGATTAAAGGGAGGGGGGAGGGGGGAGGGGGGGGGGACATTTCCAAACTATATAGTCCAATACCACCTTGGCATTGAGGGGGGATGTTACAAGTATGGCATCAAAACCCTATGTAAAAAAGGGTGCATGAGAGAAGCTAAGGTGTGAATAGACTAGAGGACATGGAAAACCCTAACTCTCACTCACTTAAAGGTTATATAAACATGGCCAAACATCACTCTTAGTAGATGAAAGAGTGTACCTTTGTGAGCAACCGAATAAGCAATACCTATGTCTTGTACTTTGTTAGCTCTCTTCTCCCTCTTGTGCACACTCTTTCATGCTGCAACTCTGATATTTCAACAATTATTACCCTCGATGTAATGGGCTAGTAGAATCATTCAATGGAACTTTGTTGAAGATTCTCTAAAAACGGGTGGAAGACTATCCCAAGGATTGCGACAAGTATCTGCATTAATCTTTATGCACTTGTAGGAAAATTTAGAAGATGAGTATAGGGTTCACCCCTTTTCATTTGGTATATGGTGGAGAGGCTATAATTCCCATGAATTTCATGTTTCCTAGAATGGAGTTAATGAAGATGTTAGTTGGATTGGTTAACAAAGGACTGAAATTGCATATACTATAGTTAAATAGGCAACAAAGAACCAATGGATTGTTATGAGAAACAGATTTTCAAAAGAAGGCAATAGTTCAATATGAAATTGAGGAGGAAGGATTTTGCCACGGAAACATTAGTTTATGAGATGCGACAATAGTCTAGATTCTATATTTCAAATTAAATTTTGAGTTAGATGAGAAGGACCCTACATGATCAAGTAGATATTTGAAACTTATCTATTACAAGATCTAGATGCAAGAGTTCATAAAAGCATGATCATTAGGTTCCATCTCAAGAAATATATTTGGAGAATCATGTAAATACGGATGTTATAAGTAGTGTATATACAAGTCATAGAGTAGATTGTTCTAGTCAGCAATTTTGGACAATTTTGGTAATTTGAAATTTAGTATTAATTGGAGGGTTTTAAATTATGGATAGCATGTCCAAAGTGCACTTTTGCACCTAATGAAGATCCCTACCAAGTTTGGTATCTAACCAAGCAAGTATGTGGGAGACATGCGCTTTGGAATTTTAATGTATGTAGTAGATTACATGTAGAAATGCAGGATTACATACTGTCTTGAGGTTTTATGGGGCTGTAATCTTTGATATCTGACTCTGATGCCTTCTAACAAGCTGTAATTTGGAACCAAAGCTATAACTTTTCTTCACAAATCTCGGCAATATGAGTTATAGATCAAAAGTTATGAGCAATTTTGTGCATGGTGTCCTGATTGACAAGATTTTGAAAGTCAAAGCATGTCTTTGTTAGAGGTGGTTTGGATTTTCAAATAAAGGTACATGCATACTTTGTGTTCCAAATGAAGGGATAGGCGAATCATGGTGTATGAAATTGCTTAACCATGGACATGTCACCGCATGCACACAAATTGGACAAGTAATGTAAATGTCATTTGTTTGACTTTTCAATGTTTACCCAGAGAGGGATCATGTTAATGCACAAGAGTCTTACATGGCAGCTTGCATGTTTGATAACCTTTCTTTTCACTTGGTTTTCAAGTGCATTCCTACTACAAGAAGTGTGGTCCTACTAGTAGGATTTGTAGTCTTGCTATGGTTTTTGTGAACCCGAAGTGGAATTTTTAAGTGTTGCTACTTCGTAAAGGAGAAAAACCTTAGTAAAAAGGAAAAATGCGAGAGATGTTAAAAGGGGAGAAAAACACAATGTGAGGAGAGAAAGACTTGTTGGAAAATATGGTGAGCAAGAGTGGAAGAGTAAATGATGGGGGAAAGAAGAGTAATAAGTAGGCAATCATGATAACATGAAAGAGACTTAATTAATAGTTGTGCCAAGTATGTTCTTTTATAGATTTTTAGCTTGGATACACACCTCACACTTTGCTTATGAGATTTAGTTACATGTGTCTCTAGCACAGCACTAACACATTTTAACACCCCCTCCCTTGGTGCTACCTTATCCTCTAGATAACTACACCTCACATTTTGCTTATGAGATTTAGTTACATGTGTCTCTAGCACAGCACTAACACATTTTAACACCCCCTCCCTTGGTGCTAGCTTATCCTCTAGATAACTACACCTAAGGATGTTCATTCCCCCCTCCCCCCTAATGCTTGCAAGGCCTCTAGCTCATGCAGTGTCAAATAAAGTGTAGGCAATTTACTATTTAGAAGACAGTTTTAGGACATTCTTCAAAGTTTTTTTCCTTGATAAATTTTGCTTTTTGGCTTTAGCATTCTTTCTTCGTGTGTCCAAACTTGTTGCAGTTCTTACACTTTGACTTTCCTTTGTTCCAATATTCTTGTTCCTTATGTCCATTTTTCCCATGGATTCTACAAATAATTCTTGAAGTAAAGTGTAGAGATTATGGAGTTTGGTGTAGTCTCTTAGGCCGTCTCTTTGATTTTCCCCTCTTGCTCATATAAAGAAGCTTCCATTGAGTTGAGTTTTCTATTTAGCACATTCCTCAAGGTTAGTACCACGTGCTCAAAACCTTCGTTAGGTTTATCCACACTATTGAGTAGCACTGAAATGGCTTCATTTTCTTTAATATCTTTAGCAACGGAAGATATTTGCACTTTCAAGCTTTTGAATTTGTTAATCAGTGAAGTTAAGGAGTCATATTTGCTTAGATATTGCCTTAAAATTTCAATTAGAATATTTATTTTTGAGTTCTTCGCTTGGGACACAAAGGTTTTATCCAATTCTTTCTAGGCTTCTTTCGCTTTTGTAATCACCGATATGTGATGAAGAACATCATGTGACAAGCCCCATGCTATTATCTTGAGTGCTTTTACTTTTTTTTACTTTTTCAATTCAGATCTCAAGCTCCTCGAGTTCCTCGAATATTTTCCAAAGGTCTTTTCACATTAGGTGATAGTTGATTTCCATTTTCCAAGGGTGAAAACCCTTGCCATTGAACTTTTCCACAACTTTGATTTAAAACATTTTGTGGATGGAGAAGTCTTACAAGTCACTCACATGGCAATGCCTTAACTCCAATTTACAACAAGATATTTATGTGAGAGTTACAAGGATTTTTGCTAGATTTTAATGATGAGCTCCATTTTTTTAATGGCAATTTTTGTGAAAAGAGAGATTCCGCATACAATATCAACATTTGATTGCTTACAGTATGAATTGCCTTTTAGAATGATTGCATAGACTAATTCATGATAGCAAGTACTATGAATGGAAAATTTCGAAGTATTCAATCGGAATCAGGTCTGAATAGAACCACTTTACGGATTCTCATTGTGAATAGCGCTTAATTTCAAACCACTTTAATGAGAACAAATGTGAGCAAGGGGATTCAGTTACATGTGCCTCTAGCACTACACACACATTTTAACAAGACCTACAATAAGTGATTGAGGCTTTCATGTATTCGAAGCTTTTTGGCAACATGCTGAAGAATGGAGTCGTGGAATACAATTTGCTGCTATAATTCCTCTATTCTCTAACTATGACAACAAGGTTTGGTTTCAACTTCTCTTTTCCTTTCTTCTACTATAGGAAGTATGGTGAGTGTGGTCTTTTATTCGACATATTATTATTGGTGAGAGGGATAGCATGAAGGCTACTTCGGTCTATGTTGATGATGGTGTGTGCCACATGTTAAAGGTTTCTCATTAGTGAGAAAAGGGAAACAACAATTTTAGTGTTTGAGAGATTTGTGTATTACAAAGGCTAGGTACTATTGATAAAGGCTAAATATGCTACTCAAGTCAATGAAGAATTCACGGCGATGTTGTCAAGCTTTTTTTTTGAAACTGAAAAGCCCCAGTCAAACTGTAGTTAGGTTTCATTTTTGCTAGCTTAGTTGTTTGCGTGACAATTTGTTTTGTTATTTCGTAGTTGGATTTCTTGTGTTTTTCTAGTTTAGGATTTGTTTCTGCCATTTTGTTTGATTTGTTGAGTGTGAAACTTGATAGCCTTGGTACAGCTTGGTATTTTTTTGGACAGGTTGAAGTAGGAGTTTGCTAATAGCTACTGAACATTGAGGAGCTAGATATGTTTTCTTGTCGAGACTCTTGCACATCACAAGGGATAAAGGGTTCACGAGCACTTCACGTTGCACTTGTTGATGCACTGAACTCGGGGGTCGTCTCCTGTTCTTATCAAATACTTCCATGCCATGGGTTGGGATTATGCACGTTTTGCACCATCGTTGAGCACTAGCACAGCATGAGGTCCGTTGTAGCTATATGCAGTAACTTATAGATGCACGTGCACTTGAGAGAGCACCTGTCATTGAGCATGCACAATTGTTGCACACACCATTTGGGATGTTCATCACAAAGCTAGGAACTTCTGGTTGAGAGTGTAAGGTGGTTGGGAGAGGGTGAGGGTCGTGAAGGACGCCATCAATAGTGAGAAGGGTTGTTCTTATCTGGTCAACATCTTGAGGACCACCATTTTCTAGAGTGATTGTGAGATTTTTTGGATGGGTGGAGCGGAGTATATCATATTTTTTTATGAGAGTTGAGAGGTGAGGATAAGGATTTTTTAATTAATTAAGGAATTTTGTTTGCATTTTGCATTATGCATGATCACATGTAGATAGACTAGGCACAATTTCTTCAATGCATACATTATTTTTGTGTGTAGCATCAATTGATTGGTTGCATATCATGGATCCAACATTGCATATTTTTTCAAATCATGAATAATTGGGCACAGAGTTCATTTCAAAAAACCATATTCTTGCCAGGGCACATTGCATAAAAAACAGGTTCATATCCAGAGAATGTTTATTTTGAAGACTCAAGGATCAAAGAAAAAGATCGTACGTTTTACATCATCAACGAGTATTTCTTGAAGAAAAAGAGGACATGTGTGCTAAAAGTGTGTGCAATTACAAGAACAATAGGCCAAGGAAGGGAATAAGTCATCCAAGATAAAAGATGGAGAAAAATAATGGGATTTTCGAAAATCAATATTTTTGCCCATTTTGATATATTTTCGTAATTCTGCCCGCATTGGCTTATCGATCAGATATGTTTCAATCATTTTGAGTACCCCGAACGACTATATTCGAAGTTCAAATGACGAAGTTATGATCCAAATAAGTTACAAACATGCATAGAGCAGAAAAAACGAAAATGGTGAAAAGCAATAGAAAAGCAAAAGCCAAAATCCTAATGTGTGTGAGTGTGGATAGAAAACTATATAAGAAGATGAGAATGGAGAGTTAAGGGCCTTCCCCCTTGATTACAATTGTATTTTGTGAGAGAGGAGAGTGGAGGGTCGCATGCTAGAGTGAGCTCTTGTCATGCCAATTTGGAAGTTGGAGCTTTTGGGTGTCAAAGCACCGAGCATTGGCTTAAGGTTGTTAAGGTACAAAAATATATCTCACTTGGTTTGTTTTCGAATTGTTGGTATTTTCGTTGTGTTGTGGTAGTGTGATACTCTACCAACATTCGGGTTTTTACTTGTTTTGAGCTTCAAGAGGCATTGTGTTTTTTCTTGTTTTTATATTTTTAATTTTTCAAGTTGTGTTGTGCATTCGACAAAGTCAATTACCCCAACTGGCACTCCTTAACGTCTCGTTATCGGGTTGTGAGTGAGGCTTGTTCTCGATCACTGCTCATGTAACATCTCTTAAAATTTTGTGCCCCCATTGAGGAGTGCCAAAATTGACATTGTTGTTATTTTGAATGTGAGTTTGTTTTGATTTCTTGTGATTGTTGAAAATGCTTGATAATTTTCCTGAGTTTCATGGTAATCATATTGAAGATCCTGAAAGATTTTTAGAAAAAATAGAGCTGTGTTGTTTGATAAAGAGAGTGACTAATCTTGAGGATAAACTATAGATTTTTAGATATCAATTGCAGGGAGAAGCACGAAATTGGTTGCTTGACTTTGAGAGAAGCTTGAAATTTAGGAGACAAAATTTGAACTATGAGACCATTAAAAATGCATTTCTATCTAGGTTTAAAAAAAGAGAAAGTCAAAGTGAGATTTGGGCGAAAATAGAAACTTGTGTCCAAAAAGATGATCAGTGTGTTGAGGATTTTGCTAGGGAGTTTTAAAGGTTGTGGAATCGATGGAGTTTAACATTGTTAGAAGGTGAGATAGCCTCAGTTATGTTGAACATAATGTATTTTGTAAATGGGTTGAAATTTGAAGATTGGAGAGTGAAATTAGAGGTAAAAAACCCTAAGACTTTTGAGGAAGCGGTGAAGATAGCTCAATATCAAGAGAGGAAGACCAAAAGAAAAAAAGAGTAAGGGTTTGATGAACCAAGGGAAATGTTGAGTTCAAGGCAAGTTGAGAGAAGAGTTTTTGAGGAGAAAAGAGTTAGTTATGCCTATCCTGAGAGAGGTATACTATATTCTCTATTTAGGAGAGATGAGTTGACTTGTGAGAAATCAATTGAAGTATGTGAGGAGAAACTCCCTTGGGGTGGTTGAGGAGAAAAATAATTGTTTGACTGATTGGAGTGAAGAGTCTAGGAGTGTGAATTCATACCCATTGACCACAGATACTTCTAGTTCAGTGATTAGTGATTTAACTAAAGAAGAGGGATCAACTGATGATACTTTGGAGCTTGAGGACTATAAAGATGAGCTAGAGTTGGATCTGAGTTCTAAAGAAGAAAATGAGAGACCATATGATTTTAAGGACCAAGAGTTTTCATGTTCTTTGGGAGAGGATGAGAGTCAAGAAAGTTTTGATATTTCTAGTGAGAGGGAAGGTGTGATAAAAATTATGATAGTCATGGCAGTGTTGAAGAGAGTAAAAACAATTTAGAGAGTGAGCTTGTTTGCCTTGGTGATAGTATAGATGGATCTAATTGCTTGAAAGAGGAAGAGAGAATAGAGGATGAATTTTTGAGTTTGTTGGAAAACTATGAGGGGAGGGCTTAGAAACTGTAAGTTTTCAAGATGAAGTTAAGGGTTCGAATTTGTTGCCTAACAAGTTTGTAGAGATTTGTTGTGAGTTTGGTTTGGAGTTTGATGATCAAGAGAGTATCGAGGTTTTAGGTTCTGACTCATGTTGTGATTTTGGTGTTGGTGTTGTTGACTCAGTTGAGTCTTGTGAGTTGGTCGGTGATGTTTTGAGTAGCCTAGAGAGGCTATTGTTGATTTAGTTAACAATGATGAAGAGAAAACTTCATCTAATAGTCTTTTAGTTTCTTTGAGTTCTCCTAAAGGTTTTGATGTTGTTTGTGATGATTCTGATTGGGATTTTGAGGATCTTGAGAGTGACATTGATAAGGATCTAAGAGAGAATTTGAGTAAGGCTTTGAAAAGAATTGAAAATTTGAGGGAAGAGAGATTTAAAACCAAGGAAATAGAGTTGGAAGGTATTTGTGAGGAGGAAGTTAAGGATTTGGTAGTTGAGGAGTCTTTGGTTGAGGTTTTAGACCCAAAATTGTTGTATTGTGAAGATGTTATTTGTGATGATGTAGAGGTGAAAGTTTCTTCAGATTCTTGTGAGGTTTCTTGTAAGGATACTATGGAAGGTGTTTACCACTCTTTGTATGTGAACGACTCGATGGAGTCTTGTCTTGTTGATGATGAAGTGACCCTATTTGTGGATGTTGTTGGTTCTTGTGGTGTTATGAGTCTAGAGTTGACTCCTTTTGATGTTGTGTTTCATTTGGATATTGAGTTGGGAGATCCTTGCATAGTATCTTCAGGAGAAGTTGTAGATGAATCAATGGATGAATTTGAGATTGGCAACAAAGAAAGGGTCAAAATTTTATTTAAAGACTCTAAAAGTAACATGGTTTTTCTTAGGGAGGATGGGTGGGATATGAAGATGTTGGATTATGGTTGGGATTTGAAGAATCTAGAGATGATGTATTTTCCTTAGATGGTAAGGATTGTCTTAAGGATTTTGATAAGAATTTCATGGATGAGTTTTATCTACCTGTAAAGGAGTTGTTTGAGAGAAATGTCCCCTTTGTGTTTGTTGAGAAGATTGTGGATAGATCATTGGATTTGATTTTTGATTGGCTTATAAATGCTGCATCATTTTATGAAAGCAACTGCTGCACATGAATGTTTGCAGACTAGGAGAAGGGCTAAATATGTCAAGTATTTTTTTTGAAACTAAAAAGCCCTAGTCAAACTGTAGTTAGATTTGATTTGTGCTACCTTAGTTGTTTGCGTGACAGTTTGTTTTGTTATTTCGTAGTTGGATTTCTTGTATTTTTCTAGCTTAGGATTTGTTTCTGTCATTTTGTTTGATTTGTTGAGTGTGAAACTTGATAGCCTTAGTACAACTTGGTATTTTTTTGGACAGGTTGAAGTAGGAGTTTGCTAATAGCTACTGACCATTGAGGAGCTAGGTATGTTTTCTTGTCAAGACTCTTGCACATCACAAGGGATAAAGGGTTCACGAGCACTTCACGTTGCACTTGTTGATGCACTGAACTCGGGGGTCATCTCCTGTTCTTATCAAATACTTCCATGCCATGGGTTGGGATTATGCACGTTTGCACCATCATTGAGCACTAGCACAGCATGAGGTCCATTGCAGCTATATGCAGTAACTTTTAGATGCACGCGCACTTGAGAGAGCACCTGTCATTGATCACGCACAATTCTTGCACACACCATTTGGGATGTTCATCACAAAGCTAGGAACTTTTGGTTTAGAGTGTAAGGTGGTTGGGAAAGTTCGAGGGTTGATTACAATTGTATTTTGTGAGAGAGGAGAGTGGAGGGTCGCATGCTAGAGTGAGATCTTGTCATGCCAATTTGGAAGTTGGAGCTTTTGGGTGTCAAAGCGCCGAGCATCGGCTCAAGGTTGCTAAGGTACGAAAATATATCTCACTTGGTTTACTTTCGAATTGTTGGTATTTTCGTTGTGTTGTGGTAGTGTGATACTCTACCCACATTTAGGTTTTTACTTGTTTTGAGCTTCAAGAGGCATTGTGTTTTTTCTTGTTTTTACAATTACCCCAACTAGCACTCCTTAACGTATCGTTATCGGGTTGTGAGTGAGGCTTGTTCTCGATCACTGCTCATGTAACATCTCTTTTTTGGTGCCCCCGTTGAGGAGTGCAAAAATTGACATTGTCGTTATTTTGAATGTGAGTTTGTTTTGATTTCTTGTGATTGTTGAAAATGGTTGATAATTTTCCTGAGTTACATGGTAATGATATTGAAGATCCTGAAAGATTTTTAGAAAAAATAGAGCTGTGTTGTTTGATAAAGAGAGTGACTAATATTGAGGATAAACTATAGATTTTCAGATATCAATTGCAAGGAGAAGCACGAAATTGGTTGCTTGACTTTGAGAGAAGCTTGAAATTTAAGAGACAAAATTTGGACTATGAGACCATTAAAAATGCATTTCTATCTAGGTTTAAAAAAAGAGAAAGTCAAAGTGAGATTTGGGCGAAAATAGAAACTTGTGTTCGAAAAGATGATCAGTGTGTTGAGGATTTTGCTAAGGAGTTTGAAAGGTTGTGGAATCGATGGAGTTTAACATTGTAAGAAGGTGAGATAGCCTCAGTTATGTTGAACATAATGTATTTTGTAAATGGGTTGAAATTTGAAGATTGGAGAGTGAAATTAGAGGTAAAAACCCCTAAGACTTTTGAGGAAGCAGTGAAGATAGCTCAATATCAAGAGAGGAAGACCAAAAGAAAAAAAGAGTTAGGGTTTGATGAACCAAGGGAAATGTTGAGTTCAAGGCAAGTTGAGAGAAGAGTTTTTGAGGAGAAAAGAGTTAGTTATGCCTATCCTGAGAGAGGTATACTATATTCTCTATTTAGGAGAGATGAGTTGACTTGTGAGAAATCAATTGAAGTATGTGAGGAGAAACTCCCTTGGGGTGACTGAGGAGAAAAATAATTGTTTGACTGATTGGAGTGAAGAGTCTAGGAGTGTGAATTCATACCCATTGACCACAGATACTTCTAGTTCAGTGATTAGTGATTTAACTAAAGAAGAGGGATCGACTGATGATACTTTGGAGCTTGAGGACTATAAAGATGAGCTAGAGTTGGATCTGCATTGTAAAGAAGAAAATGAGAGACCATATGATTTTAAGGACCAAGAGTTTTCATGTTATTTGGGAGAGGATGAGAGTCAAAAAAGTTTTGATATTTCTGATGAGAGGGAAGGTGTGATGAAAATTATGATAGTCACGGCAGTGTTGAAGAGAGTAAAGACAATTTAGAGAGTGAGCTTGTTTGCCTCGGTGATAGTATAGATGGATCTAATTGCTTGAAAGAGGAAGAGAGAATAGAGGATGAATTTTGAGTTTGTTGGAAAACTATGAGGAGAGGGCTTAGAAACTGTAAGTTTTCAAGATGAAGTTAAGGGTTCGAATTTGTTGCCTAACAAGTTTGTGGAGATTTGTTGTGAGTTTGGTTATGAGTTTGATGATCAAGAGAGTATGGAGGTTTTAGGTTCTGATTCATATTGTGATTTTGGTGTTGGTATTGTTGACTGAGTTGAGTCTTGTGCGTTGGTTGGTGATATTTTGAGTAGGCTAGAGAGGCTTTTGTTTGTGGTGTTGATGATGTGGTTTTGAGTAGACCTAATCTCTTACTCCTTGATAGTTGTGTAGATAATTGTTTGGTTGATTTAGTTAACAATGACGAAGAGAAAACTTCATCTAATAGTCTTTTAGTTTCTTTGAGTTCTCCTAAAGGTTTTAATGTTGTTTGTGATGATTCTGATTGGGATTTTGAGGATCTTGAGAGTGATATTGATAAGGATCTAAGAGAGAATTTGAGTAAGGCTTTGAAAAGAATTGAAAATTTGAGGGAAGAGAGATTTAAGACCAAGGAAATAGAGTTGGAAGGTATTTGTGAGGAGGAAGTTAAGGATTTGGTAGTTGAGGAGTCTTTGGTTGAGGTTTTAGACCCAAAATTGTTGTATTGTGAAGATGTTATTTGTGATGATGTAGAGGTGAAAGTTTCTTCAGTTTCTTGTGAGGTTTCTTGTAAGGATACTATGGAAGGTGTTTACCACTCTTTGTATGTGAAAGACTCGATGGAGTCTTGTATTGTTGATGATGAAGTGACCCCATTTGTGGATGTTGTTGGTTCTTGTGGTGTTATGAGTCTAGAGTTGACTCCTTTCGATGTTGTGTTTCATTTGGATATTGAGTTGGGAGATCCTTGCATAGTATCTTTAGGAGAAGTTGTAGATGAATCAATGGATGAATTTGAGATTGGCAACAAAGAAAGGGTCAAAATTTTATTTAAAGACTCTAAAAGTAACATGGTTTTTCTTAGGGAGGATGGGTGGGATATGAGGATGTTGGATTATGGTTGGGATTTAAAGAATTTAGAGGATGATGTATTTTCCTTAGATGGTAAGGATTGTCTCAAGGATTTTGATAAGAATTTCATGGATGAGTTTTATCTACCTGTAAAGGAGTTGTTTGAGAGAAATGTCCCCTTTGTGTTTGTTGAGAAGATTGTGGATAGATCATTGGATTTGATTTTTGATTGGCTCATAAATGCTACATCATTTTATGAAAGCAATTGCTGCACATGAATGTTTGCAGACTAGGAGAAGGGCTAAACATGTCAAGCATTTTTTTTGAAACTAAAAAGCCCTAGTCAAACTGTAGTTAGATTTGATTTTTTCTACCTTAGTTGTTTGCGTGACAGTTTGTTTTGTTATTTTGTAGTTGGATTTCTTGTATTTTTCTAGCTTAGGATTTGTTTCTGTGATTTTGTTTGATTTGTTGAGTGTGAAACTTGATGGCCTTGGTACAACTTGGTATTTTTTTGGATAGGTTGAAGTAGGAGTTTGCTAATAGCTACTGAACATTGAGGAGCTAGGTATGTTTTCTTGTCGAGACTCTTGCACATCACAAGGGATAAAGGGTTCACGAGCACTTCACGTTGCACTTGTTGATGCACTGAACTTAGGGGTCATCTCCTGTTCTTATCAAATACTTCCATGCCATGGGTTGGGATTATGCACGTTTGCACCATCGTTGAGCACTAGCACGGCATGAGGTCCGTTGCAGCTATATGCAGTAACTTTTAGATGCACGCGCACTTGAGAGAGCACCTGTCATTGAGCATGCACAATTCTTGCACACACCATTTGGGATGTTCATCACAAAGCTAGGAACTTCTGGTTCAGAGTGTAAGGTGGTTGGGAAAGGTCAAGGGTTGATTACAATTGTATTTTGTGAGAGAGGAGAGTGGAGGGTCGCATGCTAGAGTGAGCTCTTGTCATGCCAATTTGGAAGTTGGAGCTTTTGGGTGTCAAAGTGCTGAGCATTGGCTCAAGGTTGTTAAGGTATGAAAATATATCTCATTTGGATTGTTTTTGAATTATTGGTATTTTCGTTGTGTTGTGGTAGTGTCATACTCTACCCACATTCGGGTTTTTACTTGTTTTGAGCTTCAAGAGGCATTGTGTTTTTTCTTGTTTTTATATGTGGCTTGTGGTGTATTATCGAATATTTTAATTTTTCAAGTTGTGTTGTGCATTCGACAAAGTCAATTACCCCAAGTGGCACCCCTTAACGTCTCGTTATCGGGTTGTGAGTGAGGCTTGTTCTCGATCACTGCTCATGTAACATCTCTTTTTTGGTGCCCCCGTTGAGGAGTACCGAAATTGACATTGTTGTTATTTTGAATGTGAGTTTGTTTTGATTTCTTGTGATTGTTGAAAATGGTTGATAATTTTCCTGAGTTCCATGGTAATCATAGTGAAGATCTTGAAAGATTTTTAGAAAAAATAGAGCTGTGTTGTTTGATAAAGAGAGTGACTAATCTTGAGGATAAACTCCAGATTTCTAGATATCAATTGCACGGAGAAGCACGAAATTGGTTGCTTGACTTTGAGAGAAGCTTGAAATTTAGGAGACAAAATTTGGACTATGAGACCATTAAAAATGCATTTCTATCTAGGTTTAAAAAAAGAGAAAGTCAAAGTGAGATTTGGGTGAAAATAGAAACTTGTGTTCAAAAAGATGATCAGTGTGTTGAGGATTTTGCTAGGGAGTTTGAAAGGTTGTGGAATCGATGGAGTTTAACATTGTTAGAAGGTGAGATAGCCTCAGTTATGTTGAACATAATGTATTTTGTAAATGGGTTGAAATTTGAAGATTGGAGAGTGAAATTAGAGGTAAAAAACCCTAAGACTTTTGAGGAAGCGGTGAAGATAGCTCAATATCAAGAGAGGAAGACCAAAAGAAAAAAAGAGTTAGGGTTTGATGAACCAAGGGAAATGTTGAGTTCAAGGCAAGTTGAGAGAAGAGTTTTTGAGGAGAAAAGGGTTAGTTATGCCTATCCTGAGAGAGGTATACTATATTCTCTATTTAGGAGAGATGAGTTGACTTGTGAGAAATCAATTGAAGTATGTGAGGAGAAACTCCCTTGGGGTGGTTGAGGAGAAAAATAATTGTTTGACTAATTGGAGTGAAGAGTCTAGGAGTGTGAATTCATACCCATTGACCACAGATACTTCTAGTTCAGTGATTAATGATTTAACTAAAGAAGAGGGATCGACTGATGATACTTTGGAGCTTGAGGACTATAAAGATGAGCTAGAGTTGGATCTGAGTTGTAAAGAAGAAAATGAGAGACCATATGATTTTAAGGACCAAGAGTTTTCATGTTATTTGGGAGAGGATGAGAGTCAAGAAAGTTTTGATATTTCTGATGAGAGGGAAGGTGTGATGAAAATTATGATAGTCACGGCAATGTTGAAGAGAGTAAAGACAATTTAGAGAGTGAGCTTGTTTGCCTTGGTGATAGTATAGATGGATCTAGTTGCTTGAAAGAGGAAGAGAGAATAGAGGATGAATTTTTGAGTTTCTTGGAAAACTATGAGGGGAGGGCTTAGAAACTGTAAGTTTTCAAGATGAAGTTAAGGGTTCGAATTTGTTGCCTAACAAGTTTGTGGAGATTTGTTGTGAGTTTGGTTATGAGTTTGATGATCACGAGAGTATGGAGGTTTTAGGTTCTGAATCATGTTGTGATTTTGGTGTTGGTGTTGTTGACTCAGTTGAGTCTTTTGAGTTGGTTGGTGATGTTTTGAGTAGCCTAGAGAGGCTTTTGTTTGTGGTGTTGATGATGTGGTTTTGAGTAGACCTAATCTCTTACTCCTTGATAGTTGTGTAGATAATTGTTTGGTTGATTTAGTAAACAATGACGAAGAGAAAACTTCATCTAATAGTCTTTTAGTTTCTTTGAGTTCTCCTAAAGGTTTTGATGTTGTTTGTGATGATTCTGATTGGGGTTTTGAGGATCTTGAGAGTGACATTGATAAGGATCTAAGAGAGAATTTGAGTAAGGCTTTGAAAAGAATTGAAAATTTGAGGGAAGAGAGATTTAAAACCAAGGAAATAGAGTTGGAAGGTATTTGTGAGGAGGAAGTTAAGGATTTGGTAGTTGAGGAGTCTTTGGTTGAGGTTTTAGACCCAAAATTGTTGTATTATGAAGATGTTATTTGTGATGATGTAGAGGTGAAAGTTTCTTCAGTTTCTTGTGAGGTTTCTTGTAAGGATACTATGGAAGGTGTTTACCACTCTTTGCATGTGAAAGACTCGATGGAGACTTGTATTGTTGATGATGAAGTGACCCCATTTGTGGATGTTGTTGGTTCTTGTGGTGTTATGAGTCTAGAGTTGACTCCTTTTGATGTTGTGTTTCATTTGGATATTGAGTTGGGAGATCCTTGCATAGTTTCTTTAGGAGAAGTTGTAGATGAATCAGTGGATGAATTTGAGATTGGCAACAAAGAAAGGGTCAAAATTTTATTTAAAGACTCTAAATGTAACATGGTTTTTCTTAGGGAGCATGGGTGGGATATTAAGATGTTGGATTATGGTTGGGATTTGAAGAATTTAGAGGATGATGTATTTTCCTTAGATGGTAAGGATTGTCTCAAGGATTTTGATAAGAATTTCATGGATGAGTTTTATCTACCTATAAAGGAGTTGTTTGAGAGAAATGTGCCATTTGTGTTTGTTGAGAAGATTGTGGATAGATCATTGGATTTGATTTTTGATTCGCTCATAAATGTTGCATCATTTTATGAAAGCAATTGCTGCACATGAATGTTTGCAGACTAGGGGAAGGGCTAAATATGTCAAGCATTTTTTTTGAAACTGAAAAGCCCTAGTCAAACTGTAGTTAGATTTGATTTTTGTTAGCTTAGTTGTTTGCGTGACAGTTTGTTTTGTTATTTCGTAGTTGGATTTCTTGTATTTTTCTAGCTGAGGACTTGTTTCTGTCATTTTGTTTGATTTGTTGAGTGTGAAACTTGATGGCCTTGGTACAGCTTGGTATTTTTTTGGACAGGTTGAAGTAGGAGTTTGCTAATAGCTACTAAACATTGAGAAGCTAGGTATGTTTTCTTGTCGAGACTCTTGCACATCACAAGGGATAAAGGGTTCACAAGCACTTCACATTGCACTTATTGATGCACTGAACTCGGGGGTCATCTCCTATTCTTATCAAATACTTCCATGCCATGGGTTGGGATTATGCACGTTGTCGAAGAGTTTTCAAAAGCAAAGTCGCAACCACAGAGGACCTATCAGAAAATCTCATCGACTCCTCCCTGCATCTCACAGTACTACCATCATCAATCCTACTTGAAGGAATTACTTTGTAATCTATGCATCGAGGAATACTAGAGCGACAACTCAAGAAAGGTAGTCCAAAAAGAGTTCTTGAACAACGGATGGAGAAAACAACTCCATCAAATTTCAACGAGGGGTGTGAAAGCCTCAATTGTGGCATCAGAACAGGCTCTCAGCCTTCAATTTTAATGTGTAAAAGTGCGTAACCTGCAACCTCCATAGCCCTTCATCGAGAGTACAATACGCAGGGGTTTAAATTATTCTCGTAGCATCATTTCAGTAATGAATAAGTTTGATGGATGAAGTAACTGTATAAGTGCTTCGAATAGATTTCAATGGATTTCTGCGCCTCCATAGCCTTTCCTCAGAGAGCATTCCCCTCTGTTCCTTGTAGCACTTGCCTACTTTTTCCGTGCCTCTTCCCCCCCCAAAAAGCCTGCTTTTGAAAATAGCCATCCGTGGCTTTATTTTTTTCTTTCCCCAGGCATTCGATCCTTCCACAATAGGCCCTCAAAAAGCGGCCCTTTTTTTTTCATCAGAAAAGCAGTTCAACTCTTTTGGCAGGCCGCTCTATAGGTCTTGCTGGCAAAGGTCCCCTTTTTTACCACAAAAAGCAATAGTGTTTTGAAGTTCATCATAGAGTTGATGTAGCTCTATTGTCCAGATCAAATCAGTATCTGCTTGTACAGTCACTCTGTTGCTCTCAGGAATGTTTGATGTACTGATAATGCCACTGAAATGTTAAGAACACTTATCTATATTCCACTTCAAACCGGTTGTAGAGATGTTAGAGGGACCAGTTAATGGAATTAGACCACAATGAGGACCTTCAACTGATGTTATTTCTGGTAATGTGTCATTCAAATACGACAAGCATTTCCAAAGATCTATGGTATCATGATTCCCTGAGTTGTCCAGGACTTCCGTGCCTAGCCCAGCATAGAGCTCCTTCACCTCAGGTCGAATAGAATCCAAGTCTCCTTTGATCACTTTAGGTTGGTACCGTTTACGAACTTCAAATGCATCCTCAAATGGCAGAAAATCAAGGGCACCATCATAAATCCGATTTGCTTCCCCATCTACACATATTCAAAAACATGCTTTATCCCATAAAAACCGTGTCAATAAAGGCAGTTGATGGTTTAGCACTACAAGTGCAAATGTCAAACTAGGCTGCTCTTGGTTCAGAAAAGCACTAGAAAGAAAAGTGGAACTATGGCCCATTGTTGGAATGGAGACTATACTGACACAAGATTTCAAACTGCACAAAAATTCGCCAACATCCAAGGATAGGCCTTCTTCTTGCATCTCCCTGAAATAGTTGAGCACATCCTCACTGAGCCCATATTTGGAGTATCCAGCAGTTATAGCAGGCACATTGAATGTATCAAACATTATTTGTGTCATCTTCTCTCTATTAGCCTTGGGATTCAGTGGCGCTTCTGTGAGGAGGACTACTTACTCTTTCTTAATGACCTCTATTGCAGCCCTTTACTTTTCAACTGCAGAAACCTCCATTGCAAGATCCAAGGTAGATGGTAATCGATCTTTTGGTGCTTCTAAAACTGATCCAAACCTCCCAAACATATCCATCACTATGCTTCCAAACTTCTCTCCACTATACTCGCACGCAGAAAAAAAAATGTAAACACAATGACTAAGTATGTACAAAGTAACAATTCCCACACACACAACTTTTTGGTGGATTCCACACCTTCGATGCGCAGTAGTACGACATCCACCCCCTCTAATCCTATGCATCCTCCGGATGGGCCAACTACCCATGATCATTATCATCAAGATCCACGAATAGATCAATCTCTTCATTGTGTATTTCCGGTACTTCAGCAAGATTATCTGTCATATCATCTGTCTCTTCTACTGGAGTTTCTTCTTGTTGCTCTTCTCTTGCAAATTCTTCCAATGCATAATCCTCATCATCTCTTTTCTTGAAAATCTTGATTCCTTTTCCTGCAATAGGCACTCTAAGCATTGTCCTATCCAATTCTGTCAGCTCATATGTTGCATTATCAAACGGCCCAAACCATCTTTTCACCATCTTCCGAAGTGCAATATGCTGATTTTCAAGGCTGCTATCAAAGACTAATACCCAGTCTCCCTCTTCTATTGCTCTAGGCCGCAAGCAATGCCTAGTGTCAAATCTGTCCTTATTTCTTAGTCTAGCAACCTTCAACCTGTCAATAGCTAGCTGAATATCCTCTGGTCTTCTCTCCAATTGTCGGATCCGAAGCGCTAAGAGCTCCTCTCTCGTCAAATCCTCCTACCAAGGTAAAACTGACCAAGTCAAAGCACAAGTCTCAGTCGGCATAACCGGTTTCTGACCATACATCAACTCTGTGGGCATATATCCTGTGATAACACTATGAGTCGTATGATCAGCCCACAAAGCAAATGGTAGAAGTCTCGGCCATTCTCCAATCCGTCCTCTACATGCTTTGGCTAATGCTTTCACTATCGGCGGATGTCCTCTTTCACTCTTCCTATTTCCCTCTGGATTGTATGCTGTGGTTAGAGCCAACTTGATTCCTAGTTGAGAGAAAAACTCCCTAGCTTCATCTGCATCCAATTCACCGCGATCTGTAGTGATCTTACCCACACAGCCATACCTGCAGAATATTTCTTCCAATAAGAACTTACACACTGCACTAGTGGTCTTCGTTCTCAAAGGTCTGCCCTCAACATGATTGGTAAGATCCTCTCTAGCCAAAACAATATATCTCATCTACCATAGACCCATAGGCATAGTAATCAAGTCAACTACCCACTTATAATGAATGCATAGCGGATAGGTCGGATGAAGCTCATCTCGATGACGCACTACCGAATACATCTGGCAGTCTCTGCAAGTCTCTACAAAGTGAGAAACATCTCTATACATGCCTTTCCACCAATATTTCTTCTTGATTTTCTCATAAGTAGCCCACACTCCTCTATTACCAGCCCAAGGACTCTCATGAAACTCCCTCATCACCTGTAACTGTGTCTCTTTATCGCAGACAACCCGCAAGGGTAATCCACCTCTTTTCTTTGGATGCTTCCAAAGAAATCCGTCCTTGAGAAAATAACCATAGGCTTTTCTTCTGATCTTCTTGAACTCTTCATCTGTCCATTCATCTCTTTTGCTTAGTGTACTAAGGTACTTGCCAATCTGCAACCAATCTCCAACATAGAGTTCTTCTATGAAAGCCACAATATCATAGACATGGCAAACATGATCAACCATAGTGGCTGAAATTTCTGCATCATCCTCTTCTGCAAGTAGTGTCTCCTCATCATCATATCTGGCTCTAGACAGCATATCTGCCACTGGATTATCATTTCCTGCTATATGTTTAAATTCTGGATTTAATGACTTAATGTATGCAATCCATCTCAGCATAGCTATATCCGGAGTAGAGCAACTTGTAATCATACCTATCAATGGAAAGCAATCTCTCTCTACCACAGCTAAGGCTCCAATAAAGTACTCCTTGTCACATTTGAGAGCCGTAACAATTCCCAGTAATTCCCTCTTGATTTGCGGATACCTCCTTTGTCTCTCGTTTAGGACTTTCGCCCCAAACTGAATAGCATACATGTTTCCATCTACATCATCTTGACCCACAGCCCAACCTATGCCAATTGGACTAGTGTCAACTGTCAATACAATAGGCCTTCCGCAATTATAATCCACTTTCCTGAGAGTAGGAGCAATCTGCAATAACTTCTTCAATTTCCGCATGGCTCTAGTGTGGCTCTCATCCCAATAAAATTTATGCCCCTTTTGAAGGAGCTGATATAAACAATCTGCTATGTGTGCAAAATGGGGTATCCAAATCATATAAAACACACAAGCTCCAATGAATCTCCGTACCTCTGAAGTGGTAGAACAATACTTCGTAATCTTGCCTATAGCATCGACCTTCTCAGGTGAGGGTTTCCTGCCATAATACCCACACATATTTCCAACAATGACAACCTCATTTACTCCAAAAATAGATTTTTGCCTTGATAGTGTCAAGTTCACTTCTTCTAACCTGGCCAAAATCTTTTCACAAGCTGAAATATGATCAGCCACAAAGTATCTGCATCCCTACTCATTTAAACTCTCATTCTTCTCTTCTTCTACACACCCTTTAATGGGCACATCATCCAAGAAAGGCATGGTAAGCTGAGGTATGTAATCAAGAAGGACCTTATGCATGGCATTCATCATATGCGCAACAGAATTAGTGGCACCTTGAGGCAAGGTACACATCCTGACAAGCCCAATAGGGGTTCTCATAGTGGTTATATCCCTGCTTTCCAAAGCCAGCTCAAACTGATCATATCCCAAATACAAATCACCTAAAGAATAGATGGCACGTCCAGCAAATGCTTCTGCAAACTCATTCACAACTGGACCTATACCAACATTCCTAATAGTAACTCTATTTACTGGCTGCATGTCCTGTATAAATCGGAGAGTACCATTCTTCTTTGGAACCGTAAACCACTTATTTGAGTATGGTGTAGATGAAGGCTCTAGGATTCCCATCTTGATTTTCTCATTCAACAAGTCAATTAGCTTTGGCAGGTGTGCCTTAGGCACTGGAATAGGTCGGAGGTTCCATGGAATATGAGGAATAGTAAAGATGACCATAGGAGCAACAATACCTGGATTCACACATCCAATCTCATGCGGGAAAAAAGCAAACCCCCTTCCATATTGCTCAAGCATCTCCTGAAAGCATTGCTTCTTTGTGGGTAGCAAGAAATCGCCATTTCCAATTTTTAATTCAGCAAGAGTCTCTGCTGAAACTTTATGGCCTATATGCTCTGGATTCCTCAAAATTGGCTGTTTGGCAGCCCTCTCTATTTGCTGATCACTGTTAAGTGGAAGCGGTACAACTATCGGCTTTACCTTCTTATCCACAGTCTTGTATTTCGTGTCAATCATGGCTTCATTATGATCCTCTGCATTACTCAAATTTTGCTGTAAATCAACAATTCTGCACTCCAGTGAGACTGAATATCCTCAATCCTCTGCTCTATGGACTGTATAGGAACAGCCCTAAACTCTGGATGCTGAAATATTTCAGCAGTAAACTCTGTTGGCTGAAAGTTTTCAGCCCTCTGTGTCTCTGTAAGCTGATCATAATCAGCCAGAAACTCTGTTTGCTGAATTTCTTCAGCACTCAATACTTTCTGCTGAGTCACCTCATCCTCTAACTCTATTTGTGACACAAAATCTGCAATTTCATGAAATATGTCCAGGGATTGCACTAATACATTACTATGACAACTCTGCATATCAGTATTTAGCATATTTTCCATCTTTGTCATCGTATCTGCACAAATGATACTATCATACATCCCATCTTTATGCTCATTATCCTCTAAAATACCTGCATTTTTCAAAATTTTCTCCTTCTTGCATATGTACTGCCTGGCAGCTCTAGGCAACTTAGAAGTCTTTTGATAACTCATCGAACTATTTGCTGAAATTCCAACAAAATTGGAAGAGAAAACATTGTTGCTAGGAGGCGAGAACTCGAATCTCCTCTGCTTTGTACCACCGTCGTCTCGCGAAACAACGGTACCTAATGAAAACCCGAATCTCTCACAGTGGGCAAAGGTGCATCTCTAAGAGTATCCCTATTTTTAACATGGTTCACATACACAGTCATAAACTGAACTGCTCTCATGCCATCTTTACTGCGAATCCGTGCATAAGCAGATTCATCATCCATTACTTTTATTTCCATGCGCATCTCTGTGATAAATGGTTGTCCAAGAATTATGGGATAAGAGCATGAATCCTGCACAAAGAAATGGAAATCCTCCTCTATATCTCCAATAGAAACCCTGACACTGGGATAGGCAGTATACAAATCACTTGCAGTGTTGTTGGCGGCTCTCATATGCCACCCATGCTCTACATCCATAGGCCATCTGTTACTTTTATAAACTCCACGAACTATGAGATTAATCTCTGAACCATGATCCACCAAAGCAATATAAGGCACCTGTTTCTCTCCAATTTTTACCATCGTTTCTGTAGTTGCCCTAGCCCAATGACTCCGCGAAAAGTGACTACGTGGTATCAAGACAGGCTCACCAGTTTCAACATAATGCATAGGCTGAACCCTCTTCTCTATCTGTGGAAAAACAGAAGCATTATCAACCATAACCTCATCCTCATCCTCATCCAACTCCCCAATCAAAACTCCATGTGTATCAGTAGTAGGCAATGCATGTCTTTTCCTCTTCAGGACTTCTTGGAACTGATCTTAAAACTCTCTTTTCGAGATGCCCAAAACCTCAGAAATAGTAAAAGTCACCTCACTGCCAAGTATCTTGTCATTAAAGATTTTCTTCATGTCCGTAGATGTCTCAATATCGGAGATCAATCTAAACCCTGGCTGCTTTCTCTCTCTAGGCTCATGCCTCTTTTCTTTCTTTTGAGCATCTTCCATTTGTCATTCTGGCCCTGGTCTCAAAGACGGTCCTGCAGTAGGTAGAGTAACAAACTCTCCCCCTCTAGTCTTTTTAGCTGCATTTGGATTTTCTTCATCCCTCTTATGCTTCTCCTCAACAAGTGCACCTGCTCCCTGAGACTTAGCCAAGTAGGCATAAATAGTGTACCTGTCAACAGGTGAATCCCAACCTGTCTCAGATCTGATGCTAGAGCCTACACTAGTCAAAACAGTTTGTTGAATTTTTCCATTGTTTGCCGTCTCCATAGTATAAGTCCATGATGTTGACTGATTCTCTAGTCCTTTCTCAATCTGAACTCCATATGTAGAAGCATCTCCTCTAGCTGCCACATAAGAAGTATGCGCGGCCATGTCATCCACTAATTTCTTCATTCCGCCTTTCCCAAAGTTGGTAGCAAGCGGAGCTCCTGTTTCAGTCAACCAGATCTTACCATCTTGTCCCCAAAATACCAAATTCTTCCTCCTTGCATCCTAAAAAGATTCACAATCCCTGCAATGCTGATGGTCCGTACTATCACACCAAATATATCTTCGATCTCTCCTAGGTGCACTAGGAGCACTCCTAGGTGCAGTAGGAGCACTAGAAGAAATAGTAGATGCAGTTGAAGCAAACTGATCTTTCAATTTTCCCACCAATTTTGCTTTAACTGACTCCAGTGTCAAATCTGTTATGCCTTTGATTATGTCATCAAGAGAGGAAGGCACCGATGGAGCGGATGGTTTTGGAGCAGAAGGAGTCGGCATCGGTCTTGGAACAGGAGGAACATGAGGAGTAGAAATAGAAGGCACTGGCATAGGACAAGAAACTGGCTTAGGAAGAGAAGAAATAACAGGGATAGAAGCAGGCATAGGAGCAGAAGACGGCATCGGTGTCATAGATCCATTCTGTAGGCGAGTCTTCCATAGCCTCCTCTTGGTCAAAGTCGAGACTGCATCCTGGGCATCTTGCCAATCCGTTTTAAGATCCATAGGCTTCGTGCAATCCTCAAGAAGCTCTCCTAATTCTTCCTAAAGAGCAGGATCTACAGCTTGCAAGAAAAGCTCAACTTTCTCAACATCCAATGCTCGGAATGACCGCCGTGTAGCCATCCCAAAGTCCTCAAGGAAATACTCTTCTTTCAGGACCTTCTTAAAATCTTGCCAATGCGAATTTTGAATAAAAAGATCAGTCACTTTTGCCCTCAGGGCGGGTGTCTCAACTACTTCAATCGCCTTAGTCGCGTTGATTGCATTCTCCTGCTCCGAATATAGTTGCCTTTGCTGAGACAATTGTTGCTGATGCAATTGCTGCTGCCGCTGCATATACAATAGTGTCTGCTGATTTTGAAGCTGCATATACATAGATATATTCTGTAAAATCTGCTTTAAATCATCCGTTGAAGTACTTGAAGCAGCATCAATGATGAAGCTGAAGTAGAGGACAAAGCAAGAATCGTAGAAGAGGCTGAAACTAATGCTGAAGTATCTCCCATCCTGAAATTTATGTGACGCTTTCACGTCGGGTTCACCAAAGATGTCAAAGAGTTTTCGAAAGCAAAGTCGCAACCACAGAGGACCTGTTAGAAAATCTCATCGACTCCTCCCTGCATCTCGCAGTACTACCATCATCAATCCTACTTGAAGGAATTACTCTGTAATCTGTGCGTCGAAGAATACCAGAGCGGCAACTCAAGAAAGGTAGTCCAAAAAGCATTCTTGAATGACGGATGGAGAAAACAACTCCATCAAATTTTAACCAGGGGTGTGAAAGCCTCAATTGTGGCATCAGAACAAGATCTCAGTCTTCAATTTTAATCTGTAAAAGTGCGTAACCTGCAACCTCCTTAGCCCTTCACAGAGAGTACAATACGCAGGGGTTCAAATTGTTCTTGTAGCAGCATTTCAGTAATGAATAAGTTTGATGGATGAAGTAACTGTATATGTGCTTCGAATAGATTTCAATGGATTTCTGCGCCTCCATAGCCTTTCCCCAGAGAGCATTCCACTCTGTTCCCTGTAGCAGTCGCCTACTTTTTCCGTGCCTTTTTCCCCCCCAAAAAGCCTCCTTTTGAAAATAGCCATCCGAGGCTTTATTTTTTTCTTTCCCTAAGAATTCGATCCTTCCACAATAGGCCCTCAAAAAGCGGCCCTTTTTTTTATATTAGAAAAGCGGCTCAACTCTTTTGGTAGGCCGCTCTATAGGTCCTGCTGGCAAAGGTCCCCTTTTTTACCAGAAAAAGCAATAGTGTTTCGAAGTTGATCATAGAGTTACTGTAGCTCTATTGTCCAGATCAAATCAGTATCTACTTGTACAGTCACTCTGTTGCTCTCAGGAATGTTTGATGTACTGATAATGCCACCGAAATGTGAAGAACACTTATCTATATTCCATTTCAAACCGGTTGTAGAGATGTTAGAGGGACCAGTTAATGGAATTAGACCACAATGAGGACCTTCAACTGATGTTATTTCTAGTAATGTGTCATTCAAATACGACAAGCATTTCCAAAGATCTATGGTATCCTGATTCCCTGAGTTGTCCAGGACTTTTGTGCCTAGCCCAGCATAGAACTCCTTCACCTCAGGTCGAATAGAATCCAAGTCTCCTTTTATCACTTCAGGTTTGTACCGTTTACAAACTTCAAATGCATCCTCAGATGGCACAAAATCAAGGGCACCATCATAAATCCAATTTGCTCCCCCAGCTACGCATATTCAAAAACATGCTTTATCCCATAAAAACCGTGTCAATAAAGGCAGTTGATGGTTCAGCACTACAAGTGCAAATGTCAAACTAGGCTGCTCTTGGTTCAAAAAAGCACTAGAAAGAAAAGTGGAACTATGGCCCATTGTTGGAATGGAGACTATACTGACACAAGATTTCAAACTGCACAAAACTTTGCCAGCATCCAAGGATAGGCCTTCTTCTTGCATCTCCCTGAAACAGTTGAGCACATCCTCATTGAGACCATATTTAGAGTATCCAGCAGTTATAGCAGGCACATTGAATGTATCAAACATTATTTGTGTCATCTTCTCTTTATTAGCCTTGGGATTCAGTGGCGCTTCTGTGAGGAGGAGTGCTTGCTCTTCCTTAATGACCTGTATTGCAACCCTTTTCAACTACAGAAACCTCCATTGCAAGATCCAAGGTAGATGGTAATCGATCTTCTAGTGCTTCTAAAACTGATTCAAACTTCCCAAACATATCCATCACTATGCTTCTAAACTTCTCTCCACTATACTCGCACGCAGAAAAAAAAATGTAAACACAACAACTAAGTATGTACAAAGTGACAATTCCCACACACATAACTTTTTGGTGGATTCCATACCTTGGATGTGCAGCAATACGACATCCACCCCCTCTAATCCTACGCATCCTCCGGATGGGCCAACTACCCATGATCATTATCATCAAGATCCACGAACAGATCAATCTCTTCATTGTGTATTTCCGGTACTTCAACAAGATTATCTGTCATATCATCTGTCTCTTCTACTAGAGTTTCTTCTCGTTGCTCTTCTCTTGCAAATTCTTCCAATGCATAATCCTCATCATCTCTTTTCTTGAAAATATTGATTCCTTTTCCTACAATAGGCACTCTAAGCACTGTCCCATCCAATTCTGTCAGCTCATATGTTTCATTATCAAAGACATGTCTGACTATGTACGGCCCAAACCATCTTTTCACCATCTTCCGAAGTGCAATATGCTGATTTTCAAGGCTGCTATCAAAGACTAATACCCAGTCTCCCTCTTCTATTGCTCTAGGCCGCAAGCAATGCCTAGTGTCAAATCTATCCTTATTTCTTAGTCTAGCAACCTTCAACCTGTCAATAGCTAGCTGAATATCCTCTGGTCTTCTCTCCAATTGTCGGATCCAAAGCGCTAAGAGCTCCTCTCTCGTCAAATCCTCCTACCAAGGTAAAACTGACCAAGTCAAAGCACAAGTCTCAGTCGGCATAACCGGTTTCTGACCATACATCAACTCTGTGGGCATATATCCTGTGATAACACTATGAGTCGTACGATCAGCCCACAAAGCAAATGGTAGAAGTCTCGGCCATTCTCCAATCCTTCCTCTGCATGCTTTGGCTAATGCTTTCACTATCGGCGGATGTCCTCTTTCACTCTTCCTATTTCCCTCTGGATTGTATGCTGTGGTTAGAGCCAACTTGATTCCTAGTTGAGAGAAAAACTCCCTAGCTTCATCTGCATCCAATTCACCGCGATCTGCAGTGATCTTACCCACACAGCCATACCTGCAGAAAATTTCTTCCAATAAGAACTTACACACTGCACTAGTGGTCTTCGTTCTCAAAGGTCTGCCCTCAACATGATTGGTAAGATCCTCTCTAGCCAAAACAATATATCTCATCTGCCATAGACCCATAGGCATAGTAATCAAGTCACCTACCCACTTATAATGAATGCATAGCGAATAGGTCGGATGAAGCTCATCTCGATGACGCACTACCGAATACATCTGGCAGTCTCTGCAAGTCTCTACAAAGTGAGAAACATCTCTATATATGCCTTTCCACCAATATTTCTCCTTGATTTTCTCATAAGTTGCCCACACTCCTCTATTACCAGCCCAAGGACTCTCATGAAACTCCCTTATCACTTGTAATTGTGTCTCTTTATCGCAGACAACCCGCAAGGGTAATCCACCTCTTTTCTTCAGATGCTTCCAAAGAAATCCGTCCTTGAGAAAATAACCATAGGCTTTTCTTCTGATCTTCTTGAACTCTTCATCTGTCCATTCATCTCTTTTGCTTAGTGTACTAAGGTACTTGCCAATCTGCAACCAATCTCCAACATAGAGTTCTTCTATGAAAGCCACAATATCATAGACATGGCAAACATGATCAACCATAGTCGGCTGAAATTTCTGCATCATCGTCTTCTGCAAGTAGTGTCTCCTCATCATCATATATGGCTCTAGACAGCATATCTACCACTGCATTATCCTTTCCTGCTATATGTTTAAATTCTGGATTTAATGACTTAATGTATGTAATCCATCTCAACATAGCTATATCCGGAGTAGAGCAACTCGTAATCATACCTATCAATGGCAAGCAATCTGTCTCTACCACAACTGAGGCTCCAATAAAGTACTCCTTGTCACATTTGAGAGCCGTAACAATTCCCAGTAATTCCCTCTTGATTTGAAGATACCTCCTTTGTCTCTCGTTTAGGACTTTCGCCCCAAACTGAATAGCATACCTGTTTCCATCTGCATCATCTTGACCCACAGCCCAACCTATGCCAATTGGACTAGTGTCAACTGTCAATACAATAGGCCTTCCGCAATTATAATCCACTTTCCTGAGAGTAGGAGCAATCTGCAATAACTTCTTCAATTTCCGCATGGCTCTAGTGTGGCTCTCATCCCAATAAAATTTATGCCTCTTTTGAAGGAGCTGATATAAACAATCTGCTATGTGTGCAAAATGGGGTATCCAAATCATATAAAACACACAAGCTCCAATGAATCTCCGTACCTCTAAAGTGGTAGAACAATACTCGGTAATCTTGCCTATAGCATCCACCTTCTCAGGTGAGGGTTTCCTGCCATAATACCCACACATATGTCCAACAATGACAACCTCATTTACTCCAAAAATAGATTTTTGCCCTAATAGTGTCAAGTTCACTTCTTCTAACCTGGCCAAAATCTTTTCACAAGCTGAAATATGATCAGCCACAAAGTATCTGCATCCCTGCTCATTTAAACTCTCATTCTTCTCTTCTTCTACACACCCCTTAATGGCCACATCATCCAAGAAAGGCATGGTAAGCTGAGGTATGTAATCACGAAGGACCTTATGCATGGCATTCATCATATGCGCAACAGAATTAGTGGCACCTTGAGGCAAGGTACACATCCTGACAAGCCCCATAAGGGTTCTCATAGTGGTTATGTCCCTGCTTTCCAAAGCCAGCTGAAACTAATCATATCCCAAATACAAATCACGTAAAGAATAGATGGCATGTCCAGCAAATGCTTCTGCAAACTCATTCACAACTGGACCTATACCAACATTCCTAATAGTAACTCTGTTTACTGGTTGCATGTCCTGTATAGATTGGAGAGTACCATTCTTCTTTGGAACCGTAAACCACTTATTTGAGTATGGTGTAGATGAAGGCTCTAGGATTCCCATCTTGATTTTCTCATTCAACAAGTCAATTAGCTTTGGCAGGTGTGCCTTAGGCACTGGAATAGGTCGGAGGTTCCATGGAATATGAGGAATAGTAAAGATGACCATAGGAGCAACAATACCTGGATTTACACATCCAATCTCATGCGGGAAAAAAGCAAACCCCCTTCCATATTGCTCAAGCATCTCCTGAAAGCATTGCTTCTTTGTGGGTAGCAAGAAATCGCCATTTCCAATTTTTAATTCAGCAAGAGTCTCTGCTGAAAATTTATGGCCTATATGCTCTGGATTCCTCAAAATTGGCTATTTGGCAGCCCTCTCTATTTGTTGATCACTGTTAAGTGGAAGCAGTACAGCTACCGGCTTCACCTTCTTATCCACAGTCTTGTATTTCGTGTCAACCCTGGCTTCATTATGATCCTCTGCAATACTCAAACCTTGTTGTAAATCAATAATTCTACACTCCAGTGTGACTGAATATCCTCAGCCCTCTGCTCTATGGACTGTATAGGAACAGCCCTAAACTCTGGATGCTGAAATATTTTAGCAGTAAACTCTGTTGGCTGAAAGTTTTCAGCCCTCTGTGTCTCTATAAGCTGATCATAATCAGCTGGAAACTCTGTTTGCTGAATTTCTTCAGCACTCAATATTTTTTGCTGAGTCACCTCAGCCTCTGACTCTATTTGTGACACAAAATCTGCAATTTCATGAAACATGTCGAGGGATTGCACTAATACATTACTGTGACAACTCTGCATATCAGTTTTCAGCATATTTTCCATCTCTTTCATCGTATCTACACAAATCATACTATCATACATCCCATCTATATGCTCATCATCCTCTAAAATACCTACATTTTTCAAATTTTTCTCCTTCTTGCATATGTACTGCCTAGCAGCTCTAGGCAACTTAGAAGTCTTCTGATAACTCATCGAACTGTTTGCTGAAATTCCAACAAAATTGGAGGAGAAAACACTGCTGCCAAGAGGCGAGAACTCCAATTTCCTCTGCTCTGTACCACCGTCGTCTCGCGAAACAGTGGTACCTAATGAAAACCCGAATCTCTCACAGTGGGCAAAGGTGCATCTCTAGGAGTATCCCTGTTTCTAACATGGTTCACACACACAGTCATAAACTGAACTGCTCTCATGCCATCTTTATTGCGAATCCATGCATAAGCAGAACCATCATCCATTACTTTTGTTTCCATGGGCATCTCTGTGATGAATGGCTGTCCATGAATTATGGAATAAGAGCATGAATCCTGCACAAAGAAATGGAAATCCTCCTCTACATCTCCAATAGAAACCCTGACACTGGGACAGGTAGCATACAAATCACCTGCAGTGTTGTTGGCGGCTCTCATATGCCACCCATGCTCTACATCCATAGGTCATCTATTACTTTCATAAACTCCACGAACTATGAGATTAATCTCTGAACCACGATCCACCAAAGCAACATAAGGCACCTGTTTCTCTCCAATTTTTACCATCGTTTCTGTAGTTTCCCTAGCCCAATGACTCCGCGAAAAGTGACTACGCGGTATCAAGACAGGCTCATCAGTTTCAGTATAATGCATAGGCTGAACCCTCTTCTCTATCTGTGGAAAAATAGAAACATTCTCAACCATAACCTCATCCTCATCCTCATCTAACTCCCCAATCAAAACTCCCTGTGTATGAGTAGTAGGCAATGCATGTCTTTTCCTCTTTAGGACTTCTTGGAACTGATCTTGAAACTCTCTTTTCGAGATGCCCAAAACCTCAGAAATAGTAAAAGTCACCTCACTGCCAAGTATCTTGTCATTAAAGATTTTCTTCATGTCCGTAAATGTCTCAATATCGGAGATCAATCTAAACCCTGGCTGCTTTCTCTCTCTAGGCTCTTGCCTCTTTTCTTTCTTTTGAGCATCTTCCACACTCTGGCCCTGGTCTCAAAGACGGTCCTGCAGTAGGTAGAGTAACAAACTCACCCCCTCTAGTCTTTTTAGCTGCATTTGGATTTTCTTCATCCCTCTTACGCTTCTCCTCAACAAGTGCATCTACTCCCTGAGACTTAGCCAAGTAGGAATAAATAGTGTACCTATCAACATGCGAATCCCAACCTGTCTCAGATCTGATGCTAGAGCCTGCACTAGTAAAAACAGTTTGCTGAATTTTTCCCTTGTTTGCCATCTCCATAGCATAAGTCCATAATGCTGACTGATTCTCTGATCCTTTCTCAATCTGAACTCCATATGCAGAAGCATCTCCTCTAGCTGCCACATAAGAAGTATGCGCAGCCATGTCATCCACTAATTTCTTCATTCCGCCTTTCCCAAAGTTGGTAGCAAGCGGAGCTCCTGTTTCAGTCAACCAGATCTTACCATCTTGTCCCAAAAATACCAAATTCTTCCTCCTTGCATCCTGAAAAGATTCACAATCCCTGCAATGCTGATGGTCCGTACTATCACACCAAATACATCTTCGATCTCTCCTAGGTGCACTGGGAGCACTCCTAGATGCAGTAGGAGCACTCCTAGGTGCAGTAGGAGCACTAGAAGAAATAGTAGGTGCAGTCGAAGCAAACTGCTCTTTCAATTTTCCCACCAATTTTGCCTTAACTGACTCCAGTGTCAAATCCATTATGCCTTTGATTATGTCATCAAGAGAGGAAGGCACCGATGGAGCGGATGGTTTTGGAGCAGAAGGAGTCGGCATCGGTCTTGGAACAGGAGGAACAAGAGGAGTAGAAATAGTAGGCACTGGCATAGGCCAAGAAACTGGCTGAGGAAGAGAAGAAATAACAGGGATAGAAGCAGGCATAGGAGCAGAAGATGGCATCGGTGTCATAGATCCATTCTGTAGGCGGGTCTTCCATATCCTCCTTTTGGTCAAAGTTGAGAGTGCATCTTGGGCATCTTGCCAATCCGTTTTAAGACGCATAGGCTTCATGCGATCCTCAAGAAGCTCTCCTAATTCTTCCTGAAGAGCAGGATCTGTAGCTTGCAAGAAAAGCTCAACTTTCTCAACATCCAATGCTCTTTGTTCAATGGCATCAAGTTGACTATACCTCTCTTCAAATTCTCGTATCAACTCTGAAGCAGCTAGACCTTTGTTTGGCATGTAGACCCACTCTCGGAATGACCGCCGTGTAGCCATCCCAAAGTCCTCAAGGAAATACTCTTCTTTCAGGACCTTCTTAAAATCTTGCCAATGCGAATTTTGAATAAAAAGATCAGTCACTTTTTCCCTCAGGGCGGGTGTGACAAGACGAAGGAAATACTTACTTATAAGTCCAGCTGGTACTCCAAAAAATCCCATCTTGATCTCATACGTCTTCAAATAAGCTAAAACATTACGGCCATCAAATAGCTTCTTCTTATTCTCAACTGCTTCAATTGCCTTAGTCGCGTTGATTGCATTGTCCTGCTCCGAATATAGTTGCCTTTGCTGAGACAACTGTTGTTGATGCAATTGCTGCTGCTGCTGCATATACAATAGTGTCTGCTGATTGTCAAGCTACATATACATAGACATATTCTGTAAAATCTGCTTTAAATCATCCGTTGAAGTACTTGAAGCAGCAGTCAATGATGAAGCTGAAGTAGAGGACAAAGCAAGAATCGTAGAAGATGCTGAAACTGATGCTAAAGTATCTCCCATCCTGAAATTTATGTGACGCTTTCACGTGGGGTTCACCAAAGATGTCGAAGAGTTTTCGAAAGCAAAGTCGCAACCACAGAGGACGTGTTAGAAAATCTCATCGACTCCTCCCTGCATCTCGCAGTACTATCATCATCAATCCTACTTGAAGGAATTACTCTGTAATCTGTGCGTCGAAGAATACCAGAGCGGCAACTCAAGAAAGGTAGTCCAAAAAGCGTTCTTGAACGACGGATGGAGAAAACAACTCCATCAAATTTCAACCAGGGGTGTGAAAGCCTCAATTGTGGCATCAGAACAAGATCTCAGCCTTCAATTTTAATATGTAAAAGTGCGTAACCTGCAACCTCCATAGCCCTTCACAGAGACTACAATACGCACGGGTTCAAATTGTTCTTGTAGCAGCATTTCAGTAATGAATAAGTTTGATGGATAAAGTAACTGTATAAGTGCTTCGAATAGATTTCAATGGATTTCTGTGCCTCCATAGCCTTTCCCCAGAGAGCATTCCCCTCTGTTCCCTGTAGCATTTGCCTACTTTTTCCGTGCCTTTTTTCCCCCCAAAAAGCCTCCTTTTGAAAATCACCATCCGTGGCTTTTTTTTTTCTTTCTCCAGGAATTCGATCCTTCCACAATAGGCCCTCAAAAAGCGGCCCTTTTTTTTATATCAAAAAAGTGGCTCAACTCTTTTGGCAGGCCGCTCTATAGGTCCTACTGGCAAAGGTCCCCTTTTTTACTAGAAAAAGCAATAGTGTTTCGAAGTTGATCATAGAGTTGCTGTAGCTCTATTGTCCAGATCAAATCAGTATCTGCTTGTACAGTCACTCTGTTGCTCTCAGGAATGTTTGATGTACTCATAATGCCACCAAAATGTGAAGAACACTTATCTATATTCCATTTCAAACCGGTTGTAGAGATGTTAGAGGGACCAGTTAATGGAATTAGACCACAATGAGGACCTTCAATTGATGTTATTTCTGGTAATGTGTCATTCAAATACGACAAGCATTTCCAAAGATCTATGGTATCCTGATTCCCTGAGTTGTCTAGGACTTCCGTGCCTAGCCCAGCATAGAACTCCTTCACCTCAGGTCGAATAGAATCCAAGTCTCCTTTGATCACTTCAGGTTTGTACCGTTTACGAATTTCAAATGCATCCTCAGATGGCAGAAAATCAAGGGCACCATCATAAATCTGATTTGCTCCCCCATCTACGCATATTCGAAAACATGCTTTATCCCATAAAAACCGTGTCAATAAAGGTAGTTGATGGTTCAACACTACAAGTGCAAATGTCAAACTAGGCTGCTCTTGGTTCAGAAAAGCACTAGAAAGAAAAGTGGAACTATGGCCCATTGTTGGAATGGAGACTATACTGACACAGGATTTCAAACTGCACAAAAATTTTCCAACATCCAAGGATAGGCCTTCTTCTTGCATCTCCCTGAAACAGTTGAGCACATCCTCATTGAGCCCATATTTAGAGTATCCAGCAATTATAGTAGGCAGATTGAATGTATCAAACATTATTTGTGTCATCTTCTCTCTATTAGCCTTGGGATTCAGTGGCGCTTCTGTGAGGAGGACTGCTTGCTCTTCCTTAATGACCTCTATTTACTTTTCAACTACAGAAACCTCCATTGCAAGATCCAAGGTAGATGGTAATCGATCTTCTAGTGCTTTTGAAACTGATCCAAACTTCCCAAACATATCCATCACTATGCTTCCAAACTTCTCTACACTATACTCGCACGCAGAAAAAAAAATGTAAACAGAACGACTAAGTATGTACAAAGTAACAATTCCCACACACACAACTTTTTGGTGGATTCCACACCTTGGATGCGCATCAGTACGACAACGTTTGCACCATCGTTGAGCACTAGCACGGCATGAGGTCCGCTGCAGCTATATGCAGTAACTTTAAGATGCACGCGCACTTGAGAGAGCACCAGTCATTGAGCATGCACAATTCTTGCACACACCATTTGGGATGTTCATCACAAAGCTAGGAACTTCTGGTTGAGAGTGTAAGGTGGTTGGGAGAGTTTGAGGATCGTGAAGGACGCCATCAATAGTGAGAAGGGTTGTTCTTATCTGATCAACATCCTGAGGACCACCATTTTCTAGAGTGATTGTGAGATTTTTTGGATGGGTGGAGCGGAGTATATCGTATTTTTTTATGAGAGTTCAGAGGTGAGGATAAGGATTTTTTAATTAATTAAGGAATTTTGTTTGCATTTTGCATGATGCACGATCACATGTAGATAGACTCTAGGCACAATTTCTTCAATGCATACATTATTTTTGTGTGTAGCATCGATTGATTGGTTGCATATCATGGATCCAACATTGCATATTTTTTCAAATCATGAATGATTGGGCACGGAGTTCATTTCAAAAAACCATATTCTTGCCAGGGCACACTGCATAAAAAACAGGTTCATATCCAGAGAATGTTTATTTTGAAGACTCAAGGATCAAAGGAAAAGATCGTACGTTTTACATCGTCAGCGAGTATTTCTTGAAGAAAAAGAGGACGTGTGCACTGAAAGTGTGTGCAATTACAAGAACAATAGGCCAAGGAAGGGAATAAGTCATCCAAGATAAAAGATGGAGAAAAATGATGGGATTTACGAAAATCAGTATTTTTTTCCATTTTGATATATTTTCGTAATTCTGCCCGCGTTGGCTTGTCGACCAGATATGTTCCGATCACTTTGAGTACCCCGAACGACTATATTTGGAGTTCAAATGACGAAGTTATGATCCAAATAAGTTACAAACAGGCATAAAGAAAAAAAAATGAAAATGGTGAAAAGTTGTAGAAAAGCAAAAGCCAAAAGCTAAAAGCAAAAAGCCTAATGTGTGTGTGTGTGGATAGAAAACCATATAAGAAGATGAGAATGGAGAGTTAAGGGCCTTCCCCCTTATTACAATTGTATTTTGTGAGAGAGGAGAGTGGAGGGTCGCATGCTAGAGTGAGCTCTTGTCATGCCAATTTGGAAGTTGGAGCTTTTGGGTGTCAAAGCACCGAGCATCGGCTCAAGGTTGTTAAGGTACGAAAATATATCTAACTTGGTTTGTTTTCGAATTGTTGGTATTTTCGTTGTGTTGTGGTTGTGTGATACTCTACCCACATTCGGGTTTTTACTTGTTTTGAGCTTCAACAAGCATTGTGTTTTGTCTTGTTTTTATATGTGGCGTGTGGTGTATTATCGAATATTTTAATTTTTCAAGTTGTGTTGTGCATTCGACAAAGTCAATCACCCCAACCGGGACTCCTTAACGTCTCGTTATTGGGTTGTGAGTGAGGCTTGTTCTCGATCACTACTCGCGTAAGAACGGAATAAAATTACACATTTCTTTGGGAATGGAAAGTCTTCTTGCATAGCCTTGTTTAATACTGGCATAGTCTAAAAATGTGTAGCTCCTAAAGCAAGATTATGAAGATTTTGGTACTTTATTAGGGAAAAATATATTGAAATATATGCATTCTTGTATTGGGATATAATTCAAGAATTAAAAGTGATAGTTTGTTGCCCCAACCCCATAGTTTTCACAGTGATACAATTTCGTAGCAGTAGCCCTACAACAGGTCTTGAAGCCTTGTAGTGTTCTATCAAAGAAGAGTATGATGAAATACGTGCTTTTCCACATTGGAATACAAATCTGGAATAAAAAAGACAATTTGTTACACCCACGATCTTGTAGTCTCCATAGCAATACTCACCACTCCGAAGTAAGTTCTTAAGCTTCATAGTGTTTATCAAAGAAGAGCATACTCAAATATAAGCCTTTTCATGCTAAATACATATTTGGAATGAAAAAAGGAATTTAGCTATACCCAACCATGTAGTCTCCATAGCGGTGCTCACAACCCCATAGTGGGTTTGCAGCTCCTAAAAATGAATAAATCTATCAATTTTGAATTAAATTTGAACTATTAGAAGGCTTGATTAAGCTTTCAATGGAAAGATAATAATCTAAGGGACTTGTTTTACTTTATAATAATCTAAGGGACTTTGTTTTACTTTCTGTAGTGTTGATTATCACCCCATTATAACCCATGTTGTTTTGGGGGCAAGAGTTAGATTGCTCAGTGGTAGTGTCATTGGCATGGTTTTTTGGCTTTTGCAAGCATTATTGATATTGCAATTGCTCAATTAGACTAAGTTCCTCCATGAGGTAGTGAATGCAATCATGAAAGCATGGAACTCACTTCATCTAGTGGTCTCCACCCAATCAAAGCTAGACAAGGTGTAGGATTGATTCCTATCCCATCAGGGTCTTCCCAACTGCTTTGATGCTATAGATTATACCCATATTAGCATGATTTTACTACCAAAAGAATATTCTGCTACATGGTTTGATCACTCCAAGAATAGCATGAGAATTCAAGGTATCCTTGATGTCACATACGTGCAAGCAACAAGCTAGTTACATGCAAACCAATATGCACCTTGCACACAGATTTTAATGAGAAAGAAAAAGGGAACGAGGAATGCTAATGTTCAAATCCCAATTTTGACCAATCTAAAAACATTGTGAACTATGTATTCAAAAATTGAGGCCTTCAAATGTTGGTAGCCCTCCATTCTAGACATTTATCGAGTATAGTAGCACACCATTCGAGAGGGGGAGGGCAGGTAAATTTCTTCAAACTTTGATTAGTCCTAACACAATCAATCATCATCACAATTCAAAGAATTAAAAAAAATTCAAGTGCATGTTAATTTTGATAATGAAGCCCTCATTTGGTCCTAGCATGAAGGGATGTTAATCTCGACATCACAATAGGTTAAGCTCACATGCAGTCACATAATTGAGCACTCCACCACACGTGTTTAGGTCTACCACAATGGAGGAGGAGGCTATTGTCTATTCCATAGCCCCTATTTTTGTATGCACGCTAGAAATGAAGGGTACAATAGACAACACCATGTCAAAGAAATTACATAGTATTACATAAACAAGAGCAATCAACACGATGTCCAACTTTGGCATGAAGAGAAGGCTATTTTACAAAGACCCCAATCACAAACACCATTTGAGTATGCATGGCAGAGCCCATGGCATTTCATAACACAAAAAATTACAACTAGTACTAAGGGAGAAAGGCATACCTCTTCTTTTTTTTGGGGGGGGGGGGGGGGGTTGGCTAATGCAGATCCAAATTTTTGAGATCTCCTACTATCCCTACAATATGGGCCGGGTTGTGCTTGCTTGGGACTAGTGGGAGAAAGCTCATCCCTCACCTTGTGTAACTACATGGTTGCACTATAAGGGGTGGGTTGAGTAGGGGCATCATAAATACTCAAAAACCCTTATAAGCACCTCTTCAAAAGGGGGTTCTAAGATTTTTTTAGCAAGGTTAAGGATTCCCATTCGCTAATGAACAAGATCTTCCATCTCCTGACAAAGAAGGCTAATCCAATCGAGCACACAAGGCTCTAACATGGCTCACACATAAGACATTAAATATTTTGACAAAGCTGCTCACACACAAGACATTAAATATTTATTTTGATTCTCCTTCCCTAAACTTCTACTGCTGGTGTGTGATCGAACTGTAAGTCTACCTTCCCATCCACTATGTTGGTGTGACCCAACCCTAAATAGGGTCTTGCTGTGAGTATGTTCTTTGAGACCTTTTTGAGGTTGATTTGGTGTCTCTCTATTGAGTTATCTCCATGATACACGCAATATTATTATGGCTTATATGCGTTGTGAAGAGGAACTGAAAATGGATTAACCTAAGAGATTTAAATAAAGCAGGTTCTCTCTCTTTTGCCTCGGAAACGCTGGCAGACAGAAAGGCAAGCAAGATTAGGATCCATTTTTGCAATAATATCAATATATGTTAGGATTACCAATGGAGTGGAATGGTTCCACTCCATCCTCTTCCCCTAAATGTGACTTCACCGTAACAACTTTGACAACTCCAGAGATAGAGTTGTTGACTAACAATCATCTTTGGCACACATTAGAATGCATTGTTCATCAAACTCCATCTACATCTAGTGTGCTATTCCACTCCACCCACTTCCCCTAGATGTGACTTCACCATAACAACTTTGACAGTTTAAGAGAAGACTTAACAAACATCTTTGGCACACATTACAATGAGATGTTATCAAATCACCAAAATTGAACCAAACTCCATCTACATCTAGCCTAGCACATGCTTGAGATAAAGTCCATCCAATAGCTTCAACACATCCTTGAGAAAAGGGAGAGCTTCAAGCACCGAGATCTTTTTACATCTAGCCTTAAGCACATGCTTGAGATAAAGTCCATCCAATAGCTTCAACACATCCTTGAGAAAAGGGAGAGCTTCAAGCACCGAGATCTTTTTACCTAAGATAGTCCATCCAGTAGCTTTAGCACATCCTTGAGAAGTGAGAATTTGAGTTGCCCCATATATGACATTCGTGTGCCTCTACACATTAATTCATTGTCCTTAACAAAGGGGATATGCTTCTTAACAATGGGATAATCAACTAGTACTTCTTGAAATCTAAGTGTAAGTGATTCTCTAGGGGTTTCACATAGAAGTGGCATTGTAGGTTTAGCGCATCCTCATGAATTGTAAGTTTAGCACATCCTCAAGAAGTGAGAGCTTGAAGAAGCAACCCTATATATAACATTTGTGTGCCACTATTGGCCTTGGCATTTAGCACATCCTCAAGAAGTGAGATCTTCAAGCACTAAGTTCCCTATACATGTGCCACTACTCCTTGGGTTACATTCATTGGCCTTGAGCGGACATGCTTCTTAAAAATGGGATGATCAAGTACTACCCAAACTCAAGCATGCAAGAGTGATCTCTAGGGGTTCACGAAGTAGCCAATAAGAGCTTCAAGCATTGAGTTGCCCTATACATGTGCCACTACTCCTTTGGGTCAATTCATTGGCCTTGGCTAATGGACATGCTTCTTAAAAATAAGAAGAAACTCTTAAGTGAGTGATTCTCAGGGGTGGGATGAAACTCAAGCGTGAGTGATTCTCTACGGATTCATGTAGAAGTAGCTACAAACCCCCTTTGTATCACTACCTAGAATGGCACTCTTCTTTGCCTTCCCCATAATGGAGAGGCTCATTATGCTTCAACAATTTTTCAAAACCAACTCATCACTACCTATAATGGCACTCTTCTTTGCCTTCCCCATATGGAGAGGCTCATTATGCTACCTTCCCCACAATGGAGAGGCTCATTATGCTTCAACAATTTTTCAAAACCAACGCATCACTACCTATAATGGCACTCTTCTTTGCCTTCCCCATATGGAGAGGCTCATTATGCTACGACAATTTTTCAAAACCATCACAAAAAATGGCCTTCTAATATTTTTTAGGTCTTCTAATATTGACTTTTTTCTTCTAACGGAGAGATCAACCATTGTCTTCTATGCTTCAGAAGATTCACACGACCCCTTGCGTCCTCTAAATATTTCAACTATTTCCCTCGACGTAAATCCAGTGATCAAACCCCTCCACTCTTGATAAGAACATAAAACACACTTAAAGAAAGAGGGTTCATAGGTCTAACAGAGTGGAGGGTTCGATAGGTCTCTCCATAGATCCCAACAATTTAAAAAACCACTCCACAAATCAGACGATTACCCCCGAATCAATCAATTAATTACTAGGTGGCACATAATAGAGTCCATGTTGCAAGTTGTTTATTCAAGCATATTTGCGGGTTTGTGATGGGTAGTATTGTTTGTCATGATGGTATACAACAGTCTCAATCATGGGGTTATGAATTTGTTGAGTCAACAACCTCAACCACATAGTTGAAATTTTCTAACTCACAACGTGATTATGAAAATTTGTTGAGTTGGTCACACACACAAAATGCATATGGGCTTTGGATAAGATTATGAAAATTTGTTGAGTTGGTCACACACACAAAATGCATATGGGCTTTGGATAAACAGCAAACACACAACCATTGTCAATCCAAAAACGACAAGCACAAATGATTTTAGACTGCGATAGCACCTTAAAAAGACTTGCACAAATGGTTTAGACCTACAATATCAACCTTTCATGACGCCCTTAAAAAAGCACATAGGTCATGCAACTTGAGCTGGCTTAATGTAATGAGAGACTTGGATATAACAAAAATGTTGGTCGTTGCAATTAGAACTCATCCTCATTATTTTCATGCATTGAACTGCAAATGGGAGAGCCAATCATGTGGCACACATTTGATGGTGGTTGCTCATACAAATTTCAACAATATTACTAGACACACATGATTGATACAACTTAATATTATTATAAAGTCTATAGGGAGTAGAAGTTGCAAATAAAAGAAGCTATTAATAAAAATTAACAAAAACCTTTTATACAAATTTCGACAATATTACTAGACACACACAATTGATACGGAGTAGATACAAATAAAAGAAACTGCTTATAAAAATAACAAAAACCTTTTAGCAACCTCAAACAAAAACCTTCTAGCAAAATCATTTCTTGTATATTTACGCCTGTTTGGTAAAACCTATATACACACACACAAACCCCTCTTCATCCATACATTTTTTTAATCGGACAAGTACACCCTACATGGGGTGTTTATTCGTCTAAGATGGCACACCCACCGATCAATGGGAGAGCACTGAGTAGCGGCAACAATCCTAGTTGCGCATGTTGCGGCAAAGGTGGCCCACTTCTCTACCACCAATAAGAATCGTCCATCAACGCTTCTGCAAACAAATACAAGCAGTGCATTAAGAATTAGTAATCCATCGTATTGTCCATAATATAACTCAAAAGATAAAATCATAATATACGAAGGTTAGAGATATAACAAGCTAGTTGACAATATAACAATAATATTATATTTAGTAGCAATATAACAACGAAGGTTAGAGATATAACAAGCTAGCTGACAATATAACAATAATATTATATTTAGTAGCTATATATATATTCAGTTAATACTTGCATTGGATCAAACAATTCCATTCAAGCTGGTTGACAATATAGCGATAATATTATGTTGAACGATCACAAAGTTCGATTCAAGCTAGAGGACATGTTTTGTAGCAATATATATTAGGGTCCAAATCTACACAACCAGTACTTCAAAACTTCCAATTTAGGTACTCGAAGACAAATACACTAAGAAAGAGCAAACTATTGTCAAATGTAGGTCGATTCAAGCTAGCGGACATGTTTTGTAGCAGTATATTATATTAGGTCCAAATCTACATTCGATCACACAGTCCAAATCTACATTCGATCACACAGTATCTATACAACCAATACTTCAAAAACTTCCAATTTAGGTACTCAAAAGACAAATACACTAAGGACTCGCAAACTATTGTCAAATGTAAGTCAAGGTACCCAACAAGGACAAAATATTCTCAAAAAACTAATAGTAGTACATAAGCTCTAGATTTGAATCTAACCATGATTCTAACATCGACTTAAATAATTGATATATTATTAGATCAAACATTCATATGACATTCAATCATCACAAATTAAGAGAATATAATTTATATATTAAATCATATCCATAATTGATGTATTAGATCATCTTAAGGAATATAATATATATATTAGATCATATCCATTGCATTCATATGCCATTCAATCATGGCAAATAAATAGCAGAGACAATTACAAGAGAGAATAATTGATATATTAGATCATATCCATTATGTTCATGTGCCATTCGATCATCGCAAATAATGCATATCAATTAGATCATATCCTTTATGTTCATATGCCATTCGATCATGGCAAATAACGCAGACAATTATAAGAGAGACAATATACAATTATAAACCGATGAGAGAGAACTTGTGGCACAAACGAAATAGGTATAGATTATGTTAGGTTTAAATGACGGAATCTACTAGGTTCATATATAAAATGACGGGCAATGCATCTAAAATAGATATAGATTATAACAGACTGCTGATATATAAAATAAAATGACGGGCAATGCATCTAAAATAGATATAGATTATAACAGACTGCTGATATATAAAATAAAATGACGGGCAATGCATCATTTAGACAACATACCTCGGGACGACCTTGCACGGCATTCGCGAGGGCGAAGGTTGCACTGCTGGAGGAGGCGAGAGGACATCTGGGCGGTCATGGTTCTCCGCTGCTGCTCCGACTCCTCTTCTCGTCGCTGCGCCCAGACGTCCTCCTCTTCATAACGACGGCGGCGCTCGCCGCCTCCGTAAGCCTGCTGGAAGGCGTAGCAGCGGTCCTGCGAGGGGATGCGCTCCACGACCTCGCAGCATGCGCGGGACGGCTGCTGCTGCGTCACCCCTCTCCCCTCAACCGACCTCCATGACAAATACGAATTGTAATACGGCGACGACTCTCTTTCCTCCTCCACCTCTCGCCGTTGCTGCCTGAAGAAATTGTCGCACGCCCGCAGCCTCGCGTGCCACTCCTCCCTCGACCCTTCCCCTCTCCTCCTCTCCCGCTCCCTCTCCTCTTCCTCCCGACGTCGCTCCTCCTCTCGACCGCGGGACGTCGCCGACACTTCACTCACTATCACCAACAGCACCAACAGTGCTCCCAACAAAAACACACGAGCCGCCATATTGATTATCACCACCAACTACACACAAGCTAACAGGAGCTATTGTACGATTGTACGGGAAGCCTCGCACTAGCCGGTATGCAGGCAAAATAGCTGAGGCCTCGACCATACTTATAGGCGAGCGGCCCCTGCCCTGGCCTCGACGTGACCGCGCGTGATATTCTCGTTTCTACTCGGCGCTGCCGCCGCGTCTCCCAGTATCCTCGAGGGCGACGTTCCCTCTGGATAAGCATGCCACTGTCCTGCCATGCACCTTCCATAGTGGCACCTTCCATATTGGCCCGATCCCATCAATCTTACTAAAAGATGAGCTTCTTTCATCCAATTAATATAGCGTAGTCAGGTGGAAATTTGAGAACACCAGACAACCTCTGAGGTGAAGGTGAATAGAGAAGAGTCATTGACACCACCTTGCATATTGGCTCCATCTCATCCGACAATGTTGCTAAAAGATGGTCTTCTATACTCGAGTAGATACAATCTAAACGGGTGAAAAGCCAGGCAGGGCGGAACCTACTCAAGGCTTAGAGTCATTAATATCATAGTTAGTCAATCATATGTTTGCTTCTATCCTACTCAAGGCTTAGAGTACGTATTGAAATATTCTAGCTAAATATTTGACACAACTATCTTGCACTCTTGTTTAGAAGGCCACAAACATATGCAAGTCTTCATTGCTAATGATTAGTGAGGTCTGCATCCATTACTCAACCAAACATAGAAAGTAGTTGTTAGGGTGCTACTTCCCAGTTTTGCAATGCTCTCACATAAATGCCCAATATCTTTCTTATGCACACTTGGACAAAACTATTTAAAGAAGTGTCCCCATTGTCTAGAAACAATTAAACAAAATTCTTTAATATACAAACCCTTAGCAATAATAATCTAGTTGTCTTGACACCCATATCATATATGTACCACCAAAATCATATTATCAATAGTGCTATCATCCCCATTTTTGCAACAGTAGGCTTGCACTTCTATTCCATGTTGGAAGTAGCTTCTCTTGATGAGTGACTATACAATGGTGGTTCTTATGAGCTAATCGTCCCCACTTCCTCCTTGGTTCACTTGCTATATGGATCATGAGTCCACCACAAGGTTGTAGAGCACATTGCAACATTTGAAATTTGGGAAAAAATGGGTGGGAGTTGTTCGCATGATGTTTGACGTAGATTTTGTTATGAATTTCAAATTCAAATTTGCAACATCATTTAAGCAATGGACAAGAGTGCTACTACAAGTATCACTTATGAGACCAAGTTTTGTATATCATTCAATGTTTTTAGTGACAATGAACACTATAAGAGATGAGGAGAATTTCGACACTAGTTTCTCAAGCATTTTCCTTTAAAAAAATCGGACATGGCTATAAGCACCAATATGAGCTTTGAAAAAGGTACGCACATTATAATCGCCAATATTTCCACATGTAAATACAAGTGCTTATACTAATCCCATTTAAAATATTGGCTAACCAAAACGACAAAACATATTCCAACACTAGTAGAAAATACTTACAACCATGGGTTTCCTTTCTTCATTTTGATGATACGATCTAGCTTAAAGAAAGTCCATAAACCCTATTGCATTTTTTGTTTTAGTTTTCCTCTTCTTTGTGTCATTTAAGATAGATTAACTCACCTAAGTGCATTGTATATTGTAGATAGTAAAACTTTTCCCTTTTTTGTGTGTTCTTATGGGCTGGGTGGATGTGTGGGTGGGTAGATGGGTGCATGTGTAGGGCATATAATTTAGTAATATCATTGGAATAAGGGTGATTGTGTTCCAATTAGGCAACACTGTCAATCTTCATTCGACATATACTAGGTACAAGCATGCGCTTGAAAATTGATACTTTGTTATTTAAAAAAGTTGATTTATAATTTGGTTAAAATAGTGATTAATTATGAAATAAAAATTATAAAATTAATTAGTTATAATTATAAAACTAGTAAATCAATTGTAAAGTGATTTGGAGAAAGAGAGAGTAGACAGTAGACAGGGGAGAGAGAAAAAAGTCGAAAGAGTGAGAGACAAAGAGAGTAGAGAGAGTAGAGAGAGAGTGGAGGGAGATTGGAAATTCGTCTAGGTTAAGTTAAAGGACCACAATGAAAATCTCCTCAAAAAGCTCTAGTTAATGAGATCTAGCCTTAAGAATAACAAGAAACCAGCAAATCAAGGAGTGGATTATGACAACATCTTTTATCTCTACAATTAATGAAATGCAAGCACATCGCAACTCTCCAAAGATTGAGAAGAGGATTGGTAGAATCTAGCAAACTATTGGACTACATCAAATCGCAAGTATACTAACAAGAGTTTCTGACGAAACTGCAAAAAAAAAAGGCTATGCTCGATACAGTCAGTATTTCCTATGTTAAAATTACCCTAATAATTGTATCGGTATATCAATCAATAATACATGGTTGAATATTCTCACACATATTCCAATTGAGGATACCATCCCATATTCAAGCGTAAGTATTGGCACATATTGTAGCATGCATTCTGACATAGTTACCAATGCACTTTAAATTTACCCTTCAAGCAAAACTTTTCTTTTATATGTATAATTTACAAGGATACGTATACCAGAGCGAGCTAGAGTGAAGTTGAACAAAAACACAATGGTAAGAGCTCATCCTCTCCATAATTCTCAATTTTTTGGATTCTTTATTTGTTTCATTTTTAAGCACTTTGTCTTCTCCACACTATCATTGAGAAAAGCCATGGCTTCAAGATGGAGTTTATTGTTTTTTGCATATATATATATACACATGAAAAACCCACATTTTAAGCTTTGTTGTGATAGATTTGAGTGAGAGAGTTAAAATGTGTGTGTGAATTCAAGAGAAATAAAGAAAATAACAATGTACTTTGTTATTGTCAATTTTAGTTCCTTTATTATGAAATTTGTACGTAAGCAAGAGATAGAAAGAGAAAGGCATATAATATTATGGTTTGGTTGCTTTAGAAAAAGAGAGAAAGGGATGAAAGCTTATAGTTTGATCACTTTCTTGAATTATTTTTTTCTTTAGAAGAGAAAGAGAAAGAGATAAGGAGATTAGGGCAAGAAAAGATTAAATAGAGAAGAAATCAAGGGAGATAGAAAATGATTAATAAAGAGACAAGTGTGAGGTCTTTTAAACCTAGATATAAATTATCTAGTAAGGCATATACAAGTAGAGGTAAGCTTCTTATGTGTAGAGGCAACCGAAGTAGAAAACATTGAACATCGATATCTCCATCGAGCATCCATCAAGTATGCTAGTTAACGTTGTTAATTATAGAAAATTTTATTTAGTACAATTACTAGTTTGTTATAGAAAACATGACAAGTGAATTTTAATTTCATTTTACCTTGCATTATCTAAGATTTAATATTTTGATACAGTTCTTTATAATTAGAGTTATGGTTTATGTTTTAGAGGTCTTAAGTACATTGTCATGCATTTTTGTGAAAACTGGATCTACCTCAAACAAGTTTGAAATGTTATCTCAATGAGATGAAGCAAGCACCATTCAGCTCGTAAGTCAAACACATAAGGAACTCCTTTTTTTCAAGTATTTGGAGGTGAAGGATTTTTTCAACTTGATTGAAGAATTTTAGTACTTTTGACATTGATTCTATAATTTGGTGGTATTACTTGGTCTATATTGAATGTTGGAAATCCTTATTGTTTTCAAGATAAAGACATATTGGATATGTTGAAGGTGACCAAGATGGATGTATACTTAAACCTTAAGAACTGTAGAAAGCAATACATGGAAAAAGATAAAAACTAATAAGAGAAACTCGTTGAGGTTTTTAAGCTTTAAAAAATGTTTGAAAGCTAAAAGGTTGTCGATTTTTGAGGGGCTGATTGAATATTTGGTCGAATGAAAAATCACAAGGAGGGCTACCAAAGGGCATTCAAGAACAACTGGTATAACTAAGAGGAGCTGGCTTTTGCTCTTGGAGAAGATATCAATAAAGGGTGGCACTGTTTTGAAGGACATAATGTCAAATTTTGGGAAGTAGTGAAGGTTCGTTATCAAGGCAAATCATCAAGGTTAAGTACTATGGTGGTCATCAACGTGGAAGTGCTGGATTAGAAGAGTCCAACAAGGGTGGCAACATTTGTGAAGACCTTGTTTGATAGCTCGATGGCTTAAGCTCAATATTTTCTAATTTTTGAATATGAATTATTAGAAGAGTCCAACAAGGGTGGCAACATTTGCAAAGACCTTGTTTCATAGCTCAATTGCTTAAGGCCTCTTCAGACACCTGAGGGAATGCTAGGAGTTACTTCACAAGGGGCTCCATGAGGTGCTTGTTATCAAGTCTTATATTCTTGGATCCTTTTTTATGTGTGATTTTATTGCCTTGCACATGTTGTATTCAAAACTTTTGGGATGTGAGCAAAAGGATCTCTTTTTTTTCATCTAGTACTTTTTAATGGGATACATGTATTATACTAGGTCCCTAATTGCGAGGTGATATTTTATTTGGTTGAATGGGTAGAGTTAGGGGGATGCACATCAAAACATTGAGTTTCATGCATTCTATAAATAGTTGTTTGGATAGAAGTAATAGAATTTTTAGAGTTTTAAAGGCATTCCACTGAGCTATAACTTATACTTACACTCCTTTTTTCTTGCATGTATTGGGTTGTGTGAGGGATTTATTCTTGCTCATTGCTCACAATACATTATTTTTTATGCCCCCACACCCTTGAGGAGCACCGAAAGTGGTTTGGTGCTATTTCTTTGCAGTTATTGGTTACAGACATGGCGACATTTCACAAGAGATTGGACAAAGGTGTTTATGCTTGGGTCGATTTATATGTGGAGCAGTGTATGTGTATGTTTGATATTGTGGGTGATGAAGATATGGTGAATTTTTCCTTGAAACGATTCAAGGATTATGCCTTGGAAGTTATCAGTTGTGTTCTAGATGTGTGGGAAAGTCTCTCTTGGTTTCTTGGGGAAGTTACTATATGTATATCCTCTACATCACGTGCGTTCAAGGCCTATTTATAAATATCCTTATCTATGAACTTTTCCTAAATAAAACATAACCCTTTTCTATTCAATCTATAAATAACCCCTTTACATTACACCGTTATGTATGTAAAAAATGTATAAAAATGGTATTTTAAAAATACCTTATTTTGAACCCAAGTGACGCACACATATATTCATGAGTAACTTACTTGAGCTTGGTCTATACAAAGCTTCTTCTTTATTCGTCCTACAAGTTCTAGCATGAGTGACTAATCATATAGAAAGTTTTAAGGATTGTACCAGCTTTGACTCAATGATATTAGAGACATGGAATGCTATTATGAGGACTATATGGATGTATTGGATCTGCTTTGGCAAAAAGTATAGGATTTGGAATTTGGAGTATATCCACAAAGCAGTGATGAGTATGTTGAAGAGAAGGCATTTGTATGTCTAGATGAGAGGGAAATATCCACATTAGTGGATTATTCTTTAGCTTTGGAGAAAGCTCAGTATTTTGCTAGAGTGACAAGTTATGATAGTGATAGAGAAGGAGAGGAGGGCTTCCGAGAGTCTCCTGCATCTTGTAGTGATATAGGAGGTGTTTTGTCTATTGATATTGGTTTGAACTCTTTGGTTTAAAGCAAGGAGGATCATGGTGTTTCTTTGGGATTTGGTGAAGTGTTGAGTGATGTTGAGAGTCATCGTGTTGAGGTGTTCAATGATGATTGTGGTGGTGTGTTTGGTATTATAGGGGATGAGTTGGGTGTAGAGTTGGTTGCTGAAGGAAGTAGACATGAGCATTTGTCTTGTATGCTAGAGCATGACGGGAGTCTTGAAGAGTACTCCTTGGAGTTGGTTGATGCTTCTAGTATTGAGAAGATATTCTTGGATAGTTTGGGAAGTGATGATGATGATGATTTTGTTGTATGTCAAGAGCCGATGCAAAGTGATATGCATGGAGTAGAATGTCCACTTGTTATCTTTTCCTCTACTTTAGATGTAGATATATTTTATGACTTGTATTTGCAGGGTATGTTTTCAACTGATGATAGTTCTAGGATGGAACTTGCTATGGATATTTCTAGTGGAGGCTCTCATCTACTAAATTATGCTCATGAGTATGAAGATGATGGTACAATATTATTATTGGATAAAGCAGTGCAAGATGTATCTATTAAAGAAGACCAAAGTTTGTAGATAGAGGAGGCTAATCCTATCCTTTGGCAAAGAAATTGTTGGATGTATGTAGCAATGTGTGGTCTACAAGGTATCAAGGAAGAATACTTGATCAAGCCTTTGGAATTACCTCTTGTAAAGGAAGTTATATGGAATATGAGGAGGAAACATCCCTATTGCATTGAGGAGTCCAAGTCAAAGTAAGAGATTGTGCTTATTGGTTTATATGTAGGCTTTAAAGATGCAAAAGATTATTCAAAATTTCTTGGATTTCTTATTTGGATGTATGGCTATTGGTAAAGCTTGCAAGTTTTGAGGAAATGAATATGATATTTGGAGGCAAGGATTTGAGTTTATGAGATGATGAGGTTATTATTATGGATTTGTGTTGGATAAAGCATATTGCTTGAGATACCAGACTACAAACATGTTATGCATATGAGTTATATTGATTTCCTATTTTATCTTCAGGCCTACATGAGTATCTTGCATGGGATGAAGAGGATGTTATCTATACGTTTGATCCAGGAGTCCCAAAAGTTTGCTTTATAGAGAAAATTGATGAGAGCAGAATTAGCTTTGTGTTTGATCTAGGTACTCGACAAAACTTCTTTGTTGACTATCATGATGAGGGTCATATTATTTATGTCATTGATCTAGGTGGATCGCTGCACATAAATGTTTGCAGACTAGGGGGTGGGATGAATATGTCAAGAATTTTTGTGAAAATTGGATCTACCTTAGACAAGAAGTTCAAAATTTTATCTCAATTAAGAGAAGCAAGCACCATTTAGCCTGTAAGTCAGACACAAGGAACTCATTCTTTCCAACTATTTGGAAGCGAAGGATTTTTTCAGCTTTATTGAAGAATTTTAGTAGTCTTGACATTGATTCTATAATGTGGCGGTATTACTTGTTCTATATTGAATGTTGGAAATCCTTATTGTTTTCAAGATAAAGACATTCTTGGATATGTTAAAGATGACGAAGATGGGTATATACTCAAACCTTAAGAATTGTAGAAATCAATACATGGAAAAAGCTAAAGACTAACATGAGAAACTCGTTCAGATTTTTAAGCTTTGAAAAACATCTGAAATCTAAAAGCAATTTGGAAAGCAATTGTGTTTGAGGATAGATATTTAGAGGAGGATGGTTGTCGATTTTGAGGGGCTAATTGAGCATTTGGTCGAAGGAAAAAAAAGCGAGGAGGGTTGCTGCAAGAGATTTAAGAAGGATCAATATAGTTGAGAGGAGTTGGCTTTTGTTGTTGGAGGAGATATCAATAAAGGATGGCATTGTTTTGAAGGACATAGCATCAAATTTTGGGGATCATTGAAGGTTTGTTATCAAGGAAAATCATCAAAGTTAAGTACTATGGTGTTCATCAACATGCACTACAATGTATAGACCCAATAGCGATGTTTAAAGGGACAAATTATTCATGGAAAAATTTGCTCATCATCGCTATTCGCATTGCTATTTGCGACGCGATAAATTTGTTAGTATATGCATCGCTATTAGCATCGCTAATTAGATTAGTGACTCTAATAGCGACGTTTGTAGAGTAATGTTTTGACGCAAATAGTGATGGTTACAAAGGGGAAAACAATTAGGTGGTAGGGCTGCCTTCTAGCTCTATGCACTAAATATTCTTGTATAATTCATTTACCAATGTCATGTACACCTAATGTTAAAAATATGTGAATCAGATTTTCTAAAAAAGAGGAATCCTTTGATTGCAAACAAGAAATAATCAATTCAAAAAGGTATTATGCAATGATCTTTTTCATTACTTGCTTAGGCCCAAGAAGAAGAGCTTCACTTCAAGCTTTCATTGCACTCAAGACCCTAAGGTATGAATAAGTCCCATTGATCTTCTACTCACTCCAGCTTATTCCACGCTTGTTAAGGTCTTTTTGGGGGAGCATTTAGGCATTTATAAGAGTTATACCATGGCATTGGAGCCAGAAACAATTATATAGGGAGTAATAGTATCTCTAAGCTCTGCTTCTTCCTTCTTGTTTTTACCTACATCTAAGTCATCTTCTTTCTTGGCATCCTTCATCAAAGGCATCCTGTGCCTCACAAGAGGGTGTCAACCTGACCTCACCCTCAATCTCAATGGATGGAGCTGTTTCAAGATCAAAAGAATCAAGTTCATCCTCCCCCTTCTCAAACTCCATTTCTTGAGCTGCAACTTGTGGTGCAAGGGTTCATCCTTCTAACATATCCACATATCTTTGTCTTCTTTGTTGTATCCTACCTCCATCATAATACTTTCTACCTTTGAAAACACATCGATTCTCCATCCTTCTCCCTTCACATAATACTCCATCATTTCTTTCTCTTCTTGGACTCTGTCAAGTTGGCATTCTTCCGGATAGGGGTGGTCAGTGTAGAGGTATTCTCCTTCTAGGTGTGGTAGTGGATGGGGAAATATTCAGGATATTTGTTATAGAGGTTTTGGTCTTCATGGTAGCCTTCTTGATAGTAGTTTATAGGGTTGTAGTCAAGGTAGCAACAGTCAACTCCTTCTTGGGGATGAGGTATTTCAAGATCTGGGTTGATCTCATCCTCTTCCTTTTCTTCTTCTTCATCTTCATCTTACCAAAATTATTCATCTTTTTTCACATGTTTCTTCTTTTCTTGGCTCCTTAGTTCTTTTTTTGTCAACTTCACTCCATTTTTCAACTCTTCGACTCTTCTGGCTCTCATTTGCTTTAAGTATGATTCAGTCTGCTCTGTGGATTCTTCAAACCTAGAGGTAGTCTCCTAGTTCCACCTCAGTATGATTTCTTCTTGTAGCCCCATATCGGGGTCTCCAGGCATCTTCACTTGCCATAGCCTCTCTCTCTCTCTCTTTCTGTGTGTGTGTGTGTGTGTGTGTTCTCTCTCTCTATTTTCTCCTCCTTTCTTTCTTTCTCTCTCTCTATCTCTCTATCAATTTCTCTTTATCTCTCCCCCTCCCTATCTTTATTTTTCTCCTTCCCTCCCTCCCTCCCTCCCCCTTCCCCCCTCATATATATATATATATATATATATATATATATATATATATATATATATATATATATATATATATATGTATGTATGTATGTATGTATGTATGTATGTATGTATGTATGTATGTATGTATTCTCTCTCTCTCTATCTCTCCCTCTATTTCCTCATATTGTCTTTATCTCTCTCTCTCTCTCTCTCTCTCTCTCTCTCTTCATAAACAATAAGAAAGAGAGAAGAGATAATGCACTTACCTGAAAGCTTGAATAAGAATCCTTTCACACTTCTCTCCTTCTTCTTCGTCTCCTTCACGGGTTCCCTCCTTCTCCTTTGCAGTTGTCCCCTATCTTTTCATGGTGGATGGAGATGGCAACAGCCTCTCTCTCAATCTCTCTTCCTTTGATCTCTCTCCCTTCTTCTCTCTATACATCTCTTCATCAACAAAAAAAAAGAGAGAAGCAAAGAAAAATGAAAAAAAAAGAGAGAAGAGATAATGCACTTTCCTCAAAGCTCAAAGAAGAATCCCTTTGTACTTCCCTACTTTTTCTTGTCAGTATGGCGATGGCAGCAGCCTCTCTCTCAATCTCCCTTGCTTTGACCTCTCTCCCTTCTACTCTCTATACATCTCTTCATCAACAAAAAAACGAGAGAAGTAAAGAAAAGAGAAAAACAAAGAGAGAAGAGATAATACACTTTTCTCAAAGCTCGAGGATGAATCCCTCTCCACTTCCCTACTTTTTCTTGTCCTTCATGAGTTCCTTCCTTCTCCTTTACACTTGTCTTCTCCCTCTTCATGGCTGGTGGCACAATTTTTAAAGTTAGTGGGAAATTTAAAAATTAGAAAAGTAAATAACATTCATAAAAAATGCATAAAATAAACCTTTGTAAAAAAAAATTTAAAGACAAAATGAATAATACTTAAAGGTTATATTTTTCAATGCATGATCCAACGGATGTAAGCTTAGTGGCTATAAGTGTGGTGAATGATAATATGGAAAAGGACATTAACCTTTGTTAAAATATGCTTAATTGATGAGTGATGCTTAACTTGGAGAAGAAAAAAGGGAAGGAGTAAAAAAAGTCCTTAATGCATACTTACATGCTTATGAGGGAGGAAAATAGAAAAAAGGATGGCTTTTATGGAATTTCTCTTCTAGAAACACTTCTACACAAGATACATAACATCTAAAGTGTATTTTCTTTGTTGTCCAAGCTTCTGTTAGTGCTATAACAACTCCTTGCATTGCTAAATTCACTCTTACAACATCATTTTCAGCTGCAAGAAAGTCATCTTCTTCCTCCTCATCTATCATCCCATCTTCATTCTCATAGCGTGCCCGAGATAACATGTCTACCATTGGGTTATCTCTTCTTGCAATATGCTGAAATTCAGGGTTCAAAGATTTAATGTATGCAATCCACCGGAGCATAGTAATATTTGGGGTAGCACAACTAGTAATTATACCCAATACCGGCAAACAATTAGTCTCAATGACTACACTAGCACCCATAAAATACTCCTTATCACATTTAAGGGTTGTCACAATTCCCCATAATTCTCTTTTTACTTGTGGATACCTTCTCTGTCATTCAGTTAATACTTTAGCACCAAAACAAATTGCATATCCTTTCCCTTCTTCATCATCTTACCCAATTGCCCATCCAATCCTGATTGGGCTCATATGAACAGTAATAATGATAGGCTTTCCATGTGAATAATCAGCCTTTCTCAATGTAGGAGCGGATTTCAAGAGCTGCTTCAATTTCTTCATTGCTTTTTTATGCTTCCTTTCCCCATGAAATCTCTGACCTTTCCTCTAGAGCTGATATAGAGTATCAGCTATATGTGGAAAGTTAGGAATCCATATCAAATAGAACACACATGCACCCAAGAATCTACGCACCTTTGATACATTCGTTCATACATATTGCATTCTGTCTCTCTTCATTCTTTTCATTCACTGCACACCCTTTGATTGAAACATCATCCAAGAAGGGCATTGTCAATTGTGGTATAAAATCCCTGAGTACCCTATTTATAGCATTTGTCATGTGTGCCACTGAGTTTGTTGCACCTTGTGAGAGAGTACACATCCGTACTAACCCCAAGTGAGTCTTCATGGTTGTGATATCCTTGCTCTCAATTTTGCAAGATAAAAGTAATCGTACCCTGAGTAAAGATCACCCAAAGAATAGATTGCTCTGCTTGCAAAAGCCTCCGCAATTTCATCAACCACATGACCTACACCCACATTTCTTATGGTCACTTTATTGACCTGTTGCATGTCTTGAATAAATCTTAAAGTCCCGTTCTTTTTGGGCACAGTAAACCAACGATTTGAGTATGGGGCTGAAGAGGGCTCCAATATCTTCATGCAAATCTTTTCATTTAGCAAATCCATTAGATTTGACAAGTAATCTTTAGGCACTCGAATAGGCCTCAAGTTCCATGGTACATGTGGCACAGTAAATATTACCATAGGAGAGACAACATTCAGATCCACACAACCTATTTCAGTTGGTTAAAATGCAAATGCTTTTCCATGCCTAGCCAACATCTACATAAAACAGTCTCTTTCAATAGGCGAAAGAAACCCTTTTGCACCAACTTTCAATTCTTATAATGTTTCAGATGTAAATCGATGACCTATATCTTTAGGATCCCGTAAGCTTGGCTGCCTTGACACTTTTTCATATAGACCCACATTTTCTGGTGAAAGTGGCAAAGCAACTATTTTCACCTTTTTGTCAACCATCTTATACTTTGTCTCCACAGCTACTTCAACCCATTGTAATCCTTCCTGCTGAACAAACAATGCTATAGCATCATACATGTCCAAAGAACATACTGACAACACTCTATTTTTAGCCTCATTTTCTGCATGTATAGTTGCTGAAATTTCAGTCATAGTGTCATTAATATTCAGCCCATAAAATATGCTTGAAATGCCTTCATTTTCAGCTAATAACCCCAGTGCTCTCAGTTTTTTAGTAGCTTGTTTCGTAGATATGCGTTCAACCTTGCACATAGTTTCCATAGGCTTAAACCAACATGAATTGTTTGTTGTAAACTGAGAATAATCAATAGTAAATACATGCTTCATACCATCAAGAGGCAAGTACATCCTCTAAATAACACTAGTGTAGCCCCGCATTACAACAATGCTTAATGAAAATCTAGGACTTTGAATTCCCTTGCATTTGGAGGCAAAGGAGACTTTCGAAACGTATCTTGATTCCTAGAATGATTAACACAAAAAGTAAGAAATTGGATTGCTTTCCTCCCATCCTTGCTTTTGACTCTTGCATAAGTAGAACCATCATCAAGCACCTTTGTTTCCATATGCACTCCTATAATATAGGGCTATCCCAAAATCATTGCATATGAAGAATTATCTTGCACAAAGAAGTGTTGCTCTTCTTGTACATCACCAATCATCACTTTTACATTAGGACATGCAGCATAGAGCTCCCTGGAAGAATTATTTGCAGCCCTCATACACCAACCATGATCAGTGTCCCCACAGGCCATGCACCATTCTCATATGATCCATGCTCAATGACATTAATCTCAGACCCGTGGTCAAGCAAAGCAACACAAGAAGTTTCACACTCCCCTATTTTCACTATCGTTTCAGTCGTAGCCCTGGCCTAGTGATTTCTTGTGTAATGAGTTTGAGAAATAAATCTTAGAGTCTCTTCCCCATTTTGTTGCATCTACCTTACTTCACCATGCATATTGCTATAAAGATAATGTATTTTTAGCCACTTTCTTCTCTTTTCCACATGTTGTCCACTGATTAGTAGCATCTTGTACAGATAAACCAGTACTTACATCATGCTCATATTCAACTGGAATAGCCAAAAAACCAATTTCCTCTTCCAATTGCAACAATGCACTAGTGGTATCACCAAGAAATTGATGTTTCCTCTCAATTATGTAAATGATTTCATCATAAAATTCCGGCTTGGCAATGCCAATCACCTCTCCCAAGGTGAATTCCACTTGACTATTTTAAATCTATCCTTCAAGGACCTTCTTAAGATCAGTGGATGTCTCAATATCAGAGTGCAACTTATATTGTGGCTACTGGCCCTTCTTTTTGCCCTCTTGTTTTGCTATCATGTTTTTGCTCCTAACTAGCCTGTTCCATAACATACTCGGGAGATGGTTGATTTGTAGCCTTAGGCTGATCCAAACTTCTTCTTATCAGTCTTTTAGATGTCCCTGCATTATCTTCATTTCTCTTCCACAAGTACATCCATGTTTTACACCTTTGCTAAATATGAATACACTGAATATGCATCTACCAGTGATTCCCAACTAATTATGTTAGGAATGTCTTGCCTTGCATGAGACATTTAACTATTAGTAACTTTCCTCTCGTTAGCTACATGCAAAGCATGTGTCCATATTGCAGCCTTTAAGATCACTTGGCCAGGCATTCTATCCAACTGTAGACCAAAAGTAGAAGCATTCACAGTCGCATAAGCATTTTGGACAGCCAAGTCTTCCAACAACTTTTGTATACATCTCTTTCCAAAATTCAAAGAAAGAGGCTATCCTATTTCTTGTGCATGGATCTTTCCATCTTCCCAAAAGATGAGCTATCGTGCCAAGGCCTCTTGATAAGCAGCACAATCCTTCCTTTCATGATATCACACCACATATATCTTTTCCCTGGTTTAGGGGCTGCTGCTCGTCCCCTTTCCTCTTGTCCTTTCTCATCCAATTTTGTGACCTTCAACTGAAGATCCCACATGCCTTTGACCAATTCATCTAATACATCTTCTCTAATAGTAGGAAGAGCAAGTGCAACCATATGGTTGACCACAGAAGTAGGTGGCTTACTAGATACATCAACTATTTTTCCCGTAACAGTGGGCAAGCTAGATACATGTAATCTTTCTCTTCTTCTATGCTTTTTCACCACTGCAGTAATAGCTTCCTTAACATGCCTCCACATTGTTTTAAGCCATGTCTCTGTATTCTAATCCTCTAGCAAATCATCAAGTTTCTCTTGAAGCTCAGGATCTACTGCTTGTAGAAACATTCAATCTTGTGACTTGCAAGAGCTTGTTGTTCTGCAAGATCTAATTGCTCAAAAAACCGACTTTCAAATTCTCTTAATAACTCTATATAGCCACAAGACCCTTATTGGGTTGTAGAACCCACTCCTGAAAAAGTCTTGCGGGTAATCAAACTAGTGTCTTTAGTGTAAAATTCTTCCCTGAGTGTCTTCTTGAAAGCTACCTAGTCACAACATCTTGCATGTATAATTCAATAATTCAAGCTTTCAATTCATGTATAGTGATCTGAACAAAATACTAGCTCCATGCAAGTTGAGCCACCCCAAGCAATTCCACCTTTTGAGAATAGGTAAGCACATATGCAAATACACTCATGCCATTGAACAACTACATCTCACACTCAACTACTTGTAGAGCATTCATCATAACAGTTTCTATTTGAGCATAAGCATGCATCACCTCTTGTTGGTGTACCTGCATAAACATGTTCATATTCTGCACTAACTGCTGCAAAACATCACTAGAAATTGTGCTTGAAGGTTCTCCCATCCTATCTTTCCTTCTAACGACCTTCCACATCGAGTTTACCAATGTCAGAGGGGTTCTAGTCGAAAGGTCATATCTAGGGGGATCTGAGATAGAAGGAAGTAGAGAATAGGAGAGAGACAAAAAAGAAGAAAAAGAATAGACAAGAAGTACACAAGATAAAGACAAAGCACAATGGATTAAAGCACTATGTATTGATAGAACCTGAAAAGATAAACAAATATCTTGTCTGGCACTACTCAAAAGCAATCTCCAAGCATTAGATCTCATAGAGCTCCCTTGTAGACCAAAAACGTGCATCAAAACAGTAGCTTCTTCTTTGTTGCTCAGACCGCAAATCTCATATTTCCATTGGCTCCAAAAGGGGGGTAAAACCTAGTCAAAATTCTTCATGGCCACCCCTCCTCCCATTTCGGAGTGCTATCTGTAAATTGTGATCGTGATATGCGCAATTTCGCCAATCCTTATTTTTGCATGAAATCTCCAAAACTGGTTGAAAAAGCAATATAATATCCAAAATATAAAAAAATAGGCTAAACTTGTCCAAAAATCTAGTATTTTTTAACCATCCATACTATGGACGCTGGCACTAATGACTAATATGGCATTGACTCTCTAGATCAATAAGAAAGCTGTATAACAATGTACTCTAGAGTTTTTCACACGGTGTCTGCATAGCGGCACGACAATATATGGAGCACAAACATGCTTCACAAAGTAAACTAGCACAATTTTCTTATGATGTAGGTATATCAACATATGAACAATATATACAAGGAGTATATTAGCACATGAAAAATATTTAGTAGGTTTAGGGATACAGAAGTAATGTGGTGAAGTTGATTAGAGAATACAAATCTAGCTGAAAGCATTTTGAAAAAAAAACCATGGTTGCTCATTTGAGAATACACTTTTTTGTTGATGCATAAATTACAATTTTTATTGATGATAGTACACTATTTGTAACAATAAAGAAGTTTGTAAAGCTCTTTATTGCTCATTAGTAAAAAAAATATGTAAAGCTCTATGCATCCTCACTTTTTTAGTGGAAGATCTTTTGTAAGGCTAAATCTTTTGTGATGAAAGAAGTCCTCTTCTGATGTGGATGTTATTGTTTAGCATTATTGTAGTTTTGGAACTTTCTATGATTCTTCAATTGGTATTTGGTTGAAATCATAGTTGTTATGGCAAACACGTATGATAATATATTGTACATTACAACAAGTTGCATTCATATTCATATGATTGGAATTCCAAACAATACAATATGGTACAAAGTTGTTGCATTCATACTCCTGTGAAAAACACATGGAAAAGTATTTCATGCTTGATCTTTTTTGGGTCAAAAGATAACACGTTTTTCTTTTTGGATTTGAGGAAATCACTGTAGTCTTATTGGCTTGGATATGTGAGTCTTTGAACCTTAAAAAGTTGAATGGTTGACATGTTAATTATGGTGATTTTTTTCTTATAGAATGTGAATAATTTAGATAATTTTTATTTAGCAAAATTTGAATTAAGTAGTTTACTTGGGTTGTTGATCAAAGTGCTTAGTCTTGTATGGATGACTACATTTACTTACAAATTCCTTAATATTTAGAATAAAAACTTAGGGCAATGTATGATCCAAACCCAAGGATTGAATCATAGTTGGTAATTAAGGTATTCTTAAATTCATTTCATACAAATACATGGTAATTTGGTGTAGCTTTTAAAGTATAGATACGACCTTTAATTGGGGCAATGTATGATCCAAGCCAAGGTCTAAATCATAGTTGGTATTTAAGTATTTTAAGATGCATTTTGTACAACATGATAAATATGTGGTAGAGTACATATACAACATCTCACCTTAGTTGGTGTACTTGTACCTTGATAAACCAAGTTTGCTTCTATCTTGATATCCTAAGTTGACCTACTAGAGAGGCTTTTTGAATTGATCTAAAAACAAAGGAGGTAGATTAAGAAAAAGGAAGCATCCCATTTTTAGTTCGTTGAATGGGAAGAAAAAGAACAACATGTTTCCACCAAAGACCTCCAAACACTACAAGATATAGACCTTATAGCGACGTTTAAAGCGACAAAAATACAAACAACAAAATTTGCCCCCGTCGTCGCAAAAAGCGTCGTTATTGACGACGCCATAGAATCGTCGCTATAACCGTCGCTATTTGCGTCGCATATATCGACGGTTACAGAGAATTTGCGACGCTGATAGCGACGGCAATAGCGACGCGTGCAGTAAATTTGCGACGCAAATAGCGACGGTAACAGAGAAAAAAAAAATTTGTGGCAGGGCAGTGTGCTGTATGAGAGCCATACAAAATAGTTTCTGCACTGCCTCATACAAAGCGTTTGCAAACAAAAAGAATGTATACTAAAATCATAAAACTGATGGATGAAATAAATACATGATATCACATAAAATGCGATTGGTACAATCATAAAACAATATCACTAATACATAGAAAATGTCTACATAGATCGGGCGACTAAAAACTAAAGGTATGTGAGCTCTAAGGATCCAAGGGCGAGCTACAAATCGTCGTCCCCCGAAAGCTCTTCCCGCTGTAAAGGAGCATCAAACGGATTCTGCAGAAAAAGAAACAACATATCAATCCACCATACAATAATGCATTCAAATATCTCATGGTAACTACGGACAAGAAAGATGAGTGACTTACTGGGCCGCCGCGTCTATACAATCGGTCAATCAATGATCTGAGACCGTGCCTCTCCGCATATCGAGTCTCAAGGCCTTGCGGATAGCGATTTGTAATGGAGTGCTGCAAAGAAAACAAAATGCTAACTGTTAGAAACATGATTGTCAGTACAAAGAATGGGTCAAAAAAACAAATAAGCAAAACAAAAGAGAATCTTACAAAGTCCTCCAAATATGTCCTGTGGCCGCCACTCCCAAGATGATGTACCGATCCGGCCTCGATTCGTGCCCTCGCCGCCTCCCGCTGCTGACTCCAACGTCCTGGCGAATTTGTAGCCTCCTCCCTCAGTTGGTGCCAGTCATCTGCATCTAACCACTCGGGCTTTGGAGCCCCACTCTTGATTGCCTTGCGTGCGTCGGATCGTCTATGTGACATGTATGCACGCATGCAATCCATCATCCAGCCCGTAGAGAATCTATCCACTGCGGCTGGCACCGGGAACTCCTCGTGCAAGGATGCTACTATGTACTCCTTGCTCCCCTCCGGTATGTTCCTCCAATGATCCAGGATGTTGTGCCGAAAAACTTGTTGGCACAACTCCCTCATGCGAGCCATCACCCTCCTCCCCTCATCATTCATGATGATGGCTCTTGACCTACCATCCACTAGGTATCCATAATCCCTAGGAGTGTGCCTTGTATGGGCCCTCTCCCATCTCCGTCCACGCTCCTGGGCATATCCAGGAGACCCCTGAACATCCGGTGTACCGACGGGGGTACCCTCTCCCAGAGTGCCACACAAAGGGGTGACACCAGAGGGTGTGCCACCAAAAGAGTGCCACCAGAGGGGGTGCCACCAAAAGGAGTGCCACCAAAAGGCGTGACATTTGCCGACGGCTGCGCAAAAGCCGGAGTAACTGGAGTGGACGTCCCCACAGGTGTGACAAATCCCGGAGGTGACCGAGCTCCAGCTGAACGACGAGACGGAGACACCGCGTCCGTGTCTCCACAGCAGCACCCCCCTGATCCTCCTGCAGTCGCAGTCCCTCCCTCTGGCCCAAGTCGCGAGCGTCGAGATCGTCTACTCGAAGCTGAAGCATCTAATCGCGCCGAAGCTGATCTAGCAGAGCGCCCTGACGAAGAACGAGACAGCTCCTGATCTGCTATCTCTCTGAATCTCGCGAGCTGATCTGGAGACATACGTGCCATCATCTCCTGAAACTCCTCATCGCTCATCCCTCGACTCATCCTGAAAATGTCGATACCTGCACATATAAAAAATAATGTTAGAATAATCAATTTAAACTATACAAAGCACATTAATAAAATCATTTTTGAAAAATCCCTCTTAAAATGCATATCTTATCTACCTTTATGGAAGATCTAAACAACGAATTGAGTAATACAATTCTCCAAGAATGAAGTATTCTATGGTCCCATGTTAATCTCCTGACACAACTCTGCATACACTGGAAGGTCGATAGACATGTCACCACAAAACAACGAGTCTATCTCGTTCTCAAAAAATTCTACGACTTCTGTATTTCCATCATTGTTAGCCGATGCAGGCTCCAAGCTTGCGGTGGCCTCCACCCCTTGTAATTTCAATCCCTCTATTTGCATATTTTCTTCATCTATGCCTGGAACATCGCTTTGATCGTATACTCTCGCACCTCGAGGAGTTGAAGGTATAACATATCACATCGAGGTTGTCGGGGATTTGGATAGAAGATTACCTGTTCACAAACACTTACAAACCGTCTTCAAACCATTGTGACATAAACCATGTCGTATTACAATTAGCAAGCAAATGCCTAGTTGCACCTGTTCACAATGGGCCGGCAACACAAAGGTGTCGCGCAAATCCATCCATTTTTTTTCGGAATCTATTTCGAGAAATCCAGATGGACCTCGTCGAACTGTTGCGCCAGCTCCTCCAAGTACCACTTTGAACCACTGCACGTCGAATATTATCATGGAGAAGCTACGGTAATCCACCGTAATAATACTTTGCAAATTCCCAAAATACTCCATCTCATCCACAACCGTGTTCGGATCCGTTGCTCATCGCCGGCTCTCTTGCTCAAACCTTGCCATGACACCACAGTCCATTGTGGAACGCATTTTGTCAATACGCTCCACCCGAAAATGCCGTCCGCGCGACCACGCTGCACTATATATTTTGTACTGCACATTGAAACACTCAAATTAGATGTAGCAAGTAAATTTAGATACGACACATTCTAAACCCCTCATTACCTTTGGACTACATCTCCTCGAGAACTCCCACTCCTCCATTGAGACCTCTGTCCCTTCCCTGGATGCTGCGGTCAAGGCTCCATGCAATCATCGTGTTGACATAAACCGCGGCATCTCCTCCATGCCTTCGGGATATCGAATCGGTCGGTGATGCGTACTGCGTCGGAATTCAGCTCGTGCTTCATCTCGATCTTGCCTTGCAATCTGGTACTTGGCGAGCCACGTCTCCATGGAGGCATGGTGCAACATACAAAAGCGATTCACCTTCTCTTCCATTGAGGCATCCATTCTTTTTTCTACCCCATTTCCAACCACCACATCTCCAGTCAGCCTGTCATCGTCCTTCAGCGTCCATAGCATTTCATTGTCTGGTTCCACCGTTGGTAGCCATTGTGAGATATGCACTAACGCCTCTGACACCAACCAACCTTCCGCCATGCTACCTTCCGGACGAGCTCGTTGTCGCACAAAGCCTTTTAGGGTTTTCATGAAGCGCTCCAGGAAGAACATCCATCGCGTATGGACAAGTCCAGCAATCTCCACTTCATCCACAAGATGCACAAGAAGGTGAACTTGTATCGTGAGCATGCTAGTGGGCAGGTATTTCTCAAAGAGACAAACCGTCTCAACTGCTCCCCACCTTGCGGATTCAATAGAGGACGTCTTAATCTCTTTCTGTGAGATCCATTGCACCAAAGTCGACAGCTTGTAAATGGCACCGCGAATTTCTGGAGTTAGGCATCCCGTGATCGCGATCGGTAGGACAAACTGCCACAAATGAGAAAGCATTAAGAATAATGGTCACTTTTCAAATTTCAAAATGTCCACGCTAATTAAAATCCATTCTGTTCACAAACCTGACATATCTTATGCCAATCATGGGATTTTAGCCCAGAAATCTGGTCATCTTTAGAAAATGCGGACCTGAGAGAACGCATCATACCTGTCGGAGTGCGGATAGACTTGATTACTTGCTTCACAATGCACTCTTCTTTGGTAGACAAAACCCAGGGAGCGCGAGGAAGCTGCACTCCCCCTTCAGCACTCGACTGCGGCCAAAGCGCCTCCATCTTACCTACCTCCTTTAAATCCATTCGTGACCCTATAGTGTCTCTCTTTCCTGTGATGTGGTCCCATAGCAAGCTGCCCACATTTTTGAAAATATGCATGGGATCCAACAAGTGGTTGACCTGTAAGTGGGTCCAATATGGCAACTCGTAGAAAACTGAGAACCATCGCATTCCATTTGGATGTGAATCCGGGTTTACCATTTTCAGCTCGTACCAGCTTGCAGCGTTCATACGTGCTGGAGGTCGTCCAAGAAAACCTTCCCTGAGTTCATGATCCTCCGGCAAGAAAGCGGCGTGTCCTTGATATACCATCTTCTTCATGGTTCGTGACCTTCGGGAGTCTAACTGTAGCCCACACAATGGACATGCATGATAACCTGAGGTAACGAGACCTGCAAGGTGATCCACGACCTAGTGAATACTTGATTGAATGAAATAAAATATAGATATTACCGGCGAGAACAAAGGTCTGCTCACCTGAGCACTCTCCCAATCCCGGAAAGTCATGCATCGTCCACATGAGAATGGCTCGAATGTTGGCTGACCGCCGACCATCGCGCCTGCTCATATCTTGCACCGTGACCCCCTCCTCCCACAAAATCTTAAGCTCATCGACTAATGGACGAAGATACACGTCCATATTTTTTACTTTGTAGCGGCCCGGGACGAGCAAGCTAAGGATGAGATGTCCTTTCTTCGTAGAAAGCCATGGAGGAATGTTATAGTTGACAAGCACTATAGGCCACACACTGTAAGAAGTCGAGCGCAGACCGAATGGGTTCACACCATCCATGGCGAGACCGAGCCGAAGATTCCTTGGCTCTCGCGCAAAGCCTGGGAAGGTAGAGTCAATGTGGCTCCATACGCGCGAATCTGCTGATATTCGTTGCACTCCATCCGTGGACCTATTCTGCACATGCCACGTTGTCAAGCTTGCCATGGCAGACGTGTGAAACATGTGGTTTATGCGGGGGATGAGCGGAAAGTGTCTGAGGACTTTTTGAGGGATGGTCTGCCCTTGCAAGTCCTGTCGATACCTATGAGCACCACACTTTGGGCATGTCTCCATAGTCTCGTATTCATCTCGAAACAATATGCAGTCTTTGATACATGCATGGATGTTATTGTAGTCCATGCCAAGCTTCCGTAAAACATGTCGCGCATCATCACGAGACTCAGGCATGGTGTTTGCAGGTGGCAATATATGATATTTCAATAACCTGAAAAAATCATAAAACACCTTGAAAAATCTATCCATGTTTGCAATAATATTGTTTTAAAAAAAAAACAATGAAGTCTGTGTGCAAGGTACCTGAATAACTCAGTCATACTCGTATCGCTCCAACCGTATTTTGCTTGCACACTTAAGAGTGCAAGCAATGTCTTCAACCGAGATACTCGGCACCCATCATATAATGGTATGGATGCTTCCTCTCTAAGCGGGTCAGATGTCTCAACATCCATGGGAATCAATGCATCGATCATTGTCTCCATCTCAGGCTCCAAGATTGTAGGCAAGTCGAGAAGGTTGTCTGTCTCCTCTGGCATTGACGGTATAGATGGGCCTTGCGAGTGGTCGATTGGCTCCTGCAATCCATCCATCGCACGTCCACGAACTCTTCTAATTGGCTGCAAAGGGTGCACTCCCCCTTGGGTCGAGACATCACCCCCCTGGATACAAAATTTACCAACAAGACCCAATCTTATTGTGTATGGTTTTCAATTAGCTTGAGAGTACAATGCATGAAAAATGCTAACTTCAAATTACTGTTTACTGAAAGTCTGCAATCGCCTGATCAATGATCTCAGATTGAAACTCGCCAAATCGTCGTACGTGTTCTATAGACAATCGGCGTTTTCGTCTAATTGCCAACTTGCATTGAGAGCAAGGACATGGGACACGCTGATTAAGATACGACTCGCGGTCTTGAACAATAGTACCTTCTTCGTTTGCCATCTTATCTACATTACAGCAAACAAGGCTTAAATGGATAGCTTTATGGAGATGTACGTCAAGTTGCAAGTTGACCATAAACCTTGCATTGTATATAGTAGTCGAGAGATTTTCCGATGTTATATCTCGGCATTGTATCATGCTCAACGATTTGTTTGTCCCGATAGATAATTTTTTGTTATATCTCGGCTTTGAGTATAAGTAATCCATTTTAAAATTAATGCGCACCATCTATGAAATTTTATAACTATAGTAATAAAATTTATTTCAATCAATTCTACTCATAGTCATAAGACCTGAGAGAAATTATCCTATACTCAATTTAAGGGTTTCTTCTTCTATAACAATAATTTTGGGTTCATTTTGATGAAGTACGTGGCCTATGCAAAGCACATTGCATACCATTATCAATACGTATATTATCTTAAATTTCCTTCCCTTCCCTCTCCCTCTCTTCCTCTCTTTCTCTCACCCTCTCCCTCTCCCTCTCGTTCTCTTTCTCTCCCTCTCTCATTTCCTCCCTCCCCCTCCCTCTCCCTCTCCCTCCCTCTTTCTCCCTCTCCCTCTCCCTCTCCCTCTCCCTCGCTCCCTCTCCCTCCCCCTCCCTCTTTCTCTCCCTCTCTCATTTCCTTCCCCTCCCCCTCCCTCTCCCTCTTCCTCTCCCTCTCCCTCTCTTTCTCTTTTTCTCCCTCTCCCTCTCTATCTCTCTTTCTCTCTCATTTCCTAAACAAGCAAAAAATAAAGTGATTTAAACATCCTCCAAGCAAAAGGGAGAGGGAGAGATACAATGCACTCTCCCTCTCTTTCTCTTTCTGTCCCTCTCTCATTTCCTTCCCCTTCCTCTCCCTCTCACTCTCTTTCTCTCTCATTTCCTCTCCTAAACAAGCAAAAAATAAAGTGATTCAAACATTAAACAAGCAAAAGGGAGAGGGAGGGAGAGAGAGAATGCACTCTCCCTCCTTCTCCCTCTCTTTCTCTTTCTCTCCCTCTCCTATTTCCTCCCCCTCCCTCTCCCTCTCCCTCTATTTCTCTTTCTCTTTCTTTCCCTCTCCCTCTCCCTCTCCCTCTCCCTCTCCCTCTCTTTCTCTCTTACTCTCTCGTTTCCTCTCCTAAACAAGCAAAGAAGAAAGTAATTTAAACATTAAACAAGCAAAAGGGAGAGAGAGAGAGAATGCACTCTCCCTCTCTTTCTCTCCCTCTCCCTCTCTTTCTCTCCCTCTCTCTCCCTCTCCCTCTCCTTCTCTTTCATTTCCTCTCCTAAACAAACAAAAGAGAACGATTTAAACCTTCAACAAGTAAAAGAAAGAGAGAGGGAGACTCACCAATGAGATATGGTGAGCGTGGGCGGCTTCTCTTTGCAACGAGGGCTCCTCCTCTCCTTCACGAACAACAACGGTGGCGGTGGCGGCGGCGGCGACGGCAAGTCTCTTCCTCCTCTTCTCTTACAAAGCCTTGGCTCTCTCCCTCGCTCTCTCCCTCGCTCTCGCTCTCAAAAGGCGAAGAAAACAAAATGAAAACGGCGCTCTGGTTTCGGCCGCGCTTTTTTTCCCTGCAGCGTCGCGACGCAAATAGCGACGCCAATTGCGACGCCTATAGCGATGCCGATATCCGCCGTCGCTAATCGGCGTCGCTATTGCCCCATTCCCTTGTAGTGAAACTTTCAAATGGAATGAAATAGAATTGTAAAATGAGGTTGACAAGAGACATGGAATAAATCACCAAGCCTGAAGGTCATATAGAAACTTGGAGGGAAAAAGTAGAGATTGCAAGAAGTTTTAATTTATATCTTTCAAAGTGAATTGAAATAGATCTAAGTTTCAATGATGAAATCAAAGCAAGAGACCTCAATTTGGAATGTCTTCAATCCCATGTGATTGATTCAAAGTTCAAGGTAGAGACACCATCCCACATGGTGACATTTCAAATGCCATAGGGCATGTTGTTGTAGATTTCCTCATGACTCTTTGGGGTAATTTTTTACATTAAACTTTTTTCGGGATGAGCTCCCTAGGTATTTCAATACAACATAGAGGATGTGAGGGTACATGGATAGGGGGCCACTTGTTATCTTGTTTAAAGCTACATGCATCTTGCTGCTTATAATACAATTCTTCCACAACATAAGAACCTTGGTCAATCAAATTTCCCCATTCATTGATGCACCCCTTTTTCCGACCTTCTTCTTTATGTTGCAATGCATTTGACCAAGTAAAAATCTTCATCCTCCACATTGGTGTAGCATCTAGATTTATTGCAAAGGTATCACTAACACATAGAGCACTACTTCGTGCATCATGATACCCTTTATACACACTTGTCATAGCCACTTAATTCAACTACAAGGACATCATCTTCTACAAACTCAGCTTCATCCTCAACATCATTAGGCAACAATGACACCAAGAGATGATAATCCCAAGGTTGCACATGGGCTTTATTAGTGCAACAATTCCAATGGGAATAATGAAAGCTCAAAATGCATGCAAAGAACAAGATTTTTGGATAGGATCACAATTCCATTCAACCTCCCTATTCATATAACCTCCTAGAACAAACTAGTACATTCCCTTTCTTTTGAAGGATATGCTGCAATTGTTCCCCTTGACAAGTTAGTTTGGTAGTAAGCAACCACATCTTCTGCACACCTTGAAGTGTTTCAATTTTTCAAATGCCAATGTCCTCTTTACAACTACATCAGCACCGTCATGCTCTCCCTTATCATGCCCTATTCCAAAGAAGCACAACTAATCTGCATTCCTGTCAACCTTGCATGTCACACATAATAGAAAGGCATGGATGCCTTGAATTCTAAGGCCACACCATTTGACTAGACCCAATGTTATGTTGGAGCAACACTCTCTTTTTGTAGCCAATCACAATGCAACATGAATCAATGTTGGACAAACAATGTGTCATGCCTTTTATCATTGAATATAAAGAAGTGGATTGTTTTAACAACTTGCCCCACTTTGTGGTAGTATGCTATGTGTACAAAATGATCACCTAACTAGAGTGCGAGTGCATACTTTGGATCTGATTTTACTCCTTAAAGGCATAATGATGCGGTTGATAGTATAACTTGATAGTGATTGGATATGCTAATTGGCATGCTAGAAATGCCAATTGGCATACTAGATATGCCAATTTGCATATACTAGTTATATTAGTTAGCCTATTGGAAACGCTAGAATATTGGATACCTAGTTATCAAACAAGAAATGTTAGCTAGAAACCTGGATATGCTAGCTAGCAACAACTAGAAATTCTTGTTGGCTTGCTAACCGAATATATTAGTATGCTAATTAGAACACTAAATATGCTCTTGGTATGGTGCATATGCTCGTTACAATCTAGATAAGCTATATTGGCATTTTAAGAATGTTAAATAGCTACTTTATGCTTCATAGCATAATGATTATGATGTATTATACATGTAATATTGTAGGGATAATTGTGCTTAATAACTAGTATATGATGTTCAAATATTGCAGGTTGAATTTTTTCAAAAGTTTAATGAACAACATCAAGATTGAAAGATCAAAATGAGAAAGCTTAAAATATTGAATGCATTTTTTGTATAGTGGTTGAAGGATAGATACACATGTTGTCATGAGTACCACATGCAAATGTCATTTTTAAAGGACACTTGGAACCACATGCAGTCTCATACCTTTGGGCTTCATGGAGTGGGATGTGATTGTCAATGTGGTATTTATGTTGCTTGTGGAGTAAGGTTTTCTTGGTTTTACATCACAATTTGATGAGTGTCACATGTGTCGGAGTCAATTTTGTTCCAAGGCAAACACATGCACTTTCCCATGATAGGAGATGCTTGGTGGGAGAATGTAAGAACTATGGTGTGAAGAACTTGGAAACATGCTCCTTGGAGACAAAAAAGCAAGATAAGACTATAATTATGAAAGTACTTGCATATGTAGAAGCAATAGATAAGCATGGAAATAGGGAAAAAATGCAGAAGGAAATGCAATGTTAGCAATTTTTACATGAGTTATTAAAGACCAAGCTAAAGGTCTTCATCACACATAACTATGTTGGTTGTTGGCAGGGATAATAATTCAGGGATTGTCTACTTATATTTCCTAATGAGGTTATTTCAATTGTAGATTTTGTAGAGTAGGTTATCAAGCATTTCTAGTATGGCAACTAACATATCCAATATGCCAAAGTAAAAATCTAGCATGCCAACCAGGGATCATGATGACATGATTACATTCTTGCAATCTTGTAAAAATAACTTGTCAATATCTCTCCAATTTTACATTGATAACATTAAAAAACAATATAATTGAGTGAAACTTGCTATTTTGGTAAAGTTGGAGGGATTTTGCAGTATTGCATAGGCTCATTAAGGTATGCAAATAGCTTGGCAGGCCTGCCACACCACAAAGAAATCCCAACAATGTTAAAACCCTAGAAAATCCACTTTATGTAGACAAGCTTGACCACAATTCTTACTTTTTTGACTTCAAGGTGAGTCTCTTGAGGAGTGCATCCTTTGTGGTGGATGAAGAACTCTCTTACGGGACAACCCCTTTAGAGTATCTTGTGCTTTGAGTGGATGGTTTTGAGAATTTTCTTATGAGCCAAATTCCATTATTTGTATAGGGATACTTAAAAATGAGGGACCAAAGAGTGTGCTAATAAGATTTGGTTACTTGTTCCAACGAGAACAAAATGTAATCCTTGATTGTTTGCTAGAATTGGTCCTTGTTTTTAAACAAACAATGGGGCAATCACAAAGTGCTTTGTATCTTGGGTATTTGGTCCTTTCATGGGCCACAATTGTAATAAAGAATATGTGAACGATTTTTATTGCGCTAAGGTTGTAACTTAGGCCATGTTAGTTCATTACTCTTTGTTTATCATTAGTTGGAAATTGTGATTTAATGTTATGCTTATTGCTTGTAAGTTGTGTACACATTGCTTATTGAATAATTATGTAATAGTACGATATAAGTATGTGCACACAATATGTATGATGTGTCTATGAATGTTCATATTGTATAAAAGCTATGAATGTTCTGAGTATTGTTGCATGTTTGCATGTGTCTATATTATGTATACTTCAAGTAAAAAAGCAATCAATGCTCTCATCCTTATTGCATGTTTACTTATCTTTTTCATGATTCTTTCATGTCATGTGAATTAAAAAGAGACAAAACGTTATCATTAAAATGATTGGATTTTGTGAATTACATTACAAATTTTGAAACAATGGGAATAGTATTTACATGTGCTTGCATGTTTTTTAATATTAAATGCACTTAACTTGTATGTTGAAGGTTATGAATTTAAATGATTGAATAATTGTTCATTTATTAGTTTATTCTACAGATTTTCTTATTTTTCTTATTCTTATTGTTGTGAGCATTTGTTGTAAGTTGTAGCTAGTAAGATTATAAAAGAGTGATCATTGATCACCTACGTGCTATGTCCATGTGCATTGCAATATCTAAGAGCATGAGGGCACCAATTCCCCAACTTCAAAAGACAACCAATGGTTCCTATGTTGACCTGCCTTAGGTTCTAGTTGCAAGAAAAAGTCATTGGGGACAAGAGTGGTAATTTGCCAAAAGATTTTTAGGTGGATATATGCATTGGGAATGCAATTTTTCCCATATTGTGAAGTTTGGTGGTGTGCCTCACATTAGGGACCATTTTCTTCGTAGCATGAAGAAGTCAATGCATGTGTATCGGCACCTAGCTACCAAGCAAGTAGGCTAAGGCCATTCAACACTACTATGAATGCAAAAAGGCTTTTGCAAAGAAGTGATATGTGACTCAAATAGTAACTTTTTCAATTAAACAAACATCTCTCAATCTGGAACACCCCATGCTTCTAACTATGGAGAGCTTCAAGCATGATGACTTGGTGGGAGAAGTTATCAGTCCAAGAGCAAAGAAAGTGTCCCTGAAGCCTCTCACCATGAGAGTTTTTGCATAACACAATTAAATGAAGTTCAAATGGCCTTGCCTAGGGCTAATTTCTTTTCTAGCCATGCAATTGTGGACAACAATCACTAGAAACATGCATAGAGGAAAATTGGGGAATTTAGGATTGGCTTTTCCCCACCATCTTATGACTCAATATGGCCTGATGCTCTTGATAAATGCCACTTGAGGTGAAGGAGAGGGTTGAAAGGGTCATTTTATACAACTTGGGACTTATTGGGTAGACCATTCTATCATATGGTTGGTCCAATGTTCAATGATACCCATTCACCAAGGGGTGACACATTCTTAAATGCCATAGATAGCACATGAAAAAAATAAAGTTAGGGGAGTACATCATAGACATTTTATGAAAGACTATTGAAGAGATAGGGTATTGTCATGTGGTGCAAGTTATTATGAATAATGCAAAGAATTGTAAAAATGTAGCTAGGCTTGTATAAGAGCAATATCCAAAGATTACATGTAATGGTTGCAACACACAGTCACTTAATTTACTATTGAAATACTAGTATGAGAAAGAGGATACATCTTGGTTTGCTAGCATTGTTGGTGATTGCAAGAGAATTGTCAAGTTTGTTCTTAAGAGAAGCCAAGTTCTGTTGACATGCACAAGGCTCGGATATCATGCATGCTAAAGCTTCCTACAGAGACATGATTTTGTACACACATGCAGATTACTTGGAGAGAAAGAGTAGAATGAAGCCCTGTGGGTCCCTCGTCGAGCTTTGTTTTTATAGATTTTGAAGCTCCTCGAGATTTTTTGGGCCTCTCCCAGCTATGTTAAACTGCCAACAAGCCCATTGAGAAAATAAAAAAGCTTGTCAAGGTTTTTGGATGATTTCCAGGTTACCTTTTACTTGCTCAAAATTGATCAAAGATCAATGTAAATATGTTAACATAGTAATCAAGCAGCCTAATTATAGAAAATTTTAAGTAATTATGTAAATATTCAATCATTGATGTCAACTAGCACATCCAATGTGCTCAGTAGCACATCTAATTTGCTAGCCAACATATCGAGTATACTAACTAGCTATCCACTTTGTTAACTAGCATTTCTTGTACGCTAACAAACATATCTAGCATGTTAGCTATAACATATCTCTAATGATATGTAACATATCTAGTACACTAACTAGCATTTCCAATATGATATTTAGATTGTTTATTTAATTACATAGCACAACCTCTATGCTAGGAAATAAAAAATAAAAAATGTGAGAGATGTTAGAAGGCGAGAAAATACATAGCATGAGAGAAAGGCATATAATAGGTACCGAGCATGTGGGGGTTGTATGCCTATCAAGTGTGAACGGAATTATACATGTTACAGATGCATGGATATATGGAAGGAAAGTTGATCAAGTTTATGTAGATGGCGGTGCACAAGTTTGTGTAATCACAGAAGAGACAATATTGCAAATGCATCTTAAAATGACATGAAAGTTAATTTTAAGGTGTAAATGGCTAACAACTCAAAGTTAAAGTGTTTGGGAGTTATTGAAACTTGGAGATTAATATTATAGGCCAGAGGGCATGCTTGGACTTTCATGTTATGCCTACAAAGCTAGGGACATATTCTCTCATTTTGGGGTGACCATGGTTAATTGGTATGAGATCCGGGCAGGATTGGTATAGAGGATAATTGGAAGTTTATTTTGACAAGCCTACCCACAAGAAGGTGATTTTTAAATCTAAAAATAGGGTCTATTATTCAAAGTGGATATAAAAGTGATGCTAAAAAAGATGAGAAGTAATTTAGGAAGTTCTATCATTGATGAGAAGAAGATAGAGGACGGGAAGCTAGTTTACTTTCTAGGGACATTGACATTTTTGGGTTGTTAATTCAGGGTCCAGAAGAAGAAGAGCACAAAACAATAAATCCTATGTAGGAAATTCATAACCTACAGAAAAAAATGCACAACCTAGAATAGAAAATGCATAACTAAAAGCATGAAATGAATGTTGGGTTACCTATGGTGTGATGAACACAATGGGAAATAACTTGGGTAATTGTTAAAGAGCTAAATATTTAGCAATCTTTCAAAAATATCCAAAGCTATTTACTATTGAATATTATCAGCTGAGGGTTTCCAATACCATTGTGTGGAGCTAAAGTTCAAAAACTATTGGATGCAGAGTTTATTTACCCCACTGATGATACATAATGGATATATCATGTTGTAATCAAACCAAAGAACAATGAAAAATGGAGAGTATGAATAGAATTTAAGCCTCTTAATGTTGTGACCAAAAGGGATTACTATTCTCTTCCATTTCAAGATGAGATTTTGGATCAAATAGCAAGTCATGAGCTTTATAGTGTATGTGATGGGTATTATGCATACTTTCAAAGAGGAGGATTAGAAAAATATAGGATTCGTTACTCCTTGGGGATGTTTCTGTTATAGGGTAATGCCTTTTGGTTTGATGAATCCATATGCTAGCTTTCAAAGATGAGTTATTTGAGTATTTGCTCCATTCATTTGGAAAATCCTTGTGAGTGTCTATGGATGACTTTTACATATACAACCCTAGAGATTTTCATGTTGAGAAGCTAGATGAGGTTTTTTGCAAGCTGAATAAAGATGGGGGACAACTAAATCCTAATCACTGCAAGTTAGGATGGGGTAAAGTGATACTCTTGGATCACAAAGTATTTGTTGATTTGTACCTAGTTAAGTTGATGCTTTTCTTCTTATGGATTCTCCAAAGACTACAAAAGAGTTAATGAGCTTTATTCAAAAACTAAGGTATTTGTCAAGATCTTTTCATATGAGATATTTTGATGCAAAAAGGGAAGGGAATGTCTTATATACGACTTGTGTTTTACTAGTAGACCTATTGAAGCAACCAAAAACACTTGGATGAAAGAAGAGCTCTTACTATGGGGACTGGTATATGTAGTTAAAATATGAAAATAAGATCTAATTCAAAAGCCATTCATAGTACTTACTAGTTTCCAATTACTGCCACAAGTTTTTCCATATGCTCAAAATGCCTCGAGGGTAACTAAATGGCTTTGGGTTTGACAAGATTTTGAATTTACTTATCTGAAAGAGGATATTGTAAGAGCTAATTTAGCTAGCATATGGACTTATAAAGATCTTGTTAAAAGTGCAGTTGTTATGAAATAAAGATCCTCTAATTCATGAGAACATGAAGGATAAAGATGCCACTTTGTTTTTTTTATGGCAACTATAGAAGAATGTTGAAAAATGGAAATTTGGGATTTGCCATTTTGAGTGGTGAAGGTCAAGAAGTCAAGAAAGAAAGGATATACAAAGCAATAATGAGGATGAATATACAAGCTTCAATGCTAGTTTAAAACAATGTACTCAATTGGGATATAGAAAGGTAATGGCAAAGGGGGATTACACTACAGCAGAAATGAGGCATAGACACGCACGTTAGACATGCAAAGTCGGGCGCGTCTATAAATGCGTGTAAATAGACACGAATTTTGAGTCTATATATCCGCACAAATAGACACTAATATAGATGTGCTAGCAGATGCACAATTATTTAACCACCTAAAATTAGCAATTCACATAATTGAAAAACCAAAGTTAATAATTATTTAACCACCTGAAATTGATTCTTGAGCATGCACATGTGCGCATGATAAAAACCATAGAATTAAGAATACACATTGAATCATTGAATTAAAAAAATAAAGTTAATAATTTCTTTTTCATTGCTCTCTAATGAATGGCAGTTCCTCCAGTTGACAAGCCTGATATAAGTAATTAGCGGCAAGCGACAGAAACCTTACAATTAGTAGCAAGCATTGCAATATGTAGCTCGTAATTTCTCTATGTACTTGAAGATGATAAAAGATACTTCCTTTTTATTATGGAAAATTCAATGCTTGCTTTAAAATTGACTATTGATTCTTAAGTATACACGTGTGCGCATGATAAAAAGCATAGAATTAGGAATACACATATATGGAATCAATAAGCAAATTAAGTATGTTACAGTGAATGATCCATCTCATCTTCAATGAGATCATCCCTTGCTAAACTATCTACTTCTAGGTCTATGTTACCAAGAGGTAATGAAACAAATAAGTCTATCCCACTATCAGATGTGTTGCTATATTGCTCAATAACTTCATCAATATCATCGACAATCACATTATTGTCTTCTTCTGCGTTTCCTTGAACATCATCGCAAGGTTCATCTTGTACTATATCACGCATATCATCCATTATGGTGTCATCATGCACATCATCATTATTTGTTGGATTGTCATCTGCTATCTCCATGTCGGTAATATTACCATATATTGGTTTTGAACAATTAGATATAGGGATGACATACCACCATCGGTTATTGTTTACCATTGGATGATACACAACCTGTATTTGAAAAACAAAAGCAAAAAACTTAAGTACTTATTATATTGTGTATATGTATCACATGTATACATATTAAAAAATTAGCCTTTGCATATATACTTGCTCGCATTGTTAAGGTAGTACTAATGTGTCATTCTTGTTTTGGTGAAATTTTGTAGAGTCAATGATTACAAAACCACTTGGATGACGTCTGATTGTGCAATGCTCACCATTTGTTACCACTTCTTTAAACCACTTCACATCTAGTACATATATAAAGAATCATCTGAAGCCAAGCTTCAAAATATCTTGGATCAAGCCACAATAACCTTCCATGGTACCATTGGCAGCCTCGAAGTGAGCAAGGACACCACAATCTTGGGCATTTCTCTTTTCATCTATACGTTGAGTTCAAAGATGTTTACCCTCACACAAAGTGCATTGAATAATGTGCACTAGTAGTAAAAGATAAAAGATCAAACATGTCAATTATTTATATAAAATAAAACTTATAGAAATAAATTAATTGATAGTATGTCTCACCTTTGATAAGCAACCTCGTGCGTATTCCCACTCTTCTTGAGATATATTAATTTCCTCCTCTTTTTCCATTCTCTCCATTTTCTCATGTAACCAATCTATGTCAATATGACGTGGGAGCACATTATATTGATATGGAAATGAGACATTACGTCCATATCTAGTGCGAAATTCTTGTCTTTCGCTTTTTCTTCTTGCCCTTGCTTCATTATATAGTGTCACCCATTTGCTCATAACATCACTATTGAGCACACAAAAACTATTTAACTTACGAAGTTCTTCTTTTGTTAGCACTTTACTCATTCCTTTTCCTTGAGTTACTATAGAGGTCATCCTCAAGTCTTCATCATCTTTCCATAGTCGTGGTTGAGAGGGATCCACTTCAGCAAGATATTCAGAGATATAAACAAGGGATGATTGCACTAACCAACCCTCAGCCATGCTTCCCTCAGGCCGTGCTTTTTGCCTCACAAAATCTTTCAAGGTTTTCATGAAGCGCTCAAGAAAAAACATCCACCTTACATGAACTGCCCCACAAAGTGCAATCTCATCAATCAAATGTACGAGTAAATGTAATTGAGTAGTCAAAATGGATCGAGGAAAAATTTCCTCCACCAAACAAACCACCTCAATAGATAATACTCGAGCATCTTGCAATGTGTTTGGATCAATTTCCTTCGAGCTCACGTATCTATCAAGATGTATTTGAGAATTGTTTATTTTTGTGTAGAAATTCAAAGATATATAATGAAAAAATACAATGTATACACACCTCACAAGCTCTCCCATCTTGTAAATGATATCACGTACATCTTTGGAGGCACAATGGGATATGCTAGTAGGAAGTACGAACTAAATGTAAACAATACTCATAGATGCAAATAATTAGTTGAGGAAAAAGTCATCATACCCCAAAGTTTACACATAGTTACGCCACTAATTACTATATTCATGGTTAGAGATACCCTTACTTGAATCATTTTGTGCCAATCGTGGGACTTCAAACCAGATAGTTGCTCCACACCTCTTGTCTTTTTCTTTATGAAGGCTCCGTTGAGACATCTCATACATCATGTGGGTGTTCGAAAGCTATATATTTGTTCCTTTACTATTTTTTCCTCGTTCTTTGACAATATCCAAGGTGCATGGGGTAGCTCAATCTTTCTTCTAGGTTCAATGCGTGGCCAGGCTCGTCGCATGCGACCAATGTTACGTAAATCCTCCCTTACATTAACTGAATCGTGAGCCCCTATCAAGTGATTCCATAATGTAGATACAACATTTTTGAATATGTGCGTGGGTCCAACAGGTGATTGATCTTGAGTTCAGTCTAGTACGGAAGACGAAATAATATAGAGAACCTAACAAACAAACAATATATTATGTAAACAATTCATCATGCTAAATACTTTAAAGTCAATCGAGAGAAATGCACTTCTTACTGACTCATGCCATGTGGAGGGTGGCTGTCGGCATTAATCCATCTCTCCTTCCAATCTCGAATGGTTAGAGATTGTGGAGTCATTCCATTAGTAGGGAGAACATATTTGGGATGGTCAATAGGAAGAAATCGATGATGATTGTCATAGATAACCTTCTTTAAACGTGCCGGCCTAGAGGAAACTAGAGAGGGACTGCAAATAGGACATGCATGATATCCTGACGTGGTTAAACCTGAAAAAACAAGTGAATTAATAAAATGCAATTGATTCAAGTCTTGAATTTCAAATATAGAGTTATATACATGTACCTGAACACTCTTCGTATCCTGGAAAGTCGTGCATGGTCCACAACAACATGGCCTTCAATGTGAAATCTCTAGAGGATGCAGATGCACTTGTATCTTGCACCTCAACACCTTCCCATAACATTTCTAACTCTTCAATCAAAGGCTCTAAGTAAATGTACATGTTTTTTACCTTGTGCTTTCCAAGAATCAGAAGGGACAACATCACCTGTCCCTTTTTAATTGCCATGGATGGAGGAATAATATAGTTCACCAATACCACTAGCCATACACTGTATGATGTGCTTTTGATGCCAAATGGATTGATTCCATCCATACCTAAACCAAATCTCAAATTTCTTGGCTCTTCTTTGAAAACGGGCCACAAATTATCTATATGTTGCCATGCGGGTGTGTCTGTAGGGATCCTCCATTTTCTATCACTTGAACGATGACTAGCATGCCATGAATGTGCTTTCCAATAGACTTACACTTGAACATAAGTTTTATATGTGGAACAATCGGAAATGTCACAAAACCGTACGAGGCACATCCATTGACTTCATCTCCACTTCGTATCTTGATTCGCCATAAACAGGACACTCTCGTGCGAACTCATGAATCCCACGAAATAAAACACAATCATTGACACATGCATGGATCTTGACATAATCGAGGCCTCCCAGAGATGTCAAGTAATGTCTTGCTTGCTCTCTCTTAGTTGGCAATTTGTTTCCTTTTGGAAGCATTTGTGATAATAACCTACATATATTTTAAAACTGAGTTAAAAAACCACCAACATATATTTCTGTCTGATTTCAAAATAGAATTAACAATTAATATTATGATTCGTATATAAGCCAAATTGAATTGATACCTACTTCAATAACGCATCCAAACTGACATTGCTCCATCCATAAATTGTTTGCAAGTTAAGTATCTCGAGGGACGCACGAAGAATGGAGTACGTACAACCTTCATACAACGAAGTAGATGATGCTATATATAGTGGATCATCTGGCTTCGTAGAGTGACCTTCTCCCTGAAGCGGTTATGAAAATAGATGGTGTACCATGTTGTCCAAAATCTCATCCTCTACGACTTGATGGGGCATTTCATGAGGGCTACTATCATGGTCGTCAGTCTCTACTCTTCTTGAAGACTCTGCCTCCTCGCGTCGACGTTTTGCAGCCTCTCGATGCCCGAGAGGGAGCATTTGAGGATGTGGCACTGCATCCTGCTCAACCACAAAAGGGAGTTTCATGTATGTTGATATATAATTCCTGTGACATAGACTAGCAATCTTAGTGGTAAAAAAAACAATGAATACCGGTGATTTTTCTTGGTCCCATTCTCCATACAAGCTGAGGTGTGACATTGCAATTCGACGTGCTCGAAAAATACACCCTCGACAATGATCACACATGCATTTAATTTTTCGTCATAGCCATGCATCTCGATTATGAAGACGCAATGTTTCATCCTCACTTGAGGATGTGCTCATTGACTCACCAACTTGCACTGCACTAGGTGATGACGACGTTGACATGATTAAACCTAATTCATGACAACATCAAAATATTTGTCATTCATATGTTTACATAAGATCTTAATTTTAAATACACAAAAATCATCATCTTAAAACTTATCAAAACTTAACAAGAATCCACTATCAAAAATTATCTTAAAAACAAAAAATTATGAAAAATCCCAAATACGCGTCTACATCCGCGTCTATCTACGCGTCTATATTCACGTCTATATTCGCATCTATCTAAACAATAGAAGCACATATACACGCGAAAATAGACGCACACGTCAAAATTCAAACCATGCTTAAATAAATTTTTTTCAAACTACACATTTCTTTTCCTGCGTTTTTTGTGGTTCTGAAGCTTGAGTTTAGCCGACATGCAGTCTCTTCATGCCTCACCTAGTCTCTTCATGCCTCACCTCCTCATGACTCACCTCTTCTTTCATTTCAAACACACAAGAAGGGAAAAAGGAAAGCCAAGGAGAGGAAGAAAGAGAGAACAAGAAAGAGGACAATAAGAAGAAGCAACAAGCAAGCAAACAAGCATCAAGGGAGGGTAACTTACCAAGGAGAGGAAGAAGGAGAAGGAGAAGCGCCACCACCCGCCACACCAAACACCCAAGGTGAGTCTCTCTCTCTCTCTCTCTCTCTCTTTGTTTCTCTCTTCCTCTCTCTGCTCTGTCTGTATATTTAGGATTTGTGATTCCATTATGTATTGCATTATGTAAATCGTCAATGGCTATCGTCGGCCTAAAATTGGCCGACCAAGCGCGTCTGCTAGCACGTCTACGTCTCAGTGAAGACGCAGACATAGACGTGCAAAAATGTTTCCTCTCAGAGCGTCTAAGAGCACGTCTTAGAGCGCGTGTGCTGCCGCGTGTGCTCTGCAATGTACACACGATGATACACGCACTGCACAGAAGGTTGACCTGCAGTCTACACGCGATTATAGATGCGCATTGACCTGGGATGCACGTCTAGAAGTGCGTCTGTGCTGCATGTTAGATCCGCAAATAGTCGCGCTGGATAGAAGAACTCTGGAGCGCGTCTGAGAGCGCATCTAACCTGCAATGTAGACACAGGGATACACGCGCCAGGTCTCCCTGTTCTAATATTAAACAATATATTTTTGCAATGATGAATGTGACCAATCCCATGTTTGTGTTTATCAGTTTTCTTGTTTAAGAGAAGCATTAGCACTTAAGTGTTCTGCTCAATGTCTAAAGAAAGCTCTTTGAAAATGTAGGTAATATATGATTTTTTGTATGCAAATAAATTTATCTTTTTCCTGTGTTTTTTTTGCAGATGTCGTATCTTGGTTCATCTAGCAATGACCCAGATGTGGATCGCATGAATGATACATTGGCCTCCTTTGGCAGGGGGGTCAATGCATTTTTTGGAGGTTTTCCTAGTAGGGAAGACTTTATGCGAGAGATGACCAGACACCTTGGCTACTCTCCCATAGTGGACGAGGTGTTCAATGTCATGTCTGGGACGCCTCTGGCGTCTTTGCCTGGAACTACTTCCCAGACTCCACATGCAGGTACTCCACATACAGGTACTCCATATGCAGGTACTCCATTTGCAAGTACTCCACGTGCTCCACATGCATCGGCTGAAGCACAAGCATCTGTAGAACCACGTGCATCTGCAGAAGCTCGTGCATCGAGCGAGGCAGAGGGCAGTCGATAGAGAGGGAGGAGGGAGAGTCGAGGGGGAGGACGAGGGTTGTGTGGGGGTTGCCTAGGAGGTGGCGAGCGATCACCCTCACCAGTAGATCATGTAGAGGAGGTTATACGGCATTACTATAGAGTTACAGATGCCAGTGGCATCTTTCATGATGATGAGGGAAGGGATGTAATGGCGTACATGAGGAGTGTCGTGCATGCGACGTTGTTGAGTGTTGATGTTACAAGATATATTTTCTTGCAAGAGAATTCCCTTTTTCCTTGGTGTTCCTCTTGGGGCTCCATGTTTTTGGTGCGCAGCTAGGGAAGCTTGCCATCAACAAGCACCAGAAGAGGCTGAAAATGAAGGAAATGGCATTGCTAAGAAGAGAAGAATTCAATGGATGTTTGTAAAGTTCCTTCCTTCACTGAAGAGTTGGAATTTCTCATAATCAAAGCCACTTTCCACAAGAAGTTCATCCCACAATGGTGGAAACACATCACCATCATGATGCATGCTCTATGTGATGGACAATTTCCTCTTTCTGTTGAAGCAACAGAAACTTGCATCTTGGTGGCAAGCTGTTTGGGAACAAACTGAAGAGCAGAAACAGAGAGAATGACCATCCATGGAAGATTTGGCATTCATTGAGAAGTTTTCAGACATCATCAAGTGGGAGATTGTGAAGAAGCTTCAGGAGTCTTGGTCTGTGGAGGTTCACAAAGACAAGAAGGAAAAGAGTTGGAATTTGTTCGTGAATGCTCAGCAGCAAGATACATGGGATGCTTGGTGCACTGATAATCTTCTGTTTGTTCAATTAGCAACCCACTGGAAGTTGGTAGACAGAGTGTTCTTTACAACATGCACTGTTGAAACCATCAGAAGCTGGCATTACTATGATGATGGCACCACCACAATGCTTAGACGTATGCATTTTGACACCTTTAGAACCGAATACCTTTCTCTGTGCAGTGGCATGAAAGCAGAATTCAGAGATGTTGAAAAGGAAGAAGTAGAAGAAATGTTGGCAAGACAGTCCTCCAGAGACTGAAGCCTTCTGTTAACCCTCTGTGGAGCACTAACAACATAGTGGAGCCAACCCCCTGATGAATGACGCAATAAAGAGGCAAGTGTTAGAACGAGTCCAGAGGTACGTGAGAAGAGAGAAAGCAAAAATCAAAGCTGAGAATGAGCTCGCAGCAAAAGCCACCTTTGACGCCCTTGCGGAACTCTTTACAGAAGTCCCAATGGCACATCAAGCCCTTCCTCCTCCTGCTGGAGGTCCACTTTCAAGCCAGATCCATCCTGGAAATATTGATGAGAGCCCAACGAATGTAGTTCCATTGCCAGTTTTTAAGGGAGAGTACAATGAAGACCCTGATCTTCATGTAGTAGAGTTTATGATAGCATGTGTGGCTAACAATGCCAAAACCCCTAAGCATTGGTTAGCAATATTCCCCGCCACTTTCAAGGGCGCAACGTTTCAGTGGTATGAGAGACAAGCAGTAGGAACTTTTGGCACATGGGATGACCTGAAGTTGGCCTTCCTCACTAAATTCAGGCGTGAAGGTTTTGAAGAGCGGATGCGAGAGGAATTTATGAACCTAAGTCAGTCCTCTGGAGAAAGAGTAGAACCTTATGTCTCACAAATGGAATCCATCCTGAAGAGATGGACTAACCATAATCTAGATGATGGCATTTAGAAGGGGGTGTTTCTCAGAGGATTACAACCAGAAGTTCGTAAGTTTGTGGAGCTGCAAAGACTAGCCACACTGCAAGCTGCAACAGAAGGTGCAAGACTGTACGATGAAGTGGAAGCTAGATTGGTGATGAATCCAAGAAGAGGAGTCCTACCTCCTTTGATGCCAGGAATGATGTATCCACCAAATGCAGTCCCAGGGACAGTCCCCTACCCCTACCAACAGATGCCCCCAGTATCACAGTACAGTGCACCAAATCCACAGTGGCCACAATCAATGCCTCAAATGATGGTTCAACAACAACAACAATGGTCCCAACCAATTTCCCCAATGCCAAATCATCAGCAACAGTGGAACCCTACCAACTGGAGCCAACAGCCAACAGGAGCTCTGAATCAGAACTAGAACAGAGATCCCTCTGCATCAGCCCAACCTGTTTATGCAGTGATTATAGAGACTCCTCAAAACCCCATTGCCAGTACCTCAGGAGGAGAAAGCTTGAAGGATTATTTATCCAACTCAGTTGCAAATATCAAAAAGGAGTTGATGGATGTGATTATAGAGCAGCTACAGACGCTGAAAGTGAATACCGCTAGCATATCCAACGTTGCAGGAGCAGGAAGAGATGTGATGCGGTCAAATACTTGGTGTGGTAAGTGTCATCAAGCAGGCCATTTAGCCACTGAATGTACATAAAAACCAACCATCCCTGGAGCCTTCTGTTCCTACTGTTTGCGGAAGAACCATACAGAGGATATTTGCTCTCTGAAGGAGATGCATGATAGGAGAAGGAAGGAAGAAGATGCAAGATTCAACTTGCTGGAATCCAAAATGACAACGCAGGATATTGGACCCAAGCCTAGAGAGTTTGGTCCTAATTTCGGACCCAGAAGATTTCCCTCCCAAAGTTACAGAGGAAGACAGTCTGGCAGTGGTCAAAGATCAGAAGTAGAGTGTTACAGATGCGGAGAAAAGGGACACATTTTACCAAATTGTCCAAATCCCAGAAGGTCAGTGGATTATAAGCCCTTATGCAGTTGATGCAAAGGAGAAGGCCACACTGCAAAAGACTATCCAAGCCCAGCCCTAGTGAAAAACAGTGCTACTGATAGTCCGGCCAAGGCCCAAGAGCCTACCTCCAATTTAGTGGAATTGGAAGTTGCTGCCATCACGCGTGCAAAGAAGAAGGAACCACCTATACAGAAAGAAAATAATCCTCCTGCCAGAACAATGAAGTTCAATCTTCCACCAGAAGAACAGAACAAAACAGAGCCTGACAGTGCCGTACAGAGCACTACAGTACCACAGAGAGTCACAGAGACAGTTCCAGAGACAGGACCAAAGGTCCAGGAGATAGAAGAGGAGGAAATGCCACAAACGACAGAACAAGTCCCCATGATGCCCATATTGGAAGAAAAAAGGAAAATGAAAATGGGTGTTGGCCCATTCCCTAACCGGTTAGAGAAGCCAGTGGATCCTATTAAGGAATACGATCTGGTCAGAGATCTAGATACCTTTAAACCCAACCTCACATTCTGATAATTATTGATGCTGTCTTCCAGTTGCTGAAAAATGTTCAAAAGTATACTGACAAGAAGACGTGCATTAAGGATTGCTCCCTCAACAGCAACAAAGTCCAACAAAGCTCCAAAGCCTGTAAAAGAAGTGGATGTGGCTAACGCCTTCCTAGATCCGGGTACCCCACAGATTGGCATGTGGATAGAAGGTTGCTTCATTGCAAATGCACTGATTGATGGTGGCTCATCAGTGAACATTATGACGGATGTTACAATGAAGGATCTAGGCCTACAAGGTGTGCAACCAACCCAATGGCTCATCAGACTGGCGGATCAGAGTAGAATCAAGCCTTTGGGCATGCCCCCATATGTGAAGACTACAGTAGCCGGAAAAGATTATTGGCTAACCTATCTGGTGGTGAAGCCAAACTCTTATGGTACATCCTACCCTCTGTTACTGGGCAGACCATGGCTTTTTGAAGTCAGAGCAAGGACGGATTGGTTCACAGGAACCTTGACCTTGGGTAGAGGACCCAACAAAGTGGTGCTGAAGCTCTATGGCGCTAAAAAAGGACATGGATCCACCTCCTTGGAATTATCTTCTGACTCTCCTAATGAGGCTACAGATGGAACATCAGCGGATGAAGATGCTGTCAAACAGATCCTTCCCAAGAAAACAGTGCCACGTTCCTTAATAGTGGATACTGTAAGCCAACTCCCAAAAGATGCAAAGCCATTGTCAATGGATGAATACTTCCTGCCTGAACTAGAAACGATTTCTGAAATCACTTCTGACAGTGAGATAAAAGCATGGATGTACTGCTCTCCCTGTTACATGGCCATATCAAAGCCAGAGATAGAGGTAGAAGATGAAACAGAGAACCTGTTCTTCTCTTAAAGAGCTCCTACAGAGACAGAGCCAGAGCCAGAGACAGAGCCAGAGACAGAAGAGGATGGAGATGATATTGAAGAAGGTTATGAAAGTGAGCTAGAAGAATCTATCCCACCCGAAGAGGTTACATATGAAGAAGAAGTTCCAGAAGCATCAGAAGTAGACGAGCTCATGCTGTGGTACAGAATGGCGATGGTACCATTTGGTCTGGTAAATGGATCTTCTCATATGCAAAATCTTTATAAGAAATGGATTAAAAAGAATAAGTCGTATTTCAGCAGTGGCTCATGCCGTCCTCAACCATCCTTGCCAAAGAAAGATGATGATGATGCACCATGCCAACAAGCACCAGTCCCACGATTCCAACATGCATTAGAGGGTCCCTGTTATGTGACATTCTTGGATGTGTGATCAGAAGATGAGTCTTCAAGCCAAGAGGTAACTAATCTTGAAACCAAACCCGAAATGGCTCTAATCCCATTTCAACATCTCAAGGAGCAATCTAAGTCTCCACCTCCACCAAAAGAAGAAGTTGGTTCTAGTGGGACATCAAAAGAGGACACCACTCCCTTGAAGGAGTCGGATCTATATCCAGAAGCAGTTCATGGGACCGTCATCCGTGAAGTAGAAGGTGAAAGGCAGTTAACCTTTGTGGATGCAGATGGCATTGAACGCCACTTGAAGGTGGGTAGCAGCCTCTCAAAAGAGGAGTTGTTAACTTTGTACAACTTGTTGAAAGAGAATTTGGACGTGTTTGCTTGGTCCTACAAAGACCTAAAGGGAATTGATCCCACAATATGTCAATATCACATTGACTTGGAGCCTGATGCCAAGCCAGTACGGCAACGACAGAGGCGAATGAACCCGAATTATTCCACATTGGTGAAAGCAGAGCTGCTGAAGCTTCTGGAAGCCGAGTTCATCTATCCAGTGGCAAATAGTGAATGGGTTTCACCCATTGTGGTTGTACCCAAGAAGAATGGCAAGCTTCGTATATGTGTGGATTTCCGCAAGTTGAATTCCAAGATGAAGAAGGATCACTTTTCGATCCCTTTCACCGACCAACTGTTGGACACAGTGGCAGGACATGAGCTTTATTCCCTTCTAGATGGATTCAATGGATATAACCAAGTGCAGATAGTAGAAGAAGACCAATCCAAAACAACCTTCACCACAGAATGGGGGACCTACACTTACCGAGTGATGCCGTTTGGACTCTGCAATGCCCCTGCTACTTTCCAGCGAGTCATGATGGCCGCATTCCAAAATCATCTGCATGACTTTATTGAGGTATATTTGGATGACTTCTGTGTCTATAGTTTGATCCCTGAATACTGGGGACATTTGGAACAATGCTTTGATCGATGCCGGGAGTATGGGATTTCCCTCAACCCCGACAAATGTATCTTTGGGGTCTCTTCTAGAGTTCTGTTGGGCCACATTGTCTCTGCACAAGGGATATCAACAAACCCTGCAAAGATCGAAAAGATCGCAGCTCTGACAATACCCACCAACCTCAAATAGTTGAGGGGATTCCTAGGCCATGTGGGTTACTACCGAAGGTTCATAGCCCATTTTGCAACAAAGGCAACCTCCTTGCACAAGCTTCTGAGGAAAGATACAGAGAGGCCAAGTCATGCATGCTCATAGATGACCAACTGTATATGAGAGGGAGTGATAATGTACTGCGAATAGTATTGGATAATTTTGAAATTCCTACTTGTTCATCTTTTTGTCATAAAGAAGGATGTGGAGGTCACTTTGGATTTAAGCTTACCAAAAGAAAAATCTTGTTAGCAAGACTTGCTTGGCCTAGTTGTAGTAATGAGGTTACTCACTGGTGTAAAAGTTTTCGTTCTTATCAGTCATTCACTAAGAGGGTATTGATTCCAGAACTTGCTTAAGCTATTGTTACCTACATGCCATTTTTAGAATGGGATTTTCATTTCATTGGACCTTTTCCTGATACTAAGATAGGAAAGTCTTATATCCTTATTGCAGTTGATTACATTGCCAAATGTCTTGAAGCAAAAGCTACTCAAAAATGTAAGAAAGAGGATGTAACCTAATTTTTTATGGAGTATATATACTTTAGGTTTGGGATGCCATTGAAAATAGTGACAAATTAGGGTCTCAATTTCAAGAATAAGCTAGTTTGGGAATTGACAAGGAAGTTAGATTTGAAGCATATGTTTGTTACTCATTTGCTGTTAGAAATATAGCATGAGAACCCTATGTAAGTAAGGGTGCATGAGGGAAGTGTGGTGTGAATAGACTAGAGGACAAGGGAAACACTAACCCTAGCTCACTCAAAGGATATATAAACATGGCCAAAGGTAATTCTCAGTAGATGAGAGAGAGTACCAATTGTACTTTCATGAGCAACTGACTAAGCAAGATCTTCTTCTTGTACTTTGTGTGCTCTCTTCTCCCTCTTGTGCACACTCTTCCATGCTACAACTCTGATATTCCAACATGGTATTAGAGCCATATTTGATCCATTAAGCTTCCGCTAATCCTATCTTAGTTGAATGCATAAGAAAGTTTCATTTCTCATCTTATCTTATCAACCTCCATAGCTAGTTCTGGACCTGCTAACCTTGGAGGAGTTGGTGTGGCCAAAGAAGGGCATTTCAACTCTCATGATTTCTTTTGGAGACTTCTTTCTCACCTCAAGCCACAACATCCTATCACTTAAAACCTTGACACTGGCCACGTAGGAGCCTAACATTGTGGGAATTGCTGATCTGGCACAATCTGAAATAGCATGTTCCTTCTCTATTGCTCACAGTCTGTAAAAGGCGCAATCTTATCAGCTATCACGGGGTATTTGTGAGCTATCCTTATCTAAAAGGGTTTGCCCAAATTCTTTCTCTGCTGCTCACACTAAGTGAAAACCTAGCTACAATGACTAATTACTCTTCTCTAGATTTTATTCTAGATTTGGAAGCTCCATCTCATGGCTAAAAACACTTGGTGGACATTATTAAGTCCATCAAAATACCGACATTTCACATCTCAAGTGAGGCATAAACTATAAGATGAGTGCTTGTAAACACTAATGCTACATTTCTCAATCATTGCTTGCTGATGATAATTAGAATCCGAATGTTAAGTTAGAGATATAAATACCATTTAGCATGTTAGCATGATCATTAAGTACTCCTCTCATTAAGTGACACTGTAAGGCCATGTGTAAAATTATAAACACATACACCATGCTCCTCTCCAAACATTGTCTTGTTGATTCTTAAATTAGATTTTAAATCCCTTTCAGCTTGTTACTCATTTGGTTTAAATATCATTTCATTTACTTCTGCTCTTATTTCTAGCTTTGTAAAGGATTAGACATTGCCATTGCCTTGTGCCATTGGTAAGACCTTCCTATCATGGCCTATGTTGATGTAAAACCTCAAATCCGCTGTCATGCCACTACGTGCACACCGTGTAAAAAAATCTAGAGTGTGACTTTCTTTTAGATTTAGAGAGCCAATGCCACTTTAGGCATTAGTATTAGTATCCATGGTTCAAAATATTAGATTTTTTTGGACAAGTTTTTAGTCAATTTTTGATATTCTAGATATTATCTCTTGTAAAAATCCATAAACTATAGATAACTTCTAGATTAGGATGACATGTAAAAAAAAATCATGTAGCTTTCAGCTAATTTGAGAGCATTTTATATAAAAAGATAGATTAGCAAAATCACGCGACGTGCGATCGCTATTTTCAGGCAGTGAACAGCACTCCGAAAGTGGGAGATGAAGGAGTGATCTGGCACGATTCTAGCCAGGTGTCCTAGTATTTAACCACCCTTTCAAAGCCATTGAAAGCATCAGATTGGCGATCTGAGCAGCACAGAGGAAGGTATTATTTTGTCCACGTTTTTGTCTATTAGAGTTATATTTTCTCATAATGTTAAAAGAAACTAACAGGCTTCATCTCTTTAGTATTCTTCTATATTTTCTAATTATTTTTGGGAGTATTCTTCTACATCTTCAATCTCTTCAAACCCCTTCTCTTCCGTCTACTCCTCTCCTCGAATCTACCTACACCTTGTTGTCTCTTATCTTCAAGAACTTGGCTTGAAACCTTCAACCCTTCTCTTATCTCTACCATCTCCGAAGTCTAAGCTCTTGAACCCCCATACATTCTTCTCTTGCCAAACCCCTGTGGTGACCTTCAACCCTACACGCTACGACATTGGTGAACCCGATGTGAAGGTCGGTGTAAGAGAACTCCAAGATGGGGGATTCTTCAGGAGATACTCTACAACAATTGGTGGGCATACTGCAGTAGACTCAACAACAACAAATCCAAATGTTACGACAACAACAACAAAGGCAAGATGAAGAGAAGATTGATTCCATAGCTATCAAGGCCCTAGAGGAAGTTGGGCGTGAATTAAAACAATTTAATGGTCAAAATGTCTCTGTTTTATTCGCTTATATGTTGAAAAAATGCTCTTCTTTGGTGTACCACAACATGCATGGAGCCGTTATTTTGCCAAACTAGCCAAGCATGGTCTTCAAGAAAGAATCCATGGTCTTTTTTGACAAGATGCAGATTGGGCTACATTCAAAAAATCCCTACGCGAAGAATTCTTCTTAGAAGACTCTAGCCTAATGACGAAGAAAAGTTTCATTGAATGGGTTGAAAACCCCAACAAAGATTTAGATGCAATAGGTCTATACCATGAGTTTGAAAGTAAATTTGGACAACTTGATGTTGAAGACCAAAAAAGTATGGAAGGTCAGAAGATTGAATTATTCCTTAAGGCTGCAGATCCCATTCTGCAAGAGAAGCTTGCTGATCACCTAAAAGATTCTACCTCCGAATCAGGAGTCAAGACTGCATGGACAGATGTTACTGATGCAGTTAACATGATTGCTCGAAGAGAGCGAATGCGATTAAGATTGGGCTCTACTTCAACTTCAACAACTCCATTGATGGAGCTTGTTCCACCTTCAAAATCCCCTATTCCTTTGACTAATCAACCAACTCTTTCTTTTTCTATTCCTTCTAAAAATGATGTAATGGATGAACTCATTAAAAGCATCGTGACCTTCATCTAAATCTTACAGAAATTAGTTCCAAAGTAGAGAAGCTGGATGTCAAAGTCGAAGAGCGAGGACGAGCATCAACTTAAAGACCCATGAGAGAAGGCTTTAAGAGGTGATGTATTTGGTGTGACAGCCCCGACAACATGACAAGAGGGAGTGTTTTGCCTTCCATGAGGCTGAAGCACAGAAGCTCATCTTTTGGAAGGACGAAAAAATTCATGCAGCCAAAACTGGTTTTCCACTGGAGCCAAATGTTGGCAATGGTGGAATGAAGAAAAGATTAGAATATTTAGTTGTAAAGAATGCCTATGCAACAATTGATGCAGCTACCTATGGGCTACAAATTGAGCCAATTAAATCAAGTTTGAAAGCATGTAAAGCTAATGTGCAATCTAAAGTATGGATGTAGGCACTAGATCAAATGGAACGTGGTAAAGCAGCCAAAGAAGAGTTGGCTAATGCCAGTCAGTATATTCAAGGAATAACTGATTGGAAAGAACCGGTAGATTATTTTTCTGCCTTTGCACATTTGGCTGACGTCAATCATAAAGAAGTCTTGATTGAAGAAAAGAGAAGAAGAGAAGATGAACCAGGGCCTTCCTCTTCTGGCCCTCCAAAACAGGTAACTAGAAGAACACCTGAACAACCAAAGCTTGCTAAAAATATAACCCCAGATCAAGAGATGGAAGATGCACCACAAACAAAGAAGACCAAAGAAAAGAAAAAAGGCAAGCAGCCAGGCTACAAAGCCAGTCCTAGAAGAACGAATTCTAGGAAGCAAAATTAAATTCACCTTACGCGAAATTTGTTGTCCTCTTTCTTGTTCTCTCTTTCTTCCTCTCCTTGGCTTTCCTTTTTCCCTTCTTGTGTGTTTGAAATGAAAGAAGAGGTGAGTCATGAGGAGGTGAGGCATGAAGAGACTAGGTGAGGCATGAAGAGACTGCATGTTGGCTAAACTCAAGCTTCAGAACCGCAAAAAATGCAAGAAAGGAAAGGCGCAGTTTGAAAAAAAATGATTTAAGTATGGTTTGAATTTTGACGTGTGCATCTATTTTTGCATGTATATGTACGAATATTGTTCAGATAGACACAAATATAGACGTGAATATAGACGCATAGATAGACGCAGATGTAGACGCGTATTTGGGATTTATCATAATTTTTTGTTTTTAAGATAAGTTTTGATAGTGGATTCTTGTTAAGTTTTGATAAGTTAAGATAAGTTTTAAGATGATGATTTTTGTGTATTTAAAATTAAGATCTTATGTAAACATATGAATGACAAATATTTTGATGTTGTCATGAATTAGGTTTAATCATGTCGACATCGTCATCACTTAGTGCGGTGCAAGCTGGTGAGTCAATGAGCACATCCTCAAGTGAGGATGAAGCATTGCGTCTTCATAATCGAGATGCATGGCCACAACGAAAAATTCAATGCATGTGTGATCATTGCCGAGGATGTAATTTTCGAGCATGTCGAATTGCAATGTCACACCTCAGCTTGTATGGAGAATGGGACCAAGAAAAATCATCAGTATTCATTGTTTTTTTTACCACTAAGATTGCTAGTCTATGTTACGAGAATTATATATCAACGTACATGAAACTCCCTTTTGTGGTTGAGCAGGATGCGGTGCCACATCCTCAGATGCTCCCTCCCGGGTGTCGAGAGGCTGCAAAACGTCGACGCGAGGAGGTAGAGTCTTCAAGAAGAGTAGAGACTGACGACCATGATAGTAGCCCTCATGAAATGCCCCATCAAGTCGCAGAGGATGTGATTTTGGACAACATGGTACACCATCTATTTTCACAACCGATTCAGGGAGAAGGTCACTCTACGAAGCCAGATGATCCACTATATGTAGCATCATCTACTCCGTTGTATGAAGGTTGTACATACTCCGTTCTTCGTGCGTCCCTCGAGATACTTAACTTGCAAACAATTTATGGATGGAGTAATGTCAGTTTGGATGCATTATTGAAGTAGGTATCAATTCAGTTTGGCTTATATATGAATCATAATATTAATTGTTAATTCTATTTTGAAATCAGACAGAAATATATGTTGGTGGTTTTTTAACTCAGTTTTAAAATATATGTAGGTTATTATCACAAATGCTTCCAAAAGGAAACAAATTGCCAACTAAGAGAGAGCAAGCAAGACATTACTTGATATCTCTGGGAGGCCTCGATTATGTCAAGATCCATGCATGTGTCAATGATTGTGTCTTATTTCGTGGGATTCATGAGTTCGCACGAGAGTGTCCTATTTGTGGCGAATCAAGATACGAAGTGGAGATGAAGTCAACGGATGTGCCTCATAAGGTTTTGTGACATTTTCTGATTGTTCCACGTATAAAACTTATGTTCAAGTGTAAGTTTATTGGAAAGCTCATGTCATGGCATGCTAGTCATCGTTCAAGTGATGGAAAATGGAGGATCCCTGCAGACACATCCGCATGGCAACATATAGATAATTTGTGGCCCGTTTTTAAAGAAGAGCCAAGAAATTTGAGATTTGGTTTAGGTATGGATGGAATCAATCCATTTGGCATCAAAAGCACATCATACAGTGTATGGCCAGTGGTATTGGTGAACTATAATATTCCTCCATCCATGGCAATTAAAAAGGGACATGTGATGTTGTCCCTTCTGATTCCTGAAATGCACAAGGTAAAAAACATGTACATTTACTTAGAGCCTTTTATTGAAGAGTTAGAAATGTTATGGGAAGGTATTGAGGTGCAAGATACAAGTGCATCTGCATCCTCTAGATATTTCACATTGAAGGCCATGTTGTTGTGGACCATGCATGACTTTCTAGGATACAGAGAGTGTTCAGGTACATGTATATAACTCTATATTTGAAATTCAAGACTTGAATCAATTGCATTTTATTAATTCACTTGTTTTTTTAGGTTTAACCACGTCAGGATATCATGGATGTCCTATTTGCGGTCCCTCTCTAGTTTCCTCTAGGCCGACACATTTAAAGAAGGTTATCTATGACAATCATCACCGATTTCTTCCTATTGACCATCCCAAATATATTCTCCCTACTAATGGAATGACTCCACAATCTCTAACCATTCGAGATTGGAAGGAGAGATGGATTAATGTCGACAGCCACCCTCCACATGGCATGAGTCGGTAAGAAGTGCATTTCTCTCGCTTGACTTTAAAGTATTTAGCATGATGAATTGTTTACATAATATATTGTTTGTTTGTTAGGTTCTCTATATTCTTTCGTCTTCCGTACTGGACTGAACTCAAGATCAATCACCTGTTGGACCCCATGCACATATTCAAAAATGTTGTATCTACATTATGGGATCACTTGATAGGGGCTCGCGATTCAGTTAATGTAAGGGAGGATTTATGTAACATTGGTCACATGAGACGAGCCTGGCCACGCATTGGACCCAGAGGAAAGATTGAGCTACCCCATGCACCTTGGATATTGTCAAAGAACGAGGAAAAAATAATGAAGGAACAAATATATAGCTTTCGAACACCCACAGGATGTATGAGATGTCTCAAGGGAGCCTTCATAAAGAAAAAGGAAAGAGGTGTGGAGCAACTATCTGGTTTGAAGTCCCACGATTGGCACAAAATGATTCAAGTAAGGGTATCTCTAACTATGAATATAGTAATTAGTGGCGTAACTATGTGTAAACTTTGGGGTATGATGACTTTTTCCTCAACTAATCATTTGCATCTATGAATATTGTTTACATTTAGTTCATACTTCCTACTAGCATATCCCATTGTGCCTCCAAAGATGTACGTGATATCGTTTACAAGATGGGAGAGCTTGTGAGGTGTGTATACATTGTATTTTTTCATTATATATCTTTGAATTTCTACACAAAAATAAACAATTCTCAAATACATCTTGACAGATACGTGAGCTCGAAGGAAATTGATCCAAACACATTGCAAGATGCTCGAGTATTATCTATTGAGGTGGTTTGTTTGGTGGAGGAAATTTTTCCTCGATCCATTTTGACTACTCAATTACATTTACTCGTACATTTGATTGATGAGATTGCACTTTGTGGGGCAGTTCATGTAAGGTGGATGTTTTTTCTTGAGCGCTTCATGAAAACCTTGAAAGATTTTGTGAGGCAAAAAGCACGGCCTGAGGGAAGCATGGCTGAGGGTTGGTTAGTACAATCATCCCTTGTTTATATCTCTAAATATCTTGCTGAAGTGGATCCCTCTCAACCATGACTATGGAAAGATGATGAAGACTTGAGGATGACCTCTATAGTACCTCAAGGAAAAGGAATGAGTAAAGTGCTAACAAAAGAAGAACTTCGTAAGTTAAATAGTTTCTGTGTGCTCAATAGTGATGTTATGAGCAAATGGGTGACACTATATAATGAAGCAAGGGCAAGAAGAAAAAGCGAAAGACAAGAATTTCGCACTAGATATGGACGCAATGTCTCATTTCCAGATCATCTAAATGCGCTCCCACATCATATTGACATAGATTGGTTACATGAGAAAATGGAGAGAATGGAAAAAGAGGAGGAAATTAATATATCTCAAGAAGAGTGGGAATACGCACGAGGTTGCTTACCAAAGGTGAGACATACTATCAATTAATTTGTTTCTATAAGTTTTATTTTATATAAATAATTGACATGTTTGATCTTTTATCTTTTACTACTAGTGCACATTATGCAATGCACTTTGGTGTGAGGGTAAACATCTTCGAAGTCAACATATAGATGAAAAGAGAAATACCCAAGATTGTGGTGTCCTTGCTCACTTCGAGGCTGCCAATGGTACCATGGAAGGTTATTGTGGCTTGATCCAAGATATTTTGAAGCTTGACTTCAGATGATTCTTTATATATGTACTGGATGTGAAGTGGTTTAAAGAAGTGGTAACAAATGATGAGCATTGCACAATCAGACGTCATCCAAGTGGTTTTGTAATCATTGACTCTACAAAATTTCACCAAAACAAGAATGACACATTAGTACTACCTCAACAATGCGAGCAGGTATATATGCAAAGGCTAATTTTTTATATGTATACATGTGATACATATACACAATATAATGAGTATTTAAGTTTTTTGCTTTTGTTTTTCAAATACAGGTTGTGTATCATCCAATGGTAAACAATAACCGATGGTGGTATGTCATCCCTATATCTAATTGTTCAAAACCAATATATGGTAATATTACCGACATGGAGATAGCAGATGACAATCCAACAAATAATGATGATGTGCATGATCACACCATAATGGATGATATGCGTGATATAGTACAAGATGAACCTTGCGATGATGTTCAAGGAAACGCAGAAGAAGACAATAATGTGATTGTCGATGATATTGATGAAGTTATTGAGCAATATAGCAACACATCTGATAGTGGGATAGACTTATTTGTTTTGTTACCTCTTGGTAACATAGACCTAGAAGTAGATAGTTTAGCAAGGGCTAATCTCATTGAAGATGAGATGGATCATTCACTGTAACATACTTAATTTGCTTATTGATTCAATATATGTGTATTCCTAATTCTATGCTTTTTATCATGCCTATTGAGCACATTGGATGTGCTAGTTGACATCAATGATTGAATATTTACATAATTACTTAAAATTTTCTATAATTAGGCTGCTTGATTACTATGTTAACATATTTACATTGATCTTTGATCAATTTTGAGCAAGTAAAAGGTAACCTGGAAATCAGCCAAAAATCTTGACAAGCTTTTTTATTTTCTCAATGGGCTTGTTGGCAGTTTCACATAGCTAGGAGAGGCCCAAAAAATCTCGAGGAGCTTCAAAATCTATACAAACAAAGCTCGACGAGGGACCCACAGGGCTTCATTCTACTCTTTCTCTCCAAGTAATCTGCATGTGTGTACAAAATCATGTCTCTGTAGAAAGCTTTAGCATGCATGATATCCGAGCCTTGTGCATGTCAACAGAACTTGGCTTCTCTTAAGAACAAACTTGAAAATTCTCTTGCAATCACCAACAATGCTAGCAAACCAAGATGTATCCTCTTTTTCATACTAGTATTTCAATAGTAAATTAAGTGACTGTGTGTTGCAACCATTACATGTAATCTTTGGATATTGCTCTTATACAAGCCTAGCTACATTTTTACAATTCTTTGCATTATTCATAATAACTTGCACCACATGACAATACCCTATCTCTTCAATAGTCTTTCATAAAATGTCTATGATGTACTCCCCTCTTTTATTTTTTTCATGTGCTATCTATGGCATTTAAGAATGTGTCACCCCTTGGTGAATGGGTATCATTGAACATTGGACCAACCATATGATAGAATGGTCTACCCAATAAGTCCCAAGTTGCATAAAATGACCCTTTCAACCCGCTCCTTCACCTCAAGTGGCATTTATCAAGAGCATCAGGCCATATTGAGTCATAAGATGGTGGGGAAAAGCCAATCCTAAATTCCCCAATTTTCCTCCATGCATGTTTCTAGTGATTGTTGTCCACAATTGCATGGCTACAAAAGAAATTAGCCCTAGCCAAGACCATTTGCATTTCATTTAATTGTGTCATGCAAAAACTCTCATGGTGAGAGGCTTGAGGGACACTTTCTTTGCTCTTGGACTGATAACTTCTCCCACCAAGTCATCATGCTTGAAGCTCTCCATAGTTAGAAGCATGGGGTGTTCCAGATTGAGAGATGTTTGTTTAGTTACTATGTGAGTCACATATCACTTCTTTGCACAATACTCTCACAACAAAAGCCTTCTTGCATTCATAGTAGTGTTGAATGGCCTTAGCCTACTTGCTTGGTAGCTAGGTGCCGATACACATGCATTGACTTCTTCATGCTATGAAGAAAATGATCCCTAATCTGAGGCACACCACCAAACTTCACAATATGGGAAAAATTGCATTCCCAATGCATATATCCACCTAAAAATCTTTTGGCAAATTACCACTCTTGTCCCCAATGACTTTTTCTTGCAACTAGAACCTAAGGCAGGTCAACATAGGAACCATTGGTTGTCTTTTGAAGTTGGGGAATTGGTGCCCTCATGCTCTTAGATATTGCAATGCACATGGACATAGCACGTAAGTGATCAATGATCACTCTTTTATAATCTTACTAGCTACAACTTACAACAAATGCTCACAACAATAAGAATAAGAAAAATAAGCAAAGCCGTAGAATAAACTAATAAATGAGCAATTATTCAATCATTTAAATTCATAACCTTCAACATACAAGTTAAGTGCATTTAATATTAAAAAACATGCAAGCACATGTAAATACTATTCTCATAGTTTCAAAATTTGTAATGTAATTCACAAAATCCAATCATTTTGATGATAACATTTTGTCTCTTTTTAATTCACATGACATGAAAGAATCATGAAAAAGATAAGTAAACATGCAATAAGGATGAGAGCATTTATTGCTTTTTTACTTGAAGTATACATAATATAGACACATGTAAACATGCAACAATACTCAGAACATTCATAGCTTTTATACAATATGAACATTCATAGACACATCATACATATTGTGTGCACATACTTTTATCGTACTATTACATAATTATTCAATAAGCAATGTGTACACAACTTACAAGCAATAAGCATAACATTAAATCACAATTTCAAACTAATGATAAACAAAAACTAATGAGCTGACATTGCCTAAGTTACAATGTTAGCGCAATAAAAATCCTTCACATATTCTTTATTACAATTGTGGCCCATGAAAGGACCAAATACCCAAGATACAAAGCACTTTGTGATTGCCCCATTGTTTGTTTAAAAACAAGGACCAAGTCTAGCAAACAATCAAGGATTACATTTTGTTCTCGTTGGAACAAGTAACCGAATCTTATTAGCACACTCTTTGGTCCCTCATTTTTAAGTATCCCTATACAAATAATGGAATTTGGCTCATAAAAAAATTCTCAAAACCATCCACTCAAAGCACAAGATACTCTAAAGGGGTTGTCCCGTAAGAGAGTTCTTCATCCACCACAAAGGATGCACTCCTCAAGAGACTCACCTTGAAATCAAAAAAGTAAGAATTGTGGTCAAGCTTGTCTATATAAAGTGGATTTTCTAGGGTTTTAACCTTGTTGGGATTTCTTTGTGGCGTGGCAGGCTTGCCAAGCTATTTGCATACCTTGACGGGCCTATGCAATACTGAAAAATCCCTCCAACTGTACCAAAATAGCAAGTTTCACTCAATTATATTGTTTTTTAATGTTATCAATGTAAAATTGGAGAGATATTGACAAGTTATTTTTACAAGATTGCAAGAATGTAATCATGTCATCATGAACCCTGGTTGGCATGCTAGATTTTTACTTTGGCATATTGGATATGTTAGTTGCCATACTAGAAATGCTTGATAACCTACTCTACAAAATCTACAATTGAAATAACATCATTAGGAAATATAAGTAGACAATCCCTGAATTATTATCCCTGCCAACGACCAACATAGTTATGTGTGATGAAGACCTTTAGCTTGGTCTTTAATAACTCATGTAAAAATTGCTAACATTGCATTTCCTTCTGCATTTTTTCCCTATTTCCATGCTTATCTATTGCTTCTACATATGCAAGTACTTTCATAATTATAGTCTTATCTTGCTTTTTTGTCGCCAAGGAGCATGTTTCCAAGTTCTTCACACCATAGTTCTTACTGTAAAATATTACACGGCGCAGCGAACAGAATCTGAGAAAGAGATAGAGAGTACACAACAGATAAGAGGAGAATCAGTAAAATTCTTTAACTCCAAACAACTGATACAAAGATGGCTCTGTCCACCCGTGCGCTTCCAATGAATGAAGCTTAGATGGCGATCTAGACAGAAGATAGGTGAAGAGCTTAAGGCTAGCTGGAACAACAACTCTGACTGGGTGAAAGATGAGTGTGAGATGGCTGCGAAGGGGTTTAGCTTTTATAGCCCGCGAAGGTCGTTAGGTCGGCCTGCTGACCGACCTACCATATGAGCCTCCACTAGTCGGCCAGGGAATATTCCAGGGAATATTCCCTTTACCATCGGGCCGGGGGCGCTGCCCCCGGACCCCCGCCAGGGGGGCCGCTGGCCCCCCTGGGACCCCCCAGCCAGGGGCCGCTTCCGCGGCCCCCGGACCCCACAATAGGGGCCCCTTTTAACTCCCTTACCACGCAACTCAATGCAATGTGCCTCGAGTTGCTACCAGCTTAACCACTCCGTCTAACCCAAAGATTAGACCCACAACAGTCACCTTTTTGCCATCCGGTCACATAGACCTCATCTGATATACAAGTCAGGACTCAACCAATGTCCGGGCTCACATTTGGCTTCTCCTCATAATGGGGGCCTTACAACTTTGAGCACCATGGATCATTGGTAGCACCTAATGAGGGTGGGGCATTGATCATATCTAACACCCCCCCTCAATGTCCACCCATAGGTGAACTATCTCCTCGGCCCAATGCCGAGTCTCTGAAGATGAACTTGAAGCAGATCCTTCGTAAGTGCTTTGGTGAAGATATCTGCTCCATTCTCCTCTGTTGGACAGTAGACCAATTCCACTATCCCATCCTCCATCAAATCACGCACATAGTGATACTGGATCTCTATATGTTTGGTGCGTGCATGAAACACTGGATTTTTGGCAATGGCGATGCAACTCTGATTGTCACATCTCAGCACAGTTGGTTCTTCATCCTGCACTCCCATATGCCATAGAATCCTTCTCAACCATACGGCCTCACATGCAGCAAAACAAGCTGCCTTGTACTCTGCTTCGGTAGAAGACAATGCCACTGTTGGTTGCTTCTTACTAATCCAAGAGAAAATTCCTGAACCCAAAGAGAAACAATAACCAGAAACTGACTTCCTGGAATCAATGTCTCCTGCCCAATCTGAGTCACAGTTCCCCACAAGAGAAGTTCCGAAACTGTATGTGATACCATAGTCAAGAGTTTTCTTCAAGTATCTGAGCACCCGCATCCCAGCATTCCAATGACTCTCATGAGGTTTGTTTGAGAACCTGCTCAAAACACCAACAGCAAAACTGATATCTGGTCTGGTGTTACACAAGTAGATTAGACTGCCGACCAACCTCCTATACCTCCCAATGTCTGCTAGTGCTGATGTATCCTCAACGGATAACTTTACATTCACCTCCATAGGTGTAGCTATCTCCTTGCACTCGGTCATGCCAAATGCCTTCAAGATCTCCCATGCATACTTCTTCTGAGAGATGAAGATCTTTCCTGGCTCTTGCCAGACTTCAATCCCCAAACAATAGTGCAGCAAGCCCAAGTCTGTCATTTCAAACTCAAAACTCAAAGCCTTTCGAGTTTGGTTGATCATATCTTCATAGTCACCTGTAATAAGAAGGTCGTCCACATATAGGACAATCACTACAGACTTTTTACCATCCCTGTAAACATACAAGTTAGCATCTGAGGCACATCTTTTGAAGTTTAGGTTTAAAAAGAACCTATCTATCCGCTGGTACCATGCTCTGGGGGCTTGTTTCAGCCCATACAATGCCTTCTTTAGTTTACACACTTTGTTCTCAGAATGGGGGGCCTCAAACCCTGGTGGCTGAGCCACGTACACCTCCTCCTTGAGGTCACCATTTAAGAACGCTGACTTAACATCCATTTGGTACACTGGCCACTTCTTGTGGGCAGCCACTGCAAGTACCGTGCGAATAGTGGTCATTCTGGCAGTTGGGGCAAATGACTCTTGAAAATCAAACCCTTCAACTTGTGAAAATCCTTGGGCAACCAGTCTAGCTTTGTACTTTTCTAAGGTACCATCAGCCTTGTACTTTACCTTCCAGATCCACTTGGTGCCAATAATCTTCCGCTTTGCTGGCCGATCCACTAGCTCCCAAGTGTCATTCTTCATTATGCTGTCATACTCCGCCTGCATAGCAGCCTTCCATGATGGATCTGCAAGTGCTTCTTCTAAGTCAGTTGGCTCCTTTACTTCTCTCATAATCTCAACCATCAAGGCCATGTTGACTATGTGAGCAGAAGCCCTCCTTTGCTCCTCTATTCTCTGAGACCTCCTTGGTCCGTCTGCCTTCTCCTCAACAGATGCAGGCATAGGATTATTGTGGTCATAGAGCTGCTTCACCCAGCGCGGCAATGGCTTTTCCGGTGGGGTGATGTCAGGTTGGTGAACTTTTTCCTCATCATCTGAAGATGATGCTTCCTCCTCCTTAAGGATAGGGATAGCTCTCGGGACAGGTTCATAGTGGACTACTTCTTCGCTTGATGATAAAGTGGAAGACCTTGCCTTCTCCTCCTCCACTGTATGCGGCTCCTCCTTGAACACCACATCACGGCTCGCGATGATCTTCTTTGCCTCTTGGTCATATAACTTGTAAGCCTTCTGCTCATCACTATAACCCAAGAAGATACATTTTCTGCTTTTTGGTTGTAACTTGTTTCTCTTCTCATCTGGAACATGTGCATAACATTCACATCCAAAAATTCTGAAATGTGAAACAGATGGTTTCTTACCAGTGTAAGCCTCATGAGGTGTTTTTCCCTTGAGAGCCTTTGTGTAGCTCCGATTTAGAATGTAGACTGCAGTATTAACAGCTTCAGCCCAAAAATGGTTAGGCAATCCCTTGCCCTTTAGCATGCATCTTGCCATCTCCACAATGGTACGATTCCTGCGTTCCACAACACCATTCTGCTGAGGTGTGTGAGGCGTCGTCAATTGACGCTTGATCCCTTTGCTCTTGCAAAAGCCTTCAAACTCCTTTGAGTTGAACTCACCACCACCATCTGTTCTAAATTTCTTCACACTTTTCCCTGTTTCATTCTCAACAAGTATTAGCCATTCTTTAAACTTACCAAAAGCTTGAGCCTTATCACGAAGGAAGTACACCCACATCTTCCTACTGTAGTCGTCGACAATCAACATAAAATAAGAAGATCCCCCCAAGGCCTGTGTAGGCATCTTACCACACAAGTCAGCATGCACCAACTCTAGAGGAGCATGTGCTCTATTCTTGCTTTCTTGTGGAAATGCCTTTCTCTGTTGCTTGCCCATCATACAAGCTTCACATGGTTCCTTCAATTCAGTTATTGTAGGTAGGTGAGCAACCATACCTTGCTTTTGCATCTCCTTCAATACTGCAAATCCGATGTGTCCAAACCTTTCATGCCAAAGCTTACTTGTGCCCACTCCAGCGGTGGCTGTAAGAGCACTTAGCTCATACAGGTTGTTCCTTCTTTCTCCTTTGCCAACAATTGTGCCAGCACTATCAATAATTTCTGCACCTGTCTTCTTGAACCTCACTTCATGACCAAGATCAGTTATGGCAGCAACTGATAAGAGATTTCTCCTGATTTCGGGAACATACAACACATTTGAAAGCTTTTTGACTTCACCATTTGCAGCAACAAAAGAAATAGTACCTGTGCCCGCAGCAGGGCATTTAGCATCATTTCCAACCGTCACAGTGATGGATTCTTGTAGAGGCTGCATAGAACTGTATAGACCTTTCTTGTTGGTCATGTGACGGGAGGCCCCACTATCCAACACCCAAGAGTCAGTGGTAGATTCTTCTTGCGCCGAGGAGCACACTTCCTCAATGGTCGCCATGAATAATTCCAACTCTGCTTCAGCCGTATTGGCTATCTCTTTCCCTTTAGTTTTAAGGGTACCATTCTTTTCATCTGCCTTCTTGACACGACAATCTGCAATTGCATGTCCTTTCTTCTTACAGTAGAAGCACTCTCCTTGAAACTTCTTCTTGCCGCCCTTTTTCTTTTTGTCACCATCATTTTTGGTGGAGGAAACACCTTTGCCTTTTGCATTGGCAGAGAATGCAGCATCTCCATTGTTGCTTCCTTCTCGGGCTTTCAGCCTCAACTCCTCCTCCATTAATAATGCACAAAACTCCTCAAAAGTCAAAGCTTGAGGTCTCACCTGAGTATTAAGGGCAGTTACTAGTCCATCAAACTTTTGTGGACAAATCCGAAGACACCTCCGAGCTAGCTCTTCGCTAGTCTTTTGTATCCCAGCGCCAGCCATCTGGTCGCGCAGATTCTTAATCCGAGTGATGAATGCTTCAACCGTCTCTCCTTCAGCAAACTTCTCCGCTGCTAGTTGATTCTCCAAGTTTTGAATCCTTGTTTGGTTTCGTGTTTCATACTGACTCCTTAGTACATTCCAAGCCTCTGACGCTTTGGTTGTATGCTGAATCAGAGTCAAAACACTGTCAGAACAGCTTGTAACTAAGGCAGACAATGCATCTGCATTCCTTCGTTTCCACGCTCGTAGAAGATCTGCATTCGGAGGAATCATCACACTAGGATTTGATGGGTCGGGGGTAGGCTGTGGTTCTGCGTCAGTCCCCAGCACAGTCTCCAGAAGCTCATAAGAATCAAGGATAGTAGTAATTTTGAACTTCCACAAGGTGTAGTTTGTACCATCTAACTTGCCTTCGCTGAAGGTTGGTGGACGAATCCTCAGTGTTTGAATAGCCGGTACAGCAGCACCACCTCCTGCACCGCTTCCTGATGCGCCAGAACTGCTTCCCGGAGTCGACATCGTTTCTCTTTGCTGTTGAAGCCTTTGCCTCTTGCACGCTCTCCGATCTCTAGAGCCCCCTGGGCTCTGATACCATGTAAAATATTACACGGCGCAGCGAACAGAATCTGAGAAAGAGATAGAGAGTACACAACAGATAAGAGGAGAATCAGTAAAATTCTTTAACTCCAAACAACTGATACAAAGATGGCTCTGTCCACCCGTGCGCTTCCAATGAATGAAGCTTAGATGGCGATCTAGACAGAAGATAGGTGAAGAGCTTAAGGCTAGCTGGAACAACAACTCTGACTGGGTGAAAGATGAGTGTGAGATGGCTGCGAAGGGGTTTAGCTTTTATAGCCCGCGAAGGTCGTTAGGTCGGCCTGCTGACCGACCTACCATATGAGCCTCCACTAGTCGGCCAGGGAATATTCCAGGGAATATTCCCTTTACCATCGGGCCGGGGGCGCTGCCCCCGGACCCCCGCCAGGGGGGCCGCTGGCCCCCCTGGGACCCCCCAGCCAGGGGCCGCTTCCGCGGCCCCCGGACCCCACAATAGGGGCCCCTTTTAACTCCCTTACCACGCAACTCAATGCAATGTGCCTCGAGTTGCTACCAGCTTAACCACTCCGTCTAACCCAAAGATTAGACCCACAACAGTCACCTTTTTGCCATCCGGTCACATAGACCTCATCTGATATACAAGTCAGGACTCAACCAATGTCCGGGCTCACATTTGGCTTCTCCTCATAATGGGGGCCTTACAACTTTGAGCACCATGGATCATTGGTAGCACCTAATGAGGGTGGGGCATTGATCATATCTAACACTTACATTCTCCCACCAAGCATCTCCTATCATGGGAAAGTGCATGTGTTTGCCTTGGAACAAAATTGACTCCGACACATGTGACACTCATCAAATTGTGATGTAAAACCAAGAAAACCTTACTATTTCCATCACAAGCAACATAAATACCACATTGACAATCACATCCCACTCCATGAAGCCCAAAGGTATGAGACTACATGTGGTTCCAAGTGTCCTTTAAAAAGGACATTTGCATGTGGTACTCAGGACAACATGTGTATCTATCCTTCAACCACTATACAAAAAATGCATTCAATATTTTAAGCTTTCTCATTTTGATCTTTCAATCTTGATGTTGTTCATTAAACTTTTGAAAAAATTCAACCTGCAATATTTGAACATCATATACTAGTTATTAAGCACAATTATCCCTACAATATGACATTTATAATACATCGTAATCATTATGCTATGAAGCATAAAGTAGCTATTTAACATTCTTAAAATGCCAATATAGCTTATCTAGATTGTAACGAGCATATGCACCATACCAAGAGCATATTTAGTGTTCTAATTAGCATACTAATATATTCGGTTAGCAGGCCAACAAGAATTTCTAGTTGTTGCTAGCTAGCATATCCAGGTTTCTAGCTAACATTTCTTGTTTGATAACTAGGTATCCAATATTCTAGCATTTCCAATAGGCTAACTAATATAACTAGTATATGCAAATTGGCATATCTAGTATGCCAATTGGCATTTCTAGCATGCCAATTAGCATATCCAATCACTATCAAGTTATACTATCAACCGCATCATTATGCCTTTAAGGAGTAAAATCAGATCCAAAGTATGCACTCGCACTCTAGTTAGGTGATCATTTTGTACACATAGCATACTACCACAAAGTGGGGCAAGTTGTTAAAACAATCCACTTCTTTATATTCAATGATAAAAGGCATGACACATTGTTTGTCCAACATTGATTCATGTTGCATTGTGATTGGCTACAAAAAGAGAGTGTTGCTCCAACATAACATTGGGTCTAGTCAAATGGTGTGGCCTTAGAATTCAAGGCATCCATGCCTTTCTATTATGTGTGACATGCAAGGTTGACAGGAATGCAGATTAGTTGTGCTTCTTTGGAATAGGGCATGACAAGGGAGAGCATGATGGTGCTGATGTAGTTGTAAAGAGGACATTGGCATTTGAAAAATTGAAACACTTCAAGGTGTGCAAAAGATGTGGTTGCTTACTACCAAATTAACTTGTCAAGGGGAACAATTGCAGCATATCCTTCAAAAGAAAGGGAATGTACTAGTTTGTTCTAGGAGGTTATATGAATAGGGAGGTTGAATATTGGAATTGTGATCCTATCCAAAAATCTTGTTCTTTGCATGCATTTTGAGCTTTCATTATTCCCATTGGAATTGTTGCACTAATAAAGCCCATGTACAACCTTGGGATTATCATCTCTTGGTGTCATTGTTGCCTAATGATGTTGAGGATGAAGCTGAGTTTGTAGAAGATGATGTCCTTGTAGTTGAATTAAGTGGCTATGACAAGTGTGTATAAAGGGTATCATGATGCACGAAGTAGTGCTCTATGTGTTAGTGATACCTTTGCAATAAATCTAGATGCTACACCAATGTGGAGGATGAAGATTTTTACTTGGTCAAATGCATTGCAACATAAAGAAGAAGGTTGGAAAAAGGGGTGCATCAATGAATGGGGAAATCTGATTGACCAAGGTTCTTATGTTGTGGAAGAATTGTATTATAAGCAGCAAGATGCATGTAGCTTTAAACAAGATAACAAGTGGCCCCTATCCATGTACCCTCACATCCTCTATGTTGTATTGAAATACCTAGGGAGCTCATCCCGGAAAAAGTTTAATGTAAAAAATTACCCCAAAGAGTCATGAGGAAATCTACAACAACATGCCCTATGGCATTTGAAATGTCACCATGTGGGATAGTGTCTCTTCCTTGAACTTTGAATCAATCACATGGGATTGAAGACATTCCAAATTGAGGTCTCTTGCTTTGATTTCATCATTGAAACTTAGATCTATTTCAATTCAATTTGAAAGATATAAATTAAGACTTCTTGCAATCTCTACTTTTTCCCTCCAAGTTTCTATATGACCTTCAGGCTTGGTGATTTATTCCATGTCTCTTGTCAACCTCATTTTACAGTTCTATTTCATTCCATTTGAAAGTTTGGAGGTCTTTGGTGGAAACACGTTGTTCTTTTTCTTCCCATTCAACCAACTAAAAATGGGATGCTTCCTTTTTCTTAATCTACCTCCTTTGTTTTCAGATCAATTCAAAAAGCCTCTCTAGTAGGTCAACTTAGGATATCAAGATAGAAGCAAACTTGGTTTATCAAGGTACAAGTACACCAACTAAGGTGAGATGTTGTATATGTACTCTACCACATATTTATCATATTGTACAAAATGCATCTTAAAATACTTAAATACCAACTATGATTTAGACCTTGGCTTGGATCATACATTGCCCCAATTAAAGGTCATATCTATACTCTAAAAGCTACACCAAATTACCATGTATTTGTATGAAATGAATTTAAGAATACCTTAATTACCAACTATGATTCAATCCTTGAGGTTGGATCATACATTGCCCTAAGTTTTTATTCTAAATATTAAGGAATCTGTAAGTAAATGTAGTCATCCATACAAGACTAAGCACTTTGATCAACAACCCAAGTAAACTACTTAATTCAAATTTTGCTAAATAAAAATTATCTAAATTATTCACGTTCTATAAGAAAAAAATCACCATCATTAACATGTCAACCATTCAACTTTTTAAGGTTCAAAGACTCACATATCCAAACCAATAAGACTACAGTGATTTCCTCAAATCCAATAAGAAAAACGTGTTATCTTTTGACCCAAAAAAGATCAAGCATGAAATATTTTTCCATGTGTTTTTCATAGGAGTATGAATGCAACAACTTTGTACCATATTGTATTGTTTGGAATTCCAATCATATGAATATGAATGCAACTTGTTGTAATGTACAATGTATTATCATACGTGTTTGCCATAACAACTATGATTTCAACCAAATACCAATTGAAGAATCATAGAAAGTTCCAAAACTGCAATAATGCTAAACAATAACATCCCCATCAGAAGAGGACTTCTTTCATCACAAAAGATTTAACCTTACAAAAGATCTTCCACTAAAAAAGTGAGGATGCATAGAGCTTTACATAATTTTTTTTACTAATGAGCAATAAAGAGCTTTACAAACTTCTTTGTTGTTACAAATAGTGTACTATCATCAATAAAAAGTGTAATTTATGTCATCAACAAAAAAGTGTATTCTCAAATGAGCAACCATGGTTTTTTTTTCAAAATGCTTTCAGCTAGATTTGTATTCTCTAATCAACTTCACCACATTACTTTTGTATCCCTAAACCTACTAAATATTTTTCATGTGCTAATATACTCCTTGTATATATTGTTCATATGTTGATATACCTACATCATAAGAAAACTGTGCTACTTTACTTTGTGAAGCATGTTTGTGCTCCATATGTTGTCGTGCCGCTATGCAGACACCGTGTGAAAAACTCTAGAGTACATTGTTATCCAGCTTTCTTATTGATCTAGAGAGTCAATGCCATACTAGTCATTAGTGCCAGCGTCCATAGTATGGATGGTTAAAAAATACTATATTTTTGGACAAGTTTAGACTTTTTTTGATATTTTGGATATTATTTCTTGGAAATATCCTAAAAAGATGTAGGAAACTTCTAGAATAGGGTGGCATGCAAAAAGAAAATTGCTTTTTCAACCAGTTTTGGAGATTTCATGCAAAAATAAGGATTGGTGAAATTGCGCATATCACAATCACAGTTTACAGATAGCACTCCGAAATGGGAGGATGGGTGGCCAGGAAGAATTTTGACTAGGTTTTACCCCCCTTTTGGAGCCAATGGAACTATGAGATTTGTGGTCTGAGCAACAGAGAAGAAGCTACTGTTTTGATGCACGTTTTTGGTCTACAAGGGAGCTCTATGAGATCTAATGCTTGGAGATTGCTTCTGAGTAGTTCTAGACAAGATATTTGTTTATCTTCTCAGGTTCTATCAATACATAGTGCTTTAATTCATTGTGCTTTGTCTTTATCTTGTGTACTTCTTGTCTATTCTTTTTCTTCTTTTATGTCTCTCTCCTATTCTCTACTTCCTTCTATCTCAGATCCCCCCTGGATATAACCTTTCGACTAAAACCCCTCTGACATTGGTAAACTCGATGTGGAAGATCGTTAGAAGGAAAGATAGGATGGGAGAACCTTCAAGCACAATTTCTAGTGATGTTTTGCAGCAGTTAGTGCAGAATATGAACATGTTTATGCAGGTACACCAACAAGAGGTGATGCAGGCTTATGCTCAAATAGAAACTGTTATGATGAATGCTCTACAAGTAGTTGAGTGTGAGATGCAGTTGTTCAATGGCAAGAATGTATTTGCATATGTGCTTACCTATTCTCAAAAGATGGAATTGCTTGGGGTGGCTCAACTTGCATGGAGCTAGTATTTTGTTCGGATCACTATACATGAATTGAAAGCTTGAATTATTGAATTATACATGCAAGATGTTGTGACTAGGTAGCTTTCAAGAAGACACTCAGGGAAGAATTTTACACTAAAGACACTAGTTTGATTACCCGCAAGACTTTTTCAGGAGTGGGTTCTACAACCCAATAAGGGTCTTGTGGCTATATAGAGTTATTAAGAGAATTTGAAAGTCGGTTTTTTGAGCAATTAGATCTTGCAGAACAACAAGCTCTTGCAAGTCACAAGATTGAATTGTTTCTACAAGCAGTAGATCCTGAGCTTCAAGCTAGAGGATTAGAATACAGAGACATGGCTTAAAACAACGTGGAGGCATGTTAAGGAAGCTATTACTACAGTGGTGAAAAAGCATAGAAGAAGAGAAAGATTACATGTATCTAGCTTGCCCACTATTACGGGCAAAATAGTTGATGTATCTAGTAAGCCACCTACTTCTGTGGTCAACCATATGGTTGCACTTGCTCTTCCTACTATTAGAGAAGATGTATTAGATGAATTGGTCAAAGGCATGTGGGATCTTCAGTTGAAGGTCACAAAATTGGATGAGAAAGGACAAGAGGAAAGGGGACAAGCAGCAGCCCCTAAACCAGGGAAAAGATATATGTGGTGTGATATCATGAAAGGAAGGATTGTGCTGCTTATCAAGAGGCCTTGGCACGATAGCTCATCTTTTGGGAAGATGGAAAGATCCATGCACAAGAAACAGGATAGCCTCTTTCTTTGAATTTTGGAAAGAGATGTATACAAAAGTTGTTGGAAGACTTGGCTGTCCAAAATGCTTATGCGGCTGTGCATGCTTCTACTTTTGGTCTACAGTTGAATAGAATGCCTGGCCAAGTGATGTTAAAGGCTGCAATATGGACACATGCTTTGCATGCAGCTAACCAGAGGAACGTTACTAATAGTGAAATGTCTCATGCAAGGCAAGACATTCCTAACATAATTAGTTGGGAATCACTGGTAGATGCATATTCAGTGTATACATATTTAGCAAAGGTGCAAAACACGGATGTACTTGTGGAAGAGAAATGAAAATAATGCAGGGACATCTAAAAGACTGACAAGAAGAAGTGTGGATCAGCCTAAGGCTACAAATCAACCATCTCCCGAGTATGTTATGAAATAGGCTAGTTAGGAGCAAAAACATGATAGCAAAACAAGAGGGCAAAAAGAAGGGCAAGTAGCCACAATATAAGTTGCACTCTGATATTGAGACATCCACTGATCTTAAGAAGGTTCTTGAAGGATAGATTTAAAATAGTCAAGTGGAATTCACCTTGGGAGAGGTGATTGGCATTGCCAAGCGGGAATTTTATGATGCAATCATTACATAATTAAGAGGAAGCATCAATTTCTTGGTGATACCACTAGTGCATTGTTGCAATTGGAAGAGGAAACTAGTTTTTTGGGTATTCTAGTTGAGATGTAAGTACTGGTTTATCTGTACAAGTTGCTACTAATCAGTGGACAACATGTGGAAAAGAGAAGAAAGTGGCTAAAAATACATTATCTTTATAGCAATATGCATGGTGGAGTAAGGTAGATGCAACAAAATGGGGAAGGGACTCTAAGATTTATTTCTCAAACTCATTACACAAGAAATCACTAGGCCAGGGCTACGACTGAAATGATAGTGAAAATAGGGGAGTGTGAAACTTCTTGTGTTGCTTTGCTTTAACACAGGTCTGAGATTAATGTCATTGAGCATGGATCATATGAGAATGGTGCATGGCCTGTGGGGACACTGATCATGGTTGGTGTATGAGGGCTGCAAATAATTCTTCCAGGGAGCTCTATGCTGCATGTCCTAATGTAAAAGTGATGATTCGTGATGTACAAGAAGAGCAACACTTTTTTGTGCAAGATAATTCTTCATATGCAGTGATTTGGGATAGCCCTATATTATAGGAGTGCATATGGAAACAAAGGTGCTTGATGATGGTTCTACTTATGCAAGAGTCAAAAGCAAGGATGGGAGGAAAGCAATCCAATTTCTTACTTTTTGTGTTAATCATTCTAGGAATCAAGATACGTTTCGAAAGTCTCCTTTGCCTCCAAATGCAAGGGAATTCAAAGTCCTGGATTTTCATTAAGCATTGTTGTAATGCGGGGCTACACTAGTGTTGTTTAGAGGATGTACTTGCCTCTTGATGGTATGAAGCATGTATTTACTATTGATTATTCTCAGTTTACAACAAACAATTCATGTTGGTTTAAGCCTATGGAAGCTATGTGCAAGGTTGAACGCATATCTATAAAACAAGCTACTAAAAAATTGAGAGCACTGGGGTTATTAGCTGAAAATGAAGGCATTTCAAGCATATTTTATGGGCTGAATATTAATGACACTATGACTGAAATTTCAGCAACTATACATGCAGAAAATGAGGCTGAAAATAGAGTGTTGTCAGTATGTTCTTTGGACATGTATGATGTTATAGCATTGTTTGCTCAGCAGGAAGGATTACAATGGGCTGAAGCAGTTGTGGAGACAAAGTATAAGATGGTTGACAAAAAGGTGAAACTAGTTGCTTTGCCACTTTCACCATAAAATGTGGGTCTATATGAAAAAGTGTCAAGGCAGCTAAGCTTAGGGATCCTAAAGATATAGGTCATCGATTTACATCTGAAACATTATAAGAATTGAAAGTTGGTGCAGAAGGGTTTCTTTTGCCTATTGAAAGAGATTGTTTTATGTAGATGTTGGCTAGGCATGGAAAAGCATTTGCATTTTAACCAACTGAAATAGGTTGTGTGGATCTGAATGTTTTCTCTCCTATGGTAATATTTACTGTGCCACATGTACCATGGAACTTGAGGCCTATTCGAGTGCCTAAAGATTACTTGTCAAATCTAATGGATTTGCTAAATGAAAAGATTCGCATGAAGATCTTGGAGCCCTTCAAATCGTTGGTTTACTGTGCCCAAAAAGAACGGGACTTTAAGATTTATTCAAGACATGCAGCAGGTCAATAAAGTGACCATAAGAAATGTGGGTGTAGGTCATGTGGTTGATGAAATTGCGGAGGCTTTTGCAGGCAGAGCAATCTATTCTTTGGGTGATCTTTACTCAGGGTACGATTACTTTTATCTTGAAAAATTGAGAGCACGGATATCACAACCATGAAGACTCACTTGGGGTTAGTAGGGATGTGTACTCTCTCACAAGGTGCAACAAACTCAGTGGCACACATGACAAATGCTATAAATAGGGTACTCAGGGATTTTATACCACAATTGACAATGCCCTTCTTGGATGATGTTTCAATCAAAGGGTGTGCAGTGGATGAAAAGAATGAAGAGAGACAGAATGCAATATGTATGAACGAATGTATCAAAGGCGCATAGATTCTTGGGTGCATGTGTGTTCTATTTGATATGGATTCCTAACTTTCCACATAGAGCTGATGCTCTATATTAGCTCTTGAGGAAAGGTCGGAGATTTCATGGGGAAAGGAAGCATAAAAAAGCAATGAAGAAATTAAAGCAGCTCTTGAAATCTGCTCCTACATAGAGAAAGGCTGATTATTCACATGGAAAGCCTATCATTATTACTATTCATATGAGCCCAATCAGGATTGGATGGGCAATTGGGCAAGATGATGAAGAAGGGAAAGGATATGCAATTTGCTTTGGTGCTAAAGTATTAACTGAATGACAGAGAAGGTATCCATAGGTAAAAAGAGAATTATGGGGAATTGTGACAACCCTTAAATGTGATAAGGAGTATTTTATGGGTGCTAGTGTAGTCATTGAGACTAATTGTGTGCCGGTGTCGTAGATTTTGTGTAACGGCTGCAGAACACAGAGTTCAAGTTGCAACAAGGAAAGAGGCTAACACGAAGAAATCGAATTTTTGATGCCAAAGTTCACTATATTCCTTGTCAAGTAAATTACATGAGGTTCATGTTCAGAAAAATCTGTAGTATCTCATAACTTGTTTTGCATTCAGGTGTTTGAAGACAGTTATGCCATTGGCACATAGGCTTGAAGTGTCTTGAAGAGTGCTGGAAAGAGTTCTGCTGGGTAGCAATTCTGAGCCTTTTCTCGATCTAATCATTGAGCAATCAACCTATAAGTCTACCCAACATTCAGCACCAATTCAAGGCTGTTCTCAGCATTCAAATTTCAGCAAGAGATTGCCACAGGAGAAGACAATAGCAGTGGACAGCAAAGAAGGCAAAACCTTCAATGGAATTGAAACTGAAGAGGGAAATGGGTTAAGATTATATATCTCTGTGCAAACGAAGATGATGGCGCTTGGTGGAGACTTAGAGTTAGCCATGTCCTGCCATGGGCAAATTACAGCTCCCAAGTCACAGCTTGCCTTGTTTGAACTTCAACTTGGGGTCATTCCAGAACATTGAGTAGGTCAGAAGATGCCGGCAGTGATCTTGTTGACTTGTTTTGAACAAGTTCCAGGAGTGATGCACCGGCCTTGGCATATGGAAGAGGTAGAGAGAAAAGACTCGGTTGCTGAAGTAGACTAGTGAGAGCCTTCACAAGAGATTCCTCATTCAAGTCCTGCAAGATCAAATTGTTCTGCCTGACAATGTCCCGAGCAGCTTCAGGAGCTAGATTAACCCAAAAGACTGCAAATTGCTTCCTCTGTGCACTAAAGTCATCCTTTTTAGCAGTCGTCTGTAGTCTTCATCCTCCTATCTGAGCTGCAGCATGTAGCTTATACCAAGCTCATAGACCCAAGCACGTCGCAGCTTGAAGAACTTTGATTCTGCACACAATTTCAGGTGATACAATCTGTTGATTCTTTACCTGACTGTCTAACTATGCAACTACAGCAGGTTTGACTAGAGTACTTTCTACAGGTCCAAATGAAGTAGTTGTGCCATCCTCACCAACCACAGGGGCTCTCACCTCAGATCCAATTGCCCTACTGTATGCTGGTGTAACTAGATTACTTTTGCTGGGTTGGTCAACCTCAGCACTCTTTCTTACATGATTTTTTTTTTCTTGTCATCTCCTTCCGCTGAAGATTCTTTAACTTCCACAACTTCAGGCGCTGAACTTGTTCTAAATAATGCATAGCCGACAAGGACAGCATTCACAACAAGAATTGTGGTGATTAGCATCCGGAAACGGTATCAGATAGGCCACTGTTGCACGCCTACTTCAGGAGAGGGATCAGGTGATGTAGAGAAGGTCCACAGGCCTGCTTCTTTTGAGAGAGGTGGCTCATAAAGCTTGGAAGCAGACTGTCGAACGAATTGAGAGCCAGGAAATGCCATATCTGAAAAAAGCTTGAAACTCGAAATAGATGAAGGAGAACAAGAAAGATTGTTGTTCCATACCCTTTCAGTAGATCTTTTGTTGTGGCTATGATCTTCTTCTGTCATTCGATGGAGCCCTCCCTCTTCATCAACTTCGTCTTTTCACCTGTCTTTGGTTTTAGAGCTCTGACATCAATCTTCATTACATCTCCCTAGTCATCGAAGTCACCTCCGTCATTGCAGCGTCCTCATGATCGTCGTCATCCTTCTTCTCAGACTTTTCTGCCAGTCTGCCATTGATAGCCCTTTCAAAAATATCCCCCTTTTCTTAGCTTTTTCCCTCTCCAATCTCAACATAGCATTCGTAAGGCTATTCTGAAAGTACAAAGCTTTCTATCTTTCCCTCCAACTTTCAAAACAGAAAGCCTTCTCTTTTACTACCTCAATGGTTTCTCCCATGAATCCATGGTATCAAATGCACCAATTTATAACCAACCTTTGAAATCAGATGTAGCAAAGGATTTCTGTTGTGATCCAATCGAAGCAAGGTCCATAAGTTCAGCCATGGATGACATGAACCACCAGCATCAGAAAAATAGCACGATAGCATGATCTGATTCAATGCTTCAATGACCTTTGATGTCACAAAGCTCTCTGGTTCATCTCCTCCATCTGCCTCATGTTCGCATTCTCCGTATCCCCTCCTTTCTTTGCAGTCTTGACTTCATTGGCATGGCGAATTCTAGCATATTCAGGAGGGAAGAATCAATCTTTATTAATGTTAGCTTCTACTCCGCCTCCTTTGATTCCACGATTTCCTGCACTTTTCTTGGAGATCATCATTGAAATTATCAGCTTGATAATGTCCTTTGGCATCAATTTTTCATATTTTTCAGCCACACATACAACATGCATACAAACTGAAACACACATAAACACAAACACACAAGTGGAGTATGTACATTGGATGCAGGTACTAAAAGGACGGATTATCTTAATGCATCAATCACACACAATGAATCACACGTGAAAAGATAACACAAATGCACAACAAAAATGGAGGTGTTTACGGCTCGGATACGCAGCAGCACGACATCCACCCCCTCTAAACTTGTGCATCCTCTGGATGAGCCAACTGTCCAAGATCATCCAAGTCCACAAACAGGTCCAGTCCTTCATCACTTTCTAGTAGACCTGTTTCTCCATCAGCTTCATCATCCATATTCTTTGCTTCTTCTGCTAGACTTTCTTCTTCCTACTCTTCTTCTGCCAATGCTTCAAGTGAATACTCTTCATCTTCTCTTCTCTTGAAAATCTTGATTCGTTTTCCAGCAATGGGCACCCTCAATACCGTTCCATCTAATGCAGCCAACTCATAGGTAGCATTGTCAAAAACCTGTTTCACCTCATACGGTCCAAACCATCTTTGAACCATTTTTCTCATGCTACTATGCTGATTCTCTAGACTACTGTCGTAGACTAAAACCCAATCTCCTTCTTTTATGGCTCTAGGCCTCAAGCGATGCCTCAAATCAAACATGTCCTTGTTTCTGAGTCGGGCTGCCTTCAAACGATCAACTGCTAGCTGCACATCTTCTGTCCTTCTCTCTAGTTGACGAATCCGAAGAGCTAGAAGCTCCTCCCTTGATAAATTCTCATGCCATGGAAGAGCACTCCACGTGAGAGCACAGATTTCTGTAGGCATGACAGGTTTTTGCCCATACATCAAGTCTGCAGGCATATATCCAGTAGTCACGCTATGTGTAGAGCGGTCTGCCCACAATGCAAAAGGTAGTAATCTCGGCCAATCTCCAATCCGACCTCTACAAGATTTTGCCAATGCCTTAACTATCGGCGGATGTCCTCTTTCACTCTTGCCATTTCCCTCTGGATTATAGGCAGTAGTAAGAGCCAACTTAATCCCAAGCCGTGAGAAAAATTCTCTAGCTTCGTCTGCATCTAGCTCTCCACGATCAGCTATAATCTTGCCTATGCATCCATACCTGCAAAATATTTCTTCCAACAAGAATTTACATACTCTAGTGGTGGTCTTCGTCCGCAAAGATCTGCCTTCAACATAGTTTGTAAGATCCTCCCTAGCCAAGTCAAGATATCTCATTTGCCAAAGTCCCACTGGCAAAGTAACCAAGTCAACCACCCATTTATAATGAATACATAGTGGATAGGTCGGATGTAACTCATCACGATGCCGCACTAAAGAGTAAAGCTGACAGTCCCTGTAAGTCTCCACAAAGTGGGAAACATCTTTATACATCCCTTTCCACCAGTATCTTTCTTTGATTTTCTCATAGGTAGCCTACACACCTCTATGACCAGCCCAAGAACTCTCATGAAACTCTCGTATAATCTGTATCTGCATCGCTTCCTCACAAACTACTCTCAAAGGTAAGCCACCTCTCTTCTTTGGATGCTTCCAAAGAAAACCATCTTTCAAAAAATACCCATAAGCCTTTCTTCTGATTTTCTTGAATTCATCATCTGTCCAATCAGCTCTTCGAGTCAATGAACTTAGATACTGTCCAATTTGCAGCCACTCGTCAACATAGAGTTCTTCAATAAAGGCTTCAACAGTAGATACATGATAATCATGAACAAGGACAGAAGCTGCAAACTCTGTCTCATCATCTTCTGCAAGCATTGACTCCTCATCCTCATATCTCGCTCTAGACAGCATGTCAGCAAACAACTAGATTATCTTTTCTTGCTATATGTCAAAATTCTGGATTCAATGATTTGATGTAGGCAATCCACCGAAGCATCACTATATCTGGAGTCGAACAACTAGTAATCATGCCAAGCAAAGGCAAACAATCTATTTCCACAACAACTGAAGCACCAATAAAATACCCTTTATCACACTTCAGTGCAGTGACTACTCCCCACAACTCTCTTTTAATCTACGGATATCTCCTATGTCGCTCATTAAGAACTTTAGCTCCAAAGCGGATTGCATATCTATTTCCATCAGCATCATCATGTCCCACTGCCCAGCCTATGCCAATAGGGCTAGTATCAACTGTCAACATGATTGGCCGTCCACACTAATAATTCGCCTTGCGAAGAGTAGGAGCTGACTGCAACAGCTTCTTGAGTTTACGCATGGCTTTCAAATGCTTCTCATCCCAATGAAATTTCTGCCCCTTTCGAAGCAGCTGATAGAGAACATCTGCTATGTGAGCAAAATGAGGAATCCAAATCATGTAAAATACACAAGCTCCCACAAATCTCCGCACCATACACCAACCATATGCCCAACTATGATGACTTCATTAACACCAAAGACAGATTTCAGCCCTGAAAGAGTCAAGTTCACCTCCTCTAATCGTGCCACAAGCAACCAAGTGTTCAACCACAAACTGTCTACATCCTCGTAAATCAAGACTCTCATTCTTTTCTTCTTCTGCACAACCCTTAATAGGCACATCATCTAGGAAAGGCATGGTATACTGCGGAATATAGTCTCGTAGAACTCTATGCATAGCATTCATCATATGAGCAACTGAGTTGGTGGCACCTTGAGGCAAGGTACACATGCTCACAAGACCAATAGGTGTCCGCATAGTAGTAATATCCCTACTTTCCAAGGCAAGCTGAAACTGATCATAACCAGAATACAAGTCACCTGGAGAATAGATGGCTCATCTTGCAAAAGCCTCAGCAAACTCATCCACAACTGGACCTGTTCCCACATTCTTGATTGTCACTTTGTTCACAGGCTGCATATCCTGAATAAATTTCAAGGTACCATTCTTCTTTGGTACAGTAAACCACCTGTTAGAATAGGGCGCAGAAGAGGGTTCCAAAATCCCCATCTTAATCTTCTCATTCAGCAACTCTATCAGCTTTGGCAAGTGTGCTTTAGGCACAGGTATAGGACGTATATTCCATGGCACATGAGGGACAGTGAAGATGACCATAGGTGCAACCAATTCGGGACTAATGCAGCCAATTTCATGAGGAAAGAAAGAAAATGCCTTACCATGACATCCAAGCATCTCTCTAAAACATTCTTTTTTCACTGGAAGCAAGAAATCATCATTTCCAATCTTCAACTCTGCAAGAGTTTCAGCTGTAAATTTATGTCCAATATTTGCAGGATTTCTCAACATAGGCTGTTTCATAGCTTTTTCTATCTGCTCATCACTGTCAGGAGGAAGCGGCCCTGCAACCGGCTTAATCTTCTTATCAACTGTTTTATACTTCGTGTCAACCTTGGCATCAGTCAGGCTCTCTTTTCTTTGCTGCAATTTCTGTAAATTTTCAGCAACTCTCAACTCTGTTGGAAGGGCTGAAAGATTTCAACCCTTTGCGCTATGGACTGCATGGGTGCAACCTGAAACTCTGTATGCTGAAATTTTTCAGCATTAAACTCTGTTGGCTGAATGGATTGAGCCCTCGGCTCTATGGACTGCATGGGTGCAACCTCATACTCCATATGCTGAATTTTTCTAGCATTTAACTCTGCTGGCTGAAAGATTTCATCCCTCTGCAACTCTATAAGCTGATCAAGATCAGCCATAGATTCAGTTTGCTGAGTTTTCTCAGCCTCTAACTCTGTTTTCAGCATAAAATCAAAAATTTCCTGAAACATATCCAAGGTTTGCACATGTATGATCTTTGAACCCTTACATACATCAGTTTTCAGCATTGTTCCCATCTCAGGCAATGTATCCGCATAAGACATCCCTTCATACAGCCCATCTACATGCTCTTCTGCTTGCAAAATACCTGCAATCTTCAACTCTCTCTCCTTACGACCAATGTACTGCCTGGCAGCTCTAGACAAATCTGAAATTTTCTGATAACTCACTGAACTATCTGAAGAAAAACCAACAAAATTAGTGGAGAAAGACTGGCTGCCAAGAGGCGAGATCTCCTCTTTTCTCCGCTCCGTACCACTGGCGTCTCGCAAGACAGCGGTACCTAATGAAAATCCAACTCCTTCGCAGGTAGTGGTGCCTCACGCAAGGAGTCCCTATTTCTCGGATGATTTACCCCAACAGTCATAAACTGAACAGCTCGCATACCATCCTTACTACGTATCCGTGCATAGGCTGAGCCGTCATCCATCATTTTTGTCTCCATTATTGCTTCTGTAATGAAAGGCTGTCCAAGAATAATTGGATAAGAGCAAGAATCCTGAACAAAGCAATGATAATCCTCTTCAACATTACCAATAGAAATTCTGATGCTCGGACAAGCAGCATACATATCACCAGAAGTATTATTGGCGGCTCTCATGCGCCAGCCATGCTCTACATCCATAGGCCACTTGCCACTCTCATAAACACCTCAAGCAATAAGATTAATCTCGGAACCATGATCGACTAAAGCGACCAAAGGAATCTGTTTCTCTCCAATCCTTACCACCGTCTCAGTGGTTGCTCTAGCCCAATGACTGCGTGAAAAATGGCTGCGAGGAATGAGGATAGGGGTATCATCATCTTCATGTTGAGATATCGAGCTCCACTCGTGATATGCCAGGGTGACCGTTGTGCATTTATGTCACCGATGTGTCAGTTGCAGATGCGGTTGGTACACCGCCCATGAATAATTGCTAGATGATAGCTATCCTTATCTACTCTAGTTCGTGGCTCAGTTAGTATGCCACCTTAGTTATTTGAGTTTGGTTTGAGACCCATATATAGGGTTCTTCTATTTCTTTGTAAGTGAGTTCTTTTGGCTTACACAACTAAGAAGAGGAAAATTGTTTTCAGCCTCCACCTCTGTGTGTATTCCCCCATTGTGCAAGCAAGAAAGCTACAAGTGAGACTCCTTCCTTCTCTCCCACAATCTTGACATGGTATCAGAGCCTTGTTTGTGGTAAGGAGCTCAAGAAAGCAAGCCAAGCTCGCGGTGTTCTGGTAAGAGGAGCAGTGTTGCTTTCATTTTCTGTTTTGGGAGCAGATCTCTGCAGGTAGCACAGCCGAAAATTGCAAAAGTGCATTGTCTCAAGTTGAGACGCCCTTCGTGGTGAAGCAAGAGGGCAGTATATGCTGCGGGCTAGGGCTTTAGCCCTTGGTGACCCTGTTTTTTTTATTTGAGGCCATTTCAGGGCTTGTTTTGGAGGCGGAAGTTTTCTGCACGCACTCAGGAAAAGGCCCTATTTTATGCTGTGCAGCCACTGTTCTAGAGGTCGGTGAAAAGTTACTATAGAAATTGCATCGTATGCTTGTGCGGAGAGACATTGGGAGTTTCAGAATCATCCTTGGTTTTTGTTTATGCAAAATCGTCACTAGGAAGTGACTGTGTGGTCAAATACCACTTTCGCCAGTTTTGCGCATTTGCCCTTGTGAGGGTGAAGTTGAGTTTTTTGCAGTGACAGAATTTTTTGCAATGTTCTGTAATGGCGTCTGATTCTCTTTCACAGATTGTAACTGAAAAGCTTGACAAGAACAACTTCCAGGCATGGAAGTTTAGAATGATGAATTTCCTTATGGGAAAAGGATATTGGGAATTTGTTGTAGGAAATGAAGAAGAACCAGTTCTTCCTGATGTTCCCAATCAACAGCAAATGCAGGCATTTAAAGCATGGCATGAGAGAGCCAGGAAAGTTATGTACTAGCTGTCTATTAGTATTTCAGACTCTATGATTGTGCATATTCAGGATGCAAGTACGCCAAAGGAGGCATGGGATACTTTGTCAAAAATGTATAGCACAAATACGCAAGCCAGGAAAATGCAGCTCAAGTAAGAGTTGCATAATGTGCAAAGAGAAAGTATGAGCATCAATGACTACCACATGAAAGTGAAAAAGATTGCAGATGCACTTGCTTCCATTGGGTCGCCAGTGGAAGATGATGATTTAGTTTCTGTGACCTTGAATGGTCTAGGAAAGGATTCTGCACAATTCTGAACATCCATTTCTGTCCGTGAAAGATTTCCTGATTTTGAGGAGTTGATTGCTCTTCTAATTTCTGAGGAGCAGAGAAATAGTGGTGCATCTTCTTCAGGAGGAACTTCAAAAGAAGCTGTCTTCTACTCAAATGCTGGAAGAGGTAGAGGCAGAGGTAGAGGAGGCCGATTTGGAGGCCGTGGTAGAAATCAGAATATGCAGCAAACTCAAGAAAACCAGTCCTATGGAGGAGGACGTGGTAACTCTAGAGACAGGGGGAGCCAAAGAGGTCATGGTGGATGGCAAAGAGGCCAAAATGCAAACAGCAATGTTGAATGCTACTACTGTGGTAAAATGGGTCATATGGCTAAAGACTGCTATAAAAAGCTGAATGATATCATGAATGGAAAACTGCAACAAGGGAATTATGCATCTTCTAGTAGATAGGGTGATGACAGAAATGAGCATTTGTTTATGGTGCAGCACATGAACAATTCTGTGACAAGTGTAGAAGAAAGCAATCATGTATGGTATGTTGACTCAGGTGCATCAAACCACATGACAGGTCATGCAGAATGGATGGAGGATGCAAGGAAAATGGAAAAACCAGGATTTGTGGAGACTGGTGATGATACTGCACATCCTATTGTGCAGATTGGAAAAATTCCTTTGTCTATGCAGGATGGGAAAAAGAAATACATGTCCGATGTATTTCATGTCCCAAATATCACCAAGAATCTGGTTTCTGTTGGTCAAATGGTTGAGCAGGGCTTGCAGGTCAGATTTAATCCTCATGGATGCTTTGTTGAAGATATGAAAAATAAAGGTCACTTGATAGCAAAAGGAAAGAAGAATGGCATAATGTTTATATTGGATGCAGACATGTTTGAATTGAGTGCAGCAATGTTTGCACATGGGACTGGTGTAGTTGCATATATTGATATCTGGCATAAACGCATTGGTCATGTTAATGTACAGCAACTTAAATCAATGCAGGCCCAAAATATTGTTGCAGGATTGCCTAAATTCAAGGTTGCAGAAATGCATAAGGTATGTGAAGCCTGTCAGTTTGGAAAACAGGCAAGGAAACCATTTCCTAGACATGTTCAAGAGAGTAAGAAGCCATTGGAATTAATCCACTCTGATGTGTGGACTACTAAAGCTGCATCTCTTGGAGGCTGTCATTATTTTGTCACTTTTATTGATGACTATAGCAGAAAAGTTTGGGTGTATTTTATGAAAAAGAAAAGTGAAGTTTTTGGGCATTTCAAAACTCTTAAAGCTATGGTTGAAAAAGAAACAGGTCTGCAAATAAAATGCCTAAGGTCAGATGGAGGGGGAGAGTACCTCTCAAATGAGTTTGCAAGGTTCTTGCAGGAGCATGGCATAAAGCAGCAATATTCATGCAATCATACCCCACAACAAAATGGAATTGCAGAAAGGAAAAACAGGCATATTGGAGAGGTATCTCGTGCCATGCTCAACGAAAAAGACTTGCCAGATTTTTACTGGGCTGAAGCAGTTGCTACAGCAGTCTATATAATGAACAAGACTCCCACTGCAGCAATACATGGGATGACTCCAGAGGAGAGGTATACTGGTAGGAAACCAGATATTTCTCATTTGAAAATTTTTGGTTGCATTGCCTATGTACATGTGCCAGATGAGTTGAGATCCAAGTTGGATCCAAAAGCTGAGAAGTGCATCTTTATTGGTTACTCTCTACACATTCTTCACCATGGACAGGCAGATTAAGATCAGGAGAATCTTCTCAAAGCAATGCAGATAGTGGTATGCAGGTATCACGAAAAGGAAAAGAGAAGGTAGATCAGCCCATGTTTGATGTGAATGTAGGTCACTCTTATGTGGATGGTGAATCCAGTGGCTCAGAACAGAGCATTGATGATGAGTTGGGTATTCCTTCTATTGTTACACCTGGAGTAAGGAAGACCAGGGATGTTTTGAGAGCACCTGCGAGTGAATCTACTTTGCGCAGGTCTACGAGAGCTAGGTATCCTGTGGATAGGCTGAAATATGATGGATTTATAGCCATTCACTATGCATATATGGTCAAAGTGATACAGGAACCAGAACCCACTTCTTTTGAGCAAGCCATGGGAAAAGAAAAAATGGGAGAAAGCCATGGATGAAGAAATGGATGCCTTGGAAGCAAATGCTACATGGGAATTGGTACATTTGCCTAAAGGTAAGAATGCAATTGGCTGTAAGTGGGTTTATAAGGTGAAGCACAATGCAGATGGTTCTGTGAACAGATACAAGGCAAGATTAGTAGTCAAGGGATATGCACAAACATATGGCATTGACTATAAAGAAACATTGAGTCCGGTTGCAAGGATGGCAACTGTAAGAGCAGTCATTGCTATGGCTGCATCAAAGGGATGGTCTTTACATCAGATGGATGTAAAGAATGCCTTCTTGCATGGTGATTTGCAAGAAGAGGTCTATATGGAGAAGCCACCAGGTTACGTGCATTATGTTCATCCTGAGTTTGTTTGCAGGTTGAAGAAAGCCTTGTATGGCTTGAAGCAAGCACCTAGAGCATGGTCTGACAAGATAGGACAGTATCTTGTCACTATTGGCTTTCAGATTTCCAAGGCAGATTTCTCACTTTATGTGAGAAAAACAGAGAAAGGTATTATGTTACTTGTCATTTATCTTGATGATTTGATTATGACAGGTGACAGTGATGAAGATATCCTTCATGTGAAAATGCTATTGAAGCAAAAGTTTGAGATGAAGGATTTGGGAGAGCTGCGTTATTTCTTAGGCATTGAGGTGATTAGATCACCAAGTGGGATACAGCTCTTGCAGAGGCAGTATGGATTGGATATGCTGTCTAAATATGGGATGACAGGCTATAAGCCTATTTCAGTTCCTTTGGAGCAGAATGTGAAGTTGAGCACAGATGCAGGTGAGCTTCTGGAAGACCCTACTATGTACAGACGCATAGTAGGAAGCTTGATTTATATGACTATTACCAGGCCAGATTTGAGCTATGTTGTTGGATTGGTAAGTCAGTTTATGCAGGCTCCAAGGAAACCGCATTTGGATGCGGCTAGACGCATACTCAGGTATGTGAAGTCCACATTGCAGTATGGACTATTTTATGAGAGTGGGATACAGATACAGTTGCATGGATACACTGATGCTAATTGGGCTGGTAGTATTTCTGATAGACAATCTACCAGTGGGTATGTGTTCTCTTTTAGGAGTGCTGCAGTCACTTGGAGCAGCAAGAAACAGCCTACAGTTGCCTTGTCGAGCACAGAGGCTGAGTACAGGGGTGCAGCAATGGTTGCATGTGAGGTAGCTTGGTTGCATAAGCTACTTTATGATATGCATCAGTCTACAGATGGGCCAGTTCTCATTTATTGTGACAACATGAGTAGTATATACTTGGAAAATAACCCAGTCTATCATGCTAGAACAAAGCACATTGAGGTGCATTATCACTATGTGCACGAGAGGGTTTTACTAGGTCTTATTGATCTAGTTTATGTTAGCACAGAGGATCAGGTAGCTGACATATTCACGAAGGCATTGGGCGCAGAGAAGGTGCGCAAGTTCAGAGACCTGCTTGGTGTGCAGGAATTGGGATTGAGCTCGAGGGGGAGTGTTGAGATATCGAGCTCCACTCGTGATATGCCAGGGTGACTGTTGTGCATTTATGTCACCGACGTGTCAGTTGCAGATGCGGTTGGTACACCGCCCATGAATAATAGCTAGATGACAGCTATCCTTATCTACTCTAGTTCGTGGCTCAATTAGTATGCCACCTTAGTTATTTGAGTTTGGTTTGAGACCCATATATAGGGTTCTTCTATTTCTTTGTAAGTGAGTTCTTTTGGCTTACACAACTAAGAAGAGGAAAACTATTTTCAGCCTCCACCTCTGTGTGTATTCCCCCATTGTGCAAGCAAGAAAGCTACAAGTGAGACTCCTTCCTTCTCTCCCACAATCTTGACACTTCATACTGCATAGGCTGAACTATTTTCTCCAATTGTGGATTGACAGAAGCATTCTCAACCATCACTGCATCATCATGCTCTTCCCCAAGAGCTCCATACCATAATCCCTGTAAAGCAGGTCCTTCCATCGCATGTCGTTTCCTCCGCAAAAGATCCTGCATCTGATCCTTTATTTCTCTTCTAGCAATCCCAAGAGCTTCTCCAACATTAAAAGTGACTTCACTATTCAAAATTCTTTCATGAAAAATCTTACTCATATCCATCTGCATATCAAGGTCTGACAAGAGCTTGAATCCTGGCTCCTTTCTTGGTTGCCTCTTCTCTTTCATCTGCTTGTCTCCCATAGGTTGTTCAGGACCTGATTGAGCTGGAGAACTCGTCATAGGTGGAGCTGTAATAGGTGGTGAAACAAAGTCACCCCCTCTAGTCTTTTTGGAGGTGCTGAGACCCTCCTCATCTCTTCTTCTCTTTTCCTCAACCATGGCATCTAAACCCTGTGTTTTTGCCATAAAAATAGAGTACCTGTCAATAGGAGAATCCCATCCCATTTCTCCTCGGATGCTGGAGCCCACACAAGTCATAGTGGATGCCTGAACTTTCCCTCTTCTCGCTATCTCCACGACAGAGGACCATAAAGCAGAGTCTCCATCTGATTTCTACTCAAGCTGGATTCCATAAGCTGAAGCATCTCCTCTAACACTCACATAAGCTGATCGCTTACCAAAGTTTGTGTCAAGAGGAGCACCAGTCTCTGTCAGCCATATCTTCCCATCTTGTCCCCAGAACACTACATTCTTCTTACGGGCTTCCTGAAAAGCATCACAATCTCTGCAGTGTTGGTGCTCTGTACTATCGCACCAAATACATCGTCTCCCTTTTCTTTGGCCAACTGGAAAAGCAGTCGCTGGAGCAGGTGCTACAGCAGGTACTGACATAAGTTGCTCCTTTAACTTTCCAACTTCAGCTTTGAGTGCTTCAATCGTCAAATCTGCCAAGCCTTTAATAACATCATCTACGGATAAGGGCACTGGAGCAGCAGGAACTGGTGGATTTACAACAGGAGGAGTAGGCTTAGGCATAGAGCTTGTAGCAGGGGTAGAAGAAGAGGTCTCCAAGGATTTTTCAGAAACAGATCCTGTATTACGATGCAATCGTACTCTCCTGCACTGCTTCTTAACAAGAGCATTCACATCATCAATGACATGTCTCCATCGGTCTTTAAACCTGAATCGGTAGCTTGATCTTCCAAAAGATCATCCAACTTTTCCTGTAAATCAGCATCAGCGGCTTGTAAAAATAATTCCACTTTCTGCATCTCCAAAGCTTGCTGCTCAGTTCCATCCAACTGATCATAACGGCTCTCAAACTCTCGCATAAGGGCGGTAACTGAAAGTCCCTTATTAGGCATAGAAACCCATGCTAAGAAATTCTTGTGGTTCATAAGACCTGTATCCTCCAGGAAATATTCATCTTTTAATGCCTTCTTAAACTCTGCCCAACCAGCATGTGTTCCTTGAATTTCTGAAATTTGGACTTCAAGAGCGCGCACCACAATCCACAAGAAGTAGCGGCTCCAAACATCTTGAGAAACCCCAAAAAACTTCATGTTTTCTTCATACAAATGCAGGTAAGTTGAAACTTGTTGGCCGTTGAACTGCTTCATCTCCTGTTGGACAGCTTTCAAGGCATCCATGGCATCACTATCACGTTTCACGTGAGCTTGCTGCTGCATATAGGTTGTAAATGACTGAAACAGATGCTTCATGACATTGTCATCTGTCATCTCTTCTTGCGAGTCTCCCATCTTGCTGAAAATTGACGCAGCACTTTCACATCGGGTTCACCAGAAATGTCGTAGATTTCGTGTAAGGACTACTGAACACAGAGTTCAAGTTGCAACAAGGAAAGAGGCTAACAAGAAGAAATCAAATTTTTGATGCCAAAGTTCACTATATTCCTTGTCAAATAATTACATGAGGTTCATGTTCAGAAAAATCTGTAGTATCTCATAACCTGTTTTGCATTGGGGTGTTTGAAGACAGATATGCCATTGGCACATAGGCTTGAAGTGTCTTGAAGAGTGCTGGAAAGAGTTCTGTTGGGCAGCAATTCTGAGCCTTTTCTCGATCTAATCATTGAGAAATCAACCTATAAGTCTACCCAACATTCAGCACCAATTCAAGGCTGTTCTCAGCATTCAAATTTCAACAAGAGATTGCCACAAGAGAAGACAATAGCAGTGGATAGCAAAGAAGGCAAAACCTTCAACGGAATTGAAACTGAAGAGGGAAATGGGTTAAGATTATATATCTCTGTGCAAACGAAGATGATGGCACTTGGTGGAGACTTAGAGTTAGCCATATCCTGCCATGGGAAAATTATAGCTCCCAAGTCACAGCTTGCCTTGTTTGAACTTCAACTTGGGGTCATTCCAGAACATTGAGTAGGTCAGAAGATGCCGGCAGTGATCTTGTTGACTTGTTTTGAACAAGTTCCAAGAGTGATGCACCAGCCTTGGCATATGGAAGAGGTAGAGAGAAAAGACTCGGTTGCTAAAGTAGACTAGTGAGAGCCTTCACAAGAGATTCCTCATTCAAATCCTCCAAGATCAGATTGTTCTGCCTGACAATGTCCCGAGCGGCTTCAGGAGCTAGATTAACCCAAAAGACTGCAAATTGCTTTCTCTGTGCACTAAAGTCATCCTTTTCAGCAGTCGTCTGTAGTTTCCATCCTCCTATCTGAGCTGTAGCATGTAGCTTATACCAAGCTCATAGACCCAAGCATGTCGCAGCTTGAAGAACTTTGATTCTGCACACAATTTCAGGTGATACAATCTGTTGATTCTTTACCTGACTGTCTAACTATGCAACTACAGCAGGTTTGACTAGAGTACTTTCTACAGGTCCAAATGAAGTAGTTGTGCCATCCTCACCAATCACAGGGGCTCTCACCTCAGATCCAATTGCCCTACTGTATGTTGGTGTAACTAGATTACTTTGGCTGGGTTGGTCAACCTCAGCACTCTTTCTTCCATGATTTTTTTTTTCTTGTCATCTCCTTCCGCTGAAGATTCTTTAACTTCCACAACTTCAGGCGCTGAACTTGTTCTAAATAATGCATAGCCGACAAGGACAGCATTCACAACAAGAACTGTGGTGATTAGCATCCGGAAACGGTATCAGATAGGCCACTGTTGCACGCCTACTTCAGGAGAGGGATCAGGTGATGTAGAGAAGGTCCACAGGCCTGCTTCTTTTGAGAGAGGTGGCTCATAAAGCTTGGAAGCAGACTGTCGAACGAATTGAGAGCCAGGAAATGCCATATCTGAAAAAAGCTTGAAACTCGAAATAGATGAAGGAGAACAAGAAAGATTGTTGTTCCATACCCTTTCAGTAGATCTTTTGTTGTGGCTAGGATCTTCTTCTGTCATTCGATGGAGCCCTCCCTCTTCATCAACTTCGTCTTTTCACCTGTCTTTGGTTTTAGAGCTCTGACATCAATCTTCATTACATCTCCCTAGTCATCGAAGTCACCTCCGTCATTGCAGTGTCCTCATGATCGTCGTCATCCTTCTTCTCAGACTTTTCTGCCAGTCGGCCATTGATAGCCCTTTCAAAAATATCCCCCTTTTCTTAGCTTTTTCCCTCTCCAATCTCAACATAGCATTCGTAAGGCTATTCTGAAAGTACAAAGCTTTCTATCTTTCCCTCCAACTTTCAAAACAGAAAGCCTTCTCTTTTACTACCTCAATGGTTTCTCCCATGAATCCATGGTATCAAATGCACCAATTTATAACCAACCTTTGAAATCAGATGTAGCAAAGGATTTCTGTTGTGATCCAATCGAAGCAAGGTCCATAAGTTCAACCATGGATGACATGAACCACAAGCATCATAAAAATAGCACGATAGCACAATCAGATTCAATGCTTCAATGACCTTCGATGTCACAAAGCTCTCTGGTTCATCTCCTCCATCCGCCTCATGTCTGCATTCTCCGTATCCCCTCCTTTCTTTGCAATCTTGACTTTATTGGCATGGCGAATTCTAGCATATTCAGGAGGGAAGAATCAATCTTTATTAATGTTGACTTCTACTCCGCCTCCTTTGATTCCACGATTTCCTGCACTTTTCTTGGAGATCATCATTGAAATTATCAACTTGATAATGTCCTTTGGCAGCAATTTTTCATATTTTTCTGCCACACATACAACATGCATACAAACTGAAACACACATAAACACAAACACACAAGTGGAGTATGTATATTGGATGCGGGTACTGAAAGGACGGATTATCTTAATGCATCAATCACACACAATGAATCACACGCGAAAAGATAACACAAATGCACAACAAAAATGGAGGTGTTTACGGCTCGGATGAGTAGCAACACGACACTGGTATTGGGTATGATTACTAGTTGTGCTACCCCAAATATTACTATGCTCCGGTGGATTGCATACATTAAATCTTTGAACCGTGAATTTCAGCATATTGCAAGAAGAGATAACCCAATGGCAGACATGTTATCTCGGGCACGCTATGAGAATGAAGATGGGATGATAGATGAGGAGGAAGAAGATGACTTTCTTGCAGCTGAAAATGATGTTGTAAGAGTGAATTTAGCAATGCAAGGAGTTGCTATAGCACTAACAGAAGCTTGGACAACAAAGAAAATACAGTTTAGATGTTATGTATCTTGTGTAGAAGTGTTTCTAGAAGAGAAATTTCATAAAAGCCATCCTTTTTTCTATTTTCCTCCCTCATAAGCATGTAAGTATGCATTAAAGACTTTTTATACTCCTTCCCTTTTTTCTTCTCCAAGTTAAGCATCATTCATCAATTAAGCATATTTTAACAAAGGTTAATGTCCTTTTCCATATTATCATTCACCACACTTATAGCCACTAAGCTTACATCCGTTGGATCATGCATTGAAAAATATAACCTTTAAGTATTATTCATTTTGTCTTTAAAAATTTTTTTTACAAATGTTTATTTTATGCATTTTTTATGAATGTTATTTACTTTTCTAATTTTTAAATTTCCCATTAACTTTAAAAATTGTGCCACCATCCATGAAGAGGGAGAAGACAAGTGTAAAGGAGAAGGAAGGAACTCATGAAGGACAAGAAAAAGTAGGGAAGTGGAGAGGGATTCGTCTTCCAGCTTTGAGGAAAGTGTATTATATCTTCTCTCTTTGTTTTTCTCTTTTCTTTACTTCTCTCGTTTTTTTGTTGATGAAGAGATGTATAGAGAGAAGAAGGGAGAGAGGTCAAAGCAAGGGAGATTGAGAGAGAGGTTGCTGCCATCGCCATTCACTGAGAAGAAAAAGTAGGGAAGTACAAAGGGATTCTTCTTTGAGCTTTGAGGAAAGTGCATTATCTCTTCTCTCTTTCTTATTGTTTATGAAGAGAGAGAGAGAGAGAGAGAGAGAAAGAGAGAGAGAATACATACATACATACATACATACATACATACATACATACATATATATATATATATATATATATATATATATATTAGGGTGGAAGGGGAGGGAGGGAGGGAAGGAGAAAAATAAAGATAGGGAGGAGGAGAGATAAAGATAAATTGATAGAGAGAGGGAGAGAGAGAAAGAAAGAAAAGAGAAGAAAATAGAGAGAGAGAACATACACACACACACACATAGAGAGAGAGAGAGAGAGAGAGAGAGAGAGAGGCTATGGCAAGTGAAGATGGCTTGAGACCCCGATATGGGGCTACAAGAAGAAATCATACTAAGGTGGAACTAGGAGACTACCTCTAGGTTTGAAGAACCCACAGAGTAGACCGAATCATACTTAAAGCATATGAGAGCCAAAAGAGTCCAACAGTTGAAAAATGGAGTGAAGTTGACAAAAAAAGAACTAAGGAGCCAAGAAAAGAAAAAACATGTGAAAAAAGATGAATAATTTTGGTAATATGAAGATGAAGAAGAAGAAAAGGAAGAGGATATGCTCAACCCAGATCTTGAAATACCTCATCCCCAAGAAGGAGTTGACTGCTGCTACCTTGACTACAACCCTATAAACTACTACCAAGAAGGCTACCATGAAGACCAAAACCTCTATAACAAATATCTTGAATATTTCCCCATCCACTACCACACCTAGAAGGAGAATACCTCTACACTGACCACCCCTATCCCGAAGAATGCCAACCTGACGGAGTCCAAGAAGAGAGAGAAATGATGGAGTATTATGTGAAGGGAGAAGGATGGAGAATCGATGTGTTTTCAAAGGTAGAAAGTATTATGATGGAGGTAGGATACAACAAAGAAGACAAAGATATGTGGATATGTTAGAAGGATGAACCCTTGCACCACAAGTTGCAGCTCAAGAAATGGAGTTTGAGAAGGGGGAGGATGAACTTGATTCTTTTGATCTTGAAACACCTCCATCCATTGAGATTGAGAGTGAGGTCAGGTTGACACCCTCTTGTGAGGCACAGGATGCCTTTGATGAAGGATGCCAAGAAAGAAGATGACTTAGATGTAGGTAAAAACAAGAAGGAAGAAGTAGAGCTTAGAGATACTACTACTCCCTATATAATTGTTTCTGGCTCCAATGCCATGGTATAACTCTTACAAATGCCTACATGCTCCCCCAAAAAGACCTTTACAAGCGTGGAATAAGCTAGAGTGAGCAGAAGATCAATGGGACTTATTCATACCTTACAAACGTCACTATTAGCGTCGCTATTCTAATTAGTGATGCTAATAGCGATGCATATACTAACAAATTTATCGTGTCACAAATAGCAATGCGAATAGCGATGAGTAGCAAATTTTTCCATGAATAATTTGTCCCTTTAAACATCGCTATTGGGTCTATATGTTGTAGTGCATGTTGATGAACACCATAGTACTTAACCTTGATGATTTGCCTTGATAACAAACCTTCAATGATCCCCAAAATTTGATGCTATGTCCTTCAAAACAATGCCATCCTTTATTGATATCTCCTCCAACAACAAAAGCCAGCTCCTCTCAGCTATATTGATCCTTCTTAAATGTCTTGCAGCAACCCTCCTCGCTTTTTTTTCCTTCGACCAAATGTTCAATTAGCCCCTCAAAATCGACAACCATCCTCCTCTAAATATCTATCCTCAAACACAATTGCTTTCCAAATTGCTTTTAGATTTCAGACGTTTTTCAAAGCTTAAAAATCTGAACGAGTTTCTCATATTAGTCTTTAGCTTTTTCCATGTATTGCTTTCTACAATTCTTAAGGTTTGAGTATATACCCATCTTCGTCATCTTTAACATATCCAAGAATGTCTTTATCTTGAAAACAATAAGGATTTCCAACATTCAATATAGAACAAGTAATACCACCACATTATAGAATCAATGTCAAGACTACTAAAATTCTTCAATAAAGCCGAAAAAATCCTTCGCCTCCAAATAGTTGGAAAAAACGAGTTCCTTGTGTCTGACTTACAGGCTAAATGGTGCTTGCTTCTCTTAATTGAGATAACATTTTGAACTTCTTGTCTAAGGTAGATCCAATTTTCACAAAAATTCTTGACATATTCATCCCACCCCCTAGTCTGCAAACATTTATGTGCAGCAATCCACCTGGATCAATGACATAAATAATATGACCCTCATCATGATAGTCAACAAAGAAGTTTTGTCGAGTACCTAGATCAAACACAAAGCTAATTCTGCTCTCATCAATTTTCTTTATAAAGCAAACTTTTGGGACTCCTGGATCAAACATATAGATAACATCCTCTTCATCCCATGCAAGATACTCATTTAGGCCTGAAGATAAAATAGGAAATCAATATAACTCATATGCATAACATGTTTTAGTTTGGTATCTCAAGCAATATGCTTTATCCAACACAAATCCATAATAATAACCTCATCATCTCACAAACTCAAATCCTTGCCTCCAAATATCATATTGACTTCCTCAAAACTTGCATACCGATACAATTATTATGGTAATTTTAACATAGGAAATATTGACTGTATCAAGCATAGTCTTTTTTTTTGCAATTTCGTTAGAAACTCTTGTTAGTATACTTGCGATTTGATGTAGTCCAATAGTTTACTAGATTCTACCAATCCTCTTCTCAATCTTTGGAGAGTTGCGATGTGCTTGCATTTCATTAATTGTAGAGATAAAAGATGTTGTCATAATCCACTCCTTGATTTGCTGGTTTCTTGTTATTCTTAAGGCTAGATCTCATTAACTAGAGCTTTTTGAGGAGATTTTCATTGTGGTCCTTTAACTTAACCTAGACGCATTTCCAATCTCCCTCCACTCTCTCTCTACTCTCTCTACTCTCTTTGTCTCTCACTCTTTCGACTTTTTTCTCTCTCCCCTGTCTAATGTCTACTCTCTCTTTCTCCAAATCACTTTACAATTGATTTACTAGTTTTATAATTATAACTAATTAATTTTATAATTTTTATTTCATAATTAATCACTATTTTAAACCAAATTATAAATCAAATTTTTAAAATAACAAAGTATCAATTTTCAAGTGCATGCTTGTACCTAGCATATGTCGAATGAAGATTGACCGTGTTGCCTAATTGGAACACAATCACCCTTATTCCAATGATATTACTAAATTATATGCCCTACACATGCACCCATCCACCCACCCACACATCCACCCAGCCCATAAGAACACACAAAAAAGGGAAAATTTTTACTATCTACAATATACAATGCACTTAGGTGAGTTAATCTATCTTAAATGACACAAAGAAGAGGAAAACTAAAAACAAAAAATGCAATAGGGTTTATGGACTTTCTTTAAGCTAGATCGTATCATCAAAATGAAGAAAGGAAACCCATGGTTGTAAGTATTTTCTACTAGTGTTGGAATATGTTTTGTCGTTTTGGTTAGCCAATATTTTATTTGGGATTAGTATAAGCACTTGTATTTACATGTGGAAATATTGGTGATTATAATGTGCGTACCTTTTTCAAAGCTCATATTGGTGCTTATAGCCATGTCCCATTTTTTTAAAGGAAAATGCTTGAGAAACTAGTGTCGAAATTCTCCTCATCTCTTATAGTGTTCATTGTCACTAAAAACATTGAATGATATACAAAACTTGGTCTCATAAGTGATACTTGTAGTAACACTCTTGTCCATTGCTTAAATGATGTTGCAAATTTGAATTTGAAATTCATAACAAAATCTACGTCAAACATCATGCGAACAACTCCCACCCATTTTTTCCCAAATTTCAAATGTTGCAATGTGCTCTACAACCTTGTGGTGGACTCATGATCCATATAGCAAGAGAACCAAGGAGGAAGTGGGGACGATTAGCTCATAAGAACCACCATTGTATAGTCACTCATCAAGAGAAGCTACTTCCAACATGGAATAGAAGTGCAAGCCTACTGTTGCAAAAATGGGGATGATAGCACTATTGATAATATGATTTTGGTGGTACATATATGATGTGGGTGTCAAGACAACTAGATTATTATTGCTAAGGGTTTGTATATTAAAGAATTTTGTTTAATTGTTTCTAGACAATGGGAACACTTCTTTAAATAGTTTTGTCCAAGTGTGCATAAGAAAGATATTGGGCGTTTATGTGAGAGCATTGCAAAACTGAGAAGTAGCACCCTAACAACTACTTTCTATGTTTGGTTGAGTAATGGATGCAGACCTCACTAATCATTAGCAATGAAGACTTGCATATGTTTGTGGCCTTCTAAACAAGAGTGCAAGATAGTTGTGTCAAATATTTAGCTAGAATATTTGAATACGTACTCTAAGCCTTGAGTAGGATAGAAGCAAACATATGATTGTCTAACTATGATATTAATGACTCTAAGCCTTGAGTAGGTTCCGCCCTGCCTGGCTTTTCACCCGTTTAGATTGTATCTACTCGAGTATAGAAGACCATCTTTTAGCAACATTGTCGGATGAGATGGAGCCAATATGCAAGGTGGTGTCAATGACTCTTCTCTATTCACCTTCACCTCAGAGGTTGTCTGGTGTTCTCAAATTTCCACCTGACTACGCTATATTTATTCGATGAAAGAAGCTCATCTTTTAGTAAGATTGGCTGATGGGATCGGGCCAATATGGAAGGTGCCACTATGGAAGGTGCATGGCAGGAGAGTGGCATGCTTATCCAGAGGGAACGTCGCCCTCGAGGATACTGGGAGACGCGGCGGCAGCGCCGAGTAGAAACGAGAATATCACGCGCGGTCACGTCGAGGCCAGGGCAGGGGCCGCTCGCCTATAAGTATGGTCGAGGCCTCAGCTATTTTGCCTGCATACCGGCTACTGCGAGGCTTCCCGTACAATAGCTCCTGTTAGCTTGTGTGTAGTTGGTGGTGATAATCAATATGGCGGCTCGTGTGTTTTTGTTGGGAGCACTGTTGGTGCTGTTGGTGATAGTGAGTGAAGTGTCGGCGACGTCCCGCGGTCGAGAGGAGGAGCGACATCGGGAGGAAGAGGAGAGGGAGCGGGAGAGGAGGAGAGGGGAAGGGTCGAGGGAGGAGTGGCACGCGAGGCTGCGGGCGTGCGACAATTTCTTCAGGCAGCAACGGCGAGAGGTGGAGGAGGAAAGAGAGTCGTCGCCGTATTACAATTCGTATTTGTCATGGAGGTCGGTTGAGGGGAGAGGGGTGACGCAGCAGCAGCCGTCCCGCGCGTGCTGCGAGGCCGTGGAGCGCATCCCCTCGCAGGACCGCTGCTACGCCTTCCAGCAGGCTTACGGAGGCGGCGAGCGCCGCCGTCGTTATGAAGAGGAGGACGTCTGGGCGCAGCGACGAGAAGAGGAGTCGGAGCAGCAGCGGAGAACCATGACCGCCCAGATGTCCTCTCGCCTCCTCCAGCAGTGCAACCTTCGCCCTCGCGAATGCCGTGCAAGATCGTCCCGAGGTATGTTGTCTAAATGATGCATTGCCCGTCATTTTATTTTATATATCAGCAGTCTGTTATAATCTATATCTATTTTAGATGCATTGCCCGTCATTTTATATATGAACCTAGTAGATTCCGTCATTTAAACCTAACATAATCTATACCTATTTCGTTTGTGCCACAAGTTCTCTCTCATCGGTTTATAATTGTATATTGTCTCTCTTATAATTGTCTGCGTTATTTGCCATGATCGAATGGCATATGAACATAAAGGATATGATCTAATTGATATGCATTTTTTGCGATGATCGAATGGCACATGAACATAATGGATATGATCTAATATATCAATTATTCTCTCTTGTAATTGTCTCTGCTATTTATTTGCCATGATTGAATGGCATATGAATGCAATGGATATGATCTAATATATAAATTATATTCTCTTAAGATGATCTAATACATCAATTATGGATATGATTTAATATATAAATTATATTCTCTTAATTTGTGATGATTGAATGTCATATGAATGTTTAATCTAATAATATATCAATTATTTAAGTCGATGTTAGAATCATGGTTAGATTCAAATCTAGAGCTTATGTACTACTATTAGTTTTTTGAGAATATTTTGTCCTTGTTGGGTACCTTGACTTACATTTGACAATAGTTTGTGCGTCCTTAGTGTATTTGTCTTCGAGTACCTAAATTGGAAGTTTTGAAGTATTGGTTGTATAGATACTGTGTGATCGAATGTAGATTTGGACCTAATATAATATACTGCTACAAAACATGTCCGCTAGCTTGAATTGACCTACATTTGACAATAGTTTGCGCTTTCTTAGTGTATTTGTCTTCGAGTACCTAAATTGGAAGTTTTGAAGTACTGGTTGTATAGATACTATGTGATCGAATGCAGATTTGGACCCTAATATATACTGCTACAAAACATGTCCTCTAGCTTGAATCGAACTTTGTGATCGTTCAACATAATATTATCGCTATATTGTCAACCAGCTTGAATTGAACTGTTTGATCCAATGCAAGTATTAACTGAATATATATATAGCTACTAAATATAATATTATTGTTATATTGTCAGCTAGCTTGTTATATCTCTAACCTTCGTTGTTATATTGCTACTAAATATAATATTATTGTTATATTGTCAACTAGCTTGTTATATCTCTAACCTTCGTATACTGTGATTTTATCTTTTGAGTTATATTATGGGCAATACGATGGATTACTAATTCTTAATGCACTGCTTGTATTTGTTTGCAGAAGTGCTGATGGATGATTCTTATTGGTGGTAGAGAAGTGGGCCACCTTTGCCGCAACATGCGCAACTAGGATTGTTGCCGCTACTCAAGTGCTCTCCCATTGATCGATGGGTGTGCCATTTTAAACGAATAAACACCCCATGTAGGGTGTACTTTGTCCGATTTAAAAAATGTGAGGATGAAGAGGGGTTTGTGTGTGTATATATAGGTTTTACCAAACAGGCGTAAATATACAAGAAAGGATTTTGCTAAAAGGTTTTTGTTTGAGGTTGTTAAAAGGTTTTTGTTATTTTTATGAGCAGTTTCTTTTATTTGTAACTTCTACTCTCTATAGACTTTATAATATTAAGTTGTATCAATTGTGTGTGTCTAGTAATATTGTCGAAATTTGTTTTAAAGGTTTTTTTAAATTTTTATCAGTAGCTTCTTTTATTTGCAACTTCCTACTCCCTATAGACTTTATAGTAATATTAAGTTGTATCAATCATGTTTGTGCCTAGTAATATTGTTGAAATTTGTATGAGCAACCACCATCGAATGTGTGCAAGACAGTTGCATATGACTAACTAACCTACATATGACTACTAACTAACCTACATATGACTTTCCATCAAATTTTTATGAGATGATCGAAGTTGCATGCATGAAGATAACCACATGACTGGCTCTCCCATTTGCAGTTCAATGCATGAAAATAATGAGGATGAGTTCTAATTGCAACGACCAATGTTTTTGTTATATCCAAGTCTCATTACATTAAGCCAGCTCAAGTTGCATGACCTATGTGCTTTTTTAAGGGCGTCATGAAAGGTTGATATTGTAGGTCTAAACCATTTGTGCAAGTCTTTTGAGGTGCTATCGCAGTCTAAAATCATTTGTGCTTGTCGTTTTTGGATTGACAATGGTTGTGTGTTTGTTGTTTATCCAAAGCCCATATGCATTTTGTGTGTGTGACCAACTCAACAAATTTTCATAATCTTATCCAAAGCCCATATGCATTTTGTGTGTGTGACCAACTCAACAAATTTTCATAATCACGTTGTGAGTTAGAAAATTTCAACTGTGTGGTTGAGGTTGTTTACTCAACAAATTCATAACCCCATGATTGAGACTGTTGTATACCATCATGACAAACGATACTACCCATCACAAACCCGCAAAAATGCTTGAATAAATAGCTTGCAACATGGACCCTATTGCATGCTACCTAGTAATTAATTGATTGATTCGGGGGTAATCGTTTGATTTGTGGAGTGGTTTTTTAAATTGTTGGGATCTATGGAGAGACTTATTGAACCCTCCACTCTATTAGACCTATGGTGTTTAGTGGAGGGGTTTGATCACTTGATTTACGCCGAGGGAAATAGTTGAAATATTTAGAGGACGATTTTCAAGGGGCCGTGTGAATCATCTGAAGCATAGAAGACGATGGTCGATCTCTCTGTTAGAAGAAAAAAGTCAATATTAGAAGACCTAAAAAATCTTTGTAGTTTTGGCCATTTTTTGTGATGGTTTTGAAAAATTGTCGTAGCATAATGAGCCTCTCCATATGGGGAAGGCAAAGAAGAGTGCCATTATAGGTAGTGATGCGTTGGTTTTGAAAAACTGTTGAAGCATAATGAGCCTCTCCATTGTGGGGAAGGTAGCATAATGAGCTTCTCCATATGGGGAAGGCAAAGAAGAGTGCCATTATAGGTAGTGATGTTTTGAAGAATTGTTGAAGCATAATGAGCCTCTCCATTATGGGGAAGGCAAAGAGGAGTGCCATTCTAGGTAGGTGATACAGAGGGGGTTTGTAGCTACTTCTACATGAATCCCTAGAGAATCACTCACGCTTGAGTTTCATCCCACCCCTGAGAACCACTCACTTGAGTGTTTCTTCTTATTGTTAAGAAGCATGTCCATTAGCCAAGGCCAATGAATTGACCCAAAGGAGTAGTGGCACATGTATAGGGCAACTCAATGCTTGAAGCTCTCATTGGCTACTTCGTGAACCCCTAGATCACTCATGCATTTGGGTAGTACTTGATCATCCCATTTTTAAGAAGGCCAATGAATGTAACCCAAGGAGTAGTGGCACATGTATAGGGAGCTTAGTGCTTGAAGATCTCACTTCTTGAGGATGTGCTAAATGCAAGGCCAATAGTGGCACACAAATGTTATATATAGGGTTGCTTCTTCAAGCTCTCACTTCTTGAGGATGTGCTAAACTTACAATTCATGAGGATGTGCTAAACCTACAATGCCACTTCTATGTGAAACCCCTAGAGAATCACTCACACTCAGATTTCAGGAAGTACTATTTGATTATCCCATTGTTAAGAAGCATATCCCCTTTGTTAAGGACAATCAATTAATGAGTAGTGGCACACAAATGTCATATATGGGGCAACTCAAATTCTCACTTCTCAAGGATGTGCTAAAGCTACTGGATGGACTATCTTAGGTAAAAATATATTAGTGCTTGAAGCTCTCCCTTTTCTCAAGGATGTGTTGAAGCTATTGGATGGACTTTATCTCAAGCATGTGCTTAAGGCTAGATGTAGATGGAGTTTGGTTCAATTTTGGCGATTTGATAACATCTCATTGTAATGTGTGCCAAAGATGTTTGTTAAGTCTTCTCTTAAACTGTCAAAGTTGTTATGGTGAAGTCACATCTAGGGGAAGTGGGTGGAGTGGAATAGCACACTAGATGTAGATGGAAACAATGCATTCTAATGTGTGCCAAAGATGATTGTTAGTCAACAACTCTGTCTCTAGAGTTGTCAAAGTTGTTACGGTGAAGTCACATTTAGGGGAAGAGGATGGAGTGGAACCATTCCACTCCATTGATACTCACAGCAAGACCCTATTTAGGGTTGGGTCACACCAACATAGTGGATGGGAAGCTAGAGGGAAGGAGAATCAAAATAAATATTTAATGTCTTGTGTGTGAGCATGTCAAAGCTTTGTCAAAATATTTAATGTCTTATGTGTGAGCCATGTTAGAGCCTTGTGTGCTCGATTGGATTAGCCTTCTTTGTCAGGAGATGGAAGATCTTGTTCATTACCGAATGGGAATCCTTAACCTTGCTAAAAAAATCTTAGAACCCCCTTTTTAAGAGGTGCTTATAAGGGTTTTTGATAAGGGTTTTTGAGTATTTATGATGCCCCTACTCAACCCACCCCTTATAGTGCAACCATGTAGTTACACAGGGTGAGGGATGAGCTTTCTCCCACTAGTCCCAAGCAAGCACAACCCGGCCCATATTGTAGGGATAGTAGGAGATCTCAAAAATTTGGATTTGCATTAGCCAACCCCGCCCCCCGCACCCCCCCCCCCCAAAAAAAAAAAGAAAAGAGGTATGCCTTTCTCCCTTAGTACTAGTTGTCATTTTTTGTGTTATGAAATGCCACTGGGCTCTGCCATGCATACTCAAATGGTGTTTGTGATTGGGGTCTTTGTAAAATAGCCTTCTCTTCATGCCAAAGTTGGACATCATGTTGATTGCTCTTGTTTTACTATGTAATACTATGTAATTTCTTTGACATGGTGTTGTCTATTGTACCCTTCATTTCTAGCGTGCATACAAAAATAGGGGCTATGGAATAGACAATAGCCTCCTCCTCCATGGTGGTAGACCTAAACACGTGTGGTGGAGTGCTCAATTATGTGACTGCATGTGAGCTTAACCTACCGTGATGTCGAGATTAACATCCCTTCATGCTAGGACCAAATGAGGGCTTCATTATCAAAATTAACATGCACTTGAAATTTTTTTAATTCTCTGAATTGTGATTATGATTGATTGTGTTAGGACTAATCAAAGTTTGAAGAAATTTACCTACCCTCCCCCTCTCGAATGGTGTGCTACTATACTTGGTAAATGTCTAGAATGGAGGGCTACCAACGTTTGAAGGCCTCAATTTTTGAATACATAGTTCACAATGTTTTTAGATTGGTAAAAATTGGGATTTGAACATTAGCATTCCTCGTTTCCTTTTTCTTTCTCATTACAATCTGTGTGCAAGGTGCATATTGGTTTGCATGTAACTAGCTTGTTGCTTGCACGTATGTGACATCAAGGATACCTTGAATTCTCATGCTATTCTTGGAGTGATCAAACCATGTAGTAGAATATTCTTTTAGTAGTAAAATCATGCTAATATGGGTGTAATCTATAGCATCAAAGCAGTTGGGAAGACCCTGATGGGATAGGAATCAATCCTACACCTTGTCTAGCTTTGATTGGGTGGAGACCACTAGATGAAGTGACTTCCATGCTTTCATGATTGCATTCACTACCTCATGGAGGAACTTAGTCTAATTGAGCAATTGCAATATCAATAATGCTTGCAAAAGCAAACAAACCATGCCAATGACGCTACCACTGAGCAATCTAACTCTTGCCCCCAAAACAACATGGGTTATAATGGGGTGATAATCAACACTACAGAAAGTAAAACAAAGTCCCTTAGATTATTATAAAGTAAAACAAGGTCCCTTAGATTATTATCTTTCCATTGAAAGCTTAATCAAGCCTTCTAATAGTTCAAATTTAATTCAAAATTGATAGATTTATTCATTTTTAGGAGCTGCAAACCCACTATGGGGTTGTGAGCACCGCTATGGAGACTACATGGTTGGGTATAGCTAAATGCCTTTTTTAATTCCAAATATGTATTTAGCATGAAAAGGCTTATATTTGAGTATGCTCTTCTTTGATAAACACTATGAAGCTTAAGAACTTACTTCGGAGTGGTGAGTATTGCTATGGAGACTACAAGATTGTGGGTGTAACAAATTGTCTTTTTTATTCTAGATTTGTATTCCAATGTGGAAAAGCATGTATTTCATCATATTCTTCTTTGATAGAACACTACAAGGCTTCAAGACCTATTGCAGGGCTACTGCTACGAAATTGTGAGTATCCCTATGAAAACTATGGGGTTGGGGCAACAAACTCTCACTTTTAATTCTAGAATTATATCCCAATACAAGAATGCATATATTTCAATATATTTCTCCCTAATAAAGTACCAAAATCTTCATAATCTTGCTTTAGGAGCTACACATTTTTAGACTATGCTAGTATTAAACAAGGCTATGCAAGAAGACTTTCCATTCCCAAAGAAATGTGTAATTTTATTCCGTTCTTACGCGAGCAGTGATCGAGAACAAGCCTCACTCACAACCCAATAACGAGACGTTAAGGAGTGCCGGTTGGGGTAATTGACTTTGTCGAATGCACAACACAACTTGAGAAATTAAAATATTCGATAATACACCACAAGCCACATATAAAAACAACACAAAACACAATGCCTCTTGAAGCTCAAAACAAGTAAAAACCCGAATGTGGGTAGAGTATCACACAACCACAACACAACGAAAATACCAACAATTTGAAAACAAACCAAGTGAGATATATTTTCGTACCGTAACAACCTTGAGCCGATGCTCGGTGCTTTGACACCCAAAAGCTCCAACTTCCAAATTGGCATGACAAGAGCTCACTCTAGCATGCGACCCTCCACTCTCCTCTCTCACAAAATACAATTGTAATAAGGGGGAAGGCCCTTAACTCTCCATTCTCATCTTCTTATATGGTTTTCTATCCACACTCACACACATTAGGCTTTTTGCTTTCATCTTTTGGCTTTTGCTTTTCTACTGCTTTTCACCATTTTCGTTTTTTCTGCTTTATACCTGTTTGTAACTTATTTGGATCATAACTTCGTCATTTGAACTCCGAATATAGTCATTCGGGATACTCAAAATGATTGGAACATTTCTGGTCGACAAGCCAACGCGGGCAGAATTACAAAAATCTATCAGAATGGGGAAAAATATTGATTTTCGTGAATCCCATCATTTTTCTCCATCTTTTATGTTGGATGACTTATAGACTTCCTTGGCCTATTGTTCTTGTAATTGCACACAGTTTCAGCACACGTCCTCTTTTTCTTCAAGAAATACTCGCTGACGATGTAAAACGTACGATCTTTTCCTTTGATCCTTGAGTCTTCAAAATAAACATTCTCTGGATATGAACCTGTTTTTTATATAGTGTGCCCTGGCAAGAATATGGTTTTTTGAAATGAACTCCGTGCCCAATCATTCATGATTTGAAAAAATATGCAATGTTGGATCCATGATATGCAACCAATCAATCGATGCTACATACAAAAATAATGTATGCATTGAAGAAATTGTGCCTAGAGTCTATCTACATGTGATCGTGCATCATGCGAAATGCAAAAAAAAATTCCTTAATTAATTTAAAAATCCTTATCCTCACCTCTCAACTCTCATAAAAAAATATGATATACTCCGCTCCACCCATCCAAAAAATCTCACAATCACTCTAGAAAATGGTGGTCCTCAAGATGTTGACCAGATAAGAACAACCCTTCTCACTATTGATGGCGTTCTTCACGACCCTCGAACTCTCCCAACCACCTTACACTCTCAACCAGAAGTTCCTAGCTTTGTGATGAACATCCCAAATTGTGTGTGCAAGAATTGTGCGTGCTCAATGACAGGTGCTCTCTCAAGTGCGTGTGCATCTAAAAGTTACTGCATATAGCTGCAGCGGACCTCATGCCGTGCTAGTGCTCAACGATGGTGCAAATGTGCATAATCCCAACCCATGGCATAGAAGTATTTGATAAGAATAGGAGATGACCCCCGAGTTCAGTGCATCAACAAGTGCAACGTGAAGTGCTCGTGAACCCTTTATCCCTTGTGATGTGCAAGAGTCTCGACAAGAAAACATACCTAGCTCCTCAATGTTCAGTAGCTATTAGTAAACTCCTACTTCAACCTGTCCAAAAGAATACCAAGCTGTACCAAGGCTATCAAGTTTCACACTCAACAAATCAAACAAAATGACAGAAACAAATCCTAAGCTAGAAAAATACAATTAATCCAACTACGAAATAACAAAACAAACTATCACACAAACAACTAAGCTAGCAAAAATCAAATCTAACTACAGTTTGACTAGGGCTTTTCAGTTTCAAAAAAAATGCTTGACATATTTAGCCCTTTCCCTAGTCTGCAAACATTCATGTGCAGTAGTTGCTTTCATAAAATGATGCAACATTTATGAGCCAATCAAAAATCAAATCCAATGATCTATCCACAATCTTCTCAACAAACACAAGTGGCCTATTTCTCTCAAACAACTCCTTTACAGGTAGATAAAACTCATCCATGAAATTCTTATCAAAATCCTTGAGACAATCCTTACCATCTAAGGAAAATACATCATCCTCTAAATTCTTCAAATCCCAACCATAATCCAACATCTTCATATCCCATCCATCCTCCCTAAGAAAAACCATGTTACTTTTAGAGTCTTTAAATAAAATTTTGACCCTTTCTTTGTTGCCAATCTCAAATTCATCCACTGATTCATCTACAACTTCTCCTAAAGAAACTATGCAAGGATCTCCCAACTCAATATCCAAATGAAACACAACATCAAAAGGAGTTAACTCCAGACTCATAACACCACAAGAACCAACAACATCCACAAATGGGGTCACTTCATCATCAACAATACAAGAATCCATCGAGTCTTTCACATACAAAGAGTGGTAAACACCTTCCATAGTATCCTTACAAGAAACCTCACAAGAAATTGAAGAAACTTTCACCTCTACATCATCACAAATAACATCTTCACAATACAATAAATTTGGGTCTAAAACCTCAACCAAAGACTCCTCAACTACCAAATCCTTAACTTCCTCCTCACAAATATCTTCCAACTCTATTTCCTTGGTTTTAAATCTCTCTTCCCTCAAATTTTCAATTCTTTTCAAAGCCTTACTCAAATTCTCTCTTACATCCTCATCAATGTCACTCTCAAGATCCTCAAAACCCCAATCAGAATCATCACAAACAACATCAAAACCTTTAGGAGAACTCAAAGAAACTAAAAGACTATTAGATGAAGTTTTCTCTTCGTCATTGTTGCCTAAATCAACCAAAAAATTATCTACACAACTATCAAGGAGTAAGAGATTAGGTCTACTCAAAACCACATCATCAACACCACAAACAAAAGCCTCTCCAGGCTACTCAAAACATCACCAACCAACTCACAAGACTCAACTGAGTCAACAACACCAACACCAAAATCACAACATGAGTCAGAACCTAAAACCTCCATACTCTCTTGGTCATCAAAATCATAACCAAACTCACAACAAATCTCCACAAACTTGTTAGGCAACAAATTCGAACCCTTAACTTCATCTTGAAAACTTACAGTTTCTAAGCCCTCCCCTCATAGTTTTCCAACAAACTCAAAAATTCATCCTCTATTCTCTCTTCCTCTTTCAAGCAATTAGATCCATCTATACTATCACCAAGGCAAACAAGCTCACTCTCTAAATTGTCTTTACTCTCTTCAACACTGCCATGACTATCATAATTTTCATCACACCTTCCCTCATCAGAAATATCAAAACTTTCTTGACTCTCATCCTCTCCCAAAGAACATGAAAACTCTTAGTCCTTAAAATCATATGGTCTCTCATTTTCTTCTTTACAACTCAGATCCAACTCTAGCTCATCTTTATAGTCCTCAAGCTCCAAAGTATCATCAGTCAATCTCTCTTCTTTAGTTAAATCACTAATCACTGAACTAGAAGTATCTGTGGTCAATGGGTATGAATTCACACTCCTAGACTCTTCACTCCAATCAGTCAAACAATTATTTTTCTCCTCAACCACCCCAAGGGAGTTTCTCCTCACATACTTCAATTGATTTCTCACAAGTCAACTCATCTCTCCTAAATAGAGAATATAGTATACCTCTCTCAGGATAGGCATAACTAACTCTTTTCTCCTAAAAAACTCTTCTCTCAACTTGCCTTGAACTCAACATTTCCCTTGGTTCATCAAACCCTAACTCTTTTTTTCTTTTGGTCTTCCTCTCTTGATATTGAGCTATCTTCACCACTTCCTCAAAAGTCTTAGGATTTTTTACCTCTAATTTCACTCTCCAATCTTCTAATTTCAACCAATTTACAAAATACATTATCTTCAACAGAACTGAGGCTATCTCACCTTCTAACAATGTTAAACTCCATCGATTCCACAACCTTTCAAACTCCCTAGCAAAATCCTCAACACACTGATCATCTTTTTTAACACAAGTTTCTATTTTCGCCCAAATCTCACTTTGACTTTCTCTTTTTTTAAAACTAGATAGAAATGCATTTTTAATGGTCTCATAGTCCAAATTTTATCTCCTAAATTTCAAGCTTCTCTCAAAGTCAAGCAACCGATTTCGTGCTTCTCGCTGCAATTGATATCTAAAAATCTGGAGTTTATTCTCAAGATTAGTCACTCTCTTTATCAAACAACACACCTCTGTTTTTTCTAAAAATCTTTCAGGATCTTCAATATGATTACCATGGAACTCAGGAAAATTATCAACCATTTTCAACAATCACATGAAATCAAAACAAACTCACATTCCAAATAACAACAATGTCAATTTCGGCACTCCTCAACGGGGGCACCAAAAAAGAGATGTTACGCGAGCAGTGATCGAGAACAAGCCTCACTCACAACCCAATTACGAGACATTAAGGAGTGCCAGTTGGGGTAATTGAATTTGTAAAATGCACAACACAACTTGAAAAGTAAAATATTTGATAATACCCCACAAGCCATATATAAAAACAAAAAAAAACACAATGCCTCTTGAAGCTCAAAACAAGTAAAAACCTGAATGTGGGTAGAGTATCACACTACCACAACACAACGAAAATACCAACAATTCGAAAAGAAACTAAGTGAGATATATTTTCGTACCTTAACAACCTTGAGCCGATGCTCAACGCTTTGACACCCAAAAGCTCCAACTTCCAAATTGGCATGACAAGAGCTCACTCTAGCATGCGACCCTCCACTCTCCTCTCTCACAAAATACAATTGTAATCAAGGGGGAAGGCCCTTAACTCTCCATTCTCATCTTCTTATATAGTTTTCTATCCACACTCACACACATTAGGCTTTTTGCCTTCAGCTTTTGGCTTTTGCTTTTCTACTACTTTTCACCATTTTCGTTTTATCTGCTCTATGCCTGTTTGTAACTTATTTGGATCATAACTTCGTCATTTGAACTTCGAATATAGTTGTTCGGGCTACTTAAAACGATCGGAACATATTTGGTCGACAAGCTAATGCGGGCAGAATTACAAAAATCTATCAAAATGGGTAAAAATATTGATTTTCGTAAATCCCATCATTTTTCTCCATCTTTTATCTTGGATGACTTATTCCCTTCCTTGGCCTATTGTTCTTGTAATTGCACACACTTTTAGCACACATGTCCTCTTTTTCTTCAAGAAATACTCACTGACGATGTAAAACGTACGATCTTTTCCTTTGATCCTTGAGTCTTCAAAATAAACATTCTCTGGATATGAACTTGTTTTTTATGCAGTGTGACCTGGCAAGAATATGGTTTTTTGAAATGAACTCCGTGCCCAATCATTCATGATTTGAAAAAATATGCAATGTTGGATCCATGATATGCAACCAATCAATCGATGCTACACACAAAAATAATGTATTCATTGAAGAAATTGTGCCTAGTCTATCTACATGTGATCGTGCATCATGCAAAATGCAAACAAAATTCCTTAATTAATTAAAAAATCCTTATCCTCACCTCTCAACTCTCATAAAAAAATATGATATGCTCCGCTCTACCCATCCAAAAAATCTCACAATCACTCTAGAAAATGGTGGTCCTCAAGATGTTAACCACATAAGAACAACCCTTCTCACTATTGATGGCGTCCTTCATGACCCTCGAACTCTCCCAACCACCTTACACTCTCAACCAGAAGTTCCTAGCTTTGTGATGAACATCCCAAATGGTGTGTGCAAGAATTGTGTGTGCTCAATGACAGGTGCTCTCTCAAGTGCGCATGTATCTAAAAGTTCATGTCGTGCTAGTGCTCAATGATGATGCAAAACGTGCATAATCCCAACCCATGGCATGGAAGTATTTGATAAGAACAGGAGACGACCCTCGAGTGTAGTGCCTCAACAAGTGCAACGTGAAGTGCTCGTGAACCCTTTATCCCTTGTGATGTGCAAGAGTCTCGACAAGAAAACATACCTAGCTCCTCAATGTTCAGTAGCTATTAGCAAACTCCTACTTCAACCAGTCCAAAAGAATACCAAGCTGTACCAAGGCTATCAAATCAAGTTTCACACTCAACACATCAAACAAAATGGCAGAAACAAATCCTAAACTAGAAAAACACAAGAAATCCAACTACGAAATAACAAAACAAACTATCACGCAAACAACTAAGCTAGCAAAAATGAAACCTAACTACAGTTTGACTGGGGCTTTTCAGTTTCAAAAAAAATGCTTGACAACGTCACCGTGAATTCTTCATTGACTTGAGTAGCATATTTAGCCTTTATCAATAGTACCTAGCCTTTGTAATACACAAATCTCTCAAACACTAAAATTGTTGTTTCCCTTTTCTCACTAATGAGAAACCTTTAACATGTGGCACACACCATCATCAACATAGACCGAAGTAGCCTTCATGCTGTCCCTCTCACCAATAATAATACGTCGAATAAAAGACCACACTCACCATACTTCCTATAGTAGGAGAAAGGAAAAGAGAAGTTGAAACCAAACCTTGTTGTCGTAGTTAGAGAATAGAGGAATTATAGCAGCAAATTGTATTCCACGACTCCATTCTTCAGCACGTTGCCAAAAAGCTTCGAATACATGAAAGCCTCAATCACTTATTGTAGGTCTTGTTAAAATGTGTGTGTAGTGCTAGAGGCACATGTAACTGAATCCCATAAGCAAAGTGTGAGGCATGTATCAAAGCTAAAAAGCTATTAAAGAATGTACTTTTCATAACTATCAATCAAGCATGTCTCTTTCATGCTATCACCTACTTATTCTTCTTCTTTCCCCTATAATTTACTCTTCCACTCTTGCTCAATCATGTTTTCTAACATGGTATCAGAGCCTCTTTCCTTGATGTTGTGAGATAGATAGGCATTCATTGTCACACACAATGGTGTGAAGAAGCTCAAGTCAAAGAGATGTTGCTCAAGAGGTTTAAGCCTTGAGATTGAAGGCTTGCAAGGGTGTGAAACTCAATGGGTTTTTGTGAAGAGGATGTTGTTCAAATAAGATATCAAGGTATATCTTATCTATCTATCAATTCTTCTATTTTGATTCAATTAAGGGGTGGCCATTGCCCAAAGCATATGTTAAGTCAGCAATAGAGAAGAGAGAATTATTTGAGCCTTCTTTGAAGAGCTTGAACCTCATCACTTGCTGCTTAAAAGGCCATCTTGAAGGATAGGATTTCAACATAAGCTTGGGGGACTACTCTCTTTGTTGTAGTCAAAGAAAAAGAAGAAACAAAGAATAAAGAGAAATTGGAAGAGTGTAAAGCCACATAAAATTCATCGTTTGGTAACTCTCGTTATGTCTAGATCAAAGACAACAAACACACCTTGAAGACATGACCACATTCACCGATTTGAAATGGCCATAGCAATATGTGGAGAATAAGTCATCATTGTCCTCTCTATTAAGGTTGTTAAACCTTAATACTTCAATCACTTTCACACTTAATCCTCCTTCAAACTAGTTTTTCTAAGCCCTTGCTCACATTTGTTCTCATCAAAGTGGTTTGAAATTAAGCGCTATTCACACTGAGAATCCATAAAGTGGTTCTATTTAGACCTGATTCAGATTGAATACTTCGAAATTTTCCATTCATTCTACTTGATATCATGAATTAGTCTATGCAATCATTCTAAAAGGCAATTCATACTGTAAGCAATCAAACATTGATATTGTATGCAGAATCTCTCTTTTCACAAAAATTGCCATTAAAAAAATGGAACTCATCATTAAAATCTAGCAAAAATCCTTGTAACTCTCACATGTTGTAAATTGGAGTTAAGCCTATTGCCATGTGAGTGACTTGTAAGACTTCTCCATCCACAAAATGTTTGAAATCAAAGTTGTGGAAAAGTTCAATGGCAAGGGTTTTCACCCTTGGAAAATGGAAATCATGTATCACCTAATGTGAAAAGACCTTTGGAAAATATTCGAGGAACCCGAGGAGCTTGAGATCTGAATTGAAAAAGTAAAAAAAAGTAAAAGCACTCAAGATAATAGCATGGGGCTTGTCACGTGATGTTCTTCATCACATATCGGTGATTACAAAAGCAAAAGAAGCCTAGAAAGAATTGGATAAAACCTTTGTGTCCCAATCGAAGAACTCAAAAATAAATATTCTAATCAAAATTTTCAGGCTAGATCTAAACAATTATGACTCCTTAACTTCACTGTTTAACAAATTCAAAAGCTTGAAAGTGCAAATATCTTTCGTTGCTAAAGATATTAAAGAAAATGAAGCCATTTCAGTGCTACTCAATAGTGTGGATAAACCTAACGAAGGTTTTGAGCACGTGGTAGTAACCTTGAGGAATGTGCTAAATAGAAAACTCAACTCAATGGAAGCTTCTTTATATGAGCAAGAGGGGAAAATCAAAGAGACGGCCTAAGAGACTTTACTTCAAGAATTATTTGTAGAATCCATGGGAAAAATGGATATAAGGAACATGAATATTGGAACAAAGGAAAGTCAAAGTGTAAGAACTGCAACAAGTTTGGACACACGAAGAAAGAATGCTAAAGCCAAAAAGCAAATTTTATCAAGGAAAAAAACTTTGAAGAATGTCCTAAAACTCTCTTCTAAATAGTAAATTGCCTACACTTTATTTGACACTACATGAGCTAGAGGCCTTGCAAGCATTAGGGGGGAAGGGGGAAGGGGGAAATGTACATCCTTAGGTGTAGTTATCTAGAGGATAATCTAGCACCAAGGGAGGGGGTGTTAAAATGTGTTAGTGCTGTGCTAGAGACACATGTAACTAAATCTCATAAGCAAAGTGTGAGCTGTGTATCCAAGCTAAAAATCTATAAAAGAACGTACTTGGCACAGTTATTAATTAAGTCTCTTTCATGTTATCATGATTGCCTACTTATTACTCTTCTTTCCCCCATAATTTACTCTTTCACTCTTGCTCACCATATTTTCCAACAAGTCTTTCTCTCCTCACGTTGTGTTTTTCTCCCCTTTTAACATCTCTCGCATTTTTCCTTTTTACTAAGGTTTTTCTCCTTTACAAAGTAGCAAACATGCTGCTAAATGCTTAAAAATTCCACTTGGGGTTCACAAATACCATAGCAAGACTACAAATCCTACTAGTAGGACCACACTTCTTGTAGTAGGAATACACTTGAAAACCAAGTGAAAAGAAAGGTTATCAAACATGCAAGCTACCATGTAAGACTCTTGTGCATTAACATGATCCCTCTCTGGGTAAACATTGAAAAGTCAAACAAATGACATTTACATTACTTGTCCAATTTGTGTGCATACGGTGACATGTCCATGGTTAAGCAATTTCACACACCATGATTAGCCTATCCCTTCATTTTGAACACAAAGTATGCATGAACCTTTATTTGAAAATCCAAACCACCTCTAAGAAAGACATGCTTTACTTCCGAAATCTTGTCAATCAGGACACCATGCACAAAATTGCTCATAACTTTTGATCTATAACTCATATTGCTGAGATTTGTGAAGAAAAGTTGTAGCTTTGGTTCCAAATTACAACTTGTTAGAAGGCATCAGAGTCAGATATCAAAGATTCCAGCCCCATAAAACCTCAAGACAGTCTGTAATCCTGCATTTCTACATGTAATCTACTACATACATTAAAATTCCAAAGCGCATGTCTCCCACATACTTGCTTGGTTGGATACCAAACTTGGTAGGGATCTTCATTAGGTGCAAAAGTGCACTTTGGACATGCTATCCATAATTTAAAACCCTCCAATTAATACTAAATTTCAAAATACCAAAACTGTCCAAAATTGCTGACTAGAACAATCTACTCTATGACTTGTATATACACTACTTATAACATCCGTATTTACATGATTCTCCAAATATATTTCTTGAGATGGAACCTATTGATCATGCTTTTATGAACTATTGCATCTAGATCTTGTAATAGATAAGTTTCAAAAATCTACTTGATCATGTAGGGTCCTTCTCATCTAACTCAAAATTTAATTTGAAATATAGAATCTAGACTATTGTCGTATCTCATAAACTAATGTTTCCGTGGCAAAATCCTTCCTCCTCAATTTCATATTGAACTATTGCCTTCTTTTGAAAATTTATTTCTCATAACAATCCATCGGTTCTTTGTTGCCTATTAACTATAGTGTATGCAATTTCAGTCCTTTGTTAACCAATCCAACTAACATCTTCATAAACTCCATTCTAGGAAACATGAAATTCATGGGAATTATAGCCTCTTCACCATATACCAAATGAAAAGGGGTGAACCCTATACTCATATTCTAAATTGTCCTACAAGTCCATAAAGCTTAATGCAGATACTTGTCGCAATCCTTGGGATAGTCTTCCACCCGTTTTTAGAGAATCTTCAACAAAGTTCCATTGAATGATTCTACTAGCCCATTACATCGAGGGTAGTAAGTGTTGAAATATCAGAGTTGCAGCATGAAAGAGTGTGCACAAGAGGGAGAAGAGAGCTAATAAAGTACAAGACATAGATATTGCTTATTCAGTTTCTCACAAAGGTACACTCTTTCATCTACTAAGAGTGATGTTTGGCCATGTTTATATAACCTTTAAGTGAGTGAGAGTTAGGGTTTTCCATGTCCTCTAGTCTATTCACACCTTAGCTTCTCTCATGCACCCTTTTTTACATAGGGTTTTGATGCCATACTTTTAACATCCCCCCTCAATGCCAAGGTGGTATTGGACCATATAGTTTGGAAATGTCTCTCTCCCCCCCCCTCCCTTTAATCAATCACTAAGATGCCTTTATAAAGTAGGCTACAATAATGTTTATGGAAAGATGATACAAAGGATACTAAAAAGGGTGGTCATCGGGTGCTTTGAAGATATAGTTGGTCTCCAATTCTTTTGGTGCTTCAAGGGAGTTAGGACATTTATTAGTGATGTCATGTTTTCTTACATTTATTGCACTTCATTTTGTTGGGATATTTTTTCCAACAATTCCATACAAAATGTCCCTTTTTATTGCAAAGAGTTGATCACGAGTTGTGCAGGTAGATTCTAAACTAGTGCCACCTTCCTTTGATTTCTTTTCTCCTCATCTAGAAAAGACTAAATGACACCTTCAAGTGTAGGATTTGGTACATTTGTAAGAGTAGTTACAAGAGTTGGGAAGGCTTTCCTTACAACCTTTAAAAGTATTGTGATGGCATCTTCTTTAGCAACATGAGCTTGGAATGAAGCTAAAGTTGGGACATTAGCCACTTCATGTGGGAAATGAAATTTCCCAAGTCTTCCCCTTACATGTATTCCAAGCTTAGGAACTCTATTTTGAGGAAGATCTTGGAGTTCTTTCCTCTTGCACCATATAATTTCTTGAGCTCATCCCACTCCTCCCTTGTAGTTGCAATTTGATCAATGTGGTGGATTAAGGATTCATCTAGTAGCAACATTATTATGGCTTGGGATCTTTCATCATCTTTTACATCTTTAGGATTTGATGGGTCGATGGCCTTGGTCCTCTTAATGAAGGGCCAATAACCCCTCTCCATAATTTTATATTTCACCAATATCTACCATGGATGAAAATCTCTTCCATCAAACTTGCGGTGTCGTAGCACATAGGGTTGAAGGTCACCATAGGGATTTGGCAAGAGAAGAATGTATGGGGGTTCAAGAGCTTAGACTTCAGAGATGGTAGAGATAAGAGAAGGGTTGAAGGTTTCAAGCCAAGTTCTTGAAGATAAGAGACAACAAGGTGTAGGTAGATTCGAGGAGAGGAGTAGACGGAAGAGAAGGGGTTCGAAGAGATTGAAGATGTAGAAGAATACTCCAAAAAATAATTAGAAAATATAGAAGAATACTAAAGAGATGAAGCCTGTTAGTTTCTTTTAACATTATGAGAAAATATAACTCTAATAGACAAAAACATGTACAAAATAATACCTTCCTCTATGCTGCTCAGATCGCCAATCTGATGCTTCCAATGGCTTCGAAAGGGTGGTTAAATACTAGGATACCTGGCCAAAATCGTGCCAGATCACTCCTTCATCTCCCACTTTCGGAGTGATGTTCACTGCCTGAAAACAGCGATCGCGCGTCGCGCGATTTTGCTAATCTATCTTTTTATATAAAATGCTCTCAAATGAGCTGAAAGCTACATGATTTTTTTTACATGTCATCCTAATCTAGAAGTTATCTATAGTTTATGGATTTTTACAAGAGATAATATCTAGAATATAAAAATTTGACTAAAAACTTGTCCAAAAAAATCTAATATTTTGAACCATGGATACTAATACTAATGCCTAAAGTGGCATTGGCTCTCTAAATCTAAAAGGAAGCCACACTCTAGATGTTTTTACACGGTGTGTGCGTAGCAGCACGACATCCATCCCCTCCTAACCTGCACATCCTCTAGCATGTGCCAAAGTCTTACGGATTTGCCATGTCAGAAGAAGTATCTTTTGCTATGTCAATGTCTTCATCTTTTGCCTCTTCTTCTTCCTCTATGTCTTCATGCTCTTCAATTATATTCAAGTCTTCTAGCTCATATGTTGAACTTTCTCTTCGTTTGAAGAGCTTGATTCTTTTTCCAGCTATGGGTATCTTCATGCTTGTTCCATCCAATTCAGCCAACGAATACGTGGCATTGTCATGAACGATCTTTACCACATATGGGCCAAACCAACGCTTTCTTTCTAGAAGCACTGTATTGATTGTCTAGGCTCCTGTCATAGACAAGCACCCAATCATTTTCTTGAATTGCTCTTGGCCGAATTCGATGTCTGCTCAACCCATAATGCAAAAGGTAGCATTTTAGGCCATTCTTTGATCTTTCCTCTACAAGACTTTGCTAGAGCTTTGAGAATAGATTGATGACCTCTCTTACTCTTTCCATTGCCTTCACGGTTGTAGGATGATGTTAAAGCCAACTTAATACCGGATTGAGCAAATAAGTTGCGTGCCTCATCAGCATCCAACTCTCCTCTGTCTGTAGTTACTTTACCCACACAACCATATCTACAAAACACTTCTTCAAGAAAAAAATGACAAACAGCTTGAGTGGATTTGGTTGTTAAGGCTTTTCCTTCAACTTGATTGGTTAGATCCTCTCTTACAAGCACTAAATACCACATATTCCATATTTCTATAGGCATGATTATAAGGTCAATAACCCATCTATTATGTATAGACAAAGGATAAGTTGGTTGTAACCCATCTCGATGCTTGACTATAGAATACATTTGACATACATAACAGGTTTCAACAACAGGTGCTATGTCCCGATATATGTTTTGCCACCAATATTTTTCTTTGACTTTACTAAAGGTTCCCCATATGCCTCTATGGCCATTACACAGGCTTTCATGAAATTCCTTCATTACCTGTTGTTGCATTCTTTTGTTACCTAAAACTTGGACAGGCACTCCTTTCTTCTTCTTTGCGTGCTTCCATAGATGTCCTTCTTCACGAAAAAAGCCATAAGATTTTCTCTTGATATGTTTGGACTCCTCATTAGTCCAAGTCTCCTTCTTCTTCATCGTGCTCAAATATTGGCTAATCTTTAGCCAATCTTCTTCAAGAAAATGAACTAGAACTTGAGCAATGCAATGAGCATGCTGGCTTCTAGTTGACCATCCTGTTGTTTTTAGCTTTGGACCTGTATATGCAGTAACTGAATAGGTATTTTCAACAGCCATGCAATGAAATTCAGCAAGCATAGATTCTTCAGCTTCATCTTCTTCCATCAGCTCTTCTTCATTGTCATATATTGCACATGATAGCATGTCAGCAACTAGATTCACATTTCCTGCAATATGCTTTAATTCGGGGTTGAGAGATTTAATATATGCAATCCATCTTAGCATAGCAATGTCGGGTGTAGAGCAGTTGGCAATCATGCCTAAGAGTGGAAGACAATCAATTTCTACTACTACAGAAGCACCTATAAAGTATTCACGATCACACTTTAATGTTGTTACAACTCCCCACAATTTCTTTTTTACTTGTGCATACCTTCTTTGACGTTCATTGAGCTTTGGCCTTTTCTTAATAATTGATAAAGATTTTCGGCTACATGAGCAAAATGTGGTATCCATATGAGATAGAATACACATGCGCCAATAAATCTTCTCGCCTCTAAAACATTTGTGCTATTTTCTTGCATTCTGCATGATATCTATCTTAATTGGAGAAGGTTTGCATCCATAGGGGCCACATAGATGACCGACCACTAGGACTTCTTCTACTCCAAAAATCGACTTAGCTCCAAAAAGGGTAAGATGTACCTCTTCTAGCCTTGTCCAAATCCTGTCACAATCATGAATATGGTTAACTATAAATGTCATGCAACCATCTTTGTCAAGCTCCTCATTCTTTTCATTGACTTCACATCCCTTGATAGGTACATCATCAAGAAATGGAAGAGTAAGTTGTGGAATAAAGTCCCTTAAGACTTTGTGCATGGCATTCATCATATGGGCTACGGAGTTTGTTGCACCTTGTGGTAGAGTGCACATGCGGACCAATCCAAGAGGTGTCTTCATTGTGGTAATGTCTCGGCTTTCTAATGATAGCTAAAATTGGTCATATCCTGAATATAGATCACCCATAGAATAAATTTCTCTACCGGCAAAAGCTTTAGCAAACTCATCAACAATTGGACCTGAACCAACATTTCGGATTGTGACACGATTGACAGACTGTAGATCTTGAATGAATCATAAAGATCCATTTTTCTTAGGCACAATAAACCATCAGTTTGAGTAAGGTGCTGAAGAAGGTTCTAAAATCTTCATTCTAATCTTCTCATTTAGAAGTTCCAATAATTTGACAGATGCACCCTTGGAACGGGAATGGGCTTAAGGTTCCAAGGCACATGTGGGACGGTAAAAATGGCCATAGGAGCCACAATATTTGGATCCACATAGCCTATTTCACTTGGTTGAAATGCAAAAGCTTTTCCATGTTTCATTAGCATTTGCATAAAAGAGTGTTTTTCAGTTGGTGAAAGGAAATAATTTTCACCTATTTTGAGCTCTTTTATACTTTCAGATGTGAACTTGTGACCAATGTTGGAAGGATCACGAAGACTTGACTGATTTGCTGCCCTATCAGCGAGCCCTTCACTTTCAAGAGCCAGTGGGACTGCCACAGGTTTGACTTTCTTATCCACTATCTTGTATTTTGTCTCCACTTGTGCTTCAGCCTTGTTGAGTAAACCACACTACAAGGATTGTAACATATAGCAACGGCGGGTAGCGACGCAGGAATAGTGGCATCGCTATTTGTATCGCTATTTGTGTCGCAAATAGTGACACAAATAGCAACGCCCCACAGGGAAAAAAAACAGGCCGAAACCCGAGCACGGTTCATTTCGCGCATTTTCATCAAACGTTTCGAGATGGAGAGCGACCATCTTGCATAGGGTGAGAGAGGGAGAGGAAGAAGGCTTGCCATTGTCGCCACCGCCACCGCCGCCGTTCGCAAAGGAGAGGAGGAGCCTTTATCGCAAAGAGGAGCCGTCAAACCCTCGCCATATCTCATCAGTGAGTCCATTCTCTCCTTCTTTTGCTTGTTTAGGGTTTAATTATCTCCTTCTTTTGCTTGTTTAAGAGAGGAAATGAGAGAGAAAGAGAGGGAGAGGGAGAGGGAGGGAGAGAAAGAGAAAGATAAAGATAAAGATAAAGATAAAGATAAAGAGAAAGAAGGGGAGAGGGAGGGGGGAGGAAATGAGAGAGGGAGAGAAAGAGAAAGAGAGGGAGAGGGATGGGGAGGAAATGAGAGAGGGAGAGAGAGGGAGAGTGCATTCTCTCTCTCTTTTATTTTTGCTTATATGATTTGTGTATATATATTGAGAGGGAGAGAGGAAATGAGAGAGAAATAGAGGGAGAGGGAGGGGGAGGGAGGGGGAGGGAGAGGGAGGAAATGGAAGAGGGAGGGGGATGAAATGAGAGAACGAGAGGGAGGGAGAGCGTATTATCTCTCTTTTTTATTTATTTTTTGTATAATTTGTATATAATGAGAGAGGGAGAAGAAATGAGGAAGAGGGAGAGGGAGAAAGAGAGGGAAATTAAAGAGAGGGAGAGGGAGGAAATGGGAGAGGGAGGGGGAGGAAATGAGAGAGGGAGAGGGAGGAAGAGAGAGAGGGAATGAGAGAGGGAGAGAGAAAGAGAAAGAGAAAGAGAAAGAGAAAGAGAAAGAGAAAGAGAGGGAGAGGGAGGGGGAGGGGGAGGGGGAGGGAGAGTGCATTCTCTCTCTCTTTTACTTTTGCTTATATGATTTGTGTATATATATTGAGAGAGGGAGAGGAAATGAGAGAGAAAGAGAGGGAGAGGGAGAGGGAGGAAATGGGAGAGGGAGGGAGAGAGAGAGAAAGAGAGGGAGAGGGAGAGGGAGAGGGAGAGGGAGAGGGAGAGGGAGGAAATGGAAGAGGGAGGGGGATGAAATGAGAGAACGAGAGGAAGGGAGAGTGTATTCTCTCTCTTTTTTATTTATTTTCTGTATAATTTGTATATAATGAGAGAGGGAGAAGAAAGGAGGAAGAGGGAGAGGGAGAAAGAGAGGGAAATTAAAGAGAGGAAGAGGGAGGAGGGGGAGAGGAAATGAGAGAGGGAGGGGGAGGCAGAGAGGGAGAGGGAGAGGGAGAGGGGGGAGACGAAAACATAATAGGGAAATGAGAGAGGGAGAGGGAGGGAGAAGAAATGAGAGAAGGAGAGGAAGAGAGTAAAAGGAAATGAGGGAGGGAGAGGAGAGAGAAAAAAGAGAGAATGAGAGGAGAGAGAAAAATAGATAAGATGTTAAACATAATAGGCAAATAGAGAAAGAGAGGGTGTGGGTGAGGGTGAGGGTGAGGGCGAGGGAGGGAGAGGAAATGAGAGAGGGAGAGGAAGAGAGAAAAGGAAATGAGAGAGGGAGAGGAGAGAGAAAAAGAAATGAGAGAGAAACAGAGAGAAAGATCATTAAACCTAATGGAAAAATAGAGAAAGAGAGAGTTAGGGTGAGGGAGGGAGAGGAAATGAGAGAGGGAGAGAAAGAAAGAAAGGGAAATGAGAAAGGGAGAGGCGAGAGAAAAAAATGAGAGAGGGAGAGGAGAGAGAAAAAGAGAAAAAATTATTAAATCTAATAGAGAAAGAGAAAAAGAGAGGGTCAAGGTGAGGAAGGGACAGGAAATGAGAGAGGGAGAGAAAGAGAGAAAGGTAAATGAGAGAGAGAGAGGAGAGAGAGAAAAAAATGAGTGAGAGAGAGAGGAGAGAGAAAAAGAGAGAAAAATCATTAAACCTAATAGGGAAAGAGAGAAAGAGAGGGTGAGGGCGAGGGAGGGAGAGGAAATGAGAGAGGGAGAGGAAGAGAGAAAACAAAATGAGAGAGGGAGAGGAGAGAGAAAAAATGAGAGAGAGAGAGAGAGGAGAGAGAAAAAGAGAGAAAAATCATTAAACCTAATAGGGAAAGAGAGAAAGAGAGGGCGAGGGCGAGGGAGGAGGAAAGGAGAGAGGGAGAGGCGAGAGAAAAAGGAATGAGAGAGAGAGGAGAGAGAAAAAGAAATGAGAGAGGGACACTACAAGGGACTGGGGCAATAGCGACGCCGATTAGCGACGGCGTTTATCGGCGTCGCTATTGGCGTCGCTATTGGCGTCGCTATATGCGTCGCTATACGCGTCGCTATTTGCGTCGCTATTTGCGACGCAAATAGCGACGCAAATAGCGACGCATATAGCGACGCCGCAGGAAAAAAAAAGCGCGGCCGAAACCAGAGCGCCGTTTTCATTTTGTTTTCTTCGCCTTTTGAGAGCGAGAGCGAGGGAGAGAGCCAAGGCTTTGTGAAAGAAGAGGAGGAAGAGACTTGTTGCCGCCGCCGCCGCCACCGCCACCGTCGTTGTTCGCGAAGGAGAGGAGGAGCCCTCGTTGCAAAGAGAAGCCGCCCACGCTCGCCATATCTCATTGGTGAGTCTCCCTCTCTCTTTCTTTTACTTGTTGAAGGTTTAAATCGTTCTCTTTTGTTTATTTAGGAGAGGAAAAGAAAGAGAAGGAGAGGGAGAGGGAGAGAGAGGGAGAGAAAGAGAGGGAGAGGGAGAGAAAGAGAGTGAGAGTGCATTCTCTCTCTCTCTCTCTCCCTTTTGCTTGTTTAATGTTTAAATTACTTTCTTCTTTGCTTGTTTAGGAGAGGAAACGAGAGAGTAAGAGAGAAAGAGAGGGAGAGGGAGAGGGAAAGGGAAAGAAAGAGAAAGAGAAATAGAGGGAGAGGGAGAGGGAGGGGGAGGAAATAGGAGAGGGAGAGAAAGAAAAAGAGAGGGAGAAGGAGGGAGAGTGCATTCTCTCTCTCCCTCCCTCTCCCTTTTGCTTGTTTAATGTTTGAATCACTTTATTTTTTTCTTGTTTAGGAGAGGAAATGAGAGAGAAAGAGAGTGAGAGGGATAGGAAGGGGAAGGAAATGAGAGAGGGATAGAAAGAGAAAGAGAGGGAGAGTGCATTGTATCTCTCCCTCTCCCTTTTGCTTGGAGGATGTTTAAATCACTTTATTTTTTGCTTGTTTAGGAAATGAGAGAGAAAGAGAGATAGAGAGGGAGAGGGAGAAAAAGAGAGGGAGAGGGAGAGGGAGAGGGAGGGGGAGGGGAAGGAAATGAGAGAGGGAGAGAAAGAGGGAGGGGGAGGGAGAGGGAGCGAGGGAGCGAGGGAGAGGGAGAGGGAGAAAGAGGGAGAAAGAGGGAGGGAGAGGGAGAGGGAGGAGGAGGGAGGAAATGAGAGAGGGAGAGAAAGAGAACGAGAGGGTGAGGGAGAGGGTGAGAGAAAGAGAGGGAGAGGGTGAGGGAGAGGGAGAGGGAGAGGGAAGGGAATGAAATTTAAGATAATATACGTATCGATAATGGTATGCAATGTGCTTTGCATACGGCCACGTACTTCATCAAAATTAACCCAAAATTATTGTTATAGAAGTGGAGATCCCTTAAATTGAGTATAGGATAATTTCTCTCAGGTCTTATGACTATGAGTAGAATTGATTGAAATAAATTTTATTACTATAGTTGTAAAATTTCATAGATGGCGCGCATTAATTTTAAAATGGATTACTTATACTCAAAGCCGAGATATAACAAAAAATTATCTACCGGGACAAACAAATCGTTGAGCATGATACAAGGCCGAGATATAACATCGGAAAATCTCTCGACTACTATATACAATGCAAGGTTTATGGTCAACTTGCAAGTTGACGTACATCTCCAAAAAGCTATCCATTTAAGCCTCGTTTGCTGTAATGTAGATAAGATGGCAAACGAAGAAGGTCCTATTGTTCAAGACCGCGAGTCGTATCTTAATCAGCGTGTCCCATGTCCTTGCTCTCAATGCAAGTTGGCAATTAGACGAAAACGTCGATTGTCTATAGAACACGTACGACGATTTGGCGAGTTTCAACCTGAGATTATTGATCAGGCGATTGCAGATTTTCAGCAAACGGTATTTTCAAGTTAGCATTTTTCATGCATTGTACTCTCAAGCTAATTGAAAACCATACACAATAAGATTGGGTCTTGTTGGCAAATTTTGTGTCCAGGGGGGTGATGTCTCGACCCAAGGGGGAGAGCACCCTTTGCGGCCAATTAGAAGAGTTCGTGGACGTGAGATGGATGGATGGCAGGAGCCAATAGACCACTCGCAAGGCCCATCTATATCGTCAATGCCAGAGGAGACAGACAACCTTCCCGACTTGCCTACAATCTTGGAGCCTGAGATGGAGGCAATGATCGATGCATTGATTCCCATGGATGTTGAGACATCTGACCCGCTTAGAGAGGAAGCATCCATACCATTATATGATGGGTGCCGAGTATCTCGGTTGAAGACATTGCTTGCACTCTTAAGTGTGCAAGCGAAATACGGTTGGAGCGATACGAGTGTGACTGAGTTATTCAGGTACCTTGCATACAGACTTCATTGTTTTTTTTTTAAACAGTATTATTGTAAATATGGATGGATTTTTCAAGGTGTTTTATGATGTTTTCAGGTTATTGAAATATCATATATTGCCACCTGCAAACACCATGCCTGAGTCTCGTGATGATGCACGACATGTTTTACGGAAGCTTGGCATGGACTACAATAACATCCATGCATGTATCAACGACTGCATATTGTTTCGAGATGAATACGAGACTATGGAGACATGTCCAAAGTGTGGTGCTCACAGGTATCGACAGGACTTGCAAGGGCAGACCATCCCTCAAAAAGTCCTCAGACACTTTCCGCTCATCCCCCGCATAAACCACATGTTTCGCACGTCTGCCATGGCAAGCTTGACAACGTGGCATGTGCAGAATAGGTCTACGGATGGAGTGCAACGAATATCAGCAGATTCGCGCGCATGGAGCCACATTGACTCTACCTTCCCAGGCTTTGCGCGAGAGCCAAGGAATCTTCGGCTCGGTCTCGCCATGGATGGTGTGAACCCATTCGGTCTACGCTCGACTTCTTACAGTGTGTGGCCTATAGTGCTTGTCAACTACAACATTCCTCCATGGCTTTCTACGAAGAAAGGACATCTCATCCTTAGCTTGCTCGTCCCGGGCCGCTACAAAGTAAAAAATATGGACGTGTATCTTCGTCCATTAGTCGATGAGCTTAAGATTTTGTGGGAGGAGGGGGTCACGGTGCAAGATATGAGCAGGCGCGATGGTCGGCGGTCAGCCAACATTCGAGCCATTCTCATGTGGACGATGCATGACTTTCCGGGATTGGGAGAGTGCTCAGGTGAGCAGACATTTGTTCACGCCGGTAATATCTATATTTTATTTCATTCAATCAAGTATTCACTAGGTCGTGGATCGCCTTGCAGGTCTCGTTACCTCAGGTTATCATGCATGTCCATTGTGTGGGCCACAGTTAGACGCCCGAAGGTCACGAACCATGAAGAAGATGGTATATCAAGGACACGCCACTTTCTTGCCGGAGGATCATGAACTCAGGGAAGGTTTTCTTGGACGACCTCCAGCACGTATGAACGCTGCAAGCTGGTACGAGCTGAAAATGGTAAACCCGGAATCACATCCAAATGGAATGCGACGGTTCTCAGTTTTCTACGAGTTGCCATATTGGACCCACTTACAGGTCAACCACTTGTTGGATCCCATGCATATTTTCAAAAATGTGGGCAGCTTGCTATGGGACCACATCACAGGAAAGAGAGACACTATAGGGTCACGAATGGATTTAAAGGAGGTAGGTAAGATGGAGGCGCTTTGGCCGCAGTCGAGTGCTGAAGGGGGAGTGCAGCTTCCTCGCGCTCCCTGGGTTTTGTCTACCAAAGAAGAGCGCATTGTGAAGCAAGTAATCAAGTCTATCCGCACTCCGACGGGTATGATGCGTTCTCTCAGGTCCGCATTTTCTAAAGATGACCAAATGTCTGGGCTAAAATCCCATGATTGGCATAAGATATGTCAGGTTTGTGAACAGAATGGATTTTAATAAGCGTGGACATTTTGAAATTTGAAAAGTGACCATTATTCTTAATGCTTTCTCATTTGTGGCAGTTTGTCCTACCGATCGCGATCGCGGGATGCCTAACTCCAGAAATTCGTGGGGCCATTTACAAGCTGTCGACTTTGGTGCAATGGATCTCACAGAAAGAGATTAAGACGTCCTCTATTGAATCCGCAAGGCGGGGAGCAGTTGAGACGGTCTGTCTCTTTGAGAAATACCTGCCCACTAGCATGCTCACGATACAAGTTCACCTTCTTGTGCATCTTGTGGACGAAGTGGAGATTGCCGGACCTGTCCATACGCGATGGATGTTCTTCCTGGAGCGCTTCATGAAAACCCTGAAAGGCTTTGTGCGACAACGAGCTCGTCCGGAAGGTAGCATGGCGGAGGGTTGGTTGGTGTCAGAGGCATTAGTGCATATCTCACAATGGCTACCAACGGTGGAACCAGACAATGAAATGCTATGGACGCTCAAGGACGATGACAGGCTGACTGGAGATGTGGTGGTTGGAAATGGGGTAGAAAAAAGAATGGATGCCTCAATGGAAGAGAAAGTGAATCGCTTTTGTATGTTGCACCATGCCTCCATGGAGACGTGGCTCGCCAAGTACCAGATTGCAAGGCAAGATCGAGAGGAAGCGCGAGCTGAATTCCGACGCAGTACGCGTCACCGACCGATTCGATATCCCGAAGGCATGGAGGAGATGCCGCGGTTTATGTCAACACGATGGTTGCATGGAGCCTTGATCGCAGCATCCAGCGAAGGGGCAGAGGTCTCAATGGAGGAGTGGGAGTTCTCGAGGGGATGTAGTCCAAAGGTAATGAGGGGTTTAGAATGTGTCGTATCTGAATTTGTTTGCTACATCTAATTTGAGTGTTTCAATGTGCAGTACAAAATATATAGTGCAGCGTGGTCGCGCGGACGGCATTTTCGGGTGGAGCGTATTGACAAAATGCGCTCCACAATGGACTGTGGTGTCATGGCAAGGTTTGAGCAAGAGAGCCGGCGACGAGCAACGGATCCGAACACGGTTGTGGATGAGATGGAGTATTTTGGGAATTTGCAAAGTATTATTACGGTGGATTACCGTAGCTTCTCCATGATAATATTCGATGTGCAGTGGTTCAAAGTGGTACTTGGAGGAGCTGGCGCAACGGTTCGACGAGGTCCATCTGGATTTCTCGAAATAGATTCCGAAAAAAAATGGATGGATTTGCGCGACACCTTTGTGTTGCCGGCACATTGTGAACAGGTAATCTTCTAGTCATTTGCTTGCTAATTGTAATACGACATGCTTTATGTCACAATGGTTTGAAGACGGTTTGTAAGTGTTTGTGAACAGGTAATCTTCTATCCAAATCCCCGACAACCTCGATGGTGGTATGTTATACCTTCAACTCCTAGAGGTGCGAGAGTATACGATCAAAGCGATGTTCCAGGCATAGATGAAGAATATATGCAAATAGAGGGATCGAAATTACAAGGGGTGGAGGCCACCGCAAGCTTGGAGCCCGCATCGGCTAACAATGATGGAAATACAGAAGTCGTAGAATTTTTTGAGAACGAGGCAGACTCGTTCTTTTGTGGTGACATGTCTATCGACCTTCCAGTGTATGCAGAGTTATGTCAGGAGATTAACATGGGACCATAGAATACTTCATTCTTGGAGAATTGTATTACTCAATTCGTTGTTTAGATCTTCCATAAAGGTAGATAAGATATGCATTTTAAGATGGATTTTTCAAAAATGATTTATATTAATGCGCTTTGTATAGTTTCAATTGATTATTCTAACATTATTTTTTATCTCTGCAGGTATCTTTATTTTCAGGATGAGTCGAGGGATGAGCGATGAGGAGTTTCAGGAGATGATGGCACGTATGTCTCCAGATCAGCTCGCGAGATTCAGAGAGATAGCAGATCAGGAGCTGTCTCGTTCTTCGTCAGGGCGCTCTGCTAGATCAGCTTCAGTGCGATCAGATGCTTCAGCTTCGAGCAGACGATCTCGACGCTCGCGACTTGGGCCAGAGGGAGGGACTGCGACTGCAGGAGGATCAGGGGGGTGCTGCTGTGGAGACACGGACGCGGTGTCTCCGTCTCGTCGTTCAGCTAGAGCTCGGTCACCTCCAGGATTTGTCACACCTGTGGGGACGTCCACTCCAGTTACTCCGGCTTTTGCGCAGCCGTCGGCAGATGTCACGCCTTTTGGTGGCACTCCTTTTGGGGGCACCCCCTCTGGTGGCACTCCTTTTGGTGGCACCCCCTCTGGTGGCACCCCTTTCAGTGGCACTCCGGGAGAGGGTACCCCCGTCGGTACACCGGATGTTCAGGGGTCTCCTGGATATGCCCAGGAGCGTGGACGGAGATGGGAGAGGGCCCATACGAGGCACACTCCTAGGGATTATGGATACCTAGTGGATGGCAGGTCAGGAGCTATCATCATGAATGATGAGGGGAGGAGGGTGATAGCTCGCATGAGGGAGTTGTGCCAACAAGTTTTTCGGCACAACGTCCTGGATCATTGGAGGAACATACCGGAGGGGAGCAAGGAGTACATAGTAGCATCCTTGCATGAGGAGTTCCCGGTGCCAGCCGCAGTGGATAGATTCTCTACGGGCTGGATGATGGATTGCATGCGTGCATACATGTCACATAGACGATCCGACGCACGCAAGGCAATCAAGAGTGGGGCTCCAAAGCCCGAGTGGTTAGATGCAGAGGACTGGCGCCGACTGAGGGAGGAGGCTACAAATTCGCCAGGACGTTGGAGTCAGCAGCGGGAGGCGGCGAGGGCACGAATCGAGGCCGGATCGGTACATCATCTTGGGAGTGGCGGCCACAGGACATATTTGGAGGACTTTGTAAGTTTCTCTTTTGTTTTGCTTATTTGTTTTTTTGAGATATTATTTGTACTGACAATCATATTTCTAACAGTTAGCATTTTGTTTTCTTTGCAGCACTCCATTACAAATCGTGATCCGCAAGGCCTTGAGACTCAATATGCAGAGAGGCACGGTCTCAGATCATTGATCGACCGATTGTACAGACGCGGCGGCCCAGTAAGTCTCTCATCTTTCATGTCCGTAGTTACCATGAGATATTTGAATGCATTATTGTATGGTGGATTGATATGTTGTTTCTTTTTCTGCAGAATCCGTTTGATGCTCCTTTGCAGAGGGACGAGCTTTCGGGGGACGACGATTTGTAGCTCGCCCTCGGATCCTTAGCGCTCACATACCTTTAGTTTTTAGTCGCCCGATCTATGTAGACATTTTCTATGTATTAGTGATATTGTTTTATGATTGTACCAATCGCATTTTATGCGATATCATGTATTTATTTCATCTATCAGTTTTATGATTTCAGTATAGATTCTTTTTGTTTGCAAACGCTTTGTATGCAGCAGTGCAGAAACTATTTTGTATGGCTCTCATACAGCACACAGTGCTATATGTGGCAGGGCAGCTTGCTGCCCTGCCACAAAATTTTTTTTTCCTCTGTTACCGTCGCTATTTGCGTCGCAAATTTACTGCAGGCGTCGCTATTGTCGTCGCTATCAGCGTCGCAAATTCTCTGCAACCGTCGCTATATGCGTCGCTATTTGCGTCGCTATATGCGTCGCATTTGCGACGCATATAGCGACGCAAATAGCGACGCATATAGCGACGCAAATTTGCGACGCATATAGAGACGCAAATAGCGACGCATATAGCGACGCAAATAGCGACGATACCATGGCGTCGTCAATAACGACGCTTTTTCCGACGACGGGGGCAAATTTTGTTGTTTGTATTTTCGTCGCTTTAAACGTCGCTATAAGGTCTATATCTTGTAGTGGGAGAGGGAGGGAGAGGAATGAGAGAGAAAAAGAGAGAGGGAGGGAGAGAAATGAGAGGGAGAGGAGAGAGAAAAGGAATGAAATAGAAAAAGAGAGGAGAGAGAAAGAGAGGGCTAGGGTGAGGGAGGGAGAGGAAATGAGAGAGGGGGAGAAAGGGAAATGAGATAGGGAGAGGAGAGAGAAAAAAATCATTAAATCTAATAGAGAAAGGGAGAAAGAGAGGGTCATGGTGAGGGAGGGACAAGAAATGAGAGAGGGAGAGAAAGAGAGAAAGGGAAATGAGAGAGGGAGAGGAGAGAGAAAAAAATGAGAGAGGGAGAGGAGAGAGAAAAAGAGAAAAAAATCATTAAATCTAATAGAGAAAGGGAGAAAGAGAGGGTCATGGTGAGGGAGGGACAGAAAATGAGAGAGGGAGAGAAAGAGAGAAAGGAAAATGAGAGAGGGAGAGGAGAGAGAAAAGGAAATGAGAGAGAGAGAGAGGAGAGAGAAAATTCATTAAACCTAATATGGAAAGAGAGAAAGAGAGGGTGAGGATGAGAGAGGGAGAGGAGGAGAGAAAACGAAATATTATGTGCTAGGTACTGAGTACTAGGTACTAAATACTAGTGTTCTATGATACTATATGCTAGGTCATAGAAAAAGAGAGAGATGAAAGGAGAGGATAACAATCTAAGAAAAGAAAAGAATGATAACAAAAACAAATTGTTTGTTGTAACGTAGACAAAATGGAAAACGAAGAAGGTCCTGTTGTTCAAGATCGCGAGGCGGAGGTGATGTCTCGTCCCAAGGGGGAGTGCACCCTTTGTGGCCAATTAGAAGAGTTCGTGGGCGTGCGATGGATGGAGTGCAAGAGCCAATCCACCACTCGCAAGGCCAATCTATACTGTCAATGCTAGAGGAGACAGGCAACTTTCTAGATCTACCTACAATCTTGGAGCCTGAGATGGAGGCAATGATCGATGCATTGATTCCCATGGATTTAGAGAGGAAGCATCCATACCATTATATGATGGGTGCCGAGTATCTCGGATGAAGAAACTACTTGCACTCTTAAGTGTGCAAGCAAAATATGGGTGGAGCGATACGAGTGTGACCGAGTTGTTTAGGTACCTTGTACATACGCTTCATTGAAAAATTTTTTTCGGCACTATTATTACAAACATTTGTGATTTTTCAAGGTGTTTTATGATTTTTTTCAGATTATTGAAATATCATATATTACCATCTGCAAATATCATGCCTGAGTCTCGTGATGATGCACGACATGTTTTACGGAAGCTTGGCATGGACTACAATAACATCCATGCATGTATCAACGATTGCATACTGTTTTGAGGAGAATACGAGACTATGGAGATATGTCCAAAGTGTGGTGCTTACAGGTATCGACAGGACTTGTAAGGGCAAACCATCCCTCAAAAAGTTCTCAGACACTTTTCGCTTATCCCCCGTATAAACCACATGTTTCGTACGTCCGGCATGGCGAGCTTGACAACGTAGCATGCGCAGAATAGGTCCACGGATTGAGTTCAAAGAATATCAGCGGATTCACGTGCATGGAGCCACATTGACTCTACCTTCCCAGGCTTTGCCCGAGAGCCAAGGAATCTTCAGTTCGGTCTTACAATGGATGGCGTGAACCCATTCGGTCTACGCTCAACTTCTTACAGTGTGTGGCCTATAGTCCTTGTCAACTACAATATCCCTCCATGGCTTTCTACGAAGAAAGGACATCTCATCCTTAGCTTGCTTGTCCCCGGCCGCTACAAAGTTAAAAATATGGACATGTATCTTCATCCATTAGTCGATGAGCTTAAGATTTTGTGGGAGGAGGGGGTCACCGTGCAAGATATGAACAGGCGCGATGGTCGGCAGCGGTCAGCCAATATTCGAGCCATTCTCATGTGGACGATGCATGACTTTCTTGGATTCGGAGAGTGCTCAAGTGAGCAGGTCTCCATTCTCGCTGGTAATATCTATATTTTATCTCGTTCAAGCAAGTATTCACTAGGTCGTGGTGTTGAAACAGGTCTGGTTACCTCAGGTTAGCATGCATGTCCATTGTGTGAACCACAGTTAGACTCCGAAAGGTCACGAACCATGAAGAAGATGGTATATCAAGGACACACTGCTTTCTTGCTAGAGGATCATGAACTCAGGGAAGGTTTCCTTGGACGACCTCCAACACGTATGAACGCCGCAAGGTGGTACGAGCTGAAAATGGTCCACGCAGAATCACATCCAAATGGAATGCGGCGGTTCTCAGTTTTCTACGAGTTTCCATATTGGACCCACTTACAGGTCAACCACTTGTTGGATCCCATGCATATTTTTAAGAATGTGGGCAGCTTGTTATGGGACCACATCACAGGAAAAAGAGACACTATAGGGGCATGAATGGATTTGAAGGAGGTAGGTAAGATGGAGGCGCTTTGGCCGCAGTCGAGTACTGATGGTCGCGTGTAGCTTCGTCGCGCTCCTTGGGTTTTGTCCACTAAAAAAGAGCGCATTGTGAAGCAAGTAATCAAGTCTATCCGCACTCCGACGGGTATGATGCGTTCTCTTAGGTCCGCATTTTCTAAAGACGACCAATTATCAATGCTAAAATCCCATGACTAGCATAAGATATATTACGTTTGTACTACGAATGGATTGTAATTAGCGTGGGCATTTTGCTATTTGGAATGTAGCCATTATTCATAATGCTTTCTCATTTGTGGCAGTTTGTACTACCGATCGTGATCGCAGGATGTCTTACTCCAGAAATACACGGGGCCATTTATAGGGTGTTGACTTTGATGCAATGGATCTCACAGAAGGAGATTAAGACATCCTCTATTGAATCCATGAGGCGGAGAGCAGTGGAGACGGTTTGTCTCTTTGAGAAATACCTGGCACACCAGCATGCTCATGATACAAATCCACCTTTGTGTGCATCTTGTAGATAAAGTGGAGATTGCTGAACCTGTCCATACGCGATGGATGTTCTTTTTGGAGTGCTTCATGAAAACCCTGAAAGGCTTTGTGCGACAATGAGCTCGGCCAGAAGGTAGCGTGGCTAAAGGTTGGTTGGTGTCTGAGGTACTAGTGCATTGTTCACAATGGCTACCAACGGTGGAACCAGACAATGAAATGCTATGGTCGCTGAAGGATGATGATAGACTGACTGGAGATGTGGTGGTTGGAAATGGGGTAGAAAAAAGAATGGATGCCTCAATGGAAGAGAAGGTGAATCGCTTTTGTATATTGCACCATGCCTCTATGGAGACGTGGCTCGCCAAGTACCAGATCGCTAGGCAAGATCAAGAGGAAGTGCAAGCTGAATTCCAACGTAGTACGCATCATCGACCGATTCGATATCTCGAAGGCATGGAGGAGATGCCGCGGTTCTTGTCAACGCGATGGTTGCATGGAGCTTTGACCGCAACGTCTCGCAAAGGGATAGAGGTCTTAATGGAGAAGTGGGAATTCTCGAGGGGATGTAGTCCAAAGATGATGAGGGGTTTAGAATCTCTCATATCTAAATTTTATATGCGACATCTAATTTGAGTGTTTCAATGTACAGTACAAAATATATAGAGCAGTGTGGTCGCGCGGACGGCATTTTCGCGTGGAGCGTATTGACAAAATGCGCTTCACAATGGACTGTGGTATCATGGCAAGGTTCAAGCAAGAGAGCCGGCGACGAGCAACGGATCCAAACACGGTTGTGGATGAGATGGAGTATTTTGGGAACTTGCAAAGTATTGTTACAGTGGATTACTATAGCTTCTCCATGATACTATTCAATGTACAGTGGTTCAAAGTGGTACTTGGAGGAGCTGGAGCAACAGCTTGATAAGGTCCATCTGGATTTCTCGAAATAGATTCCGAAAAAAAATGGACGGATTTGCATGTTACCTTTGTGTTATCGGCCCATTGTGAACAGGTGCATGAACTCATTTGCTTGCTAATTGTATTACGACATGGTTTATGTCACAATGGTTTGAACTCTCTTGTACATATTCGTGAATAGGTAATCTTCTATCCAAACCCCCGATAACCTCGATGGTAGTATGTTATACCTTCAACTCCCCGAAGTGTGAGAGTATATGATCAAAGCGATGTTTCGAGCATAGATGAAGATAATATGCAAATAGAGGAGTCGATATTACAAGGGGTGGAGGCCGTCGAAAGCTTGGAGCCAGCGTCGGCTAACAATGATGGAAATATAGGAGTCCAAGAATTCTTTGAGAACGAGGTGGACTCATTCTTTTGTGGTGACATGTGTATCGACCTTCCAGTGTATGCAGAGTTATGTCAGGAGATTAACATGGGACCATAGGATACTTCATACTTGGAGCATCCACTTACTCAATTCGTTGACTAATCGCTTATAAGGGTACATAAGATATGCATTTTAAGTGAGATTTTTTTAAACTGATTTATATTACTGTGCTTTGTATGATTTAAATTGATTATTCTAACATCATTTTTTATCTGTGCAGGTGACATTTTCAGGATGAGTCAAGGGATGAGCGATGAGGAGTTACAAGACATCTTCACACGCATGTCTCCAGACTAGATCGCAAGATTCAGAGAGATAGCAGACAAGGAGCTGTCCCGGTCTTCGTCAGGGCGCTCTGCTAGATCTACTTCAGCGCGATCGGATACTTCGACTTCGACAGACGAGCTCGACGCTCACGACTTGGGCCAGAGGGAGGGAGTGCATCGGGATTAGGGGATGTTGTAGAGATACAGAGGCAGTGAGCCCGTGGTCGACACGGGATATAGGTGAAACTCCTCGCTCTCGTGGCCCTTCTAGGGAGCATGGCTCAGGCTCAGGTGGATGCTGTGGAGACACGGATACGGTGTCTCCATCTCATTGTTCATCTGGAGGTGTATCACCTCAGGGATTTGTCACACCTGTGGGGACATCTACTCCAGTTACTTCGGCTTTTGCGCAGCCGTCAGGTGGCACCCCTGTGGGTGCCACTCCGAGAGATATTACCCCGGTCGGTACACCAGATGCACAAGGGTCTCCTGGATATGCCCAAGAGCATGGACGGAGATCGGAGAGGACCCATCTTAGGCAGACTCCAGGGGGTTATGGATATCTAGTCAATAGTAGGTCAGGAGCCATCATCATGAATGATGAGGGGAGGAGGGTGATGGCTCGCATGAGAGAGTTGTGCCGACAAGTTTTTCGGCACAGCATCTTGGATCATTGGAAGAACATACTGGAGGGGAGCAAGGACTACATAGTAGCATCCTTGCACGAGGAGTTTCCGGTGCCAGCCTTAGTAGATAGATTCTCTACGGGCTGGATGATGGATTGTATGCGTGCATACATGTCACATAGACGATCCGATGCACGCAAGGCAATCAAGAGTGGGACTGCAAAGCCCGAGTGGTTAGATGCAGACGACTGGCGCCGAGCAAGGGAGGAGGCTACAGATTCTCCAGGACATTGGAGTCAGCAGCGTGAGGCGGCGAGGGCACGACTCAAGGCCGGAGTGGTCCATCATCTTGGGAGTGGCGACCACAGAACATATTTGGAGGACTTTGTAAGTTTTTCTTTTGTTTTGCTTGTTTCTTTTTTTGAAATATTCTTTGTACTGACAATCATGTTTCTAACAATTAGCATTTTGTTTTCTTTGCAGCACTCCATTACAAATCGTGATCCGACTGGCCTTGAGACTCAGTTTCTGTTGCATACTCGTACTATTGGCTTTACATACATATAAATTTGCTAGAGACATAGTTTCTGTTGCATGAGGAGGTTCAAACTTTTTACATGACGCACTACCATAACCTCCCTTTATAGTAGTGCAGCTCGAAAACCCTTGAATTCTCGAGCATTAGGAGGCACATGATAATCACACAGTCGATCTATGTTTCGATGATGGTTAACACAACAGTAAGAAATTAGACAGCTCGTTCATTCTCCTTGCTTCGGATTCGAGCATAGGAAGAACCATCATCAAGAGCTTTTGTTTCCAAGCGGGCTTCAGAAATGTAAGGTTGCCCAAGAATGATAGGGTAACTACAAGAGTCTTGAACAAAAAAGTGAAAAGTGTCTTTTGCAACATATAACTCTCCAGAAGAGTTGTTTGCAGCTCTCATTCGCCAACCTGGATCAACATCTATGGGCTATCCCCCACTTTCATAAAGACTCCTTGCCATGACGTTTATCTCTGAGCCATGGTCTAAGAGTGCAATACATGGTGTTTCTTTTTCTCCAATTTTGACGACTATCTCTGTTGTTGCTCTTGCCCAATGCGTACGGGAGTAGTGACTGCTTGGAATGAACCGAGCCTATTCTTCCTCATGCATGTGCTGTAGACGACCTTTTTTTTGAGAGGTGGGCTGCCCAACTGGTTTGGACCAGCCGACCATTACATTTTAAACTTTCACTTCTTTAATTTTTGCATTCATTTTTTCTTTATCTTCAGCTTCAATTGCTACAATTAATTCTTTAACTGCTTCAAGTTGAATTCCTTGTGAAGACAGCTTCTCTTCATCCTGCACAAAAACTCGAAGAGCTTGCAAAAAAGCATGCACTGTTTCTTCATCACCAACACATTGTCTTTTCCTTTTGATTACATTAATAATTACATCATGGAATTCACGTTTGGAAATTAAGCAAGTAAGCAAAAAAGCATCAAGGGAGGGTAACTTACCAAGGAGAGGAAGAAGGAGAAGGAGAAGCGCCACCACCCGCCACACCAAAAACCCAAGGTGAGTCTCTCTCTCTCTCTCTCTCTCTCTCTCTCTCTCTCTCTCTCTCTCTCTCTCTCTCTCTCTGTTTCTCTCTTCCTCTCTCTGCTCTGTCTGTGTATTTAGGATTTGTGATTCCATTATGTATTGCATTATGTAAATCGTCAATGGCTATCGTCGGCCTAAAATCGGCCGACCAAGCACGTCTGCTAGCGCGTCTACGTCTCAGTGTAGACGCAAACATAGACGCGCAAAAATATTTCCTCTCAGAGCGTCTGAGAGCGCATCTTAGAGTGCGTGTGCTCTGCAATGTACACGCGATGATACACGCACTGCACAGAAGGTTGACCTGCAGTCTACACGCGATTATAGACGCGCATTGACCTGGGATGCACGTCTGGAAGCGTATCTGTGCTGCATGTTAGATGCGCAAATAGACGCGCTGGACAGAAGATGAACTCTGGAGCGCATCTGAGAGCACGTCTAACCTGCAATGTAGACACGGGGATACACGCACCAGGTCTCCCAGTTCTAATATTAAACAATATATTTTTGCAATCATGAATGTGACCAATCCCATGTTTGTGTTTATCAGTTTTCTTGTTTAAGAGAAGCATTAGCACTTAAGTGTTCTACTCAATGTCTAAAGAAAGCTATTTGAAAATGTAGATAATATATGATTTTTTGTATGCAAATAAATTTGTCTTTTTCCTGTGTTTTTTTGCAGATGTCGTATCCTGGTTCATCTAGCAATGACCCAGATGTGGATCGCATGAATGATTGGCAGGGGGTCAATGCATTTTTTGGAGGTTTTCCTAATAGGAAAGACTTCATGCGAGAGATGACCAAACACCTTGGCCGCTCTCCCACAGCGGACGAGGTGTTCAGTGTCATGTCTGGGACGCCTCTGGTGTCTTTGCCTGGCACTACTTCCCAAACTCCACATGCAGGTACTCCACATATAGGTACTCCATATGCAGGTACTTTATATGCAGGTACTCCATATGCAGGTACTCCATTTGCAGGTACTCCACGTGCTCCACGTGCATCGGCGACTGAAGCACGTGCATCTGTAGAAGCTCGTGCGTCCAGCAAGGCAGAGGGCAGTCGACAGAGAGGGAGGAGGGAGAGTCGAGGGGGAGGATGAGGGTTGTGTGGGGGTTGCCTAGGAGGTGGCGAGCGATCACCCTCACCAGTAGATCGTGTAGAGGAGATTGTACGCCATTACTATAGAGTTAAAGATGCTAGTGGCATCTTTCATGATGATGAGGGAAGGGATGTAATGGCGTACATGAGGAGCGTCGTGCATATGACATTGTTGAGTGTTGAAATGACTTGTTTTTTAGCTGATTTTTGTTGTTTTTGAGAGCTGAATGGTTGATTTTATGAGATGATTGATTGGTTTGGAAGTGGTTTGAGAGTGTTTTGGATTATATTAATTATGTTTTGGAAGTTCATGATGATTTTCAGTAGAGGTGTGATGTTCTGATATGTTGTGATTGGTTCTGTATACCTTTTGTATAGCTTCTGTTTTGTTCTGTTTTCTCTCTGTATGAAGCATGGATTGATGATTGATCAAGATTGAGATCTTTTGAAAGCTTATTGAATAGTTTTTGATGGTTTGGAATGGTTTGAGTATGAGTTATGAGGTTTTGATGACCTTCTGTAACCTTCTATAGATCTTCTGTAGAGCTTCTGTCTCTGTACTGTAACTATACTGTAGTTGTTCTGGTATTGTACTGTGACTGTTCTGTATGCTTCTGTATGTGTTCTGATGGATGAGAGTGTAGCTTGGAAAAGTTTTCTATCCTTGGAAAGAGGTGAATACAAGTGCAAAAGAGCTAAAAGAAGTGAAAGAAGTAGCTGTTGAAGACTCAAGTAAAGACTGAAGTGAAGTGACAGTGGTGAGCTGTGAAAAGACATTGTAGTGGCTTTGGTGACTCTTCATATCAGACATACCTCTTGGGAGGGTATCCACAACCTAAGAAGGATTATTGAGAGTGATTATGAGAAATTTTAGTGAGGATATGATGGATTATTGATGGAGAGAGAGAGAGAGAGTCAGAGATAGCCAATTCTACAAAAACAGAGTGATTGTATATGAGAGATTGAGAGAGAAGACTATGAAGATATTGAAGATGAATACTATGTGATGTATTTCCATTCAAAGATGGTGTATTCCTTTGTTTTCTTTGTTCTATTGATGGATTTTGTGAAGATATTGAAGAATATGGTTGATTCTATTAAATCCGTGGGAGATCTACATGATGCTACATGAAGATTTATTGTGCCTGGTGTTCATTTCTTCATTGTGATCATATAAACCCTAATAAAAAAGCTTGTTGATGTTACAAGATAGATTTTCTTGCAAGAGAATTCTCTTTTTCCTTGGTGTTCCTCTTGGGGCTCCATGTTTTTGGTGCGCAGCCGGGGAAGCTTGCCATCAACAAGCACCAGAAGAGGCTGAAAATGAAGGAAATGGCATTGCCAAGAAGAGAAGCATTCAATGGATGTTTGTAAAGTTCCTTCCTCCACTGAAGAGTTAGAATTTCTCATAATCAAAGCCACTTTCCACAAGAAGTTCATCCCACAATGGCGCACATCACCATCATGATGCATGCTCTATGTGATGGACAATTTCCTCTTTCTGTTGAAGCAGCAGAAACTTGCATCTTGGTGGCAAACTGTTTGGGAACAAACTGAAGAGCAGAAACAGAGAGACCTTCCATGGAAGATTTGGCATTCATTGAGAAGTTTCCAAACATCATCAAGTGGGAGATTGTGAAGAAGCTTCAGGATCTTGGTCTGTGGAGGTTCATAAAGACAAGAAGGAAAAGAGTTGGAATTTGTTCGTGGATGCTCAACAACAAGATACATGGGATACTTGGTGCACTGATAATCTTTTGTTTGTTCAATTAGCAACCCACTGGAAGTTGGTAGACAGAGTGTTCTTTACAATATACACTATTGAAACCATCAGAAGCTGGCATTACTATGATGATGGCACCACCACAATGCTTAGACGTATGCATTTTGGCACCTTTAGAACCAAATACCTTCCTCTGTGCAGTGGCATGAAAGCAAAATTCAGAGACGTTGAAAAGGAAGAAGTAGAAGAAATGTTGGCAAGACAATCCTCCAGAGACTGAAGCCTTCTGTTAACCCTCTGTGGAGCACTAACAACATAGTGGAGCCAACCCCCTGATGAATGACGCAATAAAGAGGCAAGTGTTAGAACAAGTCCAAAGGTACGTGAGAAGAGAGAAAGCAAAAATCAAAGCTGAGAACGAGCTCGCAACAGAAGCCGCCTTTGATGCCCTTGCGAAACTCTTTACAGAAGTCCCAATGGCACATCAAGCCCTTCCTCCTCCTGGTGGAGGTCCACTTCCAAGCCAGATCCGTCCTAGAAATATTGATGACAGGCCAGCGAATGTAGTTCCATTGCCAGTTTTTAAGGGAGAGTACAATGAAGACCCTGATCTTCATGTAGCAGAGTTTATGATAGCATGTGTGGCTAACAATGCCAGAACCCCTGAGCATTGGTTAGCAATATTCCCCGCCACTTTCAAGGGCGTGGCGTTTCAATGGTATGAGAGACAAGCAGCAGGAACTTTGGGCACATGGGATGACCTGAAGTTGGCCTTCCTCACTAAATTCAGGCGTGAAGGTTTTGAAGAGCGGATGCGAGAGGAATTTATGAACCTAAGTCAGTCCTCTAGAGAAAGAGTAGAAGCTTATGTCTCACGAATGGAATCCATCCTGAAGAGATGGACTAACCATAATCTAGATGATGGCATTCAGAAGGGGGTGTTTCTCAGAGGATTACAATCAGAAGTCCGTAAGTTTGTGGAGCTGCAAAGACCAGCCACACTGTAAGCTGCAACAGAAGGTGCAAGACTGTACGATGAAGTGGAAGCTAGATTGGCGATGAATCCAGGAAGAGGAGTCCTACCTCCTTTGATGCCAGGAATGATGTACCCACCAAATGCAGTCCCAGGGATAGTCCCCTACCCCTATCAACAAATGCCCCCAGTATCACAATACAGTGCACCAAATCCACAGTGGCCACAATCAATGCCTCAAATGATGGTTCAACCACAACAACAATGGTCCCAACCAATTTCCCCAATGCCAAATCAGCAGCAACAGTGGAACCCTACCAACTGGAGCCAACAGCCAACAGTTCAAACAGGAGCTCTGAATCAGAACCAGAACAGAGATCCCTCTGCATCAGCCCAACCTGTTTATGCAGTGATTACAGAAACTCCTCAAAACCCCACTGCCAGTACCTCAGGAGGAGAAACCTTGAAGGATTATTTATCCAACTCAGTTGCAAATATCAAAAAGGAGTTGATGGATGTGATTACAGAGCAGCTACAGACGCTGAAAGTGAATACCGCTAGTATATCCAACGTTGCAGGAGCAGGAAGAGATGTGATGCGGTCAAATACTTGGTGTGGTAAGTGTCATTAAGCAGGCCATTTAGCCACTGAATGTACACGAAAACCAACCATCCCTGGAGCCTTCTATTCCTACTGTTTGTGGAAGAACCATACAGAGGATATTTGTTCTCTGAAAGAGATGCATGATAGGAGAAGGAAGGAAGAAGACGCAAGATTCAACTTGCTGGAATCCAAAATGACAACACAGGATATTGGACCCAAGCCTATAGAGTTTGGTCCTAATTTCGGACCCAGAAGATTTCCCTCCTAAAGTTACAGAGGAAGACAGTCTGGCGGTGGTCAGAGATCAGAAGTAGAGTGTTACAAATGCGGAGAAAAGGGACACATTTCACCAAATTGTCTAAATCCCAGAAGGTCAGTGGACTATAAGCCCTTATACAGTCGATGCAAAGGAGAACGCCACACTACAAAAGATTGTCCAAGCCTAGCCCTAGTGAAAAAAAGTGCTACTAATAGTCTAGCCAAGGCCCAAGAGACTACCTCCAATTTAGTGGAATTTGAAGTTGCTGCCATCACGCGTGCAAAGAAAAAGGAACCACCTATCCAGAAAGAAAATAATCCTCTTGCCAGAACAGTGAAGTTCAATCTTCCACCAGAAGAACAGAACAGAACATAGCCTGACAGTGCTGTATAGAGCACTACAGTGCCACAGAGAGTCACAGAGACAGTTCCAGAGACAGGACCAGAGGTCCAGGAGATAGAGGAGGAGGAAATGCCACAAGCGGCAGAAGAAGTCCCCATGATGCCCCTGTTGGAAGAAAAAAGGAAAATGAAAATGGGTGTTGCCCCATTCCCTAACCGGTTAGAGAAGCCAGTGGATCCTATTAAGGAATACGATCTAGTCAAAGATCTAGATACCTTTAAACCCAACCTCACATTCTGACAATTATTGATGTTGTCTCCCAGTTGCTGAAAAAGGTTTAAATGTATACTGACAAGAAGACGTGGATTAAGGATTGCTCTCTCAACAGCAACAAAGTCCAACAAAGCTCCAGAGCCTGTAAAAGAAGTGGATGTGGCTAATGCCTTCCTAGATCCGGGTACCCCAAAGACTGACGTGTGGATAGAAGGCTGCTTCATTGCAAATGCACTAATTGATGGTGGCTCATCAGTGAACATTATGACAGATGTTACAATGAAGAATCTAGGCCTACAAGGTGTGCAACCAACCCAATGGCTCATCAGACTGGCGGATCAGAGTAGAATCAAGCCTTTGGGCATTCTCCCATATGTGAAGACTACAGTAGCCGGAAAAGGTTATTGGCTAACCTATCTGGTGGTGAAGCCAAACTCTTATGGTACATCCTACCCTCTGTTACTGGGCAGACCATGGCTTTTTGAAGCCAGAGCAAGGACGGATTGGTTCACAGGAACCTTGACCTTGGGTAGAGGGCCCAACAAAGTGGTGCTGAAGCTCTATGGTGCTCAAAAAGGACATGGATCCACCTCCTTGGAATTATCTTCTGACTCTCCTAATGAGGCTACAGATGAAACATCAGCGGATGAAGATGCTGTCAAACAGATCCTTCCCAAGAAAACAGTGCCACGTTCCTTAACAGTGGATACTCTAAGCCAACTCCCAAAAGATGCAAAGCCATTGTCAATGGGTGAATACTTCCTGCTTGAACCAGGAACAATTTCCGAAATCGCTTCTAACAGTGAGATAGAAGTATGGATGTACTGCTCTCCCTGTTACATGGCCATAGTAGAGCCAGAGACAGAGGCAGAAGATGAAACAGGGAACCTTTTCTTCTCTTACAGAGCTCCTATAGAGACAGAGCTAGAGCCAGAGATAGCGACATAGACAGAGCCAGAGACAAAAGAGGATGGAGATGATATTGAAGAAGAAGGTTATGAAAGTGAGCTAGAAGAATCTATCCCACCCGAAGAGGTTACATATGAAGAAGAAGTTCTACAAGCATTAGAAGTAGACGAGCTCATGCTGTGGGACAGAATGGCGATGGTACCATTTGGTCTGGTAAATGGATCTTCTCATATGCAAAATCTTTATAAGAAATGGATTAAAAAGAATAAGCCGTCTTTCAGTAGTGGCTCATGCCGTCCTCAACCATCCTTGCCAAAGAAATATGATGATGATGCACCGTGCCAACAATCACCAGTCCCACAATTCCAACAGGCATTAGAGGGTCCCTATTATGTGACATTCCTAGATGTGTCATCAGAAGATGAGTCTTCAAGCCAAGAGATAACTAATCTTGAAACCAAACCCGAAACGGCTCTAATCCCATTTCAACATCTCAAGGAGCAACCTAAGTCTCCACCTCCACCAAAAGAAGAAGTTGGTTCTAGTGGGACATTAGAAGAGGACACCACTCCCTTGAAGGAGTCGGATCTGTATCCAGAAGCAGTCCGTGGGACCTTCATCCGTGAAGTAGAAGGTGAAAGGCAGTTAACCTTTGTGGATGCAAATGGCACTGAACGCCACTTGAAGGTGGGTAGCAGCCTCCCAAAAGAGGAGTTGTCAACTTTGTACAACTTGTTGAAAGAGAATTTGAACATGTTTGCTTGGTCCTACAAAGACCTTAAGGGAATTGATCCCACAATATGTCAACATCACATTGACTTGGAGCCTGATGCCAAGCCAGTACGGCAACGACAGAGGCGAATGAACCCGAATTATTCCACATTGGTGAAAGCAGAGCTGCTGAAGCTTCTGGAAGCCGAGTTCATCTATCCAGTGGCAAATACTGAATGGGTTTCACCCATTGTGGTTGTACCCAAGAAGAATGGCAAGCTTCGTATATGTGTGGATTTCTGCAAGTTGAATTCCAAGACGAAGAAGGATCACTTTCCGATCCCTTTCATAGACCAACTGTTGGACACAGTGGCAGGACATGAGCTTTATTCCCTTCTGGATGGATTCAGTGGATATAACCAAGTGCAGATAGCAAAAGAAGACCAATCCAAAACAACCTTCACCACAGAATGGGGGACCTACACTTACCGAGTGATGTCGTTTGGACTCTGCAATGCCCCTGCTACTTTCCAACGAGTCATGATGGCCACATTCCCAAATCATCTGCACGACTTTATTGAGGTATATTTGGATGACTTCTGTGCCTATAGTTTGATCCGTGAACACTGGGGACATTTGGAACAATGCTTTGATCGATGCTGGGAGTATGGGATTTCCCTCAACCCCGACAAATGCATCTTTGGGGTCTCTTCTAGAGTTCTGTTGGGCCACATTGTCTCTGCACAAGGGATAGCAACAGACCCTGCAAAGATCGAAAAGATCGCAGGTCTGACAGCACCCGCCAACCTCAAACAGTTGACGGGATTCCTAGGCCATGTGGGTTACTACAGAAGGTTCATAGCCTATTTTGCAACAAATGCAACCTCCTTGCACAAGATTGTGAGGAAAGATGCAGAGTTTATTTGGACGGAAGAATGTGACAAAGCCTTCAATGCTCTTAAGCAATGTCTGATTGAGGCACCCATTCTGCAACCTCCTGACTGGACGAAGGAGTTCCATGTCCACACTGATGCATCCATTAAAGGCTTAGGTGCAGTTCTCTGCTAGAAGGGCTCCTCTAAGCTGGATCAACCCATCTATTACGCAAGCCGAAAAGTCACTAATAGGGAACAGAACTACACAATGACAGAGCTGGAGTGCTTGGCAATGGTGTTTGCCCTAGAGAAGTTCCGCCACTACCTCCTATCTACCCACTTTAAATTTTATGTGGATCACGAGGCCCTGTCCTTTCTGATGAACAAAGCAGACGTGAAAGGACGAATGATGAGATGGCTCCTTCTATTTCAAGAGTTCGACTTTGAGGTGATTACTAAGCCTAGTCGTTCCCATGTTCTGGCTGATCATCTGTCGCATATCCCACAAATTGCAGACGAGGAGCAGGATGATCCAGACCTCCCTGATGCTTCCCTATTCCTGGTAGAAACTGTAACCCCCTGGTATGCAAACATTGCCAATCTGCTAGCAACCCAACAATACCCTCCTCGCATTTCTTGTCGGGAAAGGAAGAAGCTTATGTTAGAATCAGCCCCCTACACCCTGTTAGGCGGTGCACTGTACAAGAAAGGCAAAGATGAAGTGCTCAGAAGATGTGTTGCAGGAGACGAGATTGGGATTGTTCTGAAGGCTTGCCATGACGAGCTGTGTGGAGGCCACTTTGCAGGAGAAGCCACAGCTAGGAAGGCTCTGCTAGCAGGATACTGGTGGCCGACCCTCCATAAGGATGCTTATGATTACTGTAAAAGATGTGATGCTTGTCAGAGAATGGGGAAACCCACCAAAACAAGTGCCATGCCACTACAACCTATCCTTCCTTTGAAGCCGTTCGAGAAGTGGAACATCAACTTCATAGGCCCGATCGATCCTCCTACCAGAAGGAAACAGAATCGATACATCCTCATATGTACGGATTATGTCACAAAGTGGTGTGAAGCTAAAGCCCTAAAGTGGGACGATGGTAACAGCGTGGCCGTGTTCATGTACGAGAATATCATCACCCGTTTTGGCAGTCCCCTAGAGCTGGTAAGTGACAGAGGTACTCATTTCATTAATAAAGTTATGGAAGAGTTGATAGAGCTGTATAAGATCTGCCATCGCAAGTCCACTCCTTACTACCCCAGAGCCAACGGCCAAGTCGAAGTCACGAATCGCATCCTCTCCTCGATTTTAACAAGGACGATTGCCGCACATCGTCGTGACTGGGATGATCGACTTACAGAGGCCCTCTGGGTGTACAGAACCTCCCATAAAGCAGCAACAGGACAGACACCCTTCCAGCTGGTGTATGGTACAGAAGCTGTTTTCCCTGTTGAAGTGGAATTACCCTCTTTGAGAGTGGCTATCAAAGAGCGTTTGGGGGACGATGATTCACTGCAACGCCATATCCTGTACTTGGAATGTTTGGACGAAACTCGCAGGATGGCTCTGCAGTGCATGGAAGCCTCGCAAGCTCGACGCAAGGCTTACCATGATAGCTTCATCAAGCACAAGGAGTTTAAAGAAGGTGATTTGGTCCTAGCCTATGATTCACCATTTGGCAAGTTTCCTGGCAAGCTTCAACAGCGGTGGATGGGCCCATATAAGGTACTTGCTGTCAACCCTAATGGCTCTGTCCAAGTGCAGACCATTGATGCCTCTGATGATCCCTTCCTGATCAATGGATATCGTCTGAAGAAGTACCTCCCTCCTTGGGGATCTTGACAATTACGATCACTTGATCCTTTCCCCCATTGGCGTGGCACTGTCACTCTTATGATGCTACTTCTAATAGCTATTCTTCAGCCACTCCTGATGAGGTGGACGCAACCCTCTGTCCCCTCAACCCCACCTTCCAGTCTTGATCTCTTATCCTCTATTTTTCACCCGCAACAGTGGCGAGGTGGGTTCTGACAAATAGTATTTCTACCATTCCCTTGCTTAATTCGAAGAGAAAAAGAAAGATATATATATATATATATATATATATACATATCAGTCATGGGAGAAAAGGACTTAGGTCCCTGTCATGCCGACCTATCCTTCGAGAAAAGGTGGAAACACCCTCGGGAATAGGGGAAAACAAGAAAAAAAGAAAAAAAAAACAAGATAAGAAAAACGAAAAGAAAAAAACAAAACTGTTATGGGAGAAAAGGAAGCAATTTCCTGTCATAGCAGGCCTCGTTCCAAGAAAAGGTGGCAAACACCCTTGGGCGAGAAGCTGGCTGTGAAAAAGGTGGCAAACACCCTTGGGCGAGAGGCTGGCTGTGGAAAAGGTGGCAACACCTAGCAGTCCAAAAAGTGGATTCATCAATTGATATCCCCAGGATCCAATTCCGAAGATGCCTCCCTTGGTACGTTGTGTCCTGGGTCTCTCTGCAGACTGTCTACATGTCCTCTAGCAGACGACATGTCCTATCCAACACAATGTTCGATTTGATGGCTACCTCCCTGGGTATGCCTCTTCAACAACCGACGATGCGATCTTCATCGACAAACAATCGAGTGACGTGAGCTTTCATCCTAACCGGATGGGGTTGTGAGTATGGTTATCCTCTGTAACTATCAACAGAGTGTGAGACAGAGGGTGGAACGAGAGACCAGTCTTTTCCCTTCAAATCAAATGAGAGGTGAGAAGTGTGAATGAAGTGTTGCACACAGGGGATGGGCCTCTCAATGCACAAAGCACGATCTGTTTCTGTGCACTGCACCATAAGGCTCCCCGGCCTTCCTTCTCGCACCATATGCCGCCACAGGGCGGGATGCACAGTTGCACCATCAAACGCGCACACGGCATACAACCTTTGCACAAGTGACCGTGAGGATTACATCAATGGATTTTAGGACATGGCTGCCCTCCTGTATCTATCAGCAGAGCGTGAGACAGAGGGTGGGCTGAGTGTGACTGGAGTTTCTTCAATCAATTACTGAGAGGTGAGATTGAGGGACGTTACGACACTTGGAGTCAAGTATGTTCCTATCTCCCTATGCACCCACGGGATGGGTCTCTACCGTCATCACAGGACACATCACCCTGTTCTGTACACTGCACTGTAAGGCTCCCTTACCTTCCTCCTTGCACTTATGCCAGACGGGTTAGACGCACTAATGCACCATCAACTGTGCACCTTGGCATACTTCCTTTGTACCATCCCCCTTGTCAATTCCTAAACCGGGTATGAGATATGGGTTTCAATCATTATTTTCTCAAGTGCTATTAGTCATGGGGCAAGTGACAGTTCTTTCATTCCATTTGAGTGACTGTGAGTTGAGTGCAATATCCCTCGTCATCGACAAATTTCCTATGATTCCTTCAACCAGCTACCTCCCTGGGTGCTGCCGCCTGGTCCCTGCCATGAAGGACGAGTGCTGTGAAGATGCCTTGGTACCTCTTGCAGCCGACCGTGACAGTGGAAGTGCCATCGACAATCAACCTTGATCATCAACAACATGGGCCAAGTTTTTCTAACCCTACACCTTCCGTTTCTCAGTGAAGTTCATGTTTTAAGTGTGGGGACGTTAGCCGTTGGTCTGTGGCGTGGTCCTAGGTCCTTGTTGTTCGGTTAACCCTGTCCGTTAAAGTTTTAAGTGTGGGGACGGGTCCCTGCACGTCTACATTGCATATCCTTCTACATATGCCTCAACCTCCTAATGCCTCTATGCCATGCCTTGCTTTTACCCTGATGGGGTCCCTTCCCACCCACCCGTTCATTTTCCACCCACCCTCGGGGCTGTTCCCTTGCAATTTTCCTTCATTCCCTGATTTTGCAGTCCTGCCATGTGAACGCTCCCTACATTCACCGAAGTCCACATCCAGCCTTATAGCCCTGTTCCTCCCTTTGAACTGACCATTTTTTCTTTTTACCTACCCCTGTTCTGGTGCATGGTTTTCGAGTTATTAATTTTTGACGCATTTTGTGCAAACAAGCCGGTTTTCCACGTGAACGCGCTTTGCTTGCTTCAAAACCGTAATCTGATGTCATAGCCCTGACAATAACTTTTTCCCTGACATTTTTCCTTTTTACTCTGTGTCATTTTGATGCACGGTTTGTCCAAAATTAATTTTGCGGTTTTTTAAGACTTTTTCATACGTCTTTTTGACATTTTTCCATGTGAACTTGCACCTGCCTTGTTTGCATCGGAATTCCACTTTGATTTGACAGCCATGTCCATCGCGCCTTCCCCTACCTTTTTCCTCTTTCCTCCACCCTCTTTCGCCTTCTGGATTTTTATTTATTAATTTTTCGATGTGTTTTCGGACATATTTTTGGTGTTTTTCATATGTGAACCCCTCCTACTTCCGTCGGAACTGTGTTTTGACATGACAACCCTATATCCCCCTTCCTGCGGACATTTTTCCTTTTTACTGCCTGTCATTCCGGCGAGCGGTTCGTCCAATGTTAATTTCGGATTCCATTTTTAGGTTTGTTTTTTGGGTTCTTTCCACGTGAACGCGTCTTATCTCAGTCGGAACTATGTTTTGATGTGATGGGATTGTCGGGCACGTCTTTCTGCACATTTTTTCTTTTTCCTATACCTCATTCTGATGCACGGATCTTCCGATATTAATTTTTTATTGCGTTTTTTGACCCGTTTTTTCTGTTTTTTGCATGTGAACCCCCTTTCTTTCCCCCGGAACCTCCATTGCACATTTTCCCTATCTTCCCCCTGCCGTTTGTTTTTATGGCATTTCTTTTTTATGACCGGATTTGCAGATATTAATTTTTCTTTATTTTTACGTGTTTTCACGTGACTCGTCCCGCGTGTGAACGTGCCCGTTTTCAATTTCCCGCGTCTCCACGTGCCCCGGTCATGTCCGCGTGCCCCGTCCCGACATCCCGGCGGTCTTTCGATCCCGTCACAGCAAATTTTTTTACCCCGCCCCGCACACGTACGCGGGACGGGGGTACGCCTCTCTTTTATGGGCCCCCCCACCCATTTCCTCCCATGGGCACCCAAAGGTCACCCTACCCCCTCCCCAGGCGCCCTTTCAACCCTACCCACCCCCCTACCCCTACCCTCCCACCCCCGGGCACCCCCCCATTTACCCCCGGGCGCCCTTTACCACCCCCCATCCCATGGGCCCTCCCACCCTTTCCACCCCCCCATACCCTTCCCTATCCCCCCCACCCTTCTCTCTCCCCAACCCTTCCCCCCCCCAACTACCTTTCCTTCTCCCCTCCCTGCGTGCTTTCCCCTTTTCCTTCCTCCTTCACGCCTGTCGTCTCCCCCTCCATCTTTATCCTCTTCCCCTCCATCTCCACCTCCCTCTCCACCTCCATCTTCATTCTCCTCCCCTCCTTCTTCTCCCGCCTCCCCTCCTCCTCTTCTTCTTCTCCCTCTCCTACCCTCCCCCTCCTCTTCTCCTCTCCTCCCCTCCCTTCTCCACACACCGGTGCCCTGTGACGCCGTGACGACGCCTGTGCCCTCCTCTGGCGCCCTACGCCCTGCCCGCCCTCCAGCCCGTGGCGCCCGTGCCCTGTGACGCCTGTGCCCCCGCCGCCGAGCACCTGTGTCGTCGCCCTCCTGGACGCTGCCGCCGTGTGCCCGCCTCACGCCGCCGCCGCGTGTGCCCGCCGCCGGTTGCTAACGCCTCCGCCGCCGACGCCCTATACTCGCCCTCCTCGCAGACGTGCCGCCGGTTGTGCCGACAGCGGCCTGCTCCCCGCCGTGAAGCCTGCCGCCCTACCCCGTTGACTTCTCCTCCTCCACGTGCCCTGCAATCACACACATTACCCCCCTAAGCCCCCTTCCCCCCCTACCCCCACCCAAGCACACCAAATCAAACCCACCACCAAACCACCCTACCCCCTACAGGCCCCCCTTCCCTCGCAAGCACACCAACCCACTATCCTCCCTGCAAACACCAACTAAACCCCCCACCCCAGCCCCCAGCCCCACACACTCAACCCACCAAACCCTTCTCCCTCTAAGCCCCCCTTCCCCCCCATCATTACACATTCCCACCCCTCCCCCCCAAGCACACCACCCACAGAAAACCCCTCTGTAAGCCCCCAGTCCCACACACCCAACCCACCAAACCCTTCTCCCTCTAAGCCCCCCTTCCCCCCCCAACACACACACCCACCCTCTCACCCCACTCAAGCCCCCAGTCCCACACACCCAACCCACCAAACCCTTCTCCCTCTAAGCCCCCATTCCCCCCCAACACACACACCCACCCTCTCACCCCACTCAAGCCCCCAGTCCCACCACCAAACCACCTACCCCCTCCATAACCCATGTTCCCCCGTAGATAACACACCAAACCCCTCCATAAGTCCTGTTCCCACCCGCAGATACCATTCTCCACCCCTTGACACATGCGTGAGTGGGTGATTGAGATTGTTCATGATTGCTCGTGTGCGTGTGCGGAAAAACCGTTCGCGAATGTTCACGCGCGAGGACACGCGTTAGCTGGTCCGTGAGGTGATGTGCAAACCGCAGCTGACACGTAGCTGACACGCAGTTTATTCCTGGGTATTTTCTCGGATTGTTAATTTCAAATACCCGAAAACCTTTAAAATACATTGAAAATTTAAAAAAAAATCATTAAAAACCACTTAAAATTCACCAAAAAATTACAAAAATATCTTGAAAAACTCCCACTATTTCTGCAATAAATTGCCCTATTTTTCTAAACTGCAATTTCAGAAAAAAAACAAATTTAGTCCATTTTAAACTTAAAAAATCTTTTAAAAATACCCCAAAAATGAAAAAAAACATTAAAAATGCTTTAAAAATTCCAAATTAATTCCCAAAAAATTCCTAAATTTTCCATTAACATTTTTACTTATTTTTGGCATATTTTATAAGTTATAAATATACTTCATTAAACACCTAAATTTATTAAAAAATCATTTTTCATTCAAAATACCACACACTGAAAAATCTCTTTAAAAAAATCCAGATACCTTTTTGGATTGAGGAGAGCCCATTATTTGCATTCACATACACCCACTACCAAGTATTTTTCATTTTTTTTTTTTCCGCTATCCCAAAAACTCACGGTTAATTCATAAAATGAACCCTAAACACCACCATGGAATGCGCGCTCGTGCTAAACACACCATTTTATAATAAAAATAAACCCGTCGTTCACTTAGCACGCGCTAAGTGCGCTTAAGAGGTACTTTAATATTTTTAATTAAAATGAACCAGCCGTCACAAGAGCACGCGCTGGCAAAAAGGCGCTCCACATCACCTTAATTTTTTAATAAATGAACTTGCATTTAGAGACCCAGTCTGGGTATCGAAGTCCGGGATTCGGATTAAGCACCGCTTTAACCTAATAATTGGTAATTAAAATTTTAAGAAGAAACCGTCGTTTTCTTGATAAGGTTTATCACTTAATAAAAATTCACCCATTTCTTAATACTTTATTGAAATGAACCCTTCATTAAATTAATTCCCCCTCACTGCACTTAATTTTCCCTTTTTAATGATTTCGTTTCGTGGGATGGGTACGCGAAGTCTTCGAAGTTGTCTCCATGGTCAAACCTGATTATCAAAGTTGTGGTCTTGATATATGTGGGTTGTGGTTATGTTTTGGTTCAGTGTCTTTGTTATGGTTAAGGGTACGGTTTGTAATTTTTTTGTTTATTGCCTGATACGGGGATTTTGGGTGTTTGCATGTTGCATAGCATGAAGCTTTCGGTCCCATAAGTGTAGAGGTCATGTCGAATTTTTTCTAGGCTGTGGTTTGCTTGGGGATAGTTGGTCGAGTCACGTTTTATCATTTTGGTTGATATCTTATCCTTGGTTTTTGTTGTTGCTTTCCAGGCATTCTCCTTGATTGTCTGTGTTTGTGGTGTGTGTGTAACCATCTGAATGGCGCCTCACTCTCCTCCCCTATCCAGTATGTCCCCCTAGTCAGTAGGGATTACTTTTCCCTACTCACTTTTGAGCCTCTCACGAAGGCGGGACTCGCACCTTTTGTGGCTGCCTCCTTTCCATTGCTTCCAGAGAATCCATCGATGTGTGACGAGTTTCTGGCCTCCTACAGCAAGAAGTCAGGACTAGTCCAGGGTACTTCCATCACTTTGACACCTCGAGGCCTTGGGAAGGATCTGTCTCTTCCCTCCAAAGGTGAACCCTTTGTTACCACTCGCCAGCTTTTCTCTAACGAAGAGATTTTGAAGCTGTTACAAAAGTAGACAAGGGAAATTTTGGATGTTAAGAAGGTGATCAACTCTTCAGGAGTTTCCTTTTCCATGATCACTGATCATGTATGGAAGTTGGTCTATCAGTTTCTCCAAGACAGGTTTATGCCTGCAAAGACGCCATCCCATTACTGTCCAAAGAGCTCTTTACAGCTTCAAGGATGGTGTTAAAAGGAGTAGCTATTGATTGGAGCACTTACCTACTCACTAAGATGGATCAACATTTCGTCAAAGTCACCAGGGGCAATGTTACCAATGTCACCTATGGATCGTACTTGTCTGCCTTCTTGACCTACTCAGGTTTACAGAAGAGTGTGCCTCCACCTCCTCCATTTGATCCAGTACCTCCTCCTCCACCTTCAGATGAGTCAGAACCAATTGATATAGGGGATGATGATTCTCCGCCTCCCCTGGTCATACAGCGCAAATGCTTGAAGCGGGTAGCAGATAAAGCTCCTTTAGTTCTTCCTTCAATGCCCATTCCTGCTACCTCTGGCAGTGATCTCCTTGGTTATCTCACATGTAATAACCTGTTCAGAGCACATCGAGAAGGTTCGTTGGACATATCAGCCCCCTCACTGAACAGTCTAGTATCGGGAGATGCCATTCCTTTCTTATGTAAAGACATTCAGAGTTCCATTGAACTGTCAGTACAGCCTGTGTTCAATAGCTGTACACTTCCTTTTATGAAGAACTTATGCAGTCTAAGGACCAGTTGCATAAGGCAACATTCGAGTTAGCCTCTACTAAGGATACCCTAGCAAATTTGTTTAAGCAGATGGAGCAACAAACCCACCTGATTGTAACCCAAAGAGATGAGATATCTTCTTTGAAGATTCAGTTAACAGAGGCTCAATCAGAGGTTACTAGCCTCTCAGAGGAGAAGGAGAGGATGTCCAAAGAAGCGCAAGAGTTCCAAACTCTTTTAGACGTCAAACTTCCAGCCTTAGAGACTGCTAATGACACAGTGGAATCACAAGCTTCCCAAATCAAGCAGTTACAAGATCAACTGGTAAAGTCACGGTCTGTTCCTCCAAGCCCTCATGTTCCCTTGATCCCTTCTCTCTCACAGCAAGACTTGGCAGCTCTTCAGAGATAGGCTACCTTATGTCCCTTATTCCAATATAAAGTGGAAAGATTGCAGTCCAGAATGGACTTGCTATGGTCTACATTTGAGCAATTCCAGGAATATGTTCCTCCGGACCATTCCTTCTTTGTCCACTATCAATTACAGAAGTTGGCCTTCTACATGAAGCTTTCCATGATGGATCTTCCTATTCCAGAGGATGGTTGGAGTGGGACTTGGTCTCCTAAGTTGCTAACAGAGGTGGTCCGTATGGTGTTTGAAGATTCTGTCACGATCGATACCATGTTGATGTCATATATGTATCTACGAGGAGACTTGTTGATTCCAGATAAAGTGGATATGGCTTGGTATGTGGGAGACATGGTTTTACAAGCTATTTTGTATGTCAACCATTTGGAGTTGCGAATAGATGATATGTTCCAGAGTTACTCCTCCAAAGTGGCTACTTGCCCTGATAATTCCTGACATACCATGATTGATTCTGTGGTCCTGAATCAAAGACAGAACACAGCTTCTACCTATGTCTAGAGCACTAACCAACTGAGGGTGGATCTCTTAGCTTATCTTTCCAAACATAATCCATTTGATTCTACCTTTTTTTATGTCTATCAGAGAAGATCTATCTTAGGTCCTTCTGTTCCTACTCTACTCTATTACCAACAAATGGCTCACCGTTATGATATATATCTTTCCCTCTATCAAACCAATTCCACAACCATCTTACCCCTTCTTTTCCAACCTCAATCTTTTCCTCAAATTCCCATATTTACATACTGCTCTTTTATCGAGGATAGAGTATTTTCCCCTTCTCCACCATGTCCTTCTCCATCCATTCATGTACCTTCTACCTTTCCTCTTTATCAGTTAACACCCTTCTTAAGTGATTCCCTACAATTTTCAGCCACTCCTTTAAATTATTCTTCCTTTTATGATTTTGCCTACCCATCTCTTCATCCACTTTTTCTTATTCCACTTCCATCTCCTGCCACTTCTATATCTCAACCACCTCAGTTGGTTAGTGACTATGATGGGTTTGATAATGAGATTTCTAGAAGAAGGGGATGGAGCTCGAATGATTCTCTTACAGGACCTCAAATAAACTAGCCAATAATTCCAGGAGATTTGACAACTACCAATCAAGCATATCAGAACTATATTCATTTTGCTCACCAATATTCACAGTCTCTGGATTATTCGGTGAGATTAACAGCTCATTTTGCTTGGTACCTGGCGTACATGCATAGGCATTCTCATAATGATTCAAAGCCTATTCCAAAGTTGTGCATGAATGTCAATGTGAGCATTGATTCCCAGCAACTGGATATATTGTATTTTCATGCCCTGTGTTTGCCTAGCGATACCTTGTCCTCTTGGAAAGGATGTACTGCCTTCAGTTTTTTTAGAATCCTCCCAAGACATTTGTAGATGAATCCTTGTCTATGGATCGTTTCCGAAATCACCAATCTTTCAAGAGGGATCATCTTCATTGATACCTTTGCCATGTATGGTGGATGATTTTTAATGATAAATCTCTCTTTTTGGAGGAGTCATTCAAATGGTTGTGTTGTGTGTAGTGTTTGTGTTGTGGATTAATTTATGTAATAAGATCGTGGTGGTTACCTATTCGATTGGCTTTCGTACGAGCTACATTTTTGGAGAATAGAGTTGAAGATGTTGATGCAGAAGAAGAAGAAGAAACCTCTTATATCCTTTACAAGTTTGTTGTGATTTTCAGTTTGATAAGAAGTGTTAATGTATAAAGGATTTTCCTTTCATTGTCTTTTTATATCAGATACATGTTATAAGTTGGGGTCGTGGTTGGATGGACTGTTTTTGAAGATTTATTGAAGATCAAAGTTGAGTTTTTGAATGAACTTGTATTCCCTTTTTCCTGGGTCGCGAGGACGCTTCCTTATTAAGTGTGGGGATATGTTGAGTATTGAAATGACTTGCTTTTTGGCTGATTTTTGTTGTTTTTGAGAGCTGAATGGTTGATTTTATGAGATGATTGATTGGTTTGAAAGTGGTTTGAGAGTGTTTTGGATGATATTAATTATGTTTTGAAAGTTCATGATGATTTTCAGTAGAGATGTGATGTTATGTGATGTTCTGATATGTTGTGATTGGTTCTGTATAGCTTCTGTTTTGTTCTGTTTTCTCTCTGTATGAAGCATGGATTGATGATTGATGAAGATTGAGATCTTTTGAAAGCTTATTGAATAGTTTTTGATGGTTTGGAATGGTTTGAGTATGAGTTATGACGTGTTGATGACCTTCTGTAACCTTCTATAGATCTTCTGTAGAGCTTCTGTCTCTGTAATGTAGCTGTACTGTAGTTGTTCTAGTACTGTACTGTGACTGTTCTGTATGCTTCTGTATGTGTTCTGATGGATGAGAGTGTAGCTTGGGAAATTTTTCTAGCCTTGGAAAGAGGTGAATACACGTGCAAAAGAGCTAAAAGAAGTGAAAGAAGTAGCTGCTGAAGACTCAAGTAAAGACTGAAGTGAAGTGACAGTGGTGAGCTGTGAAAAAACACTGTAGTGGCTCTGGTGACTCTTCATATCAGACATACCTCTTGGGAGGGGTATCCACAACCTAAGAAGGATTATTAAGTGTGATTATGAGAAATTGTAGTGAGGATATGATGGATTATTGATGGAGAGAGAGAAAGAGAGAGAGTCAGAGATAGCCAATTCTACAAAAACAGAGTGATTGTATATGAGAAATTGAGAGAGAAGACTATGAAGATTTTGAAGATGAATACTATGTGATGTATTTCCATTCAAAGATGGTGTATTCCTTTGTTTTCTTTGTTCTATTGATGGATTTTGTGAAGATATTAGAGAATATGGTTGATTCTATCAAATCCGTGGGAGATCTACATGATGCTGCATGAAGATTTGTTGTGCCCGGTGTTCTTTTCTTCATTGTGATCATATAAACCCTAATAAAAAAGCTTGTTGATGTTACAAGATAGATTTTCTTGCAAGAGAATTCCCTTTTTCCTTGGTGTTCCTCTTGGGGCTCCAGGCGTATAAAGATTGTTTCATTGCCTTCAAAAAGCAGAAAAGCGGCTTGTGGCAGGAGGTGTTGAGGGCAGTCCATAGGAGGTACCCAAATCCTGAGGGTCAGCAATTCTTAGATGATTAGGGACGTACAAAAGTGAGGGATATGCTTCACAACAAAAGATCCCACCTCATGACACGGGCCAGGGACTCACTGGCGGAGGCTGGAGGAGGGGCGTGGAGCCTACAGCCAACCACCTATGTGCCACCACGTAGAGTGGAAGAAAGCCAAGAAGAAAGCAGCTGAGAAAGTGAAGAGTCGCCAACATGCAGAGGCGTGACGGATCCAAATGGAAACAATGGGATCGTCGCATTACGGATCGAGCGGCAGAGAGTCGTGGGATGCATAGTTTGTAAGTATATTTTGATTTCTAGTTTTTTTAAATTTATATTTCTTTAAATTCTTTATATATTTTAGTCTAATATATTGTGACGTCGAATTGTTTGTATATCTCTAAATGTTTTGCAGACTACCATTGTTGGTAGGACACCTACCCCTAGAGAGGTAGGTTACCATCGAGGCCATAACCGCGCAGCAACATGGCTTCACTTTTATGAGGAGGGTCTCATCACTGAGGACCAATACAACCGAGCCATGAGGATTCGACAGCCAGAGGAGGTATGTTTTTCTTACTTTCCTATTAAAAGTATAACTAATTATAACTTTTTCTCCACCTTGTCTATGTAAGCAACCCTGATCTTTTGTGTGTGTAGGCGAACCCGGATGTGGAGCACAGCGAGGAGGGGGATAGCGACGCTAGTAGCCATGGTGGTACTAACAAGGATGTTTCCTCTTCAGATTCGTAAAGGAGCACCATACCTCCTCATGAGGCCTTCTTTTCTTATATATGTATGATATCTCTTTGAGCCTATTGCTTACGGCCACGCTTTAGGTCGCAAGCACTCAAAACTTCCCTTGTAAATGCTTTGACATATAATGAATACACGGACTTTTACTTTCAATTCTCGTGCCCGTAAGATACATTGTCTTTTTCCCAAATACACAATCTGATGTATGGGAGGGGGAAAAAAAAACCAGAGAGCATGTGGTTGGTTTTTTTTTTCCAGTTATGTTTTGCGCGTCTATTAGCGCGTCTAAATTGCAGGTAATTCGCATTTATTCGCGCATCTATAATGCAGACTACACACGCTGCATAATTCAAATTAAAAAAGGAAATTAAATATCTTTTTTTTAAAGACATTTTTTGTTTTCCGTTTGCGTCTATCAATGCTTGTAAAAGCGTGTCTACCAGCGTGTCTATATGCGTGTGTATATGTGCGTCTATTATGCATCTCTTTGTGTGTGTAAATTCGTCGATACATGCGATTATAGACGCGGAATGATAGACGCGCAAATAGACGGGCGGATAGACGCGCCCGTAAGTTTTTCTCTGTATTCAAAAATCGCGTCTAAATGTGCGTGTATGAGGCCTTTTTGTTGTAGTGTTATATGTTAGTTGTCATGCAAGTTCAAAATGTCTAGAAGGCTAACAAATAAGTTTTAAGGGATTGATTGTTCAATATAAAGGGGTTGGTTAAGTAGATACACAAATTTGAAATTTGGCATATTGGGAGGAAAACTAACACTAAAACTCATGAGTTGGTTGAAAATGTTGCTTCAAATTATGTTGCTACCATGAGAATAGACAATCCTATATATGAAGGCAAGGAAAGCCTTGATTTGATTGAAGGGTTCCTAAGAACTAGCAAGCTGAAATGGTCAGCTAATAAGTGTAAAAGGTATGCAATTGTTAAAAAGGCCAAGTCATGCATGCTCATAGATGACCAACTGTATATGAGAGGGACTGATAATGTACTGAGAATAGTATTGGATAATTTTGAATTTCCTACTTGTTCATCTTTTTGTCATAAAGAAGGATGTGGAGGTCACTTTGGATTTAAGCTTACCAAAAGAAAAATCTTGTTAGCAAGACTTGCTTGGCCTAGTTGTAGTAATGAGGTTACTCACTCGTGTAAAAGTTTTCGTGCTTATCAGTCATTCACTAAAAGGGTATTGATTCCAGAACTTGCTTAAGATATTGTTACCTACATGCCATTTTTAGAATGGGATTTTGATTTCATTGGACCTTTTCCTGATACTAAGATAGGAAAGTCTTATATCCTTATTGCAATTGATTACATTGCCAAATGGCTTGAAGCAAAAGCTACTCAAAAATGTAAGAAAGAGGATGTAACCTAATTTTTTATGGAGTATATATACTTTAGGTTTGGGATGCCATTGAAAATAGTGACAAATTAGGGTCTCAATTTCAAGAATAAGCTAGTTTGGGAATTGACAAGGAAGTTAGATTTGAAGTATAGGTTTGTTATTCATTTACTGTTAGAAATATAGCATGAGAACCCTATGTAAGTAAGGGTGCATGAGGGAAGTGTGGTGTGAATAGACTAGAGGACAAGGGAAACACTAACCCTAGCTCACTCAAAGGCTATATAAACATGGCCAAAGGTAATTCTCAGTGGATGAGAGAGAGTACCAATTGTACTTTCATGAGCAACTGACTAAGCAAGATCTTCTTCTTGTACTTTGTGTGCTCTCTTCTCCCTCTTCTGCACACTCTTCCATGCTACAACTCTGATATTCCAACATGGTATTAGAGCCATATTTTATCCATTAAGCTTCCGCTAATCCTATCTTAGTTGAATGCATAAGAAAGTTTCATTTCTCATCTTATCTTATCAACCTCCATAGCTATTTCTGGACCTATTGACCTTGGAGGAGTTGGTATGGCCAAAGAAGGGCGTTTCAACTCTCATGATTTCTTTTGGAGACTTATTTCTCACCTCAAGCCACAACATCCTATCACTTAAAACCTTGACACTGGCCACGTAGGAGCCTGACATTGTGGGAATTACTGATCTGGCACAATCTGAAATAGCATGTTCCTTCTCTATTGCTCACAGTCTATAAAAGGCGCAATCTTATCAGCCATCACGGGGTATTTGTGAGCTATCCTTATCTAAGAGGGTTTGCCAAAATTCCTTCTCTGCTGCTCACACTAAGTGAAAACCTAGCTACAATGACTAATTACTCTTCTCTAGATTTTATTCTAGATTTGGAAGCTCCATCTCAGGGCTAAAAACACTTGGTGGACATTATTAAGTCCATCAAAATATCGACATTTCACATCTCAAGTGAGGCATAAACTATAAGATGAGTGCTTGTAAACACTAATGCTACATTTCTCAATCATTGCTTGCTGATGATAATTAGAATCTGAATGTTAAGTTAGAGATATGAATACCATTTAGCATGTTAGCATGATCATTAAGTACTCCTCTCATTAAGTGACACTATAAGGCCATGTGTAATATTATAAACACATACACCATGCTCCTCTTCAAACATTGTCTTGTTGATTTTTAAATTAGATTTTAAATCCCTTTCAGCTTGTTACTCATTTGGTTTAAATATCATTTCATTTACTTCTACTCTTATTTCTAGCTTTGTAAAGGATTAGACACTGCCATTGCCTTGTGCCATTGGTAAGACCTTCCTATCATGGCCTATGTTGATGTAAAACCTCAAATCCGCTATCGTGCCACTACGTGCACACCGTGTAAAAAAATCTAGAGTGTGGCTTCCTTTTAGATTTAGAGAGCCAATGCCACTTTAGGCATTAGTATTAGTATCCATGGTTCAAAATATTAGATTTTTTTGGACAAGTTTTTAGTCAATTTTTGATATTCTAGATATTATCTCTTGTAAAAATCCATAAACTATAGATAACTTCTAGATTAGGATGACATGTAAAAAAAATCATGTAGCTTTCAGCTCATTTGAGAGCATTTTATATAAAAAGATAGATTAGCAAAATCGCGCAACACGCGATCGCTGTTTTCAGGCAGTGAACAGCACTCCGAAAGTGGGAGATGAAGGAGTGATCTGGCACGATTCTGGACAGGTGTTCTAGTTTTTAACCCCCCTTTCGAAGCCATTGGAAGCATCAGATTGGCGATCTGATAAGCATAGAGGAAGGTATTATTTTGTACACGTTTTTGTCTAATAGAGTTATATTTTCTCATAATGTTAAAAGAAACTAACAAGCTTCATCTCTTTAGTATTCTTCTATATTTTCTAATTATTTTTGGGAGTATTCTTCTACATCTTCAATCTCTTCGAACCCCTTCTCTTCCGTCTACTCCTCTCCTCAAATCTACCTACACCTTGTTGTCTCTTATATTCAAGAACTTGGCTTGAAACCTTCAACCCTTCTCTTATCTCTACCATCTCCGAAGTCTAAGCTCTTGAACCCCCATACATTCTTCTCTTGCCAAACCCCTGTGGTGACCTTCAACCCTACGCACTATGACATTGGTGAACCTGACGTGAAGGTCGGTGTAAGAGAACTCCAAGATGGGGGATTCTTCAGGAAATACTCTACAACAATTGGTGCGCATACTGCAGCAGACTCAACAACAACAAATCCAAATGTTACAACAACAACAACAACAACAAAGGCAAGATGAAGAGAAGATTGATTCCATAGCTATCAAGGCCCTAGAGGAAGTTGGGCATGAATTAAAACAATTTAATGGTCAAAATGTCTCTGTTTTATTCGCTTATATATTGAAAAAATGCTCTTCTTTGGTGTACCACAACATGCATGGAGCCGTTATTTTGCCAAACTAGCCAAGCATGGTCTTCAAGAAAGAATCCATGGTCTTTTTTGACAAGATGCAAATTGGGCTACATTCAAAAAAGCCCTATGTGAAGAATTCTTCTTAGAAGACTCTGGCCTAATGATGAAGAAAAGTTTCATTGAATGGGTTGAAAACCCCAACAAAGATTTAGCTGCAATAGGTCTATACCATGAGTTTGAAAGTAAATTTGGACAACTTGATGTTGAAGAACAAAAAAGTATGGAAGGTCAGAAGATTGAATTATTCCTTAAGGCTGCAGATCCCATTCTGCAACAGAAGTTTGCTGATCGCCTAGAAGATTCTACCTCCAAATCAGGAGTCAAGACTGCATGGACAGATGTTACTGATACAGTTAACATGATTGCTCGAAGAGAGCGAATGCGATTAAGATTGGGCTCTACTTCAACTTCAACAACTCCATTGATGGATCTTGTTCCACCTTCAAAATCCCCTATTCCTTTAACTAATCAACCAACTCTTTCTTTTTCTATTCCTTCTGAAAATGATGTAATGGATGAACTCATTAAAAGGATGCGGGACCTTCATCTGAATCTTACAGAAATTAGTTTCAAAGTAGAGAAGTTGGATGTCAAAGTCGAAGAGCGAGGACGAGCATCAACTCAAAGACCCATGAGAGAAGGCTTTGAGGCGCTGTATTTGGTGTGTCAGCCCCGACAACATGACAAGAGGGAGTGTTTTGCCTTCCATGAGGCTGAAGCACAAAAGCTCATCTTTTGGAAGGACGAAAAAATTCATGCAGTTGAAACTGGTCTTCCACTGGAGCCAAATGTTGGCAATGGTGGAATGAAGAAAAGATTAGAATATTTAGTTGTAAAGAATGCCTATGCAACAATTGATGCAGCTACCTATGGGCTACAAATTGAGCCAATTAAATCAAGTTTGAAAGCATGTAAAGCTAATGTGCAATCTAAAGTATGGATGTAGGCACTAGATCAAATGGAACGTGGTAAAGCAGCCAAAGAAGAGTTGGCTAATGCCAGTCAGTATATTCAAGGAATAACTGATTGGAAAGAACCGGTAGATTCTTTTTCTACCTTTGCACATTTGGCTGACGTCAATCATAAAGAAGTCTTGATTGAAGAAAAGAGAAGAAGAGAAGATGAACCAGGGCCTTCCTCTTCTGGCCCTCCAAAACGGGTAACTAGAAGAACACCTGAACAACCAAAGCTTGCTAAAAATATAACCCCAGATCAAGAGATGGAAGATGCACCACAAACAAAGAAGACCAAAGAAAATAAAAAAGGCAAGCAGCCAGGCTACAAATTGCAGTCTGACATAGAATCTGCAACTGATCTCAAACGAGTCCTAGAACAACGAATTCTAGGAAGCAAAATTAAATTCACCTTAGACGAAATTCTTGGAATTGCCAAACGTGAATTCCATGATGTAATTATTAATGTAATCAAAAGGAAAAGACAATGTGTTGGTGATGAAGAAACAGTGCATGCTTTTTTGCAAGCTCTTCGAGTCTTTGTGCAGGATGAAGAGAAGCTAACTTCACAAGGAATTCAACTTGAAGCAGTTAAAGAATTAATTGCAGCAATTGAAGCTGAAGATAAAGAAAAAATGAATGCAAAAATTAAAGAAGTGAAAGTTTAAAATGTAATGGTCGGCTGGTCCAAACCAGTTGGGCAGCCCACCTCTCAAAAAGAAGGTCGTCTACAGCACATGCATGAGGAAGAATAGGCTCGGTTCATTCCAAGCAGTCACTACTCCCGTATGCATTGGGCAAGAGCAACAACAGAGACAGTTGTCAAAATTGGAGAAAAAGAAACACCATGTATTGCACTCTTAGACCATGGCTCAGAGATAAACGTCATGGCAAGGAGTCTTTATGAAAGTGGCGGATGGCCCATAGATGTTGATCCAGGTTGGCGAATGAGAGCTGCAAACAACTCTTCTGGAGAGTTATATGCTGCATGTCCTAATGTGAAGGTAACTATTGGAGACATAAAAGACAATTTTTACTTTTTTGTTCAAGACTCTTGTAGTTACCCTATCATTCTTGGGCAACCTTACATTTCTGAAGCCCGCTTGGAAACAAAAGCTCTTGATGATGGTTCTTCCTATGCTCGATTCTGAAGCAAGGAGAATGAATGAGCTATCCAATTTCTTACTGTTGTGTTAACCATCATCAAAACATAGATCGACTGCGTGATTATCATGTGCCTCCTAATGCCTGAGAATTCAAGGGTTTTCGAGCTGCACTACTATAAAGGGAGGCTATGGTAGTGTGTCATGTAAAAAGATTGAACCTTCTCATGCAACAGAAACTGTGTCTCTAGCAAATTTATATGTATGTACAGCCAAGTACGAGCTATTATAAGTCTCTTCCGGCTGTGACTAAGACTGAAAGAAAATATTTATGTCTTGTAAAAAGGGAGCTGAAAACTTATGACATGATGGTTGAAAATCAAGATATTTTGGTTTTTTTTTTGGACTAATTACTACTGACACATTGGCTGAAATATATGCAGCTGCTCATGTAGAAAATCAGGCAGAAAATCAGTCCATAAAAGTATGTATATTGGATTTTTATCAAACAATTCAAGATTTTGTTGAACAGGAAGACAATGGCACTACAAGATATAGACCTTATACCGACGTTTAAAGCGACGAAAATGCAAATAACAAAATTTGCCCCCGTCATCGCAAAATGTGTCGTTATTGATGATGCCATAGAACAGTCGGTATCACCGTTGCTATCAGCGTCGTATTGGCATCGATATCAGCGTCGCAAAAATACCGACGCTGATAGCGACGGTTTGCGACGTATATAACGACGCCAATAACGACCCGAGCAGTAAAATTTGTGACACTAATAGCGACGGTAATATGGAAAAAAAAATTGTGGTAGAGCAGCAAGCTGCCCTGCCATATATAGCACTATGTGCTTTATAAGAGCCATACAAAATAGTTTCTGCATTGTGTACAATGCGCTTGCAAACAAAAACAATGTATACTGAAATCATAACAGTGATACATAAAATAAATACATGATCGCATAATAAGCGATTAATACAATTATGACAAGATGTCACTACTACATAGAAAATGTCTACATAGATCAGGCAACTCAAAAATAAAGGTGTGTGAGCTCCATGGATCCAAGGGCGAGCTACATATCCTCGTCCCCCGAAAGCTCGTCCCACCGCAAAGGAACATCGAACGAACTCTGCAGAAAAAGAAACAGCACATCAGTCCACCATACAATAATGCATTCAAATATCTCATGGTAACTACGGACAAGAAAGATGGGTGACTTACAGGGCCGCCGCGTCTATATAATCGGTCGATCAATGAAGTGAGACCATGCCTCTCTGCATATCGAGTCTCAAGGCCAGTCGGATCACGATTTGTAATGGAGTGCTGCAAAGAAAAAAAAATGCTAATTGTTAGAAACATGATTGTCAGTACAAAGAATATTTCAAAAAAAAAACAAGCAAAACAAAAGAAAAACTTACAAAGTCCTCCAAATATGTCCTGTGGCCACCAGTCCCAAGATGATGGACCACTCCGGCCTCGAGTCGTGCCCTCGCCGCCTCACGCTGCTGACTCCAATGTCCTAGAGAATTTGTAGCCTTCTCCCTTACTCGGCGCCAGTCATCTGCATCTAACCACTCGGGCTTTGCAGTCCCACTCTTGATTGCCTTGCGTGCGTCGGATCGTCTATGTGACATGTATGCACACATGCAATCCATCATCCAGCCTGTCGAGAATCTATCTACTGAGGCTGGCACCGGAAACTCCTCATGCAAGGATGCTACTATGTAGTCCTTGCTCCCCTCCAGTATGTACTTCCAATGATCCAAGACGTTGTGCAGAAAAACTTGTTGGCACAACTCTCTCATGAGAGCCATCACCCTCCTCCCCTCATCATTCATGATGATGGCTCCTGACCTACTATCGACTAGATATCCATAACCCCCTGGAGTTTGCCTAAGATGGGTACTCTCCCATCTGCGTCCACGCTCTTGGGCATATCCAGGAGACCCTTGTGCATCTGGTGTACCGACCGGGGTAATATCTCTCGGAGTGGCACCCACAGGGGTGCCACCTACTGACGGCTGCGCAAAAGCCGGAGTAACTGGAGTAGACGTCCCCACAGGTGTGACAAATCCCTGAGGTGATACACCTCCAACTGAACAATGAGATGGAGATACCGCATCCGTGCCTCCACAGCATCCACCTGAGCCTGAGCCATGCTCCCTAGAAGGGCCACGAGAGCGAGGAGTCGCACCTATATCCCGTGTCGACCGCGGGCTCACTGCCTCTGTATCTCTACAGCATCCCCTAATCCCAATGCACTCCCTCACTCTGGCCCAAGTCGTGAGCGTCGAGCTCATCTGCTCGAAGCCGAAGCATCCGATCGCACTAAAGTAGATCTAGCAGAGTGCCCTGACGAAGACTGAGACAGCTCCTGGTCTTCTATCTCTCTGAATCTTGCGATCTAGTCTGGAGACATGCGTGTGAAGATGTATTGTAACTCCTCATCGCTCATCCCTCGACTCATCCTGAAAATGTCACCTGCACAGACAAAAAATGATGTTAGAATAATCATTTTAAATCATACAAAGCACAGTAATATAAATTAGTTTAAAAAAATCTCACTTAAAATGCATATCTTATGTACCCTTATAAGCGATTAGTCAACGAATTGAGTAAGTGGATGCTCCAAGTATGAAGTATCCTATGGTCCCATGTTAATCTCCTGACACAACTCTGCATACACTGGAAGGTCGATAGACATGTCACCACAAAAGAAAGAGTCCACCTCGTTCTCAAAGAATTCTTGGACTCCTATATTTCCATCATTGTTAGCCGACGTTGGCTCCAAGCTTTCGATGGCCTCCACCCCTTGTAATATCGACCCCTCTATTTGCATATTATCTTCATCTATGCTCGAAACATCGATTTGATCATATACTCTCGCACTTCGGGGAGTTGAAGGTATAACATACTACCATCGAGGTTATCGGGGGTTTGGATAGAAGTTTACCTATTCACAAACACGTACAAGAGAGTTCAAACCATTGTGACATAAACCATGTCGTAATACAATTAGCAAGCAAATGAGTTCATGCACCTGTTCACAATGGGCCGACAACACAAAGGTATCACACAAATCCGTATATTTTTTTTCGGAATCTATTTCGAGAAATCCAGATGGACCTTATCGAACTGTTGCTCCAGCTCCTCCAAGTACCACTTTGAACCACTGCACATCGAATAGTATCATGGAGAAGCTACGGTAATCCACCGTAACAATACTTTGCAAGTTCCCAAAATACTCCATCTCATCCACAACCGTGTTTGGATCCCTTACTCGTCACCGGCTCTCTTGCTCGAACCTTGCCATGATACCACAGTCCATTGTGGAGCGCATTTTGTCAATACGCTCCACGCGAAAATGCCGTCAGCGCGACCACACTGCACTATATATTTTGTATTGTACATTGAAACACTCAAATTAGATGTCGCATATAAAATTTAGATACGACAGATTCTAAACCCCTCATCACCTTTAGACTATATCCCCTCGAGAATTCCCACTCCTCCATTGAGACCTCTGTCCCTTTGCGAGACGTTGCGGTCAAAGCTCCATGCAACCATCGCGTTGACATGAACCGCGGCATCTCCTCCATGCCTTCAGGATATCGAATTGGTCGATGATGCGTACTACGTTGGAATTCAGCTCGCGCTTCCTCTCGATCTTGTCTAGCGATCTGGTACTTGGCGAGCCACGTCTCCATAGAGGCACGGTACAATATACAAAAGCGATTCACCTTCTCTTCCATTGAGCCATCCATTCTTTTTTCTACCTCATTTCCAACCACCACATCTCTAGTCAGTCTATCATCATCCTTCAGCGACCATAACATTTCATTGTCTGGTTCCACCGTTGGTAGCCATTGTGAACTATGCACTAGCACCTCAAACACCAACCAACCTTTAGCCATGCTACCTTCTGGTGGCCGAGCTCATTGTCGCACAAAGTCTTTTAGGGTTTTCATGAAGCGCTCCAAAAAGAACATCCATCGCATATGGACAGGTCCAGTAATCTCCACTTCATCTACAAGATGCACACGAAGGTGGATTTGTATCGTGAGCATGCTAGTGGGCAGGTATTTCTCAAAGAGACAAATCGTCTCCATTGCTCCCCGCCTCGCGGATTCAATAGAGGATGTCTTAATCTCCTTCTGTGAGATCCATTGCACCAAAGTCAACAACCTATGAATGGCCCTGCGTATTTCTGGAGTAAGACATCCTGCGATCATAATCGGTAGTACAAACTGCCACAAATGAGAAAGCATTATGAATAATGGCTACATTCCAAATAGCAAAATGCCCACGCCAATTACAATCCATTCGTAGAACAAACCTGATATATCTTATGCCAGTCATGGGATTTTAGCCCTGATAATTGGTCGTCTTTAGAAAATGCGGACCTAAGAGAACGCATCATACCCGTCGGAGTGTGAATAGTCTTGATTAGTTGCTTCACAATGCGCTCTTCTTTAGTGGACAAAACCCAAGGAGCGCGAGGAAGCTGCACGCGACCATCAGTACTCGACTACGGCCAAAGCGCCTCCATCTTACCTACCTCCTTCAAATCCATTCATGCCCCTATAGTGTCTCTCTTTCCTGTGATGTGGTCCCATAACAAGCTGTCCACATTCTTAAAAATATGCATGGGATCCAACAAGTGGTTGACTTGTAAGTGGGTCCAATATGGCAACTTGTAGAAAACTGAGAACCGTCGCATTCCATTTGGATGTGATTCTGCGTGGACCATTTTTAGCTCGTACCAGCTTGCGGCGTTCATATGTGTTAGAGGTCGTCCAAGGAAACCTTCCCTGAGTTCATGATCCTCTAGCAAGAAAGCAACGTGTCCTTGATATACCATCTTCTTCATGGTTCGTGACCTTCGGGAGTCTAATTGTGGCCCGCACAATGGACATGCATGATAATCTAAGGTAACCAGACCTGTTTCAACACCACGACCTAGTGAATACTTGCTTGAATGAGATAAAATATAGATATTACCAGTGAGAACGGAGACCTGCTCACCTGAGCACTCTCCGAATCCTGAAAAGCCATGCATCGTCCACATGAGAATGGCTCGAATATTGGCTGACCGCCGCCGACCATCGTGCATGCTCATATCTTATACGGTGACCCCCTCCTCCCACAAAATCTTAAGCTCATCGACTAATGGACGAAGATACATGTCCATATTTTTAACTTTGTAGCGGCCGGGGACGAGCAAGCTAAGGATGAGATGTCCTTTCTTCGTAGAAAGCCATGGAGGAATATTGTAGTTGACAAGGACTATAGGCCACACACTTTAAGAAGTTGAGCGCAGACCAAATGGGTTCACGCCATCCATTACAAGACCGAACTGAAGATTCCTTGGCTCTCGGGCAAAGCCTGGGAAGGTAGAGTCAATGTGGCTCCATGCACGTGAATCCGCTGATATTCTTTGAACTCCATCCGTGGACCTATTCTGCGCATGCTACGTTGTCAAGCTCGCCATGCCGGACGTACGAAACATGTGGTTTATACAGGGAATAAGCAAAAAGTGTCTGAGAACTTTTTGAGGGATGGTTTGCCCTTACAAGTCCTGTCGATACCTATGAGCACCACACTTTGGACATATCTCCATAGTCTCGTATTCTCCTCAAAACAGTATGCAATCGTTGATACATGCATGGATGTTATTATAGTCCATGCCAAGCTTCCGTAAAACATGTCGTGCATCATCACGAGACTCAGGCATGATATTTACAGGTGGTAATATATGATATTTCAATAATCTGAAAAAAATCATAAAACACCTTGAAAAATCACAAATGTTTGTAATAATAGTGCCAAAAAAAACATCAATGAAGCCTATGTACAAGGTACCTAAACAACTCGATCACACTCGTATCGCTCCACCCATATTTTGCTTGCACACTTAAGAGTGCAAGTAGTTTCTTTATCCGAGATACTCGGCACCCATCATATAATGGTATGGATGCTTCCTCTCTAAGCGGATCAGAAGTCTCGACATCCATGGGAATCAATGCATCGATCATTGCCTCCATCTCAGGCCCCAAGATTGTAGATAGATCTAGAAGGTTGCCTGTCTCCTCTAGCATTGACGGTATAGATTGGCCTTGCGAGTGGTGGATTGGCTCCTGTACTCCATCCATCGCATGCCCACGTACTCTTCTAATTGGCCGCAAAGGGTGCACTCCCCCTTGGGACGAGACATCACCTCCCTAGATAGAAAATTTGCCAGCGAGACCCAATCTTATTGTATATGGTATTCAATTAGCTTGCGAGTACAATGCATTATTGATATTAACTTCAAATTACCGTTTGCTGAAAATCCGCAATCGATTAATCAATGATCTCAGATTGAAACTCACCAAATCGTCGTACGTGTTCTATAGACAATTGGTGTTTTCGTCTAATTGCCAGCTTACATTGAGAGTAAGGACATGGGACACGCTGATTAAGATATGCCTTGCGATCTTGAACAACAGGCCCTTCTTCGTTTTCCATTTTGTCTACGTTACAACAAACAATTTGTTTTTGTTATCATTCTTTTCTTTTCTTAGATTGTTATCCTCTCCTTTCATCTCTCTCTTTTTCTATGACCTAGCATATAGTATCATAGAACACTAGTATTTAGTACCTAGTACTCAGTACCTAGCACATAATATTTCGTTTTCTCTCCTCCTCTCCCTCTTTCATTTCCTCTCCCTCCCTCGCCCTCACCCTCTCTTTCTCTCTTTCCCTATTAGGTTTAATGATTTTTCTCTCTCCTCTCTCTCTCTCTCATTTCCTTTTCTCTCTCCTCTCCCTCTCTCATTTCCCTTTCTCTCTTTCTCTCCCTCTCTCATTTCCTGTCCCTCCCTCACCATGACCCTCTCTTTCTCCCTTTCTCTATTAGATTTAATGATTTTTTTCTCATTTTCTCTCTCCTCTCTCTCTCATTTTTTCTCTCTCCTCTCCCTCTCTCATTTCCCTTTCTCTCTTTCTCTCCCTCTCTCATTTTCTGTCCCTCCCTCACCATGACCCTCTCTTTCTCCCTTTCTCTATTAGATTTAATGATCCCTTTCTCTATTAGATTTAATGATTTTTTTCTCTCTCCTCTCCCTCTCTCATTTTTTTCTCTCTCCTCTCCCTGTCTCATTTCCCTTTCTCCCCCTCTCTCATTTTCTCTCCCTCCCTCACCCTTACCCTCTCTTTCTCTCTCCTCTCTTTTTCTATTTCATTCCTTTTCTCTCTCCTCTCCCTCTCATTTCTCTCCCTCCCTCTCTCTTTTTCTCTCTCATTCCTCTCCCTCCCTCGCCCTCTCTCATTCCTTTTTCTCTCTCATTCCTTTTTCTCTCTCCTCTCCCTCTCTCATTTCCTCTCCCTCCCTCGCCCTCGCCCTCTCTTTCTCTCTTTCCGTATTAGGTTTAATGATTTTTCTCTCTTTTTTTCTCTTCTCTCTCTCTCTCTCATTTTTTCTCTCTCCTCTCCCTCTCTCATTTTGTTTTCTCTCTTCCTCTGCCTCTCTCATTTCCTCTCCCTCCCTCGCCCTCACCCTCTCTTTCTCTCTTTCCCTATTAGGTTTAATGATTTTTCTCTCTTTTTCTCTCTCCTCTCTCTCTCTCATTTTTTTCTCTCTCTCCTCTCCCTCTCTCATTTACCTTTCTCTCTTTCTCTCCCTCTCTCATTTCATGTCCCTTCCTCACCTTGACCCTCTCTTTTTCTCTTTCTCTATTAGATTTAATAATTTTTTCTCTTTTTCTCTCTCCTCTCCCTCTCTCATTTTTTCTCTCTCCTCTCCCTTTCTCATTTCCCTTTTTTTCTTTCTCTCCCTCTCTTATTTCCTCTCCCTCCCTCACCCTGACTCTCTCTTTCTTTATTTTTGCATTAGGTTTAATGATCTTTCTCTCTGTTTCTCTCTCCTCTCTCTCTCATTTCTTTTTCTCTCTCCTCTTTCTCTCTCATTTCCTTTTCTCTCTTCCTCTCCCTCTCTCATTTCCTCTCCCTCCCTCGCCCTCACCCTCACCCACACCCTCTCTTTCTCTATTTGCCTATTATGTTTAACAACTTATCTCTTTTTCTCTCTCCTCTCATTCTCTCTTTTTTTCTCTCTCCTCTCCCTCTCTCATTTCTTCTCCCTCTCTCATTTCCCTATTATGTTTTCATCTCTCCCCCTCTCCCTCTCCCTCTCCCTTTCTCATTTTCTCTCTCTCTACCTCCCCCTCCCTCTTTTATTTCCTCTCCCCCTCCTCCCTCTCCTATTTCCTCCCTCTTCCTCTCTTTAATTTCCCTCTCTTTCTCCCTCTCCCTCTCCCTCCTTTCTTCTCCCTCTCTCATTATATACAAATTATACAGAAAATAAATAAAAAAGGGAGAGAATACACTCTCCCTTCCTCTCGTTCTCTCATTTCATCCCCCTCCCTCTTCCATTTCCTCCCTCTCCCTCTCCCTCTCGCTCCCTCTCCCTCTCCCTCTCTTTCTCTCTCTCTCCCTCCCTCTCCCATTTCCTCCCTCTCCCTCTCTCAATATATATACACAAATCATATAAGCAAAAGTAAAAGAGAAAGAGAATGCACTCTCCCTCCCTCTCCCTCTCCCTCTCTTTCTCTTTCTCTTTCTCTTTATCTCCCTCTCTCATTTCCTCCCCCTCCCTCTCCCTCTCTCTCTTTCTCTTTCTCTTTCTCTTTCTCTCTCCCTCTCTCATTCCCTCTCCCTCTCCCTCTCTCATTTCCTCTCTCTCTTCCTCCCTCTCCCTCTCTCATTTCCTCCCCCTCCCTCTCCCATTTCCTCCCTCTCCCTCTCTTTAATTTCCCTCTCTTTCTCCCTCTCCCTCTTCCTCATTTCTTCTCTCTCTCATTATATACAAATTATACAAAAAATAAATAAAATAGAGAGAGAATACGCTCTCCCTCCCTCTCGTTCTCTCATTTCATCCCCCTCCCTCTTCCATTTCCTCCCTTTCCCTCTCCCTCTCCCTCCCTCCCCCTCCCTCTCCCATTTCCTCCCTCTCCCTCTCCCTCTATTTCTCTCTCATTTCCTCTCTCCCTCTCAATATATATACACAAATCATATAAGCAAAAATAAAAGAGAGAGAGAATGCACTCTCCCTCCCTCTCCCTCTCTCATTTCCTCCCCATCCCTCTCCCTCTCTTTCTCTCTCTCCCTCTCTCATTTCCTCCCCCCTCTCTCTCCCCTTCTTTCTCTTTCTCTTTCTCTTTCTCTCCCTCCCTCTCCCTCTCCCTCTCTTTCTCTCTCATTTCCTCTCCTAAACAAGCAAAAGAATGAGAGAATTAAACCCTAAACAAGCAAAAGAAGGAGAGAATGGACTCACCGATGAGATATGGCGAGGGTTTGGCGGCTCCTCTTCACGATAAAGGCTCCTCCTCTCCTTTGCGAACGGCAGCGGTGGCGGCGGCTACGGCGGCAAGCCTTCTTCCTCTCCCTCTCTCACCCTATGCAAGACAGTCGCTCTCCCTCTCGAAACATTTGATGAAAATGCGTGAAATGAACCGCGCTCGAGTTTCGGCCTATTTTTTTTCCCTGTGGGGCGTCGCTATTTGTATCACTATTTGCGACACAAATAGTGATACAAATAGCGACACCACTATTCCTACATCGCTACCCGCCGTCGCTGTACGTTACAATCCTTATAGTGTGGTTTACTCAACAAGGCTGAAGCACAAGTGGAGACAAAATACAAGACAGTGGATAAGAAAGTCAAACCTGTGGCAGTCCCACTGCCTCTTGAAAGTGAAGGGCTCGCTGATAGGGCAACAAATCAACCAAGTCTTCGTGATCCTTCCAATATTGGTCACAAGTTCACATCTGAAAGTATAAAAGAGCTCAAAATATGTGAAAATTATTTCCTTTCACCAACTGAAAAACACTCTTTTATGCAAATGCTAATAAAACATGGAAAAGCTTTTGCATTTCAACCAAGTGAAATAGGCTGTGTGGATCCAAATATTGTGGCTCCTATGGTCATTTTTACCGTCCCACATGTGCCTTGGAACCTCAAGCCCATTTCCGTTCCAAGGGTGCATCTGCTCAAATTATTGGAACTTCTAAATGAGAATATCAGAATGAAGATTTTAGAACCTTCTTCAACACCTTACTCAAACTGATGGTTTATTGCCATGCCTAAGAAAAATGGATCTTTATGATTCATTCAAGATCTACAGTTTGTCAATCATGTCACAATCCGAAATGTTGGTTCAGGTCCAATTGTTGATGAGTTTGCTAAAGCTTTTGTAGGTAGAGAAATTTATTCTATGGGTGATCTATATTCAGGATTTGACCAATTTTAGCTATCATTAGAAAGCCGAGACATTACCACAATGAAGACACCTCTTGGATTGGTCCACATGTGCACTCTACCACAAGGTGCAACAAACTCCGTAGCCCATATAATGAATGCCATGCACAAAGTCTTAAGGGACTTTATTCCACAACTTACTCTTCCATTTCTTGATGATGTACCTATCAAGGGATGTGAAGTCAATGAAAAGAATGAGGAGCTTGACAAAGATGGTTGCATGACATTTGTAGTTAACCATATTCATGATTGTGATAGGATTTTGACAAGTCTAGAAGAGGTACATCTTACCCTTTTTGGAGCTAAGTCAATTTTTGGAGTAGAAGAAGTCCTAGTGGTCGGTCATCTATGTGGCCCCTATGGACGCAAACCTTCTCCAATTAAGATAGATGCCATGCAGAATGCAAGAAAAATGCACAAATGTTTTAGAGGTGAGAAGATTTATTGGCGCATGTGTATTCTATCTCATATGGATACCACATTTTGCTCATGTAGCCGAAAATCTTTATCAATTATTAAGAAAAGGCCAAAGATTCTCTTGGAATAAAGAGCATACTCTCACTATGCGTAATTAAAGAAGCTATTAATTTCAGCCCCCACTCTCAAAAGGGCTGACTATTCAAATGTTCTACCCATCATCCTTACTGTGGATACAAGTCCCATTGGGATAGGATGGGCTGTTGGCCAAGAGGATCTTGAAGGTAACATGTATGCAATTCGTTTTAGAGCAAAAGTTCTCAATGAACGTCAAAGAAGGTATGCACAAGTAAAAAGGGAATTGTGGGGAGTTGTAATAGCATTAAAGTGTGATCGTGAATACTTTATAGGTGCTTCTGTAGTGGTAGAAATTGATTGTCTTCCACTCTTAGGCATGATTGCCAACTGCTCTACACCCGACATTGCTATGCTAAGATGGATTGCATATATTAAATCTCTCAACCCCGAACTAAAGCATATTGCAGGAAATGTGAATCTAGTTGCTGACATGCTATCACGTGCAATATATGACAATGAAGAAGAGCTGATGGAAGAAGATGAAGCTGAAGAATCTATGCTTGCTGAATTTCATTGCATGGCTGTTGAAAATACATTTTCAGTTACTACATATACAGGTCCAAAGCTAAAAACAACAGGATGGTCAACTAGAAGCCAGCATGCTCATTGCATTGCTCAAGTTCTAGTTCATTTCCTTGAAGAAGATTGGCTAAAGATTAGCCAATATTTGAGCACGATGAAGAAGAAGGAGACTTGGACTAATGAGGAGTCCAAACATATTAAGAGGAAATCTTATGGCTTTTTTCGTAAAGAAGGACATCTATGGAAGCACGCAAAGAAGAAGAAAGGAGTGCATGTCTGAGTTTTAGGTAACAAAAGAATGTAACAACAGGTAATGAAGGAATTTCATGAAAGCTTGTGTACTGGCTATAAAGGCATATGGGGAACCTTTAGTAAAGTCAAAGAAAAATATTGGTGGCAAAACATATATCAGGACATAGCACGTGTTGTTGAAACCTGTTATGTATGTCAAATGTATTCTATAGTCAAGCATCGAGATGGGTTACAACCAACTTATCCTTTTTCTATAAATAATAGATGGGTTATTGACCTTATAATCATGCCTATAGAAATATGGAATATGTGGTATTTAGTGCTTGTAAGAGAGGATCTAACCAATCAAGTTGAAGGAAAAGCCTTAACAACCAAATCCACTCAAGCTGTTTGTCATTTTTTTCTTGAAGAAGTGTTTTGTAGATATGGTTGTGTGGGTAAAGTAACTACAGACAGAGGAGAGTTGGATGCTGATGAGGCACGCAACTTATTTTCTCAATCGGGTATTAAGTTGGCTTTAACATCATCCTACAACCCTGAAGGCAATGGAAAGAGTGAGAGAGGTCATCAATCTATTCTCAAAGCTCTAGCAAAGTCTTGTAGAGAAAAGATCAAAGAATGGCCTAAAATGCTACCTTTTGCATTATGGGTTGACCGGACTACTCACAGTTCAGTGATTAGCTATATGCCAGCTGAACTTATGCATGGACAACAACCAATTATGCCAATTGAAGAATCTCTTCTCACATGGAGTCTTCTACCTTGGGAGGAAGGCATCAATAGAGAAGAGTTGCTGACTTTGCGTATATGGCAACTAAAAAGAAGGTCTAAAGATTTTCAAGCAACTATTGAGAAGCTAAAGACAGCAAGACTAAAGAACAAAAGAACGTTTGATAAGCGACATCGAATTCGGCAAAGAGCAATTCAAGAAAATGACTGGGTGCTTGTCTATGACAACAGCCTAGACAATCAATACAGTGCTTCTAGAAATAAAGCGTTGGTTTGGCCCATATGTGGTAAAGATCATTCATGACAATGCCACGTATTCGTTGGCTGAATTGGATGGAACAAGCATGAAGATACCCATAGCTAGAAAAAGAATCAAGCTTTTCAAATGAAGAGAAAGTTCAACATATGAGCTAGAAGACTTGAATATAATTGAAGAGCATGAAGACATAGAGGAAGAAGAAGAGGCAAAAGATGAAGACATTGACATGGCAGAAGATACTTCTTCTGACATCGCAAATCCGTAAAACTTTGGCACATGCTCGAGGATGTGCAGGTTAGGAGGGGATGGATGTCGTGCTGCTACGCGCACACTGTGTAAAAAAATCTAGAGTGTGGCTTCCTTTTAGATTTAGAGATCCAATGCCACTTTAGGCATTAGTATTAGTATCCATGGTTCAAAATATTAGATTTTTTTGGACAAGTTTTTAGTCAATTTTTGATATTCTAGATATTATCTCTTGTAAAAATCCATAAAACTATAGATAACTTCTAGATTAGGATGACATGTAAAAGAAAGCATGTAGCTTTCAACTAATTTGAGACCATTTTATATAAAAAGAGACATTAGCAAAATCGCACGATGCATGATCGCTGTTTTCAGGCAATGAACAGCACTTCGAAAGTGGGAGATGAAGAAGGAGTGATCTGGCACAATTCTAGCCACGTGTCCTGGTATTTAACCCCCCTTTCGGAGTCATTGGAAGCATCAGATTGGCGATCTAAGCAGCATAGAGGAAGGTATTATTTTGTACACGTTTTTGTCTATTAGAGTTATATTTTCTCATAATGCTAAAAGAAATTGACAGACTTCATCTTTGTTAGTATTCTTCTATATTTTCCAATTCTTTTTTGGAGTATTCTTGTACATCTTCAATCTCTTCGAACCCCTTCTCTTCTGTCTACTCCTCTCCTCGAATCTACCTACACCCTGCTGTCTCTTATCTTCAAGAACTTGGCTTGAAACCTTCAACCCTTCTCTTATCTCTACCATCTCCGAAGTCTAAGCTCTTGAACCCCCATACATTCTTCTCTTGCCAAACCCCTATGGTGACCTTCAACCCTACGCGTTACGACACCGCAAGTTTGATGGAAGAGATTTTCATCCATGGTAGATATTGGTGAAATATAAAATGATGGAGAGGGGTTATTGGCCCTTCATTAAGAGGACCAAGGCCATTGACCCATCCAATCCTAAAGATGTAAAAGATGATGAAAGATCCCAAGCCATATAAATGTTGCTACTAGATGAATCCTTAATCCACCACATTGATCAAATCGCAACTACAAAGGAGGAGTGGGATGAGCTCAAGAAATTATATGGTGCAAGAGGAAAGAACTCCAAGATCTTCCTCAAAATAGAGTTCCTCAGCTTGGAATACATGTAAGGGGAAAACTTGGGAAATTTCATTTCCCACATGAAGTGGCTAATGTCCCAACTTTAGCTTCATTCCAAGCTCATGTTGCTAAAGAAGATGCCATCACAATACTTTTAAAGTTGTAAGGAAAGCCTTCCCAACTCTTGTAACTACTCTTACAAATGTACCAAATCCTACACTTGAAGGTGTCATTTAGTCTTTTCTAGATGAGGAGAAAAGAAATCAAAGGAAGGTGGCACTAGTTTAGAATCTACCTGCACAACTCGTGATCAACTCTTTGCAATAAAAAGGGACATCTTGTATGGAATTGTTGGAAAAAATATTCCAACAAAATGAAGTGCAATAAATGTAAGCAAACATGACATATCACTAATAAATGTCCTAACTTCCTTGAAGCACCAAAAGAATTGGAGGCCAACTATATCTTCAAAGCACTCGATGGCCACCCTTTTTAGTATCCTTTGTATCATCTTTCCATAAACATTATTGTAGCCTACTTTATAAAGGCATCTTACTAATTGATTAAAGGGAGGAGGGGGGGAGAGAGACATTTCCAAACTATATGGTCCAATACCACCTTGGCATTGAGGGGGGATGTTACAAGTATGGCATCAAAACCCTATGTAAAAAAGGGTGCATGAGAGAAGCTAAGGTGTGAATAGACTAGAGGACATGGAAAACCCTAACTTTCACTCACTTAAAGGTTATATAAACATGGCCAAACATCACTCTTAGTAGATGAAAGAGTGTACCTTTGTGAGAAACCGAATAAGCAATATCTATGTCTTGTACTTTGTTAGCTCTCTTCTCCCTCTTGTGCACACTCTTTCATGCTGCAACTCTGATATTTCAACACTTACTACCCTCGATGTAATGGGCTAGTAGAATCATTCAATGGAACTTTGTTGAAGATTCTCTAAAAACGGGTGGAAGACTATCCCAAGGATTGCGACAAGTATCTACATTAAGCTTTATGGACTTCTAGGACAATTTATAATATGAGTATAGGGTTCACCCCTTTTCATTTGGTATATGGTGGAGAGGCTATAATTCCCATGAATTTCATGTTTCCCACAATGGAGTTTATGAAGATGTTAGTTGGATTGGTTAACAAAGGACTGAAATGCATACACTATAGTTAAATAGGCAACAAAGAACCAATGGATTGTTATGAGAAACAAATTTTCAAAAGAAGGCAATAGTTCAATATGAAATTGAGGAGGAAGGACTTTGCCATGGAAACATTAGTTTATGAGATACGATAATAGTCTAGATTCTATATCTCAAATTAAATTTTGAGTTAGATGAGAAGGACCCTACATGATCAAGTAGATATTTGAAACTTATCTATTACAAGATCTAGATGTAATAGTTCATAAAAGCATGATCAATAGGTTCCATCTCAAGAAATATATTTGGAGAATCATGTAAATACGGATGTTATAAGTAGTGTATATACAAGTCATAGAGTAGATTGTTCGAGTCAGCAATTTTGGACAGTTTTGGTATTTTGAAATTTAGTATTAATTGGAGGGTTTTAAATTATGGATAGCATGTCCAAAGTGCACTTTTGCACCTAATGAAGATCCCTACCAAGTTTGGTATCCAACCAAGCAAGTATGTGGGAGACATGCGCTTTGGAATTTTAATGTACGTAGTAGATTACATGTAGAAATGCAGGATTACAGACTGTCTTGAGGTTTTATGGGGCTGAAATATTTGATATTTGACTCTGATGCCTTCTAACAAGTTGTAATTTGGAACCAAAGCTACCACTTTTGTTTACAAATCTCGGCAATATGAGTTATAGATCAAAAGTTATGAGTAATTTTGTGCATGGTGTCCTGATTGACAAGATTTCGAAAGTCAAAGCATGTCTTTGTTAGAGGTGGTTTGGATTTTCAAATAAAGGTTCATGCATACTTTGTGTTCAAAATGAAGGGATAGGCTAATCATGGTGTGTGAAATTGTTTAACCATGGACATGTCACCGCATGCACACAAATTGGACAAGTAATGTAAATATCATTTGTTTGACTTTTCAATGTTTACCCAGAGAGGGATCATGTTAATGCACAAGAGTCTTACATGGTAGCTTGCATGTTTGATAACCTTTCTTTTCACTTGGTTTTCAAGTGTATTCCTACTACAAGAAGTGTGGTCCTACTAGTAGGATTTGTAGTCTTGCTATGGTATTTGTGAACCCCAAGTGGAATTTTTAAGCGTTTAGCAGCATGTTTGCTACTTTGTAAAGGAGAAAAACCTTAGTAAAAAGGAAAAATGCGAGAGATGTTAAAAGGGGAGAAAAACACAACGTGAGGAGAGAAAGACTTGTTGGAAAATATGGTGAGCAAGAGTGGAAGAGTAAATTATGGGGGAAAGAAGAGTAATAAGTAGGCAATCATGATAACATGAAAGAGACTTAATTAATAGTTGTGCCAAGTACGTTCTTTTATAGATTTTTAGCTTGGATACACACCTCACACTTTGCTTATGAGATTTAGTTACATGTGTCTCTAGCACAACACTAACACATTTTAACACCCCCTCCCTGGTGCTAGATTATCCTCTAGATAACTACACCTAAGGATGTACATTCCCCCCTCCCCCCTTCCCCCCTAATGCTTGCAAGGCCTCTAGCTCATGTAGTGTCAAATAAAGTGTAGGCAATTTACTATTTAGATGAGAGTTTTAGGACATTCTTCAAAGTTTTTTTCCTTGATAAAATTTGCTTTTTGTCTTTAGCATTCTTTCTTCGTGTGTCCAAACTTGTTGCTTTTCTTACACTTTGACTTTCCTTTGTTCCAATATTCATGTTCCTTATGTCCATATTTTCCCATGGATTCTACAAATAATTCTTGAAGTAAAGTCTCTTAGGCCGTCTCTTTGATTTTCCCCTCTTGCTCATATAAAGAAGCTTCCATTGAGTTGAGTTTTCTATTTAGCACATTCCTCAAGGTTACTACCACGTGCTCAAAACCTTCGTTAGGTTTATCCACACTATTGAGTAGCACTGAAATGGCTTCATTTTCTTTAATATCTTTAGCAATGAAAGATATACGCACTTTCAAGCTTTTGAATTTGTTAATCAGTGAAGTTAAGGAGTCATAATTGTTTAGATCTAGCCAAAAAATTTTGATTAGAATATTTATTTTTGAGTTCTTCGCTTGAGACACAAAGGTTTTATCCAATTCTTTCTAGGCTTCTTTTGATTTTGTAATCTCCGATACAAGCCCCATGCTATTATCTTGAGTGCCTTTACTTTTTTTTACTTTTTCAATTCAGATCTCAAGCTCCTCGGGTTCCTCGAATATTTTCCAAAGGTCTTTTCACATTAGGTGATACATGATTTCCATTTTCCAAGGGTGAAAACCCTTGCCATTGAACTTTTCCACAACTTTGATTTCAAACATTTTGTGGATGGAGAAGTCTTACAAGTCACTCACATGGCAATGCCTTAACTCCAATTTACAACAAGATATTTATGTGAGAGTTACAAGGATTTTTGCTAGATTTTAATGATGAGTTCCATTTTTTTAATGGCAATTTTTGTGAAAAGAGAGATTCCGCATACAATATCAACGTTTGATTGCTTACAGTATGAATTGCCTTTTAGAATGATTGCATAGACTAATTCATGATAGCAAGTAGTATGAATGGAAAATTTCGAAGTATTCAATCTGAATCAGGTCTAAATAGAACCACTTTATGGATTCTCAGTGTGAATAGCGCTTAATTTCAAACCACTTTGATGAGAAAAAATGTGAGCAAGGGCTTAGAAAAACTAGTTTGAAGGAGGATTAAGTGTGAAAGTGATTGAAGTATTAAGGTTTAACAACCTTAATAGAGAGGACAATGATGACTTATTCTCCACATATTGCTATGGCCATTTCAAATCGGTGAATGTGGTCATGTCTTCAAGGTGTGTTTGATGTCTCTGATCTGGACATAACGAGAGTTACCAAACAACAAATTTTATGTGGCTTTACACTCTTCCAATCTCTCTTTATTCTTCGTTTCTTCTTTTTCTTTGACTACAACAAAGAGAGTAGTCCCCCAAGCTTATGTTGAAATCCTATCCTTCAAGATGGCCTTTTAAGCAGCAAGTGATGAGGTTCAAGCTCTTCAAAGAAGGCTCAAATAACTCTCTCTTCTCTATTGCTGACTTAACATATGCTTTGGGCAATGGCCACCCCTTAATTGAATCAAAATAGAAGAATTCATAGATAGATAAGATATACCTTGATATCTTATTTGAACAACATCCTCTTCACAAAAACCCATTGAGTTTCACACCCTTGCAAGCCTTCAATCTCAAGGCTTCAACCTCTTGAGCAACATCTCTTTGACTTGAGCTTCTTCACACCATCGTGTGTGACAATGAATGCCTATCTATCTCACAACATCAAGGAAAGAGGCTCTGATACCATGTTAGAAAACATGATTGAGCAAGAGTGGAAGAGTAAATTATAGGGAAAAGAAGAAGAATAAGTAGGTGATAGCATGAAAGAGACATGCTTGATTGATAGTTGTGAAAAGTACATTCTTTAATAGCTTTTTAGCTTTGATACATGCCTCACACTTTGCTTATGGGATTCAGTTACATGTGTCTCTAGCACTACACACACATTTTAACAAGACCCACAATAAGTGATTGAGGCTTTCATGTATTCGAAGCTTTTTGGCAACGTGCTGAAGAATGGAGTCATGGAATACAATTTGCTGCTATAATTCCTCTATTCTCTAACTACGACAACAAGGTTTGGTTTCAACTTCTCTTTTCCTTTCTCCTACTATAGGAAGTATGGTCAGTGTGGTCTTTTATTCGACATATTATTATTGGTGAGAGGGACAGCATGAAGGCTACTTCGGTCTATGTTGATGATGGTGTGTGCCACATGTTAAAGGTTTCTCATTAGTGAGAAAAGGGAAACAACAATTTTAGTGTTTGAGAGATTTGTGTATTACAAAGGCTAGGTACTATTGATAAAGGCTAAATATGCTACTCAAGTCAATGAAGAATTCACGGCGATGTTGTCAAGCTTTTTTTTTTTTCTGAAAAGCCCCAGTCAAACTGTAGTTAGGTTTGATTTTTGCTAGCTTAGTTGTTTGTGTGATAGTTTGTTTTGTTATTTCGTAGTTGGATTTCTTGTGTTTTTCTAGTTTAGGATTTGTTTCTACCATTTTGTTTGATTTGTTGAGTGTGAAACTTGATTTGATAGCCTTGGTACAGCTTGGTATTTTTTTGGACTGGTTGAAGTAGGAGTTTGCTAATAGCTACTGAACATTGAGGAGCTAGGTATGTTTTATTGTCAAGACTCTTGCACATCACAAGGGATAAAGGGTTCACGATCACTTCACGTTGCACTTGTTGATGCACTGCACTCGAGGGTCATCTCCTGTTCTTATCAAATACTTCCATGCCATGGGTTGGGATTATGCATGTTTTGCACCATCATTGAGCACTAGCATGGCATGAACTTTTAGATGCACGCGCACTTGAGAGAGCACCTGTCGCACGCACAATTCTTGCACACACCATTTGGGATGTTCATCACAAAGCTAGGAACTTCTGGTTGAGAGTGTAAGGTGGTTGGGAGAGTTCGAGGGTCATGAAGGACGCCATCAATAGTGAGAAGGGTTGTTCTTATCTAGTTAACATCTTGAGGACCACCATTTTCTAGAGTGATTGTGAGATTTTTTTGATGGGTGGAGCGGAGTATATCATACTTTTTTATGAGAGTTGAGAGGTGAGGATAAGGATTTTTTAATTAATTAAGGAATTTTGTTTGCATTTTGCATGATGCACGATCACATGTAGATAGACTCTAGGCACAATTTCTTCAATGCATACATTATTTTTGTGTGTAGCATCGATTGATTGGTTGCATATCATGGATCCAACATTGCATATTTTTTCAAATCATGAATGATTGGGCACGGAGTTCATTTCAAAAAATTATATTCTTGCCAGGGCACACTGCATAAAAAACACGTTCATATCCAGAGAATGTTTATTTTGAAGACTCAAGGATCAAAGGAAAAGATCGTACGTTTTACATCGTCAACGAGTATTTCTTGAAGAAAAAGAGGACGTGTGATGAAACTGTGTGCAATTACAAGAACAATAGGCCAAGGAAGGGAATAAGTCATCCAACATAAAAGATGGAGAAAAATGATGGGATTTACGAAAATCAGTATTTTTTCCCATTTTGATACATTTTCGTAATTTTGCCCGCGTTGGCTTGTCGACCAGATATGTTCCAATCATTTTGAGTATCCCGAACGACTATATTCGGAGTTCAAATGACGAAGTTATGATCCAAATAAGTTACAAACAGGCATAAAACAAAACAAACGAAAATGGTGAAAAGCAGTAGAAAAGCAAAAGCCAAAAGCCGAAAGCAAAAAGGCTAATGTGTGTGAGTGTGGATAGAAAACCATATAAGAAGATGAGAATGGAGAGTTAAGGGCCTTCCCCCTTATTACAATTGTATTTTGTTTGAGAGGAGAGTGGAGGGTCGCATGCTAGAGTGAGCTCTTATCATGCCAATCTGGAAGTTGGAGCTTTTGGGTGTCAAAGCACCGAGCATCGGCTCAAGGTTGTTAAGGTACAAAAATATATCTCACTTGGTTTGTTTTCAAATTGTTGGTATTTTCATTGTGTTGTGGTTGTGTGATACTCTACCCACATTCGGGTTTTTACTTGTTTTGAGCTTCAAGAGGCATTGTGTTTTGTCTTGTTTTTATATGTGGCTTGTGGTGTATTATCGAATATTTTAATTTTTCAAGTTGTGTTGTGCATTCGACAAAGTCAATTACCCCAACCGGCACTCCTTGACGTCTCGTTATTGGGTTGTGAGTGAGGCTTGTTCTTGATCACTGCTCGCGTAAGAACGGAATAAAATTACACATTTCTTTGGGAATGGAAAGTCTTCTTGCATAGCCTTGTTTAATACTGGCATAGTCTAAAAATGTGTAGCTCCTAAAGCAAGATTATGAAGATTTTGATACTTTATTAGGGAAAAATATATTGAAATATATGCATTCTTGTATTGGGATATAATTCTAGAATTAAAAGTGATAGTTTGTTGCCCCAACCCCATAGTTTTCACAATGATACTCACAATTTCGTAGCAGTAGCCCTGCAACAGGTCTTGAAGCCTTGTAGTGTTCTATCAAAGAAGAGTATGATGAAATACATGCTTTTCCACATTGGAATACAAATCTGGAATAAAAAAGACAATTTGTTACACCCACGATCTTGTAGTCTCCATAGCAATACTCACCACTCCGAAGTAAGTTCTTAAGCTTCATAGTGTTTATCAAAGAAGAGCATACTCAAATATAAGCCTTTTCATGCTAAATACATATTTGGAATTAAAAAAAGGCATTTAGCTATACCCAACCATGTAGTCTCCATAGCGGTGCTCACAACCCCATAGTGGGTTTGCAGCTCCTAAAAATGAATAAATCTATCAATTTTGAATTAAATTTGAACTATTAGAAGGCTTGATTAAGCTTTCAATGGAAAGATAATAATCTAAGGGACCTTGTTTTACTTTATAATAATCTAAGGGACTTTGTTTTACTTTCTGTAGTGTTGATTATCACCCCATTATAACCCATGTTGTTTTGGGGGCAAGAGTTAGATTGCTCAGTGGTAGTGTCATTGGCATGGTTTGTTGGCTTTTGCAAGCATTATTGATATTGCAACTGCTCAATTAGACTAAGTTCCTCCATGAGGTAGTGAATGCAATCATGAAAGCATGGAACTCACTTCATCTAGTGGTCTCCACCCAATCAAAGCTAGACAAGGTGTAGGATTGATTCCTATCCCATCAGGGTCTTCCCAACTGCTTTGATGCTATAGATTACACCCATATTAGCATGATTTTACTACCAAAAGAATATTCTACTACATGGTTTGATCACTCCAAGAATAGCATGAGAATTCAAGGTATCCTTGATGTCACATACGTGCAAGCAACAAGCTAGTTACATGCAAACCAATACGCACCTTGCATATTGAGGATACCATCCCATATTCAAGCGTAAGTATTGGCACATATTGTAGCATGCATTCTGACATAGTTATCTATGCACTTTAAAGCTTGGCAATGCCAATCACCTCTCCCAAGGTGAATTCCACTTGACTATTTTAAATCTATCCTTCAAGAACCTTCTTAAGATCAGTGGATGTCTCAATATCAGAGTGCAACTTATATTGTGGCTACTTGCCCTTCTTTTTGCCCTCTTGTTTTGCTATCATGTTTTTGCTCCTAACTAGCCTATTCCATAACATACTCGGGAGATGGTTGATTTGTAGCCTTAGGCTCATCCACACTTCTTCTTGTCAGTCTTTTAGATGTCCCTGCATTATCTTCATTTCTCTTCCACAAGTACATCCGTGTTTTGCACCTTTGCTAAATATGCATACACTGAATATGCATCTACCAGTGATTCCCAACTAATTATGTCAGGAATGTCTTGCCTTGCATGAGACATTTCACTATTAGTAACTTTCCTCTGGTTAGCTGCATGCAAAGCATGCGTCCATATTGCAACCTTTGACATCACTTGGCTAGGCATTCTATCCAACTGTAGACCAAAAGTAGAAGCATGTACAGCCCCATAAGCATTTTGGACAGCCAAGTCTTCCAATAACTTTTGTATACATCCCTTTCCATAATTCAAAGAAAGAGGCTATCCTATTTCTTGTGCATGGATCTTTCCATCTTCCCAAAAGACGAGCTATCGTGCCAAGGCCTCTTGATAAGCAGCACAATCCTTCCTTTCATGATATTACACCACATATATCTTTTCCCTGGTTTAGGGGCTGCTGCCCGTCCCCTTTCCTCTTGTCCTTTCTCATCCAATTTTGCGACCTTCAACTGAAGTTCTCACATGCCTTTGACCAATTCATCTAATACATCTTCTTTAATAGTAGGAAGAGCAAGTGCAACCATATGGTTGACCACAGAAGTAGGTGGCTTACTAGATACATCAACTATTTTGCCCGTAACAGTGGGCAAGCTAGATACATGTAATCTTTCTCTTCTTCTATGCTTTTTCACCACTGCAGTAATAGCTTCCTTAACATGCCTCCACGTTGTTTTAAGCCATGTCTCTGTAGTCTAATCCTCTAGCAAATCATCAAGTTTCTCTTGAAGCTCAGGATCTACTACTTGTAGAAACAATTCAATATTGTGACTTGCAAGAGCTTGTTGTTCTGCAAGATCTAATTGCACAAAAAATCGACTTTCAAATTCTCTTAATAACTCTATATAGCCACAAGACCCTTATTGGGTTGTAGAACCCACTCCTGAAAAAGTCTTGCGGGTAATCAAACTAGTGTCTTTAGTGTAAAATTCTTCCCTGAGTGTCTTCTTGAAAGCTACCTAGTCACAACATCTTGCATGTATAATTCAATAATTCAAGCTTTCAATTCATGTATAGTGATCCGAACAAAATACTGGCTCCATGCAAGTTGAGCCACCCCAAGCAATTCCATCTTTTGAGAATAGGTAAGCACATATGCAAATACATTCCTACCATTGAACAACTGCATCTCACACTCAACTACTTGTAGAGCATTCATCATAACAGTTTCTATTTGAGCATAAGCCTGCATCACCTCTTGTTGGTGTACCTGCATAAACATGTTCATATTCTACACTAACTGCTACAAAACATCACTAGAAATTGTGCTTGAAGGTTCTTCCATTCTATCTTTCGTTCTAACGACCTTCCACATCGAGTTTATCAATGTCAGAGGGGTTTTAGCCGAAAGGTCATATCCAGGGGGGATCAGAGATAGAAGGAAGTAGAGAATAGGAGAGAGACATAAAAGAAGAAAAAGAATAGACAAGAAGTACACAAGATAAAAACAAAGCACAATGAATTAAAGCAGTATGTATTGATAGAACCTGAGAAGATAAACAAATATCTTGTCTAGCACTACTCAGAAGCAATCTCCAAGCATTAGATCTCATAGAGCTCCCTTGTAGACCAAAAATGTGCATCAAAACAGTAGCTTCTTCTCTGTTGCTCAAACCGCAAATCTCATAGTTCCATTGGCTCCAAAAGGGGGGTAAAACCTAGTCAAAATTCTTCCTAGCCACCCCTCCTCCCATTTCGGAGTGCTATCTGTAAACTGTGATCGTGATATGCGCAATTTCGCCAATCCTTATTTTTTCATGAAATCTCCAAAACTGGTTGAAAAAGCAATTTTCTTTTTGCATGCCACCCTATTCTAGAAGTTTCCTACATCTTTTTAGGATATTTCCAAGAAATAATATCCAAAATATCAAAAAATAGGCTAAACTTGTCCAAAAATCTAGTATTTTTTAACCATCCATACTATGGACGCTGGCACTAATGACTAATATGGCATTGACTCTCTAGATCAATAAGAAAGCTGGATGACAATGTACTCTAGAGTTTCTCACACGGTGTCTGCATAGCGGCACGACAACATATGGAGCACAAACATGCTTCACAAAGTAAACTAGCACAGTTTTCTTATGATGTAGGTATATCAACATATGAACAATATATACAAGGAGTATATTAGCACATGAAAAATATTTAGTAGGTTTAGGGATACAGAAGTAATGTGGTGAAGTTGATTAGAGAATACAAATCTAGCTGAAAGCATTTTGAAACAAAAACCATGGTTGCTCATTTGAGAATACACTTTTTTGTTGATGACATAAATTACACTTTTTATTGATGATAGTACACTATTTGTAACAACAAAGAAGTTTGTAAAGCTCTTTATTGCTCATTAGTAAAAAAAAATATGTAAAGCTCTATGCATCCTCACTTTTTTAGTGGAAGATCTTTTGTAAGGCTAAATCTTTTGTGATGAAAGAAGTCCTCTTCTGATGGGGATGTTATTGTTTAGCATTATTGCAGTTTTGGAACTTTCTATGATTCTTCAATTGGTATTTGGTTGAAATCATAGTTGTTATGGCAAACATGTATGATAATATATTGTATATTACAACAAGTTGCATTCATATTCATATGATTGGAATTCCAAACAATACAATATGGTACAAAGTTGTTGCATTCATACTCCTATGAAAAACACATGGAAAAATATTTCATGCTTGATCTTTTTTGGGTCAAAAGATAACACGTTTTTCTTTTTGGATTTGAGGAAATCACTGTAGTCTTATTGGTTTGGATATGTGAGTCTTTGAACCTTAAAAAGTTGAATGGTTGACATTCAATAAGCAATGCGTACACAACTTACAAGCAATAAGCATAACATTAAATCAAAATTTCAAACTAATGATAAACAAAGACTAATGAACTAACATTGCCTAAGTTACAACGTTAGTGCAATAAAAATCTTTCACATATTCTTTATTACAATTGTGGCCCATGAAAGGACCAAATACCCAAGATACAAAGCACTTTTTGATTGCCCCATTGTTTGTTTAAAAACAAGGACCAAGTCTAGCAAACAATCAAGGATTACATTTTGTTCTCGTTGGAACAAGTAACCGAATCTTATTAGCACACTCTTTGGTCCCTCATTTTTAAGTATCCCTATACAAATAATGGAATTTGGCTCATTAAAAAATTCTCAAAACCATCCACTCAAAGCACAAGATACTCTAAAGGGGTTGTCCCGTAAGAGAGTTCTTCATCCACCACAAAGGATGCACTCCTCAAGAGACTCACCTTGAAATCAAAAAAGTAAGAATTGTGGTCAAGCTTGTCCATATAAAGTGGATTTTCTAGGGTTTTAACTTCCCTTTCAGCTTGTTACTCATTTGGTTTAAATATCATTTCATTTACTTCTGCTCTTATTTCTAGCTTTGTAAAGGATTAGACACTGCCATTGCCTTGTGCCATTGGTAAGACCTTCCTATCATGGCCTATGTTGATGTAAAACCTCAAATCTGCTGTCGTGCCACTACGTGCACATCGTGTAAAAAAATCTAGAGTGTGGCATCCTTTTAGATTTAGAGAGCCAATGCCACTTTAGGCATTAGTATTAGTATCCATGGTTCAAAATATTAGATTTTTTTGGACAAGTTTTTAGTCAATTTTTGATATTCTAGATATTATCTCTTGTAAAAATCCATAAAACTATAGATAACTTCTAGATTAGGATGACATGTAAAAGAAAGCATGTAGCTTTCAGCTAATTTGAGAGCATTTTATATCAAAAGAGAGATTAGCAAAATTGCGCGATGCGCGATCGCTGTTTTCAGGCAGTGAACAGCACTCCGAAAGTGGAAGATGAAGGAGTGATCTGGCACAATTCTGGCCAGGTGTCCTAGTATTTAACCCCCCTTTCGGAGCCATTGGAAGCATCAGATTGGCGATTTGAGTAGCATAGAGAAATGTATTATTTTGTACACGTTTTTGTCTATTAGAGTTATATCTTCTCATAATGCTAAAAGAAACTAACAGGCTTCATCTCTTTAGTATTCTTCTATATTTTCTAATTATTTTTGGGAGTATTCTTCTAAATCTTCAATCTCTTCGAACCCCTTCTCTTCCGTCTACTCCTCTCCTTGAATCTACCTACACCTTGTTGTCTCTTATCTTCAAGAACTTGGCTTGAAACCTTCAACCCTTCTCTTATCTCTACCATCTCTGAAGTCTAAGCTCTTGAACCCCCATACATTCTTCTCTTGCCAAACCCATGTGGTGACCTTCAACCCTACACGCTACAACATTGGTGAACCCGACGTGAAGGTCAGTGTAAGAGAACTCCAAGATGGGGGATTCTTCAGGAGATACTCTACAATAATTGGTGCGCATACTGCAGCAAACTCAACAACAACAAATCCAAATGTTACAACAACAACAACAAAGGCAAGATGAAGAGAAGATTGATTCCACAGCTACCAAGGCCCTAGAGGAAGTTGAGCATGAATTAAAACAATTTAATGGTCAAAATGTCTCTGTTTTATTCGCTTATATGTTGAAAAAATGCTCTTCTTTGGTGTACCACAACATGCATGGAGCCGTTATTTTGCCAAACTAGCCAAGCATTGTCTTCAAGAAAGAATCCATGGTCTTCTTTGACAAGATGCGGATTGGGCTACATTCAAAAAAGCCCTATGTGAAGAATTCTTCTTAGAAGACTATGGCCTAATGACGAAGAAAAGTTTCACTGAATGGGTTGAAACCCCAACAAAGATTTAGCTACAATAGGTCTATACCATGAGTTTGAAAGTAAATTTGGACAACTTGATGTTGAAGACCAAAAAAGTATGGAAGGTCAGAAGATTGAATTATTCCTTAAGGCTCCAGATCCCATTCTGCAAGAGAAGCTTGCTGATCGCCTAGAAGATTCTACCTCCAAATCAGGAGTCAAGACTGCATGGACAGACGTTACTGATGCACTTAACATGATTTCTCGAAGAGAGCGAATGCAATTAAGATTGGGCTCTACTTCAACTTCAACAACTCCATTGATGGAGCTAGTTCCACCTTCAAAATCCCCTATTCCTTTGACTAATCAACCAACTCTTTCTTTTTCTATTCCTTCTAAAAATGATGTAATGGATGAACTCATTAAAAGCATGCATGACCTTAATCATCTGAATCTTACAGAAATTAGTTCCAAAGTAGAGAATCTGGATGTCAAAGTCGAAGAGTGAGGACGAGTATCAACTCAAAGACCCATGAGAGAAGGCTTTAAGAGGCGTTGTATTTGGTGTGACAGCCCCGACAACATGACAAGAGGGAGTGTTTTGCCTTCCATGAGCCTGAAGCACAGAAGCTCATCTTTTGGAAGGACGAAAAAATTCATGCAGCTGAAACTGGTCTTCCACTGGAGCCAAATTTTGGCAATGGTGGAATGAAGAAAAGATTAGAATATTTAGCTATAAAGAATGCCTATGCAACAATTGATGCAGCTACATATGGGCTACAAATTGAGCCAATTAAATCAAGTTTGAAAGCATGTAAAGCTAATGTGCAATCTAAAGTATGGATGTAGGCACTAGATCAAATGGAACGTGGTAAAGCAGCCAAAGAAGAGTTGGCTAACGCCAGTCAGTATATTCGAGGAATAACTGATTGGAAAGAACCGGTAGATTCTTTTTCTACCTTTGCACATTTGGCTGACGTCAATCATAAAGAAGTCTTGATTGAAGAAAAGAGAAGAAGAGAAGATGAACCAGGGCCTTCCTCTTCTGGCCCTCCAAAACGGGTAACTAGAAGAACACCTGAACAACCAAAGCTCGCTAAAAATATAACCCCAGTTCAAGAGATGGAAGATGCACCACAAACAAAGAAGACCAAAGAAAATAAAAAAGGCAAGCAGCCAGGCTACAAATTGCAGTCTAACATAGAATCTACAACCGATCTCAAACGAGTCCTAGAAGAACGAATTCTAGGAAGCAAAATTAAATTCACCTTAGGCGAAATTCTTGGAATTGCCAAACATGAATTCCATGATGTAATTATTAATGTAATCAAAAGGAAAAGACAATGTGTTGGTGATGAAGAAACACTGCATGCTTTTTTGCAAGCTCTTTGAGTTTTTGTGCAGGATGAAGAGAAACTGACTTCACAAGGAATTCAACTTGAAGCAGTTAAAGAATTAATTGCAGCAATTGAAGCTGAAGATAAAGAAAAAATGAATGCAAAAATTAAAGAAGTGAAAGTTAAACATGTAATGCTTGGCTGGTCCAAACCAGTTGGATTGCCCACCTCTGAAAAAGAAGGTCATCTACAGCACATGCATGAGGAAGAATAGGCTCGGTTCAGTCCAAGCAATCACTACTCCCGTACGCATTGGGCAAGAGCAACAACGGAGACAATCATCAAAATAGGAGAAAAAGAAACACAATGTATTGCACTCTTAGACCATGGCTCAGAGATAAATGTCATGGCAAGGAGTCTTTATGAAAGTGGCAGATGGCCCATAGATGTTGATCCAGGTTGGTGAATGAGAGCTGCAAACAACTCTTCTGGAGAGTTATATGTTGCATGTCCTAATGTGCAAGTAACTATTGGAGACATAAAAGACAATTTTCACTTTTTTGTTCAAGACTCTTGTAGTTACCCTATCATTCTTGGGCAACCTTACATTTCTGAAGCCCGCTTGGAAACAAAAGCTCTTGATGATGGTTCTTTCTATGCTCGAATCCGAAGCAAGGAGAATGAACGAGCTGTCCAATTTCTTACTGTTGTGTTAACCATCATCGAAACATAGAATCGACTACGTGATTATCATGTGCCTCCTAATGCACGAGAATTCAAGGGTTTTCGAGCTGCACTACTATAAAGGGAGGCTATGGTAGTGCATCATATAAAAAGATTGAACCTCCTCATGCAACAAAAACTGTGTCTCTAACAAATTTATATGTATGTACAATCAATAGTACGAGCTATTATAAGTCTCTTTCGGCCGTGACTAAGGCTGAAAGAAAATATTTATGTCTTGTAAAAAGGGAGCTGAAAACTTATGACATGATGGCTAAAAATGAAGATATTTCGGGTTTTTTTTTTGGACTAATTACTACTGACACATTGGCTGAAATATATGCAGCTCCTCATGTAGAAAATCAGGCAGAAAATCAATCCATAAAAGTATGTATATTGGATTTTTATCAAACAATTCAAGATTTTGTTGAACAGGAAGACAATGGCACTACAAGATATCACTACAAGATATAGACCTTATAGCGACGTTTAAAGCGACGAAAATTCAAACAACAAAATTTGCCCCCGTCGTCGCAAAAAGCATCGTTATTGACGACGCCATAGAATCGTCGCTATAACCGTCGCTATATGCGTCGCTATATTCGTCGCATAGCGACGGTTACAGAGAATTTGCGACGCTGATAGCGACGGCAATAGTGACGCGTGCAGTAAATTTGCGACGCAAATAGCGACAGTAACAGAGAAAAAAAAAATTGTGGCAGGGCAGCACATATAGCACTGTGTGCTGTATGAGAGCCATACAAAATAGTTTCTGCACTGCTTCATACAAAGCGTTTGCAAACAAAAAGAATGTATACTGAAATCATAAAACTGATGGATGAAATAAATACATGATATCGCATAAAATGCGATTGGTACAATCATAAAACAATATCACTAATACATAGAAAATGTCTACATAGATCGGGCGACTAAAAACTAAAGGTATGTGAGCTCTAAGGATCCAAGGGCGAGCTACAAATCGTCGTCCCCCGAAAGCTCTTCCCGCTGTAAAGGAGCATCAAACGGATTCTGCAGAAAAAGAAACAACATATCAATCCACCATACAATAATGCATTCAAATATCTCATGGTAACTACGGACAAGAAAGATGAGTGACTGACTGGGCCGCCGCGTCTATACAATCGGTCGATCAATGATCTGAGACCGTGCCTCTCCGCATATCGAGTCTCAAGGCCTTGCGGATAGCGATTTGTAATGGAGTGCTGCAAAGAAAACAAAATGCTAATTGTTAGAAACATGATTGTCAGTACAAAGAATATCTCAAAAAAACAAATAAGCAAAACAAAAGAGAATCTTACAAAGTCCTCCAAATATGTCCTGTGGCCGCCACTCCCAAGATGATGTACCGATCCGGCCTCGATTCGTGCCCTCGCCGCCTCCCGCTGCTGACTCCAACGTCCTGGCGAATTTGTAGCCTCCTCCCTCAGTCGGTGCCAGTCGTCTGCATCTAACCACTCGGGCTTTGGAGCCCCACTCTTGATTGCCTTGCGTGCGTCGGATCGTCTATGTGACATGTATGCACGCATGCAATCCATCATCCAGCCCGTAGAGAATCTATCCACTGCGGCTGGCACCGGGAACTCCTCGTGCAAGGATGCTACTATGTACTCCTTGCTCCCCTCCGGTATGTTCCTCCAATGATCCAGGACGTTGTGCCGAAAAACTTGTTGGCACAACTCCCTCATGCGAGCCATCACCCTCCTCCCCTCATCATTCATGATGATGGCTCCTGACCTGCCATCCACTAGGTATCCATAATCCCTAGGAGTGTGCCTTGTATGGGCCCTCTCCCATCTCCGTCCACGCTCCTGGGCATATCCAGGAGATCCCTGAACATGGGACACGCTGATTAAGATACGACTCGCGGTCTTGAACAATAGGACCTTCTTCGTTTGCCATCTTATCTACATTACAGCAAACAAGGCTTAAATGGATAGCTTTATGGAGATGTACGTCAAGTTGCAAGTTGACCATAAACCTTGCATTGTATATAGTAGTCGAGAGATTTTCCGATGTTATATCTCGGCCTTGTATCATGCTCAACGATTTGTTTGTCCCGGTAGATAATTTTTTGTTATATCTCGGCTTTGAGTATAAGTAATCCATTTTAAAATTAATGCGCGCCATCTATGAAATTTTATAACTATAGTAATAAAATTTATTTCAATCAATTCTACTCATAGTCATAAGACCTGAGAGAAATTATCCTATACTCAATTTAAGGGTTTCTTTTTCTATAACAATAATTTTGGGTTCATTTTGATGAAGTACGTGGCCGTATGCAAAGCACATTGCATACCATTATCAATACGTATATTATCTTAAATTTTCTTCCCTTCCCTCTCCCTCTCTTTCTCTCCCTCTCCCTCTCTTCCTCTCTTTCTCTCACCCTCACCCTCTCCCTCTTCCTCTCGTTCTCTTTCTCTCCCTCTCTCATTTCCTCCCTCCCCCTCCCTCTCCCTCTCCCTGCCTCTTTCTTCCTCTCCCTCTCCCTCTCCCTCCCTCATTTCCTTCCCCTCCCCCTCCCTCTCCCTCTTCCTCTCCCTCTTCCTCTCCTTCTCTTTTTTTCCCTCTCCCTCTCTATCTCTCTTTCTCTCTCATTTCCTAAACAAGCAAAAAATAAAGTGATTTAAACATCCTCCAAGCAAAAGGGAGAGGGAGAGATACAATGCACTCTCCCTCTCTTTCTCTTTCTATCCCTCTCTCATTTCCTTTCCCTTCCTCTCTCTCTCACTCTCTTTCTCTCTCATTTCCTCTCCTAAACAAGTAAAAAATAAAGTGATTCAAACATTAAACAAGCAAAAGGGAGAGGGAGGGAGAGAGAGAATGCACTCTCCCTCCTTCTCCCTCTCTTTCTCTTTCTCTCCCTCTCCTATTTCCTCCCCCTCCCTCTCCCTCTCCCTCTATTTCTCTTTCTCTTTCTTTCCCTCTCCCTCTCCCTCTCCCTCTCTCTTACTCTCTCATTTCCTCTCCTAAACAAGCAAAGAAGAAAGTAATTTAAACATTAAACAAGCAAAAGGGAGAGAGAGAGAATGCACTCTCCCTCTCTTTCTCTCCCTCTCCCTCTCTTTCTCTCCCTCTCCCTCTCTCTCCCTCTCCCTCTCCTTCTCTTTCATTTCCTCTCCTAAACAAACAAAAGAGAACGATTTAAACCTTCAACAAGTAAAAGAAAGAGAGAGGGAGACTCACCAATGAGATATGGCGAGCGTGGGCGGCTTCTCTTTGCAACGAGGGCTCCTCCTCTCCTTCACGAACAACGACGGTGGCGGCGGCGGCGGCGGCAAGTCTCTTCCTCCTCTTCTCCCACAAAGCCTTGGCTCTCTCCCTCGCTCTCTCCCTCACTCTCGCTCTCAAAAGGCGAAGAAAACAAAATGAAAACGGCACTCTAGTTTTGGCCGCGCTTTTTTTCCCTGCGGCGTCGCAATTGGCGTCGCTATATGAGTCGCTATTTGCGTCGTAATGCGACGCAAATAGCGACGCATATAGCGACGCCAATTGCGATGCATATAGCGACGCCTATAGCGACGCCGACATCCGCCGTCGCTAATCGGTGTCGCTATTGCCCCATTCCCTTGTAGTGTATAGACCTTATACCGACGTTTAAAGCGACGAAAATGCAAATAACAAAATTTTCCCCCGTCGTCGCAAAAAGTGTCATTATTGACGACGCCATAGAACAGTCGATATCACCATTGCTATCAGCATCCTATTGGCGTTGGTATCAGCGTTGCAAAAATACCGACGCTGATAGCGACAGTTCGCAACGTATATAACGACGCCAATAACGACGCGAGCAGTAAAATTTGTGACACTAATAGCGATGGTAACAGGGGGAAAAAATTTTGTGGCAGAGCAACAAGTTGCCCTGCCACATATAGCACTATGTGCTTCATGAGAGCCATACAAAATAGTTTCTGCATTGTGTACAATGCACTTGCAAACAAAAACAATGTATACTGAAATCATAACACTGATACATGAAATAAATACATGATTGCATAATAAGCGATTGGTACAATTATGACAAGATATCACTAATACATAAAAAATGTCTACATAGATCAGGCGACTCAAAAATAAAGGTGTGTGTCCGCCGCGTCTATACAATCGGTCGATCAATGAAGTGAGACCATGCCTCTCTGCATATCGAGTCTCAAGGCCAGTCGGATCGCGATTTGTAATGGAGTGCTGTAAAGAAAACAAAATGCTAATTGTTAGAAACATGATTGTCAGTACAAAGAATATTTCAAAAAAAGAAACAAGCAAAACAAAAGAAAAACTTACAAAGTCCTCCAAATATGTCATATGGCCGCCACTCCCAAGATGATGGACCACTCCGGCCTCGAGTCGTGCCCTCGCCGCCTTGCGCTGTTGACTCCAACGTCCTGGAGAATCTGTAGCCTCCTCCCTTAGTCGGCACCATTCATCTGCATCTAACCACTCGGGCTTTGCAGTCCCACTCTTGATTGCCTTGCGTGCGTCGGATCGTCTATGTGACATGTATGCACGCATGCAGTCCATCATCCAGCCCGTAGAGAATCTATTTACTGAGGCTGGCACCGAAAACTCCTCATGCAAGGATGCTACTATGTAGTCCTTGCTCCTCTCCAGTATGTTCTTCCAATGATCCAAGACGTTGTGCCGAAAAACTTGTTGGCACAACTCTCTCATGCGAGCCATCACCCTCCTCCCCTCATCATTCATGATGATGGCTCCTGACCTACTATTGACTAGATATCCATGACCCCCTAGAGTCTGCCTAAGATGGATCCTCTCCCATCTGCGTCCATGCTCCTAGACATATCCAGGAGAACCCTATGCATCTGGTGTACCGACCGGGGTAATATCTCTCGGAGTGGCACCCACAGGGGTGCCACCTGCCGAGGGCCGCGCAAAAGCCGGAGTAACTGGAGTAGACGTCCCCACAGGTGTGACAAATCCATGAGGTGATACACCTCCAACTGAACAATGAGACGGAGACACCGCGTCTGTGCCTCCACAGCATCCACCTGAGTCTAAGCCATGCTCCCTGGAAGGGCCACGAGAGCGAGAAGTCGCACCTATATCCCGTGTCAACCGCGGGCTCGCTGCCTCTGTATCTCTACAGCATCCCCTAATCCCGATGTACTCCCTCCCTCTGGCCCAAGTCGTGAGCGTCGAGCTCGTCTGCTCGAAGCCGAAGCATCCGATCGCACTCAAGTAGATCTAGCAAAGCACCCTGACGAAGATCGAGATAGCTCTTGGTCTGCCATCTCTCTGAATCTTGCGATCTAGTCTGGAGACATGCGTGTGAAGATGTCCTATAACTCCTCATCGCTCATCCCTCAACCCATCCTGAAAATGTCACCTGCACAGACAAAAAATGATGTTAGAATAATTAATTTAAATCATACAAAGCACACTAATATAAATCAGTTTAAAAAAATCTCACTTAAAATGCATATCTTATGTACCCTTATAAGCGATTAGGCAACGAATTGAGTAAGTGGATGCTCCAAGTATGAAGTATTATATGGTCCCATGTTAATCTCCTGACACAACTCCGCATACACTGGAAGGTCGATAGACATGTCACCACAAAAGAATGAGTCTACCTCGTTCTCAAAGAATTCTTGGACTCCTATATTTCCATCATTGTTAGCCGACACTAGCTCCAAGCTTTCGACGGCCTCCACCCCTTGCAATATCGACCCCTCTATTTGCATATTATCTTCATCTATGCTCGAAACATCGCTTTGATCATATATTCTCGCACTTCAGGGAGTTGAAGGTATAACATACTACCATCCAGGTTGTCGAGGGTTTGGATAGAAGATTATCTATTCACAAACACGTACAAGAGAGTTCAAACCATTGTGACATAAACCATGTCGTAATACAATTAGCAAGCAAATGAGTCCATGCACCTATTCACAATAGGCCGACAACACAAAGGTGTCACGCAAATCCATCCATCTTTTTTCAAAATCTATTTCGAGAAATCCAAATGGACCTCGTCGAACTGTTGCTCCAGCTCCTCCAAGTACCACTTTGAACCACTGCACATCGAATAGTATCATGGAGAAGCTACGGTAATCCACCGTAATAATACTTTGCAAGTTTCCAAAATACTCCATCTCATCCACAACCGTATTTGGATCTGTTGCTCGTCACCGGCTCTCTTGCTCAAACCTTGCTATGATACCACAGTCCATTGTGGAGCGCATTTTGTCAATATGCTCCACGTGAAAATGCCGTCCGTGCGACCACGCTGCACTATATATTTTGTACTATACATTGAAACACTCAAATTAGATGTCGCATATAAAATTTAGATATGACAAATTCTAAACCCCTCATCACCTTTGGACTACATCCCCTCGAGAATTCCCACTCCTCCATTGAGACCTCTGTCCCTTCGCGAGACGTTGCGGTCAAAGCTCCATGCAACCATCGCGTTGACATGAACCGTGGCATCTCCTCCATGCCTTCGGGATATCGAATCGGTCGATGACGCATACTACATTAGAATTCAGCTCGCGCTTCCTCTCGATCTTGCCTAACAATCTGGTACTTAGCGAGCCACGTCTCCATAGAGGCATGGTGCAATATACAAAAGCAATTCACCTTCTCTTCCATTGAGGCATCCATTCTTTTTTCTACCCCATTTCCAACCACCACATCTCTAGTCAGTCTATCATCGTCCTTCAGCAACCATAGCATTTCATTGTCTGGTTCCACCGTTGGTAGCCATTGTGAACTATGCACTAGCGCCTCAGACACCAACCAACCTTTAGCCATGCTACCTTTTGGCCGAGCTCGTTGTCGCACAAAGCCTTTCAGGGTTTTCATGAAGCGCTCCAAGAAGAACATCCATCATGTATGGATAGGTCCAGCAATCTCCACTTCAGCTACAAGATGCACACGAAGGTGGATTTGTATCATGAGCATGCTGGTGGGCAGGTATTTCTCAAAGAGATAGACTGTCTCCACTGCTCCCCGCCTCGTGGATTCAATAGAGGATGTCTTAATCTCCTTCTGTGAGATCCATTGCACCAAAGTCAACAACCTGTAAATGGCCCCGCGTATTTCTGGAGTAAGACATCCTGCGATCACGATCGGTAGTACAAACTGCCACAAATGAGAAAGCATTATGAATAATGGCTACATTCCAAATAGCAAAATGCCCACGCCAATTACAATCCATTCGTAGTACAAACTTGACATATCTTATGCCAGTCATGGGATTTTAGCCCTGATAATTGGTCGTCTTTAGAAAATGCGGACCTGAGAGAACGCATCATACCCATCGGAGTGCGGATAGACTTGATTACTTGCTTCACAATGCGCTCTTCTTTAGTGGACAAAACCCAAGGAGCGCAAGGAAGCTTCACGCAACCATCAGTACTCGACTGTGGCCAAAGCGCCTCCATCTTACCTACCTCCTTCAAATCCATTCATACCCCTATAGTGTCTCTCTTTCTTGTGATGTGGTCCCATAACAAGCTGCCCACATTCTTTAAAATATGCATGGGATCCAACAAGTGGTTGACCTGTAAGTGGGTCCAATATGGCAACTCGTAGAAAACTGAGAACCGCCGCATTCCATTTGGATGTGATTCTGCATGGACCATTTTCAACTCGTACCAGCTTGCGGCGTTCATACGTGTTGGAGGTCGTTCAAGGAAACCTTCCCTGAGTTCATGATCCTCTAGCAAGAAAGCAACGTGTCCTTGATATACCATCTTCTTCATGGTTCATGACCTTCGAGAGTCTAACTGTGGGCCGCACAATGGACATGCATGATAACCTGAGGTAACCAGACCTGTTTCAATACCACGACCTAGTGAATACTTGCTTGAACGAGATAAAATATAGATATTACCAGCGAGAACGGAGACCTGCTCACCTGAGCACTCTCCGAATCCCGGAAAGTCATGCATCGTCCGCATGAGAATGGCTCGAATATTGGGCTAACCACCGACCATCGCGCTTGCTCATATCTTGTACGGTGACCCCCTCCTCCCACAAAATCTTAAGCTCATCGACTAATGGACGAAGATACATGTCCATATTTTTAACTTTGTAGCGGCCGGGGATGAGCAAGCTAAGGATGAGATGTCCTTTCTTCGTAGAAAACCATGGAGGAATATTGTAGTTGACAAGGACTATAGGCCACACACTATAAGAAGTTGAGCGCAGACGGAATGGTTTCACGCCATCCATTGCAAGACCGAACCGAAGATTCCTTGGCTCTCGAGCAAAGCTTGGGAAGGTAGAGTCAATGTGGCTCCATGCACGTGAATCTGTTGATATTCGTTGAACTCCATCCGTGGACCTATTCTGCGCATGTACATTGTCAAGCTCGCCATGCCAGACGTACGAAACATGTGGTTTATACGAGAGATAAGCGAAAAGTGTCTGAGAACTTTTTGAGGGATGGTTTGCCCTTGCAAGTCCTATCGATACCTGTGAGCACCACACTTTGGACATATCTCCATAGTCTCGTATTCTCCTCGAAACAGTATGGAATCGTTGATACATGCATGGATGTTATTGTAGTCCATGCCAAGCTTCCGTAAAACATGTCCTGCATCATCACGAGACTCAGGCATGATATTTACAGGTGGTAATATATGATATTTCAATAACCTGAAAAAAATCATAAAACACCTTGAAAAATCACAAATGTTTGTAATAATAGTGCCGAAAAAAAAATGAAGCATATGTACAAGGTACCTGAACAACTCGGTCACACTCGTATCGCTCCACCCATATTTTGCTCGCACACTTAAGAGTGCAAGTAGTTTCTTCAACCGAGATACTCGGCACCCATCATATAATGGTATGGATGCTTCCTCTCTAAGCGGATCAGAAGTCTCAACATCCATGGGAATCAATGCATTGATCATTGCCTCCATCTCAGGCTCCAAGATTGTAGGTAGGTCTAGAAGGTTGCATGTCTCCTCTAGCATTGACGATATAGATTGGCCTTGCGATTGGTGGATTGGCTCCTGCACTCCATCCATCGCATACTCTCATATGGATACCACATTTTATCTCATATGGATACCACATTTTGCTCATGTAGCCGAAAATCTTTATCAATTATTAAGAAAAGGCCAAAGATTCTCTTGGAATAAAGAGCATACTCTCACTATGCGTAATTAAAGAAGCTATTAATTTCAGCCCCCACTCTCAAAAGGGCTGACTATTCAAATGTTCAACCCATCATCCTTACTGTGGATACAAGTCCCATTGGGATAGGATGGGCTGTTGGCCAAGAGGATCTTAAAGGTAACAGGTATGCAATTCATTTTAGAGCAAAAGTTCTCAATGAACGTCAAAGAAGGTATGCACAAGTAAAAAGGGAATTGTGGGGAGTTGTAACAGCATTAAAGTGTGATAGTGAATACTTTATAGGTGCTTCTGTAGTGGTAGAAACTGATTGTCTTCCACTCTTAGGCATGATTGCCAATTGCTCTACACCCGACATTGTTATGCTAAGATGGATTGCATATATTAAATCTCTCAACCCCGAATTAAAGCATATTACAGGAAATATGAATCTAGTTGCTAACATGCTATCACGTGCAATATATGACAATGAAGAAGAGCTGATGGAAGAAGATGAAGCTGAAGAATCTATGCTTGCTGAATTTCATTACATGGCTGCTGAAAATACCTTTTCAGTTACTGCATATACAGGTCCAAAGCTAAAAACAACAGGATGATCAACTAGAAGCCAGCATGCTCATTGCATTGCTCAAGTTCTAGTTCATTTCCTTGAAGAAGATTGGCTAAAGATTAACCAATATTTGAGCACGATGAAGAAGGAGGAGACTTGGACTAATGAGGAGTCCAAACATATCAAGAGGAAAGCTTATGGCTTTTTTCGTGAAGAAGGACATCTATGGAAGCACACAAAGAATAAGAAAGGAGTGCATGTCCTAGTTTTAGGTAACAAAAGAATGCAACAACAGGTAATGAAGGAATTTCATGAAAGCCTGTGTACTGGCCATAAAGGCATATGGGGAACCTTTAGTAAAGTCAAAGAAAAATATTGGTGGCAAAACATGTATCGGAACATAGCACGTGTTGTTGAAACCTGTTATGTATGTCAAATGTATTCTATCGACAAGCATCAAGATGGGTTACAACCAACTTATCCTTTGTCTATACATAATAGATGGGTTATTGACCTTATAATCATGCCTATAGGAATATGGAATATGTGGTATTTAGTGCTTGTAAGAGAGGATCTAACCAATCAAGTTGAAGGCAAAGCCTTAACAACCAAATCCACTCAAGCTGTTTGTCAGTTTTTTCTTGAAGAAGTGTTTTGTAGATATGGTTGTGTGGGTAAAGTAACTACAGACATAGGAGAGTTGGATGCTGATGAGGCACACAACTTATTTGCTCAATTGGATGTTAAGTTGGCTTTAACATCATCCTACAACCCTGAAGGCAATGGAAAGAGTGAGAGAGGTCATCAATCTATTCTCAAAGCTCTAGCAAAGTCTTGTAGAGGAAAGATCAAAGAATGGCCTAAAATGCTACCTTTTGCATTATGGGTTGACCGGACTACTCACAGTTCAGCTGGCTATATGCCAGCTGAACTTATGCATGGACAACAACCAATTATGCCAATTGGAGAATCTATTCTCACGTGGAGTCTTCTACCTTGGGAGGAAGGCAGAGTTGCTGACTTTGCGCATATAGCAACTAGAAAGAAGGCCTGAAGATGTTCAAGCAACTATTGAGAAGCTAAAGACAGCAAGACTAAAGAACAAAAGAAGATTTGATAAGCGACATCGACTTCGGCCAAGAGCAATTCAAGAAAATGATTGGGTGCTTGTCTATGACAGCAGCCTAGACAATCAATACATTGCTTCTAGAAAGAAAGCGTTGGTTTGGCCTATATGTGGTAAAGATCGTTCATGACAATGCCACGTATTCGTTGGATGAATTGGATGGAACAAGCATGAAGATACCCATAGCTGGAAAAAGAATCAAGCTCTTCAAACGAAGAGAAAGTTCAACATATGAGCTAGAAAACTTGAATATAATTGAAGAGCATGAAGACATAGAGGAAGAAGAAGAGGCAAAAGATGAAGACATTGACATGGCAGAAGATACTTCTTCTGACATCGCAAATCTGTAAGACTTTGGCACATGCTAGAGGATGTGCAGGTTAGGAGGGGATGGATGCCGTGCTGCTACAAGCACACCGTGTAAAAAATCTAGAGTGTGGCTTCCTTTTAGATTTAGAGAGCCAATGCCACTTTAGGCATTAGTATTAGTATCTATGGTTCAAAATATTAGATTTTTTTGGACAAGTTTTTAGTCAATTTTTTATATTCTAGATATTATCTCTTGTAAAAATCCATAAAACTATAGATAACTTCTAGATTAGGATGACATGTAAAAGAAAGCATGTAGCTTTCAGCTAATTTGAGAGCATTTTATATAAAAAGAGAGATTAGCAAAATCGCACGGCGCGCAATCGTTGTTTTCAGGCAATGAACAGCACTTCGAAAGTGGGAGATGAAGAAGGAGTGATCTGGCACGATTCTGGCCAGGTGTCCTGGTATTTAACCCCCCTTTCAGAGTCATTGGAAGCATCGGATTGGCGATCTGAGTAGCATAGAGGAAGGTATTATTTTGTACACGTTTTTGTCTATTAGAGTTATATTTTCTCATAATGCTAAAAGAAATTGACAGACTTCATCTCTGTTAGTATTCTTCTATATTTTTCAATTCTTTTTGGGAGTATTCTTGTACATCTTCAATCTCTTCAAACCCCTTCTCTTCTGTCTACTCCTCTCCTCGAATTTACCTACACCCTGCTGTCTCTTATCTTCAAGAACTTGGCTTGAAACCTTCAACCCTTCTCTTATCTCTACCATCTCCGAAGTCTAAGCTCTTGAACCCCCATACATTGTTCTCTTGCCAAACCCCTATAGTGACCTTCAACCCTACGCGCTACGACACCGCAAGTTTGATGGAATAGATTTTCATCCATGATAGATATTGGTGAAATATAAAATGATGGAGAGGGGTTATTGGCCCTTCATTAAGAGGACCAAGGCCATCGATCCATCCAATCCTAAAGATGTAAAAGATTATGAAAGATCCCAAGCCATAATAATGTTGCTACTAGATGAATCCTTAATCCACCACATTGATCAAATTGCAACTACAAGGAAGGAGTGGGATGAGCTCAAGAAATTATATGGTGCAAGAGGAAAGAACTCCAAGATCTTCCTCAAAATAGAGTTCCTCAGCTTGGAATACATGTAAGGGGAAGACTTGGGAAATTTCATTTCCCACATGAAGTGACTAATGTCCCAACTTTAGCTTCATTCCAAGCTCATGTTGCTAAAGAAGATGCCATCACAATACTTTTAAAGGTTGTAAGGAAAGCCTTCCCAACTCTTGTAACTACTCTAACAAATGTACCAAATCCTACACTTGAAGGTGTCATTTAGTCTTTTCTAGATGAGGAGAAAAGAAATCAAAGGAAGGTGGCACTAGTTTAGAATCTACTTGCACAACTCGTGATCAACTCTTTGCAATAAAAAGGGACATCTTATATGGAACTATTGGAAAAAATATCCCAACAAAATGAAGTGCAATAAATGTAAGCAAACATGACATATCACTAATAAATGTCCTAACTCCCTTGAAGCACCAAAAGAATTGGAGGCCAACTATATCTTCAAAGCACCCGATGACCACCCTTTTTAGTATCCTTTGTATCATCTTTCCATAAACATTATTGTAGCCTACTTTCTAAAGGCATCTTACTGATTGATTAAAGGGAGGAGGGGGGGAGAGAGACATTTCCAAACTATATGGTCCAATACCACCTTGGCATTGAGGGGGGATGTTACAAGTATGGCATCAAAACCCTATGTAAAAAAGGGTGCATGAGAGAAGCTAAGGTGTGAATAGACTAGAGGACATGGAAAACCCTAACTCTCACTCACTTAAAGGTTATATAAACATGGCCAAACATCACTCTTAGTAGATGAAAGAGTGTACCTTTGTGAGCAACCGAATAAGCAATATCTATGTCTTGTACTTTGTTAGCTCTCTTCTCCCTCTTGTGCACACGCTTTCATGCTGCAACTCTGATATTTAAACACTTACTACCCTCGTAGTAAAATCATTCAATGGAACTTTGTTGAAGATTCTCTAAAAACGGGTGGAAGACTATCCCAAGGATTGCGACAAGTATCTGCATTAAGCTTTATGGACTTGTAGGACAATTTAGAAGATGAGTATAGGGTTCACCCCTTTTCATTTGGTATATGGTGGAGAGGCTATAATTCCCATGAATTTCATGTTTCCCACAATGGAGTTTATGAAGATGTTAGTTGGATTGGTTAACAAAGGACTGAAATTGCATACACTATAGTTAAATAGGCAACAAAGAACCAATGGATTGTTATGAGAAACAAATTTTCAAAAGAAGACAATAGTTCAATATGAAATTGAGGAGGAAGGATTTTTCCACGGAAACATTAGTTTATGAGATACGACAATAGTCTAGATTCTATATTTCAAATTAAATTTTGAGTTAGATGAGAAGGACCCTACATGATCAAGTAGATATTTGAAACTTATCTATTACAAGATCTAGATGCAATAGTTCATAAAATCATGATCAATAGGTTCCATCTCAAGAAATATATTTGGAGAATCATGTAAATACGGATGTTATAAGTAGTGTATATACAAGTCATAGAGTAGATTGTTCTAATCAGCAATTTTGGACAGTTTTGGTATTTTGAAATTTAGTATTAATTGGAGGGTTTTAAATTATGGATAGCATGTCCAAAGTGCACTTTTGCACCTAATGAAGATCCCTACCAAGTTTGGTATCCAACCAAGCAAGTATGTGGGAGACATGCACTTTGGAATTTTAATGTATGTAGTAGATTACATGTAGAAATGTAGGATTACAGACTGTCTTGAGGTTTTATGGGGCTGGAATCTTTGATATCTGACTCTGATGCCTTCTAACAAGTTGTAATTTGGAACCAAATCTACAACTTTTCTTCACAAATCTCGACAATATGAGTTATAGATCAAAAGTTATGAGCAATTTTGTGCATGGTGTCCTGATTGACAAGATTTCGAAAGTCAAAGCATGTCTTTATTAGAGGTGGTTTGGATTTTCAAATAAAGGTTCATGCATACTTTGTGTTCCAAACGAAGGGATAGGCTAATCATGGTGTATGAAATTGCTTAACCATGGACATGTCACCGCATGCACACAAATTGGACAAGTAATGTAAATGTCATTTGTTTGACTTTTCAATGTTTACCCAGAGAGGGATAATGTTAATGCACAAGAGTCTTACATGGTAGCTTGCATGTTTGATAACCTTTCTTTTCACTTGGTTTTCAAGTGTATTCCTACTACAAGAAGTGTGGTCCTACTAGTAGGATTTGTAGTCTTGCTATGGTATTTGTGAACCCCAAGTGGAATTTTTAAGTGTTTAGCAGCATGTTTGCTACTTTGTAAAGGAGAAAAACCTTAGTAAAAAGGAAAAATGCGAGAGATGTTAAAAGGGGAGAAAAACACAATGTGAGGAGAGAAAGACTTGTTGGAAAATATGGTGAGCAAGAGTGGAAGAGTAAATTATGGGGGAAAGAAGAGTAATAAGTAGGCAATCATGATAACATGAAAGAGACTTAATTAATAGTTGTGCCAAGTACGTTATTTTATAGATTTTTAGCTTGGATACACACCTCACACTTTGCTTATGAGATTTAGTTACATGTGTCTCTAGCACAGCACTAACACATTTTAACACCCCCTCCCTTGGTGCTAGCTTATCCTCTATATAACTACACCTAAGGATGTACATTCCCCCCTCCCCCTAATGCTTGCAAGGCCTCTAGCTCATGTAGTGTCAAATAAAGTGTAGGCAATTTACTATTTAGAAGAGAGTTTTAGGACATTCTTCAAAGTTTTTTTCCTTGATAAAATTTGCTTTTTGGCTTTAGCATTCTTTCTTCGTGTGTCCAAACTTGTTGCAGTTCTTACACTTTGACTTTCCTTTGTTCCAATATTCTTGTTCCTTATGCCCATTTTTCCCATGGGTTCTACAAATAATTCTTGAAGTAAAGTGTAGAGATTATGGAGTTTGGTGTAGTCTCTTAGGCTGTCTCTTTGATTTTCCCCTCTTGCTCATATAAAGAAGCTTCCATTGAGTTGAGTTTTCTATTTAGCACATTCCTCAAGGTTACTACCACGTGCTCAAAACCTTCGTTAGGTTTATCCACACTATTGAATAGCACTGAAATGGCTTCATTTTCTTTAATATCTTTAGCAACAAAAGATATTTGCACTTTCAAGCTTTTGAATTTGTTAATCAGTGAAGTTAAGGAGTCATAATTGTTTAGATCTAGCCTGAAATTTTCGATTAGAATATTTATTTTTGAGTTCTTCGCTTGGGACACAAAGGTTTTATCCAATTCTTTCTAGGCTTTTTTTGCTTTTGTAATCACCGATATGTGATTAAGAACATCACATGACAAGCCCCATGCTATTATCTTGAGTGCTTTTACTTTTTTTTACTTTTTCAATTCAGATCTGAAGCTCCTCGAGTTCCTCGAATATTTTCCAAAGGTCTTTTCACATTAGGTGATACATGATTTCCATTTTCCAAGGGTGAAAACCCTTGCCATTGAGCTTTTCCACAACTTTGATTTCAAACATTTTGTGGATGGAGAAGTCTTACAAGTCACTCACATGGCAATGCCTTAACTCCAATTTACAACAAGATATTTATGTGAGAGTTACAAGGATTTTTGCTAGATTTTAATGATGAGTTCCATTTTTTTAATGGCAATTTTTGTGAAAAGAGAGATTCCGCATACAATATCAACATTTGATTGCTTACAGTATGAATTGCCTTTTAGAATGATTGCATAGACTAATTCATGATAGCAAGTCGTATGAATGGAAAATTTCGAAGTATTCAATCTGAATCAGGTCTAAATAGAACCACTTTATGGATTCTCAGTGTGAATAGCGCTTATTTCAAACCACTTTGATGAGAACAAATGTGAGCAAGGGCTTAGAAAAACTAGTTTGAAGGAGGATTAAGTGTGAAAGTGATTGAAGTATTAAGGTTTAACAACCTTAATAGAGAGGACAATGATGACTTATTCTCCACATCTTGCTATGGCCATTTCAAATCGGTGAATGTGGTCATGTCTTCAAGGTGTGTTTGTTGTCATTGATCTGGACATAACGAGAGTTACCAAACGACGAATTTTATGTGGCTTTACACTCTTCCAATCTCTCTTTATTCTTCGTTTCTTCTTTTTCTTTGACTACAACAAAGAGAGTAGTCCCCCAAGCTTATGTTGAAATCCTATCCTTCAAGATGGCCTTTTAAGCAGCAAGTGATGAGGTTCAAGCTCTTCAAAGAAGGCTCAAATAACTCTCTCTTCTCTATTGCTGACTTAACATATGCTTTGGGCAATGGCCACCCCTTAATTGAATCAAAATAGAAGAATTCATAGATAGATAAGATATACCTTGATATCTTATTTGAACAACATCCTCTTCACAAAAACCCATTGAGTTTCACACCCTTGCAAGCCTTCAATCTCAAGGCTTCAACCTCTTGAGCAACATCTCTTTGACTTGAGCTTCTTCACACCATCGTGTGTGATAATGAATGCCTCTCTATCTCACAACATCAAGGAAAGAGGCTCTGATACCATGTTAGAAAACATGATTGAGCAAGAGTGGAAGACTAAATTATAGGGGAAAGAAGAAGAATAAGTAGGTGATAGCATGAAAGAGACATGCTTGATTGATAGTTGTGAAAAGTACATTCTTTAATAGCTTTTTAGCTTTGATACATGCCTCACACTTTGCTTATGGGGTTCAGTTACATGTGCCTCTAGCACTACACACACATTTTAACAAGACCTACAATAAGTGATTGAGGCTTTCATGTATTCGAAGCTTCTTGGCAACGTGCTGAAGAATGGAGTCGTGGAATACAATTTGTTGCTATAATTCCTCTATTCTCTAACTACGACAACAAGGTTTGGTTTCAACTTCTCTTTTCCTTTCTCCTACTATAGGAAGTATGGTGAGTGTGGTCTTTTATTCGACGTATTATTATTGGTGAGAGGGACAACATGAAGGCTACTTCGGTCTATGTTGATGATGGTGTGTGCCACATGTTAAAGGTTTCTCATTAGTGAGAAAAGGGAAACAACAATTTTAGTGTTTGAGAGATTTGTGTATTACAAAGGCTAGGTACTATTGATAAAGGCTAAATATGCTACTCAAGTCAATGAAGAATTCACAGTGACATTGTCAAGCATTTTTTCTGAAACTAAAAAGCCCCAGTCAAACTGTAGTTAGGTTTGATTTTTGCTAGCTTAGTTGTTTGTGTGATAGTTTGTTTTGTTATTTCGTAGTTGGATTTCTTGTGTTTTTCTAGTTTAGGATTTGTTTCTGCCATTTTGTTTGATTTGTTGAGTGTGAAACTTGATTTGATAGCCTTGGTACAGCTTGGTATTTTTTTGGACTGGTTGAAGTAGGAGTTTGCTAATAGCTACTGAACATTGAGGAGCTAGGTATGTTTTCTTGTCAAGACTCTTGCACATCACAAGGGATAAAGGGTTCACGAGCACTTCATGTTGCACTTGTTGATGCACTGCACTCGAGGGTCGTCTCCTGTTCTTATCAAATACTTCCATGCCATGGGTTGGGATTATGCATGTTTTGCACCATCGTTGAGCACTAGCACGGCATGAGGTCCGTTGTAGCTATATGCAGTAACTTTTAGATGCACGTGCACTTGAGAGAGCACCTGTCATTGAGCACGCACAATTCTTGCACACACCATTTGGGATGTTCATCACAAAGCTAGGAACTTATGGTTGAGAGTGTAAGGTGGTTGGGAGAGTTCGAGGGTCATGAAGGACGCCATCAATAGTGAGAAGGGTTGTTCTTATCTGGTTAACATCTTGAGGACCACCATTTCCTAGAGTGATTGTGAGATTTTTTGGATGGGTGGAGCGGAGTATATCATATTTTTTTATGAGAGTTGAGAGGTGAGGATAAGGATTTTTTAATTAATTAAGGAATTTTGTTTGCATTTTGCATGATGCACGATCAGATGTAGATAGACTAGGCACAATTTCTTCAATGCATACATTATTTTTGTGTGTAGCATCGATTGAATGGTTGCATATCATGGATCCAACATTGCATATTTTTTCAAATCATGAATGATTGGGCATGAAGTTCATTTCAAAAAACCATATTCTTGCCAGGGCACACTGCATAAAAAACACGTTCATATCTAGAGAACGTTTATTTTGAAGACTCAAGGATCAAAGGAAAAGATCATACATTTTACATCATCAGCGAGTATTTCTTGAAGAAAAAGAGGACATGTGTGCTAAAAGTGTGTGCAATTACAAGAACAATAGGCCAAGGAAGGGAATAAGTCGTCCAAGATAAAAGATGGAGAAAAATGATGGGATTTACGAAAATCAATATTTCTTCCCATTTTGATAGATTTTTGTAATTCCGCCCGCATTCGCTTGTCGACCAGATATGTTCCAATCGTTTTGAGTAGCTCGAACGACTATATTCGGAGTTCAAATGACGAAGTTATGATCCAAATAAGTTACAAACAGGCATAGAGCAGAAAAAACGAAAATGGTGAAAAGCAGTAGAAAAGAAAAAGCCAAAAGCTGAAAGCAAAAAGCCTAATGTGTGTGAGTGTGGATAGAAAACTATATAAGAATATGAGAATGGAGAGTTAAGGGCCTTCCCCCTTGATTACAATTGTATTTTGTGAGAGAGGAGAGTGGAGGGTCGCATGCTAGAGTGAGCTCTTGTCATGCCAATTTGGAAGTTGGAGCTTTTGGGTGTCAAAGCGCCGAGCATCGGCTCAAGGTTGTTAAGGTACGAAAATATATCTCACTTGGTTTTTTTTCGAATTGTTGGTATTTTCGTTGTGTTGTGGTAGTGTGATACTCTACCCACATTCGGGTTTTTACTTGTTTTGAGCTTCAAGAGGCATTGTGTTTTTTCTTGTTTTTATATGTGGCTTGTGGTGTATTATCGAATATTTTAATTTTTCAAGTTGTGTTATGCATTCGACAAACTCAATTACCCCAACTGGCACTCCTTAATGTCTCGTTATCGGGTTGTGAGTGAGGCTTGTTCTCGATCACTGCTCGTATAACATCTCTTTTTTGGTGCCCCCGTTGAGGAGTGCCGAAATTGACATTGTTATTATTTTGAATGTGAGTTTGTTTTGATTTCTTGGGGTTGTTGAAAATGGTTGATAATTTTCCTAAGTTCCATGGTAATCATATTGAAGATCCTGAAAGATTTTTAGAAAAAATAGAGCTGTGTTGTTTGATAAAGAGAGTGACTAATCTTGAGGATAAACTCCAGATTTTTAGATATCAATTGCAGGGACAAGCACAAAATCGGTTGCTTGACTTTGAGAGAAGCTTGAAATTTAGGAGACAAAATTTGGACTATGAGACCATTAAAAATGCATTTCTATCTAGGTTTTAAAAAAGAGAAAGTCAAAGTGAGATTTGGGCGAAAATAGAAACTTGTGTTCAAAAAGATGATTAGTGTGTTGAGGATTTTGCTAGGGAGTTTGAAAGGTTGTGGAATCGATAGAGTTTAACATTGTTAGAAGGTGAGATAGCCTCAGTTATGTTGAAGATAATATATTTTGTAAATTGGTTGAAATTAGAAGATTGGAGAGTGAAATTAGAGGTAAAAAACCCTAAGACTTTTGAGGAAGCGGTGAAGATAGCTCAATATCAAGAGAGGAAGACCAAAAGAAAAAAAGATTTAGGGTTTGATGAACCAAGGGAAATGTTGAGTTCAAGTTCAAGGCAAGTTGAGAGGAGTTTTTGAGGAGAAAAGAGTTAGTTATGCCTATCCTGAGAGAGGTATACTATATTCTCTATTTAGGAGAGATGAGTTGACTTGTGAGAAATCAATTGAAGTATGTGAGGAGAAACTCCCTTGGGGTGGTTGAGGAGAAAAATAATTGTTTGACTGATTGGAGTGAAGAGTCTAGGAGTGTGAATTCATACCCATTGACCACAGATACTTCTAGTTCAGTGATTAATGATTTAACTAAAGAAGAGGGATCGACTGATGATACTTTGGAGCTTGAGGACTATAAAGATGAGCTAGAGTTGGATCTGAGTTGTAAAGAAGAAAATGAGAGACCATATGATTTTAAGGACCAAGAGTTTTCATGTTCTTTGGGAGAGGATGAGAGTCAAGAAAGTTTTGATATTTCTGATGAGGGAAGGTGTGATGAAAATTCTGATAGTCATGGCAGTGTTGAAGAGAGTAAAGACAATTTAGAGAGTGAGCTTGTTTGCCTTGGTGATATTATAGAGGGATCTAATTGCTTGAAAGAGGAAGAGAGAATAGAGGATGAATTTTTGAGTTTGTTGGAAAACTATGAGGGGAGCGCTTAGAAACTGTAAGTTTTCAAGATGAAGTTAAGGGTTCGAATTTGTTGCCTAACAAGTTTATGGAGATTTGTTGTGAGTTTGGTTATGAGTTTGATGATCAAGAGAGTATGGAGGTTTTAGGTTCTGACTCATGTTGTGATTTTGGTGTTGGTGTTGTTGACTCAGTTGAGTCTTGTGAGTTGGTTGGTGATGTTTTGAGTAGCCTGGAAAGGCTTTTGTTTGTGGTGTTGATGATGTGGTTTTGAGTAGACCTAATCTCTTACTCCTTGATAGTTGTGTAGATAATTGTTTGGTTGATTTAGGCAACAATGACGAAGAGAAAACTTCATCTAATAGTCTTTTAGTTTCTTTGAGTTCTCCTAAAGGTTTTGATGTTGTTTGTGATGATTCTGATTGGGATTTTGAGGATCTTGAGAGTGACATTGATGAGGATGTAAGAGAGAATTTGAGTAAGGCTTTGAAAAGAATTGAAAATTTGAGGGAAGAGAGATTTAAAACCAAGGAAATAGAGTTGGAAGGTATTTGTGAGGAGGAAGTTAAGGATTTGGTAGTTGAGGAGTCTTTGGTTGAGGTTTTAGACCCAAAATTGTTGTATTGTGAAGATTTTATTTGTGATGATGTAGAGGTGAAAGTTTCTTCAGTTTCTTGTGAGGTTTCTTGTAAGGATACTATGGAAGGTGTTTACCACTCTTTGTATGTGAAAGACTCGATGGAGTCTTGTATTGTTGATGATGAAGTGACCCCATTTGTGGATGTTGTTGCTTCTTGTGGTGTTATGAGTCTGGAGTTGACTCCTTTTGATGTTGTGTTTCATTTGGATATTGAGTTGGGAGATCCTTGCATAGTATCTTTAGGAGAAGTTGTAGATGAATCAGTGGATGAATTTGAGATTGGCAACAAAGAAAGGGTCAAATTTTTATTTAAAGACTCTAAAAGTAACATGGTTTTTCTTAGGGAGGATGGGTGGGATATGAAGATGTTGGATCATGGTTGGGATTTGAAGAATTTAGAGGATGATGTATTTTCCTTAGATGGTAAGGATTGTCTCAAGGATTTTGATAAGAATTTCATGGATGAGTTTTATCTGCCTGTAAAGGAGTTGTTTGAGAGAAATGGGCCATTTGCGTTTGTTGAGAAGATTGTGGATAGATCATTGGATTTGATTTTTGATTGGCACATAAATGTTGCATCATTTTATGAAAGCAACTACTGCACATGAATGTTTGCAGACTAGGGAAAGGGCTAAATATGTCAAGCATTTTTTTTGAAACTAAAAAGCCCTAGTCAAACTGTAGTTAGATTTGATTTTTGCTAGCTTAGTTGTTAGCGTGACAGTTTGTTTTGTTATTTCGTAGTTGGATTTCTTGTATTTTTCTAGCTTAGGATTTGTTTCTATCTTTTTTTTAAATTGTTGAGTGTGAAACTTGATAGCTTTGGTACAGCTTGGTATTTTTTTGGACAGGTTGAAGTAGGCTACTGAACATTGAGGAGCTAGGTATGTTTTCTTGTTGAGACTCTTGCACATCACAAGGGATAAAGGGTTCACGAGCACTTCACGTTGCACTTGTTGATGCACTGAACTCGGGGGTCATCTCCTGTTCTTATCAAATATTTCCATGCCATGGGTTGGGATTATGCACGTTTGCACCATCGTTGAGCAGTAGCACGGCATGAGGTTCGCTGCAGCTATATGCAGTAACTTTTAGATGCACGTGCACTTGAGAGAGCACCTGTCAGTGAGCACGCACAATTCTTGCACACACCATTTGGGATGTTCATCACAAAGCTAGGAACTTCTAGTTGAGAGTGTAAGGTGGTTGGGAGAGTTCGAGGGTCGTGAAGGACGCCATCAATAGGGAGAAGGGTTGTTCTTATCTGGTCAACATCTTGAGGACCACCATTTTCTAGAGTGATTGTGAGATTTTTTGGATGGGTGGAGCGGAGTATATCATATTTTTTTATGAGAGTTGAGAGGTGAGGATAAGGATTTTTTAATTAATTAAGGAATTTTGTTTGCATATTGGACACGAAGTTCATTTTAAAAAACCATATTCTTGCCAGGGCACACTGCATTAAAAACAAGTTCATATCCAGAGAATGTTTATTTTGAAGACTCAAGGATCAAAGGAAAAGATCATACGTTTTACATCGTCAGCGAGTATTTCTTGAAGAAAAAGAGGACATGTGTGCTGAAAGTGTGTGCAATTACAAGAACAATAGGCCAAGGAAGGGAATAAGTCATCCAAGATAAAAGATGGAGAAAAATGATGGGATTTACAAAAATCAGTATTTTTTCCCATTTTGATAGATTTTCGTAATTCTGCCCGCGTTGGCTTGTCGACCAGATATGTTCCGATCATTTTGAGTACCCCGAACGACTATATTCGGAGTTCAAATGACGAAGTTATGATCCAAATAAGTTACAAACAGGCATAAAGCAGAAAAAATGAAAATGGTGAAAAGCAGTAGAAAAGCAAAAGCCAAAAGTTGAAAGCAAAAAGCCTAATGTGTGTGAGTGTGGATAGAAAACCATATAAGAAGATGAGAATGGAGAGTTAGGGCCTTCCCACTTATTACAATTGTATTTTGTGAGAGAGGAGAGTGGAGGGTCGCATGCTAGAGTGAGCTCTTATCATGCCAATTTGGAAGTTGGAGCTTTTGGGTGTCAAAGCGCCGAGCATCGGCTCAAGGTTGTTAAGGTACGAAAATATATCTCACTTGGTTTGTTTTCGAATTGTTGGTATTTTCGTTGTGTTGTGGTTGTGTGATACTCTACCCACATTCGGGTTTTTACTTGTTTTGAGCTTCAAGAGGCATTGTGTTTTGTCTTGTTTTTATATGTGGCTTGTGGTGTATTATGGAATATTTTAATTTTTCAAGTTGTGTTGTGCATTCGACAAAGTCAATTACCCCAACCGGCACTCCTTAACATCTTGTTATTGGGTTGTGAGTAAGGCTTGTTCTCGATCACTGCTCGCGTAAGAACGGAATAAAATTACACATTTCTTTGGGAATGGAAAGTCTTCTTGCATAGCCTTGTTTAGTACTGGCATAGTCTAAAAATGTGTAGTTCCTAAAGCAAGATTATGAAGATTTTGGTACTTTATTAGGGAAAAATATATTGAAATATATACATTCTTGTATTGGGATATAATTCTAGAATTAAAAGTGATAGTTTGTTGCCCCAACCCCATAGTTTTCACAGTGATACTCACAATTTCGTAGCAGTAGCCCTGCAACAGGTCTTGAAGCCTTGTAGTGTTCTATCAAAGAAGAGTATGATGAAATACATGCTTTTCCGCATTGGAATACAAATCTAGAATAAAAAAGACAATTTGTTACACCCACGATCTTGTAGTCTCCATAGCAATACTCACCACTCCAAAGTAAGTTCTTAAGCTTCATAGTGTTTATCAAAGAAGAGCATACTCAAATATAAGCCTTTTCATGCTAAATACATATTTGGAATTAAAAAATGCATTTAGCTATACCCAACCATGTAGTCTCCATAACGGTGCTCACAACCCCATAGTGGGTTTGCAACTCCTAAAAATGAAGAAATCTATCAATTTTGAATTAAATTTGAACTATTAGAAGGCTAGATTAAGCTTTCAATGGAAAGATAATAATCTAAGGGACCTTAAACACTTTATAATAATCTAAGGGACTTTGTTTTACTTTCTGTAGTGTTGATTATCACCCCATTATAACCCGTGTTGTTTTGGGGGCAAGAGTTAGATTGCTCAGTGGTAGTGTCATTGGCATGGATTGTTGGCTTTTGCAAGCATTATTGATATTGCAATTACTCAATTAGACTAAGTTCCTCCATGAGGTAGTGAATGCAATCATGAAAGCATGGAACTCACTTCATCTAGTGGTCTCCACCCAATCAAAGCTAGACAAGGTGTAGGATTGATTCCTATCCCATCAAGGTCTTCCCAACTGCTTTGATGCTATAGATTACACCCATATTAACATGATTTTACTACCAAAAGAATATTCTACTACATGGTTTGATCACTCCAAGAATAGCATGAGAATTCACGGTATCCTTGATGTCACATACGTGCAAGCAACAAGCTAGTTACATGCAAACCAATATGCACCTTGCACACACATTTTAACGAGAAAGAAAAAGGGAACGAGGAATGCTAATGTTCAAATCCCAATTTTGACCAATCTAAAAACATTGTGAATTTTATGCCGAAGACAGAGAAGAATAAGGAATTTTGGTAGATTGGTGACTTGAGATGCAATCTCATGGACCACTTTGATTGTGACCAAGGGTTCGTTTGAAAGCTTGTGGCAACATTGGAGCCATTGAGCAGGGGAACCTAGTATTTATTCAGCTGACACTGGACAGTGTTGTATCTGATTTGGCCATTGGCAATGCACTAGTTGACATGTATGTGAAATGTGGGAGGATGGAAGATGGACGAAATGTTTTAATCGACTGCCTAAACAAGATAATGTCTCTTGGGGCTCAATTATTGCAGGGTATGCTCAGCGTGGGCAGGGGATACTGGCTCTCAAACTCTTCGAGAAAATGCAGTAACATGGCATGAAACCAGACGAGTTCATGTTCTCTACAGCTTTGAAAGCATGTGAAACCACAGGCAATAGAGAATGGGGCAGCCGAATATGTGCGAAATATCACTAATTAGTCGGCTATTTTCAAGAAAAAACTAATTTGGGGGCTGCTTTACTAGTCGGAAGGGGAGAAAAGAAAGGGCCGCTTTTGGAGAGGAATTGGGAAAGGGAGGCGCAGAAAACATGGAAGGAGGAGACTAAAAAAATGGATTTTTCAAAAGAAAAAGAAGGAGGGAATTACTGGAAAAAGGAGGAACGAGAAGGAGAAACAGAGGATTCGGTGGCGCAGGAAAATTCAGCAATGGTGGCTAATGTAAGTTCTCTCTCGGTCATCGAAGGGAGGAGCAATGGAGGGGAACAAAAACGCATATGTTGAGGAAGACCCACAACCAACTCTTTCCCCTCAGAAGGTATTATCGACACGGCTCTTTCCTCCATCGCTGCTCCTGCCGCGGTTCTGGCTTTGCAATGGCCAAGATCAAGGTTCATGAACTGCGCACCAAGAGCAAAGCCAACTTGCAGGGCCAGCTGAAGGAGTTGAAGGCAGAGCTTGCTCTGCTGAGGGTCGCCAAAGTCACCGGTGGTGCTCCTAACAAGCTATCCAAAATCAAAGTAGTTAGGCTTTCTATTGCCCAGGTTCTTACAGTCTTGTCCCAAAACCAGAAAGCTGCACTTCGTGCTGCTTACAAAAAGGCAAAGCGATTGCCTCTTGATCTGCGCCCCAAGAAGACTCGGGCTATTCGGCGCAGGCTTACCAAGCATCAGGCAAACATGAAAACAGAGAAACAGAAGAAAAATGAAATGTACTTTCCCAGGAGAAAGTACGCACTCAAGGCTTGAATATGGCCAGGCAGAGGTTGCCGGCCTGGTGATTCACTCGTTTTCCACTACTTACAGTGGTGAGGAAGTTGATGCTATGGACTTTGATACACAGGAATACCAACTCTGAATTAAACAGATCCGTCTGAAATATTTTCAGCGTGGAAAACCAAAGCGACTGAAAACCAATGCGACGTGATCTGGAGCAGCTGCTTGATCTCATCTCCATAGCCTGCAAATCGAGGGCCCAGAAGTTGTTTTCTTTCTGTCGCGTTTGTAGCCTTATTATACAATTGTTCTTGCATAGCAGCTTGCCTTTTCTTCGCTCTGTTCCTGTGGCTTTCATCAACATCCATCAACACAGGATTGCCTCTTGATTTCCATCGCCATGACTTTGCTGTTCTATGAAAAGCTTCTTCACCGGTGAGACTGCTATTCAACACGTTATGATAAAACCTTGGAATCCTTGTCGAGGCATATCTAAGTTACCAAGAAGACAATTCAACCATTTCAACTGCCTGGAGTTCGAGAAAGAACAGTCAATCACTGCTACTAGCCATGCCTGTCCTATGGAAAATTGATGAATAGAAGAAAATCCATGTGTTATAATTGGAATGACCTGTGAAAAGCCTATTGATTCCCTTCTGAAGAATCTCCTATGCTTAAACATACCAGTACTTTTTGCAATTCCCTCTTGGTAGATATAAGTGAAGTGTCTTCAGCAGAGATGTGCCCTGTGCTCGATATTTACTAGTATCCCTTACAGATCAGAGAATGTCATCTGCTTCTTTTGCTTTTCTCGATTTCAAACATTCATCCACTGTTACCTCCCCTGTTCTTCCCACTGTTTTCTATATGAAGGATAACTTCTAAGCAAAGGTCATTTAGATTATGTCCTGTATGAAACTGATGATGCATATGGAAAAAAAATTTCTGTACTACAAACAAAAGACTACTGAGTTGTTGCTGTTACAGAAACATGTTGATATTAAAGATTGATGGCTAGAGTCAAATGTTGTATAATCTACAAAGAAACAGGGAAAGCTTAATGATAAAGGACCTGGTTTACAGAAAAGGCATTATGGAAGCAAAGAGTTATAAGGACTGCAAATTCTGTCCCTGTCAAATGTGAACTGAATGGACATACTATCCTGAATAGCCTATTCTTGCTAGTTGGATCTTCTATCCTGAAATTAAACAAGGACTTCTGTGGTCGCGACTTGGCTTTCAAATCCCTTCGACATCTTTGGTGAGCCCGACGTGAAAGCGTCGCAGAAATTTCAGGATGGGAGATACTTCAGCCTCTATTTCAGCTTCCTCTACAACTCCAGCTGCGTCTACTTCAGCTCCATCAATGACTACTGCGTCAAGTACTTCAACGGAGGATCTAAAACAGATTTTGCAGAATATGTCCATGTATATGCAGCTCCAAAATCAGCAAACACAATTGTATATGCAGCAGCAACAACAATTGCATCGACAACAGTTGTCTCAGCAAAGGCAACTCTATTCAGAGCAGGAGAATGCAAACAGCGCGACTAAGGCTATTGAAGCAGTTGAGAGTGAGAAGAAGCTATTTGACGGGCGTAATGTTTCAGCATATTTGAAGACATATGAGATCAAGATGGGGTTTTTTGGAGTTCCTGCTGGACTTATGAGTAAGTACTTCCTTCGTCTTGTCACACCTGCTTTGAGGACAAAAGTGACTGATCTTTTTATTCAAAATACACATTGGCAAGATTTTAAGAAGGCTCTAAAAGAAGAATACTTCCTTGAGGACTTTGGTATGGCTACTCGGCGGTCATTCCGAGAGTGAGTCTACATGCCAAACAAAGGTCTCGCTGCTTCGGAGTTGATTCGAGAATTCGAAGAGAGGTATAGTCAGCTTGATGCCATTGAACAAAGAGCATTGGATGTTGAAAAAGTTGAGCTTTTCTTGCAAGCTGCAGATCCTGCTCTTCAAGAAGAATTGGGTGAGCTTCTTGAAGATCGCACGAAGCCTATGGGTCTTAAAACTGATTGGCAGGATGCTCAGGATGCAGTCTCGACTTTGACCAAGAGGAGGATATGGAAGACTCGCCTACAGAATGGTTCCATGACACCTACACCATTATCTGCTCCTATGCCTACTTCTATCCCTGTTATTTCTTCTCCTCCTCAGCCAGCTTCTTGGCCTATGCCTGTGCCTACTGTTTCTACTCCACCTATTCCTCCTGTTCCACGACCGATGCCTACACCTTCTGCTCCAAAACCATCCGCTCCATCGGTGCCTACCTCTATTGATGACATAATCAAAGGCATCACAGATTTGACACTGGAGTCAGTCAAAGCGGAGTTGGTGGGTAAGTTGAAGGAGCAGTTTGCTTCGACTGCGCCTGCTACTTCTTCTAGTGCTCCTACTGCACCTAGGAGTGCTCCTAGTGCTCCTAGGAGAGATCGGAGATGTATTTTGTGTGATAGTACGGAGCATCAGCATTGCAGGGATTGTGACTCTTTCCAAGATGCAAGGAGGCAGAATTTGGTATATTGGGGGCAAGATGGTAAGATTTGGTTGACTGAGACAGGAGCTCCACTTGCTACCAACTTTGGTAAAGGTGGAATGAAGAAGTTAGTGGAGGACATGGCTGCGCGTACTTCTTATGTGACAGCTAGAGGTGATGCTTCTGCATATGGAGTACAGATTGAGAAGGGATCAGAGACTCAGTCAGCGCTATGGACTTATGCTATGGAGACTGCAAACAAAGGGAAAATTCAGCAAACTGTTTTGACTAGTGCAGGCTCTAGCATCAGATCAAAGACAGGTTGGGACTCGCCTGTTGACAAGTACTCTATTTATGCTTATTTGGCTAAATCTCATGGTGCAGATGTATTTGTTGAGGAGAAGCGTAAGAGGGATGAAGAAAATCCAAGTGCAGCTAAGAAGACTAGAGGGGGTGAGTTTGTTACTCCACCTACTGCAGGACCGTCTTCAAGACCAGGGCCAGATCGACAGATGGAGGATGCTCAAAAGAGAGAAAAGAGGCAAGAGCCTAGAGAGAGAAAGCAGCCAAGATTCAGATTGATGTCCGATATTGAGACATCTACAGACATGAAGAAAATCTTTAATGATAAGATACTTGGCAGTGAGGTGACTTTCACTATTTCTGAGATTTTGGGCATCTCAAAAAGAGAGTTTCAGGATCAGTTTCAGGAGGTCCTGAAGAGGAAAAGACATGCATTGGCTACCACTGATACACAGGGAGTTTTGATTGGAGAGTTGGATGAGGATGAGGATGAGGTTATGGTTGATAATGCTTCTGTTTTTCCGCAAGTAGAGAAGAGGGTTCAGCCTATGCATTATGCTGAAATTGATGAGCCTGTCATGATACCGCGTAGTCACTTTTCCCGGAGCCATTGGGCTAGGGCAACTACAGAGACGATGGTAAAGATTGGAGAGAAACAGGTTCCTTATGTTGCATTGGTTGATCATGGTTCAGAGATTAATCTCATAGTTCGTGGAGGTTTATGAGAGTAATAGATGGCCTATGGATGTAGAGCATGGGTGGCGTATGAGAGCCGCCAATAACACTGCAGGTGATTTGTATGCTGCCTGCCCTAGTGTCAGGGTTTCTATTGGTGATGTAGAGGAGGATTTTCATTTCTTTGTGCAGGATTCATGCTCTTATCCCATAATTCTTGGTCAGCCATTCATTACAGAGATGCGCATGGAAACAAAGGTCATGGATGATGGATCTGCTTATGCACGGATTCGCAGTAAAGATGGTATGAGAGCAGTTCAGTTTATGACTGTATGTGTGAACCATGTTAGAAACAGGGATACTCTCAGAGATGCACCCTTACCCACTGTGAGGGATTCGGGTTTTCATTAGGTACCGCCGTTTCGCGAGACGACGGTGGTACAGAGCAGAGGAGATTGGAGTTCTCGCCTCCTGGCAGCGGTGTTTTCTCCTCCGGTTTTGTTGGAATTTCAGCAAACAGTTCGATGAGTTATCAGAAGACTTCTAGATTGCCTAGAGCTGCCAGGCAGTATATATGCAGGAAGGAGAAAATTTTGAAAAATGCAGGAATTTTGGAAGATGATGAGCACATAGATGGGATGTATGACAGTGTGATTCGTGCAGATACGATGACAGAGATGGGAGATATGCTGAAAACTGATATGCTGAATTGCCATGGTAATGTATTAGTGCAATCCCTGGACATGTTTCATGAAATTGCAGATTTTGTGTCACAGATTGAGTCAGAGGCTGAGGTAACTCAGCAAAGAGTGTTGAGTGCTGAAGAAATTCAGCAAACAGAGTTTCCAGCTGGTTATGATCAGCTTTCAGAGAGACAGAGGGCTGAAAATTTTCAGCCAACAGAGTTTACTACTGAAATATTTCAGCATTCAGAGTTTGGGGCTGTTTCTATGCAATCCATAGAGCAGAGGGCTGAGAATATTCAGCCATTGGAGTGCAGAATTGCTGATTTACAGCAAGGTTTATGTAATGCAGAAGAGCATAATGAAGCCAGGGTTGACACGAAATACAAAACTGTGGATAAGAAGGTGAAGCCGGTTGCTGTACCGCTTCCATCTGACAGTGATCAGCAAATAGAGAGGGCTGCTAAACAGCAAATTTTGAGGAATCCGGAGCATATTGGTCATAAGTTTTCAGCAGAGACTCTTGCTAAATTGAAAATTGGAAATGGTGATTTCTTGTTACCCATAGAAAAGCAATGCTTTCAGGATATGCTTGAGCATCATGGAAGGGGATTTGCTTTTTTGCCACATGAGATTGGATGTGTGAATCCTGATATTGTTGCTCCTATGGTCATTTTTACTATTCCTCATATCCCATGGAATCTCCGACCTATTCTAGTGCCTAAAGCACACTTGCCAAAGCTGATTGATTTATTGAATGAGAAAATCAGGATGGGAATCCTTGAGCCTTCATCTGCACCATACTCAAACAGGTGGTTTACAGTTCCAAAGAAGAATGGTACTCTTCGATTTATTCAGGACATGCAGCCAGTGAGCAGAGTTACTATCAGGAATGTTGGTATAGGTCCAGTTGTGGATGAGTTTGCAGAGGCATTTGCTAGACGTGCCATCTATTCTTTGGGTGATTTGTATTCAGGATATGATCAGTTTCAGCTGGCTTTGGAAAGCAAGGACATAACCACCATGAGAACTCCTATTGGGCTTGTCAGGATGTGTACCTTGCCTCAAGGTGCCACTAATTCTGTTGCGCATATGATGAATGCCATGCATAAGGTCCTTCGTGATTACATACCTCAGCTTACTACGCCTTTCTTGGATGATGTTCCCATTAAGGGGTGTGCAGAAGAAGAGAAGAATGAGAGCCTAAATGAGCAGGGATGCAGATACTTTGTGGCTGATCATATTTCAGCATGTGAGAAGATTTTGGCCAGGTTAGAAGAAGTGAACTTGACACTTTCAGGGCAAAAATCTGTTTTTGGAGTGAATGAGGTTGTCATTGTTGGGCATATGTGTGGATATTATGGCAGGAAACCCTCACCTGATAAGGTGAATGCTATAGGCAAGATTGCAGAGTATTGTTCTACCACTTCGGAGGTACAAAGATTCATTGGTGCTTGTGTGTTTTATATGATTTGGATACCTCATTTTGCACACATAGTAGATTGTTTGTATCAGCTGCTTCGAAAGGGGCAGAAATTCTATTGGGATGAGAGCCACACTAAAGCCATGCGGAAATTGAAGAAGTTATTGCAAAATGCTCCTACTCTCAGGAAAGCGGATTATAATTGTGATAGGCCTATTGTATTGACAGTTGACACTAGTCCAATTGGCATAGGTTGGGCTGTGGGTCAAGATGATGTAGATGGAAATAGGTATGCTATTCGGTTTGGGGCGAAAGTCCTAAACGAGAGACAGAGGAGATATCCGCAAATCAAGAGGGAGTTATTGGGGATTGTCACGGCTCTCAAATGTGACAAGGAGTACTTTATTGGAGCTTCAGTTGTGGTAGAGACAGATTGCTTGCCATTGATTGGTATGATCACGAGTTGCTCTACTCCGGATATAGCCATGTTGAGATGGATTGCATACATCAAGTCATTAAATCCGGAATTTAAACACATAGCAGGAAAGGATAATCCAGTGGCAGATATATTGTCTAGAGCCAGATATGATGATGAGGAGACTCTACTTGCAGAAGAGGATGATGCAAAAATTTCAGCCACTATGGTTGATCATGTTTGTCATGTCTATGATATTGTGGCTTTCATAGAAGAACTTTATGTTGGAGATTGGTTGCAGATTGGCAGGTACCTTAGTACACTAAACAAAAGAGATGAATGGACGAATGAAGAGTTCAAGAAGATCAGAAGGAAAGCTTATGGTTATTTTCTCAAGGACGGATTTCTTTGGAAGCATCCGAAGAAAAGAGGCGGATTACCTTTGCGGGTTGTCTGCGATAGAGAGACACAGTTACAGGTGATCAGGGAGTTTCATGAGAGTCCTTGGGCTGGTCATAGAGGAGTATGGGCTACTTATGAGAAAATCAAGGAGAAATATTGGTGGAAAGGCATGTATAGAGATGTTTCTCACTTTGTTGAGACTTGCAGAGACTGCCAGATGTATTCAGTAGTGCGTCATCGAGATGAGCTTCATCCGACCTATCCGCTATGCATTCATTATAAGTGGGTAGTTGATTTGGTTACCATGCCTATGGGTCTATGGCAGATGAGATACATTGTTTTGGCTAGAGAGGATCTTACTAATCATGTTGAGGGCAGATCTTTGAGAACGAAGACCACTAGTGCAGTGTGTAAGTTCTTATTGGAGGAAATTTTCTGTAGGTATGGTTGTGTGGGTAAGATCACTGCGGATCATGGTAAATTGGATGCAGATGAAGCTAGGGAGTTTTTCTCTCAGCTAGGAATCAAATTGGCTCTAACCACAGCATACAATCCAGAGGGAAATGGAAAGAGTGAAAGAGGGCATCCGTCGATAGTGAAAGCATTAGCCAAAGCATGCAGAGGACGGATTGGAGAATGGCCAAGACTTCTACCATTTGCTTTATGGCCTGATCGCACGACTCATAGTGTTACCACAGGATATATGCCTGTAGAGTTTATGTATGGTCAAAAACCTGTTATGCCGATTGAGACTTGTGCTTTGACTTGGTCAGTTTTACCTTGGCAGGAGGATTTGACGAGAGAAGAGCTCTTAGCTCTTCGGATTCGACAGTTGGAGAGGAGACCTGAGGATATTCAGCTAGCTATTGACAGGTTGAAGGTTGCTAGACTAAGGAATAAGGACAGGTTTGACAGTAGGCATCGCTTGCGGCCAAGAGCAATAGAAGAGGGAGATTGGGTATTGGTGTTTGATAGCAGTCTTGAAAATCAGCATACTGCACTTCGGAAGATGGTGAAAAGATGGTTTGGGCCGTACATAGTCAGACATGTCTTTGATAACGCAACATATGAGCTGACTGAATTGGATGGAACAGTGCTTAGAGTGCCTATTGCTGGAAAAAGAATCAAGATTTTCAAGAAAAGAGATGATGAGGATTATGCATTGGAAGAATTTGCAAGAGAAGAGCAACGAGAAGAAACTCCAATGAAAGAAACAGATGATATGACAGATAATCTTGTTGATCTACCGAAAATGCATAACGAAGAGATTGATCTATTTGTGGATCTTGATGATAATGATCATGGGTAGTTGGCCCATCCGGAGGATGCGCAGGATTAGAGGGGGTGGATGTCGTATTGCTGCGCATTCGAGGTGTGTAAACCACCCAAAAGTCGTGTGTATGATTTAAAATTTTGTACATACTTAGTTGTTATGTTTTCTCTTTCATTTTATGCCGAAGACAGAGAAGAATAAGGAATTTTGGTAGATTGGTGACTCGAGATGCAATCTCATGGACCACTTTGATTGTGACCAAGGGTTCGTTTGAAAGCTTGTGGCAACATTGGAGCCATTGAGCAGGGGAACCTAGTATTTATTCAGCTGACACTGGACAGTGTTGTATCTGATTTGGCCATTGGCAATGCACTGGTTGACATGTATGTGAAATGTGGGAGGATGGAAGATGGACGAAATGTTTTAATCGACTGCCTAAACAAGATAATGTCTCTTGGGGCTCAATTATTGCAGGGTATGCTCAGCGTGGGCAGGGGATACTGGCTCTCAAACTCTTCGAGAAAATGCAGTAACATGGCATGAAACCAGACGAGTTCATGTTCTCTACAGCTTTGAAAGCATGTGAAACCACATGCAATAGAGAATGGGGCAGCCGAATATGTGCGAAATATCACTAATTAGTCGGCTATTTTCAAGAAAAAGCTAATTTGGGGGCTGCTTTACTAGTCGGAAGGGGAGAAAAGAAAGGGCCGCTTTTGGAGAGGAATTGGGAAAGGGAGGCGCAGAAAACATGGAAGGAGGAGACTAAAAAAATGGATTTTTCAAAAGAAAAAGAAGGAGGGAATTACTGGAAAAAGGAGGAACGAGAAGGAGAAACAGAGGATTCGGTGGCGCAGGAAAATTCAGCAATGGTGGCTAATGTAAGTTCTCTCTCGGTCATCGAAGGGAGGAGCAATGGAGGGAAACAAAAACGCATATGTTGAGGAAGACCCACAACCAACTCTTTCCCCTCAGAAGGTATTATCGACACGGCTCTTTCCTCCATCGCTGCTCCTGCCGCGGTTCTGGCTTTGCAATGGCCAAGATCAAGGTTCATGAACTGCGCACCAAGAGCAAAGCCAACTTGCAGGGCCAGCTGAAGGAGTTGAAGGCAGAGCTTGCTCTGCTGAGGGTCGCCAAAGTCACCGGTGGTGCTCCTAACAAGCTATCCAAAATCAAAGTAGTTAGGCTTTCTATTGCCTAGGTTCTTACAGTCTTGTCCCAAAACCAGAAAGCTGCACTTCGTGCTGCTTACAAAAAGGCAAAGCGATTGCCTCTTGATCTGCGCCCCAAGAAGACTCGGGCTATTCGGCGCAGGCTTACCAAGCATCAGGCAAACATGAAAACAGAGAAACAGAAGAAAAAGGAAATGTACTTTCCCAGGAGAAAGTACGCACTCAAGGCTTGAATATGGCCAGGCAGAGGTTGCCGGCCTGGTGATTCACTCGTTTTCCACTACTTACAATGGTGAGGAAGTTGATGCTATGGACTTTGATACACAGGAATACCAACTCTGAATTAAACAGATCCGTCTGAAATATTTTCAGCGTGGAAAACCAAAGCGACTGAAAACCAATGCGACGTGATCTGGAGCAGCTGCTTGATCTCATCTCCATAGCCTGCAAATCGAGGGCCCAGAAGTTGTTTTCTTTCCGTCGCGTTTGTAGCCTTATTATACAATTGTTCTTGCATAGCAACTTGCCTTTTCTTCGCTCTGTTCCTGTGGCTTTCATCAACATCCATCAACATAGGATTGCCTCTTGATTTCCATCGCCATGACTTTGCTGTTCTATGAAAAGCTTCTTCACCGGTGAGACTGCTATTCAACACGTTATGATAAAACCTTGGAATCCTTGTCGAGGCATATCTGAGTTACCAAGAAGAGAATTCAACCATTTCAACTGCCTAGAGTTCGAGAAAGAACAGTCAATCACTGCTACTAGCCATGCCTGTCCTATGGAAAACTGATGAATAGAAAAAAATCCATGTGTTATAATTGAAATGACCTGTGGAAAGCCTATTGATTCCCTTCTGAAGAATCTCCTATGCTTAAACATACCAGTACTTTTTGCAATTCCCTCTTGGTAGATATAAGTGAAGTGTCTTCAGCAGAGATGTGCCCTGTGCTCGATATTTACTAGTATCCCTTACAGATCAGAGAATGTCATCTGCTTCTTTTGCTTTTCTCAATTTCAAACATTCATCCACTGTTACCTCCCCTGTTCTTCCCACTGTTTTCTATATGAAGGATAACTTCTAAGCAAAGGTCATTCAGATTATGTCCTGTATGAAACTGATGAAGCATATGGAAATTTTTTTTCTGTACTACAAACAAAAGACTACTGAGCTGTTGCTGTTACAGAAACATGTTGATATTAAAGATTGATGGCTAGAGTCAAATGTTGTATAATCTACAAAGAAACAGGGAAAGCTTAATGATAAAGGACCTGGTTTACAGAAAAGGCATTATGGAAGCAAAGAGTTATAAGGACTGCAAATTCTGTCCCTGTCAAATGTGAACTGAATGGACATACTATCCTAAATAGCCTGTTCTTGCTTGTTGGATCTTCTATCCTGAAATTAAACAAGGACTTCTGTGGTCGCGACTTGGCTTTCAAATCCCTTCGACAACGCTAGAAATGAAGGGTACAATAGACAACACCATGTCAAAGAAATTACATAGTATTACATAGTAAAACAAGAGCAATCAACATGATGTCCAACTTTTGCATGAAGAGAAGGCTATTTTACAAAGACCCCAATCACAAACACCATTTGATGACAACTAGTACTAAGGGAGAAAGGCATACCTCTTCTTTTTTTGGGGCGGGGGGGGGGGGGGGGGGGGGGGGGGTTGGTTTCTTTAATGCAAATCCAAATTTTTGAGATCTCCTACTATCCCTACAATATGGGCCAGGTTGTGCTTGCTTGGGACTAGTGGGAGAAAGCTCATCCCTCACCCTGTGTAACTACATGGTTGCACTATAAGGGGTGGGTTGAGTAGGGCCATCATAAATACTCAAAAACCCTTATAAGCACCTCTTCAAAAGGGGGCTCTAAGATTTTTTTAGCAAGGTTAAGGATTCCCATTCGCTAATGAACAAGATCTTCCATCTCCTAACAAAGAAGGCTAATCCAATCGAGCACACAAGGCTCTAACATGGCTCACACATAAGACATTAAATATTTTGACAAAGCTTTTACATGCTCACACACAAGACATTAAATATTTTTTTTGATTCTCCTTCCCTAAACTTCTGCTGCTTGTGTGTGATTGAACTATAAGTCTACCTTCCCATCCACTATGCTGGTGTGACCCCAACCCTAAATAAGGTCTTGCTATGAGTACCAATGGAGTGGAATGGTTCCATTCCATCCTCTTCCCCTAAATGTGACTTCACCGTAACAACTTTGACAACTCCAGAGACAAGAGTTGTTGACTAACAATCATCTTTGGCACACATTCGAATGCATTGTTTATCAAACTCCATCTACATATAGTGTGCTATTCCACTCCACCCACTTCCCCTAGATTTGACTTCACCATAACAACTTTGACAGTTTAAGAGAAGACTTAACAAACATCTTTGGCACACATTACAATGAGATGCCTCAAATCACCAAAATTGAACCAAACTCCATCTACATCTAGCCTTAAGCACATGCTTGAGATAAAGTCCATCCAATAGCTTCAACACATCCTTGAGAGAAGGGAGAGCTTCAAGCACCGAGATCTTTTTACCTAAGATAGTCCATCCAGTAGCTTTAGCACATCCTTGAGAAGTGAGAATTTGAGTTGCCCCATATATGACATTCGTGTGCCACTACTCATTAATTCATTGTTCTTAACAACAAAGGGGATATACTTCTTAACAATGGGATAATCAACTAGTACTTCCTGAAATCTGAGTGTGAGTGATTCTCTAGGGGTTTCACATAGAAGTGGCATTTTAGGTTTAGCACATCCTCATGAATTGTAAGTTCAGCACATCCAGTGAGCTTGAAGAAGCAACCCTATATATAACATTTGTGTGCCACTATTGGCCTTGGCATTTAGCACATCCTCAAGAAGTGAGATCTTCAAGCACTAAGCTCCCTATACATGTGCCACAACTCCTTGGGTTACATTCATTGGCCTTGAACGGACATGCTTCTTAAAAATGGGATGATCAAGTACTACCCAAACTCAACATGCATGAGTGATCTCTAGGGGTTCACGAAGTAGCCAATAAGAGCTTCAAGCATTGAGTTGCCCTATACATGTGCCACTACTCCTTTGGAGTAATTCATTGGCCTTGGCTAATGGACATGCTTCTTAACAATAAGAAGAAACTCTTAAGTGAGTGGTTCTCACGGGTGGGATGAAACTCAAGCGTGAGTGATTCTCAAGGGATTCATGTAGAAGTAGCTACAAACCCCCTTTGTATCACCCCCTTTGTATCACCTACCTAGAATGGCACTCTTCTTTGCCTTCCCCATAATGGAGAGGCTCATTATGCTTCAACAATTCTTCAAAACATCACTACCTATAATGGCACTCTTCTTTGCCTTCCCCATATGGAGAGGCTCATTATGCTACCTTCCCCACAATGGAGAGGCTCATTATGCTTCAACAGTTTTTCAAAACAACGCATCACTACCTATAATGGCACTCTTCTTTGCCTTCCCCATATGGAGAGGCTCATTATGCTACGACAATTTTTCAAAACCATCACAAACAATGGCCAAAACTACAAAGATTTAGGTCTTCTAATATTGACTTTTTTCTTCTAACGGAGAGATCGACCATTGTCTTCTATGCTTCAGATGATTCACACGACCCCTTGAAAATCGTCCTCTAAATATTTCAACTATTTCCCTCGGCATAAATCAAGTGATCAAACCCCTCCACTCTTGATAAGAACATAAAACACACTAAAGAAAGAGGGTTCATAGGTCTAACAAAGTGGAGGGTTCTAACAAAGTGGAGGGTTCGATAGGTCTCTCCATAGATCCCAACAATTTAAAAAACCACTCCACAAATCAAACGATTACCCCCGAATCAATCAATTAATTACTAGGTAGCACGCAATAGGGTCCATGTTGCAAGCTGTTTATTCAAGCATTTTTGCGGGTTTGTGCTGGGTAGTATCGTTTGTCATGATGGTATACAGCAGTCTCAATCATGGGGTTATGAATTTGTTGAGTCAACAACCTCAACCACACAGTTGAAATTTTCTAACTCACAAATTGTTGAGTTCGTCACACACACAAAATGCATATCGGCTTTGGATAAGATTATGAAAATTTGTTGAGTTGGTCTCACACAAAATGCATATGGGCTTTGGATAAACAACAAACACACAACCATTGTCAATCCAAAAATGACAAGCACAAATGATTTTAGACTGCGATAGCACCTTAAAAGACTTGCACAAATGGTTTAGACCTACAATATCAACCTTTCATGACGCCCTTAAAAAAGCACATAGGTCATGCAACTTGAGCTGGCTTAATGTAATGAGACTTGGATATAACAAAAACGTTGGTCGTTGCAATTAGAACTCATCCTCATTATTTTCATGCATTGAACTGCAAATGGGAGAGCCAGTCATGTGGTTATCTTCGATCATCTCATAAAATTTCGATCGTCTCATGCAAATTCGATCATCTCATAAAAATTCGATGAAAAGTCATATGCGGGTTAGTTGCATATGCAACTGTCTCGCACACATTCGATGGTGGTTGCTCATATAAATTTATGATTGATACAACTTAATTTTATTATAAAATCTCTAGGGAGTAGAAGTTGCAAATAAAAGAAGCTACTGATAAAAATTTACAAAAACCTTTTATACAAATTTCGACAATATTACTAGACACACACAATTGATACAACTTAATATTATAAAGTCTATAGAGAGTAGAAGTTACAAATAAAAGAAACTGCTCATAAAAATAACAAAAACCTTTTAACAACCTCAAACAAAAACCTTTTAGCAAAATCCTTTCTTGTATATTTACGAATGTTTGGTAAAACCTATATACACACACAAACCCCTCTTCATCCTCACATTTTTTTAATCGGACAAAGTACACCCTACATGGGGTGTTTATTTGTTTAAAATGGCACACCCATCGATCAATGGGAGAGCACTGAGTAGCGGCAACAATCCTAGTTGCGCATGTTGTTGCAAAGGTGGCCCACTTCTCTACCACCAATAAGAATCATCCATGAGCACTTCTGCAAACAAATACAAGCAGTGCATTAAGAATTAGTAATCCATCGTATTGCCCATAATATAACTCAAAAGATAAAATCACAATATACGAAGGTTAGAGATATAACAAGCTAGTTGACAATATAACAATAATATTATATTTAGTAGCAATATAACAACGAAGGTTAGAGATATAACAAGCTAGCTGACAATATAACAATAATATTATATTTAGTAGCTATATATATATTCAGTTAATACTTGCATTGGATCAAACAGTTCAATTCAAGCTGGTTGACAATATAGCGATAATATTATGTTGAACGATCACAAAGTTCGATTCAAGCTAAAGGACATGTTTTGTAGCAGTATATATTAGGGTCCAAATCTACATTCGATCACACAGTATCTATACAACCAGTACTTCAAAACTTCCAATTTAGGTACTCGAAGACAAATACACTAAGAAAGCGCAAACTATTGTCAAATGTAGGTCAATTCAAGCTAGCGGACATGTTTTGTAGCAGTATATTATATTAGGTCCAAATCTACATTCGATCACACAGTATCTATACAACCAATACTTCAAAACTTCCAATTTAGGTACTCGAAGACAAATACACTAAGGACGCGCAAACTATTGTCAAATGTAAGTCAAGGTACCCAACAAGGACAAAATATTCTCAAAAAACTAATAGTAGTACATAAGCTCTAGATTTGAATCTAACCATGATTCTAACATCGACTTAAATAATTGATATATTATTAGATTTGAATCTAACCATGATTCTAACATCGACTTAAATAATTGATATATTATTAGATCAAACATTCATATGACATTCAATCATCACAAATTAAGAGAATATAATTTATATATTAAATCATATCCATAATTGATGTATTAGATCATCTTAAGAGAATATAATTTATATATTAGATCATATCCATTGCATTCATATGCCATTCAATCATGGCAAATAAATAGCAGAGACAATTACAAGAGAGAATAATTGATATATTAGATCATATCCATTATGTTCATGTGCCATTCGATCATCGCAAATAATGCATATCAATTAGATCATATCCTTTATGTTCATATGCCATTCGATCATGGCAAATAACGCACACAATTATAAGAGAGACAATATACAATTATAAACCGATGAGAGAGAACTTGTGGCACAAACGAAATAGGTATAGATTATGTTAGGTTTAAATGACGGAATCTACTAGGTTCATATATAAAATGACGGGCAATGCATCTAAAATAGATATAGATTATAACAGACTGCTGATATATAAAATAAAATGACGGGCAATGCATCATTTAGACAACATACCTCGGGACGACCTTGCACGGCATTCGCGAGGGCGAAGGTTGCACTGCTGGAGGAGGCGAGAGGACATCTGGGCGGTCATGGTTCTCCGCTGCTGCTCCGGCTCCTCTTCTCGTCGCTGCGCCCAGACGTCCTCCTCTTCATAACGACGGCGGCGCTCGCCGCCTCCGTAAGCCTGCTGGAAGGCGTAGCAGCGGTCCTGCGAGGGGATGCGCTCCACGGCCTCGCAGCACGCGCGGGACGGCTGCTGCTGCGTCACCCCTCTCCCCTCAACCGACCTCCATGACAAATACGAATTGTAATACGGCGACGACTCTCTTTCCTCCTCCACCTCTCGCCGTTGCTGCCTGAAGAAATTGTCGCACGCCCGCAGCCTCGCGTGCCACTCCTCCCTCGACCCTTCCCCTCTCCTCCTCTCCCGCTCCCTCTCCTCTTCCTCCCGACGTCGCTCCTCCTCTCGACCGCGGGACGTCGCCGACACTTCACTCACTATCACCAACAGCACCAACAGTGCTCCCAACAAAAACACACGAGCCGCCATATTGATTATCACCACCAACTACACACAAGCTAACAGGAGCTATTGTACGGGAAGCCTCGCACTAGCCGGTATGCAGGCAAAATAGCTGAGGCCTCGACCATACTTATAGGCGAGCGGCCCCTGCCCTGGCCTCGACGTGACCGCGCGTGATATTCTCGTTTCGACTCGGCGCTGCCGCCGCGTCTCCCAGTATCCTCGAGGGCGACGTTCCCTCTGGATAAGCATGCCACTCTCCTGCCATGCACCTTCCATAGTGGCACCTTCCATAGTGGCACCTTCCATATTGGCCCGATCCCATCAGCCAATCTTACTAAAAGATGAGCTTCTTTCATCGAATAAATATAGCGTAGTCAGGTGGAAATTTGAGAACACCAGACAACCTCTGAGGTGAAGGTGAATAGAGAAGAGTCATTGACACCACCTTGCATATTGGCTCCATCTCATCCGACAATGTTGCGAAAAGATGGTCTTCTATACTCGAGTAGATACAATCTAAACGGGTGAAAAGCCAGGCAGGGCGGAACCTACTCAAGGCTTAGAGTCATTAATATCATAGTTAGTCAATCATATGTTTGCTTCTATCCTACTCAAGGCTTAGAGTACGTATTCAAATATTCTAGCTAAATATTTGACACAACTATCTTGCACTCTTGTTTAGAAGGCCACAAACATATGCAAGTCTTCATTGCTAATGATTAGTGAGGTCTGCATCCATTACTCAACCAAACATAGAAAGTAGTTGTTAGGGTGCTACTTCCCAGTTTTGCAATGCTCTCACATAAACACCCAATATCTTTCTTATGCACACTTGGACAAAACTATTTAAAGAAGTGTTCCCATTGTCTAGAAACAATTAAACAAAATTCTTTAATATACAAACCCTTAGCAATAATAATCTAGTTGTCTTGACACCCATATCATATATGTACCACCAAAATCATATTATCAATAGTGCTATCATCCCCATTTTTGCAACAGTAGGCTTGCACTTCTATTCCATGTTGGAAGTAGCTTCTCTTGATGAGTGACTATACAATGGTGGTTCTTATGAGCTAATCGTCCCCACTTCCTCCTTGGTTCGCTTGCTATATGGATCATGAGTCCACCACAAGGTTGTAGAGCACATTGCAACATTTGAAATTTGGGAAAAAATGGGTGGGAGTTGTTCGCATGATGTTTGACGTAGATTTTGTTATGAATTTCAAATTCAAATTTGCAACATCATTTAAGCAATGGACAAGAGTGTTACTACAAGTATCACTTATGAGACCAAGTTTTGTATATCATTCAATGTTTTTAGTGACAATGAACACTATAAGAGATGAGGAGAATTTCAACACTAGTTTCTCAAGCATTTTCCTTTTAAAAAATGGGACATGGCTATAAGCACCAATATGAGCTTTGAAAAAGGTGCGCACATTATAATCGCCAATATTTCCACATGTAAATACAAGTGCTTATACTAATCCCATTTAAAATATTGGCTAACCAAAACGGCAAAACATATTCCAACACTAGTAGAAAATACTTACAACCATGGGTTTCCTTTCTTCATTTTGATGATACGATCTAGCTTAAAGAAAGTCCATAAACCCTATTGCATTTTTTGTTTTAGTTTTCCTCTTCTTTGTGTCATTTAAGATAGATTAACTCACCTAAGTGCATTGTATATTGTAGATAGTAAAATTTTTCCCTTTTTTGTGTGTTCTTATGGGCTGGGTGGATGTGTGGGTGGGTGGATGGGTGCATGTGTAGGGCATATAATTTAGTAATATCATTGGAATAAGGGTGATTGTGTTCCAATTAGGCAACACGGTCAATCTTCATTCGACATATGCTAGGTACAAGCATGCGCTTGAAAATTGATACTTTGTTATTTTAAAATTTTGATTTATAATTTGGTTTAAAATAGTGATTAACTATGAAATAAAAAATATAAAATTAATTAGTTATAATTATAAAACTAGTAAATCAATTGTAAAGTGAAAGAGAGAGTAGACAATAGACAGGGGAGAGAGAAAAAAGTCGAAAGAGTGAGAGACAAAGAGAGTAGAGAGAGTAGAGAGAGAGTGGAGGGAGATTGGAAATCCGTCTAGGTTAAGTTAAAGGACCACAATGAAAATCTCCTCAAAAAGCTCTAGTTAATGAGATCCAGCCTTAAGAATAACAAGAAACCAGCAAATCAAGGAGTGGATTATGACAACATCTTTTATCTCTACAATTAATGAAATGCAAGCACATCGCAACTCTCCAAAGATTGAGAAGAGGATTGGTAGAATCTAGCAAACTATTGGACTACATCAAATCGCAAGTATACTAACAAGAGTTTCTAACGAAACTGCAAAAAAAAAAGGCTATGCTCGATACAGTCAGTATTTCCTATGTTAAAATTACCCTAATAATTGTATCGATATATCAATCAATAATACATGGTTGAATATTCTCACACATATTCCAATTAAGGATACCATCCCATATTCAAGCGTAAGTATTGGCACATATTGTAGCATGCATTCTGACATAGTTATCAATGCACTTTAAATTTACCCTTCAAGCAAAACTTTTCTTTTATATGTATAATTTACAAGGATACGTGTACCAAGAGCGAGCTAGAGTGAAGTTGAACAAAAACACAATGGTAAGAGCTCATCCTCTCCATAATTCTCAATTTTTTGGATTCTTTATTTGCTTCATTTTTAAGCACTTTGTCTTCTCCACACTATCATTGAGAAAAGCCATGGCTTCAAGATGGAGTTTGTTGTTTTTTGCATATATATATACATGAAAAACCCACATTTTAAGCTTTGTTGTGATAGATTTGAGTGAGAGAGTTAAAATGTGTGTGTGAATTCAAGAGAAATAAAGAAAATAACAATGTACTTTGTTATTGTCAATTTAGTTTCTTAATCATGAATTTTGTACGTAAGCAAGAGATAGAAACAGAAAGACATATAATATTATGGTTTGGTTGCTTCAAAAAAAGAGAGAAAGGGATGAAAGCTTATAGTTTGATCACTTTCTTGGCTTATTTGTTTTCTTTAGAAGAGAAAGAGAAAGAGATAAGGAGATTAGGGCAAAACAAGATTAAATAAAGAAGAAATCAAGGGAAATAGAAAAAGATTAATAAAGAGACAAGTGTGATGTCTTTTAAGCCTAGATATAATTATCTCGTAAGGTATATACAAGTAGAGGTAAGCTTCTTATGTGTAGAGGCAACCAAAGTAGAAAACATTGAACATCGATATCTCCATCGAGCATCCATCAAGTAAACTAGTTAACGTTGTTAATTATAGAAATTTTTATTTAGTACAATTACTGGTTTGCTATAGAAAACATGACAAGTCAATTTTAATTTTGTTTTACCTTGCGTTAACTGAGATTTAATATTTTGATACACTTCTTTATCATTAGAGTTATGGTTTATGTTTTAGAGGTCTTAAGTTCATTGTCATGCATTTTTTGTGAAACTGGATCTACTTCAAACAAGTTTGAAATGTTATCTCAATGAGGTGAAGCAAGCACCATTCAACTCGTAAGCATGACACACAAGGAACTCGTTTTTTTCAAGTATTTGGAGGTGAAGGATTTTTTCAGCTTGATTGAAGAATTTTAGTACTTTTGACATTGATTCTATAATTTGGTGGTATTACTTGGTCTATATTGAATGTTGGAAATCCTTATTGTTTTCAAGATAAAGACATATTGGATATGTTGAAGGTGACCAAGATGGATGTATACTCAAACCTTAAGAACTATAGAAAGCAGTACATGGAAAAAGCTAAAAACTAATAAGAGAAACTCGTTGAGGTTTTTAAGCTTTAAAAAATGTTTGAAAGCTAAAAGGTTGTCGATTTTTGAGGGGCTGATTTAATATTTGGTCGAATGAAAAATCACAAGGAGGGCTACCAAAGGGCGTTCAAGAACAACTGGTATAACTAAGAGGAGCTGGCTTTTGCTCTTGGAGAAGACATCAATAAAGGGTGGCACTATTTTGAAGGACATAATATCAAATTTTGGGAAGTATTGAAGGTTCGTTATCAAGGCAAATTATCAAGGTTATGGTGGTCATCAACGTGGAAGTGCTGGATTAGAAGAGTCCAACAAGGGTGGCAACATTTGTGAAGACCTTGTTTGATAGCTCGATGGCTTAAGCTCAATATTTTCTAATTTTTGAATATGAATGATTAGAAGAGTCCAACAAGGGTGGCAACATTTGCAAAGACCTTGTTTCATAGCTCAATTGCTTAAGGCCTCTTCAGACACCTGAGGGAATGCTACGAGTTACTTCACAAGGGGCTCCATGAGGTGCTTGTTATCAAGTCTTATATTCTTGGATCCTTTTTTATGTGTGATTTTATTGCCTTGAACATGTTGTATTCAAAACTTTTGGGATGTGAGCAAAAGGATCTCTTTTTTTTCATCTAGCACATTTTAATGGGATACATGTATTATACTAGGTCTCTAATTGCGAGGTGATATTTTATTTGGTTGAATGGGTGGAGTTAGGGGGATGCACATCAAAACATTGAGTTTCATGCATTCTATAAATAGTTTTTTGGATAAAAGCAATAGAATTTTTAGAGTTTTAAAGGCATTCACTAAGCTATAACTTATACCGACACTCCTTTTTTCTTGCATGTATTGGGTTGTGTGAGAGATTTATTCTCTCTCATTGCTCACAATACATTATTTTTTATGCCCCCACACCCTTGAGGAGCATTGAAAGTGGTTTGGTGCTATTTCTTTGCAGTTATTGGTTACAGACATGGCGACATTTCACAAGAGATTGGACAAAGGTGTTTATGCTTGGGTAGATTATGTGGAGCAATGTATGTGTATGTTTGATATTGTAGGTGATGAAGATATGGTGAATTTTTCCTTGAAATGATTCAAGGATTATGCCTTGGAAGTTATCAGTTGTGTTCTAGATATGTGGGCTACCAAAGGACATTCAAGAACGATCGGTATAACTAAGAGGAGCTGGATTTTGCCATTGGAGGAGATATCAATTAAGGGTGGCATTGTTTTGAAGGACATAACGTCAAATTTTGGGAAGTATTGAAGGTTCATTATCAAGGCAAATCATCAAGGTTAAATACTATGGTGGTTGTCAACATGAAAGTGCTGGTTTAGAAAAGTCCAAAAAGGGTTGCAACATTTGCAAATACCTTATTTGATAACTTGATGGCTTAAGCTCAATAATTTCTAATTTTCGAAGATGAATGATTAGAAGTGTCCAACAAGGGTGGCAGCATTTGCAAAGATCTTGTTTCATATAGAAAATTGGGGTTGATAAGTTATATTGAACAAAAAAAATAAAGCTTAAGGAGTAAGTATGAGGCTTAGCTCTTATTCGGGGGGAGAATTGGATAAATCTTAAAAATTGCAATCTGGTCGTGGAGTAGATTTTCATAGTGTTCAAGGCGGCTACATTTTTGAGAAGACTATATTGGATGTAAGGCTTGATTAAGGTGCAAATCGATAACGCCGATTGATCACATCATCCTTGAAGAAGTTTCATCCGTCAAAATTTGCATGTTTCAAGTATTTGAGCATTTGAAAATAAATGAAACTAATGTGTGATAATAGAATATCATTTGAGTATAAGTCAACGTCATTGGAATTGCTACTGTGTTGAAGACTATAGCTATGGATGGCCTCTTCAAACACGTGAGGGCATGCTAGGAGTAACTTGACGAGGGACTCCATGAGGTTCTTGTTATCAAGTCTTATATTCTTGGATCCTTTTTTATGTGTGATTTTATTGCCTTGCACATGTTGTATTCAAAACTTTGGATGTGAGCAAAAGGATCTCTTTTTTTTTCATCTAGCACTTTTTAATGGGATACATGTATTCTACTATATCTCTAATAGCGAGGTGATATTTTATTTGGTTGAATGAGTGGAGGAGTTAGGGGGGTGCACATCAAAACATTGAGTTTCATGCATTCTAGAAAGATTTGTTTGGATAGAAGCAATTGAATTTTCTGAGTTTTAAAGACATCACACTAAGCCATAACTTATACCAACACTCCTTTTTCTTGCATGTATTGGGTTGTGTGAAAGATTTATTCTTGCTCATTGCTCACGATACATTATTTTTGGTGCCCCCACACCCGTGAGGAGCACCGAAAGTGGTTTGGTGATATTTCTTTGCAATTATTGGTTACTGACATGGGGACATTTCACAAGAGATTGGACAAAGATGTTTATGCTTGGGTGGATTATATGGAGCAATGTATGTGTATGTTTGATATTGTGGGTGAAGAAGATATGGTGACTTTTTCCTTAAAACGGTTCAAGGATTATGCCTTGTAATTTATCAATTGTGTTCTAGATTATATTCTCAGCAATTGTGGGAAAGTCTCTCTTGGTTATACAGAGCTTCTTCTTTATTCGTCATGTAGGTTCTAGCATGAGTGACCAATCATATAGAAAGTTTTAAGGATTGTACTAGCTTCGACTCAATGACATTAGAGAGATGGAATGCTATTATGAGGACTATGTGGATGTATTGGATCCGTTTTGGCAAAAGGTACATGATTTGGCATTTGGAGTATATCCACAAAGCAATGATGAGTATGTTGAAGAGAAGGCATTTGTATGTCTGGATGAGAGGGAAATATCCACATTGGTGGATTATTCTTTAGCTTTGGAGAAAGCTTAATTTTTTTTGCTGGAGTGACAATTTATGATAGTGATAGAGAAGAGGAGGAGGGCTTCCAAGAGTCTCCTACATCTTGTGGTGATATAGGAGGTGTTTTGTCTACTAATATTGGTTTGGACTCTTTGGTTTGCAAGGAGGATGATGGTGTTTCTTTGGGATTTGGTGAACTATTGAGTGATGTTGAGAGTCATCATGTTGAGGTGTTCCATGATGATTGTGGTGATGAGTTGGGTGTAGAGTTGGTTGTTAAAGGAAATAGACAAGAGCATTTGTCTTGTATACTAGAGGATAAGGGGATTCTTGAAGAGTACTCCTTGGAGTTGGTTGATGCTTCTAGTATTGAGAAGATATTTTTGGATAGTTTGGGAAGTGATGTTGATAATGATTTTGTTCTATGTCAAAAGCCGATACAAAGTGATATGCATGGAGTAGAATGCCCACTTGTTATCTTTTCCTCTACTTTGGATGTCGATATATTTTATGACTTGTATTTGCAGGGTATGTTTTCAGCTAATGATAGTTCTGGGAGGGAACTTGCTATGGATATTTCTAGTGGAGGCTCTCATCTAGTAGAGTATGCTTATGAGTATGAAGATGCTGGTACAATATTATTATTAGATAAAGTAGTGCAAGATGTATCTATTAAAGAAGACCAAGGTTTGTAGATAGAGGAGGCTATTCCTAGCCTTTGGCAAAGAAATTGTTGGATGTATGTAGCAATGCATGGTCTACAGGGTATCGAGGAAGAATACTTGATCAAGTCTTTGGATTTACCTCTTGTAAAGGAAATTATATGGAATATGAGGAGGAAACATACCTATTGCATTGAGGAGTCCAAGTCAAAGTAAGAGATCATGCTGATTGGTTTATATGTAGGCTTTCTTATTTGGATGTGTGGTTGTTGGTAAAGCTTGCAAGTTTTGAGGAAGTGAATATGATATTTGGAGGCAAGGATTTGAGTTTATGAGATGATGAGGTTATTATTATGGATTTGCATTGGATAAAGCATATTTCTCGAGATACCAGACTACAAAAATTTTATGCATATGAGTTATATGGATTTTCTATTTTATCTTCAGGCCTATAGGAGTATCTTGCATGGGATGAAGAGGATGTTATCTATGTGTTTGATCTAGGAGTTCCAAAAGTTTGCTTTATAGAGAAATTTGATGAGAGCAGAATTACCTTTGTGTTTGATCTAGGTACTTGACAAAACTTCTTTATTCGCTATCACGATGAGGGTCAGATTATTTATGTCTTTGATCCAGGTGGATCGCTGCACATAAATGTTTGCAAACTAGGGGGAGGGCTGAATATGTCAAGCATTGTTGTGAAAACTAGATCAACCTTAGACAAGAAGTTCAAAATGTTATCTCAGTGAAGTGAAGCAAGCATAGTTTAGCCTGTAAGTCAGACACAAGGAACTTGTTTTTTCCAACTATTCGGAGATGAAGGATTTTTTTGGCTTTATTGAAGAATTTTAGCAGTCTTGACATTGATTCTATAATGTGGTGTATTACTTTGTCTATATTGAATGTTGGAAATCCTTATTGTTTTCAAGATAAAGACATTCTTGGATATGTTAAAGATGACCGAGATGGGTCTATACTCAAACCTTAAGAATTGTAGAAAGCAATACATGGAAAAAGATTATAAAGACTAATATGAGAAACTTGTTCAGGTTTTTAAGCTTTAAAAAACTTTTGAAATCTAAAAGCAATTTGGAAAGCAATTGTGTTTGAGGATAAATATTTAGAGGAGGATGGTTGTCGATTTTGAGGGGCTAATTGAACATTTGGTTGAAGGAAAAAAAGTGAGGAGGGTTGCTACAAGACATTCAAGAACGACCAGTATAGGTGAGAGGAGCTGGCTTTTGTTGTTGGAGGAGATATTAATAAAGGATGGCATTGTTTTGAAGGACATAGCATCAAATTTTGGGGATTATTGAAGGTTCGTTATTAAGGCAAATCATCAAGGTAAGTGGCAAGCTATGGTTCTCAGCATTTCTTGTTGTTTAGTATTTCTTGTTAGTTTTTGTTTAATTTCCATTGAAGAGGAAACCTTCATTTCATTGGTATCAAAGCATGGACTTTGATCCATGGGAAGAGTCAATTCCATGGAGAATTTAGTCACAGGTGTACAGGTAGCAGGTAACTGGAGTACCAAGATTTGGTCATAGGGTTTGGTACAGTTTAAACCGTGACTAGTCAGGGTTCTCTACAACAAGTTGGGATTAATTGTGGAGATTTCTTGAAGGAGATCTTGAGGAAGATGGAGGTTCTTGGCCAAAATAACAGGTTGTGGTCAAATGGAGACCCATTTTGAAGGATTTTGACCCTAACTAGAGTCTAAACAGGGATTACAAGAGTTAAACCTTGGTTACTTTTTGGAGCAAGCTTCTCTTTCCTCTTTCTCTCAAGCTTTCCTCAAGCTTTCATGGTGGATCTTGGCTTCTCCTTTCTTCTAGGCCTCTCAATGGTTCAAGTAACTTCCATGGTTGAAATCTTTGAGGTATAATCTCTCCATAGAGTAGTCTTAAGCTTGCTTTGACTACTTCTCATTGTGAAGTAGGGGAGTATGTTTTTTGTGTTGTTTGTGTTGACAACACACTCCCTTATGAAGATGAAAAATTAGGCTATATAAGCTGAAGCAAGATTCTACATTGACTCCTCAAGCTTCACAACAAGCACACAGGGATACTTCTCACTCTCATGATCATTCTTGATCTCCTAAACCTTGGCTATGGCAGACTTTATGAAAACAATGAAATTTCTTGAAGAGATCAAAGGGCTTTTACTCTATCAAGCTTCATGGAGCTTCCTCAACACTCAAGGGACCAACATGGACTCGAAGCTTCAAGGATAATTGGCTATGGAGTCAAAATAGGGTAGCAAGCTTTAGGCATCAAGTTCTTGGATTATTCTCTTCCATTTCATGCGGCTTTTGCTCTAAATCACTCTAGGGACCTCTCTTTTGCTTCAAGTATTAAAGATCTTGAAGAATCCAAGCAAGGCCAACCTTTTCTTGAACTACAAGTATGACAGGGGTTGAAGAATTTCTTTGAAATCTCCATCAAAGAGGCTTCAAATTCAAGGGATTTTCATCTATACTACTCATTGGAGCTGAAGACTTGATCTAGACATCATTCTTGGATCATATTTGGAGCTCATGTGTGGGATTATGGAGTCTATTCTTCTCTTGATCATTTGTTAAATTCAAGAAGACGGTCTATCAACCTTTATGGCTGAAGTTTTTGACTCAAGCAACATCTTCTTCTTCAATCATTGAAAGATGTACTTCTATTACTCTTCTTTAATCTCTCCAATTCCTCATCCAATTGTTGTTGCATTTTCTATTGCTGAAGGAGAGGTTAAGCAAAGTACTCTTGCATTGAGCTCCAACCTCAGCATTGATTGAATGAACCATAATACTCAATTATTGAGGTATTGAATCTTGAATCCCAAGCATGAATTGATTGATGAATCAGCCCGTTGAAATTGAGGTCTATCATTACTCTTTGCATTGTTTAATTGATCAGTCCATAGCATTAACCATACAATTTCCTTTCAATTTTGCTAATGGATTGCTTAACCTCTAACTTTGGGGTCTTTTGCTGATTCAATCTATTGAGAATACCCAAGAAATTGGTAAAAGGTGAGCATAGTAAATCAGTGAGTCATTGATTACTATAGATAAACCTTTCTCATCCTCATTTACATGCATTTTACCTTCCAATTCCTGCATATCATGGAAATATCAAAATCTTGATTCAGCCATGCATATCATACCCTGGTGTTTTTAGAACACTAGCTCTGCCATGTATATTCCAACTGAGGAAAAGGCTGAATTCGGACAAGATAGCAAGATGATAGTGAGTTGACCCTCCCTTGCTATTTATGACTCTGTAGGGGTACAGAACCTGGCCCGAAAGGAACTCTGTGTTAAAATTTCAAGCTCCACCCATATCTCTTTATGTGTGTGACTAATTGACACCAGCTAGAGCACCTCTTTATGTGTGTGAATAACCGACACCAACTAGATACAATTGAGCATGTGTATGACATTAATAAGTCAAGAGCTAACCATAGTTAGATGATGGTTAGTGAAACCTAGTGTAATACACTCTCTTTCAGTTAGTAGTCGAATAATGGAATAGTGAAGAAGATGAAGATGATGAGTTAAGGCTCATGGTTCTGCACCACTCTGTGTCTCTCCCTCTCTTTCAATATGGTATCAGAGCAATCATGGATGGGCTCTCTAAAGCATAGCAATAGTTGAGCTAACCTTAGATCTTGGAGATAATGTGGATCATTTGAAAGAGCAGGCTGCTATTGAGCTTCTGTGAAGGTATGAACCAAACTTGTGTGGCTTCCATTCATCCAATAGTTAATCAAAGCTTGTTGGGGGGCTTTCCAAGGCCTATTTGAGCACTATAGTATTGCTCATGACCATCATCATCATCAAAAGCAAGAAGAAGAAGTTGTTGGCCTGAATTGTGTGATTGCGCCTGCTGAGGCAGCCTCCTGTCCTGCCTGCAAATCATACATTGGGAGCTTACTAAAGTGCTCTATTGCTTGTGCACACACCTTTGGAATGTGTTGAGAGCATCTAATCATCAAATGCTTGATGTTGAGCTCATCATTTAGCTGTGTGAACAATTTTACAGATCTAGAATGAGGGTTGAATTGTTGTACATTGACTGGACAGCATGTACTTAGTCATGTTTGACACACTAAAGCTCTCTGACATTATGTGTTTTGGCATCATTGAAGCATAGGTATATGCAAGAAGGACATACACACATGTTCTTGTGCCTTGGAGTTGAAATTTGGAGGTCAAAATATTCAAATCTAGGAGCCTTTCTCAGGCTAAAAACTGTCATAGATCTGTGAACAGCAAGCATTGTCTGTACTTGAAGCATTACTTGGCATTGGTTGGTTCCTATGAACTATATGACTTGGGATATGTCTACTAAATGTTTGGAGGACTAAGACAAGAATTGAATGCTACTAAAAATTGAAGTCTAGAGCTAAAAACAAATGCATTTAGAGTGTCTTGGCTGGTTACAAGCAAGGAATGCAGTCCATGACTTTGCTCCTCAAAGACAGAGTATCTATGGTTGTAAGTATGGTCATGTATTGACCCCGACACACTAAAGCAAATGTATGAAGGGATTTGAAGACATTTTGGAGCTATATAAACTTTTTTTTGCTAAGTATTTGATGACTGCAACATGCAAGCAAGATATTTGCCACTTGTACCTAATGTATATGCACTAATATGTGCCCAAATGATCATGTATGGAACCATATATGCACTAGTAGATATTCTGGAGGTTTTGGAGCATGTATGATATGTATACATCTCAATTTTAGCTTTGAATCTGTTTCTGGTCACTAATAGTTTACATATTTTAAATTGCATGTATGTACTTTGACAGTAAGGTTGCATGAGATAGAGTTAAAGTGACTACATGGTCTATGTATTGATGGATGTACCTATGGGTTATGCCACATGTTTGTGAATGGTTTTGAGACGTTTATGGGCTGAAATACCCTAGTTTTAATAGTGAATTTGCTGCAAAAAAATTGTCATAAACAGTCAAAGACTACAGTTGGTCAGTGAGACTTGTTGGCTTGCAGGGAGTCTAGTCAAACATTGTCTATTGCACTGGTCAAACATTGTCTATTGCAACATGGAAAATGCACAGGGCACTGACAACATTACCCAGATTGTTGGTGAGAAGTTGGATAACAAGAACTTTGCCTTGTGGAAATTCAAAATGAAGAACTTTTTGGTCAGCAAAGGATATCGGGGATCTATGCACTAGTCATGAAGCTAAAACCTGAATTGTCTAAATGGCTGACACGTGATTAGAGAAGAGCTCATAAACAATGAATAGAGAGAGCATGCAAAGTGCTACATTGGTTTTCTTTATGTATAGTGATGCTATGGCACTACAAATCACTGGATGTGATTCCCTGAAGGATGCTTGGGACATACTCATGAAGAACTATGGAAATGTAGCACATGCACGTAAGATTCAGCTGAAATAGCAATTCAACAACATGTCTAGGAATGGCAAAAGTATCCAAGCTTATGTGATAGAGATAAAGACCATAGCAGACTAGCTTGCCACTATTGGATCACAAGTATCTCAGGATAATATGTTTGCAGTCACTCTGAATGGACTTGGCAAGGAATATAAAGCATTTGATACATTTATTTCTATTAGATCTGAACCCCCTGACTGGGATGAGTTGCTTGCTTTGTTGTTGCATGAGGAAGTAAATCTTAGATTGAACACAGGTTCTAGTACATCTCAAAGTAGAGAAAGTGTCTTTTATTCTAGTCAACATGGTAGAGGCGACAGAGGCCGTGGCTCTTTTCAAGGTCATGGAGACACTCAAAACACCTATGGACAGCAACAGCAGAGTAATTGGCATTTCACAAATACACTAGACTAGCATGGATCTGGTGGCTTTAGAGGCAAGGGGAGATCAACCCGAGGCAGAGATGGTGGATCTTGGCAGTCGACAATCCAACAGGGACAAGGACTATCATTATTGTGGCAAATATGGGCACATTGCAAAGGATTGTCATAAAAAGCAGGCAGATATGAAGGCTAAGGGTAAACAACATGGAAACTATGCATCTTCTAGTAGTGCTCATGATGAGCAAGGTGACAGGTTTTTTGCCATGTAGCATGTGTCCAAGAATGCACCTAGGCAGAACAGAGATGAGAGATTGTACATTAATTCTGTGGCTTCTAACCATATGACACCCCATGAGAGTGGTTTGATGAGTTAGTTGCAGGTTCACATGGTTATGTTTTTTACTAGGTATGACACCCAACATGACATTCAACACACAGGAATTGTTCTGTTGATGATGCTTGATGGCAAGAAAAAGAGCCTGCATGATGTATTGCATGTACCGTCAATAACTAAGAATCTATTGTCAGTGGGACAGATGGTAGAACAAAATCTGCAGGTTAGATTCAATAGAGATGGTTGCTTTATTGAAGAATACAATAATGGTCGCAAATTAATTGCTCGAGGCAGAAGGGATGGCAAGATGTTTACATTGGATGCAACTATTCCAGAACTTAAGGCAACCATGTTTGCACATGATGAGGGTGCTATTCAGGATGTTGAGATTTGGCATAAGAGGATTGGCCATGTTATTGTTCAAAAGCTAAAATCTATGTAGCAAAAGGAAGTGGTACTTGGATTGCCCAAATTCAAGTATAATGATCTTGGCCATGTATGTCATGCATGTCAATTTGGAAAGCACGCACAGTTTCCCTTTATGAGACATGTGAAGAATAGCTCGAGACCCTTGTAGTTGACACACTTTGATGTTTGGGTTCCGTCTCATAATGCTTTGTTTGGAGGTGCTCGTTACTATGTATCTTTCATTGATGATTTCAACAGGTACACTTGACTGTACATATTGAAACATAGAGACGATGTGTTTGATGCATTAAAAGATTTCAAGAAGCATGTTGAAAATGAGTTGGGCTACTATATTTCTTGTCTTAGGTCAGATGGAGGTGGAGAATATGTCTCTAAAAATTTTGACAAATATCTTACAAAGTAGGGGATCAAAAGACAGCTTACTTGCAGCTATACACTACAGCAAAACAGTGTAGCATAGAGGAAAAATAGAGTACTGATGGAGTCAGCTAGAGGCATATTGAATGAAAAGTGTTTGCCTAACGCTTACTGGGCTGAAGCAATGGTGACTGCTATATGTGTGCTGAATAGAACCCCTACATCAAGTATTCATGATGTAACACGTTATGAGAGGTTGTATGGTCATAAATCTGACATCGGGCACTTAAAGGTATTTTGCTGCATTGCATACATACATATTCCTAATGAAAAGAGGAAGAAATTGGATCCCAAAGCTATCAAGAGTGTGTTTTTGGGTTATGCATAGGAAAGGAAAGCTTATAAATACTATGTGCTGTCTACTCATGGGATGTTGATAAAAGCAGAGATATTGTCTTTAACAAGCTAGCTTCTTGGTATGGGAATCCAGTTGCAATGGCTACTAATGGATCAGCTAGCACAAGTAATGCTGAAAATACCCTTGCAATTAGTACATCTATGAGTGGTCCAACAGGTGATGTGTCATCTACAGTGAGCCCTTGGTCAGGACGGTTGTGAAATTGCACTCCTATTTTCACACTGACACGGACATGTCAGTGAGGGGGAGATTGGATAAGGGAAAAGAAAATATGTTTGAGGATGTAATAGATCCACTTACTGCAGGTTATGAGTTGTCTAGTAGTGATACCTTGGACAGTGAGTTGGGGATTCCTTCTGTTATGACACCTGGTGCAAGGCAAAATCGGTATGTACAGCCTTAAGAGAGGCAAGCTCAAAGTGAGCCACAGTTGAGGAGATCTAAAAGGGTTAGAAGACCAGTTTGGATAGACTTACATATAATGGATATTCAGCCTATCATTATGTCTATATGACTAAGATAACAAGTTTCAAAGAACCCACTAAGTTTGATGAGGTAGTTTGCAGATGAGAACTGGTATGCTTATGACATGTTACAGAAGTATGGTATGGCTGAATGTAAGGCTATGGATACACCCCTAGACCAAAATGTCAAGCTACAGATTGATGTTGGGACTGAGATAGAGAATGTTACAATGTATAGAAAGATGGTGGGCATCTTGATCTACCTCGACCTGACTTGAGCTATGTTGTGGGGCTGATCAGTTAATTCATGCAAAAGCCTCGCAAACCGCATTTGGATGCAGTCAGGAGGATCATGAGATGTGTAAAGGGTACTACAGATTATGGGTCATTTTATGCATATGGAAAACCCCTTGACTTGACAGGGTACACTGACACTGACTGGGCTGGTTGTGCCTATGATAGGAGGTCAACCAATGGATATGCATTTGGATTAGACAACAACATGATCAATCGGCAAAGTAAAAAATAGCCTACAGTTGCATTGTCTAGAAGCTGAGTACCAAGGTGCAACCTTAACGGCCTGTGAAGCTATTTGGTTGCTGAAGTTACTGAATGACTTGGGGATACACTTGGACAGCAAAGTGAAGCTACATTGTGATAATCTTAGCAGTGTGATGCTTGCAAGCAATCTTGTCTACCATGCAAGATCTAAACATATTGCAGTACATTACCATTTCATCAGAGAAATGGTACTAGCAAAGCAGATTGACTTAATACATGTGAAGACTGAAGACTAGGTAGTGGATATCTTTACCAAATCACTTGGTAAAGAAAATTTCATCTATTTTAGGTAGCTACTTGGAGTGTTGCAGATGGTTTGAGCTTGAGGGGGAGTGTTAGAATTTCAAGCTCCACCCATATCTCTTTATGTGTGTGACTGACCGACACTAGCTGGATACAGCTATACATGTATGTGACATTAATAAGTCATGACCTAACCATACTTAGATGATGTTTAGTGAAACCTAGTGTAATACTCTCTCTTTCAATTAGTAGTCAAATAATGAAATAGTGATGAAGAAGAAGAAGATGAGCTGAACCTCATGGTTCTACAGAAGCTCATGGTTCTGCACCACTCTCTGTCTCTCCCTCTCTTTCAATGCTTTGCACACCTTTTGGAGTTTCAGAGCTCATTTAGATGCTTGACCACCATTTTATCCCTCACCATAGGTGGTGGACTGTTCAAAGAGTAGAGAGAGAGAAAGGGAAAAAATCCATATCCATGAGCCTTCAGGCTCTCAACCTCATTCCTTCATTTCCACACACTAAACTGAAAAGCACACACACACTACAAGACAAACTCTAGTCAGGTCACTGACTGACTACTAACCCGACTTATTTAATGTAGTCACATGTAGACAGATGTACACACTAGCTGTCATAGATGTCGGTCATAGATGAAGACACACTGACGGTGAGCTTGATTTCTAACACTCCCCCTCAAGCTCAAAAACAAAACTCAAATCATCTGCATCACTCCAAGTAGCTGTCTAAAGTGAATGAACTTATCTTTACCAAGTGATTTGGTAAAGATGTCTGCTACCTGGTCTTCAATCTTCACATGCTCCAAGTCAATCTGATCTGCTAAAACCATTTCCCTGATGAAATGGTAGTGAACCTCAATGTGTTTTGATCTTGCATGATAAACAGGATTGCTTGCTAACATAACACTGCTCAAATTGTCACAGTACAACTTGACTTTGCTGTCCAAGTGTACTCCCAAGTCATTCAGTAACTTCTGTAACCACTTAGCTTCACAGGCCGCTAAGACCGCACCATGATACTCTGCTTCCGTACTGGACAATGCAACTGTAGGCTGTTTCTTACTCTGCCAACTGATCATGCTACTACCCAATCCAAATGCATAGCTGTTGGTTGACCTCCTGTCATACGTGCAACCAGCCAGTCAGCATCAGTGTACCCCATCAAGTCAAGGGTTTTCCCATATGCATAAAACAGCCCATGATCTGTGGTACCCTTTACATATCTCAGAATTCTTCTGACTGCATCCAAGTGTGGTTTGCGAGGCTTCTGCATGAACTGACTGATCATCCCCACAGCATAACTCAAGTCGGGTCTAGTGATCGTGAGATAGATCAAGCTGCCTACCATCTGTCTGTACATAGTAACATTCTCAATCTCTGTCCCAACATCAATCTGCAGCTTGACATTCTACTCCAAAGGTGTATCCATAGGCTTGCAATCAGCCATACCATATTTCTATAACATGTCATGAGCATATTGCTTCTATAGCAGCCATATGCCTTGAGGTGTAGAAACAACCTCAATCCCCAAAAAGTATTTCAGCTCTCCAAGGTCCTTGACCTTAAATTCAGCCTGTAAACACGTCTTTATTTCAGCAATCCCATTTTCATCATCTCCTGTAATGATTAAGTCATCAACATAGACAACTAGGAAAACATAGCCACTATCTGTCTTCTTCGCAAACAAACTATGATCAGCATCTCCCAATCGGAAACCATGTTGCTGTAAATAACTGCTGATGCGAGCATTCCATGCTCTGGGTGCCTGTTTCAACCCATATAATGCCTTTTTCAGCCGACATACATGTGCTGGAAATTCTGGATGTACATAGCCTTCAGGCTGTTCCATGTAAACCTCTTCCTATAATTCTCCATTGAGAAATGCATTCTTTACATCCATCTGCCATAGTTTCCAGCCTCTAGCTGCTGCCAAAGCAATCACAGTTCTAACTGTAGCCATCTTTGCTACAGGACTGAAAGTCTCCTCATAATCAAGACCATACTGTTGCGCATACCCTTTTGCAATCAGCCTGGCCTTATATCTTTCCAATGATCCATATAATTTACATTTTACCTTATACACCCACTTGCATCCAATAGGTGTTTTGCCCTCAGGCAACTGTACCAAATCCCATGTACAATTTTCAGCCAAAGCTAAATATTCCTCATCCATAGCAGCACGCCAATTCTCATCTGAAACTGCCTCATCAAACTTACTTGGTTCTCTAAAACCTGTTACTTTTGTCATATAAGCATAATGACGGGCTGAATATCCAGTGTAAGTATACCTGTCAACAAGTCGTCTGACCCTCTCTGATCTCCTGAGCTGTGGCTCACTGTGAGCTTGCCTCTCATGAGGCGGCACATAACGGCTCTGTCTAGCACCTGGCATCATAACAGACGGAATCCCCAATTCGCTATCTAAGCTGTCACTGCTAGATGAATCATAACCTACAGAGAGTGTAACTTTTACATCTTCAAAAACCTTTTCTTTTCCCTTATTTGTTCTCCCCCTCACTGACATATCCGTGTCAGTGGATGCAGTAGAGCGACTCCGTAATCGTCCTGTCCAAGGACTCACTGTAGATGATACATCACCTGTCTGACCAGTCATGGAAGTACTCTCTGCAGGAGTATTTTCAGCATGACTCATACTGGGTGAGCCATCAGTAGGCACTGCAACAGGATTCCCATACCAAGATGCTAACTCATCAAATACCACATCTCTGCTTATGAGTGTCTCATGCGTAGAAGGTACATAACACTTATAAGCTTTCCGTTCCTGTGCATATCCAGTAAACACACTGTTCACTGCCTTAGGATCCAATTTCTTCCTCTTCTCATCCGGTATATGCACATATGCAATGCTGCCAAATACCTTCAAGTGTGAAATATCAGGTTTATGACCATACAGCCGTTCATACGGAGTGACATCATGAATCCCTACTGTAGGGTTTCGATTCAGCACATATACAGCAGTCACCACTGCTTCAGCCCAATAACCATTTGGCAGACATTTTTCATTCAGCATAGCTCTAGCTGACTCCATCAAAACCCTGTTTTTCCTCTCTGCAACACCGTTTTGCTGCGGTGTATAACTACATGTGAGCTGTCTTCTGATCCCATGTTTAGCAAGATACATGTCAAAGTAGTTTGAGACATATTCACCTCCTCCATCTGATCTCAAACATGATATGTAATAGCCCAATTCATTTTCAGCATGTTTCTTGAAGTCTTTTAATGCATCAAACACATCATCCTTATGTTTCAAGATATAAAACCAAGTGTACCTGCTGAAATCATCAATAAATGAGACATAATATCGTGCACCGCCAAAGGAAGCATTATGTGAAGGACCCCAGACATCAGAGTGTACCAACTGTAAAGGCCTAGTGTTGTTTTTTACATGTCTCATGAAAGGAAACCGTGCCTGCTTCCCAAACTGACATGCAGGGCATACATGACCAAAATCATTATACTTGAATTTAGGTAATCCAAGTACTACTTCTTTCTGCTGCATAGATTTCAGCTTTTGTACATTGACATGTCTGATTCTCTTGTGCCAGATTTCTACATCTCTGATGGCACTCTCATCATGAGCAAACATAGCTGCTTTAAGTTCAGGAATGGTCGCTTCCAAAGTAAACATCCTGCCATCCCTTCTACCCTTGGCAATTAGCTTGCAGCCATTTCCATACTCCTCAATGAAACATCCATCCTTGTTAAACCTCACTTGCAGATTCTGTTCTGCCATTTGACCCACAGACAACAGATTCTTTGTTATGGTTGGTACATGTAATACATCATGCAGGCCTTTCTTCTTGCCATAAGGCATCATCAATGGAACAATCCCTTTATGCTTTATGTCATGTTGGGTATCATCCCCAGTACATACATGACCATGTGTACCTGCAACCATCTCATCAAACCACTCTCCATGCGGGGTCATGTGGTTTGACGCACCAGAGTCAATGTACCACCTGTCATCTCTGTTCTGCCTTGACACAGTCTTGGACACATGCTGCATGGCAAAGAGTCTATCAACCGACTCATCATGAGCACCACTGGAAGATGCATAGTGCCCATGCTGTCTACCCTTTGCCTTCATATCTCCTTGCTTCTTGTAACAATCCTTTGCAATATGCCCATACCGGCCACAATAATGGCAGTCCTTGTCCATGTTGGACTGATCAGACGACCGCCATGAACCAGAACCACCGCCTCTACCTCGGGGTGATCTCCCCCTGCCTCTAAAACCACCAGCTCCTCGCTGGCCCTATGTATTGGCACCATGCCAATTACTCTGTTGCTGTTGTTGTTGTCCATAAGTATTACGAGTGTCACCACGACCTCGAAACGAACCATGACCTCTAGATCCTCTGCCACGCTGGCTAGAGTACAACACAGTGTCTCTACTCTGAGATGCACTAGAACCTGTATTCAAACCAAGTTTGACTTCCTCATGCAGCAAGAAAGCAACTAGCTCTTCCCAGCTAGGGGGCTCTTCTCGGACAAAAATGGAAGTGTCAAAAGCTTTGTACTCTTTGTCTAAGCCATTCAAAGCAACAGCAATCATATCATCTTCTGATATACTTGAGCCAATAGTAGCAAGTTGATCAGCTATGGTCTTAATCTCCGTGGTATACGTCTGGATGCTCTTGCCATTCCTAGACATGTTGTTGAACTGCTGTTTCAACTGGATCTTTCTTGCATGTGTCATGGTTCCATAATTTTTCATCAGTATGTCCCAAGCATCCTTCGGAGTCTCACATCCAGTGATTTGAATTACCATAGCATCAGATATACATAAGGAAAACCAATGCAGCACCTTGCATGCTCTTTCATTCCATAGCCTGTAGGCTCTTTTCTGTTCATTTGTTAGATTGTGTGCAGGCAACTCAGGAGCAACTTCATCTCCTGTACATAAATCCCAATAACCTCTGCCAACCAGAAAGTTTTTCATTCTGAATTTCCATAATGTAAAGTTCTTATTATCCAACTTCTCTCCAACTATCTGAGTGATATTGTCAATCCCATGTGCATTAGCCATGATGCAATTGACTGTCTATCAAGTGCATGACTCCCTGCAGTCCAATAAGTATGACTGACTAAGTTCAGTCCATAACAGTTTATGACAGTTTTCTGCACTAAATTGTAGAAAAAAAACCAGGGTATTTCAGCCCACTGACACCCCAAAACAACCCTCAAACAAGTGATCTCAACTGTAGATATAACTGTCAATACATAAGCTATGTGTTTGCTTCAGCTTAAGCTTATGTAACCTCACTGCCAGGGTATATACATGCAGTCTGAAAACTGTAAACTGTGAGTAACCAGCAGCAATTTCAAGTCCAAAACTGAGTGTGTCAACAAATTCAGTTTCAGGTTGCAGTTAACCAGAATTCAGCATACCAAGCTCCAAGCAGCTCCAAAATGTCTTTTGACCATGTCATACATTTACTTTGTAGTAGCAAGTTCAATACATGAGCATCTGAGTAGGCATAGATAACCTGTCTTCATTGACCAATGGCGTAAACCTCATGAGCTGTTTGTAATTAACTAGAATAGTGTAACTGCATTTACTTCAGCTTCAAAATTCAATTTTCAATGATGCTCATTGCTTGCTTCAATTCTCCATGCATTCAGCATGTATAGGCCAGTTCACATAGATGATGGAACCCCCAACATGACTTGTATTTCTTCAATAATGCACAGTACTTGTCATTGACTGTGTATGACAATTTTCAGCCTGTCATTGATTTTCAGATCTGAGTATTCTGTCATTGACTGTGTATGACAGTTTTCAGCCTGTCATTGATTTTCAGATCTGAGTATTCTGTCATTGATTGTGTATGACAGTTTTTAGCCTGTCATTGATTTTCATATATGAGTATTCTGTCATTGACTGTGTATGACAGTTTTCAGCCTGTCATTGATTTTCAAATCTGAGTATTCTAAGCAAGAGATCTCAGCTCCAAGACATTTGATCCAATGTATACATGCTTTGACACATTCTTGTGCTCCAAATATGCCTTCTGAGTGTAGTACAAGGCTCCTGTGTGTCAGTAATGACTGAATGCATGCTGTCCATTCATGTTTACAGCAGTTCAAAAATGATTATAGGTCTGTGTCTGTCACTCCAGCTCATAACACAGCTCCCACACAAGCATTTACTCCTTGCACACTTCAAATACCATCAATAGTGAGCATACATGCTCTATGAGCCTTGTCGAGGTGCCCCGCTGAAGATTGACAGGTTGCTGTCCACTCAGATCAGCAGGCGCAGATTTTTAGATCAGGGGGCGCAGATTTTCAGGCACAGGTTGCTGTCCACTCAGATCAGCAGGCACAGATTTTCAGATACAGGTTGTTGTCCATTCAGATCAACAGGCGCAGATTTTCAGATACATGTTCCTGATTTTCAGGAGGCAATCCACGATTTTCAGACACAGGTTGCTGATTTTCAGGAGGGAGTCCACGATTTTTAGAAGGTAGTCCACGCTGATTCCTTCCTTTGACTATGGCTTCATTTGCAAGTGTCCAGCTTCTCCCACATCCTCATGGATGAGGCTCTGATACCATGTTCAAAGAGTAGAGAGAGAGAAAGGGAAAAAATCCATATCCATGAGCCTTCAGGCTCTCAAGCTCATTCCTTCATTTCCACACACTAAACTGAAAAGCGCACACACACTACAAGATAAAGTGACCTAGTGTAGACTAGACTGACTAACTCTAGTCACTGACTACTAACCCGACTTATTTAATGTAGTCACATGTAGACAGATGTACACACTAGCTGTCATAGATGTCGGTTATAGATGAAGACACACTGACGGTGAGCTTGATTTCTAACATGGACCACAGAAGACCACTTGGGAAAGAGTTGACAAAGACTTGAAGATTTTTGGTACCAAACAGGGCAGTAGATGACAGTTTTGAACAGAGATACACGTCAACAGGTACTTTACAAGTGATCATAGGTTGATGACAGAGCCTACACGTTTTACTTTAGTGCCCATAGGGGATTCTTAATTATCTATGACCAAATGGACTGAAACAGGGTCCACAAACAGTGAGTTTACAGGTGGTTACAAGTTACTGTCTCATCCTACACAGTCATAAAGAATCAGTTACAGGGGTTGAATATTTTATTCTAAAAAATTGGTTCTTACACTCTATGCATGGAGGACAAAGTTAGCTTTGATCCTAGCTATAGAGCACCTCATTTGGACCTACGGTTCAAAAGTTATGGTCATTTTAGTGACATCTGGTCACTGTAGACTGCACTTGGACAGGTTGATAGGGTACATTGTTTTTATCTAAAGAAACCATATACCTCTTCCATATTTGTAACCTCAGTAAATCTACTATATCTACATGTTATTAGCTTTGTTTGGAGCTATCAAGCACTTAGATTGGATGAGTGTAGCTCTAGTTATTGACCATTCTTTGACATGCAATCCTGAGTTACTATAGTTTCCATGATGGCAAGGAATAAGAAGAAGGAGCAGGTATTGGAGCACATTAATGAATGAGGGCTTAGAATATTAAAATGCTGAAGCAAATCCTACCATAGGGGCCGCAAATCAAGGACATGAATTTATGGGCAATAGTACAACTAATGAAGAGATCCAATGGCCAAGGGTTCCTCATGACAATGATCCTAGAATTAAAGTAAATGTTTCTCATGATTCCAATGATTTCCAGCAGTTATCAAAGCAAATTGGTAATATGAATGAAGGTCTAATCTAACTTACCCATTCAATGGATGACAAGTTTGGCAAGATGATTAACATATGGAGCAGCAAAACCATAGGTTGGATGCCGAATTTGAACAGATGGTAACAATATTCAGCAACTTGGGTGACAAATTGCAAAGCAATCCACCTTCCCATGATGAAGATGTACCTATTACTCATGGCAATGTGAGGTTCAGCCCACCAGCATATACCATCCACTTTTGAACATGGAGGACCTTCTAAGGTGAATGAAACAGTTTAGCCTCATACCAACTCTTGGAATAGAAACATGCCAAACTTTATGATTCCAATTAACTCAACAGCCAAGGTGCAAAGAGAGAGATAATGGATAGCAAGATTATTCCCTGCATGATGACAGAAATGAGTTTGTACATGGATGTCATCCCTTCTATAAAGAGTTCAGTTCTCAACATACTTGAGTTCATAATGTAAGAGATGATCAAGGGCAGTATGCACTAGCAGTTGTCCAGTCCCCTGGAATTAATGGCCAATTAATCTGTGGTCCCGTGAGAGAATCAGTTGAACTCCATCCTCTTCTTCTCGGAATCTACTGATCAAATCCTTCGTACCCACTAACCAACTGAGGGGATTGAGAAATAGAAGTGGCAGGAGATGGAACAGGAATGAGTAAAAGAGGATGAAGAGATGGGTAGGCAAAATCATAAAATGAGGAATAAGCTAAAGAAGGAGTAGCTGAAAATTTAAGCGAATCAGTTAGAAAAGGTGTCAATTGATAAGCAGGAAAAGTAGAAGGTATATGGATAGATGGAGAAGGACGTGGCGGAGAAGGGGAAAAGACTCGATCTTCAATGAAAGAACAATAGGTAAAGATTGGAATTTGAGGAAAACCCTGAGGTTGGAAAAGAGAGGTAAGTTAGTTACTGAGTTGGATTGATAAAGGGAAAAATAAGCATCATAGCAATGGGCCATTTGTTGGTAGTACAATAAGCTAGGAACAGAGGGACCTAAAACAGATCATCAATGGTAGGCATCAAAGAAGGATGAATCAAATGGATGGTTCTTGGAAAGATAAGCTAGGAGATCCACCCTCAATTGGTTAGTGCTCTGCACATGAGTAGAAGCTATATTCTGGCGTTAGTTCAGGACCACATAATCAATCATTGAATGCCATGAAGTGTCAGGGCAAGTAGCCACTTTAGAAGAATAGCACTGGAACATGTCATCTATCCTCAACTCCAAATGGTTGACATATAAGGCAGCTTGTAAGACCACATCCCCCACATACCATGCCAGATGTACATCATCTGAAATTAACAGATCATCTCATAAATACATATAAGACAACAACATGGTATCCGTCGTCACAGAATCTTCAAAGACCATACGGACAACTTTTGTCAGCAAATCAGAAGACCAAGCCCCACTCCAACCATCCTTCCTGAAAGTGCTCAAATGTAGACCATAATAAATCCATCGTGGACTGCAATCTTTCCATTTTATCTTGAAACAACAGACATAATGTGGCTTGTCTCTGGAGAACTGCCAAATCTTGTTGAGATATAGAAGGAATCATAGGGACACTGGGGCTTGGAGGAATGGACCGTGACTGCACCAGCTGGTCCTGCAACTGCTTAATCTGGGAAGCTTAGGATTCCAATGTATGGTGAGCAGTCTATAAAGCTGACAGTTTCGTATCTAAAAGAGTCTTAAACTCTTGAGCTTCTTTAGACATTTTCTCTTTCTCCTCCAAAACTCTAACGACCTCTGACTGAGCCTCTGCTAACTGAATTTTCAAAGAATATATTTCTTCTCTCTGGGCCTCAATCATTTGGGTCTGCTACTCCATCTGCTTAAATAGATCGGTAAGAGTGTCTTTAGCAGAGGCTAACTCTGTGGTTGCCTTATGCATCTGGTCTTTGGATTGCATCAATTCTTCATAGAAAGAAGCATATAACTGTTGAACACAAGCTATCACTGAGAGTCCAATAGAACTATGGATGTCATTACAAAGGAAAGAAATGGCATCCCCCGACACTAAACTGTTCAGCAAAGGAACTGATATTTCCAAAGAACCCTCTCAATCTACCCGGAATAAGTTGTTGCATGTGAGGTAGGCAAGAAGGTCACTTCCAGAGGTAGAACTATTACTAAAGGAATGACTGGTGGAACTTTCTCTGCTACACGCTTCAAGTGCTTCCGCTGAATGACCAATGGAGGAGGGGAATTAAGATACTCTACGTCAATGGATTCTGAATCTTCTAAAGGTGGAGGGGGAGGGACTTGATCAGATGGAGGAGGAAGAAGCACACCCTTCTTAAGGCCGGAATATGTCAAGAAAGCATATAAATATGAACCATAAGTTACATTGATAACATTCCCTCTGGTCACTTTGACAAAATGTTGGTCCATCTTCGTAAGAAGGTAAGTACTCCAGTCAATGGCAACCCCTTGTAGCACCATCTTGGAAGTTGTGAAGAGCTCCTTGGACAAATAGTGGGATAGTGTCTTGGCAGGCATAAACCTAAATCTGTCTTGGAGAAATTGGCAGACTAGCTTCCAGAGAGGATCAGTGATCATTGAGAAAGACACTCTTGAAGTATTAATCACCTTCTTGACATCAAGGACCTCTTTGCTTGCTTCTGTAACAGTTGAGAATCTCGTCATTTGAGAATAACTATCTGGTTGTAATAAAGGGTTCTTCTTTGTAGGGAAGGGACAAAGCCTTCCCTAACCCTCTAGGTGTCAAAACCATGGAATTACCACGAACCAAGCCCGATTTTTTACTGTATGACGCAAGAAGCTCATCATATAGGGCTGGATTGTCTAGAATCAAAGGGAGTGAAGCAACCACAAAAGTTACAAGGCCAGCTTTTGCGATAGGCTCAAAAGTCAGTAGGGAAGAATAATCCCTACTAATCAATGGGACATACTGAACAGGAGGAGGAGCTTGAGGCACCATTCAGATGGAATATACACACATACCACAAACACAGACAATCACAGTGAATGCCTGCAAAACAACCAAATAGCTATCAAAAAGAGGTCATGGCATACATGCATGATCAACTTGAGGCATATGCAGGGGATATGCACATCAGATGCGTAGGGACGTGTCCCCACACTTAAAACCTTAACAGAAAGAGGAGATTAATCGACACAGCCACAGACTTGTCAACTGACTGGACACTCGCGTCCCCACACTTAAGAGATCACATACACTTGCAAACAGCAAAGTAGGGTTAGGAACACTTGGTCCGTTTTGCATATGGTCGAAGGAACACTTGGTCCATTTCGCGTATGGTCGAAGGAATCGGCACTGTTACAGAAGGGTTGGAGTCGACTGCAGGAGAGGTACCACGGCTCACTCCAGCATTCAGCCAGCATGGCAAGGACCATGCAGCAGCACCCAGGGAGGTAGCTGGTTGATGAAGCCCGTCGGGAGAGGTGTCATTGATGAAAGATAGTCACTCAACTCACAGGCACTCAAGAGGAATGAAAGAACACACTCGCTCCATAACATACATCACTCGAGGTAATATTGATGGAAACCCAGATCTCACACCCAGTTTAGAAATCGACAAGGGAATAGTGCAAAGTGAGTATGCCAAGATACACAATTGATTCTACATTAGTGCGTCCAACCCATCTAGCATAGGTGCAAGCAGGAAGGCCAGGGAGCCTTGCAGTACCATGTCCCGAACAGAGTGACATGTCCTATGCTGATGGCAGAGACCCATCCTATGTGTACATAGGGAAATGGGAACATACCTCACTCCAATGGTCGTAACATCCCTCAATCCTCACCTCTCAATACTTGATTGAAGGAACATCTGTCACACTCAACCCACCCTCCTCACGCTCTGTTGAAAGATAAGAGGATAGCCCATTCCTCAAACCCATTGATGTAATCCTCACTATCACTTGTGTAGAGGTTGTATGCCTTGTGCGCTTTTGATGGTGCAACAGTGCATCCCATCCTTGTGACGGCATACAGTGCAAGAAGGAAGGCTAGGGAGCCTTATGGTGCAGTGCATAGGAATAGATTGTGCATTGTGCATTGAAAGACCCATCCCGTGCATGCAACACTCCGTTCACACTATCACCTCTCATTTGATTTGAAGGGAAAGACTGGTCACTCACCCCACCCTCTGACTCTCTGATAGATACAGTGGGCAGCCCATACACATGTCCCCATCCTGTTAGGATGAAAGATCACATCACTCAATGGATTGGTAATGAAGATCATGTCGGATGTTGTTGTCATCAAGATATTGAAGACAAGCCATACCCAAGGAGGCAGCCAACGAGTCTCGTACTTCAATGATTTGTAAGAAAGATCGTCTATTAAGAAGTACGGATGGACTGATATTACAAAGATAGTGCGCCAAGGGAGGTGGATTCAAATTACTTACTAAAAAGGTGCAGCTGGTGAGTCAGCTATCCTGAATTGCAAGGCGTTACCACCTTTTCCACAGTCAGCTTTCTGCCCAAGGGTGTTTCCACCTTTTCTTGGAACGAGGCCTGTTATGACAGGGAATTTCTTCCTTTTCTTCCATAACAGTTTTGTTTGTTTTCTTTTTCTTTTTCTTTTTCTTTTTCCTTTTTTTGTGTTTTTCATTAAGAAAGAGAATGGTAGAAATACCATGTGTCATGACCAACCTCGCCACCATTGTTGGATCAGATGAGAAGAGAACAAGGTCGGGTTGAGATGTATCTGTAAGGGGCTAGTAGAACGAGACCGCCTCATGAAGAGAATCATAAGGGCTATCAAAAGCACAAAGAGAAGGACGGTGCGATGCCCAAAAGGGAGAGGGTAACTATGATTGTCAAGATCCTTACGGAGGGAAGTACTTCTTCAGACGATAGCCATTGATCAGGAAAGGATCATCAAAGGCATCAATGGTCTACACCTGAACAGGGTCATTAGGATTGACAGCAAGTACCTTGTATAGGCCCATCCACCTTGTTGAAGCTTGCCAGGAAACTTACCAAATCTCGAATCATAGGCTAGAACAAGATCACCTTCTTTGAATTCCTTGTGCTTGATGAAACTATCATGATAGGCCTTGCGTCACGCTTGAGTGGTTTCCATGCACTGTAGGGCCATCCGTTGTATCTCATCCAAGCATTCCAAGTGCAGGAGGCGGTGTTGCAGTGACTCATCATCTCCCAATTGTTCTTTAACTACCACGCGCAAAGAGGGCAATTCCAGTTCAACAGGGAAGACAGCTTTTGTACCATACACTAGCTAGAAAGGGGTCTATCCTGTAGCTGCCTTATGGGAGGTTTTATATGCCCAGAGGGCCTCTATAAGTTGATTATCCTAGTCGCGACGATGTGCAGCAATCGTTCTTGTCAGGATTGAGCAAAGGATGTGATTGGTGACTTCAACTTGGCCATTGGCTCTAGGGTAGTAAGGAGTGGACTTGCGATGGCGAATCTTACATAGCTCTGTCAGCTCCTCCATGATTTTGTTAAGAAAATGAGTACCTATGTTACTTACCAGCTCGAGAGGACTGCCAAAACGGGTGATAATATTTTCATACATGAACAGAGCTACGTTGTTACCATCGTCTTGCTTCACAGCTTTAGCTTCACACCACTTTGTGACATAATCCGTATATACTAATATGTATTTGTTCTGCTTCCGTCTGGTGGTGGATCAATGGGACCCACAAAATCAATCCCACACTTCTTAAATGGCTTTAGGGGAAGAATAGGTTGTAGTGGCATGGCACTTGTTTTGGTGGGTTTCCCCATTCACTGACAAGCATCACATCTCTTGCAATAGTCATGTGCATCCTTATGGAGGGTCAGCCACCAGTATCCCACCACAACAGAGCCTTCCTGGCTATTGCTTCTCCTGCGAAGTGTCCACCACATGGCTTGTCATGGCATGCTTTCAATACTATGCCGATTTCATCTCCTGCAACACATCTTCTCAGCACTTCATCTTTGCCTCTCTTGTACAGTGCACTGCCTAGCAAAGTGTAGGGGGCTGATTCTAACAGAAGCTTCTTCTTCTCATGGCTTGAGATGCCAGGAGGATATTGTTGAGTTGCCAGGAGGTTGGCTATATCTGCATACCAGGGAGTAGTTGTTTCAACTAGAAACAAGGAAGCATCAAGAAGGTGTGGATCATCCTGTTCCTCTCTTGTAGTTTGAGGAATCTGTGACAGATGATCGACTAGGACATGGGAACGGCCAGGCTTGGTGACCACTTCAAAATCAAACTCTTGGAATAGGAGTAACCATCTCATCAGTCGTCCTTTGACATCTGCTTTATTCATCAGGAAGGAAAGGGCTTCATGATCCGCGTAGAACTTGAAATGCATTGATAATAGATAGTGTCGAACCTTCTCCAATGCAAACATCATTGCCAAGCACTCAAGCTCTGTCACTGTGTAGTTCTGCTCCCTATCAGTGACCTTTCGGCTTGCATAATATATTGGTTGATCTAATTTAGAGGGGCCCTTTTGACATAGGACAGCACATAGCCCTTCAATGATGCATCTATGTTCACATGAAACTCCTTCGTCCAATCAGGAGGCTGTAAGATAGGTGCTTGGATAAGGTACTATTTTAGGGTATTAAAGGCTCCTTCCCAGTCATCAGTCCAAAGGAAATCCGCGTCTTTCCTTATGAGCTTGTGCAGAGAGGCTGCCTTGGTTGCAAAATGTGCAATAAGCCTTCTGTAGTAGCCGACATGGCCAAGAAATCCTTGCAATTGCTTGAGGTTTGTTGGTACTGCCAAGGAGGCAATCTTCTCAATCTTCGTCGGGTCTGTTGCAATCCCTTGTGCAAAGACAATATGGCCCAAAATAACTCCTGATGAAATGCCAAAGACACATTTGTGGGGGTTGAGAGAAATCACATCGGCATCTATCAAAACATTGCTCTAGGTGTCCCCAATGCTCTCGTATTAAGCTATAGACACAAAAGTCATCAAGATACACCTCAAAGAAATCATGCAGATGATTCTGGAAGGCAACCATCATTACTTGTTGGAAGGTGGCAGGAGCATTATAGAGCCCAAATGGCATTACTCTATAGGCATAGGTCCCCCATTCTCTGTGGTGAAGGTTGTTTTAGGTTGGTCCTCTTCTATAATTTGGACTTGGTTATATCTGTTGAATCCGTCCAAGAGGGAATACAGCTCATGGCCTGTCACTGTGTCCAATAACTGGTTTGTAAAAGGGATAGGGAAATGATCCTTCTTCATCTTCGAATTGAGCTTTCGAAAGTCCACACATATTTAAAGTTTTCAGTTCTTCTTGGGTACTACTACAATGGATGAAACCCATTCACTATTAGCCACGGGATAAATGAACTCGACTTCAAGGAGCTTCAATAATTCGGCCTTCACTAGAGCAGAATAATTAGGATTCATACGCATTTTTCTTTGCCTTATAGGTTTGGCATTAGGCTCTAGGTCAATGTGATGTTGGCATATTGTGGGATCAATCCCCTTTAGATCTTTATATGACCAAGCAAACACGTCTCAGTTCTCCTTTAGTAAATCTTGCAGGACCACTAGTTCTTCTTCTGGAAGATTGAGACCCACTTTTAGGTGACATTTAGTACCGTCAGTATCCAGGAATGTCACTTGTCTTTCACCTTCCACTTCGCGGATAAATGTCCCACGGATTGCTTCTAGATAGAGGTGTGACTCTTTCAATGGAGTAGTGTCATTGTCTGATGTTCCACTAGAACCAGTGTCCTCCTTCTGAACAAATGACTCATTTGTCTGTTCAAATTGCTGGAAGGGTATTAGAGCTTTGTTTGCTTCTGTGTGAGTGGTGATTTCTTCTGGACTTAGGGATTCATCTTCAGAGGATGCGTCCAGGAATGTCACATAATACGGACCTTCTAGAAGTCGTGGCTCTGGCTTCTGTTGACAAGGGGTATCATCATCATCTTTTCTCCAGAATGAATGGTTAGGGCGACAGGAGCCATTGGTGAACTTAATTTTTATTCCTTTGATCCATTGCTTATGTAGATTCTGCATACTTTGTGGTCCATTGGTCAACCCAAATGGAACCATGGTCATTCCCTCCAACACCCGGAGATCTTCGGCCTCTGAGATCTCTGTAGGGACATCAAGAAGATCATCTGCTATCAGAAGATCTTCTTCAACTGCACTTTCATAACGTGCTTTGTTTTCTTCCTCATCATGTCCATCCTCTTCCTCTGAAGGCTCTGTCTCTGCTTCTGTAGAGGCTCTGTAGGAGAAGAACAGATCTTTTGCCTCTGTGTCTACTTTTGCTTCTGCTTCTAGCTATGTCTATGCTTCTGACTCTGCCTTTGACTCTGCGACTGCCATGTAATAGGGAGAACAGTACATCCATGCTTCTATCTCACTGTCAAAGGTGATTTCAGAAGTTAATTCTAGTTGAGGCAGTAGATATTCTCCCATGGACAAGGACTTTGCTTCCTTTGCTAGTTGGCTTACAATGCCCACTGTTAGGGACTGTGCCTCTGTTTTCTTGGGAAAGATCTGTTTAACAGCCTCTTCGTCTCCTGATGTACCATCTGTTACCTCGTTGGAGGAGTCAGTTATGACTTCGATGGATGTGGATCCATTACCTTTTTGCAATCCATATAACTTGAACACCACTTTTTTGGGTCCTCTGCCTAGGGTTAGGGTTCCTTTGAACCAGTCCGTCCTGGCTCTTGCTTCAAAAAGCCAAGGTCTTCCCAACAACAGAGGGTATAAGTTCCCATAAGAATTTGGTTTAACCACCAGATAGGTCAGCCAATAATCTTTTCCTACAAGGGTTGTTTTTACGTATGGGAGGATGCCCAACGGTTTAATTCTGCTTTGGTCTGCCAATCTGATAAGCCACTGTGTAGGTTGAATTCCTTGCAACCCTAAGTCCTTCATTGTCACATCCGTCATTATGTTTACTGATGAGCCTCCATCAATCAATGCATCTGAAATAAAGCATCCTTCTATCCATACACTAATGTCTGGGGTTCCAGGATCTAGGAAGGCATTAGCCACATCTACTTCCTTCGCAGGTTCTGCGGCTCTATTGGACTTTATTATTGTTGGGGGAGCAATCCTTATTCTACGTCTTCTTGTCAAGATGCTTTTGAATTTCTTTCGACATCTGGGAGACAGCATCAGCAACTGTTGGAATGTTAAGTTAGGTTTAAAAGTGTCTAGGTCTTTTACCAAGTCATAATCTTTGATAGGATCCATAGGCTTTTCTAGCCTGCTGGGGAATGGGGCTACACCCATTTTTATCTTTCCTTTTTCTTCTAACAATGGCAGCATCAACACACTTCTTCTGTTTCTGGAGGTGCTTCTGCATCATCTATCTCCTGGACCTCTGGTCCTGTTTCTGGGACTGTCTCTACTGTGACTCTATGTGGCACTGTAGTGCTCTGTACTACATTGTTCTGTCCTAAACTACTATGTCCCTCTGTTGACACGTTGAACTTCACAGTCTTGGCGGGGGAATTATTTTCATTCTGAACAACTGGTTCCTTCTTCTTGGCGCACGTGACAACGAAAACTTCCAACTCTATGAAATTGGAGGCATGCTCTTGTGCCTTCTGTTGGCTATCAGTAGCATTGGCCTTGACAAGGGCTGGACTTGGACAGTCCTTTGCAGTGTGGCCTTCTCCTTTGCATCAACTGCATAAGGGCTTGTAATCCATAGATCGTCTAGGGTTTGGACAATTCGGGGAGATATGACCCTTTTCTCCACACCTATAACATTCCACCTCTAATCTCTGACCACCGCCAGACTGTCGTCCTCTATAACTTTGAGAGGGAAACTTCCTTGGATAGAAATTAGAACCAAATTCCCTAGGCTTTGGTCCAATATCTTGTGTTGTCATTTTGAATTCTAGCAAGTTGAATCTTGCATTTTCCTCCTTCTGTCTTCATTCGTGCATCTCTTTCAGAGAGCAAATATCCTCTGTATGGTTCTTCCGCAAACAGTAGGAATAGAAAGCTCCAGGAATGGTTGGTTTTCAAGTACATTCAGTGGCTAAATGTCCCAGTTTATGACACTTTTCACACCATGTATTAGAGCACATCACATCTCTCCCAGCTCCCGTAGGGGTAGATATATTGGTAGTATTCACCTTCAACGTCTGTAGCTGCTCTGTAATCACATCCATAAGCTCTTTCTTGATACTTGCAACTGAGTTGGATAAGTAGTCCTTCAGATTTTCACCTCCTGAAGTACTTGTAGTAGAGTTTTGGGAAGCTTCTGTAATTACTGCATACACTGGTTGGGTCAATCCAAAGGGTCCTCTGTTCTGGTTCTAATTCAGAGCTCCTGTGGTAGGGTTCCACTGTTATTGAGTCGCCATTGGAGGAATTGTTTGAGGCCACTATTGTTGTGATTGAACCATCATTTGAGGCACTATCATCTGTAGCGACCACAGTGGATTAGGTGCATTATATTGCAGCATTGTTTGCATCTGGGAATAGGGGTAGGGAACTGTCCCTGGGACTGCATTTGGTGGGTATACCATTCCTGGCATGGGAGGAGGTAAGACTCCTCTTCCTGGAGTCATTGACAGCCTTGCTTCAACTTCATCATACAATCTTGCACTTTCCACTGGAACTTGTAGATTGACTGGTCTTCTCAATTCCATGAACTTACAAACTTCTGGTTGTAGGCCTCTAAGGAACACTCCTTTCTGGATACCTTCATCCAAATTATGGTTAGTCCATCTCTTCAAGATGGATTCCATTCGCAAGACATAAGCTTCTACTCTTTCTCCAGAGGACTGACTTAGGTTCATGAACTCCTCTCGCATCCGCTCTTCAAAACCTTCACGCCTAAATTTAGTAAGGAAGGCCAAATGTTCATGCTGCTTGTCTCTCATACCACTGAAATGCCGCACCTTTGAGAGTGGCAGGGAATATTGCTAACCAATGCTCAAGGGTTTTGGCATTGTTAGCCACACATGCTACCATAAATTCTGCTACATGAAGATCAGGGTCTTCATTGTACTCTCCCTTAAAAATTGGCAATGGGACTACATTTGCTAGCCTGTCATCAATATTTCCAAGACGAATTTTACTAGGAAGGGATCTTGAGTCACCATGGGGACTTTTGTAAAGAGTGCTTTTAGGGCTTCAAAGGAGGCTTCTACTGCAAGCTCATTCTCATCCTTGATTTTTGCCTTCTCTCTTCTCACATACCTCTGGACTCATTCTAATGCTTGCCTCTTGATTGTGTCATTCATCAAGGGCTTCACAATCTCCCACTTGATGATGTCTGGAAACTTCTCAATGAATACCAAATCTTCCATGGATAATCATTCTCTCTGCTTCTGCTCTTCAGTTTGTTCCCAAACAATTTGTCACCAAGATGCAAGTTTCTGTTGCTTCAATAGAAAGAGGAAACAGTCCACCGCATAGAGCTTACATCATGATGGTAATATGTTTTCGCCAATGTGGGGTGAACTTCTTGTAGAAAGTGGCTTTGATAATAAGAATCTCCAACTCTTCAGTGGAAGAAGGAACTTTACAAATATCCATTGAATTCTTCTCTTCTTGGTAATGCCACTTTCTTCATTTTCAGCCTCTTCTTATGCTTGTTGATGGCAACTTTCCCCAGCTGTGCACCAAAAACATGGAGCCCCAAGAGAGACACCAAGGAAAAGGGGATTCTACTGCAAGAAAATCTATCTTGTAACATTAACAAGCTTTTATTTCATTCTTTTGATGACCAAAACAAAGAGAACAGCAAATCTTCGCGCAACATCATAGTAGATATCTCCCAGGATTTGATAGAATCAACCATAATCTTCAATTTCTTCATAGAATCCATCAATAGAATAAGGAACATAAAATAATATACCATTTTTTAATGGAAATCAATCATATAATATTCATCTTCAATGTCTTCATAGTTTTCTCTCTCAATCTCTCATATACAGATACATTGTTTTAATAGAATTGTCTATCTCTGGCTCTCTCTCTCTCTCTCTATCTCTCTATAATACATCATCTCCTCACTACAATACTCAATAATGACACTTAATAATCCTTCTTAGGTCATGGATGCACCTCCCAAGAGGTATGTCTGATGCGAAGAGGCACCAGAGCCACTACAGTGTCTCTTCATAGCTCACTACTGTCACTGTCACTTTAGTGTTCTATTCAATCTTCAGCAGCTACTTCTTCCATTTGTTTTAGCTCTTTTGAACTTAGATTCATCCTTTCCAAAATTTAGAAAACTTTCCCAAAGTCACATATACATTCTACAGAACACTTACAGAAGATCTACAGAACAGAATTGAACATGAACAGAGCAAAGACAGAGGCTCTACAGAAGGTTTACAGAAGGTTACAACATAAGGTCATCAAAGAACAACAAATCCTCATAACTCATACTAAAACCATTTCAAACTATCAAAAACTATTCAATAAGCTTTCAAAAGTTTTTAACCTTCATCAATCATCAATCCATGCTTCATACAAAAGAAAATCAAAACAAAACAGAGGCTATACAGAGGGTATCAGGACCAATCAGAACCTCAATAGAACATATCAGAACATCACAGAGCCTCATATTTCTACTAAAAATCATCATAATCTTCCAAAACATAATCAATATCATCCAAAACACTCTCAAACACTTTCATTATCAATCATACATCACTCTAAATCTATCAAAAATCAACCATTCAGACCTCAAAAACAACAAAAATCGGTCAAAAATTCAGTCTTTTTCCACTCTCAACATTACTACTTTAAGAAATAGATGCCCCACTGAAGGTACAAGTGGCTAATGGTGCTCAAAAGTTGAGAAAAGAGATATGCCAGTAGAATCCTATTGAATTATCACAGTCTTGCACTATTATGACGGACTTGATTGTCCTAGATATGGGTCCTATTGGCATCATCATTGGTTGTGATTGACTTAAATAGCTTGGAAATTTTTCTTTCAATCTAAATTAATGCTATGTCTTGCATTTTCACACTTCTTCTATCAAAGGCAGATGAAAATCAACAATCTACTTCACCTAACGAGCAAGATCCATCTATGAAAACTTTTGGAAGAGTTTAAGGAAGCCCACCTACATCATTGCCTCCTCAGCGAGTGGATCATCCTATTGATTTAATGCGTGACACTAAACCCATCAATAAACCTCCTTACAAGTTACCCAAATATGAGAGAGAAGAAGTAGAAAAACAAGTTAAATACTTGCTGGAAATGGGGTTTATTCAGCCTAGTCAGTCACCTTTTGCTTCTCCCATACTACTTGTCAAGAAGAAAGATGGGTCATTTGGGATGTGTATTGACTATAGAGACTTAAACAAGAGCACCATAAAGAATAGGTACCCAATTCCCCGCATTGATGATTTGTGGGATGAACTCAAGTATGCAAGAGTTTTCACTAAGATTGACGTAAGGTCAGGGTATCACCAAATTAGGATGAAAGCAGGGGATGAGTACAAAACAGCTTTTAGGATAGAAAGAGGTCTCTATCACTTCCTAGTTATGCCATGTGGACTTTCAAATGCACCTACAACTTTCCAGACTCTTAGGAACAAGATTTTGCAACCATTCTTGTATAAATCAATCTTGGTATTCTTTGATGATATTCTCATCTATAGCAAGAATAGAGAGGAACATCTGAAGCATGTCAAAGAAGTCCTTCTTACCTCAAGAAGACACAAGCTTTTTGCAAAGGAAAGCAAGTGTACTTTTATGGGTGATGAGGTAGAATTCTTGAGTCATATGGTTGGTGAGAAAGGAATTATGGTTGATCCAAAGAAGGTCCAGTGCATTAAGGACTGGGCCATACCACAGAATTCTACTTCATTGTGAGGATTTCTTGGATTATCTTCTTTTTATAGGAGATTTATCAAGAATTATGCCCATGTAGCAACTCCTCTCACTGATAGATTGAAAAAGGAAGCTTTCTTTTGGGATGCTATAGCCACTATGAGTTTCAATGAGCTGAAAAGTCTTCTCATCTCATCACCTATTTTAGTGTGCCCAGCCTTTTCCAAGGAGTTCACTATATTTGCCGATGCTAGTGGCAGAGGTATTGGGACTATTTTATGCCAAGACCATGGTGTTATTGCTTATGAAAGCAGGAAGTTGGATGATAAAGAAAGGGAACTCCATGTCTATGAGCAAAAAATGTTAGCCATTCTTCATGCAATCAAGAAGTGGCACCACTACATCTATGGCATCCATTTTAAGGTGAAGAGCAACCATCGTGTGCTGAAGTATTTCCTCTCTCAACCAAATCTCTCTCCCAAACAAAGACAATGGTTAGCTACACTTCAGGGATATGATTTTGAGATTTCTTATTTGGTAGGCAAGGATAATGTAGTGGCAAATGCCTTATCTAGGGTGTGGGCATGTTCCGTTTCTACTATCTCTACCATACATAAGTATTGGATTCGGGACATTCAAGAAGAATATCTTTTAGATGAGCACACTGCCAATATTATGAAGCAATTACAGCAGGACAATGGATCTAAATTTCCCAATTTCAAATGGCAAAATAGACTTCTTTGGTTTAAAGGAAGAGTATACTTGACCCCTCAATCATCATTTAGGTCTGAAATTTTACAGGAGATACATTCTTCTCCTTTGGAAAGACATATTGGATTGTTTAAAACCTTTGACAAGATCCATAAATGTTTCTATTGGAAGGGACTTTGAAAAGATTTCAAGGAGTATGTGATGCAGTGCTTACCATGCCAACAGAATAAAGATTCAAATTTATTGCCTAGTGGTCTACTTTAACCTTTGCCTATCCCACATGGTAAATGGACTGATATCAACATGAATTTTATTACAGGACTTCCTACCACTAAGTAGGGCTAGAATGGCATTTTTGTTGTGGTTGATCATCTTACAAAATCAGCCCACTTCTTACCTACCAAAGTCCAATATTCAGCCAAACAGGTGGCAAATCAGTTCATGGAAGAAATTTTCAAACTTCATGGATTACCTATATGAAGATTGTTTCTGACAGGGATTCCAAGTTCATGGGGAATTTTTGGAAAAGCCTTTTTACTTCCATGGGTACCAAACTAACTCCAAGTACTGCCTACCATCCACAAATAGATGGCCAAACTGAAAGGGTCAATAAATGGTTAGAAATCTACCTTAGACACTTTTGCCATGATACACAGAATGCATGGGACATTGGATTCATCTTGCGGAGTTCTGTCTCAATAATACTCATCACATGAGTATTGGTATGTCACCATTTGAGGCATTGTATGAATATAAAGTCCAATACACCTTCAACATTGTTTCATGACAAAGTGAATCCTCTTGCTTGAGAAGAGTTGGAAAAGATGGAAACCTTAATGAAGCAGTGCAAAGAAAACATTAGGAAGGCACAAGAGACAATGAAATTATATGCGGATGATAAAAGAAGGCATGTGGATTTTGAAGAAGGAGAATGGGTATTTTTGAAAGTACCTAAGTCTTGTTGTGCTTCTCTCAAGGGTAGACATAATAAAATTATTCATCACAATTATGGTTCATATCAAATCACAAGGAAAGTTGGAGATCTTGCTTACCAACTTGATTTGCCTTCAACCACATGCATTCACAATGTTTTTCATATGTCTCAACTCAAGAAATACATTGGCCCTAACATACAAGTTCTTGAAGAACTACCTCCTCTTGATGAAGATGGCCTAATCATCTATGAGCCCAAAAGGATTATTGGCAAGAGAGAAGGTTCTAAGGAACCATATTATTATGGAATATATTGTCAAGTGAAAGGGATTGCCTATGGAAGAATCATCTTGGCAACATGCTTCATATTTAGATCAGTTTCCATGGCTTCTTCAAGAAGATAATTAGTTCATTGCACAGTGACATCTTGCTATTATAATTTTCTGTCATGAAAATAATTGATCTATCGACGTCAAAATTGGATTTTGATGATATGGATGGATACCTTATGAAGTATACTTCATTTCTATATCTCATATGCATCATTCCAACATTTTTATCCAAAGTTGTGGATCATTTACTATCACTACCCTGTTCAAGACATCATTCCAAATTTCCATTGTTTTGAGCTTATTTTGGAGATTCTTTTCAATGGAAGATTATCTTCTTCAATGGAAAACTTCAACAAGGATATTCAACATTGTGCTCTCATTTCTTGACATTTACCATCCACTTATCCTTTCAACCTTCAAAGTTTTGAGGACAAAACTTTTGGGCAGGGATGGATTGTAATAAAGCAATTTTTCCTGCTACCTTGGTTAAGTAATTAGCCTATTTTAAATTGGAGTGTAAAAGGCAAGAGGGTGCCAATATAAATCATCTTGTATTAATCATTTTCACATCTCCGCTTCTTGAAGCTACCATGGTAGCTTGGATAAAGCTACCATGGCTTCAATATCTCTTGTAATTCTTGGTTGTAAGACATCTTGAATAAAGAAGTGGCAAGCTATGGTTCTGAGCATTTCTTGTTAGTGTTTGTGTAATTTCCATTAAAGAGGCAACTTTCATTTCATTATGTCATTCTACCCGCTGATTCGACCATTGCCATAGCATTGGGTTCTACCTAAGCAGCTCTTCCAAAGGTAGAGTCACAGGGGCCAATATCAATGTAGTGAGCAAGTTGCCAACCGCTTGCTTTTCGTTAGGCTTCTATACTATTTTGTCAATGATCTTGGGCAGTCTACCTACATGTGGCATCTAGGCTCTGTCTATACGGTGCTACGTGGGGTGTAGATGCTTCTCTTGGTCTTGACCATGTAGGCAAGATTGTTGTACTCACGCTATAGAGCCCATTGATCTTGTCTTCGATAATGGATTTTGCATCCTTTAGATGTGCTTGGTCTTCTCTCACCCACTCCTTGACCTTATATCGACCACTTCTAATTGGTGCCTTGGATTGGTGGGATATTCTATAATCTTGGCATTTCCCTTTTCTGATGTCTTAAAAGCAAATGTCTCTACTTCTACATCTATGACTCATTTCCCCTTCGTAACATGGTGGCACTATCTATCTTAAGCATAATCTTTGTCTCAGCCCTCTTTATCCTTCGTTTATGGCTTTTCTTCCTTATTGAGGCTGTGTCAAGATTGCTAGGTCTAGGTAATGAAATACCGGCATGCTTTTCTTGTGCTCAGGTCATGATATTCAGTAGAATTGGCATGGCTTCGCCATCAAGTGTCTAAATTATGAATAGCCCCAATGGTACGGATGGCACATGGAAGGTTTTCACCTAGGGCACTCAGCGTACAAGTGTGTGATCCCACACTCAAGGCATCTCACATCGGCCTTGTCTTAATTAGCTTGCTCCCTCTCAGAGCATCAAGATGATGAGATGTGCCCTGGGTGACTACAAGTCTACTTAAAAGTGATAAGCAAATCTTGTGTACTGAGTTTTGAGCTACTTCTTGCAAATGTGGCATCACTTCCTAACCCATATCTCTTGTCACGATTTCTCTCTCATTGTATGTTATCAATGCACATGGCCTTGTCTAAGACTACATCCAAATTGGACAATGGTCCCTACAACTCTTAAAAAGAAATGGCAAACAACCCAATGAGCTTTTCAGTATAGGCATCAATGGAGAGTTATCAAGTTAGCATGGAACCATGAGTTTCCAAAAACCTTATGCATGCTCAAGGGTTTTATGCAAACAATTGATGGGTTTTGTTACTTATATTATCTAAATTGACTCCTCTTGCACCATGGTCCATTCCAAATCCAACCTTGGCAAACATTTATTCTAACCAAAGACAAAGAAAGATAAATTCAAATGCAAGCTAATACCACATGTGAATTTAATTGAGGACACTAGAAAGGCATGACCAAAGACACCAATGGCCTAAAATCCTATGGTTGTCTATTGAAAGAAGACACTAGAGCCACCCAATGTAAGAACAATAGCCCATAGCAATTCCCAATCTGCTAAGCACATATATCTTTAGACACCTTTGATTAGGCCCTAAAGAAATAGAACAATAATAGCCATATACCACTTCTCAACCTAAGAAATTAGGCCTTAAAGAAAAGACCCAAAACTATCGAAGGAAAAAAGAGCCATAGCTAACAATAGTTGCAATTGTATTTAAACAACAAAGGTATCTAATGGGAAATGCAACAATAGCAACCCTATACCATTGCTTGAAGGGGGGAAGCTATTGAAGCACCAAAAGTCAAGAACAATGATCACAAATCACTGTCAATTCCACGTGAGGCTTCTAAACACACACATATCCCAACACCACCATCACTCTCGACTGCTACCACTACTAAGCCTACTTGTTTGGTAGTTATTATTCCCCAATAAAACATGGGATTGAAACAATCCTTACTACTTCTATCCTTGACAACTTAGCCAAGGAACGAGCCTTTTGTGTTTTAATAGAAATGAATAGAAGATCTAAGCTAGATTGCACAACTATCATTATTTTTTTTAATCTCTAGTGGAAATGGCAAAAAACATGGCAGAGAAGAAGAATCAACCCATGACTAAGTGGTTTTTCTAGATAGCTTCTCAAGCTACAACTAGGTGCAGGTACATCCTCACGACAGACATAAGACAACATTTGTGACTGAATGGGGCAATTTTGCCTACATAATCATGCCATTTGGGCTAACAAATGCACTAGCTACCTTTCGGTGCCTCATGTGTGCCATCTTCAAAGACATGCTTAGGCGAGAATTGGAGGCATTTGTTTGATGATATGTGTGTCCACTCTAGTTTGAGGGAACACCTAGATAAACTTCGTGCAGTCTTTGAGCGATGTAGGCTATATAATCTCTCCTTGAACCCCTTAAAGTCCTAGTTCTTGGTAAAGCATGGATGTATCCTAGGGCACGTGATGTTTAAGAACGGCTTTGACAACAACTTCTCCAAAGTCAAGGTCATTGCCTATTTGCCACCTCCCACAAAACTATAAGGGAGTTCAATGCTTCCTAGGACACATAGGATAATATCGACGATTTGTTCTAAGCTATGCATTGATTTCTAGACCCCTTTACAAATTGCTAATTGTATTTGAGTAGACCGAGGAATGCCAGCATGCTTATGAGGAACTAAAGAAGACTCTTACGAATATACCAATCCTACAAGCCCCATCAAAGTTCATCGTGGGAGCTTTTTTGTGCAAACCTAGCGAACACAATCTTGATTATCTTGTGAGCTTTACTAGTAGACAACTCATGGATACGGAGATGAATTACTCCACGATGGAGAGGGAAGGCCTAGCTATGGTGTTTGCTATGAAGAAGTTCCGTCATTAACTTTTAGCTACGCCCTTCACCTTCTTTGTTGACCATCAAGCTTTGCTAATTTAGTAAACAAAACTTGCACTACAGGATGCATAGCTAGATAGTTACTTCTGCTTCTAGAGTTTGACTTCTCTGTGGTTGTACAGAAGGGTAAGCAGAACTACATGGCAAGCCATATGTTTCGCATACCCATAGGAGAAGCTGTTAACTAGTGCATTATAGATGACCTACCAAATGAGCACCTTTTTAGCATGACCAATGGGAGTGTACTATTCATGGTTGATTTAATACCATATTGGGCAAATGACACAGTCCAAATCTTAGAGCATGGATTGCCTAAGAGACTTATAGAGAAGGCTAGGCTAAAGCACCTTATCCTCAAGGTTCACGCCTATCAGTTAATAGTCAGTCAGCTCTATAGACTAGGATGGGATGGGTTATTATGAAGATGAATGTGTGAGCACGAGATGCATGATGTACTTGGTGAAGCACATGGTGGAATTGCTTGGGGACACTTCAACAGAGACACTATAGCATGCAAGATGTTGCAATCCCAACTATGGTGGCCCAAGCAAGATCTGAGAAAAATATCAATAGGATTGACAGGATCGGCATGGCTAGCTAGAGTGTTGCAATCCCTTGATCTCTCTCTTTTTAACTTCTATTATGTGATGCAACTAAGTTCATGAAGCATTGCCAAATGAGTGCTAGAGAACCAAAGTCCCCATCCATAAGGACAAGATGGTGATAGTACAACCACTCTTTGAAAAGTGGGGAATCAACTTCATTGGACCAGTCAATTCTGCAGCACAGTACTCACACAGGCAAAGTACATAATTGTGGCTATGGATTATCTCATGAAATAGGCTAAAGATCAAGCCACTAGAAAAAAAAGATGCTAGAACCACAACTAAGTTTATTTGGGAGGAGGTGATCTCGTTATTTGGATGCCCCATCGAACTAGTTAGTGATCAAGGCACACACTCCATTAATGAGATGATTGCCCATTTGCTATCCACCTTCTCGATCATCCATAGGAAATCCCCACCATATTACCTTTAGGCTAACGGTCAAGTGGAATCTATGAATAAGACCCTAGTGTATGTCCTAACTAAGGTAGTCTCCACCTTGTGCACTAACTGGGACAATAAACTCATGGTAGCACTATGGGCCTATATGATAGCTTACAAGATAGCCATAGGGCAGACACCATTCATGCTAACCTATGGAACTGAAGCAATCCTGCCATTGGAGTTCTTCTTTCCAAGCATGAGAGTGGAAGTATAACAGAGATGGGATGGAAAGAAAGCATGGATGGAATGCCTAGTGGAGTTAGAATGCCTCTTTGAAACCTGACTCCTGGAAACTCATACACTAATCTGTGAAAAGGTGAGATGCAAGAGCACATATCAAACAACGCAACTTCAAGTAGGGCGACCTAGTGCTCCTATACTCTGTGAAGGGCCATAAGCAAAAGATGAAGTTCATGGGATTGGGACCTTTCGCAACATTAGTCAAACAGGCAATGTAGAGCTTGAGACTCTAGAGGGGGAGAGCATAGGCTTCTTTAATGGCAATCACCTCAAGAAGTACTACCCTCTAACGCACCCACTACATGAGCCTCCAATGCTAGACCTACATGTAAACATAAGAGTAGTCACCATCACTGAGATAGAGGACAAGGACAAACACATGACCATTGGACCCTCATTGGTCCAGCCCCAGTTGCAATCTACCAATGAAAAACTCAACCCATTTAGGGGACAGTCTTATTCACTACTCAAAAAGTGCAAGGTAGCGATCTCTTTCGAGACTGAAAGCCTACCAATGATCTTCTATGTGATGCCTAACACCAAGGTCACTGGTAAGGAATCTATGATGACCGAGAAATTTATGCAAATAAAGGCACCAAAATGTGCTCACATGGAAACAACTTTTTGTAAAATGACTCATTGCAAATGTACCACCTTGTCAAAAATTTGTCTATGAAGCAATGTAAAATGTGTAGTCCAAAAGGCTCACATTAAAAAATGTTGAAAGGAAAGGAAAGGTCAAACACCTTTTGTCCCATTCCAAAAATAAAGGATCTTTAGACCTTAGCCAAAATGTATGCAACCCAATCTTTATAATATCAAGAAAGGAAAAGGAAGAGGCTTGTCGGGTGATTTGGGGAGGTGGGAGGTTGAGGTGGTTAAACCTCTCTCTTCCTTTATCTTCTCCTCTCACACTTCATTTCTCCCTCTCCCATTTTGGCACAACACTTGCCTTCTTATTCTTGCTTCTTTCTCTTGTGCTTCATTGCAAAATCTAATGGAGAGTGAGGAAGAGGAAGAGGGTGAGGATGGTTTGAATCTATCTATTTCTTGTGTACCATTTTCTTGTGTGTTTTGAGGATATGGTTTATTGGTGAAGAAGAAGGCTTCTTGCATGTTTTTATGGCCAGCAAATGTATTTGCAGCCTCTCTTGGCCGGTTCATTCATGGTTCTCATTGTGCCGTGGAAGGGTATTGTTCACTATGACTCATAACATATTCACCTTACCATTGGCAATGTTTGGATAGTGACAACGTTTAGCAAGGCAACTAGGCTCCATCTAAAACTACAACGCCACTGGTAGAGCAACTTAGTGCCAAGCCTAAGGAGGGGGGTCGTGACTTATCCTGAACCACCACAACAAACTAGCCATAACCATCAGTGACCCACCCAAAACTAGTAAGTAGTAACTCAAATGGGTATCCAAATGACAATTTCAATTGCCTAGAAGCCAATCCGTACAAACTCATAATCCTAGAAAATCAAGCCCTAGGCCTAAGAGACACACCTAGCTCCGCAATGGATGCCCAAAGACCTATTGCATGCTCAAGGCTACTACGAAGGTGACACTTGGATTTGGTTGCCCAAGTCCATGAGTGGCACACACTCCCTCAGCCATTGTCTTGCAACCCATCTCCATTGAGACTATAAGCCCTCCAAGCATGAGAATTGAACTAACCCAAAAGGAACCATACCCATCAAGCCTCAATAGGTCTATCGACCAAAACTGTAGCCAGTTGCTTCCCACTCAACCTGACACTTCTATCATTCCAACTACTCCACAAGCAAACAATAGTACATCAAACAACTAAGCTGCAAGACCAACCCATCGCACAAGTGGTCGCTAAGACACCCCATTAACCAGCTCATGAAGTAGACATGAGTAGTTAAGTTATCTACCCCAACCAAATCTCAACCTCCCGCAGGCCTTAGACCCTCCTATAAGCAAAGATCTATCCTTAGTTCGGTTTCAAACCTAGTTGCAAATATAGGGGACAACTTGGTCACCTGCATCAAATGCTTAGATGTCACCTTCACCCACGTTCACTAAAAGCTACGAATGGTTGGATTTATGCCTCTTTGACAAGCCATTAGCAAAACAAGTACATTCCCTGCCGTGCACTTGGGAGGAATATGAATTCATGTTTGTCAAGATTCCTAAGGTGGGCAAGGACTTGACTGCCAACGAGATTCCTCGAGAGCAAGCTCTCAAATAGTAGTTTCTTACCTCCTATAGCAAGAGCAAAGTCTCTACAACAACCTAGGAACTAGAAGAGCTAAAATGATTAGACGGCTCTGACTCTTCCTTTCTACGAAAATGGTATGCTCTATGTCTCCAATGGGAGCAAGAGGGATACCAAATTATGACCAATGTCGAGCAAAAATGCGCAATCAAAACCTTTGAGTACAATCTAGCTTATGTGGTTCCTACCTCATTCAAAGTATTGGCCATCACATGCAATCAACTATTAGAAGAGCATGTTATGGACCATCCCTATTTGGATCGACTCATGACTGAGAAAGAACTATAGCAAGATGAACTCTAGTGACTTCCTAATTGATGTCCTGACCTACATTACACACATAGGCATTAGGCCTCAAAACATGGACCATCACGCCCACTTATTGTATAACCCACAGTTCTATGCTTGGCTCATGAAGAAATAAAGCACAACAAGCAGATGCTTAATGCCCTTTACCCTTCAACCTCCAATCCTAGGAAGGATCTTCATCATTCTCGAGGGGAGGGGGTAAGGTGGAAAAGAAAACATGACTTGAACTTTAGAACTTCAAACCAAACTTCAAAAGCAAAAAGGGTCGAATAAAGTGAACTTGTACTTGAAGGAATTTTTTTATGAAATTTGTGCTTGGAATCTGTGGATTGCTTAAAGTATTAAATTTTTTTCCATTCCATACTGGAACATCTCACCATTCCGTAGTCTTTTTCTTTTTATGCAAAAGCTACTCTCAAATGAGCTAATTGTAAGCTATTGTGCTATAACAGGAACTCGAGATGGTAGGACAACTTCTATTCTTAGAGGAAGAGCACAATAGGTACCAATTGTCCACTGAGAGACACAAGACTACAACAACCAGCTAAATACCATAGCATCAACAATTTGGAAGAGTTGGTAAACAAGAAAGCACAATGAAGCAAATAGTCGATCAATGCAATCTCCATAGGTATATAGAGAAGGTTGGCTAGAAAGTTAACCATGGTAGATGTACAAAGTTCCTGAGAACTTTTGACATAAGAAAGAACAGTGGTATGGTGACCATCAAACAAAGAGGCTCATCCAAAAGGATAGAAATTGTACATAGCCTTGAAATAGTAGAGAAGGCATTAGGGTTGGCAAACACATAGGGAAAGAGACCAAAGAGGATTGTTTACAGCATGCTAAAGATGTTGAATACAAAAGTGCACATCAATGATGGTTTTAGTCTAGTAGATGTCCATCGTCCAATACAGGCAAAGATGGTGCACACCCTTTTCTCTAAACACCGATACAACACCCTCATGGCTCGAATCCTAGTGCTAGTTCTTGAAAGCATCATAGCAGGGGCCCTAGATGAAATGAATCTGAATAGCTACATTCACAAAATGATTGAATCGACAGCCAAGGCATTGTCATGGGCCAAAGACTTGCAGGAGGTGAGTCATCAGCCACCATGACTAAATCAGACAAGAAAATGCTTGCATCGAAAGCATTCATGATAGGATTTGGAGGGGTGCTGATGGCCATCATCCAAGAAGCCTAAGATAGATGGAAAGGGAAGAAAGAGGAGGAGAGACTCTAGAGAGATCTTCTGTTCAAGATCAGCACCTCTCCCTAGTCACAAAAAGGTTGCAACATCTCCAAAAGTGAGAAATGTGGGAGACGAAGAAGCTAACAAGCCACAAAAAGAAAAGGTAGAGTGAGCTGCAAAAAGAAAGGAGCTCAACTCCAAACAGGACATCAATGAAAGGGATCAAGTAAAAGGACCGTTAGTGAGCAAGATGGGGAGGGTTCAGTCCCATCGAGCTAGGGGGAGTAGGGGAAAATTATGCTAAAAATCCTAGGCAAGAATAAGGAAACCACAATAGGAGAGGACAAAGCCCTAGCAACCATGCAGAGGGAATCAAGGAAGTAAGAGGAGGAATGAAAGAAAAAGCAAGAAGAAGAGGAGGAACACTTGCGAAAGGCAAAAGAAGAGTCCAGAAGAATGGAGGAAGAACGAAGGAGGAAGCGACAAGAGGAGAAGAAAGGACTAAGGAGAGAAGAGGATGAGCAAATGGTTCTTGTCATTAGGTTGTCAGTCTAGCAACCCTTTCGAGCAAAAAAGTTGGCTAGGAGGAGCATAGAAGACCCATCTAGAACTAGCTCCACAACTGGCAGAAGTGGCTTAAGGACCTATAGTGGAAGGCAAAGGGAAGGCCCATTAGACCCGCCCCTGCCAGTTATGGTTGCCACCACTACCACCACCCAAGAAACCACAAATGCAACTATGAACCAAAGCAACATGATGGCTTAGGTACAATACCTGGTCAACACGGTGCAATGGCATGATCCAACACCTAGTGAGGAGCCCCAGTGCCAGGGATGAAGAGGCTTGTTGCATTGTGGATGTAGAATCAAGAAAAGACCTGAAGAAGGACAAGGTAGAAGCCTCAACTATGTCCATACCCTCGACCATATTAGGACATAATATGATGAATATGCCCAAGAACTCCTGGGCTAACTAGAAAGTGTGAAAGGAGGGCAGCAAAGCGAAGTTGGAAACAGAAAGGGAAACTTTATTGGCTTACCAACTCAAAAAACAACACCAAATAGCCTACACACAGTGCCAAAATGAGAAACAACAAGATGAACTATAGTTGCTTAAGGAAGTACATGAGGCTAAGGCATGGAGAGATGAAGTGTCAGAAAAAAAGCTGACAGAGGTGGAAAATCAACTCCAAGTGGCCCCCCTAAAGTGAGAACAAGGTAGAGCAACTAAACTACCTTAGACAGCAAAAAGAGGAGATGCTCAAAATCTGGAAAGAGCAAGAAGAGATGATCATCATGTTGTCTCAATACCAGAATCAAGGTGTCAAAAGGATGGAAGAAAAGGCCAAGGCTTGGGAGAAAAAGTCTACTGGAAGACTCAGAGACCTTGTGAATGCCTTGCCTTGGTGAATCATGGCATTGGCAAGGGCGGATGGAGTGGAGACATGTCTCAAAGTCCAATAGCAAGTATTCCTGAACATGGTCATGCATGTGACCCAAGTCGAGGGTGAGGATATAATAGAAGAGTTGAGGAGGAAGCTGGAACTTACAAGATGACGAGCCTTGAGATATGGCCTCTATGAAAAGGCATCAAAAGAGAGCATTAGCCTAAGCAGAGAGCAACAATGACCGAAGGAGTTGGAAGTCTTAGGATTTAGAGAGCTAGAAGCAAGCTCAACCATCCATTACAGCACCAACGGAACCGCGAAGAGAAGAAGGGCCAGACTTCAACCAAGGCCAAGATGAAGAAGAGCAACCATGAGAGCCAAGCCCAACATAGCAGGTGCAAGCACGAACAAAAGACCAAGGTGAGGAAGCCACCCTTGAGAGAGTCATGGAAAGGAAGTGCAAGCAAAGAGAGTAGGTGGAGCTAACTTAAAGAAGTCTCCAAGCAAAGGAACAACAAACTCCTAAGGTCCAGATTCCTCAAAGAGAGGAATAATATCCTGTAAATTGGGCCCAAGAACTAGCCAATGGGAAAACCAAGGCTTACCTTTTGAGTTCTCCCAAGGTGGACTGAGGAAAGAGCAAGTTACTCTACAAGGTGGCAAAGAGAGCCCACGGGCTATTGAGGCAAGACAAGGTTTGGGAGATTTCAAAGATGTTAGCAGATAGGAAGCCCAACCAAAATGGCAGTGATGCGTCTGGGACTCCAACCTTGATGCTTGGATGGCCTTCTGCAGCACCATACTAGATGAGTGCAACAATCCCACCTACATACCATGTCCACGGAGAATAGGGATAGATTATAACTTGGATATGCATGGCAGGTACAATTTCCCAAGGATCTATAGTGTGAGCGCATGGAGTCTAGAGGAGTACCTAATCTTCACCAAGCAAGACATTTGCCTAGGACATTTGCCCATCCATCATGCACTTCCTTGACAAATTTTCATCCTGCCCCGACCCTACCTTTATTACTGCATGTAATTATCTTAAGGTACTTACAATTTTGCTCAAGCAAAAGCCCACGACGGAAAAGGCTTGACTACCACCACCCTTTTTTTTATCTAAATGCAGGAATTAATAGCTATGTGATTGCCCGTCTTATGATTAGGGCCACGCTCATGCCTTCCTTTTGTATGGCCATCCTCAAATATATGAACGATAGCCACTTCACCAAGTGCAGCCGCCCCTTCCTATCAATGACATCTCTAAAAGTACGCATTAATATAAAGGCCTAGACCCTTCCTTATTAAGTATCTTAGGCCCCCTCTTGCAACAGTGTAGCTCATGATGAAGAGCATTGAGATGACATTAATGCGCTCCCTCCCAATGTATTGATTTTATTGTTTTTTAACAAGCAAGCAAAAAAGAGAAGAGAAAAAGAAAGAAAGAAGGCAAAGAAGGACAAAAGATGAAGCACAAGAAAAGAATGGATTGGAATTCTCATATACCATCTAAGTGCCACACACACTGCACCTAGGGACAATTATATCCCTAGTCCCTCCCCCACTTCACACTCTCACGGCACATCAAGGGTAGGACACACCTAGGGAGTTTACCCTTGCCTAGGGTTAGACCCGTCTCCTTGAGTCACACCCACAGCACCTCCCCTTGCACACGAGCTGGATCCTCAAGTGTGGGATAACACCATGGGCTTGAGGTTTTTTGACCCAACTCCCAATTCCACTAGCATGGACACCATGCACTACATGATGAGGTAGACACACCCCCGAGTAGTGCACTTCCTTTTTCTTTTTAGATCCATTCAACAACTTGTGATCAACCACTGACATCGGAGGCCCCATCACCCACTCAATCTATCCTTGGCTTCCACAACCTCTCATCCATTTTGTTATGCTTCTTCTCCACAACCAATCTCCCCAAACCGCATCATTGACCCACATGACAAACCTTCCACCACCCAAGCCCTCACCCACAAGTTCCATGGGATTTGCACTTGGATAAGAGGGGGTAATATTAACCCCAATGCAAGGAAAGCAAAAACAAAGCAAAAGAAAATCAAAAAGACATAGGACAAAGTGGAGAAAGGCACTCCAATAGAAAAGCTGGAGGAAAAGGGCCAAAAGTGCAAGAAGTGAACTTAAAAGTCCAAGGCAAGTGCAAAAGGCAAAAGGCACATTTTAAATATAAAATCCCACCCTAAATCCTTGTAAAAGAGTGCCAAGCTCCCCCTTGTGCAATTTTTAAATGTAGATGGGTATGGATGAAGGAACAATGTAAATAGGAAGGGAAAAGGGAAAGAGGACCTAGGCTAAAATGGCTAGTCATGTAAAAAATGGATGGGTGCCCAAGAGGAGTAGAGCATGTATAAAAAGTAAAAGTAAACAAAGAAGCTCATTCTTGTGTGCAGCCAAAACTAGCTCTCTTCTTCTCTTCTTCTTCTTGTTCTTGCTTGTGCTTGTACTTAAGAGAGGGAGTGTGAGGGAGTGAGTATGTGAGGGTGAGGGACCGTGGTGGATAAGCTCTCCATCTTCTCCTCTCTTCTTCTTCTTTTCTCTTGTCTCATGCGTAGCAAAATGGAGCTTGAGGATTGAGCTTTCTTGAGCTTACACCATGGATTGTGGAGCTACACCAGAGAGCTTGTGGAAGGAGGCAACTCGATCGAGCATGAAGCTAAGCTCATTACACTCATAGGTGTAAGAGTGCACACGGCTATGTGAAAGGTAGCCATTGCACTTGGCTTGAAATGATTGAAACAATAAGCAGTCTGTGGGTCTTGGTGGTTGAGCAAGAGCTCCCACATTCATGTTCTTCCCAGGTAGGACTCCATTGAGAGGCTAATGTAGCCATATCAGCATCAGCCATTCCTAAATCCATCATGGCGAATAATTTAGCAAATGTGCAAAAAGTGGTGTCCAAGAGTGTAAAAAACTCTGCAACATGTTTGTGGGTTTGGTTTGCTAAGTCCTCTGCCATCTCATAGATTGAGCAGCATAGGGGTGACCTTTTGAGGTGGTCAAGGATAGTAGGTTGATAAGAGCTGAAGGGCCAAGTTATACATATCTATGAGGAGGGTTTTTGCCCCATTGACAGTAGCAGACTTGTGTGGAGATTGGCAAGGTAGAGCTAATTGGATGGATTCACATGATGGGGATTTAGGAGAATTGACTGGGGGGTTGGCAGTGGCTAGTGCATGACTTGGAAGGTCAATTAGCTTGGGTGACAATAGCTTGCGGACTCCTTAATAGTATCACTATGCATCTAACAATCTCTTGGGCACCCAATGTTGTGAAGCATGTGGGTTGTGGTGAGTTAGCTTTTGATAGTAGTGGAAGGGTCATTGCTTAGATCATTTTGACTTTTGAGGGACCAGGGGGGGAGGGGTTGCCATTGCCAATGCATGATGGAGTTAGGAGAAGACTTTTTATGAGCTTGGTTGTGCTGAGGAGTTTGTTTGACAATGTTGTGGTCTTTGTTGTGTGCTTGGGTGCAGCAAGGCCATCGACAATGGTGGAATCAAGTTTTCCTTGTTTGGATGCAAAGGTAGTGATGATATGGGTGTATCAGCTAGCTATAGCTAAATCCTTTTGTCCAAAAAGTTGACATTGCAATAGGTAAGATATTTGAAGGTACATCCCAAGATGATCTCCTTCCCCATACCTTCAATGGTTGGAAGAACATAGAAGAGAAGTGGCATGCTTTTTGTCTCAATTGTGACTGTGAGCTTGCATCAACCCAACAATGTGTATGGACGTCCTCTGTAAGGGTTGAGTTTGGTGGTGGTTGGATGCAATAAAGGTTGCCCTAACTACATCAAATAGCAATATGGTAAGATGCTATAGTTAGACCTTCATCAATGAGAGTAATGGTTGATATTGAGCTAGCTATTGTGAGACATATGCAAAGATACATGTCTAGGATCAAAGGTTTTCCATCTAGTTCTATGATGTTGATAGTGAGATAGTGTTAACCCCCAAACGAACAAGGCAAAAAAGCAGGTAAATCTAAAGCAGAAGACAAGGCCAAGGCAAAAGAGAAACAGAAGACGAAGGCGCACCAAGAAAAATTTGGAAACACAAGAAGTGCAGAAAAGTCCTAAATCAAGGAAAAAGGTGCATGAGAAAAAGCGTGAGTCTATACTATTGTAAAAAAGCACAAGGCGCACTATGACTTATTTTAAGAGTACCGGGCTCTCACCCATGCAATTTGTAAATGTAGATGGGTGGTGGAAGGGAAGCTAGGAAGATAGGAGGATATTGGGAAAAAGGGCCTAGCCATGGCCGGCCATGTAAAAAAGGGGATAAGGGAATGACTGCCCAAAAGGGATTTAGGGTTTTGTATATAAACTTGAAAAGTGAATGAAAAGCTCATTCTTGTGCATGGCCAAAAGTAGCTCTCTTCTTCTTCTTGCTTGCTTGAGCTTGTGCTTGAGAAAGGGAGTGTGAGAGTGTGAGGGAGGAAGTGTGTGAGGGTGAGGGACCGAGGAGAAGAAGCTCTCCATCTTCTCCTCTCTTCTTCTCTTCTCTTCTCTTCTCTTCTCTTCTCTTCTCTTCTCTTCTCTTCTCTTCTCTTGCTCGCGGCAATGGAGCTTGGAGCGTGGAGCTTGAGGATGGAGCTCCTTGAGGCTTGCACTTGGATCGCGGAGCTATCGGAGTGCTCAAGAGAGGAGGTAACTCGAATGGGCATGAAGGTAAGCTCACTACACCCATAGAGATGGATAGCACGTCAGCTATGTGAGAGGTAGCCATTAGTTCTCGGCTTGGAACGCTTGAAACAATAAGTGGTCCGTAGGTCTTGGCGGTTGAGTGAGAGTTCCCACATTTTGGTTCCATTGCTGAGACCAACGAATTCAAGCCTTGAGCACTTGCACGCATCGAATCGAGCATTGAAGTAGGATTTTTCCCGAATCGATACTTGAGGTAGATAGGTAGGAAGCGAGGGAGTTTGAAGAGGTATTCTATCGCCTTAGCATGTAGGTTTTTGGTGTTTTGGATTTGGAAAAGTATGTTGGAGTAGGGTAGGTATTCTCTTTGTGATTTGGATGCATTAGGGTAGGAAAAAACAAAGAAAAACAAGAAAAACAAGCATTGGGGTTTTTGTTGTCATAACAGGGCAAGAGGGTTTGTTTTGCTTGCCGATTTGCATTTTGGAGTTTATTTGCTATTCCAGGTATATACAACTCTTCCCCTCCACCCATAGCTTTGATCTGGAGGTGTCGGTGATAGGCCGTGACCTAAATCATGTGATTCAAGTGATTTATTGTTGCACCGACCAAAATTGCACCGCGTTTGGCCCACCATCTGAGTGATAGTGATTCTGGGCGGAGTCCCAAAATCGGCCCTTGGTACCCGAATCAACCATTCGGCCCATCTTGCTCGAACGCCCTCCGCTTGGCCCGTCCAAATCAAGCATTCAGACCAACTTGATATTCGGCCCTCAACCCTACCGACTCGGCCCAACCCCACTCGGACAAGTTGCCATTCGGCCCTCGGCTCCCAACTTGACTCAACCCTCGGCCCACTCGGTCACTTGGCCCTCGGATACCCACACTCAAACTGGCCGAATTTGACATTTGGACCAATTACATTCGGCCCTTTCTCATTCGCCCCTCGGCCATTCGAACAGGCCAAATTGGGCATTCGGCCCTTGCAATTCGGACCTGTTGGGCCAAATTTGGATTTTTTCAAAATTCTAACCTGTAGATTCTGAAACTGACCAGAGACCCCATAGAGCTAAAAGCACATCATAGATCTATCACTGGACTAAAATCTAGAGCAAGTAGTTCAAAACTTGGCTATAAACGGTCCTTCAAATCACACATGGTATTTACCGTAACGGTCCTGCAGGCCGGGGGGCCTCCCCCCCCCCCGAAACCCCGCAGAGGGGGCTCTGCCCCCTCTGCACCTCCCCCAAGTAGGTTGGAGAGAAAACACGCACCGTGACAGGTCCCCCAAAAATCCTAGTGTAGTCATGGCTCTACACAAGCATGGATTTTCACTTGCAAAAGAGCAACCAAAAGCCCATGCATGAACAAAGATAAACAGAGACCCTAGAACCTCAATGGGCCAATCTAGCCAACAAGGGCAAAAAGGCCACACCACAAAAACATGTACCAAATGCATTCGGATTGCATCTAGTTAAAGCGAAAGGCAAAAATATCAAGCTACAACTGCAAGGATGACTAGATGTGATAGTCCTAACGATAGATGCACCTTGAATAGCACTACACTGATGATCCAAGACATCAGTGGAGAATCCACATCTAGTCGTGTAGTTGGGGACTCAAAGGCATGTATCAGAAGGCTTGAATTTACAAGCCAAGACCTGGAAGACAAAGACATAGTACCACCTGCTTATCTTAGGGTCAAACTCACCGCAAAAAGGGAGCACTGTGTCGACGCTCTCATCGACGAAGGAGCTGATTTTAATATCTTGACCTATGAAGCATGGACTCTACTAGGCCAACCAGAGCTCACACCGGCTAATGCAACTATTAGTCCATACGGGGGACACCCACAAGCACTCACAGGAAAGTGCAAAATCCTTGTAACTATTGAAACTGAAAGCTTGCCTATCCTATTCCATGTTCCTCCAAATAGTGCTAGTTGTGGAAAGAAAACCCTCCTCGGATGACCTTTCAAAGGGGTGACAAAGTGTGAGGCTGATTACATAGCATAGAGGATACACTTGACACTACCGGATGTGCGGATAGTCACAACCTTTAGCAAGGGTGACCTCATTGAACCTCGAGGGAAAAGCAAGAAAAGTGCTGACATAATAAGCAAGCCTAGTAATGAGAGCAAGGACCTGTTGAAAGAGTTGATACAAGCACAGGTTGAACAACGAGAACCAGTGAGTGAGGCCATGCTTGAAACAAGAAGGTCAAAAGACAATGCCAAGGATGGGCTTTGGACTTACAAATATCGTAGAAGACCCCAAAAGAAGCCCAACCCTTATAGACAAAGGTATCGAGGGAGAGCCAGCACAACGTTGATATGGATATCCAAAGCGTTGCTACGTGCTCAAGGGTATTACGCAGGTAACTGATGGATTTGGATACCAAAACCCCCAGCTAAACCGCCTCTGTCATCTGAAGGCCAGATCATATCAAGAGCGAATGAGCGCAGGAGGAAATCTAAACGAAAAACCAAGTCTCGAGTCAAAAACATTGGAGTGACTAAGCCCCTCACGATCGAAATCAAGAAATCAAATGGGACTATTCAAAGGGTATATCCTCAGCCTAGCATGCTTGATAAGCAGATATTAGATGCAATCTTTGAGGGTAAGAAAAAGCCACTAGTGCTCGAGGAGCCTTTGATTTCCCAAGAGGATAACATGCATCATAGGCACAACATTGCTCATGGCAAGGTTAAATGCTCAACAAAGCAAATGGCAGAATCATCTAACAGCCACGAGCAAATCTTCCAGTCAGTGTCAAAGCCACTTAGGAGTCCCAAGTCTCCTACATTCTCTTTCCCTAAACGGACACAAGAAGCACAACAACAGTCGTCAAGAGTAGTTGCTCAATCCCAATCTCTATCTCCATCTAAGCTTCCAAATGTCCAAGAGGTGGAACATGACACCACCCGTAGCTCTCGGCCCAAGGATATGCCTATGCAACCTAACATGACTAGATCAACTGATGCTCAATCTACACAAGTGAATGCGCAAAGGGCAACAAAAGGCACGGCCGCTTCTGATCTACTTAAGGACTTGACACTGCAGCCTACCAATAATGGCCAGTCCGCTGAACTACCCGTTACTACTTCCAATCAAGAATCGCAGCACTCATAGCCTTTGGCCATGACGATGCCCCTTGCGAAATATGTCCTTAGCCATTCACCGGTGGTTTAGTAGGGGGAGGATCTTGTGGTGGATTAACTATCAAGGTAGAAACTTCTTTCGAAGAGGCGTCATATGTCAAAAAGACAAATAGGTAGGTACCAAATGTAACATTAGTTACATTACCCCTTGTGGCTCTGTCAAAGTGTTGATCCATCTTTGACAAAAGGTAAGAACTCCAATCAATAGTTATGCCTTTCAACACCATTCTAGAAGCTATAAAAAACTCCTTTGAAAGGTAATTAGAGGGTGTCTTGGCAGGCATAAACCTGTCCTAGAGAAATTGGTATAGCTACTTCCACACAAGATTGGAAATCATGGAGACACTAATGCCAAAAGTAGTAAGAATCTTCTTGGAATCCGACACATCTTGTGTCTACTTCTGCAACAATTTAAGAATATTCTCATTAGAGAATAATTGTCTAGCAGTAGGGAAAGAGTCTCCTCAATAGGGTAAAGATAGCCTTGCCCAAACTTTTAGATGTCAATTGGACAATTGTTTCTCTAACAAGGCTAGACCTCTTACTATAAAAGGCTAGAAACTAAACACAAGTATCAATATTCTCTGGGATGAGTGGCAATGAGAGTGTGACGAACTTGGCTAAATTTGCTTTGCCAATAACACCAATGGGATGTACTGGACTAGAGGAGGAGTACGAGGTGCCATTCAGATGGATTACACACACACAAACAATCACAACGAATGCCTGCAAAACAACATGATAACCATAAATAAGAGATCAAACAGAATAGACACACACATACATGATTGACCAACTAACCATCCCAAGCATCTCACGTCCTTTTAAAAAATCAGCATGACTCTACATATATGTGGCCAAAAGCTTCATGTGATACAAATAGTCAGGCACCCTGAATCGCCATATCAAGCAGAAAAGAAAACTACAAACAATACCCGTAGTCATGGCATAGTAACCAAACCATAATACAACAACAACCCACACATGACATGACCAGAACTTCTATAATCAGGTTTGAGAATAGAAACAACTCGAAGGACTAGGACTGCATGTACCCATCCCGTGAAGCGCATTTATTGAAAAGGGAAAAAAGTGCACCATCCCGCGAAGCGCATTTATTGAAAAGGGAAAAAAGTGCAGTGATGGGAATTAGTGTAATGAATGGTTCGTTTTAAGAAATTATTTAAAAATGGGTGAAATTTTATTAGGTGTTAGACCTTAAAAGGAAAACGGTGGTTCCTTCTTAAAATGTTAATTACAAATTATTAGGGTGAAGCGATGCTTTAAACGAAACCCGAACTCCATTTCCCAGACTGAGATCTCTAAATGCAGATTCATTTATTAGAAATTAATGGTGTGTTGAGTACTTTTTTTTGCTAGCGTGTGTTTTTTTTACAACTAGTTCATTGTTAATTAAAATAACATGTATCTGTAGCACATGAAGCGTGTGTTAAGTGAACGGCGGGTTTATTCTAATTTATTAGCAAAATGTGTATTTGGCACAAGCGGGCATGGAAAAGTGGGTGATTAAAGTTTACTTAACAATTAATTGTGGTTTTGGGGTAACCTATATATATATATATATATATATATATATATATATATATATATATATATATATATATATATATATATAATATATATATATATATATATATATATATATATATATATATATATGTATGTATGTATGTATGTATGTATGTATGTATGCATATAAAGAAATACCTGGCAGGTGTGTGTATGCAAGAAAACTAAATGTGCACGTATCAATCCTAACATGCAATGAGTTCAAAAAGATAAAAGCCATTAGGTAGAAAAGATGTGACACCTCATTTTTTTAAAAAGAAAATATCAAGGCCAAGGTTAGTGTGGTCATATTTGGCTTGTTTGGTTGTTGTTAATGTGTGTGTTTTTTTTATTTTATATTTTTTTCAAATTTTAGTGATGAGTTGTCAACAATCAACTCTAAGTAAAGATTGAACCATCAAGTTTTAACAATGTGTCTGAATTTATCCAGCATTTTCAGCTTATTTTCGGATTTTAAATGATTTTTTCATGAATTTAGGTATTGAATTAGCATTTTTGCCTTAAAATAATAGTTTGATCATTTGGCAAAATATTTTTATCTTATGGAACATTCCAAAAATATTCAAATGAGTTGGTGGTATTTTTTGAATTTTTTTGAAATATTTTTTATTTTTATTGATTCTGCGAGAACGGGGGCCAAGGGAGGGGTAGTGATAGTGGGTTTAAGGGAGGGAAAAGGGGCAAAGGGGAGGGTGGTGGAGTGGAGAGGAGGAGAGGAGTGGTGGTGGGGGAAAGGAGGGATGTTGACTGGCGGGCCGCTGGTGACAGGCGTCGAAGACGGCAGTGGGCAGCAAATTGTGGCGGCGGGGCGGGCAATGAGATGGCGGCGGGCCCGGGAGCACCTCGTGGCAACAGGAGACACCGCCTTGTGGTAGGAGAGGCAAGCCACAACGACGGGGCAGTCAACGAGCTGGGTGCAATGGCGTTGATGGGGCTGGGAGGCACTTTGGCAGTGGAAGCCCCAATGGCAGGGGCCATTGGGAGACCCAGGAGCGACGGCTAGAAGCGACAGGGGCAAGAGGCCCAGGAGGAAGAGGAGGAGCTGAGGCAGAAGAAGAAGAAGAAGAAAGAGGAAAGAAGAGCAGGAGAAAGAAAAGGAGGAGGAGGAGGAAGAAGAAGAAAAAAACAAAGAAGAAGCAGCAGAAGAAGTAGGAGGAGGAGGAGAAGGGAGAGAGGGGAGAGAGAGAGAGAGAGAGAAAAGGAGAAAGAAGAGGGAAGAGGGAGGGGGGTGAGAGGACACGGGAGAGGTAGTTATGCATGGGGGGAATATTAATAAAAAATATTTTATGAAATAATAATAATAGTAATAGTAAAAAAAAGGAGAATAGGAAGAGAAAAGAAACATCCCCCCAGCCCATGCACATGCGCGGGCGGGGGGTAAAAAAATTTGATGTGTCGAGAACATGGATGCGGGCAGGCGTAGGGATGGCGGATAACAAGACAAACGCGACACCCGTGTCGAAAGACGGAAATGAGGGCGATTATGCGTAAACCCGTGCAACGTCGGAACGCAAAAATAGTAAAATGGTGATGGAGATTGATGGAGATTGATGGAGATGCTGAAGATTGAAGTACAGCATTGGATTGAGAGCAATGGAGGCTCTGTCTGCTGGTTATGCAGTCATTCAAGGCGTCTCGGGTTATGTAAAAACACGGTATGACCATTTTTATGAAGAAAATGAAGGATTTTTGATAGTTTATGATGGTAAATATGTTCTTATTGGATGAAAATTTGTTTGTGGACTGTTTGCATTATGAGTAATTTGCAATGATTTACATGCTTCATTTAATTCTCGAAAACCCAAAATGCAGTTTTTAAGTGGCAAAATTGTAGTTTCTCCGTTTCGGGTGGGTAAAAGGTGTTCCCATGGGGGGAATATGGAAGATAAATTGAATGATAGTATGCTGAAGTGATTGGAATAAGAAAAATCAGAAAATAGTATATCTTATTGTCAAATAAATCAAGAAAATGGAAAAAATAAGGGGAAAAAATAGAAATACGTCTTGGAAAAATAAGGAAAAATATAATGATTATTTGTGGATGTGTGATAGTGGCAAAGCATGAGGTGCTTGCCCTACTCCTTATCAAAGTTTGTGATTTATTGCTTTTTCTACATCAAAACATGACAAAAGGGTGAAAACAAGGAAAAGTATGCAAGATGAGATGTCGGACTAGCCGAAAACTTCAAAATGCGGGTCCCACTAGGATAGGACCCATTCACGTGGAAAAACTCACAAAAATACACTCGAAATAGAACATAAAATTTAACATGGGGTGATACAAGGGTCAAAATCCGACGAGATGAAAAGAAAAAAGGTCCACAATGAGGTGTCAGACTGGATGGATATGGGAAAATGCAGTTTCGGGAGAGGTAAAGCACGTTCGCATGGGAAAAACAATAAAAATGCTCCTGCAACGGGACTCAGAAATTATTTGTGGAAGATCCATACATCAGAACAGAAAGCAATAAAAAGGAAAAATGTTAGGACAAGTGTGAGTGACATGGCTATCAAGTTTGTGCTTTGTACATTGAGAGGCCCATCTCCCATGCGTGCAATGCTCCATTCGCACAACTCACCTTTCTGTTGGATATCAAGGGCAAGGACCGGTCACTCACCCCACCCTCTATCTCACGCTCTGTTGATAGATACAAGAGGGCAGCCCATACTCACATCCCCATCCGGTTAGGAGGATGAAAGCTCACAACACTCTAAGTTTGTCGATGAAGATCAGCTTCATCTGTTGAAGATGTCAATGTGGATTGGTTGATGAAGAGGCATATCCAGGGAGATAGTCAACAAGTTCGACACTGGCATTACATGTTGGAAACTTTGTTTGTTGTAGGAACTAGAAGCACTGGAGAGGTTACAAGATTTAGTGCACCAAGGGAGATGGATTGAAAACATCGTCTACAAGAGTTCGGCTAGAGATTCGGCAATCCTGGACTGCAGGGTGTTACCACCTTTTCCATAGCCAGTTTCCTGTCTAAGGATGTGTGCCACCTTTTCTTGGAACGAGGCTTGTTATGACAAGGAATTGCTTCCTTTTCTCCCATAACAGTTTTATTTTATTTTATTTTATTTTTTCGTTCTTTTCTTCTTTTATTTTTTTTTACCCTACTCCCGATGTTGTTTACATCTTTTCTCGAAGGATAGGTTGGCATGACAGGGACTGAAGTCCTTTTCTCCCATAACTGATTTTTTTTTTCCTTTTTTTATTTTTCTTATTGTCTTTGAAGCGTCGAATGGCAGGAATGCCATGTATCAAAACCATCCTCGCCATCTCTATTACATCATATGGAAAGGAAGCCAAGAGGGAGGGGAAGGTGGCTGCGAGGGGCTATTAAGACAAAACCATATCATTAGGATCAACAAGAGGATTATCAGGAGCATTAGGTAAAGCTGTCTTGACCATTATGCAAAGAATGAGGAAGCTCTTGATGGTGATTGTCGAATCCCCAGGGGGGGGATAATACTTCTTGAGGAGATAGCCATTAATAAGGAAGGGATCATCCGAAGCATCGGCTGTCTGGACTTGGACTAAGCCATTCAGATTGACGACAAGTACCTTATAAGGGCCCATCCAACGTTGTTGAAACTTACTTGGAAACTTGCCGAATTGGGAATCATAAGTGAGGACTAAGTCGCCTTCCTTAAACTCATTTTGCTTGATAAAGCTGTCATGATAGACTTTTTTGCGAGCTTGCATGGCTTCCATGCACTGTAGGGCCATCCTGCAGATCTCATCAAGACACTCCAAGTGCAAGAGATGACGTTGCAAGGACTTGTCATTTCCCAAGAGTTCTTTGATGGCCACACGCAGAGAGGGCAGCTCGAGTTCAACAAGAAAGACGGCCTCTATTCCATACACCAATTGGAAAGGAGTTTATCCCGTAGTTGCCTTATGGGAGGTTCTATACGCCCAAAGGGCCTTTATAAGTTAATCATCCCAATCACGACAATGTGCGGCTATTGTTCTTGTCACAATCGAGTAGAGGATGCAATTGGTAACTTCAACTTGGCCATTGGCTCTGGGGTAATAGGGTGTGGACTTATGATGACAAATCATATATAGTTATATCAACTCCTCCATGATCTTGTTAGGAAGTGAGTACCTCAATCATTGACGAGCTTTAGGGGACTGCCAAAACAGGTGATGATGTTCTTGTACAGGAACAAGGCCACACTATTACCATTGTCCTGCTTCAGAGCTTTAGCTTCATACCACTTGGTTACGTAGTCTGTACATACCAAAATGTATCTATTCTGTTTCCTTCTGGTTTCCGGATCAATGGGGCCCATGAAATCAATTTCCCACTTCTCGAATGGCTTTAGGGGAAGAATGGGTTGCAGGGACATAGCACTAGATTTGGTAGGCTTTCCCATTCACTGATGATGACAGGCATCACACCGTTTGCAGTAATCATAGGCATCCTTATGGACTGTTGGCCACCAATATTCTGCAAATAAGGCCTTTCTAGCGGTCGCTTCTCCTACGAAGTGTCCACCATAGGACTCATCATGACATGCTTAAAAATAATCCTAATCTATTCTCCTACCACACATCTTTGCAAGACTTCGTCCTTGCCTTTCTTGTAGAAAGCACCACCTAACAGAGTGTAGGGGGCTAACTCCAACAAAAGCTCCTTCTTCTCACAGCTTGAAATACCCGAGGGATATTGTTGGGTTGCCAGGAGGTTGGCTATGTCTACGTACCATGGGGTAACCGTTTCAACCAAAAACAAGAAAACATCAGAAGGTCTGGATCATCTTGCTCGTCTTCTTCATCGCTTTGAGGGATTCACGACAGATGATCGGCCAGGACATGAGAGCGACAAGGTTTGGTAACCACTTCAAAGTCAAACTCTTGAAACAAAAGGAGTCATCTCATCATTCTTCCCTTCATGTTAGCCTTGTTCATCAGGAAGGACAGGGCTTCATGGCCTACATAGAATTTGAAATGCATTGACAATAGATAATGTCGGAATTTCTCCAAAGCAAATACCATTGTTAGACACTCAAGCTCTGTCACTCTGTAGTTCCACTCTCTGTCGGTTAATTTCCGGCTTGCATAATAGATTGGCTTATCTAACTTAGAGGGATCCTTTTGGCATAAAAATACACCTAGGCCTTCAATTGATGCATCAGTGGACACATGGAACTTCATCGTCCAATCAGGAGGTTGCAGGATGGGTGCTTCCATCAAATACTGCTTCAGGGTGTTGAATGCCTCATCACAATCAAGGGTCCATGTAAACTCAACATCTTTTCTTAGGAGTTTATGCAAAGGGGTTGCCTTTATCACAAAGTGTGCAATGAATCTTCTGTAATTGCCCACATGGCCAAGGAATCCCCTCAATTGTTTGAGATTGATTGAGGTTGTTAAGGTGGCAATCTTCTCAATATTAGCAAGATCTGTTGCTATCCCTTGTGTACAGAGACAATGTGTCTTAGAAGAACTCCTGATGAGATGCCAAAGACACATTTATTGGGGTTGAGAGTGTTGGGGGTAAATGCGCCTTTGCCTAGCCGCTCGTGTATTACTATAGTGACAATACCCACCACTGCACACTATAGGTGGCATGCGCCCGTCATAGTCGCTTATTCTTTATTCTTTTAGTGACAATTTGAATAAAGGAAGACCATGCCACACATTGTGGTCGTTGGAGTTCCCACTTTTGAGTCTCTCTCTCTCTTGGCTCTTACTCTCCATCCGCCATAGCTCTCACCGCCAAGCTTTTTCATCCTAGGTTCCACTTCCCTTTCAACTGGTATCAGAGCAAGGCATTGGAGCTTGCCCAGCATTCTCTTGAGCCCGGATTTGAAGAGCTTCAACCTGAGCTTCAATGGCAGCCATGGCACCTTCATTTGCAGGTATGTTTTGATCTTTCGCCTCCTCCCCGAGCTTCCAGACCTTCATCGGCTTCTTCCCGGGCTGCATTGGAGCCCCCTCGACATTGCCAAGCGCCCCCGAGGGCTGTTGAAGACCACCCAACCCCCAGGAATAGCTAGCGCAATTTTTGGTGCATTTTTAGGGGGCTGGGCTGACCTGCTCGCGGCATTTCCCTACTCTTCCTCGGTTTCCTAGCACTCTTGGCAACCTTCCCGAGCATTGCTTGACTCTCCCGCGCATTAGTGCTTGACTCTCGGTGATCGATTTGAGTGCTTCCCCCTTCAACCCTTTGTTGTATACACAGTCCTAGGACTGTCAAAACAGGGCAGCACTTGACATTTACTGTTTGATGCTTCTTGGCATTGCCCATTTGATGTTTATTGATGCCCGGATGTTATCGGATGCCATGACTATGCTTTGGGACTAATTTGGAGCATATTTGAGCACCATTTGAGCTTCATTAATAGTAAATTGCTTGTTATAATACAGTGGACTAAAGCTCATTTACTTGGTGTATGCATTGGTTCATGGATAAGGGGTGCTTACTGGAGGTTTGAATGATCATACAAATGTATTTGGAGGTTGTCAAATGCTTCTTCTTGGTTCCAGAATGCTTTTGAGCTTGGATTAGGCTCCGACTTGGTCATCCTTCACTAGCATTTGGCTTCAATTAGCATGCTTTGGATCGGTTTATGCCTATTGTCACTGCTTGATATTTAGGCCTCTTGCATTTATGCTTTGGTCAGATATGGTTGCCACTTGGTTTGCCCATGCTTGATAGTTACTTGGAGCTTCATCTTCATATATATTTGAGCATTTTGAATCTACTGGCGTTACATTTGGTTGTCAGTTACATGCTCTTTGAATGCTTTTAGGCTTATGCTTTATGGGTCTGAGATAGCTTGGGATTTATGTTTCGGATGTATCCTACTAATGCTATGTATTTGATGTATTAGAGCATTGCTTTCTCTCTTTGCATCAGACTTCACTTCCAGTGGGAGCCTCTTGGTATATTCGGATGTACACAGAGTCTTATTTACAGATGAGCTTGAGCTTTGGGACAGTTACATGCATTTGCTCTCTTGAGAGCTTTATGTCTGTAGTTTGTTTGTAGTGGGCTGATTTGATACGCCTATTGGGGTAAGCACATATCTCTATCATAGATTTGTCAGTTTTGTATGCATCTTAGATGGTTATGTATTGAGCTTCTTGCTCTATCAGTTGTGCTTGTGCTTGGTCTTTTCTCTTACCCCAAGACCCATTACATGCATGACTTCCAGACCTATGAGATGTCTCTTGCCTGACAGGTGATTGGTTTGACAGTTCTTGGTACCTTCTTGCCCTGGAAACTCACTGGTGGATGTATCTTACTACCTGGTAGTTGCAGTGACATATGTATCAGTTATTGCTTCATTTTGGGATAGTTTTCCATACTTCTTTCATTTATTACATCAAGCTGAAATCTATAGATTTTGAGCACTTCTATGAGGATAATGCTTACTATCTGATGTTATCTTGGTCATGTTTGGTGGACATGTGCTTCTCTTGGTGAAATCCACCCTTTCAGCCAGTTTTAGCAATGGTTTTAGTGCATTTTTTGCTAATTACAACAACCTGCAATTTTCCTTTTTTGCTTTGATTTGGGACAGTATGGCTAGTCATTTGAAAGACATAGCTCTCTTTAACATTGCCAAGTTGGATGGTACCAACTATGGGTATTGGAAGTCCCAGATATGGCAGGTGTTGGTGCAGAAATTGTAGATTAAACCCTTGTGTTTCAAGGGTGTTAAACCCGAGGATATGGATGATGACGTTTGGATGGAAGTTGATGAGCTATGCAAGTCTACCATTATCTTGTCACTCTCAGAAGAGGTCCATCATAATGTTGTTGAAGATGAAAATCGGAGTGCATGGGATTTATGGGAGAAAATTCAAGAGCTTTATGTGCAGCAGAGTCCTGCATCACAAATGTATTAACTGAAGTAGTTAATGGACCTTCGCATGAAGGAGGGGACATCCCTATCATCTCATTTCAGTCAGTTTCATGCTATCATGAAGAATCTGTTGTCACAGGGTATTGAGTTCAAAGACAACTTGCACACGTTATTTCTGCTTGGCACCTTGCATGAATCATGGGATGTCTTCTGTACTGCCATATGCATGAACAAGCTTGATCGGTTGAAAATCAAAGATGTTGAGAGTGCTTTATTGACTGAGAAAATCAACAGGAGAAACAATGATGCTTCCCGCTCTTCACATGCATTGACCATTAGAGGTGGCAGACATGGCAGGCATGATAATGATCATAAGGGCAGGGACTCTCAGAATTCCAGGTCCAAGTCACGTGGTTGCAGTAAGTCCTGTGGATGGAAGTCTGATCTTATCTGTCATTATTGTGAGAAAGTAGGACATATTAGGCCGTAGTGCTATAAAATGCGGGATGACAAGTGCAAGGAAAAGGAAAAAGAAAAAGTGCGGGAAAAGTCTTCTGAGCGCAGTATTATACTTACAAAGTCCAGTATGAAAATAGATGAAGTTAATGTCATGCAAGCCATTGATTCAAATGATGATTACATACTTGCAACTTCTTCATGTGATGCCTTGCAGGCTTCTGAGATACATTCTATGTATGCGCAGTGCTGGCTTTTAGATTTGGGTGCATCCTTTCATGTGACACCCTGCAAAGATTGGTTTCATACCTATCATACCATGTCTAGTTCTGTGCGTCTTGATGATGACAGGTCTCTTGACATTGTGAGCATTGGAGATGTTAGGCTGCAGTTTCCTTCTGGCTGTTCTTTTGTTTTGCATGATGTACGCATGTACCTACATTGACTCACAGCCTTATGTCAGCTGGACAGCTTGATGATGCAGGGTATTTTGTGTCCTTTGGAGACTCTGCATGGAAGATTACTCGTGGTGGCAGGCTTGTACTTGTAAGAGATGCCAAGTCTGGTAGCCTCTATCCCTTACTTGTATTTGGAGCTACATTGGATCATGTTTTGTTTGTGGGTTCTATTCCCCATGTATCCCTTTGGTATGCTCGTTCGAGGCATATGTCTCTTAAAGGAATGAAAATGCTCCATGCTTTGCAGTATCTTCCACCTTTTGACTCTTCACATTTTGATTCTTGTGATCATTGTTTGTATGGCAGGCAGACTAGAAATATGTATAAAAAATCTGGCAAGAAACGCATGGGTGAACCCTTAGCTCTTGTGCACTCAGATGTATGTGGACCCATGCCCTGTCAGTCACTTGGTGGGGCAAAGTACTTTGTTACTTTCATAGATGATTACTGACGTAAGGTTTGGGCTTATCCCATTTCAATGTTGGCTTGCATTGGCAAAGAACCAGTCTGGGAAAAGGCTCAAATACCTAAGGTCAGATAATGGGGGTGAGTATGTATCACATGCTTTTGAGTAGTTTTGTGATGAGCGAGGTATTAACCATCAGTTGACCACCCCTTACACCCCACCCCAGAATGGTATAGCTGAACGCATGAATAGGACCATTTAGGAAAGGGTCTGTAGCATACTTAGCCAAGCTAGCTTACCACAGCACTTTTGGGCTGAGGCAGTTACTACTGCAGTGCATCTCATTAATATGTTGCCTAGCAGTGGCATTGACTTTCAGGTTGCAGAGGAGGTATGGGCAGACTCTTATGATCATTTGCATGTCTTTGGATGTGAGGCATTCTACCATGTGCCCAAGGACAAACGCAATAAGCTGGATCCTAAAAGTGTCAAATGCATTTTCATTGGCTATGGAGATGCAGGAGAGATGGGTTGCCACCTATGGGATCTGCAGGTGCGAAAAGTGATCTGCAGCCATGATGTCATCTTTCGTGAGGACAAAATGCATATGTAGCCTAAGAAAGTGGTTGAGGCACGCAGAGTTATCTTTCAAGAGGAGCCACCTGCTCTCGTTCAGCCCGCTCCATGGTCAGCTAGACAATGTGCAACATCACCTGATGCTCATGGCCCAAATGCTAGACATGCTGATGTTAGACAGGATGTTGATCAGGTATCAGAGCCTGGATTGAGGCGTTCTACTAGAGATAGATGACCTCCTGACCATTTTGCGCCCTCTATGGATTATGTACTGGTTACAGATGCAGGAGAGCCTCTCACTTATGATGAGGCTATGCGCAGGGGTGATTGTCACTCTTGGGAGAGGGCTATGCAGTCTGAGCTTGACTCATTGCATAAGAATCAAACTTGGGATTTGGTTTCCTTGCCTCAGAGTAAGAAGGCTTTGCCATGCAAGTGGGTGTACAAGTTGAAAAGTACCCCTGGACACCCCAAGCCGTCATACAAGGCTCGGTTGGTTGCTAAGGGTTTTAAGTAGGAGCATGGGGTTGACTTTGATTAAGTCTTTTCTCCTGTGGTCAAGATGACTACCCTACGCTTAGTCTTAGCCTTGGTTGCACAGCTTGACCTACACTTGTACCAAATGATGTCAAGACGGCTTTTTTACATGGAAACTTACATGATGGGATTTACACAGAGCAGCCTAAGGGCTTTGCAGACCCTGGCAGGGAACACCTAGTGTGCAAGCTAAAGAAGAGTCTATATGACTTGAAGCAGGCACATAGGGAATGGAACCATAAGTTTAATGCATTCATGCAGTCACAGGGCTACATTCGTAGTGCTATGGATTTGTGCCTGTACACGAAGAAATCCCGTGATGGTTCTTTATTGATTTTGGTACTCTATGTGGATGACATACTTTTAGCAGGGACGGCTCATGAGGAGCTAGATGCTCTTAAGGCTTAGCTCAAGAAGAGCTTTGAGATTAAAGATCTGGGACCTGCCTCTCATATCCTTGGTATGCGCATTACGGGCAATCGATCTCAAGGACTACTCTATCTATCCTAGAGGAAGTACATTCATAAAGTCCTTGAGCGCTTCCGCATGCAGGATGTTAAGCCTATTGGCTGTCCAATACTGATTCGGTATGGCAGCCTCTATACTATGCCAAACTCCTTTCTGCCACAAAGTGAATGAGGTAAGGGCACCACCTAGTCATGAAAGAGCGGACTAGGGCGCTATGCAAGAGGGAGAGGAGCTTGTGAGGAAAAAGAGAGGAAAACTGTGTGTGTGTGTGTGTGTGTGTGTGTGTGTGTGTGTGTGTGTGTGTGTGTGTGTGTGTGTGTGTGTGTGTGTGTGTGAGAGAGAGAGAGAGAGAGAGAGAGAGAGAACTACAAAAAATAGATGAATCAATAAAACTTAAGAGGGCACAAGAGATGGAGAACCCTCAAGACATAACCAATATACACAATATGGACACCAATAGCATGGGCTTATTACACTCTAGAGCATGCATAAGCTATAGTAAGGGAATGAACTGCATTAGCTCATGAGAGAAAATGGGGAAGGCTCAATAGGGCTGAAGAAGGCCTCTTAGCTCTCTCTTGCAAATTATAAAGGGGAAGGCCTCTTTATATAGGCCTTGAGGGTGTTTAGAGAGGAGGTTAAGATAGAATAGGAATTAACACCACCAAAGCTGCATTAATGCGATTCCACCAATGTGGAAGCTCCATCTAGATGTTTCGTTGACCAATTTTGTACTTAATCAAGTCCCATCATAGGTGAGTTGTCTCCATTCTCCCCCCCATAGCTTGAGTCCAAGAGCTATCCTATAAAAAAATATAGAGAATCTTCATAAAATAAGATCATATCTAGCAATAATGGAGAGAGAGTAGTGAGAATTCATACATTACTACTACAATTAAGGATGATTTGAGGATGATTTAGGAGGGGAATTCTAATGATTTATTAGCTTGAGAGAGAGGAGAAGAGAGGGGAAAGGGTTGGGAGTCTAATGAATGATGTTTTATGGAAGGGAAGAAAGTGTGGTTGTGTATAAAATTGGGAGGTGGTCTCCACCACAGTTGGAAAAAGTTGGCGTCCACCATTTTGGCCATATCTCCCGACTCGTAGCTCCAAAAAATTATAAAAAAATACCATCCAAAACTTCAGCTCACGCACTACAATTTTCATGTTGAAAAGTTTTTTGCATGGGAGTGGAAGTATTTTTTAAAAATCTTACAAAATCATGTGCCTGATTTCCCTTCCACTAATGCTTCCAAGAAGGGTCCCATTTGTTTGAATTATCATAATGCTCCAAAGCCATGACATTATGAGCCTCACATGCCCTTTGGATGGCTCCAAATCCATCAAGTCTTTTCTTTTCACATTACACATTTTCCCTTCACCTTCCTCCATTGATCTTTACTCTTCACTCCCCCTTGGTAAACCGGTCCATGAAATATTTCCATCCAGTGATTTCTTGGATTTCCCAAGAGGTTGTTCCCACCCTCTTTTTTATTTCAAACCTCCAAATGTACAAAAAATCAACAAAGTATTAGACAAATATTTTTTTGTGATTTTCTCGGATCAAATATCTTCTCATGTGAAGGTTTCACAGGCCGATTGTCCACAGATAGATGAGCAGAGAGCTGAGATGGCTAAGATTCCCTATGCATCAGCCATGGGCAATCTTATGTATACCATGATAGCCACCCGTCCAAATATAGCTTTTGCAATTGGGGTTGTGGCACATTATATGGCTAAACCTGGCAAGAACCATTGGGATGCCATGAAGAGTATCATGAGGTACCTGAAGGGCACAGTAGATATGTGTCTTTCTTATGGCAGCCAGGATACAGGAGTCATGGGGTACACTGACTCTGATTATGCAGGACATGTAGATAGTAGGAAGTCCACTTCTGGCTATGTGTTCACTTATGCTAGAGGGACTATCTCTTGGATGTCCAGGGTATAGAAGTGCACGGCCCTTTCTACTACAGAGGTCGAGTATATTGCAGCCACATAGGCTTGCAAGGAGGCTATCTAGTTAGGTCGTTTGATTGCAGACCTTGGTATGATAGATGCTATGCCTACACTGCATTCGGATTCTATAAGTGCCATTCAATTGGCCAAGAATTCGGTCTTCCATGCGAAGACGAAACATATTGAGGTGAGGTATCACTTCATTCGTGAGGTCATTGAGGACAGGTATGTTGACCTTGTCAAGATTCGGACTGAGCAGAATCCTACAGACATGCTCAAGAAGAGCCTCACTACCAAGCGCTTTGCCTTCCTCGGGAGATTGATGGGCATTGAATGAGATGACATCTTTTCCTCATCCTGTTGTACATTGGTACATGTTGTACTGTCTTTTCTTTTTTCTCTCTCACTGAGGTAGATTCGCCTTTAAGTGGGAGGTTGTTGGGGGTAAAGGCGCCTCCGCCTAGCCGCCCGTGTATTACTACACTAACAGTATCCACCACTGCACACTACAGGTGGCGGGCGCCCGTCATAGTCACTTATTCTTTATTCTTTTAGTGACAATTTGAATAAAGGAAGGCCATGCCACACATTGTGGTCATTGGAGTTCCCACTTTTGAGTCTCTCTCTCTTGTGCCTCTTGCTCTCCATCTGCTATAGCTCTCACCGCCAAGCTTCTTCCTCCTGGGTTCCACTTCCCTTTCAGAGAGAAATCCCATACTCTCGATATCTATCAAAACACTGCTCTAGGTGTCCCCAATGCTCACAGATAAGGCTATGGACACAAAAGTCATCGCGGTACACCTCAATGACATCATGTAGATGGTTTTGAAAGATAGCCATCATCACTCGTTGGAAAGTAGTAGGAGCGTTAGCCCAAACGGCATCACTCTGCAAGCATAGGTTCCCCATTCAATTGTGAAGGTTGTTTTGGATTGATCCTCTTCTACAATTTGGACTTGATTATATATGCCGAATCCATTCGAGAGGGAATAGAGCTCATGGCATGCCAATGTGTCCAATAGTTGGTCTATGAAAGGGATAGGAAAATGATCCTTCTTCATCTTGGAATTTAGTTTTCGGAAGTCCACACACATTCAAAGTTTTTCATTCTTCTTGGGTACGACCACAATGGGTGAAACCCATTCATTGTTAGCCACTACATAAATGAACTCAGCTATAAGGAGCTTCAATAATTCAGCCTTCACTAGGGCATAATAATTTGGATTCATACGCCTCTGTCTTTACCGCACAAGTTTGGCATCAGACTCTAGATCGATGTGGTATTGGCATACTATGGGGTCAATTCCCTATAAATCTTTGTATGACCAAGCAAACACATCTAAGTTCTCTTTTAGTAGGTCTCATAGGACCACTAGTTCTTCTTCGGGAAGATTTAGACCCACCTTCAAGTGACGTTCAGTACCGTCAGCATCCACGAACATCAATTGATTTTCACCTTTCACTTCATGGATAAACATCCCACAGACTACTTCTGGGTAGAGATCCAACTCCTTCAAGGGAGTGGTCTCATCTTCTCATGATACAATGGAACTGATGTCCTCTTTTAATGGAGGCCTAGCTCACTCTTTGGGAAGCCTAAAGGGTATTATTGAGGTTTCAGGTTTGAGTTGGGGACGAGTTACTTCTTGGCTTGAGGATTCATCTTTTGAAGATGCATCCAAGAATGTCACATAACAGGAATCTTCTATGTTTAGTTTGAACTGCAGGGTTGGGGGTTGTTGGTAAGGTGCATCATCATCATCTTCTCTTAGGAATTGTAACTTTGGGCAACAAGAGTCACTATTGAAGGAAAGCCTATTCTTCTTAATCTATTTCTTATAAAGGCTTTGCTCATGATGTGACTCATTAATCAGTCCAAAATGTATCATAATCATTATGTCGATCAAAGAGGGATCTTCTACTTTTGAGGTTTCAAGAACTTCTTCCTCATCTCCGCATTCTGCGAGTAGGATAGATCGTTCTAGCTCACTTTCATAATCTTCTTGTGCATTATCACCTTCTTCCTCTTCAAATTCTGTTTCTATCCCTGTGGGGGCTCTGTAAGAGAAGAATAAGCTCTCTGTTACGTCCTCTGCTTCTGCTCTTGTCTCTGTCTCTAGCTCTATCTTTGCTCATGCCATGTAATAGGGAGAACAATACATTCATGCTTCTATCTTGCTGTTAGAGGTGATTTTGGAAGTCAATTCGAGTTCAGGCAAGAGGTATTCTCCCATGGACAAAGACTTTGCTTCCCTGGGTAGTTGGCTTACAATGCCCATTGTTAGGGACAGTGCCTCTGTTTTCTTAGGAAAGATTCCTTTGATGGCCTCTTCGTCTCCTGATGTGCCATCTGTTACTTCATTGGAGGAGTCGATTATGACTTTGATGGACGTGGATTCATTGCCTTTTTGCAATCCATACAACTTTAATACTACCTTGTTGGATTCTCTGCCTAGGGTCAGGGTTCCTTTGAACCAGCTCCTTGCTCTTACTTCGAAAATCCAAGGTCTTCCCAATAGCAAAGGATATGAGGTTCTATAGGAATTTGGTTTGACCACCAGATATGTCAGCCAATAATCCCTTCCTGCAAGGGTTGTCTTTACGTATGGGAGGATGCCCAACTATTTGATTCTGCTTTGGTTTGCCAATCTGATAAGCCACTATGTAGGTTGCATTCCTTGCAAGCTTAAATCCTTCATTATCACATTCGACATTATGTTTACTGATAAGCCTCCATCAATCAATGCATCTTCAATAAAGCATCCTTCAATCCATACGCTAATTTCTAGGGTTCCAGGATCCAGGGAGGCATTAGCCACATCTACTTCACATGGGTTCTAAGGCTCTATTGGACTTGGTCACCACGGAGGGAACAATTCTTAAGCCTCTTCTTCTTGTAAGTATGCTTTTGAGTTTCTTTTGACAGCTAGGAGATAATATCAACAACTGTCAGAATGTTAAGTTTGGTTTAAAGATGTCTAGGTCTTTGACCAAATCATACTCTTTGATAGGATCCACAAGCTTTTCCAATCGGCTGGGAAATGGGACCATGCCCACTTTTATCTTTCCTTTTTCTTCTAGAATTGGCAACATCTGTGCTTCTTCTCCATGAGGAGGTACTCCAGCATCCGCTATTTCTTGGACCTCTGGTCCTACCTCTTCAGCTATCTCTATGGCTCTATAGTGCTCTGTACTTCCATATTCTAGACTCATTGTTATTCTTTTCCTGAGGAAGGTTAAACTTCACAGTCTTGGTAGAGGGAACGTTCTCTTTTGGAACTACAAGTTCTCTTTTCTTTGTACGTGTTATTGCAGCCACTTCCAATTTCACCAAATTGGAAGTAGGTTCTTGGGTTTTCTGTTGGGTCTCAAGAGTAGCTTTTGTAGGAGCTGGACTTGGACAATCTTTTGCAATGTGGTCTTGTCTTTTGCATCGACCACATAAGGGCTTATAATCCACATACCTTCTAGGGTTTGGACAATTTGGTGAGATATGACCCTTTTCTCCACATCTATAACACTCCACTTCTGATCTTTGGCCACTGTAGACTATCGTCCTCTATAACCCTGTGAGGAAAACCTCCTTAGACCAAAGGGACCAAACTCCCTAGGCTTTGGTCCAATGTCCTGTGTTGCCATTTTGGATTTTAGCAAGTTGAATCTCACATCTTCATCTTTCTTTCTTTGTTCATGCATCTCTTTCAAAGAGTAGATATCGTCTTATGGTTCTTTCTCAAAAAATATGAACAGAAGGCTCCAAGAATGGTTGGTTTTCGGGTTCATTCAGTGGCTAAATGTCCCGCTTGATGGCACTTTTTACACCATGTATTAGAATACATCAAATCTCTCCCACCTCCCATAGGAGTGGATATATTGGCGGTATTCACCTTTAGCGTATGTAGCTATTCTATAATCACATCCATAAGCTCTTTCTTAATACTTGCCACTGAATTGGACAGGTAGTCCTTCAAATTTTTCACCTCCTGGCGTACTTGTAGTAGGGTTTTGGGAAGCTTTTGTAATTACTGCATACACTAGTTGGGTTGATCCAGAGGGTCCTCTGTTCTAGTTTTGATTCAGAACTTCTGTTGAGACTTGGGATTGTTGATTCTAGTTGGTAAGGTTCCACTGTTGTTGAGTTGCCATTAGAGGAACTATTTGAGGCCATTGTTATTGTGGTTGAACGATCATTTGAGGCATTGTCATATGCAATGGCCACTGTGGATTAGGTATATTGTACTGCGGCACTGTTTGCATCTAGGGGTAGGGGTATGGAGCCGTCCCTGGGACTACATTTGGTGGGTATACCATTCGTGGCATGGAAGGAGGTAAGACTCCTCCTCCTGGGGTCATTGACAACCTTGCTTCAACTTTGTCATACAATCTTGCACCTTCCACTGTAGCTTGGAGATTAATTGGTCTTCTCAATTCCACAAACTTGCAAACTTCTAGTTGTAGGCCTCTGAGAAACGTTCCTTTTTTTATGCCTTTATCCAAATGATGATTGGTCCATCTCTTCGGGATGGATTTCATTCGCGAGACATAAGCTTCTACTCTTTCTCCAGAGAACTGACTTAGGTTCATGAACTCTTCTCGCATCCGCTCTTCAAAACCTTCACTCCTGAATTTAGTGAGGAAGGCCAACTTCAAGTTGTCCCATGTGCCAAAAGTTCTTGATGCTTATCTCTCATACCATTGAAACACCGTGTCTTTGAAAGTGGCAGGGAATATTGCTAACCAATGCTCGGGGGTTCTGGCATCGTTAGCCACACATGCTACCATAAACTCTGCTACATGAAGATCATGATCTTCATTGTACTCTCCCTTAAAAATGGGCAATGGGACTACATTTGCTGACCTGTCATCAATATTTCCAGGACGGATTTGACTAGGAAGGGGACCTTGAGTCACCATGGGGACTTTTGTAAAGAGTGCTTTTAGGGCATCAAAGGAGACTTCTGCTATAAGCTCGTTCTCGGCCTTGATTTTTGCCTTCTTTCTTCTCACGTACCTCTGGACCCGTTCTAGTGCTTGCCTCTTGATTGCGTCGTTCATTGGGGGGTTGGCTCAACTAGTTGGTCTATACTCAATAAAACAGAATCAAAACGAGCTTCACTCTCTATAGGACTATGTGGCCAACATTTATTCTACTTCCTTCTTCTCTACGTCTCTGAATTCAGCCTTCAAACCACTACAGAGGGGGAGACATTTCATTTTGAAGGTATCAAAACTCATTCGTTTGAGGATCATTGTTGTGCCATCATCATAATAATGCCAGCTTCTAATGATTTCAATAGTGTAAGTTGTGAAGAATACTCTATCCACTAACTTCTAGTGGGTTGCTAATTGGATAAATAGGAGATTGTCAGTACACCATGCATCCCACATGTCTTGTTGTTGAGCATCCACGAATAAATTCCAACTCTTTTCTTTCTTATTTTCATGAGCCTCCACTGACCATGAATTTTGAAGCTTCTTCATGATCTCCCACTTGATGATGTCAGGAAACTTCTCAATGAATGCCAAATATTCCATGGATAGTCATTCTCTTTGTTTATGTACTTCAGTTGTTTCCAAGCAATTCGCCACCAAGATGCACATCTTTGTTGCTTCAATTGAAAGAGGAAGTAGTCCACCACATAGAGCATGCATCATGATGGTAATATGTTTCCACCATTGTGGGATGAACTTCTTGTGAAAAGTGGCTTTGGCAATGAGATTCTCCAATTCTTCAGTAGCAGGAGAAACTTTGCAAGCATCCATTGAATTCTCCTCTTCTTGGCAATGCCATTTCCTTCATTTTTAGCCTCTTTTGATGCTTGTTGATGGTAGATTTCCTCGGTTGCGCACCAAAAACATGGAGCCCCAATAGGAACACCAAGGAAAAGGGGTTTCTACTGCAAGAAGATCTACCTTGTAACATCAACAAACTTTTGTTTCATTCTTTAGAGAACCACAATAAGAAAAAGAATACCACGAGTAAGAAATCTTCACGCAACATCATAGAAACAATTCTCCCACGGCTTTAACTTTAACAAAATTCATCATCCTCTTCATATTCTTCACATAATTCTTTTACCAACAAAGAGAACACAAGAGAAACACCACTTTGAATGGAAGTAAGATTATATATGATTCATCTTCATTGTCTTCATAGTTTTCTCTCATAGATAGATACATTGTTTTGCATAGAATTGGCTATCTCTAACTCTCTCTTTCTCTCTCAATCAATAGTACATCATATCCTCACTACAATACTTAATAATCACTCATAATAATCCTTTTTGGTCGTGGATGCCCCTTCCAAAAAGTGTGTCTGATATGAAAGGTCACTAGAGCCACTACAATGACTCTTCATATCTCATCACTGTCACTTTATTCAAGTCTTCTCTTGAGTCTTCAATAGCTACTTCTTTCACTTTCTTGAGATCTTTTGAACTTGCATTCACCTCTTTCCAAGGCTAGAAAGCATTCCCAAAGTCACATATACATCCCACAAAGCACTTACAAAGGCATACAAAATAGAACAGGAACAGGAACAAAGGCTCTACAGAAGCTCAACAGAGGGTTATAGCAGGTCAATAGGAAGCATAAGAACACATACTTATACTAAAACCATTCCAAACTATCAAAAACAATTCAATGAGCTTTCAGAAAACCTCAACTTCCATCAATCGTTAATCTAGGCTTCATACAGAAGAAAAATAGAAGCTATTAGAACCTCAATAGAACTTATTAGAACATCACTAAGCCTCATATTTCTACTAAAAATCATCACAAGCTTCCAAAACATAATCAATCTCATCCAAAACACTCTCAAACACTTCCAAAACAACTAGTCATCATTGAAAATCCATAAAAAATCAACCATTCAGCCTACAAAAACAACAAAAATCAACCAAAAAGCCTAGTCATTTCAGCATTCAACAAGAAGCGTGCCATCAATTTGTATACATGCCATGAAATATTACAAGGATTTTGACTGTGAAAAATGCAGTTGTTCGTTGTGGAATACATCTAGGTCTCAATCCACAGCCAAATAGAGGTCTAATCACTCTTATCCTTCACACTACCGACATCGTCGGTATCATAAATTACATACATATTCCTCACCTAGAAATTCTCATTCTCACAAAGATTCTCAGTATGGCCACAACAAAAGCCATAATCGGTATACCCACAGATCTTCTCATAAGAATTCTCATAAAAAACCTTTGAAATGTTATATTTGTGGAAGCACCAGTCATTTAGCCAACAAGTGCCCCAAAATGGGGAAAGAATCGGCTAAAAAATATGAGAAGCCTAACGTGGCTAACCTTCATCACTATCTCTCCGAAGGTACTTTGATTGACTCATATGATTTTGACAAGTCCTATGATTCTGACTCTAATTGTTCATCTGAAGAGTATTTTGATACTAGCTCAAAGTATCCTAATATTGACTCATAATCTTAAGTCTTAGACCCAGCCACCAGTATCTCTAGAAATCACAATGATTGGAAGGATTCTATTTCTACTGACAATGCTTTGACTACTAATCAAGCTATTGATACAAGTGGTGAAAACTCTGATGACTTTGTGACACATGTACAACCACTCAATGCTCATACAATTCCTTCACATTTCTCTTCTAAAGGAAAAGAGAAATATTTTTTCTCACCTTTCTACTCCAAACACTCACATCACAAAGAAAAAGGAAAACATAAACAGAATTCCTCTACTGAAGACTCATTAAAGATCAAGTCCTCCTTTGATGACTCAAAGACTACTTCTTCCAACAAAAAGAAGCAAAAGTAGAAGATCAAAGAAGAATTATTTTTGAAACCTCACGATTTTCCTAGACATGCTACATTGAGTATTATTGACACTCTGAAGAAAGCAAATCTCTTTGTCCCACACAAACTAGAGAAAATGGACTCTGCAACAATTTGTGGATGATATCACCAAGACTACTATTGAGACAATAGGTGAACTGAATGGCATGATTGTAGCTTTTCAAGCTATGCAAATTGAATTACATGCTCTGTGTAAGAGCTTTAAGAGAACCATTAGATCTTAGAAGCACATTGCATAAGCTACTACAAACATCCTTAAAGAGCTTTCTATCTCTATGACATCCTCTCCTCAACAAGAATCTTCTCCCAAACCAATCAATCTAATATGTGCTGCTTCCTCTCAACACACTCTCAACATCTTGGAAGGTGGTGGCCCTATCCCAACAATCTACGTCAAACTCCGCTCATCTAGTAAGTTTACATTATTTTTGGATGCATTGGTAGATGTAGGTTCTAGCCTAGCTATGGCTCCTTATGAGTTATTTTCACCAAGCTGCATACATGATAGTAGTCCTATTCTAGTGGGACTCTCCAACAATAAAAGAACTACTCTTACTATAATTGTGAAAGCTTTTCTGTATCTAAGCAAAATCAAACTTCCTATAGAAATCCAATTCATGCACCAAATGTGCTATGATCTCGTTATAGGCATTGAGATCCTACACCATTTAACCCCTATAGTTTCTAGAAGTATAATATAGTATTTTCATGTCAAGGACAAAAAACTCATATTCCCCTATTAGAGAAATTTGGTAGAAGTATCTATTCCCTATCTCAAGCACTCCCTCTAGAAAAAATGCAACAAAAAGAACATTGGCTCCAATAGGAATTGTAGAAACACTAGACAGAAATCCAATTAATTGAAACCAAATTGAAGGCTTTTATGCATGATGATCCTTTAATATTTCAGGAGAAGCGACAAAAGTTTGCTATTGCCTTATCTCTGAAAGAGGATGCAAGTCCCTCCAAAGTTGTGGACAAAGGTACAAAAGAAGAAGATTTGGTTATTTGCAAAGTTGAGATTGAGAAGCTTTTACAAAAAAAAGCTTATTGAACCAACCACATCTGCTTGGTCTTGCCAATCATCCTATGTAAATAAGCATTTTGAACAAAAGCATGGTAAAAAGAGGCTAGGAATCAACTACAAACCTCTCAATACGTACCTCATTGGGCATGGACATCCTATTCCCCTCAAAGATGTGCTAATCAAATGGAAAAGAAAAGCAAAAATCTTTAGCAAGTTTGATTTGAAATCAAGGTTTTGGCAACTCCATATCAAGACTAAAGATCGACATAAAACAACATTCTATGTGCCCAAAGGACATTACCAATGGACCGTTCTTCCATTTGGAATCAAAACTGCTCCAACACATTTCCAAGGATGAACAGACTTTGTTTTCTCCAAGTTTTCTTTTTGTTTAGTTTATATAGATATTCTATTCTTCTCAGAAAATATCCATGAACATTTAAAGCATTTGGCATAGTTTATCCTGGCTGTTGAAGAAGTTGGGATGGTTTCCCCAACTAAATCCATTATGTTTGCTACATAGGTGGATTTCTCGGGTTTAAAGATTCATCATGGCATGGTGGAATGGTAGAATAATGTGTTGAAAACCATATTACATTTCCATGCCGAGTTACCTAATGTAAAAATGTTACAACACTTACTAGGTTGCTTAAATTGGATAAACTCCTCTACCCCCAATCTTACTTTATATATGCAAGATCTTTATCCTCTTCTATGGAAAAATGGTTTTCATGAGAAACCTCTACGTAGCACTACTCTTCAACAGATCAAGGCCCTGGTACAAAAACTTCCACCATTACATCGGCCTACGGGCTATCCCCTAGTTATTTACACTGATGCTTTTGATGTAGGTTGGGGTGCTACACTATGTGAAGATATTTCCCACTCTTCACCAACAAAACTCTCTACTAAGTTTGACTCCCTCCAAAATTGTCACTATGCCTTAGGAATCTTTTCTGCAACATAGAAAAATTACCCCTCTTATCCATGGGAGATACTTGAAGGCCCCTACAGAAATAGGGAATAAAAGATTACTTCGGTGGTCCTTATTCTTTAATGAGTTGGACATCACCTTTGAGCAAGGCAAGGAAAAGAAAATGTCATTGCAGATATACTCTCCCACACTCATGAGACAAAGCCACCTTAAAAGATGTTTTTCACTATAACCACTACTCACTCTACAACACTGTAACCACTAACCAGCCGCCGTGCAGCTACTATAATGTACTTTATCTTGATGCTCGATCATCTCATCTTGTATAATATGCTCATCTCCACTTTGGTAATGGAAAGCTGACTTAGTCCACATTTTGGACCCCTTTTGTAACTCTATAAAAAATTCTTTGTAACTCAAAACTCAACAACGGAACAAAACAAGAGGCAATACAACTTTCATTTTGTATACCTTGTTTGCACTTGCACTTGCTCATCCGCAATTCTCTTGCACATACATGTAGTTCGTCACTGTTCTTTCCTCTCCGTTGCACTCTCTATAAATAAATAAATAAATAAATATGCAAAAGAGTCGCACTTTTGGAAATGTGAAGGGGGTGTATTGTGATTTTTGCAAAGGTGAGGGGTGATGTTTGGGTATTTTGTGTAACTTGTGAATGTGAATGGGTTTGGGCGGCAGGCTGTGAAGGTCCGACGTAAAGGGGCCTTAGGGCCGGGCGTCAAATTATATGTAATACGCATGGGGGGAGTATAAAGGGATTCGCAACATTCGAAGCGAGGCCTTTCAGCTCGCGGAGTTAGGGTTTTTCTGTGTGGCTGCGTTCTTCTCCTCAGGCCTCCATCGCCGGTTCCGTTCTGTCCTTCGCCAACTGCAGCCATGGGGTACGCCTCTCTCTCTCTCTCTGTGATTTCGTGGTTAGTTATCGTTTTAGTATCATATGTCTGTTCGTGTTCCTGATATTTTATTCGTGGTAATCGGTTTAGCATCGCATCTCTGCCTGTGTTCCTGATTTTTCTTACTCATTCGAATGCCACGATTTTTCCTGCTCACATCGGGTCTTGTTCGCGCTATCACGAGTGTCGTGAGAGGTCGATGCTAATGTAGGGCATGGGTTTCAGAGTAGGCCAACATTTGGGGCTATCCAGCTTCTATGCCAGCGTCGGTGCCCTGGATATTTGCGACGAGGGCCGCATGTTGGCTCTTAGTATTGTATGAAAGCCTGCTATACGGCTAGATCGTGGTGGATGGCTCGAAGTTGGCGTCAGTGTTGGCACTCAGCATTTGCTAAAGAAGGTTTATTAATGTGGTCATGGTGACATCCTGTAGGATGTAGCATACACGCATGATCAACTAAGGGAATTCTGACTCGGCCTGTTTGTTGTAGTATCTTCATAATTGGCAATGGCTCGTTTTCGTGTGTTTGTAGCATATTGTTTTATTCCGGCACTAGTAAAGCAGCGTCTGTTTATGTCAGTGTTTGCTGCCTTGGTGCTCCCTGTCGGTCAAGAAGCTGCTGTGCTTTGATAGTGCTGCTTCATGTGGTCTTGATGATACTTATTAGTCTTGAATGTTTTGTTTATGCCGTGCTTTGTGATTGGAGTGGCTCTTTTCTTGTGCTTGCTGCATATGACTTTGTTCCATCCCTTCTAAAAGATGTTTTGCTTTGTGCGTGTGTTACTGATAACATGTGGTTTTGATGCTTCTTATTACTCCTGGATTTGTTGAACTTCGAATGATACTTAGTACTGAAACCTTAATTCACTGAATAAATTGTGATCTTTTACAGGAAGACACGTGGTATGGGAGCTGGGCGTAAGCTCAAGAATCATAGGAGGGCACAGTTGTGGGCAGACAAAGCTTACAAGAAAAGAAATTTAGGAAACGAGTGGAAGAAGCCTTTTGCTGGCTCTTCTCATGCTAAAGGCATTGTTTTGGAGAAGATGTATGGTGTTCAACCTAGTGCATTTTCTTTTATACACTTGGATACCCAAATAATTACGTACAGGATGCAGCCACAATATAGGTCTTGTTATTGGAATATTTGTTGTCTTTTGTGCTAATGTGATATTTGTTTTCTTTGACAGTGGTATTGAGGCAAAGCAGCCCAACTCTGCTATTCGTAAATGTGCTAGAGTACAACTTATCAAGAATGGAAAGAAGATTGCAGCATTTGTGCCAAATGATGGTTGTTTGAACTACATTGAAGAGAACGTGAGTTTCTTTTCATGGCCTTTGGCAATAGTTACTTGGTTCTATTTGACTGGGGAAATAATGTATGATTTGACTGTTTATCAGGATGAAGTGCTGATTGCTGGATTTGGAAGGAAAGGACACGCTGTTGGTGATATTCCTGGAGTACGTTTTAAAGTGGTGAAAGTTTCTGGAGTGTCGCTCCTTGCTCTATTCAAGGAGAAGAAAGAGAAGCCCAGGTCTTAGAACCTATGGGGCATTATTTGTTGTAGTTTTGAAGCTCAATGCAAGACACTTGCCGGCTTTCTTATGGACTTTGGCAGAGTTAATCTGGAATTTAGTTTCTGCCTTCAGGAGAATTATTTTATGTTGTTCTCTATCTTAATCTTCTCAGTAACATCTGAAGGAATTCCTTTTGTCTGAGTATTGAATTATTGGGGAGTTAGCTTGCTTTATGAAGCCTTTTGAGTTGTGGAATCAAGAGTGTTTATTCAGGGCCTTTTACAAACTGGATGTAGGACTTATGTCCAAATGTTTTGTGTTATAGTTGTTTCTCAAGTGTTGTATTGTGTGGATGATGTTAGTTATAGTGGTTCTGGACAGTCTTGCACATATTAATTCAACAACCTATATTATTTACATATATGGCATATTGCTTTGAAAATTGCTGCCTGTTGCAGGAAGTTTATTTTTAGGTCAGTTTATTCCTTAATTATTGTTTTGCATGATGAGATGATAGCAGCTGTTCTGGAACATCTTGGTTGCCTGCAGACTGCTTCTTAATTGCGATTAAATGATCCTTTTAAGTTGAAACGTTTGTAGCAATCTTCCCTTAATTAGTAGGGCCTTAACATTTATTTTCATGCATGGTGCTGGTGCAAATCCCACCCATTCCTACTCGATATATCTTACGACTATTGATTTGCTCCACAAAAATGCAGCTTGCACAAAATTTTCGTGGATGGTGCTGGTGCTTATCTGACCCACTCCTATATCGGAGCTTATCTAAACTTATTATGAACATTGGTTCACTCCATAAATATGCTGTTTGCATAAGATCTCAAATGCCAAAGACTTGTGATTGTTTATTGCTGCTGGTTTGCATGTTAGATGGTGGCATCTTATTCCTCCCCCACCTTAAAGTACATTACATTGATGCTATCTTTGGGGGAGAGGGATAAATTGGAAGTGCATCAGTGTTGAAAAGGTAGATGGTGTCATCTTATTCCTCCCCGAGCTTAAAGTACATTACATTGATGCTATCTTTAGGAGAGGGATAGCATTCATTATTCAGGATAATTGGAAGTGCATCAGAGTAAAAAAGGTAGCAGAAGCTCTGCCATTGGGGAACAAAAACCGTGTTTCAGTGTTTTAGGAAAAAGGAGGCTGAAGGGGAAATAGAAATCCTGAACTAGTGTACAGGAAGTGGTAGTGTGCATTCATGGGTGAGTAAACATGGTTGATATATCTCATGATTGGAACATGGGGGCAATGCTGGATCGAACCAGATCCTAAATTAGTGTGCATGAAGGAAATAAGGATCCTAAACTAGTGAGGAAGTGGTAGTCTGTTCATGGATATGTAAACATGATCTCTTACTAGTGTGCATGAAGGAAATAAGGATCCTAAACTAGTGAGGAAGTGGTAGTTTGTTCATGGATATGTAAACATGATCTCTTTTGGGTACGTCGCAAAACCGAAACATGGAGGATACATTTGATTGAAACAGATCCTAAACTAATGTGCATGAAGTGGTAGTGTGCATTTATGTGGGTGTAGACATAATCTCTTTTTGATAAATTTCATGAATGGAAAATGGTAGCAATGATTGATTGAAATGTGCACATGAGCCTCACTTCGTATTGCACGGTGGTCTTGTGATGTAGACATTTAATTTACGTTGCTTTAAATTGCATGATTTAAACGTGAAGATGATGCCTAATTGGATCGCATAGGAGCCTTTGTTTGTAATACATTGTGGATGTATTAATATAGATGTTTACATTGCTCAAAAATATGGGATTAGGTTATCTCAACTTTTTATCTTGTTTAAGTAATTGATTCAAGCCACTTACAAAGGGGTATGAGAGCCTTGTCTTTTCTAGCACACTTTTTATATAGCAAGTTAGACATTGGCTAAAATTTCATTATTTTGATTAGTTTGCACTCTCCTAGGAGTTTGTAGCCTTCTTGGAGCCCCAAGAGGAACACCAAGGAAAAGGAAATTCTCTTGCAAGAAAATCTATCTTGTAACATCAACAAGCTTTTTTTATTAGGTTTTATATGATCACAATGAAGAAAAGAATACCAAGCACAACAAATCTTTATGCAGCATCATGTAGATCTTCCACGGATTTGATAGAATCAACCATATTCTTCAATATCTTCACAAAATCCATCAATAGAACAAAGAAAGCAAAGTAATACACCATCTTTGAATGGAAATACATCACATAGTATTCATCTTAATTATCTTCATAGTCTTCTCTCTCAATCTCTCACATACAATCACTCTGTTTCAATAGAATTGACTATCTTTGACTCTCCCTCTCTTTCTCCATCAATAATACATCATATCCTCACTACAATATCTCATAATCACTCTCAATAATTCTTCTCAGGTCGTGGATATCCCTCCCAAGAGGTATGTCTGATATGAAGAGTCACCAGAGCCACTACAGTGTCCTTTCATAGCTCACTACTGTCACTTCACTCCAGATTTCACTTGAATCTTCAGCAGCTACTTCTTTTATTTCTTTCAGCTCTTTTGCACTTGTATTCACCTCTTTCCAAGGCTAGAAAACTTTCCCAAGCTACACATACATTCTACAGAACACATACAGAAGCATACAGAACAGTCACAGTACAGTAACAGAATAGATACAGTACAGAACAGAACATAGACAGAAGCTCTACAGAAGACCTACAGAAGGTTATAGAAGGTCATCAAAACCTCTTAACTCATACTCAAACCATTCCAAACTCTGACAAACCATTCAATAAGTTTTCATAAGATCTCAGTCTTCATCAATCAATACTCCATCCCTCCTTACAGAAGACAATCAGAACAAAACAGAAGGTATACAGAACCAATCAAAATCTATCAGAACATCATAGAATCTCACATATCTACTAATAAACATCATAAACTTCCAAAATGCAATCAATATCATCCAAAACACTCTCAGACTACTTCCAAACCAATTAATCATCTCATAAAATCAACCATTCAGCTCTCAAAAACAACAAAAATCAGCCAAAAACCAAGTCATTTTAACACTCAACATATCCCTACACTTAATAAGAAAGTGTCCTCGTGACCTAAGAAAAAGGGAATACAAGTTCTTGTAAAAGCTCAACTTTGATCTTTGATATCTCTTAAAAAACAATCCATCCAACCACGATCCCAACTTATAACCTGTATCTGATATAAAAATACAACGAAAGGAAAACCCTTTATACATTAACACTTCTTATCAAACTAGAAATCACAACAAACTAGTAAAGGATATAAGAAGTTTCTGCTTCTTCTGCATCATCTTCAACTTTCCAACCACGATCCCATCACCACAATTCTTTAAAATTGTAGCTCGCACGAAAGCCAATCCAATAGACAATCACCACGTTCGTATTACATAAAGTAACTCACAACACAAACACTACACACAACACAACCATCTGAATGACTCCTCCAAAAAGAGATTTTTATTAAAAAGCATCCACCATACATTGGAAAAGGTATCAATGAAGATGATCCCTCTTAAAAGATTAATGATTTCGGAAACGATCCATAGACAAGGATTTATCTACAAATGTCTTGGGAGGATTCTGAAAAAACTGAAGGCAGCACATCCTTTCTAACAGGATAAGGTATCTGCTAGGCAAACAAAGGGCATGAAAATACAATATATCCAGTTGCTGGGAATCAATGCTCACATTGATATTCATGCACAACTTTGGAATAGGCTTGGAATCATTATGAGAATGCCTATGCATATACGCTAAATACCAAGCAAAATGAGCAGTTAATCTCACTGAAGGATCTGTAGACTGTGAATACTGCTGAGCAAAATGAATGTAGTTCTGGTATGCTTGACTGACAACTGTTCAATCTCCTGGAATCACTGGCCAGTTTATCTGAGGTCTTGTAAGAGAATCATGTGAGCTCCATCCCCTTCTTCTGGAAATTTGATGATCAAACCCGTCATAGTCACTAACCAACTGAGGTGGTTGAGATATAGAAGTGTTAGGAGAGGAAAGTGGAATAAGGAAAAGTGAATGAAGAGAAGGGTAGACAAAATCATAAAAGGAAGAATAGTTTAAAGGAGTGGTTGAAATTTGTAGGGAATCAGTTAAGAAGGGTGCTAACTGATAAATAGGAAAGGTGGAAGATACATGAATGGATGGAGAAGGACATGGTGGAGAAGTAAAAAATACTCTATTCTCGATAAAAGAACAGTATGTAAAGATGGGAATTTGAGAAAAAGATTGAGGTTGGAAAAGAATGGGTAAAATGGTTGTGGAATTGGATTGACAAAGGGAAAGATATATATGATATCGGTGAGCCATTTGTTGGTAATACAAGAGGGTAGGAACAGAAGGTCCTAAGAGAGATCTTCTATGATAGGCAGCAAAAAAGGTAGAATCAAACGGATTATGTTGTGAAAGATAAACTAAGAGATCCACCCTCAATTGATTAGTACTCTGAGCATAGGTAGGGATTGTGTTCTGTCTTTGATTTAGGACTACAAAATCAATCATGGTATGCCAGGAATTATCAGGGCAATTGCCACTTTGAAGGAGTAACTTTGGAACATGTCATCTATGCGCAACTCCAAATGGTTGACATACAAAACAGCTTGTAAAACCACATCTCCCACATACCAAGCTATATCCACCTCATCTGGAATCAACAAGTCTCCTCGTAGATACATGTAGGACATCAACATGGTATCTGTCGTGACAGAATTTTCAAACACCATCCTTACCATCTTTGTTAGTAACTCAGCAGACCAAGCCCCACTCCGTCCATCCTCTGGAAGAGGTAAATCCATTGTGGAAAGCTTCATGTAGAAGGCCAACTTCTGTAAGTGGTAGTGGACAAAGAAAGAATGGTCTGGAGAAACATATTTTTGAAACTGCTCAAATGTAGACCATAACAAGTCCATTCCGGATTGCAATCTTTCCACTTTATCTTGGAAGAGAGGACACAAGGTAGCCTGTCTCTGAAGAGCAGCCAAGTCCTACTGTGAGAGAGAAGGAATCAAGGGAACATTAGGGCTTGGAGGAACAGACCGTGACTTTGCCAGTTGAGCTTGCAACTGATTGATTTGGGAGGCTTGTGATTCCACTGTGTCATTAGCAGTCTGTAAGGCGGAAAGTTTGACATCTAAAAGAGTTTGGAACTCCTGCGCTTCTCTGGACATCCTCTCCTCCTCTGAAAGGTTAGTAATCTTTGATTGAACCTCTAGTAATTGGATCTTCAAAGAAGATATCTCATCTCTTTGGGTTGCAACCAGTTGGGTTTGTTGCTCCATCTGCTTAAACAAATCTGCGAGGGTATCCTTAGCAGAGGCTAACTTGGATGTTGCCTTATGCAACTAGTCCTTAGACTGCATCAGTTCTTCATAAAAGGAAGCGGATAGCTGTTGAACACAGGCTGTCACTGACAATTCAATGGAACTCTGAATGTCTTTACATAGGAAAGGAATTGCATCTCCTGAGACTAGACTGTTCAGTGAGGGGACTGATATATCTAATGAACCTTCGCGATGTGCTCTAAAGAGGTTATTACAAGTGAGATAACCAGGGAGATCACTGCCAAAGGTAGCAGGAATGGGCACTGAAGGAAGAACTGAAGGATTTTTATCCGCTACCCGCTTCAAGCGTTTGTGCTGTATGACCAGGGGAGGCGGAGAATCATCATCCTCTATATCAATGGGTTTTGACTCATTTGAAGGTGGAGGAGGAGGTACTGGATCTGAGGGAGGAGGTGGAGGCACACTCTTCTGTAAACCTGAGTAGGTCAAGAAGGCAGACAAATACGAGCCATAGGTGACATTGGTAACATTGCCCCTGGTGACTTTGACGAAATGTTGATCCATTTTAGTGAGTAGGTAAGTGCTCCAATCAATAGCTACTCCTTTCAACACCATCCTTGAAGCTGTAAAAAGCTCTTTGGACAAGTACTGGGATGGCGTTTTTACAGGCATAAACCTGTCTTGGAGAAACTGACAGACCATCTTCCCCACAGGATCAGTGATCATGGAAAAGGAAACGCCTGAAGAGTTGATCACCTTCTTAACATCCAGCATTTCCCTTGTCTGTTTTTGTAACAGCTTCAAAATCTCTTCGTTAGAGAAAAGTTGGCAAGTGGTAACAAAGGGTTCACCTTTGGAGGGAAGAGAAAGAGCCTTCCCTAGGTCTCGAGGTGTCAAAGTCATAGAAATATCTTGGACCAGTCCCGACTTTTTGCTGTAGGAGACCAGAAACTCGTCACACATCGATGGATCCTATGGAAGCAATGGAAAGGAGGTAGCTGCAAAAGCAGCGAGTCCTGCCTTCGTGAGAGGCTCAAAAGTGAGTAAGGAAGAGTAATCCCTACTAACTAGTGGGACATACTGGATAGGGGGAGGAGTGTGAGAAGGCGCCATTCAGATGGTTACACACATACACCACAAACACAGACAATCAAGGAGAATGCCTGCAAAGCAACAAACAAAAAACCAAGGATAAGAGAACAACCAAAACAATAAAATGTGACTTGACCAACTATCCCCAAGCAAACCACAGCCTAGAAAAAATTCGACATGATCTCGAGACATATGCGACCGAAAACGTCATGCTATGTATCATACAAATACCCAAATCCTCGTATCAGGCAATAAAGAAAAAAAACGACACACCGGACTCTTAACCGTAACAAAGAAACTGAACCAAAACATCACAACAATCTACACACATCAAGACCACAACTTTGATAAACTGTTGTTGGACCATGAAAATAACTCCAAAGACTGCGCATACCCATCTTACGAAATCAGGTTCATTAAAAAGGAGAAATTAAGTGCAGTGAGAGAGAATTAATTTAATAAAAGTTTCATTTTAATAAATTATTAAGAATGTGTGAATTTTTATTAAGTGATAAACCTTAGTAAGAAAACGACGGTTCCTTCTTAAAAATTTAATTACCAATTATTAGGTGAAAGCGGTGCTTTAATTCGAATCCCGGACTTCGATACCCAGACTGGGTCTCTAAATGCAAGTTCATTGATTACAAATTAAGGTGATGTGGAGCGCTTTTTTGCCAGCGCGTGTTCTTGTGACGGTTGGGTTATTTTTATTTTTTTTAAAAAAATGGTGTGTTTAGTATGAACGCGCGTGCCATGGTGGTGTTTAGGGTTCATTATTTTTTGGTATTTTTTAAAAAGAAATTAATCGTGATGTTTGGGATAGCTGAAAAAAAAATAAAATAAAAGGAAAATACATGGTAGTGGGTGTATGTAAATGCAAAGAATGCGCTCTTCGCAATCCAAAAATATCTGGATTTTTTTTCTAGATGTTTAGTTGGTGTTTGGATGAAAAAGGTTTTTGTTTTTTTATTTTTTATGAATTTAGGTGCTTCATGAAGCATTTTGACAGCTTAGAAAAATATGCAAAAAATAAGTAAAAATAGAAATAGAATTTTTAGAAAATTTTTAATAATTTTTAGCATTTTTAATGAATTGTTTCAATTTTTAGGGTATTTTTAAAAGATTTTGGAATTTTAAAATGGTCGAAAATGTTGTTTCTGAAATTGACAGGTTGAGAAAAATATGGCCATGGGTTGCAAAAATAGTAGGAAATTTGCTAGATTTTTTTGTATTTTTTTTTTCAAAATTTTGAAATGGATTTGTATAAATTTTCAATGTTTTGGGTTGTGTGTTTTTTTTAAAAAAAGTGTGGTTTTATGTTTTGAAAAGGGTTTGCGGGTTCTTGAATAAAAAAGCTGGGGAAATATCTAGAAATAAGCTGCTTGGCAGCGGCGTGTCTGCAACCAACGAACAAGCTCCCGCACCCGCGCACGATCAATCGCGAACAAGCTCAAGCCCCCCCGCGCGCGTACACACCTACACGTGTGTCGATGCCGCGAGGGTGTCGGCGGGTGGAACGGGGGTTTATGGAGGGGGTGGGGTGAGCTGCTGCGGCGGAACAGGGGGCTTACAGCGGGGTAGGGTGGGTTTTGTGGGTTAACGACGGGTGTGGGGTAGGGGACGGGGGGCTTACAGGGAGGTAGGTGTGTGCGGGTGTTGGTGGGGGGAAGGTGGGTTTAGATGGGGTAAGAGGGTTGGTGTGTGGTTGCAGGGGGGGAAGGTGGGTTTAGATGGGGGTGTGTTTTTAGGGTGGGAAGGGGGTGTAGGGAAGGGGGGTATGTTGATGTGGGTGATGGGGGGTAATGGGGGGGGGGGGGGGGGGGGAGGGGGGGGAAGGGGGCCTTAGGGAGAGGGTGTATTGGATGGTGTGGTGTGGTGGGAAAAGGGGGGATAGGGGGGCGCGAACGGTGGCGAAGGGAGGGCGGTACGGCGCCAGGCGCGATGGCGGGGTACACGGCAGGTGGTGCGAGCTCGGGTGGGAGGCGCAGATGGCTGGAGGCGACGGGGCTGGAGGGCAGGACGAGGAGGGGGCGACCGTGGCGCGGGCGCGACAGGGGGCTGTCGGTGGCGAGGAAGGATGGCAGGCGGCGTCGGGGTTGTCAGGGAGGTAGGCGGAGGCGTGCAGACCTCGAAGGCGGCGCGACAACGAGCGCGGGCGGCCTGCACGGGGCGGAGGCAAGGGCGAGTGGGGGCGAACGGCGGGCAGTACGGCTGCAGGTGCGATGGCGGGGTACACGGCAGGTGGTGCGAGCTCGGGCGGGAGGCGGGTGGGGGAGCAGGCATCGACGACACGAGGAGAGGAGGAAGGGAAAGGAGGGGAAGGAGAGGAGGAGGGGAGGGGAGAAGAAGATGGAGGAGGGGAGATAGGTGGAGGACAGGCGGGAGAGGAGGGAGGTAGGAGGAGGGAAACACGCAGAGAAGGAGAGGGAAAGAGAGGGGGAGGCAGTTGGGATGGGGAAGGGGTCGGGAGAGGGGAGGGGGGATCGGGGAAGGTGGGGGTGGGTAGGGGCAATGGGCGGGAGGGGTGGGGGTAATGGGCAGGGTAGGGTGGGGGTAATGGAAATGGGTGGGAGGTGGTCAAGGGGAAAGGCATACCCCCGTCTCGCGCTCGTGCGCGGGGCGGGGTAAAAAAATTTGCCGTGACGGGGTCGGAAGAGTGCACGGAGGATGGGACGAGGTACGCGGATGTGATTGGAGCGCGTTAAGACGCGTTAAATAAAAAACGGGCGCGTTCACGCGCAGGACGGGTGCGTAAAAACACAAAAAAATAAAGAAAAATTAATAACTCCTAATCCGATCGTCAAAACGAAAGGGCGTAAAAACAAAAAGTGGGTAGGACGACAGGGAAAAGACTGGAAAAATATGCAACGCGAGTTTCGGGGGGTAAAAGGGCGGTCACGTGCAAAAAACACAAAAAACGGATAAAAAAATGCAATTAAAAATTAATATCGGAAGATCTGTGCATCGGAACGAAGTGCAGGAAAAAGGAAAAATGTGCAGAAAGACGTGCCCGACAATCCTATCACATCAAAACATAGTTTTGACTAAGATAAGATGTGTTCACGTGGGAAAAACCCAAAAAAACAAATCCAAAAATGAGATCGAAAATTAATATTGGACGAACCGCTTGCCGGAAGGACATGCAGTAAGAAGGAAAAATGTCCATAGGAAGGGGGGATATAGGGTTGTCACGTGAAAACGCAGTTCCGGTTGAAGTAGGAGGGGTTTACAGGCGAAAAATACCAAAAATATACCCAAAAATACATTTAAAAATTAATAATTAAAAATCCAAAAGGCAAAAGAGGGTGGAGGAAAAAAGAAAAAGGTGGGGAAAGGCACAACAGACACAGCTGTCAAATCAAATTGGAATTCCAATACAAACAGGGTAGGTTCACATGGAAAAATGTCAAAAAGACGCACGAAAAAGTATTAAAAAACCGCAAAATTAATATTGGAAAAATCGTGCATCAAAATGACACGGAGTAAAAAGGAAAAATGTCAGGGGAAAAGTGGTTGTCAGGGCTATGACGTCAGATCACGGTTCTGAAGCAAGCAAAGCGCGTTCATATTGAAAACCGGCTAATTTACGCAAAATGCTTCAAAAATTAATAACTCAAAAATCATACACCGGAACAGGGATAGGTAAAAAGGAAAAATGGTCAGTTCAGAGGGAGGAACATGGCTATAAGGTTGAATTTGGACTTTGGTGAATGTAGGATGCATTCACATGGCAGGACCGCAAAATCAGGGAATTAAGGAGAACTGCAAGGGAACAGCCCCAAGGGTGGGTGGAAAATGAACGGTTGGGTGGGAAGGGACCCCATCAAGGTAAAAACAAGTCATGGCATAGAGGCATTAGCAGGTTGAGGCATATATGCAGAAGGGTATGCAATGTAGATGCGTAGGGACGCGTCCCCACACTTAAGACCTTAACGGATAGGGTTAACCGAGCAAAAGGGACCTAGGGCCACGCCATAGACCATCCACTAACGTCTCCACACTTAAGACATGAACGTCACTGAGAACAGAAAGTGGTAGGGTTAGAAAAACTTGGTCCATGTTGTTGAGAATCAAGGTTGATCGTCAATGACACTTCCACCGTCGCTGTCGGCTGCAGGAGGTACCAAGGCATCTTCACAGCACACATCTGTCATGGCAAGGACCACGCAGCAGCACCCAGGGAGGTAGCTGGTTGAAGGAATCGCAGGAAATCCGTCGATGATAAGGAATGTTGCACTTAACTTACAATCACTCATATGGAATGAAAGAACTGTCACTCGCCCCATGACTAATATCACTCGAGGAAGAATGATTGAAACCCATATCTTGTACCCGGTTTAGGAATCGACAGGGGAATGGTGCAGGAGTATGCCAGGGTGCACAGTTGATGGTGCATTAGTGCGTCCAACCCGTCTGGCATAAGTGCAAGGAGGAATGCAAGGGAGCCTTACAGTGCAGTGTACAGAACAGGGTGACGTGTCCTGTGATGACGGCAGAGACCCATCCCATGGGTGCATAGGAAAACATGAGCATACCTTACTCCAAGTGTCGTAACGTCCCTCAATCTCACCTCTCGGCAATTGATTGAAGAAACTCCAGTCACACTCAGCCCACCCTCTGTCTCACGCTCTGTTGATATATACAGGAGGGCAACCATGTCTTGAAACCCATTGATGTAATCCTCACGGTCACTTGTGCAAAGGTTGTATACCTTGTGCGCATTTGATGGTGCAACTGTGCATCCCGTCCTGTGCTGGCATACGGTGTGAGAAGAAAGGCCAGGGAGCCTTATAGTGTAGTGCACAAAAACAGATCGTGCTTTGTGCATTGAGAGGCCCGTCCCGTGCGTGCAACACTTCATTCATACTTCTCACCTCTCATTTGATTTGAAGGGAAAAGACTGGTCACTCGCCCTACCCTCTGTCTCACTCGTTGTTGATAGTTATAGAGGGCAACCCATACTCACGTCCCCATCCGGTTAGGATGAAAGCTCACGTCACTCGATTATTTGTCAATGAAGATCGCGTCGTCAGTTGTTGAAGAGACGTACCCAGGGAGGTAGCCATCAAATCGAACGCTGTGTTGGATAGGACATGTCATCTGCAAAGAGACACAGGACACAGCGTACCAAGGGAGGCAGCTTCGGAACTGGATCCTGGAGATATCAATTGATGAATCCACTTTTTGGACTGCTGGGTATTACCACCTTTTCCATAGCCAACTTCCCGCCCAAGGGTGTGTGCCACATTTTCTTGGAACGAGGCCTGCTATGACGGGGAATTGCTTCCTTTTCTCTCATAACAGATTTTTTTGTTTTCTTGTTTTTTTTTCTCTTTTCTTTTTTTCTTTTCTTTTGTTTTCCCCTATTCCCGAGGGTGTTTCCACCTTTTCTCGAAGAATAGGTCGGCATGACAGGGACCTAAGTCCTTTTCTCCCATGATCGATATGTATATTTTTTCCTCTTTTTTTTTTTCCTTTCGAATTAAGCAAGGGAATGGTAGAAATACCACTTGTCAGAACCAACCGTGCCACTGTTGCTGGTGGAAAATAGAGGATAAGAGATCAAGGCTGGAAGGTGGGGCTGAGGGGACGGAGGGTTGCGTCCACCTCATCAGGAGTGGCTGAAGAATGGCTATCAGAAGTAGCATCATAAGAGTGACAGTGCCACGCCAATGAGGGAAAGGATCAGGTGACTGTGATTGTCAAGATCCCCAAGGAGGGAAGTACTTCTTCAGGCGATATCCATTGATCAGGAAGGGATCATCAGAGGCATCAATGGTCTGCACTTGGATAGAGCCATTAGGGTTGACAGCAAGTACCTTATATGGGCCCATCCACCGCTGTTGAAGCTTGCCAGGAAACTTGCCAAATCGTGAATCATAGGCTAGGACCAAATCACCTTCTTTGAACTCCTTGTGCTTGATGAAGCTGTCATAGTAAGCCTTGCGTCGAGCTTGTGTGGCTTCCATGCACTGTAAAGCCATCCTGCGAGTTTCGTCCAAACATTCCAAGTGCAGGAGACGGCGTTGCAGTGAATCATCGTCCCCAAAACGCTCTTTGATAGCCACTCTCAAAGAGGGTAATTCCAGTTCAACAGAGAAAACAGCTTCTGTACCATACACCAACTGGAAGGGTGTTTGTCCTGTTGCTACTTTATAGGAGGTTCTGTACGCCCAGAGGGCCTCTGTAAGTCGATCATCTCAATCACGACGATGTGCGGCAATTGTTCTTGTCAGGATCGAGCAGAGGATGCGATTCGTGACTTCGACTTGGCCGTTGGCTTTGGGGTAATAAGGAGTGGACTTGCGATGGCGGATCTTATACAACTCTGTCAACTCTTCCATGACTTTATTAATGAAATGAGTGCCTCTGTCACTTACCAGCTCTAAGGGACTGCCAAAACGGGTGATGATATTCTCGTACATGAACATGGCCACACTGTTACTATCATCCCGCTTTAGGGCTTTAGCTTCACACCACTTTGTGACATAATCCGTACATACGAGGATGTATCGGTTCTGTTTCCTTCTGGTGGGAGGATCGATTGGACCTACGAAGTCGATGCCCCACTTCTCAAACGGCTTTAAGGGAAGAATAGGCTACAGTGGCATGGCACTTGTCTTGGTAGGTTTTCCCATTCGCTGACAAGCATCACATCTTTTACAATAATCATAGGCATCCTTATGAAGGGTAGGCCACCAGTATCCTGCTAGCAGAGCCTTTCTGGCTGTAGCTTCTCCTGGAAAGTGGCCTCTACATGGCTCGTCATGGCAAGCCTTCAAAACAATCCCAATCTCATCTCCTGCAACACATCTTCTGAGCACTTCATCTTTGCCTTTCTTGTACAATGCACCGCCTAGCAGGGTGTAGGGGGCTGATTCTAACGTAAGCTTCTTCCTCTCTCGACTAGAAATGCCAGGAGGATACTGTTGGGTTGCTAGCAGATTGGCAATGTCTGCATATCAGGGGGTTATAGTTTCTACCAGGAAGAGGGAAGCATCAGGGAGGTCTGGATCATCCTGCTCCTCTTCTGCAGTTTGTGGGATACGCGACAGATGATCAGCCAGAACATGGGAACGACCAAGTTTAGTAATCACCTCAAAGTCGAACTCCTGAAATAGAAGGAGCCATCTCATCATGCGTTCTTTCACATCTACTTTGTTCATTAGGAAGGACAGGGCCTCATGATCCACATAAAATTTAAAGTGGGTGGACAGGAGGTAATGGCGAAACTTTTCTAGGACAAACACCATTACCAAGCACTCAAGCTCTGTCACTGTATAGTTCCGTTCCCTATCAGTGACTTTTCGGCTTGCGTAATAGATGGGTTGATCCAGCTTCAAGGAGCCCTTCCGGTAGAGAACTGCGCCTAAGCCTTCAATAGATGCATCAATGTGTACATGGAACTCTTTCGTCCAATCAGGAGGTTGCAGAATGGGTGCCTCAATCAGACACTGCTTCAGAGTGTTGAAGGCTTTGTCACATTCTTCCGTCCAAGTAAACTCTGTATCTTTCCTCAGAAGCTTGTGCAAGGAGGTTGCCTTTGTTGCAAAATGGGCTATGAACCTTCTATAGTAACCCACATGGCCTAGGAATCCCCTCAGCTGTTTGAGGTTGGTGGGTGCTGTCAAAGCTGCGATCTTTTCGATCTTTGCAGGGTCTGTTGATATCCCTTGTGCAGAGACAATGTGGCCCAACAGAACTCCAGAAGAGACCCCAAAGATGTATTTGTCGGGGTTGAGGGAAATCCCATACTCCCGGCATCAGTCAAAGCATTGTTCCAAATGTCCCCAGTGTTCACGGATCAAACTATAGACACAGAAGTCATCCAAATATACCTCAATAAAATCGTGCAAATGATTTTGGAATGCGGCCAACATGACTCACTGGAAAGTAGCAGGGGCATTGCAGAGCCCAAACGGCATCACTCGGTAAGCGTAGGTCCCCCATTCTGTGATGAAGGTTGTTTTGGACTGGTCTTCTTCTGCAATCTGCACTTGGTTATATCCACTGAATCCATCCAAAAGGGAATAAAGCTCATGTCCTGCCACTGTGTCCAACAGTTGGTCTGTGAAAGGAATCGGAAAGTGATCCTTCTTTGTCTTGGAATTGAGCTTGCGGAAATCCATACATATTCGCAATTTGCCATTCTTCTTGGGTACAACCACGATGGGTGAAACCCATTCACTATTTGCCACTGGATAGATGAACTCGGCTTCCAGAAGCTTCGGCAGCTCTGTTTTCACCAATGTGGAATAATTCGGGTTCATTCGCCTCTGTCGTTGCCGTACTGGCTTGGCATCGGGCTCCAAGTCAATATGATGCTGACATATTGTGGGATCAATCCCCTTTAGGTCTTTGTAGAACCACGCAAACACGTCCAAATTTTCTTTCAACAAGTTGTACAAGGTTGACAACTCCTCTTCTGGTAGACTGCTACCCATCTTCAAGTGGCATTCAGTGCCATTGGCATCCACAAAAGTTAACTGCCTTTCACCTTCTACTTCACGGATGAAGGTCCCACGGACTGCTTCTGGATACAGATCCGACTCCTTCAAGGGAGTGATATCCTCTTCTGATGTCCCACAAGACCCAACTTCTTTTTTTGGTGGAGACTTAATTTGCTCCTTGAGATGTTGAAATGGGATTAGAGCCGTTTCGGGTTTGGTTTCAAGATTAGTTACCTCTTGGCTTGAAGACTTATCTTCTAATGACACGTCCAGGAACGTCACATAACAGGGACCCTCTGATGCTTGTTAGGTTTGTAGGACTGGTGCTTGTTGGCACAGTGTATCATCATCATCTTCCTTTGGCAAGGATGGTTGAGGAGGGCAAGAGCCACTACTGAAAGACGGCTTGGTCTTCTTTAACCATTTCTTATAAAGATTTTGCATATGAGAATATCCATTTACCAGACCAAATGGTACCATCGACATTCTGTCCCACAGCATAAGCTCGTTTGCTTCTGATGCTTCTGGAACTTCTTCTTCATATGTATCCTCTTCGGGTGGGATAGATTCTTCCATCTCGCTTTCATAGTCTCCTTTTTCTGTATCATCTCCATCCTTTTCTATCTCTGTCTCTGTCTCTGTCTCTGTAGGAGCTCTGTAAGAGAAGAACAAGTTTTCTGTTTCATCTTCTGCCTCTGTTTCTAGCTTTGCTCTAGCCATGTAACAGGGAGAGCAGTACATCCATGCTTCTATCTCACTGTCAGAAGTTATTTCGGAAATCGTTCCTGATTCAAGCAGGAAGTATTCACCCATTGATAATGGCTTTGCATCTTTTGGGAGTTGGCTTACATTATCCACTGTTAAGGAACGTGCCACTGTTTTCTTGGGAAGGATCTGTTTGACAGCATCTTCGTCCGCTGATATTCCATCTGTAGCCTCATTAGGGGAGTCAGAAGATAATTCCAAGGAGGTGGATCCATGCCCTTTTTGAGAACCATATAACTTCAGCACCACTTTATTGGGTCCTCTACCCAAGGTCAAGGTTCCTTTGAACCAATCCATCCTTGCTCTGGCTTCAAAAAGCCATGGTCTGCCCAGTAACAAAGGGTAGGATGTACCATAAGAGTTTGGCTTCACCAACAGATAGGTTAGCCAATAATCTTTTCCAGCCACTGTAGTCTTTACATATGGGAGAATGCCCAAAGGCTTGATTCTGCTATGATCCGCCAGTCTGATGAGCCATTGGGTGGGTTGCGCACCTTGTAGGCCTAGATCCTTCATTGTCACATCCGTCATAATGTTCACAGATGAACCTCCATCAATCAGTGCATTTGCAATGAAGCAACCTTCTATCCACACGCCAGTCTCTGGGGTACCCGGATCTAGGAAGGCATTAGCTACGTCCACTTCTTTTACAGACGCTGAAGCTTTGTCGGACTTTGTTGCTGTTGAGGGAGCAATCCTTAAGCCACATCGTCTTGTTAGTATACTTTTGAACCTTTTTTGGCAACTAGGAGACATCAATAATTGTCGGAATGTGAGGTTTGGTTTAAAGGTATCTAGATCTCTGACCAAATTGTATTCCTTAATAGGATCCACTGGCTTCTCTAACCGGTTAGGAAATGGGGCAACACCCATTTTCATTTTCCTTTGTTCTTTCAACAGGGGAATCATATGAACTTTTTCTGCCCCTTGTGGCACCTCCTCCTCTTCTATCTCCTGGACCTCTGGTCCTGTCTCTGGAACTGTCTCTGTAACTCTCTGTGGCACTGTAGTGCTCTGTACGGCACTGTCAGGCTCTGTTCTGTTCTGTTCTTCTGGTGGAAGATTGAACTTTACTGTTCTAGCAAGATGATTATTTTCTTTCTAGATAGGTGGTTCCTTCTTCTTTGCACGCGTGATGGCAGCAACTTCCAATTCCACTAAATTGGAGGTAGGCTCTTGGGCCTTAGCCGGACTATCAGTAGCACTGTTTTTCACTGGGGCTAGGCTTGGACAATCTTTTGCAGTATGGCCTTCTCCTTTGCATCGACTGCATAAGGGCTTGTAATCCACTGACCTTCTGGGAGCAATTTGGTGAGATGTGTCCCTTTTCTCCACATCTGTAACACTCCACTTCTGATTTCTGACCACTGCCAGATCGTCCTCCTCTGTAACTTTGGGATGGAAATCTTCTGGGTCTGAAATTAGGATCAAACTCTCTAGGCTTGGGTCCAATATCATGTGTTGTCATTTTGGATTCCAGCAAGTTGAATCTTGCATCTTCTTCCTTTCTTCTCCTATCATGCATCTCCTTCAGAGAGCAAATGTCCTCTGTATGGTTCTTCCGCAAACAGTAGGAACAGAAAGCTCCAGGGATGGTTGGTTTTCGTGTACATTTAGTGGCTAAATGGCCTGCTTGATGACACTTACCACACCAAGTATTTGACCACATCACATCTCTTCCTGCTCCTGCCACATTGGATATGCTGACAGTATTCACTTTCAGCATCTGTAGCTGCTCTGTAATCACATCCATCAACTCCTTTTTGATATTTGCAACTGAGTTGGATAAGTAATCATTCAAGCTTTCTCCTCCTAAGGTACTGGCAGTAGGGTTTTGAGGAGTCTCTGTAATCACTACATAAACAGGTTGGGCTAGTGCAGAGGGGTCTCTGTTCTGGTTCTGATTCAGAGCTCCTGTTTGAATTATTGGTTGTTGGCTCCAGTTAGTAGGGTTCCACTGTTGCTGCTGATTTGGCATTGGGAAAATTGGTTGGGACCATTGTTGTTGTGGTTGAACCATAATTTGAGGCATTGATTGTGGCCACTGTGGATTTGATGCACTGTACTATGATACTGGGGGCATCTGTTGGTAGGGGTAGGGGACTGTCCCTGGGACTGCATTTGGTGGGGACATCATTCATGGCATTAGAGGAGGTAAGACTTCTCTTCCTGGATTCATCGCCAATCTAGCTTCCACTTTATCGTACAGTCGTGCACCTTCTGTTGCAGCTTGCAGTGTGGCTGGTCTTTGCAGTTCCACAAACTTACGAACTTCTGGTTGTAATCCTCTGAGAAACACCCCCTTCTGAATGCCATAATCTAGATTATGGTTAGTCCATCTCTTCAGGATGGATTCCATTCGTGAGACATAAGCTTCTAGTCTTTCTCCAGAGGACTGACTTAAATTCATAAATTCCTCTCGCATCCGCTCTTCAAAACCTTCACGCCTGAATTTAGTGAGGAAGGCCAACTTCAGGTCATCCCATGTGCCAAAAGTTCCTGCTACTTGTCTCTCATACCATTGAAACGCCGTGCCCTTGAAAGTGGCGGGGAATATTGCTAGCCAATGCTCAGGGGTTTTGGCATTGTTAGTCCACATGCTACCATAAACTCTGCTACATGAAGATCGGGGTCTTCATTGTACTCTCCCTTAAAAACTGGCAATGGAACTACATTCGTTGGCCTATCATCAATATTTCCAGGACAGATCTGGCTTGGAAGTGAACCTCCAGCAAGAGGAGGAAGGGTTTGATGTGCCATTGGGACTTCTGTAAAGAGTTCCGCAAGGGCGTCAAAGGCGACTTCTGCTGCGAGCTCGTTCTCGGCTCTGATTTTTGCTTTCTCTCTTCTCACGTACCTCTGGACTCGTTCTAACGCTTGCCTCTTTATTGCGTCATTCATCAAGGGGTTGGCTCCACTATGTCGTTAGTGCTCCATAGAGGGTTAACAGAAGGCTTTAGTCTCTAGAGGATTGTCTTGCCAACATTTCTTCTACTTCTTCCTTTTCAACGTCTCTGAATTCTGCTTTCATGCCACTGCACAGAGGAATATATTCGGTTCTAAAGGTGTCAAAATGCATACGCCTGAGCATTGTGGTGGTGCCATCATCATAGTAATGCCAGCTTCTGATGGTTTCAACAGTGTATGTTGTAAAGAACACTCTGTCTACCAACTTCCAGTGGGTTGCTAATTGAACAAACAGAAGATTATCAGTGCACCAAGCATCCACGAACAAATTCCAACTCTTTTCCTTCTTGTCTTTGTGAACCTCTACAGACCAAGACTCCTGAAGCTTCTTCACAATCTCCCACTTGATGATGTCTGGAAACTTCTCAATGAACGCCAAATCTTCCATGGATGGTCATTCTCTCTGTTTCTGCTCTTCAGTTTGTTCCCAAACAGTTTGCCACCAAGATGCAAGTTTCTGCTGCTTCAACAGGAAGAGGAAACTGTCCACCACATAGAGCACGCATCATGATAGTGATGTGTTTCCGCCATTGTGGGATGAACTTCTTGTGGAAAGTGGCTCTGATTATGAGAAATTCCAACTCTTCAGTGGAAGAAGGAACTTTACAAACATCCATTGAATTCTTCTCTTCTTGGCAATGCCAATTCCTTCATTTTCAGCCTCTTCTGGTGCTTGTTGATGGCAAGATTCCCCGGCTGCACACAAAAAACATGGAGTCCCAAGAGGAACACCAAGGAAAATGGAATTCTCTTGCAAGAAAATCTATCTTGTAACATCAACAAGCTTTTTTATTAGGTTTTATACGATCACAATGAAGAAAAGAACACCATGCACAACAAATCTTCATGCATCATCATGTAGATCTCCCACGGATTTGATAGAATCAACCATATTCTTCAATATCTTCACAAAATCCATCAATAGAGCAAAGAAAGAAAAGTAATACACCATCTTTGAATGGAAATACATCACATAGTATTCATCTTCAATATCTTCAGAGTCTTCTCTCTCAATCTCTCACATACAATCACTTTGTTTCAATAGAATTGACTATCTCTGACTCTCCCTCTCTTTCTCTATCAATAATACATCATATTCTCACTACAATCTCTCATAATCACTCTCAATAATCCTTCTTAGGTCGTGGATACCCCTCCCAATAGGTATGTCTGATATGAAGAGTCACCAGAGCCACTACAGTGTCCTTTCATAGCTCACTACTGTCACTTCACTCCAGTCTTCACTTGAGTCTTCAGCTACTTCTTTCACTTCTTTCAGCTCTTTTGCACTTGTATTCACCTCTTTCCAAGGCTAGAAAACTTTCCCAAGCTACACATACATTCTACAGAACACATACAGAAGCATACAGAACAGTCACAGTACAGTAACAGAACATCTACAGTACAGAACAGAACAGAGACAGAAGCTCTACAGAAGACCTACAGAAGGTCATCAAACCTCATAACTCATACTCAAACCATTCCAAACTCTCACAAACCATTCAATAAGCTTTCACAAGATCTCAGTCTTCATCAATCAATACTCCATCCCTCCTTACAGAAGACAATCAGAACAAAACAGAAGGTGTACAGAACCAATCAGAATCTATCAGAACATCACAGAGCCTCACATCTCTACTAATAAACATCATAAACTTCCAAAACACAATCAATATCATCCAAAACACTCTCAAACCACTTCCAAACCAATCAATCATCTCATAAAATCAACCATTCAGCTCTCAAAAACAACAAAAATCAGCCAAAAAACAAGTCATTTCAACACTCAACACTTCTAAAGGATATATTGCTTGCACATTTTTAGAGCATTATTTTAGTGTATGTCTCCCAGAAGCATCTATGTACTTACAATTAATTGTGTTGAACCTTTTTGGGAAATTTTGTTTAATATGTCAAGTCTATTCTTTGTGGCTAGCTTGTTGGCTATGATTCTCCAAAGCAAAACATCAAATTTGATGAACGAAGTAGTAGACAATGCTTTTTTTTTATATTTTTACCTAGAGGTGGACTTTTTATTGTTTGTATGTTTTGTATAATCAAGGTTAGTGTAACTCATGAGTTCTGTATCTTAGTTGCCATAGTAAATGCATACATTTGTTGTGCTTTAAGGTATCTCATGATACCCTTCACAACGCCCCCCAATGTCGCCTACTAAGAGTAGCAATATAAGGTGCCACAACTCTCATTGTAAATGTTGTCAAGACGATTGGCTATTATGACATACATCAAGTTGCCCACTAAGGATGTATATAGAACCTTAGCCATCTTAGCCTTCTCATCATTTGAATGTGGACATTCACCATAACCTATCCAGCAACTCAAAGATCAGTTGGCTCAGTCTCGGTCTAATACACAGAGTCCTGTGCAGCCAGTTTCTCTTTTATCCCCTGCAGACTTGGCAGCTCTTCAAAGACAGGCTACCTTATGTCTCTTATTCCAGGCCAAGGTGGAAAGATTGCAATCTCCTATGGATTTGCTATGGTCTTCTTTTGAGCATAGGATTGCAGACTGTGCAAAGCTGTCTTAGGATAGGAGATCAAGGAATTTGACTCTGAGTTGTTCTGAAGAGTTATAGATTGGAAAGAGAGCTACAACTTTCCTTTTTTAAGCTTGGCGATCCAAGTTCTGGTTAGAAAGTTATGAACTGTTCTGTGTAATGCTCCATGAGGCGATTTCTGTGCTCTATGAGGAAACATGTGAATTCAACAACATCTATGTCACCAACTTGGTTTCTCATGAAATTCATCATGATTATTCATTGCTATACTATTTTGAATATGGAATTGCTTAAGTACTTTGTTAATATACTCGTATTAACATTCTAGGACAAGTAGAGAAGTCTCTTCGAGTGATTTCATGCAATAGGCAATATCAAGCATGTGCGACGCTTATCTCGTATCCTTAATCTCAAAGCTCTTCTTGAGCTGAGTCTTTAAGGTGTCCAATTTAGTATAAGGACTCTTAGCTTTAAGCACATTATCAACATAAAGCACCAAGATAATAAGGTTACCATCACGGGCCACCTTCATGTATAAACATGGATCCATCTCACTATGGGAATACCCTTGCGAATGTATGAAAGCATCAAACTTATGGTACTACTCCCTATGTATTTGCTTAAGCCCATAAAGACTTTTCTTCAAATGCACACTAGATGTTCCCTCCCTATCTTCACAAAGCCCTTAGGATGTTGTATATAAATCTCATTATGTAAGTCACCATGTAAGAAAGTTATCTTAATATCCATTTGATAAAGATCTAAATCCAATTAAGCAACCAAGGCTATGACTAAGCGTAGGGTAGTTATCTAGTTTATAGGAGAAAAGACTTCATCAAAGCCAACACTATGCTCGTGCTTAAAACCCTTTACAACTAATCTAGCCTTATATGGTAGCTTAGGTGACTTGGGGTACTCTTTAACTTGTACATCCACTTGCATGGCAATGCATGTTTTCCATTAGCCAAGGTTTAGGGTGACTAGGGGTACTCTTCAACTTGTATGTCGGCTTGCATAGCAATGCATGTTTTCCACCAGCCAAGAAAACAAAGTCCTATGTACGGTTTATGGCAAATCAAACTTAGATTGCATAGCCATCTCCCAATAATGAGAGTCACTTCTATGCACAGTCTTCTCATAGGTAAGTAGCTTAGTAGTGTTTATTACTAGGATATAATCCATAAGAAAGCTCATAGCGATTAGGAGGATGGGAAGCTCTAATAGAACGCCTCAAAGGTGGTTGGGCAGTACGTATAAATAATATACTCTCTTTGTCTAACAACATGATCTTACACAATGGGTGCATTGTGGGCCAGTACATAATCAACAACTATAGCAAGTCATCTTGCTAGGAGTGGCTATATGGTGATAAGAGGTTTCTCTTAAAAGATTAGCTTGCATGCCTTAATCATATGCTTTGGTCTCATATGCATCTTATCCTCATGGAAGATAATATCATGGTTGTGGATAACTTTTGGAGCTTGCAGATTCCAAAGATGATAGCCCATCTCACCTACATCCCTATATCCAAGAAAGATGTATATGATAGGTTTTGGATTCAACTTATTGTGCTTGTCTTTGGGAATATGGTAGAAAGCCTAATATCTAAGACTTGCAAGTGTGCATATTAGGGAAGTTTCCTAGACCATACCTCCTCTACAACTCTATCATAGAGAGCACTATATGGGAATCTAGTAATGAGATGCACAATAATAGTAATTGACTCAATCCAAAAGTATTGCAATAAGTTTGTGTGATTAAGTATATTATGGACTCTTTCTTGAATAGTCCTATTCATGTGCTTTGTAATATCATTTTGGGGTGGGGGTGTATGGGGTGGTCAATTGACATTGAATATCCCTCTCATCACATATATGCTCAAAAGCCTTACTGACATACTCACCCCCATTGTCAAACCATAAGCATTTCAGTCCATACCCAAACAGACTCTCAATTGTGGTGAGAGTGCGTTGAGACGTAGACAAAACATTTGATTTCCACTTAATGGGATAGGCCCAAACCTTATGCAAAAAATAATCTATGAATGTAACAAAATATTTTCCATCACCCATCGATTGACTAGGTATGGAGCCACAAACATTCGAATATATAAGAGCCAAAGGCTCACCCACACGTGTAGAACTAGATTTCTTATGTGAATTATGAGTCTATATACCATAAAGACAATGGTCACAGAATCAAAACAAGGTAATCCAAGGATAAGAGAGATTGCAAATGGATTAAGACTTTCATACATTTCAAAGACATGTATCCAAGGTGACGATGCCATAAAGATGCATGTGGAAGATCAGCCATATAGTTAATACATGGTCAATAGACCTAGAAATGAGCAAAGGGTAGAGGCTGGTAACCTGGTACCTCTAATAAAAACCAAATTGCTATAGGTGATCTTCCATGAAGCAAAGGATATATGGTACCTAGCATTATCCAACTCTCCAACTAAAATAAGGCTTTTCGTCAAAGTTAGAATATGGAGTACATCGTGAAGCACAAATAGAGCAATGGTATCAAACTGTAGTTTGATATCACCTACGCCAACAATGATATCTAATGCAATGTCATTATGTAGTCTAACAGAACCCATAACAGCATGATAGTTGTGAAACCAATGGTGATGCGGGGTAGCTTAAAAGAAAGCCCTCGAATCAAGAAGCCAATATTGAGAGTAAGCAGACGGTATATTGGTCAATTGAGTAGCATCAATAGATGAAGCTATAATAATATAATCATTAGAATTGTACTCCAACGCATTTATCTCCTTTGTCTTCACATTGAACTTAGGTGCTATATCAGTGGGTTTATATTTTCTTATACTTTTCCCTTGCCTTTCTCATTGCGTTTATCATTGCACACTTTATGGCACTGTGACCTAATATGACCCTGTTGTCCCACGATAATGACATGTCAAAGAGGACTTATGATTGTGGGACTTATGCGAGATTGCCCATGAGACTGAGACTTACCCTTGTTGGTATGTGAGTCTCTACCATGGTTATTATTGCCATTTCTACAAATTTTGCCTAACAATTCATGCATAATAAGTGGGGATTGCATCAATGTTCTTCATGTTTACCTCTTTTATTAGTAGAGCACTCTCTACATCACTATATTTAAAGCCATGATCAAGGGGATGAGCACACCCATAGTAGTACGAGAAGCGTCCCATGACTCATGTAGTGTGACAAGTAAAAACAAAGACTTAATATTATCCTCAAACTGAATGCCTTGCGAGATAAGTCGGTTGAAAATGGAATGAAACTTATTCAACTGAGTAGATATGGGCGTACCCTCCTCCATAAAAAATATCCACAAGGTTCTTCAACTATTGCAATTGAGAAGTAGGGCCTTGTCATATAGATCACAAATCTTTTTCTAGTATGCATAAGCATCACCCTCAATTCCAATGACATTGAAATACATATGCTTTGATAATGATAGAGTGATAGTGGATTAGCATAGCTCATCAAGTTCTACCTAATCCTCTACATCATAAAGCTTAGGTTTTATGTCCTCTAACTTCAATGTTTGATCTACCTCTTTTGCTCTAAGAATGTCATATTTGCATCTTGCAATATTGGAAGTTATGACATGGAAGTTATTACCATCAAGCTTTTCAATTTTGAAAATAGCACTATTTGTTGATGAACCTATCATAATGACTGCAAAGGTCTATAAATGACAAGGTATGGGATGTTGTAAATTTGATAAAATAGCCCCAAAACTAATCCAAAAGGGTGGGATAAAATGAGGGTATAGTTGTCCACAAATTGCAATCAAAAGAGTGCCAAAACAAATTGTCTACTTTCCAAAGGAATGTGTAAAAACTTCAATTACAACAATGTTGAAATAAATATAATAATATATATCAATCTAAATGCAGGCTTGAAAACATGAGCACTTCATGCTAAACTAGCTGGTATCTCTGCTACTCCTACTGCTTGCTTTAGAGCTTCAAACAAGCTCAATGAGACCCTTGGAACCCTTGGAATAAGCCTTACTAGTGGGAACAAGCCAAGAGAAGGAAAATGATCAATGCATATCTCTGGAGGAAGAAGTAATGGTTGCTATGAAACATTGAGGCAAAACTTTGGATTTGGGTTGAAGCAAATGATAAAGAAGCTTCTCTCGAATGCATGCTTTGATACCGGTTGAAAGGTAAGTGGTCAAGATGCAGAGGGAGATAAAGAGACACAAAGTGAGACAAGCTCAGTAAGCAGAGTGCTCTCCATAGTTTTCTTCATTATTCATTCTCTTACTCACTTACTACTCACACTACAATAGAGTTCAAAATCACATTGCTAACCTAACCACACTCCTAACTAGAGTTAGGTCATGACTCATTTATTGAGCATACATGTCATCCAACCAACCTATAGCTGGACAAGGAATCGAATAGATGATCTCTTACTCACTTACTACTCACACTACAATAGAGTTCAAAATCACATTGCTAACCTAACCACACTCCTAACTAGAGTTAGGTCATGACTCATTTATTGAGCATACATGTCATCCAACCAACCTATAGCTGGACAAGGAATCGAATAGATGATCTTGTTTTTTTACACTCCCCCTCAAGCTCAAGTGATTTGTTGTATCCCAAGTAGCAATCTGTAATGAGTAAACTTATCTCTATCAAGTGATTTGGCAAAGATTTCCGCTACTAGGTCTTCTGTCTTCACATGGATAAGATCAATCTTCCCTCCAAGTACCATTTTCCTGATGAAATGATAATGTACTTTTATGTTATTTGATATAGCATGATACATAGGATTACTTGCCAAAAGCACACTACTCATGATGTCATAGTACAGTTCGGTTGGTTTATCCACATGTACTCCCAATCGTAACCAACCACATAACTTCACATGTAGCTAAGGCTCTACCTCTGTATTTTGTAAGCCATGGAAATTCCATTAGAACAAAACGTCAAGTTGATAGTTGATACAGGAAATGAGATTGAAAATGTAACTATATACATGCAGATGGTTTGGAAGCTTGATCTATCTTACCCTCACTAGACTTGATCTCAGTTATTCAGTTGGATTGATCAATCAATTTATGCAAAGGCCAAGGAGAACTCATTTAGATACAGTGAGAAGGATTATGAGGTATGTGAAGGCTACAGTATACTATGGATTGTTCTATGAGTATGGTAAACCTCTTGAGCTTACAAGTTATAGTGATGCAGATTGGGATGGATGTGCATATGATAGAAGATCGACAAGTGGGTATGCATTTGGCCTTGGCAGTAGCATGATTAGCTAGAGCAGTCAAAAGCAATCCAATGTGGCTCTCTCTAGTATACCATACTTTTTCAGCATATTATGTGTATACTATTTTTGTAACATCTAGATTCCTTGAGGTGTTCATATAACTTCAATACCAAGGAAGAATTTTATCTCTCCCAAATCTTTTATTTGAAACCCTTTCTGCAACATAAATTTGATCTCATCAAATCAATCCCATATGTATCATCATATGTAATGACCAAGTCATCTACATAAACCACCAAAATCACATATCCTTTCTCTATTTTCTTAATAAACAAGATATGATCAACTTTACCCATTTGAAAGCTAAGTCTCTGTAAGTACAAGCTGATTTTTGCAGCCTGTTTCAATCCATACAATGCTTTCTTCAATTTGCAAACATATTTAGGATGTACATATCCTTTCGGCTAATCCATGTGGACTTCTTCCATCAAATCACCATTCAAAAATGCATTCTTTATGTCCATCTAATATAAAATCAAACCTTGGGATGCAGCCAATACAACAATTGTCTGTACAATTGCCATCTTTGCAACAAGACTAAACGTCTCTTCATAATCCAACCCATATTGTTGAACATAACCCTTCACAACTAACATTGTCTTGTATATTTCAAGTGAGTCATTTGATTTGCATTTGACTTTATAAACCCACTTGCTTCAATAGACATCTTGCCTTCATGTAGCTTAACTAACTCCCAAGTTTCATTTTTTAGCAAAGCATCATACCCTTCATCCATTGCTATACACTAGTTCTCATCTTTGATTGCTTCTGCAAATGATGTGGGTTCTTTGTAACTCATTATCTTTGTCATGTATGCATAGTATTTACTAGAGTATCCATTGTAAGTCTATCAATAGGTTTTTTGTCTCTCTGTGATCTTCATAGCTGTGGTGCACTATGAGATTACGCTCTCTCATCATGAGGTGGTACATACCTCTGCTTAACACTAGGTGTAACAACTGTAGGTATTCCAAATTCACTATCTAATCTATCAATGGAATCATATCTTGATGTCAACGGACATGTTACATTATCAAATGCCTTCTCTTTCCCTTTATGCATGTCCAATCTCCCCTATGTAATCATCATGTCCAAGGATTCACACTAGTAGATACATCATGTGTAGGTCCACTAGCAGTAGCAATGTCTTGCACACCATTTTCAACATATGTACCTTTTGAAGTATCATCATGAACTATTACCTATTTAGAACCATATCATGATGCTAGCTCATCAAAAACCACATCACGAGTGATCAAGGGCTCACGAGTAGATGGATCATAACACTTATAAGATTTTTGTTTCTGGGAGTAACCAATAAAAACAAATTTCACTTCTTTCAAATTAAGATTTTTTCGTTTCTCATTAGGTACATGCACATATGCAACACTGGTAAACACTTTCAAGTGTCTAATGTTATGCTTATAGCTATAAAGCTGCTCATACGTTGTTTTCTCATGTATGCTAGATGTGGATGTTCAATTCATGACATAAATAGTAGTAAGAATTGCTTCAGCCTAGTAAGAAAGTGGCATATCTTTCCATTCTGGTTGCTTCCATAATGACCTTTCTTTTCCCTTTTAGCCACTCTGTTTTACAGAGGAGTATAGTTGCATGTCAACTGTCTTTTGATCCCATGCTTAGTTAAAACTCCTTTGACACATATTCACCACCACCATTAGATCGTTGACATGAGACATAATAGTTGAACTCTTTCTCTACATGACATTTAAAATCCATAAAGCTTTCAAGAACTTTATATTTTTGTTTCAAAATGTATACCTAAGTATACCTATTGAAATCATCCACAAAGGTCACATAGTACCTACTCTCCAAGAGATACATTATGAGCGGATCCCCATACATTTGAATGAACAAGTTGTAAGAGTCTATTGTTGTTCCGTGTATATCAAGAAAATGGAAATGTGGATTGTTTCCCAAATTGACAAGCTGAGTATACTTGTCCCAAATTAACATATTTGAATTTTGGCAATCCCAAAACAATATCCTTTTGCTGCATATTTTTCAGCCTTTGTACATTTATATATCTAATGCATTTATGCCAGATATCTATGTCTCTGACACTTGCATCATCATGAGCAAACATTGTAACTTTTAGCTCAAGTAAAAATTCTTCCATGTCTTTTGCCATTTGCAAACAATTAGCTTGTAACCTTTGCCATATTCCTCTATAAAATAGCCATCTTTATTAAACCGTACATGCAGGTTTTGTTCAGCCATTTGGCTAACAGATAACAATTTTTTTGTGATTGATGAAACATGTAAAACATCATACAATTCTTCTTCTTATCATCAAGTATAGCCAATGGAACAACTCTTGTATGAGCTATGTCATATTGAGTGTCATCTCTTGTGCATACATAGCCACTTGTACTTGCTTTCATTTTATCAAACTACTCCCCATGTGGTGCCATATAGTTTGATGCTCCTGAATCAATATACTATATATTATCTGACTTTTCTTACCGAGTAGCGTATAAGCAATGGGACTAACTCATTAACGTCGAGCATCTCAGATCTCACTAATATAGATGTGTCAAATGACTTGTATTCAGGTCCAAGACCATTTAGGGTCAATGCAACCAAATCCTCATCCTCTACTTTAGTTCTGATAGTTGCCAACTAATCAACAATGGTTTTATCTCTATTGCATACTCCTGAATGGAGGGTCCTTTACTTTCCATAGTATTGAACTTCTGTTTCAACTGTATTTTCCTTGCACTAGTAGTAGTACCATAATATCTCATCAAGATAGTCCATGCATCTTCCAGTGTCTTGCAGTTCATAATTTGCATTGCCATGGCATTTGAGATATATAGTGAGAGCCAATGCAGGACTTTGTGAGCTCTTTCTAGCCAAGCACGATGTGCTCTCAATTGTTCAACAGTTGGACTCTTTTCTCAAAGCTTAGATTTTGCTTGAACACTTGTAACAAGACCCCAATACCCTTTGCTAAACAAGAAAATTTCCATATTGCATAGTTATTATTGCCCAACTTCTCACCCATTATCTATGTAATATTGTTAGATCTATTTGCATTTGCCATGGTTAAAATTCTATGTGTTTGCTACTGCAGTAGTTAAACAATCAATCTTAACTCTCTGCAAACCAAGTTAATCAATCAATGATCAAGATACTTGTATAACATCCAAGTACCACATGTACATCTATTAGTACCTTGCAACTAGTTCACTCCAGCTCATCTAAACATGTTGCAAACATCAGTTCACTAATGAGAGTCCCAAAAACTTCCAATCAGGTAGTATAAGTGTGCCATTGCTCAATAAGACAGTTTTAGTCCAAGAGATTACAATAGCAAAATCTTTGCATTGACTAGGGTATTTCAACTTACAAACATGTCAATCATCTCCAAAGATATGTTATAGCATCTGAAGGTAATAACATTGCATGTAGATCCCCTTAATTGCATAGTAGGCGTGTAGGTGTGCCTCAACTTCAAAACTTCAATGATGATGACAGACAACAATTTGAAATGACAAGTAGCATACACTCTACACAAACCAAAGTACTCCTAGCTCAAAAACCCCTCCAGATCATGGTGGACATGTGCCAATGCATATGGGAGTTAATATATAACTAGGGAACCATCAATGCTTATACCGACTTCAAGTGGCAACATTAAATAAGCTTCCCACAAGCTATCAACAGCCACTCTTGACATAACTAGTTGAAAATCAGTTCAAGATTGAGCATTCAATGCTCATTGCATCCCACAAACCCTCTTGCATCCATGTAGCAAGATACAACTATCAGTAGTAGGCAACAACCAAGCTTGAATAAGCTTCAAGGAGTCAAGTGTACCTGCCTAAAATTCTACGATGTCATAGAAGTCACTGATCCTTCCTACCAAGTCTCAAATTGGCTCCAGCAAAGTATATACTTCAAGAGCATTGATACATACCATTCACGTGTTGGTTATGATTGCGAATGTCCTTCTGCAGAGTTTCAAACACTAGCTCCTCAATCCAGTTCGTGCTCACTACGAGATTAAGCTAACTTGCTCTGATACCATGTTCAAGATGCACATGGAGAGAGAGAGGGACACTAAGTGAGGCAAGCTTAGCGAGAAGAGTTCTTTCCATAGTTTTCTCTGTTATTCATTCTCTTACTCACTTACTACTCACACTATGATAGAGTTCAAAACCACATTGCTAACCTAACCACACTCCTAACCAGAGTTAGGTCTTGACTCATTTATTGAGCACACATGTATGGACAAGGAGTCAAACAAATGAGTTTGATTCTTCACAAGTGGAAGGTGGAAGTACAAGTGGAAGCAAGAAGAGAGTAAGAGATATGGAGGTTCAAGCAAGAAGAGGAGAGATTAGTGTGTGGGAACTCCAATAGTCACAATATGTGACCTACCTTTTCTTTTTCTATTTGTCACTAAAAGAATAAATAATAAAGTGACCCATCAAATGGGTGCATGCCACCTATAGTGTACAAGTGTGTGGGTTTGTATACAATAAATGTCGGCAGCTAGGCACATGTGGCCTTTAACCCCCATCAACTGCTATTGACTTGACCTTGTTACATTCTAGTTGTATCTACATATTGAGGGGTAGGCCACCTAAATCCTTGAGCTTTTATAACACCATCTACACCCACTTGAGGGGTAGGCCACCTAAATCCTTGAGCTTTTATGACTTGACCTTGTTACATTCTAGTTGTATCTACATATTGAGGCGTAGGCCACCTAAATCCTTGAGCTTTTATAACACCATCTACACCCACTTGGCCATGTCATGATTCAACCCAAACTATGTGATAATCCATTCAATAACAAAAAAAGTGGCATGGCTTTTATTCAAAATACCAATTCAATATTATATGCCTTTACATTGAAGTTTGTGACAAATGTTGAAATTTGAAGTAGGAAGAACCAAATTGTCAACATAAGCTACATCATCAAGCCATATATTGAGAAGTAATGAAGGATCTACTTTACCTTGTTCAACTTCTTTCCAACAGAGCAAGGGGATCTCTTCCCTCTAAGCATTAATAAATTGCTATGCCATCTAAGATGGAAATTTTGCAAGTGTTCTTGTAAACCACATTAGACCATATGCAATCTAGCCATTGCTTAGATAGAGTAATCCAATTTGACAAAAGGATTACTTGAGGCTGGCCTTCAAAGGCTTTTTAGATCAGTTGAAAAGGTAGTGTAATTGCTTTCTTCGTTGCCTATCTTTCTAGTTCTCAAATTAGGAAAACCAAATCTGGGCTACTATACTTGTCTTGGAAAGAGAAACTTGATTGGGTTTTGCAACTTGGATTTCATGAATTTGACAAGGGGCAAACTATACACTATCTTGAAATTTCCTATTGGTGTTGGTATCTCAATGAAATAATGTTTTGATTGGTTTTTTTAAAAAAAGTCTACTAAAATCAAGATTAGGTTGGGATCAACTTACAACTTTCTTAGCAAGTTTGTCTTGCTTAGTCTAGCCTTTTCTTCATGAGAGTTTGCTTGATTGCATGATTAATATTGCAAAGAAGTGTGGATGATGATATCAAGGAGGAAAGGTGCTAGTAGGCAACCTCGATGTATGCTTCTCCTGGGAGTAAAATTGTTAGAAGTATAGTCACTTATCAAAATTGTGGTTGAAGTATTTATGAAGAATCTCCTTAGCATTTGGCAAAACATAATCCAAAAACCAAATTGTTCAAGAACATTCATAATAAAGTCCTAGCGAACTCTTTCATAGGTCCTTTCTAAATTCATGTTGAATAGAATAAATTATCTTTAAAAGATAAGAGCATAATAAATCCCAAAAATGATGCTACATATTATATCATGGATATTTGAGCATGTTGCATAAATCCAATTGGCATGTATCTTACATAGAATGGAAAAAATCCATAGGCAAGCCATTAGGGCCAAAGGTCCTTGATGACATTATACATTCATTAATAGAGAAAGGGCAATCGAATGAGCATGCATGTTAACTATGAATCTTCCAACCCTAGGAAGATAACCATTGTTGCATCTAAAAGAGAGAGTGAAAATGGAAAAATGATTTTTTTGGAGGAAATATGAGGCACCTTCATGATTTCAAAATTCCCTCCTTTGCAATTCCTTAATCATCAAAACAAGCCTCCTTTCCTATTTCTTTTTGAGAGAGGGCAAAAAGAAAGAAGTGGGGGCTTCATTCATTAGCAAAGCTTTAACCTTCATTTGTTTTGTAATACTTGCAACTCTATGAAACTCCTTATCCCTAATAAAAGCCTCAATGTTTGGTGACAATGAATTATATAATCATTAGACATGAGAAGAAGGGTAGTAAGAATACATGGCTGAGCCAAATCCAATTGCTTTCTCCCTAGGTTAGCTTGATCTCTCCCCTCTCTTTTGCAAAATTGAGGCTTTAGTCCTCACTCCCCTTCAATAAGGTGTGCATGAGTAATAAAATTGAG